>NW_027362762.1:403185301-404385301 GCF_046119375.1 Phyllobates terribilis
TTTTTCTATAAAATTGTTTTATTGTGTAAAAGCACCAAAACATAAAAAAAATATACAGTAAGTGTAGTATCGCTGTAAACGTACTGACCCGAAGAATAATGCTGCCTTATCACTTTTACCACAAGCAGAACGGCATTAAAAAAAAACTCAAAAAACAATTCGTGAATTGTTATTTTTTGTTAATTTTACCTCCCAAAAAACGGAATAGAAAGCGATCAAAAAATGTCACGTACCCAAAAATGGTACCAATAAAAATGTCAACTCGTCTCCAAAAAACAAACCATCACATGACTGTCGGCCAAAATATGGAAAAATTATAGCTCTCAAAATATGGCGATGCAAAAACTAGATTTTGCAAAAAAAAGCATCTTTTAGTGTGTGACAGCTCTCAGTCATAAAAACCCAATATAAATCTGGTATCTCTGTAATCGCACCGACCCGAAGAATAAAGTAATCTCATCACTTATACCACACGAGGAATGGCGTAAAAAATAAATAAAACCAATTCTTCACCTGCTACTGATTTGTTTATTATGTCTCCCAAAGATCGCAGTAAGTCTCTGCTCACATTTATCCTGCGCTCTGCGCTGAGCACTTACACCAGAGTTTCCGTGTAAATCTCTGAAATACGTGATTCAGACGGAACCCATGACGGAAGATTCCCTGTAATGAGGCAGATATAGGCCACTGTGGATGCCGTCTGGCCTGTGATCCCACGGTGTCAGTTTTTTAGGCTTGCATAAAAGTGCAGTTGGCCACAGTTTTGTGCACTTCTGAAAAAAAGGACACCGCTAAACAGAGGCCAGACGGAGTCCAGAGTAACTCTGCTGCCTCATTACAGTGAATGGATCCCGCAGGGGTTTCATCTGAATTACATCACTTGGAAATTTAGATGGAAACTCCGATGTAAGTGCTCAGCCTAGAGCGCCGGATAAATGTTACGTAAAATGTTCACAATAGAAGCTTCAATTCAGTCCTCAAAAACAGCTAGTCCCCACTCAGGTCCGTCATCTGTTAAAAATATAAGGGACTTCCAAGTTACTGGTAGCAGAAAGGCTCTGGAAAAGCGAAATGGCCCTTGCCCCCCCACAACAAATTTAGAAAATTTTGTGCTCCCAAATCCAAATGCCTATTCTACAGTAATTTGTTCTCCAATTGTCAAATAGCGCTCCGTCCCTCCCAGATCTCGCTGTATGGCTAAGCGGTACGATACAGCCACATATGGGGTATTTCCACTTTTTCGGCACCATTTTTACCCATTGCCCTGTGTGAAAATGTAAAATCTGAGGGTAAAACATTTTTTTGTGGTAAAAATATAATTATGTTTCCTTCACTGCCCAATGGTATAAATTTAAAAATTAAAAAATACTCACTACTTCCCTAGATGAATTCCTTGAAAGGTGTAGTTTACAAAATGGAGTCACTTGTGGGGGTTTCTGCTGTTTCGGCATGTCAGCGACTCTTCAAATGTGACATGGTGTCTGCAACCTATCCCAGCCAACATAGCGCTCCTTTCTCTTCCGAACCCTGCCGTACACCAAAGCAGTGGTTTTCCCCCACATATGGGGTATCGGCATACTCAAGAGAAATTGCACAACAAATTTCATGGTGCAATTTCTCCTGTTACCCTTATGATAATGCAAAATTAGAGGATGAAAAACATTTTTTGTGGGAAAAATGTGAAAATTTTATTTTTACGGCTCAATACTATAAACTTCTGTGAAGCACCTGTGGGTGCAAGGTGCTCACCACACATCTAGATAAGTTCCCTAAGGGGTCTAGTTTCCAAAATGGTGTCACTTGTGGGGGGTTTCCACTGTTTAGGCACATCAGGGGTTCCCCAAATGCAACATGGCGTCCGCTAATTATTCAAGCAAATTTTACATTCAAAAAGTCAAATGGCGCTCCTTCCCTTCCAAACCCTGCCGTGCGCCCAAACAGTGGTTTTCCTCCACATATGGGGTATCAGCATGTTCAGGAGAAATTGCACAACAAATTTCATGGTGCAGTTTCTCCTATTACCCTTATGATAATGCAAAATTAAGGGATGAAAAATGTTTTTGTGGGAAAAATGTGAAAATTTTATTTTTACAGCTCAATATTATAAACTACTGTGAAGCACCTGGGGGTGCAAGATGCTCACCACACATCTAGATAAGTTCCCTAAGGGGTCTAGTTTCCAAAATGGTGTCACTTGTGGGGGGTTTCCACTGTTTAGGCACATTAGGTGCTCCCCAAATGCGACATGCCATCCGCTAATTCTTCAAACAAATTTTACATTCAAAAAGTCTAATGGAGTTCCTTCCCTTCCGAACCCTGCAGTGTACCCAAATAGTGGTTTTCCCCCACATATGGGGTATCGACATACTCAGGAGAAATTGCACAGCAAAGTTCATGGTGCAATTTCTCCTGTTACCCTTATGATAATGCAAAATTAGGGGATGACAAACATTTTTTGTGGGAAAAATGTGAAAATTTTATTTTTACGGCTCAATATTATAAACTTCTGTGAAGCACCTGGGGGTGTAAGGTGCTCACCACACATCTAGATAAGTTCCCTAAGGGGTCTAGTTTCCAAAATGGTGGCACTTGTGGGGGGTTTCCACTGTTTAGGCACATCAGGGGTTCCCCAAATGCAACATGGCGTCTGCTAATTATTCAAACAAATTTACATTCATAAAGTCTAATGGCGCTCCTTACCTTCCAAACCCTGCAGTGCGCCCAAACAGTGGTTTTCCCTCACATATGGGGTATCAGCGCGCTCATGAGAAATTGCACTACAAATTGTGTAGTTCATTTTTTCCTGTTACCCTTGTTAAAATAAAAAAATTGGGTCTAAAATAACATTTTTGTGAAAAAAAGTTAAATGTTCATTGTTTTCTTCCACATTCCAAAAATTCCCGTGAAACACCAGAAAGGTTAATAAACTTCTTGAATGTGGTTTTGAGCACCTTGATGGGTGCAGTTTTTAGAATGGTGTCACTTTTGGGTATTTTCTGTCATAAAGGGACCTCAAAGTCACTTCAAATAAGATGTGGTCCCTAAAAAATTTTTTTTGTGAATTTTGTTGGAAAAATGCGAAATCGCTGGTCAACTTTTAACCCTTATAGCTTCCTAACAAAAAAAAAATTTTGATTCCAAAATTATGCTGATGTAAAGTAGACATGTGGGAAATGTTATTTATTAACTATTTTGTGTGACATATCTCTCTGATTTAAGGGCATAAAAATTCTAATTTTGAAAATTGCAAAATTTGTAAAATTTTTGCCAAATTTCTGATTTTTTCACAAATAAACGCAAGTGATATCAAAGAAATTTTACCACTATCATGAACTACAATATGTCACGAAAAAACAATCTCAGAATCAGGGAAATCCGTTTAAGCGTTCCAGAGTAATTACTTCATAAAGTGACAGTGGTCAGAATTGAAAAAATTGGCCTGGTCACGAAGGCAAAAACAGGCTCAGGCGCGAAGTGGTTAAATATATTTAATTTTGTTGGTGTAGCATGAAAAAATGTGGAAAAGCTCATGGGGCATGAATACTTTTCAAGGCACTGTATCTCAATTAATAAAGAGTATTTTTTTTACCATTTTTGTTAATTCTACTGAAGCAATTTGTAAGTTATACATGCATAATGTCAACCCGCTCACACTTCAGCAATATATGAAATGACGTTGGGCAATGTTCTTTTGTGATAAGCGCAAATTAAATTGTAAATTGATTTAATTCTTTGTAACTTAAGAATATTAGGAAATATGTCTCAAAGTCGATTTTATTATTTTTCTTTGTTTTTTATTAAAAAGAAATCCCATTTGGCTTAGCGGTTGGTATTAGTGTAATGCATTATATTATTGGTGTATTTATTATTTGTCTTATCAAAGGACTGCATTTTCACATCCTCCTGTGGAACGAACTAAACCAAACCCCTGCAGAAAATGACACATTTGCCATCAGTGCGTCTGTACCAGCCTCTACATTATAAGACAAATTATTTATTCTGCATGGTGATTGGCATTAAAAACGTGAAAACAAATTGCTCCTGCAGTGTGTAGCGTTGACGTGACAAAGGTCACTGGAGTTCATAGCTGATGAACCCCGGTCACTGCACTGACGTCACCGCTCGCTGCGTAAGAAAGTTCTTATGACACTCGCATGACACTTGCATGACACTCGTCCGACTTTTCAGGAACAACATCGGACCGATTTTATAAACACAGATCAGTGTGAGCCCTTATTATCATATATTACTGTTCAGTCCTGGACCCCGAACACAGACTTCCTCTGGAAGTCCGTGTTACTGTTCAGGTTTGGGTGAAACACAGGCTCTGATTGCGGTAATTGCATTACAGGTGTCAGCATGATGACACAGCAGTGACAGGTGACCCGGTAGTAAATATCTTACCTCGGGTCATAGGCGCCGGCTGATGGTACTACTACCACCATCAATCGGTGTCTCCTGCCATAGGAAACAGCGGGCACAGGCGCCGCTGGATGGGAGCAGTAGTCTCCCATCCACCAGCGTCTGTGCTCTGCTGAGTGTTAAAAAAGAAATGTTAAAATTAATAAAAAAATATTCAATTAAAAATAAAACACATTACAGTGGGTACAGAAAGTATTCAGACCCCTATAAATTTTTCACTCTTTGTTTCATTGGAGCCATTTGGTAAATTCTAAAAAGTTCATTTTTTTTCTCATTAAAGTACACTCTGCGCCCCATCTTGACTGAAAAAACAGAAATGTAGAAATTTTTTCAAATGTATTAAAAAAGAAAAACTGAAATATCACATGGTCATAAGTATTCAGACCCTTTGCTCAGACACTCATATTTAAGTTTCATGCTGTCCATTTCCTTGTGATCCTCCTTGAGATGGTTCTACTGCTTCATTGGTGTCCAGCTGTGTTTAATTAAACTGATAGGGCTTGATTTGGAAAGGCACACACCTGTCTATATAAGACCTCACAGCTCACAGTGTATGTCAGACCAAATGAGAATCATGAGCTCAAAGGAACTGCCCAAGGAGCTCAGAGACAGAATTGTGGCAATGCACAGATCTGGCCAAGGTTACAAAAGAGTTTCTGCATTACTCAAGGTTCCTAAGACCACAGTGGCCTCCATAATCCTTAAATGGAAGAAGTTTGGGACCACCAGAAGTCTTCCTAGACCTGGCCGACCAGCCAAACTGAGCAATCGTGGGAGAAGAGCCTTGTTGAGAGAGGTAAAGAAGAACCCCAAGATCACTGTGGCTGAGCTCCAGAGATGCAGTAGGGAGATGGGAGAAAGTTCCACTAAGTCAACTATCACTGCAGCCCTCCACCAGTTGGGCCTTTATGGCAGAGTGGCCCGACGGAAGCCTCTCCTCAGTGCAAGACATGTGAAATCTCGCATAGAGTTTGCTCAAAAACACATGAAGAACTCCCAGACTATAAGAAATAAGATTCTCTGGTCTGATGAGACGAAGATAGAACTTTCTTTTGGTGATAATTCTAGGCGGTATTTGTGGAGAAAACCAGGCACTGCTCATCATCTGCCCAATACAATCCCAACAGTGAAACATGATTGTGGCAGCATCAAGCTATGGGGGTGTTTTTCAGCTGCAGGGACAGGATGACTGGTTGCAATTGAAGGAAACATGAATGTGGCCAAGTACAGAGATATCCTGGATAAAAAACTCTTCCAGAGTGCTTTGGAACTCAGACTTGGCCGAAGGTTCACCTTTCAACAAGACAATGACCCTAAGCACACAGCTAAAATAGCAAAGGAGTGGCTTCAGAACAACTCTGTGACTATTCTTGCCTGGCCCAGCCAGAGCTCTGCCATAAACCCAATTGAGCATCTCTGGAGAGACCTGAAAATGGCTGTCCACCAACGTTCACCATCCAACCTGACGGAACTGGAGAGGATCTGCAAGGAAGAATGACAGAGGATCCCCAAATCCAGGTGTGAAAACTTGTTGCATCATTCCCAAGAAGACTCATGGCTGTACTAGCTCAAAAGGGTGCTTCTACTCAATACTGAGCAAAGGGTCTGAATAGTTATGACCATGTGATATTTCAGTTTTTCTTTTTCAATAAATTTGAAAAAATTTCTACATTTCAGTTTTTTTTCAGTCAAGATGGGGTGCAGAGTCTACTTTAATGAGAAAAGAAATGAACTTTTTAGAATTTACCAAATGGCTGCAATGAAACAAAGAGTGAAAAATTTAAAAGGGTCTGAATACTTCCCGTACTCATTGTATACTCACCTACACCTTGTCCCTGATATTCTCTGCACCTGCAAAAAATAAAAAGTAAAAAAACAACATATACTCACCTTACAGTTAATTCCCGAAGCCCTTGATCACCTGTAATAAAAGTAAAATAATAAACCAGCCTCATCCTCACCTTTCCGACGTCCAAATAGCGAGTGTCCCACAAAGATTCCATGAATAGAGTGGCCACACTGTGTGTGACCGCTCTGTTCATTCAAATTGGCCAATTCATGTTTTTAAATGGTTTTATTGTCTTTATGTATCTTGGCCATAATGGAGTGCTGCTGCGCTTTCTTTTTATATATCTTATGCAGTTTCTGCAGCTTGCACCTGTTCACATTTGGGATGTGCTGGTCAGTTTTTTTGACATATTACTATAGAAGGTGGGAACTGCCTCCTGTTTGACCTTGCACTCCCCCCATTTGACCAGCAGGTGATGTATATTCTATTCTACCAGCCCATTTAAATTGTAGGTGTTTTAGCCCAGAAGTGACATGTTCTGTCCAGAGTTATAGGCTTGTAGCCCAAGAGAGGCATGTAGGCAGAGTAGTACCCATCAGATGGGAGGTCACCTTGCAGCGGTTGATGGGCACACATGAATTGGCCAATTTATGCGCTAAGAACCTCCATTTTTTGTAAGTAAAGCTTATTGAGTAATAACACAGTTTAAATTAAATGGTTTTATTGTCTTTATGTATCTTGGCCATAATGGAGTGCTGCTGCGCTTTCTTTTTATATATCTATTATCTATATATCTAGCTATCCATATATCTATCTATAGATCTATTATCTATTTATCTATCTATCCATATATCTATTTATTATCTGTTGACCTATCTAATTATCTATCTGAGATAGATAATAGATAGATATCTGGATACATAGATATATTGATATATAGATAGATAATAGATCTGTGACGTGCAGCTGCGTCGGCCAAATACTTAGCCTGCGCACTTCACTTTTTTCACAAGATGCACTTCTTCCTCCCGTCTTTGGTCATAGTACTGCAGGAATCTTGTGTGCAGGCGCCGGTGCAGTGACTCACCAGACATGCTGCTTACAATTTAATAAATAATAAAATAATAATTTTATTTATATAGCACCAATATATTCCGCAGCACTTTACAATTAAGCGGGCGCATGTGCACACAATAACGGCATTAAAAATTACACAAGGATGGTGAGAGAGATAAGTTTATATTGTACTCTGTATTGGATGGGTAACCAGTGCAATGACTGGCACAAGGTGGAAGTATCGATGAACTGGCTGGACAGAAATACACATTCCACATTCCAGACAGATTGTAAAGGAGAAAGTTTGGTAAGGTGGAGACCGAGCAGTAGAGAGTTGCAGTAGTCCAGACGAGAATGAGTAAGAATGAATAATTAGACACATGCCACACACACGTGTAATTCACATATTACACACACATCATCCATAAATAGGGCACATACTCTATTATATATGTTTATATTGTATGACTTCACAGTAAATATATTTTTCCTATTTTTTTTTTATAATTCTTTAACCTCAATTCATATTTTTCAGTGCATCAAATTGTTTAATGATAATTATTCTTCAGTTCTGTGGTTGCTTTTACAGGGTCCAGAAGCTTTCATTTTATTATTTTCAGGAAGAAGCCTTGCTCTGAAGTTACAGAGTAGCATTTTAACTGAAGATTACCCATATTGTCTGCAAGACACGCTTATCTGCAATCCAAATTAATATAACAAATATTTTTTCACCCATCGGCACGCACTAAAGGATTCAATAATGTCTTCTATCTGTGAAACAAGAGTCTCGCCTCTTAAGTTCATTTGTCTTTTGCATTTAGCACAGTGTCTGGTTTGTTAATGTGCAGCACATCTGTTGCTGCAAACCGAGGTGACTCCCAGAGGAGTCACCTTTTTAATAGAGTACAATACAATCGTATGCAAATGTAATTATATATAGGCCTCCATGATTGCGACAGAGGTACATGTTTTGCATGTTCACTGATGCATTGAAAAAAATTATTGTCACATTTTTTATGCTAGCTTCAATAAGTTATATTATAGCGAAATCAAAATGAGGAAGCAAAGGAAAGATTATTCTCTCTTAGCTGAGTGATTTTCAATGGAAAGCTTTAAAAACTGGACCCAGCAGTAGAGAAACATTCATCACAACTGCACAAACCAGTCAAATTAAGAAGCCATTGAGCTCCAGGCAATGTAGATTTTCCAACACTTTCTGTCAGACAAATAATCATAGACTTAAGTTTTTTGTATCCTTGTGGTGATGATGTACATAACACTAAAGAATGTATTTTCCATTAAAAATATAAACTTGCCCATAGTAAGAAAGACAATGAGCAATGTTTGCCCATTTAGATACTTTGTATCATCTTGCTGCAATAGATTAGATAATGAAAACAAAATCTGAGTGGCTGTTTTTTTATATTTGTTCTATTCAATTTTCTGAGAATGCAAATCATTATATTAGAAAAGCAGAGACTTTTTATTATATATTTCCATAAATGCAAGCATGCAAGTAATAATGAACATTCTGGTTAATTGTGAAACGAGTGAGATATTAATTACATTTGTCAGGTTTATTCTCTAATCACATCACGTTTGAGACTTCTGTCTGAGTTGTCATTTAAGAGGATTTCTTTAATGTATGTTTGATGGAAAGTTTCATTGTATAGATTGTATTCATTACTCCTAGACTTCCATGCAGGCGTGGAAAACTGATAACATGGTGACCCTGTGCTAGAAGTGTGTCTGGGTCTTTTTCCTTTTATGGTTTTCTGCAGCGGCTTTTTTGGATGCTATGTAATAAAAAAAGGCCACAACAAGAGAGGACACTGTAATAAGGGATAGTGATATACATAACAAGAGAGGACACTACAGTAACAGTATGTAATAACAAGCACTATAGATAACTAGAGATGACTCTACATCAGGGGTCTCAAACTCGCGGCCCGTGGGTTGCATGTGACCCCTGAGGCTGCATCATGCGGCCTGCATGCACCAGAGCTCCTGTGACAATCGCAGTCCCTTCCAGGGGACTGCTGATTCCAGGGCTTCTTTTCAGTTGAATGTATGTCCTTGGATGCATATTCAGCTGAAATGTATTGCAGCGTGCAGACAGCTCTCTGCACCGCAATACCAGCCACTGGCTAATCAGAGGCCGGCAGCTGAGAATGGCGGAACAGTCACAAGCGGCATATGACATCACTTCCAGGCGCTGCCCTGGCTCTGTAGGAGAAGAGGAAGCTGTTCGCCAAAGTAGGGAGATTAGGTGAGAAGGATTTTTTTTTGTTAATGTGTATGTGAAGAGCGGCACAATGGGGGACATTACTACAAGACGAGGATCAGGATAGGGACATTACTATGAGATAAAGGCCAGGATGGAAGACATTATTACAGGATAGGAACCAGGATGGTGACATTATTACAAGATAGGGACCAGGATGGGGGCATTACTACAAGATGTGGGCCAGAATTACTGTATGGAGCTAATTGTAAGACAATATTACAGATTGTAGCCAATTGGGGGACAAAAAAATAGAAAACATACAGTACAGACCAAAAGTTTGGACACACCTTCTCATTTAAAGATTTTTCTGTATTTTCATGACTATGAAAATTGTACATTCACACTGAAGGCATCAAAACTATGAATTAACACATGTGGAATTATATACTTAACAAAAAAGTGTGAAACAACTGAAAATATGTCTTATATTCTAGGTTCTTCAAAGTAACCACCTTTTGCTTTGATGACTGCTTTGCACACTTTTGGCATTCTCTTGATGAGCTTCAAGTGGTAGTCACCGGAAATGGTTTTCACTTCACAGGTGTGCCCTGTCAGGTTTAATAAGTGGGATTTCTTGCCTTATAAATGGGGTTGGGACCATCAGTTGTGTTGTGCAGAAGTCTGGTGGATACACAGCTGATAGTCCTACTGAATAGACTGTTAGAATTTGTATTATGGCAAGAAAAAAAGCAGCTAAATAAAGAAAAACGAGTGGCCATTAGTGCTGAGCGAACATGCTCGACACTGCTCGGTACTCGCCCGAGCATCACGCTACTCGGGATGTTCGGCGAGCACCGAGCATTTCCGGGTTACTCGGGCGGGAGCTCGGGTCTCCGCCCTACATGTTTGGCGCTCTTTACAGAGCCAATGAACATGCAGGGATTGCCAGCCAGTCACTGTAATGCCGCAGTCATGTTGTTTGTGGGCATTACAGTGATTGGCTGGCTGCACAGCGTCACCTCGAGTATTTAAAACCGGGCGCCGCCATCTTGGACACAGTCGCTCCGGATCAGACAGTGTAGGGACAGCGCTGCTGATTTAGGGAGAGATATATCCTGCAAAATAGTTAGTGTAGGGTCTGTAAAGGCTGCCAGATCAAACAAACAGTCCTTCTCAGGACTA
Source organism: Phyllobates terribilis (assembly GCF_046119375.1). Taxonomy (NCBI): domain Eukaryota; kingdom Metazoa; phylum Chordata; class Amphibia; order Anura; family Dendrobatidae; genus Phyllobates; species Phyllobates terribilis. The sequence goes on from NW_027362762.1 coordinate 403,195,978, forward strand.
ATATCCATCCCAGGTATATCAGGCAGGCAGGCAGGCTGCATAGGAGACGCAGTGGTTATACCAGCAAACGCTGCATTACAGTCCTGTGTGCTGCTCCTGTTGCTGAAATTGCTGGACTTAGCTCCAGGTCCCGGGGGCCAGGAAAAATCCTTTTTTTTTAATCTAAATCCTCTTTTTTTTTCCTCCTTCACAATGTACAAATACCCATCTTATTAACATTTTGGTGCCCCCCCCCCCCCAAAAAAAAAAAAGTGTGCCTCTGATTTCTCAGACACAAATATATCTGTTGAAAATAGTCTGGTGTAGGCCAGAGAAATACAAGTGTGGTTTTGCAGTTCTATGGGCCATTTGTATCTAAAAAAAACTGTTTGAGTGTGTCGCTCACTGTTCAGCCGCAAATATATATATATTTTAAAAAGCCTGGTATACACCAGTAAATTATTACTGTGGTTTTGATGTTCCACGGTAAAACATCTCTATTATCCTGTTTTTGGCATTTTTTGCTGTATAAAAATAATAATAGTGTCTCCCTGATTTTTCAGACACAAATATATCTGTTGAAAATAGTCTGGTGTAGGCCAGAGAGACAGAAGTGTGCTTTTGCTGTTCCACGGTAAAAAATCTCTATTATCCTGCTTTTTGCATTTTTGGCTGTAAAAAAAAAAAAAAAAATAGTGTCTCCCTGATTTTTCAGACACAAATATATCTGTTGAAAATAGTCTGGTGTAGGCCCGAGAAATACAAGTGTGGTTTTGCAGTTCCACGGTACAAACCTCTGTATTATCCACTTTTGGGCCATTTGTATCTAAAAAAAACAGTTTGAGTGTGTCGCTCACTGTTCAGCCGCAAATATATATATATTTTAAAAAGCCTGGTATACACCAGTAAATTATAACTGTGGTTTTGCTGTTCCATGGTAAAAAATCTCTATTATTCAGGTTTTGGTAGTTTTTTCCGTAAAGAAAAACAGTAGTGTCTCCTGACTGTTGTGACACAAAAATATATCTGTTGAAAATAGTCTTGTGTAGGCCCGACATCCCAGTGTGGTTTCGCAGTTCCACGGGTCAAATCGCTGTACTATCCAGTTTTGGGCCTTTGGTATCTAAAAAAAAAAAGCAGTTTGAGTGTGTCGCTCACTGTTCAGCCGCAAATATCTCTATTTAAAAAAGTGTGGTATACCCCAGTAAACAATAACTGTGGTTTTCCTCTTCCACGGTTCTAATCTACTCTTTATTACCCTTTTTCCATTGATAGTGCAAGTGTAAGCTATTTTACTTAATTTACAATGGGCAAGGCGCGTGGCAAGGGACGTGGAAGTGGACGTTCTGGTGATGGTTCGTGCAGAGGACGGGGCCGTGGCCAAGGTGAAAATGTGCCACAACCAACAGCCACATCTTCTCGCTCCCACTTCTTGACCGAATTACTAGGGAAGCACAGAACAACACCAGTATTGAGAACTGGTCAGTGTGAACAGGTTATTAATTGGATAGCAGACAATACTTCCAGTTACCTGGGCACCACCACCTCCGGTCTGTCTTCCACACGGTCAACTCTTAGTAGCCGTGAGTCTCGACCGCATACTCCTCCTCACCCTGATGCTCCTTCCTCCCACCATGCCGAGTGTCGTCAGACAGCAAGTGATCCCACACTTGGACACTCTGAAGAGCTGTTCACTGGTCCATTTCCATATTTGGGCCCCTCGCCTGATATGCTTGAAGTGGTGGAAGAGGAGATCCCATGTTGCGATGCCCAAATATTTGAACAGCCACGGCCACAGGAAGTCGACGTTGGCAATCTGTCACAAGAGGTGGACGATGACGAGACACAATTGCCAGGAAGTGAGGAGGAGGATCGTGGTGCGCAAGTGGAAGAGGAGGAGGTGGTGGATGATCTAGTAACTGACCCAATGTGGAAGGAGGACATGCAGAGTGAGGCCAGCAGCACACAGGGGGAGGGAGGCAGAGTACCCCAACAGGCAGGAAGAAGCAGTGTGGTGGCCGCAGACAGAAAGCAGGCAACCGTTCCCCGTAACACCAACACGAGGGACGTTGCCAGTACAAGCGGTAGGTCTTCCAGAGTCTGGAATTTTTTTAAAGACTCTGCTGATAACCCCAAAAAGGCCATATGTTCCACCTGCCATGCCAGCATCAGCAGGGGTGACAAAACTACCAGCCTGACCACCACCAGCATGATCAGGCACATGGCAGCAAAGCATCCGACTTTGTGGGGCGAAACCCAGGGTCCACAACCAGTGTCAGCGGGTGTCACCACTGCTTCTTCCACTGTTGTGCGTGCAATAGAACCCCCTGTTGTGTGTGCAAGGCAATCCCCTGTCCATACTGCATGTAAAGATGCCCCCTCCTCTCAGTCTTCACTTGTTATGGCAGTTTCTCAAGAAACAGCATCAACGTCCACGTCCACGTCCCACCGCAGAGTTCAATTGTCCATATCCCAGACCTTTGAGCGAAAGCGGAAATTCGCAGCTAACGCCCCACAGGCCACAGTCCTAAATTCGCACATTTAACGACTGCTTGCATTGGAAATGCTGCCTTTTAGGCTGGTGGAGACGGAATCCTTCTGCAATCTTATGGCGGTGGCCGTCCCTCGGTACTCGGTCCCCAGCCGACACTATTTTGCCCGGTGTGCCATCCCCGCACTACACAAGCACGTGTCCCAAAGCATCTGCCGTGCCCTCAACAACGCAGTTACTGGGAGAGTCCACCTGACAACGGACACGTGGACAAGTGCTTGTGGCCAGGGACGGTACATCTCTCTGACGGCACACTGGGTAAACATAGTGGAAGCCGGGACCCAGTCGGACCTTGGGAAGGAACACATCCTCCCCACACCGAGGATTGCGGGCCCTATGTCAGTCAGAGTTGCCCCCACAGTGTACAGCTCCTGCGCATCCTCCTCCTCCTCCTCATGTTCAGCCTCCATCTCAGATATCACCACATCAGTTACAAGCTGGAAGCATTGCAGTACTGCCTCCACCAAGCGGCAACAGGCTGTGCTGAAACTCATAAGCTTAGGTGATAAACCTCACACTGCTTGTGAGTTGTGGACAGCTGTGAAAGAGCAGGCAGATCTGTGGCTGAGACCGCTGAACCTACATCCTGGCATGGTCGTGTGTGACAATGGCCGTAACCTGGTGGCGGCTCTGAGGCGAGGTGAGATCACACACGTACCATGCCTGGCTCATGTGCTTAACCTCGTGGTTCAGCGGTTTCTTAAATCGTACCCCGAGTTGCCAGATCTGCTCGTGAAAGTACGCCGCCTGTCAGCTCATTTTCGCAAGTCGGCTACAGCTTCTGCCGCCCTTTGTAACGGGTCTGGGAGGCAGAGCCTCTGAGCAACTTATACAAGGGGGGCGGTCCTTGTAAGGAAGCGGGTGGCGACCAGGGAAGACAGGCAGGCAGTCACAGCAGGTGACCGGGACAGTCTCTGGGTAAATGGGCAGGAGGTCACGGCAAGTGACCGGGACAGTCTCTGGGTAAACGGGCAGGAGGTCACGGCAAGTGACCGGGACAGTCTCTGGGTAAACGGGCAGGAGGTCACGGCAAGTAACCAGGACAGTCTCTGGGTAAACGGGCAGGAGGTCACGGCAAGTGACCGGGACAGTCTCTGGGTAAACGGGCAGGAGGTCACGGCAAGTGACCGGGACAGTCTCTGGGTAAACGGGCAGGAGGTCACGGCAAGTGACCGGGACAGTCTCTGGGTAAACGGGCAGGAGGTCACGGCAAGTGACCGGGACAGTCTCTGGGTAAACGGGCAGGAGGTCACAGCAAGTGACCGGGACAGTCTCTGGGTAAATGGGCAGGTACGACCTGTGACGGCTGAGCCTCCAGGTAGGCTAGCAGGCAGATGGCAGATGAGTGCTCCCAGGTGAGCAGGCGAGAGTCTCTGGAAAAGCAGGTGGTCACAGCATGTGACGGCGGAGCCTCCAGGTAGGCTAACAGGCAGGTAGCAGATGAGCGTTCCCAGGTGAGCGGGCAAGAGTCTCTGGACTGGCAGGTGGTCACAGCACGTGACGGCGGAGCCTCCAGGTAGGCTAACAGGCAGGTAGCAGATGAGCGCTCCCAGGTGAGCGGGCAAGAGTCTCTGGACTGGCAGGTGGTCACAGCACGTGACAGCGGAGCCTCCAGGTAGGCTATCAGGCAGGTAGCAGGTGAGCGCTCCCAGGTGAGCGGGCAAGCTGGTCCATGGACAGACTGACAGGTGTCGGAAGGCAGACCGTCGGACCTCAGGCTAGCAAGCAGGAAAGCGGATGACAGGCAGGAATCAGGCAGCAAACTGGCAGGAGACTGGCAGGTAACTGGCAGGTAACTGGCAGGTAACTGGCAACGGGACCTGAGGGCTGAAGCAGAGTAGTGAACAGTGCAACAACATTGCTCGGGCACCTCCATTTTGGAGGAGGTCCCTTATATATGGAGGGATCCTCCGGCCATTGGCCGGGGACTCCTTAGGGCGACGCGCGCGGCTCCTTTAAGAGAGGGGGAGCGCACGCCCTAAGCACAGTGACCGGGTAAGAGCGGGCGCTGCAAGCAGAGCGGGAGGAAGCCACCGGGCACGGAGCAGAGAGGTGAGGGGAACAGCGTCCCTGCCTAGCAGGAGGCAGGGACGCCGACGCTACACCCTTGCTGTGTTGCAGCAGCGTTTGCAGCTTCCGGCACACCGACTGGTGTGTGATGTCCCCACACGTTGGAACTCTACCCTCCACATGTTGCAAAGGATTTGTGAGCAGAAGAGAGCAGTTGTGGAGTACCAGCTGCAACAAGGCCGTCGATATTAAGGTCAAACTCCACACATAAGACCTCAGGAGTGGACCTGGATGTCTGACATATGTACCATCCTGACAAACTTTGAGGAGGCCACCAAGATGGTGAGTGGCGATGACGCCATCATTAGTGTCAGCATCCCACCACTTGTCTGTCTTTTGCAACGCTCTCTGCAGAGAATTAAAGAGGAGGCATTGCCGCTAGAGTATGATGAGATGGATCAAGAAGCCGTAGCGGGCGATTACACACAGCCCAGCCTCATCTCATCCCAACGTGCATTGGGGGACAATGAGGGAGAGGAGGAGGAGGAGGAGGAAGAACAGGAGCTGCTATCATGCGTTGTAGACGGTAGTACCTGTACAAGTGTCATACCGTCGGTACAGCGTGGGTGGCCTGAGGACAGGGGGGAGGAGGAAGAGGAGGAGGAGGAGGAGGAGGAGAGCATGGTCAGTCGTCATATTGGTGAGGACACGGAAATCTTGCCCGTTACCAGTCTGGCACGCATGGCTGACTTTATGTTACGCTGCCTTAACCGTGACCCTCGCGTTGTCAAAATGTTGGGTGACAGTCATTACTGGTTGATGACACTTTTAGACCCCCTCTACAAGGAGAACTTTCACTCTCTTATTCCTGAGTTGGAGAGGTCTACAAAAATGGGGCAGTACCAGAAGGCCCTTGCTGCCGATCTCTTAAAAAAATTCCCATCTGAACACGGTAGCGGCAGAGGTCACAGTTCGCTGCCCAACTAAGGCATACAGGCGAGAGAGATGCAACTCCAATCCAGCAGAGGCAGGGGAACACTGTTAATGTTCTAGGACAGTTTTCTGAGACCTGCCCAGCCTACAGGCCCTGAGGCGCAGGGTACTCTCACTAGGAGTGGAAAGTTTTAAAAGATGGTGAGGGAGTACCAGCGTCCTCCGTGATTCCTCTGTGCCTTTTAATTATTGGGTATCCAAGCTGGACACTTGGAATGAACTCACTCTGTATGCCTTGGAGGTCCTGGCCTGCCCTGCCGCTAGCGTGTTATCGGAGCGTGTTTTTAGTGCCGCTGGGGAAATTATAACTGATAAGCACACTCGCCTGTCAACTGACAATGCTGACAAGCTGACCCTTATCAAAATGAACAAGGGCTGGATTGGGCCAGACTTCTCATCACCACCAAATGACAGCAGAGTAACATAAAGTCAAATCCACTGTGTTATTTTGGGAGGTGTATTCCCATGCATAGCTTCACACCCACACATGGGTATACGCTTCCTCATTTCGGCTGTTTTTTGCTCTTCTCCTTATCCTCAGCCTCCACGACCACTATACCACCAGGGTGACCGTGGTCCATGTTGCCAGCATTGCAAGTTCCTCTGTCCTAATTTTTGGCAGCTTTTGCTTGCAAGGCATAGGCAAAGACTATGGGAGACCCACTCCCTAATAATGGGAATAATGTTTTTAATATGCTGTACTGCATGGCTCTTGTAAGGGACATTGCAAGTTCCCCCTTCCTAACTTTTGGCAGCTTTTGCTTGGAAGGCATAGGCAAAGACTATGGGAGACCCACTCCCCAATAATGGGAATAATGTTTTTAATATGCGGTACTGCATGGCTCTTGTAAGGGGCATTAAAATCGTCTTGTTAAGCTACTGTGACCTCCACGTCTCTTCCAAGGGTCGTTAATATTGTCTTTTTATTCCACTGCGACCTCCACCACTCTTCCAAGGGGCATTAAAAGTGTCTTGTTAAGCTACTGTGACCTCCACGTCTCTTCCACGGGGCATTGATATTGTCTTTTTATTCCACTGTAACCTCCACCACTCTTCCAAGGGGCATCAAAACTGTCTTGTTAAACCACTCTGAACTCCACGTCTCTTCCAAGGGGCATTAAAAGTGTCTTGTTAAGCTACTGTGACCTCCACGTCTCTTCCACGGGGCATTGATATTGTCTTTTTATTCCACTGTAACCTCCACCACTCTTCCAAGGGGCATCAAAACTGTCTTGTTAAACCACTCTGAACTCCACGTCTCTTCCAAGGGGCATTAAAACCGTCTTGTTAAGCTACTGTGACCTCCACATCTCTTCCACGGGGCATTGATATTGTCTTTTTATTCCACAGTAACCTCCACCACTCTTCCAAGGGGCATTAAAACTGTCTTGTTAAACCACTCTGAACTCCACGTCTCTTCCAAGGGGCATTAAAACCATCTTGTTAAGCTACTGTGACCTCCATATCTCTTCCAAGGGGCATTGACATGTTGTTTTTAATTACCTCTAACCTCCACGACTCTTGCAACGGGCATTGCATTTCCTCCTAATTTTTGTCAGCTTTTGCTTTTCAATGCATAGGCGAACACTAAGGGAGACCCACTCCCCAATAATGGGTAGAAGGTTTTTAATATGCTGTAATCCACGTCTGTTTCAAGGGGCATTGCAGTGCCTAATAATTTTTGGAAAGCCTTCCATTCCCTGCTTAGGCCAACAGTGTACAGGAGACCCAGTTGCTATAAATGGAAAAATCGGTTTAGTTAAGGCCCTCTGACCTCCATGTCACTTCCAAGGGGCATTGGAGTGCCTCGAAATTTTTGGTAGGCATTGCATTCACTGTATGCCTTATAACTGTGTAGCTGTCCTTTTGGTACAGAAACATATCCTACAAGACATGTGTGGTTGGCTGGCCTGATATTGATGTGAATGGTCCCTGTTCCTCCTGCTCTTTCTCCTTTGCCACCACCTCATCCATCATTCATCACCTGAAGCTTTGTTTTAACGGGAGTCATAGAACTGGGATAGTAGCAGGAAAACATCCAGCAATCCTCGAAGGAGGTAGAATATGCGCCAAAACGCTGACCACCTCAGGCCTAGCTGCTACTACATACATGCGCTTGCATTCCAAGGAACAGAAAGCTAAGGAGGTGGATGGCCTCATGATCATGAATAATTTACTCGTTGTGTAAGAGGCCGACCACTGCTGCTGTCTACCTTCTGAACTTTGTGTTGAAGCCTGATTGACCCAGGACCCGCAATCCTCTATGTCTGGAGGACGTGTTGCATCCCAGTGTCCAACTGTGTCCCGGCTTCCACAATATTAACCCAGTGTGAAGGCGTCAGTGAGATGGACCATTCCTGGCCACATTCACTTGTCCACGTGTTTGTGGTTAGGCTGTCCTTCCCACTAAATGCACTGGGGAGGGCACAGGTAATGTTTTGGTATGCGCGCTTGTGTATAAGGCACACCGGGACAAATAGGGGCGGCTGGGGACCGTTTATGGACACCCGGCCACCCCCACATGGCTGAAGACTGTGTGTGGGCACCCGGCCGTGGGGTGGCTGGGGACTGAGTATGGACACCCGGCCGCCCCCTGGCGGCTGGGGACCAAGCGTGGACACCCGGCCGCCGGGCGGCTGGGGACTGAGTATGAATACCAGGCTACCGACGCAGCCATGACGTGGTGGCCAGATTCCGCCTCCACATGCCTAAAAGGCCCAATTTCAAGTGCAAGCAAGCTAACAGTATGGTATTGCAGCCTGGGGGTGGGTGGGTGGCAGGCTGCATACTTGCGCTTGTATTGCAAGTTATGGGGGAGGTACAATTGAACACTGCCCTGGGACAAGGACTTGCACGGGGATAGTTGCAAGTCTGCATCTTCTGATGCGGCAAGGATCACTTCTGATGGGCACACTTTTAGGCAGTGACCTGGGTGTCAGAGATGCTTCCAGGGGTCTTCCCCATGCTGTTCCCATGTCTTTTTAGCACTGTATGCATGTGTCACACAGCACATGGCCAGATAAGGTTGTAAAATGTTAAAATGACATTTCCCAGTGAATGCATTTGTCACGGTTGAAAGCAATACAAATGTGCAAAAACGCATAAAAAATGCTACTTGTGAACATAGCCCAAGGTGTGGAGGAGTATTTTTGTTTTTGGTTATTTATTTTACCTTATACACAAGTCTTTACCCTGGAAAGGATGTTCCGTAACCCCTTTCCGACCTGGTCAGTAATAGTACGCACCAGGTCGGGAAGGCCGGTTCAGCGGGGGCTCCGGCGGTGAGGCCGCACTGAAGCGAGCACATGTCAGCTGATTATTGGAATCGCAATCCACCCGCGGCTGTTAACATGTTAAATCTCTGACAGTGGCATTTAACTCGCGCTTCCGGGAGTCCTAAGCCCCGCCCATCAGTGACCCCGTCACGTGATCGCGGGTCACCAATGGGTGGGCATGACAACTCAGGGTCTGCAGCAGACGCCTGTGGTTGTCATGTCTCAATTGCTATGAGCGCCACCTAGTGGTCAGCGCTCATAGCAAGTGAGCATTTCTCCTGCATACAAGCGATCTGCTCATCGCTTGTATGCAGTAGAAGCAATCAGACAACTGCTGCTTCTAGTCTCCTCTGGAGACTATAGAAGCAAGCAGAAATTGTAAAAAAAAAGTTTTTAAAAAAATAAAAAAAATAAAAAATATATAAAGGTTTAAGTCACCCCCCTTTCGCCCCATTCAAAATAAAATATATATATATATAAAAAAAAAACCACATACACATATTTGGTATCGCCGCGTTCAGAATCGCCCGATCTATCAATATAAAAGAAGAATTAATACAATCAGTAAACGGCGTAGCGAGAAAAAAATTTTAAACGCCAGAATTATGTTTTTTTGGTCGCTACAACTTTGCAATAAAATGCAATAACGGGCGATCAAAACATCGGATCTACCCCAAAATGGTATCAATAGAAACGTCAGCCCAGCACGCAAAAAATAAGCCCTCACCTGGCCCCAGATCCCGAAAAATGGAGAAGCTAAGGGTCTCGGAAAATGGCGCCATTTTTTTTTGTTTTTTTAGCAAGCTTTGGATTTTTTTTTCACCACTTAAATAAAAAAGAACCTATACATGTTTGGTGTCTATGAACTCATAACGACCTGGAAAATAATGATGGCAGGTCAGTTTTAGCAATCTGTGAACGTTTGTGAAAAAATGACCCAAAAAACAACTGTGGAATTGCATTTTTTTTGCAGTTTCACTGCACTTGGAATTTTTTTCCCATTTTCCAGCACACGATATGGTAAAACCTGTGATGGTGTTTAAAAGTACAACTCGTCCCGCCAAAAATAAGCCCTTACATGGCCATATTGAACGAAAATTAAAAAAGTTCTGGCTCTGGGAAGAAGGGGAGCAAAAAAGGAAAACACAAAAACAGAAAGACCCATGGTCGTTAAGGGGTTAACATATTTCACAGGAAAGCACTTTCACTTTCGTTTTTGAATGTTTTATTGTGAGCCTGTAAAAGTGGCTTAATACCTCTGACCACATTGTTGACAGCAGTGACCTGGGGGTCAGAAATGCTTCCAGGGGCGATCCCCATGCTGTCCCCATGTCATTTGAGCACTGTCACTATCGTTTTGGGCACTTTTTAGGCTTTCTACAGACTGCCGGGGGAGCCGCCGCAAAAATGTTCGGGTCTCCCATAGACTAACATTGGGCTCGTTGCTCGGGTCGAGCACCCGAGTATCACAGTGAGCTCGGCCCGAGCTTCGAGCACCCGAGCATTTTAGTGCTCACTCAACACTAGTGGCCATCATTACTTCAAGAAATTAAGGTCAGTTAGTGCGAAAAATTGGGAAAACTTTGAAAGTGTTGCCAAGTGCAGTTGCAAAAACCATCAAGCGCTACAAAGAAACTGGCTCACATGAGGACCACCCTAGGAAAGGAAGACCAAGAGTCACCTCTGCTTCTGAGGATAAGTTTATCCGAGTCACCAGCCTCAGAAATCGCAGGTTAACAGCAGCTCAGATTAGAGACCAGGTCAATGCCACACAGAGTTCTAGCAGCAGACACATCTCTTCAACAACTGTTAAGAGGAGACTTTGTGCAGCAGGCCTTCATGGTAAAATAGCTGCTAGGAAACCACTGCTAAGGACAGGCAACAAGCAGAAGAGACTTGTTTGGGCAAAAGAACACAAGGAATGAACATTAGATCAGTGGAAATCTGTGCTTTGGTCTGATGAGTCCAAATTTGAGATCTTTGGTTCCAACCACCGTGTCTGTGCGACGCAGAAAAGGTGAACGGATGGACTCTACATGCCTGGTTCCCACCGTGAAGCATGGAGGAGGAGGTGTGATGGTGTGGGGGTGCTTTGCTGGTGACACTGTTGGGGATTTATTCAAAATTGAAGGCATACTGAACCAGCATGGCTACCACAGCATCTTGCAGCGGCATGCTATTCCATCCGGTTTGCGTTTAGTTGGACCATCATTTATTTTTCAACAGGACAATGACCCCAAACACACCTCCAGGCTGTGTAAGGGCTATTTTACCAAGAGGGAGAGTGATGGGGTGCTACGCAAGATGACCTGGCCTCCACAGTCACCTGACCTGAACCCAATCGAGATGGTTTGCGGTGAGCTGGACCGCAGAGTGAAGCCAAAAGGGCCAACAAGTGCTAAGCATCTCTGGAAACTCCTTCAAGATTGTTGGAAGACCATTTCCAGTGATTACCTCTTGAAGCTCATCAAGAGAATGCCAAGAGCGTGCAAAGCAGTCATCAAAGCAAAAGGTGGCTACTTTGAAGAACCTAGAATATAAGATATATTTTCAGTTGTTTTACACTTTTTTGCTAAGTATATAATTCCACATGTGTTAATTCATAGTTTTGATGCCTTCAGTGTGAATGTACAATTTTCATAGTCATGAAAATACATAAAAATCTTTAAATGAGAACGTGTGTCCAAACTTTTGGTCTGTACTGTAAATGTAAAAAAATGTTCAAAATAAAAGTATGAAAAAAGAATCAAAAAAATATTTTGACACTAAAAATGCTGTTTTATGTACATACTAATGTAAACAAAGAAAGGGACACTTTTGTTATCGCTGCTTCCCAGTAGCATAGCAGGCAGAGAGTGTGGTCTCCCTGGTCCCTGCGCTCAGAGGGACCCTTTTGGGGTGAACGTCAATCTAAACTGTATCGGCGTGCACAACTCGCTGATATACTTAAGTCCTGTGGTAGTGCAGGGAGACACAATCTTCTTGCATTACCGCTGCCTGTTCTGTAGACTGCAGGTCACTTTAGTCCTTCGGTCTGCAGATCAGCAGTGAGACGACCAGGACGAGTCCCTGCAGAGAATCCATGGTCCATGAAAAACACGTACATCATACAGATGGCTTCCGTTTGCTGTCCTTTTTTAACATTGCAAAGTATAGGAGAAGCTGTGTAATTTATTTATCCATCCGTGAAAATCACTGCTGAATCTGATGGTAAAAACGAACACACGGACCACACACTGATCCAAAATACTGATGACACCAGTATCATTTTTTCACGTACTGTATGTGATTAAATATGGATGTATGAATAAGGCCTTAGTTAGAGACTGGGCAGTAATATAAAAATAAAATCCATGTAATAATCCTACAATATAATTTTTTACATGTCTGCTGGATGTGGTATCGGGGAAGTTTGTTGTTAAGGTAGTATACAGACATCATACTTGTTGTTGCTGACCAGCTAATGCAATTATGCAAGAATTTTTTTTCAAATTTTGGTGAAAAATAAGTACAGTTATATGAAAAAGTTTGGGCACCCCTATTAATCTTAAGCTTAATGTTTTATAAAAATTGGCGTTTTTGCAACAGCTATTTCAATTTGATATATGTAATAACTGTTGGACACAGTAATGTTTCTGCCTTGAAATGAGGTTTATTGCACTAACAGAAAATGTGCAATCTGCATTCAAACAAAATTTGACAGGTGCGTAAGTATGGGCACCTCACCAGAAAAGTGACATTAATATTTAGTAGATCCTCCTTTTGCAAAAATAACAGCCTCTAGTCGTTTCCTGTAGCTTTTAATGATTTCCTGGATCCTGGATGAAGGTATTTTTGACCATTCCTCTTTACAAAACAATTCCAGTTCAGTTAAGTTTGATGGTCGCCGAGCATGGACAGCCCTCTTCAAATGATCCCACAGATGTTCAATGATATTCAGGTCTGGGGACTGGGATGGCCATTCCAGAACATTGTAATTGTTCCTCTGCATGAATGCCTGAGTAGATTTGGAGCTGTGTTTTGGATCATTGTCTTGCTGAAAGATCCATCCCCTGCGTAACTTCAACTTTGTCACTGATTCTTGAACATTATTGTCAAGAATCTGCTGATACTGAGTGGAATCCATGCGTCCCTCAACTTTAACAAGATTCCCGGTGCCGGCATTGGCCACACAGCCCCAAAGCATGATGGAACCTCCACCAAATTTTAATGTGGGTAGCAAGTGTTTTTCTTGGAATGCTGTGTTTTTTTGCCGCCATGCATAACACCTTTTTGTATGACCAAACAACTCAATCTTGGTTTCATCAGTCCACAGGACCTTCTTCCAAAAAGAAATTGGCTTCTCCAAATGTGCTTTTGCATACCTCAGCCGACTCTGTTTGTGGCGTGCTTGCAGAAACGGCTTCTTTTGCATCACTCTCCCATACAGCTTCTCCTTGTGCAAAGTGCGTTGTATAGTTGACCGATGCACAGTGACACCAGCTGCAGCAAGTTGATGCTGCAGCTCTCTGGAGGTGGTCTGAGGAGTGTCACCTTGACTGATCTCACCATTCTTCTTCTCTGCCTTTCTGATGTTTTTCTTGGCCTGCCACTTCTGGCCTTAACAAGAACTGTCCCTGTGTTCCTCACAGTGGAAACTGACAGGTTAAATCTCTGAGACAGCTTTTTGTATCCTTCCCCTGAACAGCTATGTTGAATAATCTTTGTTTTCAGATCATTTGACAGTTGTTTTGAGGAGCCCATGATGCCACTCTTCAGAGGAGATTCAAACAGGAGAACAACTTGCAAGTGGCCACTTTAAGTAGCTTTTCTCATGATTGCATACACCTGACTATGAAGTTCAAACCTCAATGAGGTTACAAAACCAAAAAAAGTGCTTTAGTAAGTCAGTAAAAAGTAGGTATGACTATTTAAACAAGAAAATGATAAGGGTGCCCATACCTGTCACCTGTCAAATTTTGTTTGAATGCAGATTGGACATTTTCTGTTAGTACAATAAACCTCATTTCAAGGCAGAAACATTACTGTGTCCAACAGTTATTACATATATCAAACCGAAATAGCTGTTGCAAAAACACCAATTTTTATAAAACATTAACCTTAAGATTAATAGGGGTTCCCAAACTTTTTCATATAACTGTACATACTGCACTGCAGCGCCGCCATTTTATTGAAGACCCTATATATGCGAATTCGCAGGCAGTGTTTTTTAAAAAAAATGGCGCAGGATAGTGCGGTATGCGCACGTGCTGACTCGATTAATAAAATTTAAATTTACCAATAAAAATGCTCGTCACCCGGACTTAGAACGGATTCAATAGCTAGTTAAGTGTAATAGGCCCCAAAAAGTCCTCCATATACACTGTGTGCAGAATTATTAGGCAAGTTGTATTTTAGAGGATTATTTTTATTATTGATCAACAACTATGTTCTCAATCAACCCAAAAGACTCATAAATATCCAAACTTAATATTTTTGGAAGTTGGAGTGGGCTTTTTTTCGATTTGGCTATCTTAGGAGGATATCTGTTTGTGCAGGTAACTATTACTGTGCAGAATTATTAGGCAACTTAATAAAAACCAAATATAATCCCATCTCACTTGTTTTATTTTCACTAGGTAAACCAATATCAGTGCACAAAATTTAGAAATAAACATTTCTGACATGCAAAAACAAAAACCCCAAAAATTAGTGATCAATATAGCCACCTTTCTTTATGATGACACTCAACAGCCTTCCATCCATAGATTCTGTCAGTTGCTTGATCTGTTTTCGATCAACATTGCATGCAGCAGCCACCACAGCCTCCCAGACACTGTTCCGAGAGGTGTACTGTTTTTCCTCCCTGTAGACCTCACATTTTATGATGGACCACAGGTTCTCTATGCAGTTCAGATCAGGTGAACAAGGGGGCCATGTCATTATTTTTTCTTCTTTTAGACCTTTACTGGCCAGCCACGCTGTGGAGTAGTTGGATGCATGTGATGGAGCATTGTCCTGCATGAAAATCATGTTTTTCTTGAACGATATCGACTTCTTCCTGTACCACTGCTTGAAGAAGTTGTCTTCCAGAAACTGGCAGTAGGTCTGGGAGTTGAGCTTCACTCCATCCTCAACCCAAAAAGGTCCCACAAGTTCATCTTTGATGATACCAGCCCATACCAGTACCGCACCTCCACCTTGCTGGCGTCTGAGTCGGAGTGGAGCTCTCTGCTCTTTACTGATCCAGCCTCTGGCCCATCCATCTGGCCCATCAAGAGTCACTCTCATTTCATCAGCCAATAAAACCTTTGAAAAATCAGTCTTAAGATATTTCTTGGCCCATTCTTGACATTTCATCTTATGTTTCTTGTTCAAAGGTGGTCGTTTTTCAGCCTTCCTTACCTTGGCCATGTCCCTGAGTATTGCACACCTTGTGCTTTTTGATACTCCAGTAACGTTGCAGCTCTGAAATATGGCAAAACTGGTGGCGATTGGCATCTTGGCAGCTTCACGCTTGATTTTCCTCAATTCATGGGCAGTTATTTTGCGCCTATTTTGGCCAACACGCTTCTTGCGACCCTGTTGGCTATTTGCCATGAAACGCTTGATTGTTCAGTGATCACGCTTCAAAAGTTTGGAAATTTCAAGACTGCTGCATCCCTCTGCAAGACCTCTCACAATTTTGGACTTTTCAGAGCCCGTCAAATCTCTCTTCTGACCCATTTTGCCAAAGGAAAGAAAGTTACCTAATAATTAAGCACACCTTATATAGGGTGTTGATGTCATTAGTCAACACCCCCTCCTCATTACAGAGATGCACATCACCAGATTTACTTAATTGGTAGTTGGCTCTCAAGCCTATGCAGCTTGGAGTAGGACAACATGTATAAAAAGTATCATGTGATCAAAATACTCATTTGCCTAATAATTCTGCACACAGTGTAGAATAATGGGCCCCACATAGTCCTCCATACAGAATAATGGGCCCCACGTAGTTTTCCATACAGTATTATGGGCACCACAAAGTCCTCCATACAGAATAATGGGCACCACATAGTCCTCCATATAGAATAAGGGGCCCCACATAGTCCTCCATACTGTCACAGGTGTATCAGAGGTTACAGACTGTCGCCCTGCAGTTGGTTGCAGGAGATCTCTACATTTCGCATTACAGAAAGCTTCTTAGAGGCTGGCTGTCTCTAGGAGCCAGTGGCTACCTCCCTCTGGTTAATTAGCTCCCTTACCTGGTGTGACTGAGAGGGAAGTGCCGGCGATATTCATTACTACTTGTGAGTAGTGTTGAGCGATACCTTCCGATATCGGGAAATATCGGATCGGATTGGATCGGACCGATACCGAAAAAGTATCGGATATCGCCGATTCCGATACCGGAAACCAATGCAAGTCAATGGGACAGAAATATCGGAATGAAAATAAACCCTTTCTTTCCTTGCAGGTTAATTCTACATGAAGGAAAACAACTAAGAATAATGTAGAATGTATTGGGGGAGGTGGGGGAGACAATAAAGGCATAGAGGTTTAGCCCAATCAAATGGAATAGCAGGAATTAATATTTTTTTTAAGACGTTCTGAGTTACGGAAATATTGACTATGTTAAGTATTTTTATATTTTGTCAGATATTTATGTTTCACTACTTCCATGCTCTTCACCTTCTTTTTTACTTCTCCCACACTTTCTCCTTCATCATCCTCAGCATCTTTTTCATCCTCTTCTTCTTCACCTTCTTCATCTTCTTCTTCTTCACCTTCTTCGTATTATTCTTTTTTTTTACATTCTTCATATTCTACGTCTTCATCTTCTTCATATTCTTCTTCTTCATCATATTCTTATTTGTGACAGGCATTCCTGTAGTTGTTATCTATAAAAGGTTGGACATTATACCTTTCGTTCTGCCCGTCACAAAAGATTTACAACAGGATTTGTCCGTGTTCAGTTTGGCCTGCAGCAGCAGGTCTTTTCCAGGGGCACCACGAGGAGGAACGGACTCACCCCCATACACTGCTTAGTCATCTTCTGCTTATAATTTAGATATTATCTTTTGCTCTGATTTTTAGTCTTATGCTTAATGTTCTTCTGCTTTTTGTTCTGCAGCTTCTTGTATTTCTGCTTCTTGGTTTTCTGTCTCTTGTTCTTCTGTATCTTGGTGCTTGTCTTCTCTTCTTTGTCCTCTTGGTCAACTTCTTCAGGGTCATCTTCTTGGTCTTCTTCGGGGTGGTCTTCAGGGTCGTCGTCTTCGGGGGTCCTCGTCTTCGGGGTCCTCGTCTTCTTCGGGTTGGTCTTCTGGGTCCTCGTCTTCGGGGTCCTCGTCTTCTTCGGGGTGGTCTTCAGGGTCCTCGTCTTCTTCGGGGTGGTCTTCAGGGTCCTCGTCTTCTTCAGGGTGGTCTTCAGGGTCCTCGTCTTCAGGGTCGTTGTCTTCGGGGTCCTCGTCTTCGGGGTCCTCGTCTTCTTCAGGGTGGTCTTCAGGGTCCTCGTCTTCTTCGGGATGGTCTTCAGGGTCCTCGTCTTCTTCGGGGTGGTCTTCAGGGTCCTCGTCTTCTTAGGGTTGGTCTTCAGGGTCCTCGTCTTCAGGGTCCTCGTCAGGGAGATCCAGAGTGATTACCAAGAACCATTTCAAAAAGCTTGAACTTGGAAATGTAGCAGAAGATACAAGAAAGCTGAGGAACTACCGAGAACCAGCTGACGGTACTGGAACCCGGATGGGTAGCAGAAGGTACAAGAGCCAATGGAACTGCCGAAGACCAGCTGACGGTACTGGAACTCGGTTACTAAGCAGGAGGTACCTGTGCCAGAAAGCACTACCAAGGACCAGCAGACGTTGGTGGAACTTGGATACCAATAAGGAGGCACCTAATCCAAAGGCACTGCCGAGAACCAGCTGACGGTACTGGAACCCGGATGGGTAGTAGAAGGTACAAGAGCAAATGGAACTACCGAGAACCAGCTGGCGGTGCTGGAACCCAGGGTAAATACTAAAAACAGAGTGGAGCCAGAGGTGTAATTGGAGCAAGTTTTAAATCAGTAGTACAGTGGATGTGGACAAAGCAGGAGAATTTGCCGGACACACAGCAGGGGAACAGCTGACGTTACTGAACCCCAATAACACTGGAGCAAGCGTTGACTGTGCAGACGGCACTTCTGAGCAGCAACTAGCGGTATTGGAGCCCAGGGTAAATACTAAAAACAGAGGAGCCAGAGGTGTATTTGGAGGAGGTTTTAAATCAGTAGTACAGTGGATGTGGACAAAGCAGGAGAAATTGCCGTCCGCACAGCAGGGGAACAGCTGACGTTACCGGACCCCAATGACATGGCAGCAAGTGTTGACTGTGCAGACGGCACTTCCGAGCGCCAACTGGCGGTGTTGGAGCTCAGGGATAATACTGAAAACAGAGGAGCCAGAGGTGTAATTGGAGCAACTTTAAAATCTGTAGTAGTGAGAATGTGGACAGAGCAGGAGAAATTGCCGTCCGCACAGCAGGGGAACAGCTGACGTTACTGAACCCCAATGACATGGCAGCAAGTGTTGACTGTGCAGACGGCACTTCCGAGCGCCAACTGGCGGTGTTGGATCTCAGGGATTACAGTTCAGGTGGTAGAAACATGAACAGAACAGGAGACCTGGATACTTTTGCCAACAATTATTTATTCTGGAAGAGGACTGGCAAATTCACGAGAGATCCAGGCCTTGTTCATTTTGAGAAAAGTAAGCCGGTCAACGTTATCGGAGGATAGTCGCATGCGACGGTCTGTTAGTACACCACCTGCGGCACTAAAGACGCGTTCCGATAATACACTAGCAGCAGGGCAAGCTAGCACCTCCAATGCATACTGACTTAGCTCTGGCCATGTATCTAGCTTACAGACCCAAAACTTGAAGGGAGAAGAGCTGTCTGGGAGTACACTAAGAGGGCAAGACATGTAGTCTGTCACCATCTGACGGAAACGTTGCCTCCTGCTGACTGGAGCCGTCTGTGATGGTGTAGACATTTGTGGCGACGGGACACAAAACTTTGCCACATTTGGGCCATACTGGTCTTGCCTTGTGCTGAGGCGCTGCTTCTGCTCCCTCTTTGTGTAGAGCTTCCTCCACTGCCTCGACGCACTGAGCTGCTTTGTAAAGCACTAGCAGCACTGCTCTCGGTTGGAATGGAGAACATGATGGAATGCACCAGTGCGTCTTGGTACTCCCACATTTTACGCTCCCGGTTCAACGGTGTTATGAGGCTTTGTAAGTTGTCCCGGTAGCGAGGATCTAGGAGGGTGGACACCCAATAATCAGCCGTGTTGAGAATGTGGGCGATGCGGCGGTCGTTTCTCAGGCACTGCAGCATGAAATCAACCATGTGCTGCAGACTGCCAACTGGCCAAGAAACGCTGTCCCCTGCTTGAGGCGTGATCTCTGCCTGCTCTGCATCACCCCACCCTCGCTCTAGATACTGACTACTAGAGCATTGTGTACCTCCCTCCTCTGGACAGATGTCTTCCTCATCCATTGACTCCTCCTCATCCTCCTCACAAAGTGTCCCCTGCCTAGTCCTTTGTGAGGAACCACGTTGCGCAGACTGTAGAGAAGCAGATGGCATTTGTGACTCCTCATCCTCCACCTCTTCCAAAACCTCATCCCTTAGTGCTTGCAGTGTTTTTTCAAGCAGGCATATAAGGGGGATAGTCATGCTGACTAGTGCATCATCTGCACTCGCCATCCGCGTTGAATAATCGAAGGCACGCAAAACGTGGCAAATGTCCTTCATAGAGGCCCACTCAGTGGTGGTGAAGTGTGAACGACACGCACTGCGACTTCTTTGCGCCTGCTGCAGCTGGTACTCCATTACTGCTGCCTGCTGCTCACACAACCTCTCCAACATATGTAACGTTGAATTCCACCTGGTGGGTAGGTCACATATGATGCGATGTTCCGGAAGACGTAATCGGCGCTGCAGAGCTGCAATGCGTGATCTTGCATTGCTGGAACGCCGCAAGTGAGCGCACTCTATGCGGACCTTGTGAAGCAGTGCATCAAGATCCGGATAGTCCCTCAAAAAACTCTGCACGACCAAGTTGAGCACATGTGCCAGACATGGGATGTGAGTGAGGTTGCCTAGGCCCAGAGCTGCCACCAGATTTCGGCCATTGTCACACACTACCATGCCTGGCTGGAGATTTGCTGGCACAAACCACACGTCGCTCTGCTGCTTGATGGCATTCCAGAGCTCCTGCGCTGTGTGGCTTCGATTCCCCAAAGAAATTAATTTTAATACGGCCTGTTGACGTTTGGCCACGGCTGTGCTCATATTGGTCACCATAACAGGTAACCGTTCACGGGTCGATGTGGAGGTAGACCGTGACGGCTCCTGCAGCGCTGATTCAGAGGAACTGGAGTATGAGGAGGAGTCAATGTGTACAGACTGGATTCCTGCAATCCTTGGAGTTGGCAGAACACGTACAGCGCCACTCTCAATATCTGTACCCGGCTCCACAACATTTACCCAATGGGCAGCGAGGGAAAGGTATCGTCCCTGTCCATGCTTACTGGTCCACGCATCGGTGGTCAGGTGGACCTTGCTACTGACGGCGTTTTGTAGCGCATGTTTAATTTTTCCCTCCACATGATGTTGCAGGGCAGGGACGGCTTGCCTGCTGAAATAAAATCGGCTGGGTACGTTGTATTGTGGGACTGCCAATGCCATAAAGTTACGGAATGTGTCAGTCTCCACCAGCCTGAATGATAGCATTTCAAGGGCCAGTAGTTTAGCAATGCCAGCATTCAGAACCTGTGCTCGGGGGTGGTTTGCCGAGTATGGGCGCCTTTTCTCCCATGCCTGTGCTAACGATGGCTGTAGACTGGCCTGGGAGTGTGAGGATGACTGGGTGCTGTGGGTGAAATTACACTGTGTCTCTGTACAACAGTGCCAGAGATTCTTCCATGGCGATCCTGTGAGGAAGCCGAACCAGCTGTGTGTGAGCTGGAGGAAGAGGCTACAACACGAGCTGAAGAGGTGGTAGGTGGCGCTGTAGGTTGGCCTAGGTCTTCAGTGTGTTTTTGTAACTCCACCACGTGCTTGGTCCGCACATGTTTCCACATATTTGTGGTATTGAGGTTGCTGACACTTTTCCCTCTTTTCACCTTCTGATTACACAGCTTGCATTTGACAAAGCAAATGTCATCTGCAACTGTTTCAAAAAAGGACCAGGCACTGCAAGTCTTGGGAGCGCCCGCTTTGGATTTTGGAAGAGCCATGCTCCTAATGGGTGCCGAAGTGGAGGCTACAGGCAACCAAGTCTGCCCCCTCCCTCTCTCTCCTTTTTGGGCGGTTCGGGGAATCTCTTCCTCAGAGCTACTCCCACCACCTTCCTGTCCCTCACGCCATGATGGGTCAAGGACCTCATCATCTACACCACCCTCTTCAAACAACTGCTTCTCCTGGGTAGTCTCGACAGCACAGTACGCACCAGAAAGTGGCACCTGAGTCTCATCATCAGATGCGTACTGAGGTGTGCTGCTGACCATAGGCACTGGCCCACCTGCCTCTTCAGATTCAGAGAGACAAAACGGTTGCGCATCACTGCATACTACCTCTTCTTCAAATTCTCGAATTCTGCTTGGCTGGCCCCCTCTTTCCAGGCCAAGAGATTCAGAGAACAGAAGTAGAGATGGCTCCTGTCCAGGGCTCTCTGACTGCCTGGGCAATTTGGAAGGTGGTGAAGAGACAGATGGGTGCTCTTCAGTGCTCAGGACCTGAGAGGATCTGGAACTAATTGAAGTCGATGCGTTAGCTGCCATCCATCCGACAACGGCTTCAATTTGGTCCTCCCGCAGCAGTGGGGTACGGCTAGCTCCTACAAAGCTGCGCATAAAGGACTGTTCCCTGGTAAAACTGGGGGATGCTGAGTCACTGGTGCCCGCAGCAGGCACAGAATCCCCACGTCCTCTCCCTGCAGGCACAGAATCCTCACGTCCTCTCCCTGCAGAAACTCCATGCCCACGCCCACGCCCACGACCACATGCCTTACTCCCTGCCTTCTTCATCTTGGTAGACTGATAAAGATAGGCAGAAAAGTACTAAGGGCTTAGTGTGCTTATTCCTGAACAGCTGCTAACAGGTATAAGAAACACTAATTTTATAAAGTGTGGACTAGACTTTAATATGAGCTAATGTGGCCTACACAACTGTAAAGTGGAGTGTTTGGTGAACTTTATTTAGTTTTTTTTTGTCACAAAAAGACACTGGATGTGCCTAAAGATGTAATAACGATAGTATCACAAACTTTTTGTAGCTATTACAATGTAGGAAGGTAACCTACAATGCAATAGATGAGGCTGCAAAAAATAGGCTAATACTAATCTGGCTGGGGCTGCAGGGCCCAATGCTGCAGAAAGGCTCCTCTAACTACTCCTATATAGTGTGTTTGGAACCAATTTAGCTGAATACGGATGGAACCACCACACTAATAGGAGAAATCAGGAAAAATTATGAATTGGCAAAAAAGGACAATGTATGAGGCAGTGACACACACTGAGTGCACTACAACCAGATGTGGTTGAAGCACACACTACAGGGTGAGCTGCACTCACACACCAGACCTTGCAGACAGCGGTGAACAGTACAGATGCAGAGCACTGTGCACTAGCGCTGCAAGACCAAAAAAATTTCTCTATCTACTCCTATATAGTGTGTTTGGAACAAATTTAGCTGAATACGGATGGAACCACCACACTAATAGGAGATATCAGGAAAAATTATGAATTGGCAAAAAAGGACAATGTATGAGGCAGTGACACACACTGAGTGCACTATAACCAGACGTGGCTGAAGCACACACTACAGGGTGAGCTGCACTCACACACAGAGACCTTGCAGAAAGCGGTGAACAGCACAGATAACTGTGCACTAACACTGCAAGGCACAGCGATTTATAAAGTAGCTTGGGTAAAGCAGAATAGACCAAATAGGTAGCTAAAACTGTCCCTCAGAACAACAGCATCCTATCCCTAACTGAATTCACAGCAGAGTGAGCTCAAAATGGTGGCGGCGGCTTTTATAGTGCATCATGACATCATTTCAGCAGCCAATCACAGCCATGCCATTAGTTAAGATGCCTACATGCCTAACAGGATGTGCCCACACTTCTTAGGATCCTCATTGGCTGAAGAAAATGAAAATGGCTCATTGCATTATGGGAACTTCCGATTCCGGTATACGATATTGCAAAAATATCGGAATTAAGTATCGGAATTCCGATACCGCGAATATCGGCCGATACCCGATATTTCAGTATCGGAATGCTCAACACTACTTGTGAGGCTTTACCAAGAGCAGTACGTCGTCCTCTCTGGAGCTTGAGGCTGTATGCGCATTTGTTTGGAGTCATCTAAAGCAAAGCAATGCCCCCCTGTTTGTTTACCCTTGCTGTCTATAGCATCTCATGGAGATCGACTAGTGCTCATCTCCTCTCATCCCTAGCCTTAGCCATACGCCAGGGAAAGTCAGGACGAGGCATGTGTGTGGCAATTTGTGCAGAGCCAGTATAGGGACAGTAGTTGAGACAGGGTGACACTAGACCAGACTAGGAGGTCTCCATTCCCCCCTTTCCCTAGTGTTTGGGCTCCCTTTCCCTCTTCCCTGTGTGTTGCACTGAGTCTTTCCCACACCTGGCCTGACACATACAGTATTATGGGCACCCCATAGTCCTCCATATAGAATACTGGCCCCACATTGAGGTGGTGGTTCTGGTGTTGCGGGCCAAATAAAACCACTCTGTGGACCAGATTTCACATGTGTGATCTAAGCCATCGCAGTAACAAATAGAATATTTATGTCAACAGTTTCTGACAACAGTGACCTCGGAGTAAAAAAGTCATGGGCTCATATTGCGATAACACTTTTTGAATAGGTAAAAAATATGTATTGTTTGTGGACATTTATTTTTATTTAGCACAAAATCAAAAGAGCAAGGTTAAATACATTTTTTATGAAAATTACCAGTTAACATTTATATGTTTTTACATCACATCACAGCCAAACAAATATTGGATACAATAGGCTATATTGCTTACAACTAGATATGAGCGCATAAATCAGTAAATTTGTAGTTTCACATGGTTTCGATTTCGATTCATGATTCAAAAAACAAAACCTTGCCCGTCACGATTTCCCCCATTGCTGAAGCATTAGAGAGGGGGCTAATGTTTTTTTGCATGGCCGCGCTGACTTCCCCGTAATGCCCTGCAGTTATGACATCTGGAAGATTAGCATCTAGTGAATTATCATACCTTGTACATTGATGGTCAGTTAGAGTTAAGTGGTTTCCCAATGGAGTACAGTCAGGGACAGGACTGGTAGTCTGTATGGAAGAGTCAGTTTCCATCTCCAGATTCCACTGGGTAAGTGGAATCTACATATTGAAAATTCTCTCACTCCTCTCTCTCATCTCTCCTCTGTCCTCTCTTTCCTCTTTTCACTTTCTCCCCTCCTTTCCAATCCATGGAAATTTATTTGCCGTAAGTCGAATTTCTAGAGAAAATTTGGCGAAGCCGGCGAATTCGAATTTCAAGTAATCTGCTCATCTCTACTTACAACCTAATGACTTTCTGGCTTGAAGAAACTTTTAGTCAGCTCAGCAATAGCACAAAAAAGTTTACAAAACATATAAATCCACCCAGTTATTGTAAAGTTACTGTGTGCTTAATACAAGGTCTTTTAATAATCTTTCTGTGTAGAGTAAAACAATGTAGGAAACACGCTTTTTATTGTAAAGACTTATTGGCAATAGATGAATTATTACCCAGTATTAAAAGTAGCATAAAGGATAAACTGTGCAAACATAATATTATTTTATACATTATGTATTCCCAGCCTGTGGATTTTTCTGATGAGACGCTAACTAAACGTATTGATCAAATCAACGACCTTAGCTAATATATTAACATTCATAGTGCACTGAAGTAAGAAATCCATGAAACATATCGACATTATATCGATCATGTCAAAACATCCAGCAGTGACTACTGAATCTTAAGCATTGGATTTTTCAGACTGTAAATATCCCTTTTGTAGCCGGAATAATTATCCTGTAATGTCAGTATTGTAGAAGTTTGTCATAGTCAACTAAAAGTTTCAATATTCAAGTAAATTATTCGGACTACTGTTACTATATAAATTATAAGAAGTCGGTGATATCTGCTGTAATTATAAAAATGGAATAAATACATACTATGCAAAAGAAAACATATAAATTATATACTATGTGTATGCATGTATTGGGGTGGACAAGACTCAAGAACAGGTCATGCAGAGGTTCTATTGGCCCGGATGTCACCAGGAAATCTTAAAGTATTGCAGGTCCTGTCGCAACTGCCAGATAACTGCCCCCACTTCTCACTTTTGAAGTCCCCTTGTGCCATTACCCATCATAGAAGTGCCGTTTGAGCAAATTGCCATGGACTTGGTCAGTCCCATAGTTAAATCTGCTCTCGGGTACCAATATATATTGGTCATCCTTGACTATGCTACATGGTACCCTGAAGTAGTTTCCCTGAGAAACTCCTCGGCGAAAAGTATAGCCCGCTAGCTGGTCCACGTTTTTTTCCTGGGCAGGATTACCAAGGGAGATCCTGACCAAGGGACTCCCTTTATGAGTCAGGTGATGAAGGAACTGTGTAAGACCCTGCAAATTACACAACTGAAGACATCAATTCACCTTCCCCAGATGGACGGCCCTGTGGAAAGGTTCAATAAAACATTGAAGAGTAGCATGCCTAGGAAGGTCAAAGAAAAGTATGTTCGAGACTGGAACTGTCTCCTACCATATCTGTGTTTTTCCATCCAGAAGGTTCCACAAGCCTCTATCGGATTTTCTCTGTTCGAACTTCTGTAGGGCCGACATCCGTGGGGCCTCATTGATAAAGCGAAGGAAACCTGGGAAGCTGAAGTAACGCTCCACCGGAGCGTCATCGAGCACGTCACCCAGATGCAGGGGAGGATTGTGAAGGTGATGCCCATCGTAAAAGGAAATCTCCTCCAGGCACAAGAGGCTCAAGCTAGGGTCTATAACCGGTTAGCCAGGGTGAGGCAGTTCAGCCCCGGGCACCAAGTCGCCGTACTTATTCCCACAGTGGAGAATAAGTTCTTGGCCAAATGTAAGATCTCTATGAGGTGGTTGAGAAAGTGAAGTGAACTGCAAGGTTCATCAACCAGGAAGACAAAAACTGTACCAAGTGTACCACATCAATCTTATTAAGCAGTGGCAAGACAGGGAGCCTGTTGAAATTACATGTTTGCTGGTCAAACCAGGAGTAGTGTCGGAATTGCTGCAGCAGAACAGGGACCTGTTCTCAGATTTGTTGGCGTATACAAAAGTCATAGAACATGAGGTTCTGTCAGAATCCCATGTGCGGGTGAACTTGAAGCCCTATCAAATTCCAAAGGCCCAGCGAGAGCTGATCTCCAAGGAAGGAAAACGGATGCTGATGTCGGAGTCATTAAGGAATCCAACAGCAGGTGGTCTAGCCCGATTGTCCTAGTTCCAAAACCAGATGGCGATTGGAGGTTTTGCAACGATTATAGGAAGCTGAATGAAGTCTCCAACTTCGACGCATATCTGATGCCGCATGTCGATGGGCAAAAATGTTCGAGTTACCTGCTGGTTTTTAGCCCTGCAGGATTTCCACTTCCAAGAGGAACATAGAGCCAGGAAGCTACATGATAATGCTGATGCCCTCTCGAGAATCGCATGTCTAGTGGTAGAAGGTGTCAAACACCACGGCTTTAGGCAGAGGGGGGAGGTATGTAAGGTGCCTACTGGACACATAATTCATGGGAGGTATGTATCATGGAGGTGGTTGTCCTATAGTGATATAAATCTGATGTAATGCTCTAGCGCACATAGTACTAAGAGGTTTGTTTTGTACATCTGGTTCAGGTTTACAGGCAGCCTGAGAGATGGGTGGGTCTAGCTGCCCACATACCCCACCTCTGGGTGTGGTTCACATGATAAAATGGAATCTGTTTGTTTGACATATGGTCTGTGTGTGGAGGTAAGAAAACCTCCTGTGTGATGTCTCCAGACTGAGCCGGTGTGCTGGATGCTATGCAGCCTGTGTGTCCTGGACTGTCTCTAAACTGACTTTGTTGGAACTGTTTATTTTGTGTTGCCTGCACTGAAAGGATATTTATTTTCCTTTGCTTGTGGCATGGTTTATGAAGCACCAATAAACCAGCCTGCACATTTAAATGGAAACTGTTCCTGTGTTATCTCACCACGCACTCAAGTGAGTAGCATTCCCACGGGGCCCACAAGATTCAAGTTATGCCACTGCCTATTCTTGTTTCTAGTCACAATGCACCATAGCTGAGGTTACTTGTTACAGACTAAGATTGTGACCCAATGGCTGTAAGCAATGAAACAGTGACTTAAATAGGAAATCTGTCATCAGGTCAAAAGTGGTGAATTTGTGCTCTTATTTTATTCCCGATGCTTCATTGAGAATTCCGCTTTTTTTTAATCTGTCATAGGCTATGTGCCCACGATGCGTTTTTTAAGCGTTTCCGCAGCGGCAAAAACGCTGCAGAAATGCTTAAAAAACGCATGGTAGAAGGCCTGCCATGTTCCCCAATGATAATCCGCATGTGCTGTGCACATGCTGCGGAAATTTCCGCTGCAGATTATCTTTGTGGAAAAAAACGCAGCACTACCAATTATTTTGCGGAACCGCTGCGTTTTCGCCGCCATTGACTTGCATTAGAACGCATGGATTATGCATCACTGTATAAGTAGATGCGCATTCCATGCGTTCTAATGTGCGGATGGTACCCAGGTCTAGAGGAGAGGAGACTCTCCTCTGGACCCAGGTACCATAGAACCTGTAAAAAAAAAAGAATAAAATAAAAAATAAATATATACTTACCTTCTGGCGGCCCCTGGTGCGCTCCTCCTTGCATGCCGGCAGTTCGCGATGGACTGAAGGACCTGCGCTGACGTCATAGTCATGTGACGGGTCACGCGACGCTGATGTCGGCAGGTCCTTCAGTGTACCGCTGCCGACAAGGGAGAACGGAACGAAGCAAGACACTGGGGGCCATCAGAGGGTGAGTATAGATTTATTTTTTTATTTTTTGACATTCTCTCGGATCACACTTTATAAATCCATGCTGTTTGCATGGATTTATATAGTGTGACCAAGTTGACAAGCACTTTTCAAGTGATGCTAAAATCGCTTGGAAAGCGTTTGTCAACCCGCATGCGGAAATGCAGGTGAAGAACGCTTCACTTCCGCATGTCCCTGCCAGGAAAGCGCATGCACAATCCGCATGCGTTTTTTTCTGCCAGGGAGATGCAGAAACGCTCAGGAAAAAATCCTGAGCATTTCTGCATCGTGGGCACATTGCCATATGGTTCCAAAGATATGGGCCTTTTTATTCATTGCTTATGTTTATAGGCTTTACCAAGGGGGCATGGCTCACAGGGTGCTTATGCAGATCATCTTAAAGATACGCCCCCAGAGAATCTTGTGAGGCACACCCCCGAGTAAAGTCCATAAAAATTAGCACTATATAAAAAGGCCCATATCTCTGGAACAGTATGTCGGATAAAAAGAACAAAAGAAAAAATGGAATAGTGGGATTAAAAGAATAAATACTAGTGATGAGTGAGCACTAAAATGCTCGGGTGCTCATTACTCGGGATGAGCAAATCGTAATGCTCGGGAGCTCAACCCGAGGAACAAGCCCAATTTAAATGAATTGGAAACATTTTCAACCCGAGCATTTTTCCGGCGCCCCCCGAGGTCTGTAGGAGGCCTAAAAATTTGCCAAATCGATGGGAACAGTGCTCAAATTATATGTGAACAGCATCGGGAAGAGCCCTGGAAGCATCTCTGACTCCCAGGTCACTGCTGTGAACAATGTTGTCAGAGTATTATGCCACTTTTATGGACTCACAATAAAACATACAAAAACAAAACCAAAATGAATTTTCCTGGAAAATTTTTTAAGGAACAATCTTTCCAGGGTAATGACTTGTATATAAGGCAAAATTAATAACCCCCAAAAAAATGCTCCTCCACAACTTGGGCTACGTTCATACATAGCGTTTTTGATGCGTTTTTGCACTTTTGCATTGCTTTCAACAGTGGAAAAATACATTCAATGCTAAACGTAATTTTAACATTTTACTACCTTATCTGGCCATGTGGTGTGTGAGGCATGATCAGACATATCCTGTTTCATTTATGAAGGAGGGACTGTGAAAGTCACAAAGCCTGTTTTTACAAGGCCAGTAGTCATCCCTCACAATTGTTAGAGAGCCATCAGCCGGCTATTCTTTGTTGTTCCCTTTATTAAGGAGTGGGTCTCCTATACTGTTATTGCGTATGCAGTGACTGCAAGGGCTGGCAAAAATTAGGACGCACTCCAAAAGCCCTTTGAAGAGATGTAGCGGAGGGCCTCAGTAAAAAAAAATGTTCTCATTGTTAAGGAGTGGGTCTATTATAGTGGTAATGCCTATGCAGTGACTGCAAGGTGTGCCAAAAAATTGGATGCGCTCCAATACACCTTTAAAGAGACATAGAGGAGGACCTCGGTAAAAAAAAATGTTCCCATTGTTAAGGAGTGGGTCTCTTATTGTGGTAATGCCCATGCAGTGACTGCAAGGGCTGCCAAAAAATTGGACACACTCCAATACCCCTTTGAAGAGACGTACAGGAGGACCTCATTAAAAAAAAATTGTTCCCATTGTTAAGGAGTGGGTCTCCTATAGTGGTAATGCCCATGCAGTGACTGCAAGGGCTACCAAAAAATTGGACGCACGCCAATACCCCTATGAAGAGATGTAGAGGAGGTCCTCTTTTAATTTTTTTTTACCATTGTTAAGGAGTGGGTCTCCTATAATGGTTAAAATAAGGGGACCCCATTTTAATAGCCAACTATTGTTTGTAGTCTGAGAGGGGGCCAATATTCATGGCCCTTTCCTAGGCTATTAACCCCTTTACCCCCGAGGGTGGTTTGCACGTTAATGACCAGGCCAATTTTTACAATTCTGACCACTGTCATTTTATAAGGTAATTACTCTGGAACGCTTCAACGGATACCCCTGATTCTGAGACTGTTTTTTCGTGACATATTGTACTTCATGATTATGGTAAAATTTCTTCGATATCACTTGTGTTTATTTGTGAAAAAAACGTAAATTTGGCGAAAATGTTGAATTTTTATGCCCTTAAATCAGAGAGATATGTCACACAAAATACTGAATAAATAACATTTCCCACATGTTTATTTTACATCAGCACAATTTTCGAACCAAAATTTTTTTTGTTAGGGAGCTATAAGGGTTAAAAGTTGACCAGCGATTTCTCATTTCTCCAACAAAATTTACAAAACCATTTTTTAGGGACCACATCACATTTGAAGTCACTTTGAAAGGTTTTTATGACAGAAAATACTCAAAAGTGACACCATTCTGAAAACTTCACCCCTCAAGGTGCTCAAAACCACATTCAAGAACTTTATTAACCCTTCAGGTGCTTCACAGGAATTTTTGGAATGTGGAAGAAAAAAATGAACTTTTAACTTTTTTCACAAAAATGTTACTTTAGACCCAATTTTTTTTATTTTCACAGAGGTAACAAGAAAAAATGGACCCCAAAATTTGTTGTGCAATTTCCCCTGGGCACGCAGATACCCCATATGTGGGGAAAAAACACTGTTTGGGCGCACGGCAAGGTTCGGAAGGGAAGGAGTGCCATTTGACTTTTTGATTGAAAAATTTGCTTGAATAATTAGCGGACGCCATGCTGCGTTATGAGAGCCCCTGATATACCTAAACAGTGGAAACCCCCCACAAGTGACCCCATTTTGGAAACTAGACCCCCCAAGGCACCTATAGAGATGCATAGTGAGCACTGGGAACCCCTTGGTGCTTCACAAATTGATCCGTAAAAATGAAAAAGTATTTTTTTTCCCACTTTTTCATTTTTACAAATCAATTTGTGAAGCACCTGGGGGTTCCAAGTGCTCACTATGCATCTAGATAGGTGCCTTGGGGGGTCTAGTTTCCAAAATGGGGTCACTTGTGGGGGAGCTCTAATGTTTAGACACACAGGGGCTCTCCAAACGCGACATGGTACCAATTTGTTAGCGGACACCATGTCGCATTTAGAGAGCCCCTGTGTGCCTAAACATTAGAGCTCCCCCCAAAAGTGACCCCATTTTGGAAACTAGACCCCCCAAGGCACCTATCTAGATGCATAGTGAGCACTTGGAACCCCCAGGTGCTTCACAAATTGATTCGTAAAAATGAAAAAGTGGGAAAAAAAATACTTTTTCATTTTTACGAATAAATTTGTGAAGCACCTAGGGGTTCCAAGTGCTCTCTATGCATCTAAATAGGTGCCTTGGGGGGGTCTAGTTTCCAAAATGGGGTCACTTGTGGGGGAGCTCCAATGTTTAGGCACACAGGGGCTCTCCAAACGCAACATGGTGTCTGCTAACAAATTGAATGGAAAATCGGCTCAAATTGTTAGCGGACACCATGTTGCGTTTGGAGAGCCCCTGTGTGTCTAAACATTAGAGCTCCCCCACAAGTGACCCCATTTTGGAAACTAGACCCCCCAAGGCACCTATCCAGATGCATAGTGAGCACTTGGAACCCCCAGGTGCTTCACAAATTGATTCGTAAAAATGAAAAAGTGGAAAAAAAAATACTTTTTCATTTTATGGATTAATTTGTGAAGCACCTGGGGCTTCCAAGTGCTCACTATGCATCTAGATAGGTGCCTTGGGGGGTCTAGTTTCCAAAATGGGGTCACTTGTGGGGGAGCTGCAATGTTTAGACACACAGGGGCTCTCCAAACGTGACATGGTTCCAATTTGTTAGCGTACACCATGTTGCATTTGGAGAGCCCCTGTGTGCCTAAATATTGGAGCTCCCCCACAAGTGACCCCATTTTGGAAACTAGACCCCCCAAGGCATCTATCTAGATGCATAGTGAACACTTTTAACCCCCAGGTGCTTCACAAATTAATCCGTAAAAATGAAAAAATATTTTTTTTTCTACTTTTTCATTTTTACAAATCACTTTGTGAAGCACCTGGGGGTTCCAAGTGCTCACTATGCATCTAGATAGGTGCCTTCGGTGGTCTAGTTTCCAAAATGGTGTCACTTGTGGGGGAGCTCCAATATTTAGGCACACAGGGGCTCTCCAAATGCAACATGGTGTCCGCTAACAATTTGAGCCGATTTTCCATTCAGTTTGTTAGCGGACACCATGTTGCGTTTGGAGAGCCCCTGATGTGCCTAAACAGTGGGAACCCCCCACAAGTGACCCCATTTTGGAAACTAGACCCTTCAAGGATTTTATCAAGGGGTATAGTGAACATTTTGAACCCAGAGGTACGACACAGAATTTGATAACATTAGGTCAACATATTGAATAAGTTGTCATTAGTCTTGAGTGCAAGTGCTCGCTACTTGAGTTTGCATCGGGTACTCAGGTATGCACCATGTACTGTGTGTGCTCGAGTGACATGCTCGAGTCCCTGCCCTGCATGTTTCATGGTTATTAGACACCCAAAAAAAAACATGCGGGGATCGCTCGTGCATGGCAGGCAATCCCAGCAAAGTTTTTTTGGCCGCGAAGCATATGGGGCGGAGACTCGAGTACCCGCAATACTCTATGCATACCAGAGCACCCGATGCAAACTCAAGTAGTGAGCGCTCAACACTAGTCGCCATATCATCATCTTTTTTTCTTACTTTTGAAAAAAATCCCAACCTCATCACAACCCTGACCCCAACCCCAGCCCTAACCCTTGCCCAACTGTAACCCTAGCACAACCCTAGCCCGAGAGTTTATTTTTTACGCCATTCCTCGTGCGGTATAAGTGATTAGACGACTTTATTCTTCGGGTCGGTGCGACTACAGCGATATCAGAATCATATGGGGTTTTTATGATTGACAGCTGTCACACACTAAAAGACGCATTTTTTGCAAAATCTAGTTTTTGCATCGCCATATTTTGAGAGCTATAATTTTTCCAGATTTTGGCAAACAGAGTAATGTGACGGCTTGTTTTTTTGCTGGATGACTTAACATTTTTATTGGTGCCATTTTCAGGCACGTGACATTTTTTGATCACTTTCTATTCAGATTTTTGGGAGGCAGAATAAACAAAAACCCAACAATTCAGGAATTGTTTATTTTATTTTATTTTTTTATTCTGTTCTGCGTGTGGTAAAATTGATAAGGTAGCTTTATTCTTTGGGTCAGTACGTTTACAGCGGTACCACATTTATATAGTTTTTCTATGTTTTGCACTTTTACATAATAAAAGCAATTTTATAGAAAAAATTATTTTTTAGCATCGCTTTATTCTGAGAGCAATATCTTTTTTATTTTTCGGCTGATGGAGCTGTATGGTGGCTTGTTTTTTACGGTACGAGATGACATTTTCAGCGGTACCATTTTTATTTATATTCATCTTTTTGATTGCGTGTTATTCCATTTTTTTGTTTGGCGGTATGGTGATAAAGCATTGTTTTTTGCTTCGTTTTTTTTTTACCGTGTTCACTGAAGGGATTAACTAGTGTTACAGTTTTATAGGTCAGGTCGTTCAGGACGCGGCAATACCAAATATGTGTACTTTTATTGTTCTTCTGTTTTTTTTTCATAATAATATTTATTGATGGGTACATTATATTTTTATTTTTGGTGGATTCTTTTTTTTATTTATTTTTTTATATTTTTACAATTTTTTTTAATTTTTTTTTTCACTTTATGACAGTTTTTTTTACTTTTTTACTTTGTCCCACTATGGGACTTTCACTTTTTTTTCTCTGATCGCCTGCATGGCACAGGAATGGAGCACCATTCCTGTGCCATGCAGGCTGTCAGCGCTGGACAGGGAGAAGATAGTTTGGAAATGCACTGCGCATGTCCAAAATATCTTCCTGCTGTCTGGTGACCCGGATGTTGTCATGACGACATCGGGTCATCATGGCAACATCCAGGAAGCCGCGACAGACAACGCTGGAGGCCGGAAGAGGAGGTCTGTACACCGATTACCTCCCCTTAGCCACCGCAATGCTGCGATCGACTTTGATCGCAGCATTGTGGGGGTTAATGTGCCGGGAGCAGTGTGGGACCGCTCCCTGCACATAGGCCCGGGTGTCAGCTGTGACAATCAGCTGACACCCGGCGGCGATCGCGCCCGCACAGCCTGTGTGCGGCCAAAATGCCAGGGCGTATTAATACGTATCTGGTCCATGAGGCACAGGGCACAGATACGTACTAATACGCCCTATGTCGTAAAGGGGTTAATATCAGCCCCCAGCTGTCTGCCTAGTCTTTTCTGGCTGTTAAAATAGGGGTACCCCACGTCAATTTTTTTGGGGGTCCCTCATATTAATAGCCGGTAAAGGCTAAATATACAGCTTGGGGCTGATATTAATAGCCTGGGAAGCTCGATGGGTATTACCCCCTTCCCAGGATACAAATATCTGCCCACTGCTGTCCGCTTAACTTCTGCTGGTGTGCAAAATTACGGGGGACCCCACAACATTTTTTTTAATTCTTTAATTTAGCAATAAATTACTTGTACAGTAAGCAACACAGTCACTGTACTAATTATATATGTCACTGACATCTTTCTATATAACTATTCTATGTATGTATTGCTATTCTCTCTATTCTATAATGTCAGGTACTGCTGTGATTTTACAGTATGCAGATGATGAATTGTTGGGTTTCAAGGGGAGATTTTTTCATGCACCTATTGACTTGCATTGACGAGTCTCATCCGAGATCCGAAGCAATATGCAGCATGCTGTGATTTTTTTCTCAGACCGATTTGAGCTGAGAAAAAAATCGCAGATGAGATGTGACTCATAGAATAACATTGCTCAGAGTGCAATCCGATTTTTTATCGTATTGCACTCGCCCGTTTTTATTGCATACTAGCTGTACTACCCGGCTTCGCCCGGGTTAATAACTGCTGTTAGCAAAATAGAATATGTTAACAAAAATTTATTCTCCACACAAAAACCACAAAACAAATAGATAGAAATTTAATTATTAAAAGGCAAAAACTAAGCTAATAGAAGCATTTCACAACATATATTTCAACACCAGAGATATTCCACACAGATTTAACTAAATTGGCCAAGTAATGTGAAGTAATCTTCTACTCCTTATTCGATAACCTTTTGATAAATTACATTCTTAGTTCTTCCTTCAGGTGCAAACACGAACAGATTTTTGGCTGTTCCAACTCTTGAGTAGGCCACATAAAGTTGACCATGAGAAAAGCATGGAGATTGTAAATCGATTCCAACTACTTTCAAGGACTGTCCCTGAGCCTTGTTGATGGACATAGCAAATACCAGTCGAACAGGAAACTGGAGGCGTTTAAAATTAGTGTTGAGCCACCCCCGTAGTGTTCGAGTTCGGTTCGGTTCGTCGAACACCCGTGTGTTCGCCGAACAGTTCGTCGAACTGTTCGTCGAACACCTTCGAACACCGTTAAAACCAATGGCAGGCAAACAAAAACACATAGAAACACATAGAAAACACCTTCAAAGGTGTCCAAAAGCTGACAAACTGCTCAGAAGACACAACTAACACATGGAAAAGTGACAAGTACATATAGTCATGCGAAAAGAAAAGAGGTGGAGGAGTAAAAGGAGGGGGAGACACAGATATAGGCATGTCATGCCCTTCTAAAATCCAAAAAGTGAGAAGCCGAGACGGCCAATCCGCTCCTGCCCGTGCCACCTCCGTGTCGCCGGGTTTGTGCCAGAGCCGCGGTGAACCCTGACGGCCAGCCCCCCTCTCCCAATACTGGTGCCTGTCCGCTGGTGGGTCGAGAGAGCCCCCCTGTGGTGGAGGCAGCTCTAAGCTTTTTAATTTAAATTGTCCCTCTAATTTGAATGAATACACTTTAAATCCATTTACAAGGATCTATTGGAGGGCAAGTCTCATGCCAGCAGCCGCGTAATTCCAGCTCCAGTAGCGTCCACTAAAGCTGCTGCAGTTAAAAAGCTTTTATAAGGATCGAGCTCGGCTGTCCACCGCAAGGCATCCTAGTGCCAGTCCCAGCCCCTATGCCTCGGGGTGCCTCCTGATGCTCTTCACTAAGTATCCCGTGGTCCCGAAGCATTTCCTTTGAAAAAATTAAGTGTCCAAACTACAGGTGGTGTAGCTTGCTTAACAGCCGGGATAATCCGCTGACTAGCAGACACTGCTACTAGGCACAAAGTATTTCCTGGGCTAGATGCAGTTAAAAATTTGTAAGTAGATACTCTCGTTGGATGCTGAGAAAGCATTCCATAGAGTCTCCTGGCACGCCATATATGATTCTCTTAAAAAGCTTGGGGTAGGGGTCTAGGGGACCCTTTTATAGCCAAAATCACGGCCCTGTATCACAATACGTCACCTAGGCTGAAGATAAATGGAACTGTAGCACCGAGGGCTCGGTTGCTACAGACGTATTGCACCTCACCCAGAGGTGTGATATCTCACTCTCAGATAAGGATGGAGTGTGGATCAGGACCCGACACCTGCATGCATTACACCACATTGCCGTGGGGCAGGGCGACCAATATGCCCCTGAGATGGGCACGACAGTCCCGGTCCCTGGCTGGAGTGGGGGGAGGGAACACTGAGGAAGGGGAACCCTGCAGTGCAGGAGCAGGGAGGAAGCAGTTCCTGGGTGCATTGAGAAGGGAGTATAAAAGGTGGGCACCATCTTAGTTCAGTGCAGAGAAGTCTGAGCAGAAGTGGCAGGGAGCAGGGGCTCTGCATGAGCTCTGCTCCGGAGGCGGGCCTAGTAACAGAGGCCCAGGCCTGCAAGAGGGAGAAGGAAGGAAGAGGAGCGGAGAAGGCTCCAGGAACGAGGAATGAAGGGATCCCAGGGGTGCGGACGGGCGAGTCGCCACCGCACGCCCGAATCCACCTGCGTGGAGGGGTCAGGCCAAAGGGGGAGACCGGTCCCCGAACTAGTGGAGGCAGGAAACGACCCTCAGCTAGAAACCGGAGGCTCTGACATTTTATGTGGCGCAGCCCCTTGCTCCACCCGCTAGGAAGGCACCACATAGGGTCAGGGAAACTGGCGCCAAGTTTACCAAGAGGAGGCCCGAGGCAGCCGGACAGAAGTGTTGGTAAGAAAGGCCAGACAAAGGACACACAAAGGGGGTCCTGTGAAGCGCTCCAAAGTTATCTGGGAGTTGTCTGAGCCCCTCACCTGGTGAGCACAGTACGACGTGGGCAGCCGTTACCTGCAGACGTGGTCTGGATAATAAGAACTGTGAGTAAAGGCCCTGAACTGCATCACTGACTCCGTGTCGTTACTGCTGCTGCCCTGCACCATCACCCCCATCCTCCGCATACACTGCCCTGAGGCTATACTCCTCCCGTGGGGAGTTATGCTACGCTCTGCTGCACCCACAACACCAGCCTTAGCGGTCTGCCCTGTAGCGGCGGTTCACTCTGACCGCAATCCACGGGTGGCGTAGTCGGACATTTAAACATCAAAACCACATAAATAGTTCCGCCACTGGTTTGACCGCCCTGGGCCACGGAACCGGATCGCCGCCACGAAGACTACAACCACCAGCATCCACCAAAAAGGGTCCGGCTCCGGGTGTCCCAAGGCCCAGGGGGTGCGTCAGAACATTTTCATCACCTTTCACAATCACCAATGGGACAAGGCAGGGATGTCCTCTGTCCCCTCTCTTATACATCCTAGTGACGGAGCACCTGCTCTCATCAATTCGCCATAACCCCAATATTAGGTGGATTGAGGTGGGAGGCACCGAGTACAAGTGCTCTCTATTTGCTGATGATGTCCTAGTATATATCACTCAATCACATATATCCATCCCTGCTGTTATGGCTGAAATAGATCACTTTGTTACATGGTAAAATTTTAAAATCAATGCAGCGAAGTCTGAGGCCCTCGATGTCTCCCTCCCTAAATCCATATAGGATTCCATCCAGTCCAACTTTCCTTTTGCCTGGCCCTCACAGGGTATCAAATACTTAGGAATTCCTATTCATAGAGACCTCTCCCATCTATGTTATCTTAATTTTGGGCCCTTTATTGAACAATTCCATACAGACCACGGTTGGCAAGTTAGAACTGTAAGATTCACTACGTGAACCACTGGTGTTTTGTGGAAAAGCACATGTACACCGCGTTCCAAATTATTATGCAAAAAGTGTTTAGGAGTGATAAGGGAAGAATTTGTTTGTTTGTCAGTTAAACTCATTGATGGTGATGTGTGTCAGGGCTCTTTATATCACTGTAAGCAATTGCAGACACCTGTGCTAATTAGTTTGGCAGGTGTGTCCAATAAAGGCAAGACTACTTAAGAAGGCTCTCTCACATTATTAAGCAGCCTACATTTTCTGCCAAAATGGGAAAGAAAAAGGATGTGTCGGCTGCTGAGAAGCAACAAATTGTGGAGTGTTTAGGTCAAGGCATGACTACAATCAACATTGTGCGATGATCAGGATGAAGTGTCTTGGCAATCAAGAAGTATGTAGCTGATTCACAGTACACACGTGTGCGTGCTGATAAGGGCAAATTGAGGACTCTTTCCTACAGGCAATTACGTCAGGTTGAAAGAGCAGCGGCAAAAAAGCCTTGTCATAGCAGCAGACAAGTTTTTGAAGCTGCTTGTGCCTCCAACGTCCCCCGAACAACAAGATGCAGGGTCCTTCAGAGGTTTGCAGCTGTGCATACGCCATCCTGTCGACCTCCTTTATCCACTTCACACAAGCAGAAACGGCTCCAGTGGGCCAAACATTACATGAAGACTGATTTCAAAACTGTTTTGTTCACGGATGAGTGCCGTGCAGCGCTCGATGGTCCAGATGGATGGAGTGGAGGATGGCTGGTTGATGGACACCCCACGCAAACACGGCTACAGCGCCAACAAGGAGGAGGTGGAGTAATGTTTTGGGCTGGAATCATGGGGAGAGAGATTGTCGGCCCCTTTAGGATCCCTGAAGGCGCTAAAGATGAACTCCATAATGTATGTGGATTTTCTCAAACAGCACTTCCTGCCATGGTTCAAGAAGAAGAACTGTGTATTTCACAGCAAGATCATTTTTCTGCATGATAATGCACCATCTCATGCTGCACATAAAACATCTGCATCTCTGGCTGATATGGGCATAAAAGGGGACAAACTTATGGTGTGACCCCCATGCTCCCCTGACCTCTACCCCATTCAGAACCTTTGGAGCATCATTAAAAGGAGTGTCTATGATGGCGGGAGGCAGTTCACATCTAAGCAACAGCTCTGGGAGGGTATTCTGTCCTCATGCAAAACAATTGAAGCAGAAACCATCCAAAACCTGACAAATTCAATGGACGAGAGAGTTCAGAAGCTCCTTTCGAACAAGGGGTCCTATGTGAAAATGTAACATCACCTAGAATAAAGTTTTGAGTTGAAAACTGTTTGATTTCAGTTTCTAACAACCCGCTAATGCTTATAATTTCAAAAATGACCATTTTTTTGGTCTTTATTAAAATGAAAAGGTTGATCGAAAAGTTTGGGGGATCTAAGAGTGTGGCAACCCAGTAGTCATGATTACTTCGAATTCTGACAATATGAGGGTCATGCTGCAGGTAGTGCAGCAAGAAGGCACTTATGTGTCTTGCGCATCTCGGAGCCCCAAAATTATTTTCCGGGCTAGATGCAGCTAAAAATTATTTTTAATTTTAAATCTGGTGAAGCTTATTATAGATGGCCTAATAGGATCAGTGCTGCACACTGCTACAAAGCCCAAATTATTTTCCAGTCAAGATACAGATAAACATGATTAGTAATTTGAAAGCTTAAAACGGTTGGTAGGGTGATTTTAACCAATCATCAAGCTTTTACTCTCCCCAGGATGACACAGGGGTAGAAAAGTCGTTTCGGATCCATGATTTGTTCATCTTTATGAACGTGAGTCTGTCTACATTATCAGTGGAGAGCCGCGTGCGCTTATCTGTCAGCACACCACCAGCAGCGCTGAACACACGTTCAGACAGAACGCTGGCTGCGGGGCATGACAAGATCTCCAAGGCGTAAGTGGCTAGCTCCGGCCATTTATCCAGATTGGAAGCCCAAAAAGAGCAAGGGTCCAGTGACACAGTCGTGGCTTCAATGTTTACTTGGAGATACTCCTGTACCATCGTCTCTAGGCGTTGACTATGTGTCAGACTTCTTGTCTCCTGTGGCCTTGCAAAGGATGGGTAAAAAAGTGGTGAAATGATTCCGCAAAATTGATGTTACCAGCAGATACTGTGGTTCTGTTACGGTTTTAGTGCTGAACACTTGACGGTCCCACGGTTGGCAAGTTGGAACTGTGAGATTCACTACGTGCACCACTGGTATTTTGTGGAAAAGCACATGTAAGATTCTGCAACAGTCTCTGCTGATACTCCTGCATGCGTGCATCCCTTTCTATGGCAGGAATAATTTCTGCAAATTTACTTTTGTACCGGGGATCTAACAGTGTGGCAACCCAGTAGTCAGGATTATTTCTAATTCTCACAATTCGAGGGTCATGTTGCAGGTAGTGCAGCAAGAAGGCACTCATGTGTGTTGCGCATCCAGGAGCACCAAGTCCCTGTTGTGTTGGTGGCGAAGTAACAATCATGCTTCCTTCCTCTGTCCTCTCCCCCCAACCTCGCACAACAGAAATGTGATCAAGGTCTCCCTCATCTGATGAGTCTTCCATCAGTTCGTCCTCCACTTCTTCCTGGGCTCCTGCACCTTCCTCACTAGTTTGGCTGCTACCATGCGCCCTGGTTAAACCATCTCCCCCACCCTCACATGCCTGCCGCCTTGGTGCTGCCGACCGTCTGGACCTTGCAGATGTTAGCCCTTCCGCATACAACTCCTCCTCCTCTACTTCCTCCACCTCCTCTTGTGCCACCACCTGACTCCGAATTCTGTTTAACATGTGCTCCAGCATGTAAATCACCGGAATAGTCATGCTGATAATGGCATCGTCAGCACTAAACATCTTCGTCGCCATTTCAAAACTGTGCAGAAGGGTGCATAGGTCCCTGATCTGAGACCACTCCTCCAGCGTGATTTGCCCCACCTCTGAATCTCGTTGGCCCAGGCTATACGTCAGAACGTATTGCACCAGGGCTTGTCGGTGCTGCCACAGTCGCTGCAACATGTGCAGAGTTGAATTCCACCGGGTAGGCACATCGCATTTTAGCCGGTGAAGTGGCAGGCCCAACGACTTCTGTAGAGATGTAAGTCGCTGAGCTGCGGGATGCGAACGGCGGAAGTGAGCACACAGCGACCGTGCCCTCTGCAGAAGGCCATCTAGTCTGGGATAGTGGGCTAAAAATTGCTGGACAACCAGGTTCAACACGTGAGCCATACAAGGCACGTGTGTGACATTGCCCCGGCGAAGGGCCGCACCCAGGTTTGCAGCATTGTCGCACACGGCCTTCCCTGGTTTCAGGTCCAGTGGAGACAACCATTCATGAAATTGGTTCTCCAGAGCTGACCACAACTCCTCAGCTGTGTGACTCACATTTCCCAGACATTTCAATGTAAAAACCGCCTGATGACGTTGAGCCCTACTGCCAGCATAGTAAGGAGGTGTGCAGGATCCCTTCTGCGCAGTTAGAAAGCTTGTGGCATGACCAGACAGGCTTTGGGTGCAGGTGGAAGACCGAGAGGAGGTTGAGGAGGCAGAAGCAGTGGAGGAAAAATGACATAAAGAGGATTGACGCACAACTCGTGGGGACGGCAAGACTTGGACAGCAGCCCCTTGTCCTGCTGTCACCATAGTTACCCAGTGCCCAGTCAGCGACATGTAACGCCCCTGTCCATGCCTACTCGTCCAAGTGTCTGTGGTGAAATGCACCCTGTCACACACAGAGTTTCTCAAAGAAGCGGTGATGTTGTGTGCGACATGCTGGTGGAGCGCAGGCACACCTTTCTTTGAGAAGTAGTGCCGACTGGGCATCTGGTACTGGGGCACTGCGACGGACATAAGGTCTCGAAAATCCTCTGTGTCCACCAGGCGGAAAGGCAGCATTTCTGTAGCCAAGAGCTTGCAGATGGTGAAATTCAACCTCTTAGCTTTCTCATGGCTAGGAGGAAATGGTCTTTTACTTGTCCACATCTGAGGGACCGAGGGCTGGCTATTGTGCTTAGACGGGGTTGATAAGGGTGTCCCCGGCAAACTGCCGGTCTGTGAGGAAGATGCAGGCGGACATGTTAGGTTGCCTTGATCCAAAGGTGGTGCTATCGATGTCG
Source organism: Phyllobates terribilis (assembly GCF_046119375.1). Taxonomy (NCBI): domain Eukaryota; kingdom Metazoa; phylum Chordata; class Amphibia; order Anura; family Dendrobatidae; genus Phyllobates; species Phyllobates terribilis. Next base: position 403,238,063 of record NW_027362762.1, read on the forward strand.
GACAGCGCTCAAGACCAGCTGGTGTTACCACCTCCAAAGAAAATGATGACCTGCCAATCACGCTGGCTGTTGCGGGTAAAGAGGTGGCAGGTCTGCGCCCCAAAACAGGTGTGACTGCTGTCCCCCCAGTCACAGAGGATGAAGAGGCCGCGGATGCACAAGATATGGCAGACGGTGGTTGGCCCGGCCGGCTAGACCGCATTGTAGCACACTGAGCTTCCCACTGCAACTTATGCTTCATGTCCATGTGCCGGTTCATGCATGAAGTACTCAAACTATGTATTTTTTGGCCTCTACTTAGCTTTTGCTGACAAATGTTACAGATAACACAAGTTGGGTCATCTTTATCGATCTGAAAAAATGCCCAGGCTATGCAAGGCTTAGCACCCATGCGACCTGAAGAGCCACCACGACTTGTGGTGAGAGGCAGAGTTGTGTTTGAGGATGCAGTTGTTGACGTGCTTCCAGTACTACGTCTCTGTCCAGGAAGGCGCAACCTGACCTCGTCGTCACTAGCATCTTCCTCCACCTCCTCTGCTGACCTCATCTCTTGGCTGACTGTGGGTTGACAGTAAGTGGGATCTCCGACCTCATCATCATCACCCTGTGCGTTATCACACCCGTCGTCCTCAGAGCCAACCTGTTCCTGCCCTGACAAAAAACTAAAGTTGTCGCTCCAATCAGGTATTTGAGTCTTATCATCGTCTTCCTCATTGTCTCCACCAACAGGAGTTACAGTTTGGGAATGAGGGTCTACATTATGGTCAGAACCTTCTGCGTCTGGTCCTGGATCCGACTCATAAAGATTCTGGGCATCAGTGCAGATCATTTCCTCGTCTGGATTCACAGAAGCGCTGGAGTCGACCTCTGATTCCCAGGCTATAGTATGAGTAAACAGCTCTGCAGACTCAACCATCTGTTCTACCTCATACTCAGACGGGCAGCTGGAGATTTTGGAGCTGTGAGGAAGCAAGTGCGATTTGGGTGACACCTTTGAGGACTGGAGTATTTGTGATGTTGAAGTTGATGTGGAGGAGAGCCCACTTAAAGGAGCACTTGATATCCGTTGAAGCACCTGCTGTTTTTGTGCCTCATCTGGAATTTGTAGCGATTGGCGTGGCCGTAAGAAAGGGATCTTATCACATTGTCCGCTAAAAGAAGTAGACATTTTAGTTTGGCTGGAAGATGGTCTTTCTTCTGCACCTACCCCACGGACACAACCTTTTTTCCCCTTCCCAACACGCCTATTCCCCTTTCCACCAGCAGCAGGCCTTTTTCCACTCATTTTGGTGGTTAACTAATTCACAACTCTGGAGTTGTTTGCACAAAAAAACAATGGATGGTAACCGAGCAGAGCTGAGTGGCCAAACTGTGGTATTAGGCCAAAACTATTGGCTGGGTTAGATACAGAAAAAAATTATTTTTAATTTGCAACCTGATGGAGGTCAGTATAGATGGACTAATAGACCAAGTCCCACACACTGCTAGAAGCCCAAATATTTTTTCAGAGCTAGATGCAGAAAAAAATTATTTTTAATTTGCAACCTGATGGAGGTCAGTATAGATGGACTAATAGACCAAGTCCCACACACTGCTAGAAGCCCAAATATTTTTTCAGAGCTAGATGCAGAAAAAAATTATTTTTAATTTGCAACCTGATGGAGGTCAGTATAGATGGACTAATAGACCAAGTCCCACACACTGCTAGAAGCCCAAATATTTTTTCAGAGCTAGATGCAGAAAAAAATTATTTTTAATTTGCAACCTGATGGAGGTCAGTATAGATGGACTAATAGACCAAGTCCCACACACTGCTAGAAGCCCAAATATTTTTTCAGAGCTAGATGCAGAAAAAAATTATTTTTAATTTGCAACCTGATGGAGGTCAGTATAGATGGACTAATAGACCAAGTCCCACACACTGCTAGAAGCCCAAATATTTTTTCAGAGCTAGATGCAGAAAAAAATTATTTTTAATTTGCAACCTGATGGAGGTCAGTATAGATGGACTAATAGACCAAGTCCCACACACTGCTAGAAGCCCAAATATTTTTTCAGAGCTAGATGCAGAAAAAAAATATTTTTAATTTGCAACCTGATGGAGGTCAGTATAGATGGACTAATAGAACAAGTCCCACACGCTGCTAGAAGCCCAAATATTTTTTCAGAGCTAGATGCAGAAAAAAATTATTTTTAATTTGCAACCTGATGGAGGTCAGTATAGATGGACTAATAGACCAAGTCCCACACACTGCTAGAAGCCCAAATATTTTTTCAGAGCTAGATGCAGAAAAAAATTATTTTTAATTTGCAACCTGATGGAGGTCAGTATAGATGGACTAATAGACCAAGTCCCACACACCGCTAGAAGCCCAAATATTTTTTCAGAGCTAGATGCAGAAAATTTTTTTATTCAATTTGCAACCTGATGGAGGTCAGTATAGATGGACTAATAGACCAAGTCCCACACACTGCTAGAAGCCCAAATATTTTTTCAGAGCTAGATGCAGAAAAAAATTATTTTTAATTTGCAACCTGATGGAGGTCAGTATAGATGGACTAATAGACCATGTCCCACACACTGCTAGAAGCCCAAATATTTTTTCAGAGCTAGATGCAGAAAAAAATTATTTTTAATTTGCAACCTGATGGAGGTCAGTATAGATGGACTAATAGAACAAGTCCCACACGCTGCTAGAAGCCCAAATATTTTTTCAGAGATAAATGAAGAAAAAAATTATTTTTAATTTGCAACCTGATGGAGGTCAGTATAGATGGACTAATAGACCAAGTCCCACACACTGCTAGAAGCCCAAATATTTTTTCAGAGCTAGATGCAGAAAAAAATTATTTTTAATTTGCAACCTGATGGAGGTCAGTATAGATGGACTAATAGACCAAGTCCCACACACTGCTAGAAGCCCAAATATTTTTTCAGAGCTAGATGCAGAAAAAAATTATTTTTAATTTGCAACCTGATGGAGGTCAGTATAGATGGACTAATAGACCAAGTCCCACACACCGCTAGAAGCCCAAATATTTTTTCAGAGCTAGATGCAGAAATTTTTTTTATTCAATTTGCAACCTGATGGAGGTCAGTATAGATGGACTAATAGACCAAGTCCCACACACTGCTAGAAGCCCAAATATTTTTTCAGAGCTAGATGCAGAAAAAAATTATTTTTAATTTGCAACCTGATGGAGGTCAGTATAGATGGACTAATAGACCAAGTCCCACACACTGCTAGAAGCCCAAATATTTTTTCAGAGCTAGATGCAGAAAAAAATTATTTTTAATTTGCAACCTGATGGAGGTCAGTATAGATGGACTAATAGAACAAGTCCCACACGCTGCTAGAAGCCCAAATATTTTTTCAGAGCTAGATGCAGAAAAAAATTATTTTTAATTTGCAACCTGATGGAGGTCAGTATAGATGGACTAATAGACCAAGTCCCACACACCGCTAGAAGCCCAAATATTTTTTCAGAGCTAGATGCAGAAAAAAATTATATTCAGTTTGCAACCTGATGGAGGTCAGTATAGATGGACTAATAGAATGATGCTATGCCCAAAAGATTTTACTTCACTAGGTGCAGTAAAATAATTGGTATTCTATACACAGGTGGTATATCTTGCAACACAGATAGGCTACTCCACTGACTAACACACTCTGCAATAGGCCAAAAAGGATTAGCTTTGCTAGATTCAGCCAAATGCTGTGAAAAAAACTTGCACAGCACTGGCACAGACCTGCCTGGCAAAAACTGATAGGAACTGATGTAACCTAGTCCTGAAAAGGACTCCAATTACAATTAGTCTTTACTCCCACAATCTATCTATTTAAGAGCACAGACCTGCCTGATAAAAGTCGTAGGAAATGCTGTAACCTAGTCCTTAAAAGGACTGCAATCACAACTATTCCCTACTCCCAAGCTATCTGTATATTTGTGCGAAAATTGGCTTGAAATTAACAAGGTATAGCGCACACAGCAACAGCGGTGCCATCTAACACGCAGCTGCAGCAGTGAGAAAATGGTGGCGACGGGGAAAATGGCTTGGTCTTATAGGGCAAGGACATGTGACATACACTGCCAATCACACATGCCCTTGCTTGTGTGAAAAAAAGCACTTCGCTCCGTGTGTGCGCTGCTGATAGGCTGACAGATTGCACCTCCCCACTGCAAATGCGGGAAAGAGAAAAAAAAATGGAGATCTTCATTGTTCCTGCAGAGATCCATCCCCTGCCCCTCCCCCCACCCCGCTGTACACTCAAACTGCGTATTAACATTAATTTTCATCATTACTGAGAAAAAATCCAGTTATGATTTTGGTGCACGAACAGTTATCGAACATAACCTCGAACACCGCCCAAAACAGCTCGAATTTGAGATTGGCGAACAGTTCGAGTAGAACAACGCTCATCTCTATTTAAAATCAAAAGGCAAATCAGATGGAATGAGAGGAATTGTTGGAATGTAAACATCTTCTCCTGTGGCACATCCTGTCAAAATGGTTGCCTCAATTACATGTGGAAACTTTATGTCTGACTGGTAACAAAAGGCAGCAAGGTTCAAATCTCCAACCATTTCCTGTGCCCTGGTGGAAGAAATAGCAATTCTCTTAGTGGCAAGTCGGCCTTCTCTCTGCTTAGATGACTCATTGGCCCTTGAGGAAGCAGCTCTTCTTCTCTTATCACAAGCCTCACTTCCCTCTCCTCAGGAAGTTCATTGGCTCTTGAGGAAACAGCTCTTGTTTTCATGTCTGCAAGCCTCACTTCCCTGTCCTCAGAAAGTTCATTGGCTCTTGAGGAAGCAGCTCTTGTTCTCTTGTCTGCAAGCCTCACTTCCCTCTGCTCAGAAAGTTCATTGGCTCTTGAGGAAGCAGCTGCTGTTCTCATGTGTGTCAGCCTTGTTTCTCGGTCTTCACATTTTTCATTGGCCCGTAATGCAGCTTTTCTTTTTGCATGAGCTGAAATTCGTGCCATGAAATTCCTTTTCTTATGAGGCATTATTGTGGTAAAAATAGTCTGTAACTGGCAGTTTCTATATCCTCTCACATAGAAGTAATGTGACTGACATCAGCCTTTCCACCAACACACCCTAACTGACATCTTATTACCTTACACAAGCTTTTGTATACTGAGAATGTCCTTTGTTGCCTATATTAATCAATCACAGCTCAGATTAATTAACTGTAGCAAAATAGAAGCTGAGCTGTGATTGGTTGCTATTGGCAGCCTGATAAATCTTGGTGAGATGAGTTTTGTGTGTGCTGAGAGTGGTATATGTGTTCAAGCACATGGTAGTGTGTGGCGCATTTTGTGTGTGTGTTCATTAGTGTTGAGCCACCCCCGTAGTGTTCGGGTTCGGTTCGTCGAACACTGGCATGTTCGTCGAGCGGTTCGTCGAACACCGCCGAACACAATCGAACACCGTTAAAACCAATGGCAGGCAAACAAAAACACATAGAAAACACATAGAAAACACCTTCAAAGGTGGAAGAGTAAAAGGAGGAAGAGACACAGTTCAAATCACAATTCACAATTGAGCAGCAGCATACACCGGCACCCGACAATTTAGAACAGAAAGAATAGAGCATCACACATAGATTAGATAGATAGAAACATGTCAGTCACATAAGTATAGTGACAGTGTTGGTTACTGTACTTGTCATTTAGTGTTAAAATAAAGGATTTATTAAAAAAAATAATAGTGTTTTCATGCACCCGTCTCTTTAAAAAAGCCGGCCGGCAATTCATCATCGGTACCCGACAATTTAGAACAGAAAGAATAGAGCATCACACATAGATTAGATAGATATTATATATGTGACTGACATGTTTCTAAGTACAGTGATAGTGTTGGTTACTGTACTTGTCATTTAGTGTTAAAATAAAGGATTTATTTAAAAAAAAAATGGCGTGGGGTTCCCCGTAATTTTAGTCTCTAGCAGAGGTTAAGCAGACGGCTGGGGCAGATGTTTGAAGCCTCGTAAGGGGGTAATACCAACGGAGCTTTCCAGGCTACTAATATCAGCCCCCAGCTGAATACCTAACCTTTACTAGCTATTAGAATGGGGGACCCAAAAAAAAATGACATGGGGTCCCCCCTATTTTAATAGCTAGCAAAGGCTAGGCAGACATCTGGGGCTGATATTAATAGCCCAGGAAGGGTGCCATGAATATTGGCCCCCTCCCAGGATAGAAACACCAGCCGTCAGCCGCACCATTAGTATCTCTCATGCATACTAATGGTTATTTTTTAAAAATATCTTTGATTACCAAATCTGGAGTTATTGTTACCTCTGCATTTGTTGACCCAGGTTCTGCTTTAGATATCATTGACAGTGATTTTGCTATATCAAGTGTGGGTACACAGTGTAAACTCTCGGTCATCCTATTGAAGTATCAGCAATTGATTATTTTCCTCTTACCCAAAGTCATATTACTTCTAAGGTTGAGAATGTGTGCATGAGGGAGGAAGTGCTACACACAGAATCAATGTCTTTCATGGTCTTTTTTTAATTACCAGCTAAGGTTGTGTTGAGTATGCCCTGGCTGGTGAAACACAATCCTTCGACCAATTGAGAGAGTTGCGAGGTTAAGTCTTGGGAGAAGTTTTGTTTTTCCAATTGTTTGTCTAAATCTCTGGCATCCATGAGATCTATTCTTCCAGATTGTATTCAGGAAATTGAGGATGTTTTTTCCTGAGACTGAACGTGAAGCTCTTCCCCTGCATAGTTCATATGACTGTGTTACCAAATTTATCCCAGGGGCCAAATTGTTTAATCTCTCTCTTCTGGAAAGAGATGCCTTGCAAGAGTACATTCAAAAGAGTCTCTCCAAGGGCCACATAAGACCTTCCACCTCACCAATTGCCATGGGATTTTTCTTTGTTAAGAAAAAAGATGTATGACCAGAGAGAAGAAATCTTATAAAAATTAGCTTTTATTAATACATTTAAAAACAAGAAAAAAATAAATCCAAAATGTTAATACAGAGACAAGGGAGTCCATTCAATTACGTAACTCATTATATATCAGAAGGAACACGCCATGTTAGTCAAAATATTTCAGTAAAATTCTAAGGGAGATAGAATATGTCTTATCCTTCGTTTCCCTTCCTACCAGCGAAGGTTGGCACCCTAAGGGGACAAGATGTGGCGCCCCCGCTCCACGTAGGCTGACCCTAACTGACCCTTACCTGGAAAACCCTTACCAAAGAAAACACCATCTCCCATATAAAGTGGGTCACGCGACTGCCGACATCAGCGGTCGTGTGACCTGCCACATGACCGCTGACGTCATGGAAGGTCCTTTTACATTACCGGTACCCGCCACGGAGCCAGCAGTGACGCCGGGAGCAGACCGAGGCCGCCGGAAAGGTGAGTATAAGGTTATTTTTTATTTTTTAAGTTCTAATTCTTTTTTTTTCAACATTATGTTGGTCACACAATATAAATCCATGCCGGTTGCATGGATTTATATTGTGGGACCAACTTTCAAGCACTTTTCCAAGTGATACTAAAATCACTTGAAAAAGCACTTGACAAAAGCTTGCGAAATCACATGCTAAAAACGCTTGACAAATGCTTGCTCCTGGCAGAAAAAAACGTATGTAAAATCCACATGCGTTTTTTCTGCCAGGGAGATGCAGAAATGCGCAGGAAAAATCCGGAGCATTTCTGCATCGTGGGCACATAGCCTAACTCTCAATCCAAAAAGGCACTAATATAGAGTGAATTTGAAGTTAGATATCCACCAACCATTAAGCCATAGCATGCATTTGGTAACAGCCAAATAGAAACAATATATAAAGTAGACCAGTCGTCCACTTATCTTTCAAGTTGAATACCCCATCCAGATGCGTTTCTCCTCTTGTGGGTCGCACAAGGGGTTCATCAGGGGATCCATTCGGGTAAAGAGCAGTTCTACAGTCCAGCTCTTATTACAGAAACTGCACGCATCCTAATAGATTGCAGCCTATGTGACATACGTAGGTTTCAACCCCCTTTGTAAACTTATCCCGCCATGTACATGACGCGCCCCCTGGGCTGTGGGGTACCCGGTGCAGGGCCGGTAGATGCTGTGGCTCTCCACAGGTAGAGCTAGCTCCAGGGCAGTGTAGGGGTAGATGGTGGATGCTGGTGAGAGACGGCAGGACGGTCCCGGAGGAAAGACGGACACTCACACGGGGGTAAGCTTCAGTACCTTTACTGGTGATGATGCAGGCACGGTCCAGGGTACTCCGGGCGAAGGGTGCACTTTTGGACTCTCCCCAGTGAGCGGGTGTAGGGCCTCCTGATGCGTTGCTTCCTCTTGCTAAGCTTCTGACCTGCCTGGAGCTAGGCCTAGCTTGATTACTGTCTCTCTCTTGCACCTGCTGACCTGGTGGTAGGGCCTTCTCTTGGAGATCACTCTCCCTGGATACTGGGGCCTCCGTGACTCCTAGTCCTGGTACTCTAGTCAGCTTTTGGTAAACCTGAGACCTGTAGTCCTCCAGGTGGTCCCTACTGGGTATAAAGGGACCCCGTAGGCACGGACCCGGTGTCCGGTATATATCTCGGGGTGAGCCTGGTATTCTCTTCTGCCCTCTCGCTACTTCTTCCTTCTCCTCTCGCCTTTGGCCACACTCAGGCCCTCAACTAGGCTTCACCTCGTGCTGTAGGCCTTGGCTCGCCTAAGCACCACAGCAGCGTGCTGCTCTTTGCTGCTCTCTGAGCGTCAGCATGCTCTCTGCTCACAGACTGAACTCTAACTGAGCTCCAAACTAAACTGAAACTGAGCTGCCTGGCTCCACCCTCCCTATATATATATCCCTATCAGGGCTCCCTCTGCTGGTCTGAGGTGGTAGGGTGGAGGTGTGTGAATGTGTGAGGGCCTCTTGTGGAGAAGTCCATCCATGCACCCTTCTGGGTTCTGTGGCACCAGTGCGTAGCAGGGCGCCACATCACCCCCTAGTAAAACTCAGTACTCATGGACTGAAGCATTTTTCTCAAAATAGGTTAAACAATAACATTTCTTCCCTTTATGTGAGGCACTTTTCTTGAACGTTACAGATAACATTATAATACAATAATATAAAGCATATTCAGAGTTTCTCAAATCAGTTCCAGTGAGATCCCAACAGGGTATCCCTCTCACTGGTTAAAGTGCAAAGGTAGCTTGAGGGACCTGTCCGTAAACACTCCATGTAGGCCCTGGGATTGGCTGCAGGGCACAGGTGATCCAGCGTCGGACCACGACTTCTGCCACGCCAAACAGGTTTTTGCTCTGAGGTCGCTTAAAAGGCACTCCAGGGAGTGCAACTATGTACATGACAGTTTTTGGGCTGCTCACAGTTCTCAGCCACCGAGTCCTTTATATATATATACTCTTACGGGTAACTAAACGCAATGAGAAGTGTCCATGTCACATAAATTATCCATTAGCAAGGCAAAATAAATCAATAAATAAATACATTAAATTATTACAAGAACATACCCTACGGGGTAGCTATTTATACTGTCAGTGTTTCTCTATTTACTCTCTATTCCTGACAGGGGTCTGGCCTTTTGTGCTACGCAATAACCTACGTAGTACTGGGAAGCATGTAGTATGGATGCTTGCGCTATTTTCCACTCTATCAGCTCTATGTGTTGGTGGACTGCAAGACTGCCTTAACCTCTCTACGGGACTGGCAAGTATACCATTGGCTGGGCCTTCTTGCTCTTCTTCAGCCGGTGATCCTCCTTCCGGGGATTCTTCCTGAGCAGGCTCTTCTGGGGCACTTACATGTCTTACTTGCAGTGGAGAGTCTTCTGGCTGTTGGTAGAAGTGCATCACAGGTATTATTACAGCTCCACCTAGTTGAGGCCAATCTGCCGGGAAATCTCCTAAGTCAGTATGGAGTACTTCTTCTTTAGGCTCCTCCAGTACGGTGAGAGGCACTTCCTCCTGGGGCTTCAACAGACTTGGACACAACTTCAGATGGTCTCTCGATACCGTTGCAGTTGTTCTTCCTCCGTCTTTGCTAATTAGACAGGTGTTCCTATTGTCGAATCTGGAATTCATCACAGTGTAAGGTTCTCTTTCCCACTGGTCGTCAAGTTTGTGGTTTCTCCTTTTTCGTTTTAGCACAACTTCTCCAGGTGTTAAGGGTTCTGCTGGTGCACTCTTGTTGTACTGTGCTTCCTGTTTGTCTCTTACCCTATTCAGACTGACTTCGACACAGGCCTGTACTCTCCTGTACTACTCCTGTCAAGTTGTATCCCAGTCTTCAATGGACATATCTGCTTCTGGCTCTACCACTCCAAGCTCCAGGTCCATGGGCAACTTTCTGGGTCTTGCTCTCATGAGGTACGCTGGAGTACAATTGGTGGAACTCACAGGAATGTGATTGTACAGATCTACCAGGTCAGGTAGTTTGTCTGGCCATTGATTTCTCTCCTCTAGCGGTAAGGTCTTCAACAGGTCGATGACTATGTTATTCTTCTTTTCACATAACCCATTGGTTTGGGGGTGGTACGGTGTAGTCCGGATCTTCTTACACCCGTACAGATGGCAGAACTCCTTGAACAATTCGGCTTCAAAGGCTGGGCCTTGATCCGTCAGCACCTGCTCTAGGTATCCATGGGGCCTGCAGAAGTACACTTGAAACGTCTTTTCCGCAGTCTCTGCCGTCAGATCCTTGACGGGGGCGACCACCAGGAACCGGGAGTAGTGATCCACCATGGTCAAGGCATAGGAGTATCCTGACCTGCTGGGTGACAGCTTGACGTGATCCAAGGCAACGATCTCCAAAGGTCGAGTTGTCTTGATGGGCTGCAGGGGTGCCTTCTGGCTGCTGTAGTCTTTTCTTCTGAGGCTACAGGGTCCACAATCGCGGCACCATCTCTCTATGGAACTGCACATTCCAACCCAATAAAACCGACCCTTCAACAGGGTTTCTAGCTTCTTCCAGCAAAAGTGCCCAGCTTGATCGTGGTAGGCCTCCAACACCATCTGGATATCTGTCTTGGGCACTACTATCTGCCATACCATCTCATGGGTCCTATGGTTGACATACCTCCGGCACAGCTTCTCTCTATAGATGAACAGCCAGCTTCTCTCATTCCACAGTTGCTTGGCTTGCGCAGGAGCGTCCTTCTCCAGGGAGGAACCTTCCTGGGTTATCAGTTCTTTAATACGGCTGACAACTGGGTCGCTGTCCTGAGTCTCCTTCCAACTGTGATGAGGTAAAGGGTTTAGTGTCTTACTACGATACCTCCTGGAGGTGCGCTGCTCGTGGACCATCCAATTTCTGTGGAAGCCAGGTAGCTCAATCTCCTCCAGGTCATCCACTTCTTCTTCAGTGTCCGACTGGTGAGGCATTCTGGATAGGGCATCGGCATTGGCGTTCTTGTGGCCTGCCCGGTACTTGATGGTGAACTGATAGTTTGACAGTCGGGCCATCCAGCGCTGTTCCGTGGCTCCCAACTTGGCTGTCTCTTGATGCGTCAAGGGGTTGTTGTCAGTATAGGCCGTGAACTTACTGGAGGCCAGGTAGTGCTTGAATCATTCAGTGATGGCCCAGACCAAGGCCAGGAACTCCAACTTGAAGGAGCTATAGTTTTCCGGATTCCTCTCGGTCGGACGAAGCTTCCTGCTAGCATAGGCAATTGTGACGCCCGGGTCAAGGAGAGAGATAACATGATAAAAATACGTCTGAGTTGGTTGGACTAGGGGACGCCTCTCTCCTTCCCCGCTCGCTAGCCCACCCGGAGAGTTGGGGTACTCGGAGCCGGGCCACTGAGCAAGGTGGATGCAGTCGCGGCTTAGGCCCGGTCCATGCCCAGGGTTGTCACATAAAAAGTTAAGGGCTAGGAGGGATGGTGACAGTGATTCCAGTGGTGTGAAAGACTACGCCACCTGTGGTGTCTGGTGATGGCCACCAGCGCTGCGGCAGTCCTCTGAGGCGGGATGTAGTGGCAGCTTTGGATGGTGCTACTCCCCACAGGTGGAGCAGGGCCTCAGGGCAGGGATGCGGATGGAGGGAGTAGTAGTAGTGAATTCTGGTGCAGTGCGGTGCAGCGCAGGAATAAAGGACCAGAGGCCATAGGGGTAGTCTTCCAGGTTTTACTCACGATAGAGCATGCAGCTGCAAGGCTTCTCCCTGCTCCTCACGGCGCTCTGCGGCCACCAGGACCGGAGGTCCGACAACCTCCGGGTAGTTCAGGTGCTTTGGTCAGGACCCCGCACCAGAGTGTTCCTAGACTTCTTACTAAGTCCTCTCCTGTCCGGGTGTACTACGTGTGGTAAGGCCGGGTCTCCCTCTGGTCTATGCACAGAACAAGGGTACAGGTGGCGACTCCGCTCCGTCCGTTACCCGGTGGGATCCACTGAACCTTCCGGGCTTTCCTGACTAGGACGTGAAGTAACAAAGTCAGGTATCGGGGGCCAGTACCCCTTTTGCAGCAGGAGTCCCTCTGACTAGGCCAGAATAAAGAGTACAGGGGCGTATGCCGCTCCGTCAGTATTCTCCGGGATCCTTTTGCCTGTGGAGCTTTACTCCCCCGCTCCCCTCCAGGCCTTCTTAAGTAAGGACCTCGACCGGGTAGAGACAGCCGTTAACTCTTGCCCGCTCCTCGACTCAAGGCCAGAGAATGAGGACCGTGTCCCCATCAACTGCAGGTTCACACAGAAAGCCACGTTCAGTGATGAAGATCACAATCAAAGACCTTGAACTTAAGATGGCTGACTATTAAATATGAATTTTGTGGTGTAACCTCTAAGTGTGTCCTCCACTCTCACCCACTACTAGGCTCCCCCTTCTCCACTTATCCCAGCTGGGGCAGCTCCCTGGTGCATATAAGCCCCCCCTACAGGTGGGAGAGATGCAGTGATGAATGCAGAGGTGGGGTCCTGACAGCTGCACCATCCTTACCTCGAAGGAGAGATACCACACCTCATTAAAGAGATGCAGTACCCCTGTGGCGACCGAACCCTCAGGGGCGCCACACAATCACCTTTTCCTTGCCATACTGCTTCTGACTCAACACAGCTCCTAGTCCCTCGTTGCTGGCATCAGTGTACAGCAAGAAAGGTTGGCTGTAGTCAGGGTAGGCCAGGATTTCTTCACCAGTCAGGATCTCTTTCATCACTGCAAAGGACCCAGCCTGCTCTTTACCCCACTGGAAGGTTTTTTTTTTGCCTTTGTTGGACTGTCCTACCAGGAGATCTTGCAAAGGCGCTGCCTTCTTGGTGTAGTCCTTTACAAATCTCCGGTAATACCCGACCCGTCCCAGGAACTGACGTACCTCCTTGAGATTCTTCGGTTCCGGCCATTTCTGGATGGCGGTGACCTTCTCCGGGTCTGGTGCTACTCCTTCTGGACTGACGATGTGCCCCAGGTATTGAACCTTCTGTTTGAGCAGGTGGCACTTGGAAGGCTTCAATTTCATCCCATACCGGGACAACGACTCAAGTACCTTCGCCTGGTGCTTCAAATGGTCCTCATACATTTTGGAGTACACTATCACATCATCCAGGTATAGAAGCACGGTCTCTTAGTTACAGTGTTCCAAACAGCACTCCATCAATCTATGGAACGTTCCAGGGGCGTTGCAGAGTCCGAACGGCATACTGTTGAACTCGCAGAGTCCCATCGGGGTAGTGAAGGCTGTCTTCGCCCGGTCCTCCTCAGCAACTGCTACTTGCCAGTACCCACTAGTGAGGTCAAGGGTAGAGAAGTAATTTGCAGACTTTAGTGCAGCCAGGGATTCCTCTATATGGGGCAAAGGGTATGCATCTTTATGTGTTATGCGATTAATCTGATGGAATCTACACACACCCTCATGCATCCATCCTTTTTCCTGACTAGGACCAGCTGCCCAGGGGCTACAGCTATCTCTTATTACCCCTGCCTTCTTCATGTCATGCAACATTTCCTTCGCTTTCTGGTAGTGTGCTGGTGGTATGGGCCTGTAACGTTCTTTGATGGGTGGATGGTCACCTGTGGGTATATGGTGTTGTACCCCTTTAATCCTCCCAAAATCAAGTGGGTGTTTGCTGAATACTCCCTCGTATTCCTGAACCACCCTGTGTACACCCTGTTTCTGATGGACAGAAGTGGCGTCAGTCCCAACATGGAGCTGTTGACACCATTCCCCCACCTGGGTTTCCGAGTCGTTATCCTCCACTCTGTCTGGTGAAGTTAAGGACTCCACTGTGTGGATAACGTTGTTATTTACAGTGTACAATCTGGCAACAGTGGCATATCGTGGTAATTTGACTTCATCCTCTCCATAGTTTAGGAGGCGTACCGGCACCCTCCTGACGCGCCCCCTGGGCCGTGGGGTACCCGGTGCCGGGCCGGTAGATGCTGGGGGTTGTAGTCACAGTGGCGGTGACCCGGTCCGTGACCAAGGGCGGTCAATCCAAGGGGAATTGTATATGGGTTGTATTAAAGAGTCCGACTACGCCACCTGTGGAGTGCGGCTAAAGGGGGCCGCCGCTGCGGAACAGTCCTCTGAAGCTGGTGGTATTGCAGCAAGGGTATTATTACTCCCCACAGGAAGAGTTAGCTTCAGGGCAGTGTGTGTGGATGTTGGTGGTTGTGCTGGGCGTTGTAGTGCAGCAAGGAACACAGAGACAAGATAGTGCAGTCCCAGGGTCTTTAGTCACAGTTATTGCAGTCCAGATTACAGAGCTCAATGTAATTGCCCACGTCGTTCTGTGCTTACTCAGTGAGGGGCTCAGTCCACCCTCAGGTATTTCCAGAGCACTTAACAGGACCCCTTTCTGTGTGCCTTTCTCAACCGTCTTCCTGTGCTGGCTCTCACCCTCCTGCCCTGCACCTCACAGTCAGTGTCCCAAGCCGTTGGCCTCGGGTGTTGGCGGGTGACCTGCAGTCCCCTGGGCCCTATGTGGCCACCCTTTCGGCGATTGTTAACTGTGGCAGTGGGCAACTGCACCCTGAAAGTACAGCCACCTCCGGTTGCTAGTTGGACTTAAAGTATCCTTGCTAGTTAAGGGGCCGGTCCCCTCTGCGGCTTGATCCTTCCACTGTCTTGTAGATTCGGGCGTACGGGTGGCCTCCAGCACTGCCTGTACCCCTAGGATCCCCTCGTTCCTCCTGGAGCCTTTCCTGCTCCCCTTCTCTTCCCTCCTTCAGTCCTGGGCCTCACAGGCTAGGCCCGCCTCCGGAGCAGAGCTCATACAGAGCCTCTGCTCCTGTCACTTCTCCTCTGACTGAACTCAACCTGATCTAAGTTGGTGTCTCTATTTTATACCTCCTTCTGAAGTGCTCCCTTGATCTACATCCTCCATCCCATCCACTACATGGTTCCCCCTCTCTAGGTGGTTCCCCCTCTCTAGGTGGTTCCCCCCACTCCAGCCAGGGACCAGGAACTGTGCTCTCCCGTAGGAGCAATCTCGCCCTGTCCCCCGGAAATGTGGTGTAGTGAATGCAGGTGTTAGGGTCCTGAGCTGTACTCCTTCCTTGCCTGAGAGTGAGATACCACACCTCTGGATGAGATACAGTACCTCTGTGGCAACTGAACCCTCAGGGGCGCCACACTCCCATTGCGTACATCCACTACCCCTCTGGCAGTTAAGAGTCTAGGTCTATGTTCGGAGCTAAGGGGCTCTACTACCGCCTGGTAGCTCTGTCCCTTGAGACCTATTGCTGCCCTACACCAAATCAGCATTTCACTCATCGGGGGAATCACAATGGGTATCGGGTCTGTCACCCGTACATTACCAATTTCACCACCTGTTAGCTTTACCTGTTGCTGGTACATAAGGGCTCGTATATCTTTCTGGAGCACCCTCCTCTGCCCTGTGTCAGCCATCTGTTGGAGCAAGAACACTTCTCCCAAACAGTTACCAACAATATTTGTGCCAAGTACCATATACAAATCTGTATCACCAGGGTTAGATTCTACTACAATCAGTCCTTGGTCCTTTATTTCCGCCCTCCCCACCTTCACTGTCACATCCTTAACCCCTACTAGGTTAAGAGGAAGGCCGTTAGAGGCATACACGGAGAGGTTCGGGGCTGGTGGCTGGAGCTCATCTACGGACCAATATCTTTTGTAGAGGACATCAGGTATGATGGTTACCTGTGAGCCAGTGTCCAGTAATGCAGGTGTTGCAATCCCGTCCAGCACGATCGACAGGAAAGGCCTTCCTCCTATGAACCGGTGATACCAGCTTGATGGGCCTGGTTGGTCTACCCCTGGGTGTCGGCCCTCGGCTCCAGGGTTTGCTCGTTTAAAGGACAGCTCCGCGCTGTGTGGCCTGCTTTGTGGCAGCGGTAGCAGATGAATTCTACTGGATGGCGACGTTGGTCGTTCGTCCTCCCACGGGGTGGCATTGTCCTCCTTCTTCTCCTCATCCAGGGGACATCCTCAGGGCTGTCGGCCAGTAGGATCCTTACCTCCGGCTCAGGCTCTGTCAGTAGCTGCAGGGTGCTCAGGACAGTGGCCAGGGTTTTACCTAACTGGCGCACTTCAGAGCGCAAGCTGTCCAGCTTGCTAGGAGGCACTGTTTGCATCTTTGTTTCAGCCGGTAATGAAGGAGCAGTGGGTGCTGCGGGCACTGGGATGGCCCCACCCTGGTAACTCTGGATAGCAGTATCTGTTGTTTCCAGGGGCTGCAGCCCCTTTATAGCCAAGTCCTTAAGGGTGTCGAAGGTGGCATCTGGATGATCTAAGGCCCACCACCGTACAGTTCTGCTCTCCTCCTGGGACCTCAACCCCCAGATGAACTGTTCCGTCAGCATTTTATTTTCATTTTGTATGCTGGCTGGACTAACCTGTTTCAGGGCCTGCAGGGCTTCCTGTAAGTGCCAGACATAGTCCCGGACACTGTCCTCAGGTTTCTGGACACAGTGGTATTACCTTATCCCGAGATCTGTCTCAGTGCGGTTTTCAAACACAGTTTGCAGTCTCTTAAAGATGATGGATACTGATTCCTGGTCTGTGGCAAGCCAGGTTTCAACTTCCCGCTCTGTGGCACCAGTCAATTGTCCCAGCACAACAGCAGCTCTCTGCTTACCAGTCATAGAATACATGTCCAGTACACCGCATATTTTTCTCTTGAATCCAGACAGGGTGTCTGGTTTTCCGTTATAATGGGGAAGCCATTTCGCTCCAGGGATATACGGCAGGGCCATGGGTATCAACGGGGTCATGCCCCTGCTGGTGGAGCGGCCGCTCCGGCCTGTGCAGCATCGGGCACAGGTTGGGCATCAGGAGCATTAACCGGTGCTCCGGTGGCTTGCTGGTCTTCGGCCATGGTTGCGCCCCCCTAGTAAACCGTAGCCTACCTTCTTCGCTTCTTATCAGGTAGGCCGCAGCTCCGCGGGCGACGGTCTTCTTCCAGGACCTTGCGTCGCTCGCGTCTGACGTCAGAGCGTCCACTGGGCTCCTTCCAGGACCTGACGCTTCCTGCTTCGACGTTGAGGCGTGGGGCGTGTCCTGGGCTTAGCGCGCTTTAGCAGTTACGCCTCCCAGGTTCCCGTGGTTACGCTCTTCTTCTTCCCGCGCTGCAGCGCGATAATGGCGGCGATCTTCACTGCAGTTTAACACACAGTTCAGTTCAATAAAGGCGCACAGTACCCCGTGGCAACGGGTACGCAATGCTGTTCGTGACCGCAAGTTTGACGTGCCCCTTGGGCCGTGGGGTACCCGGTGCCGGGCCGGTAGATGCTGGGGGTGATATCATGGTGGCTGGCCCGGTCCATTAAAAGGGGGATATTATTTATAGGGGATGTTGTAAAAGAGTTTGTGATGCCACCTGTGGAATGTGGCTAAAGGGAGCCGCCGCTGCGGAGCAGTCCTCTGGAGCTGGTGTTACGGTAGCAGGGATGCTGTGGCTCTCCACAGGTAGAGCTAGCTCCAGGGCAGTGTAGGGGTAGATAGTGGATGCTGGTGAGAGACGGCAGGACGGTCCCGGAGGAAAGACGGACACTCACACGGGGGTAAGCTTCAGTACCTTTACTGGTGATGATGCAGGCACGGTCCAGGGTACTCCGGGTGAAGGGTGCACTTTTGGACTCTCCCCAGTGAGCGGGTGTAGGGCCTCCTGATGCGTTGCTTCGTCTTGCTAAGCTTCTGACCTGCCTGGAGCTAGGCCTAGCTTGATTACAGTCTCTCTCTTGCACCTGCTGACCTGGTGGTAGGGCCTTCTCTTGGAGATCACTCTCCCTGGACGCTGGGTCCTCCGTGACTCCTAGCCCTGGTATTGTAGTCAGCTTTTGGTAAACCTGGGACCTGTAGTCCTCCAGGAGGTCCCTACTGGGAATAAAGGGACCCCGTAGGCACTGACCCAGTGTCCGGTATATATCTCAGGGTGAGCCTGGTATGCTCCTCTGCCCCCTCGCTACTTCTTCCTTCTCCTCTCGCCTTCGGTCACACTCAGGCCCTCAACTAGGCTTCACCTCGTGCTGTAGGCCTTGGCTCGCCTAAGCACCGCAGCAGCGTGCTGTTCTTCGCTGCTCTCTGAGCGTCAGCATGCTCTCTGCTCACAGACTGAACTCTGACTGAGCTCCAAACTAAACTGAAACTGAGCTGCCTGGCTCCACCCTCCCTATATATATCTCTATCAGGGCTCCCTCTGCTGGTCTGAGGTGGTAGGGTGGAGGTGTCTGAATGTGTGAGGGCCTCTTGTGGAGAAGTCCATCCATGCACCCTTCTGGGTTCTGTGGCACCAGTGCATAGCAGGGCGCCAGATACACACTGGAAGTGTTCAAGTTGCGGCATGTGTTAAGGTCACCAGATCCATATTGCACCAGATGCGCACAGGAAATGTGTATCAGCATGTCCAAGGGTGTCTCTCTCTCACAATGGTGGAATGCATATGCGCTCCACAAGATACCCGCGTCACCGGAAGTGATGACATGTGTTAGGGTCACCAGGTCACACCTTATGCGCATAAGAAATGCGTTTCAATAGGTGATGGTCACTGCCATGCGCGGCTCACAAGGAGAGATCAGCTGCCGGATGGGCAGTGGGGAGCACTGAATATTCATGCCCTTTAATAGCGGGGCACACGCATTGCCTGGCAGCAGCAGGAGCCGAGCTGCTGATACACTGTGTGCTGCTATTAAGGAGCATGAATATTAATTTTCTTTAGCAGTGGGGACAGTGTAGGCTGCAGCAGGCGGCTGCTGCCTCCTGTGCCCCACTCCTCCTCTGCAACTGCTCCCCCCACACAGTATATATACAGTACAGACCAAAAGTTTGAACACACCTTCTCATTTAAGGATTTTTCTGTATTTTCATGACTACGAAAATTGTACTTTCACACTGAAGGCATCAAAACTAAGAATTAACACATGTGGAATTATATACTTAGCAAAAAAGTGTGAAACAACTGAAAATATGTCTTATATTCTAAGTTCTTCAAAGTAGCCACCTTTTGCTTTGATGACTGCTTTGCACACTCTTGGCATTCTCTTGATGAGCTTCAAGAGGTAGTCACCAGAAATGGTCTTCTAACAATCTTGAAGGAGTTCCCAGAGATGCTTAGCACTTGTTGGCCCTTTTGCCTTCACTCTGCAGTCCATCTCACCCCAAACCATCTCGATTGTGTTCAGGTCTGGTGACTGTGGAGGCCAGGTCATCTGGCGTAGCACCCAATCACTCTCCTTCTTGGTCAAATTGCCCTTACACAGCCTGGAGGTGTGTTTGGGGTCATTGTCCTGTTGAAAAATAAATGATGGTCCAACAATACGCAAACAGGATGGAATAGCATGCCGCTGCAAGATGCTGTGGTAGCCATGCTGGTTCAGTATGCCTTCAATTTTGAATAAATCCCCAACAGTGTCACCAGCAAAGCACCCCCACACCATCACACCTCCTCCTCCATGCTTCATGGTGGGATCCAGGCACGTAGAGTCCATCCGTTCACCTTTTCTGCGTCGCACAAAGACATGGTGGTTGGAACCAAAGATCTCAAATTTGGACTCATCAGACCAAAGCACAGATTTCCACTGGTCTAATGTTCATTCCTTGTGTTCTTTAGCCCAAACAAGTCTCTTCTGCTTGTTGTCTGTCCTTAGCAGTGGTTTCCTAGCAGCTATTTTACCATGAAGGCCTGCTGCACAAAGTCTCCTCTTAACAGTTGTTGAAGAGATGTGTCTGCTGCTAGAACTCTGTGTGGCATTGTCCTGGTCTCTAATCTGAGCTGCTGTTAACCTGCGATTTCTGAGGCTGGTGACTCGGATAAACTTATCCCCAGAAGCAGAGGTGACTCTTGGTCTTCCTTTCCTGGGGTGGTCCTCATGTGAGTCAGTTTCTTTGTAGCGCTTGATGGTTTTTGCAACTGCACTTTGGGACACATTCAAAGTTTGCCCAATTTTTCGCACTGACTGACCTTAATTTCTTAAAGTAATGATGGCCACTCGTTTTTCTTTACTTAGCTGATTTTTTTTGCCATAATACAAATTCTAACAGTCTATTCAGTAGGACTATCAGCTGTGTATCCACCAGACTACTGCACAACACAACTGATGGTCCCAACCCCATTTATAAGGCAAGAAATCCCACTTATTAAACCTGACAGGGCACACCTGTGAAGTGAAAACCATTTTCGGTGACTACCTCTTGAAGCTCATAAAGAGAATGCCAAGAGTGTGCAAAGCAGTCATCAAAGCAAAAGGTGGCTACTTTGAAGAACCTAGAATATAAGACATATTTTCAGTTGTTTCACACTTTTTTGTTAAGTATATAATTCCACATGTGTTAATTCATAGTTTTGATGCCTTCAGTGTGAATGTACAATTTTCATAGTCATGAAAATACAGAAAAATCTTTAAATGAGAAGGTGTGTCCAAACTTTTGGTCTGTACTGTATATATATATATACCCCCCCAACATTTGGACTATAAAATTTTGGAGGAAAAAAGTGCGTCCTATAGTCCGAAAAATACATAATTGTGATTAAGCACAAGCTTCAGTAGTTCCACTACAAACTTATCATGTGCTGTAAATTCAACTGCCTTTTTCGTACTGTAAATTACTGTACAATGACTCTACATCAATGGATGCGAGAATTGTACCCGGTTCAAGGTGTATGCCCTCTATTTTAGTAAGTAAATCTGTTGTGTCCCGAATGTAAGACGGCAGGGCTATTAGGAAGGGACAGAAAATTCTATCCAGATAGATGTTTGAATTCTGGCTCAAAGTGTCAGTACCCGACACAATTTGGCGGCCATTAAGGGGATTAATCCCTTTATGCACCTTGGGTAATGAATAGAAGGTTGGAAGTGTGGGATACTTGGGGAGCATGAAGTCGAACTCGTTTTTGGAGATAAGGAAACCATTACGTGCTTTTGTGAGAATGTTTTTCAGGGAAAGAGAGTATTCAGATGTGAGGTTCCTTCTCAGCACCTCAAATGTAGTAATATAGAGATTTATACCAAGTTTAAGAACATGTGCTGTTTGAAATGCGTATGGTATTCAGCATTGTATCCCATGTTTCCCTAATTCCAGATATGGATTTTTGATTGTTCACACTATCAAGATGGATTTTTTAATATATATAAAATAATTTTTTTTGGCATTTTTACATTTTGGACGTTTGGTGAGCTGGATCTATTTCTCCTATACCTTTGTATCCTAGCACTGGCAGAGCGTGCTTCTGGACAAACTGAAGTCGTTGGAGGGTGAGCCGGTTAAACCTCTTTTTTTTCTGTATATTACTAGAGAGTATTAGATGACACGCCTCAAGTTACTTTTTTGTATCAAGAATGACCACGTTTCATCCCTTATCTGAGGGTTTTATAATTATGTTAGGATTTTTCTCTAGGTAATATAGTGCTTCCATTTCCCTCATAGATATATTGGGTTCCACAGATCGACTGTTCATTATCTCTTTTGATTTACAGGTACTCGTGTCCGTAACGAATAGGGAAACTTCTCCCTGCCCTCTAAAAAAGAGGCAGAGGAGGATGAAGAGGATGTTTTTAAAGCACTTAAGCACAGGTGCTTACTAAGAGTAGCCATCTCCATATATAACCAATAAATAAAGTAGCACTCTGTAGTGCTATAGTATGCAAGCATGAAATATATGAAATTTGAATTTTCTTACTGCTCTGGAAAATAGAAATAAATGAGAATTATTAGTGCATAAATTGGCCAATTCATGTTTACCCGGTAGCTATGGTAAGGGGACTCTCGTTGCTGCAACCTGTCTAGTGTGAATCCTCTCTTAGACTAATGTCTACATGTATATGGGAAGGTAGGATCCTTCTATAATTAAAACTGCCTTAGGCTTAGGGGTGGAGTGCTCAGTCCATCCCTCAGCACCTCTACACACCAGTTTTCTGGTTTGGAAGTGACGGTCAGGCTTTTGATATTTGTATACATAGGCTTTCTGACTGAGCACTCTACACCTAAGCCTAAGGCGGTTTTAATTATAGCAGGATCCTACCTTCCCTTATACATGTAGACTTTAGTCTAAGAGAGGAGAGAGAGGATTCACACTAGGCAGGTTCCCAGCAACGAGTGTCGCCTTACCGTGGCTGCCGGATAAACATGAATTTGCCAATTTATGCGCTAAGAATTCTCATTTATTTCTATTTTCTAGAGCAGTAATGCAATTCAAATTTCATGTATTTCATGTTTGCATAGTATAGCGCTAAAGAGTGCTACTTTATTTGTTGGATATTTGTGAAGTGGTTTTCTAAACTGGATCTGAGAGGTGAAGAGTCGAAGACTGCCTTCAATACTCCCCAGGGTCACTTTGAGAATTTGGTGATGTCATTTGGCTTACCAATGCTCCTGCTGTTTTTCAGAACTTCTTAAATTATATTTATGGTGATATACTTGGATGATATTTTGATCTACTCAGGTTCTCATGAGGAGCATCGACAAGTGCTTCAGGTTCTTAGTGACAATCATTTGTTTACTAAACTAGAGAAGTGTCAGATTGAGGTGCAGCAGATTCAGTTTTTGGGTCATCCTTAGTCAATCCAATGTTGATTTGCCTTTTGTGGTTGATATAGACATCTCTTCTGTAGGGATGGGTGCTGTTCTTTCACTGAAGAACAGTTACTTTCATCCTTGTGCTTTTTTCTTGGGAAAATTCACACAGGAAATGTCCAACTATGATATAGGTGATCAGGAACTCTTGGCAGTTAAGAGAGCTTTCGAGGAATGGAGACACTGGTTGGATGGGGCTAGTCATAGAGTAACGGTCTTTACTGACCACAAAAAGTTACTGTATGTTGACGCTGCTAAGTGCCTGAATACTGGACAGTGGGTTCTCTTTTTCGCTCGGTTTGATTTCTCTGTGACATATATCGCTGTCACATAATGTTAAGATGAATTCTTTATCACGTAGTTTCATTCTGGAGTTGAGGGACGAAAATATAGTCAAAATTCTTAGTGAAGGGATGGTGATGGGTGCTTTGAGTATTAATCTCAGACAGCGCCTTAGGGAAGCTCTGGATAGGGAACTGTAGGGCTTGCCACCCAACAAGTTTTTTGTACATTCCTCACTTTGCACTGATCTTCTTAACGAAGTACATTACTCGGTGTGGGCTGGAAATCCTTGTTCCTCTGCCACCTGGAGAGCTATTCCTCAGTCCTTTTGGCAGCAGTGTGCTCAAAAATGTTTGAATGAGTATGTTTGTAAGTGCAGGATTTGCGCCAGGTCTAAAACCTCTTGCCAGGCCCCGCCAGGGTTTCTTTCGCCTAACGAGGTTCCATTTCGACCTTGGATCCACTTGTCTATGGATTTTTTCAAAAATTTGACTAATTCTGGTGGTAATACTGTGGTGTCGGTTGATTATTTTAACAAGATAGTTCACTTGGTTCATCTACCAAAATTTCCTACGGCTAAAGGTTTAGCTACTTTGTTTACCTCGTACATCGTTAAACTACATGGTGTTCAAAAAAAATTATTCCTGATAGAGGGGTTCAGTTTATGGCTAGACTTTGGCGTAGCTTTTGCTCAGATTAGGAATTAAGCTATCATCCTCCTCAGGTTATCATCCTGAGACTAATGGTCAGACGGAGAGAATGAATCAAGGATTGAAACAATATTTAAGATATCTTGTCTCAACTAATCAAGAGGATTGGGTGCATTTTCTTCCCCTGGCTGAGTTTGCACTCAATAAATGCACCTCTACTGCGACCGATATTTTTCTGAGGAGGAGGAAAGATATTCTTCTCGTTTAGTTAAGATTTAGAGAGAGGTTAAATCTTATCTTTTGATAACTTGCGATAGGACCAAGAGAACTGTCAACCACAGATGTAGGAGGGCTCCTGACTTTAAGGTGGGAGATTTTTTTTGTCTGGTTATCCTGTTAAAATATCCATCTTAAAGTTCCATCCAGAATATTTGCTCCTAAATTTGTTCGACGATATAAGATAACCAAGATCATTAATCCGGTGACGGTTAAGCTCCAACTCTCGGTTGAATGGAGGATTAATAATTCCTTCTATGTTTTGCTTCTTAAAAAGTTTGAAAGGATGCTGGGTCCTCAGGATATTATTGAGGTAGACTTAGAAAAGGACAAGGATTATGACGTGTAACATGTCTTGAAATCCAGACGTGTCAGATGGCGACTTCAGTTTCTTGTTAAGTGGAAGGGTTTTGTTCTGGACGATAACTCCAGGGTGGAAGCTAATGTTCTATCTGCGACATCAGCAGTTGGGGATCATGGCGGGTCCAGTGGCTCCTCTTTGAAGGGGGTGTACTGTCATGGTACTGGATTCGAACCCTTGATTCTGTGTTCTGTGTTCAGCGTCTCTTTTAGCTGAGTCACAACTGAGACACCTTTTTTTTGGTGTTTTAGTTCTGTTATCTTTGTTTCTGTTGGTTTTGGGCAACAGGTGTTTTGCATTTACTATGTTTGTCTGTCCGATCACCTTTCGGGTGCAGCTTTAAATACCTTCCCCTACTGGTGTTTCATGCTGGTGATAGACATTGTTGGATTCATTCATTGTGCTGTAGTTTGTGTTGGTTGCAGTTGCTTTGCATGTGATCCTTTTCTTATTAGGGAACTGCTACTCTAGCGATCTTAGGAGATGCTAAGGACATTCAGGGTAAACCGCCATCAAGTGTTGTCGCCATTGCGTTACCTTAGGGTGTTAAACTTTGTGGTCAGGCAGGGACAGACCAGGGTCAGAAGAGGGCTTTTCTTAGTCTGAACAGGGACTTGTTAGGTTCAGGTATATGTCTTCCTGGTTTGTACGTTATCCGTGCAAATGTGCATTGGCAGTCATAACAGTTATTTATTATAGTTTCATAGTTTCATAGTTTATAGTTTATAAGGCCGAAAAAAGACTATCGTCCATCCAGTTCAGCCTATTTCTTGTGCACTGCAGCTATTCCAATTTACATCATTGAGGAAAAATTCACTTCCCGACACCAATCTGGCAGTCAGATTAAATCCCTGGATTAATTAACTAAGCATAAGATGTAATTTTATTGTTCTCAAGAAAGGCGTCCAGGCCTCTCTTGAACTCGTTAAGTGAGTTGGACATCACCACTTCCTCTCCCAGAGAGTTCCAGAGTCTCACGGCTCTGACCGTAAAGAATCCCCTTCTATGCTGGTGCAGGAACCTCCTTTCCTCCAGACGCATAGTGTGCCCTCTCGTCTTTGTCACCATCCTTGGTATAAACAGTTCATGGGAGAGATCTCTGTACTGCCCCCTGATGTATTTATACATGTTTATGAGGTCTCCCCTAAGCCTTCACTTTTCCAACGTAAATAGGCCTAATTTTGACAACCTCTCTGGGTATTCTAGTCCCTCCATTCCCTTTATTACCTTAGTCGCCTTCCTTTGTACCCTCTCTAGCTCCAATATGTCTTTCCTGAGCACCGGAGCCCAGAACTGTGCACAATATTCTAAGTGCGGCCTTACCAGCGCTTTATACAGAGGAAGAACAATGTTCTCATCACATGCTCCTATTCCTCTTCTGATGCATGCCATGACTCTATTTGCCTTCGCAGCTGCTGCCTGACACTGGGCACTCCAATTTAATTTGCTATTAACCAAGACGCCCAGGTCTTTCTCCTTGTCAGATTTCCCCAACGGTTTCCCATTTAATATGTATGGGTGACTGCTGTTTTTCTTTCCCATGTGCATGACCTTACATTTATCGGCATTGAACCCCATTTGCCATTTTTTTACCCAACTCCCCAATTTATCTAAATCCTCCTGTAGCTGTGCCCTATCCTCATCTGTATTAACTACTTTACAAAGTTTAGTATCATCTGCAAATATTGCTATTTTACTATGCAACCCTTCCACTAGATCATTAATAAATATATTAAATAATATAGGGCCCAAGACAGACCCTTGAGGCACCCCGCTAGTAACCCTGACACACCCTGAGCTTACTCCATTGATAACCACCCTCTGCTTTCTATCACTCAGCCAGCTATTTACCCACTTGCACACATTATCCCCCAGACCAAGCATTCTCATTTTATATACCAACCTTTTGTGTGGCACGGTATCAAACGCTTTGGAGAAGTCAAGGTATACAACATCCACTGACTCTCCCCGGTCCAGCTGTGAGCTCACCTCCTCGTAGAAGGCGATCAGGTTTGTTTGGCAGGAGCGATCCCTCATGAATCCATGCTGATATGCAGTTAGACAGTTATTATCATTAAGATATTCTACAATAGCATCTCTAAGAAATCCTTCAAACAATTTACCCACAAAAGACGTTAAGCTGACTGGTCTATAGTTCCCAGGGTCACTTTTAGACCCCTTTTTGAATATTGGTACCATTTTGTGTGACATAGATCTCCGGTTTAATAGCATAAAAATTTACAGTTTGAAAATTGTTTGCAAAATTTCTGATATTTTCACAAATAAATGCAAGTCAAATCAAACAAATTTTAGAACTATCATGAAGTATATGTCACAAAAAACAGTCCCAGAGTTTGGCACTTTCAAAAAGTGAGGTACTGAGCCAGCCCTCTAAGAATATAAGGGATATTTTACAGTTAAGCACATGATTTGGGAAGGAAACAAAAAAATATATGTGACGCCTCTACTCGAAAGTACTTTTCTTTACCCTGGGAGATGGGGGACTCGGAGTCGGGTCCTGTGATGGAGAGATGGGGTGCAGCCGTGGCCCGGACCTGACCCGTGCTCAGGGCCATCACATTAAAAGGATGGTGTGGGCTTATCCGGGCTGAGTGGCTGATTACAACTACGCCACCTGTGGCACCTGGTGAATGCCACCAGCGCTGCTGCAGTCCGCTGAGGCCTGGTGTTAGGGCAGCCATGGTTGTTACTACTCCCCACAGGCGGAGCAGGGTCTCAGGGCAGGTAGAGACAGGATGAAGGGGGTAGTAGTAAAGGAGTACTGGCGCCGCGTCGTGCGGTGTAGCGCAGAATAAACAGTCCAGAGGCCATAGGGGTGAACTTCCAAGGCTTTACTCACATTCGAGATGGCTGAAGGAAGGCGACTCCCTGCTCCCCGCGGAGTCCTACGGTCACTAGGGACGGGGGTTCGACTACCTCCGAGCAAGTCCAGCATTCAATCAGGACCCCGCACCAGAGTGTTCCTCAACTACAGACCGTATCCTTTCCTGTCCGTGTGTGTAGATAGGCCGGGTCTCCCTCTGAGCTCCTCTTAGAACAAGGGCACGGGTGGCAGCTCCGCTCCGTCCGATACCTGGTGGGATCCTCAGGGCCTACCGGGCTTTCCCGACCAGGACATAGAGTAGCAAGGTCGGGTGTCGGGGGCCGGTACCCGTCTTGCAGCCTTACTCCCTCTGAATATATCAGGTGGTGAGGACAGGTGGTGTACACCGCTCCATCTGCATCCTCCCTGGGATCCATTTGCTGTGGAGCTACACTCTTAAGCTCCGGGCCTTCTTGGTCATGGTCCTTGACCGGGCTGAGACATTCATCATCTGCAACCTCCCCTTGACCCAAGGTTGAGGTACGAGGGACGTGTCTCCCTCTGCTGCAGGCCCACACAGGATCCACGTTCAGCGTGGGAGATCACGATAATTGACAGTCAAAAGAACCAAGAACGAAAATGACTTTTTATTAAATATGAAATTTACAGTGTCACTAGAATATGAGTCCTCCACCCTCACCCACTAACTGGTTCCCCTAGCTCTTTGTTCCCCAGTCTCCCTGTAACCAGGAGGGTAGCACCTAGTGCATTCTAGCCCCCACTGGTGGAGAAATGTGATGTTGGATGTGGAGGTTGGGTCCTGACCACCACACTGTTCTTACCTCAGAGGAGGAACACTACACTCCATTAGAGAAGTGCAGCATCCCTGTGGCGGTCGAACCCTCAGGGGCGCCACATATATATATATATATATATATATATATATATGTTTTCGAAAATGACTGCGTGGTAGGAAAGCGTAGCTAATATTCTTCTTGGTCTTTGGGTGGACGCATCTTCATCCGGTATGATGTTGAAGCATGCCAGAGTTATTTCCTCATAAAATGACACTGGTCAGAATTGAAAAAATTGGCCTAGTCAGGATGGTGAAAACAGGCTGGGTGTGAAGGGGTTAATAGGCCAATTCTAAAATTATATAAGGCAGCAAGTATGATTATAAAACTGTTATAGACTATAAGATTGGATGACAGGTCCCAAAGAAACTAGGAATTTGGACTCTGTTACAGGATGATAGTTATTTTGTTTATTTTATTAAGTCACCAGATATAAGGAAGCTAAAGTCACATTCTATATGAATAAAATTCAATACAAAACACATTAATACCCATAGGCAAGATAGATGAATTGCTATACCAATAGTTTCCCCTTACTTCTGTAATCACAATTTATTCACCTTTTATAATATTTTTCCATTAGCAGTTAAAAGGATTCATAGTGGTACTTCACTTTGAGACAGTGGCTCTATTCAATTTAACAATGGGCAGCTGCTTTATCAAAAACCCTGCATCAAGGCAGATATACTATTTGTCAAGCAAGTACAAATTATTCCAGTAAAAATTGTAAATGGTATTTAAAGGAAACTTAAATGCTGAAAATACTTATATAATAATAACAATGGTCTCCCTATATCCTTGTCCTCTTTGATCTTATCCAGTTTCTTACTGTAATCAAAACAGTGAAAAATATATAAATAATTGTTTTATACTTGTTACAGGAGATCATCCGTCTTCAACCCCTTTTCATTTAGCTCAGAGCAAATCTGTCTTTAGCTGTAAAGTACCTGGTTATGACAAGGTTTGCAATAGGGGACTAGACAAGATATGATGAGACCCCCTCCACTCCCAGTCATTTAATAATTCCTGCCCCATCCAGTTGTCTTTCAATTGAAAAAGGAATTTGGGAAATGAACCTCAGTTCTCCTTTAGATTTATACAAGACTGTAGTCCGTAGGTATAAAGTGTTTGACATAAGAGGAAAACTAGGACTAGATTACATATAAACTGAGAGCAATGTAAGTGTGTAAATGGAGTCACTTCCGTGGCCACCAAGAGGTAAAGAAATTAATATACTGTATAAACATCATTGTTATGTAGTTATAACGTGCATATATTTGCTGCAGTGATCGTAAAATTAAGCTGATGAAAACTTTTATTGTAGTGCTGAAGTATTGTTGTTTGCTATTGAATTTCCGAGATAATAGTATTAACATCCAATGGCATCAGGCAGGACGTGCTTTGGACTTCCAAGAAAGCTGCCCTTCCTTATTGATGCCAAGGGAAATGCATCATGGCACTTGGGTCAGTCCTTGACATTACCCCCCTAAGCAATCTATTACCGATAGTTGGTGTCTCTTAGTGCGGACTGTTTGCATAAACAGACTTTTAAATGACCGACAATTGGTAAACATTTATCAACCGGCAGTTGTTTAATGTCGCCGGTCAGTTCATATAACTGGACTTTTAGTTAAAGGGGTTGTCCTCTACTCTCAATCAACTGAGTAACTGACATTCGGAGGAAGTCAGAGAGCAGCAGCACGCTCTCACTTCTTCCGGGTGTCAGTTTTGTCCAAGGGATAGGTGAGGGAAGCAGACAATGATTGGCTGCAGGGCTCGCACGAAAGCAGGCACTGACATTGCTGGAATGGCACCCACACTGGAGGTTGGTAAAGCTGATAATTTTTTAAGGTGTCTATTTTGATTGTGAGGGGGTTGGCTGAGTAGTGAACAATCCCTTTAAAGTAGTATTATCAAGTGTGGATGTTATTCCCTATCCATTGGATAAGGGATAACTACCTGATCACTGGGGATCTGCTCACTAGAAGCCCCGTATGAATGGAGCAGAGGTTTATCAGGTGCACTGGCACACCATTCACTCTTAGGCTATGTGCCCACGCTGTGGAAATGAAGCCGAAATTTGCTTCATTTCTGCATGTCCTCTCCCGGATAAACGCATGCGGAATTCCGCACGCATTTATCGCATGATTTCCACATGCGGAATTGCCTTGCATTTTTTATTGCATTGCAAAGGCAATTTCGCTTGCGGGAACGCAAAATTAATTGACATGCTGCGGATTTTTCCACGCATCATAAACGCTGCGGAAAAATCCGCAGCATGGGAATTAAACTTGCGGAATCCCCTTGGGGACCATGGGGGGCGGATTACATAGCGTTTCACAAGCGTTTACACTGCGGAAATTCCGCAGCATATACGCTTGAAAAACGCTACGTGGGCACACAGCCTAAGGCCATGTGCCCACAATGCAGAAATGCTCCGGATTTTTTCCTGAGCGTTTCTGCATCTTCCTGGCAGAAAAAACGCATGCAGATTGTACATGCGGATTGTACATGTGTTTTTCCTGCCAGGGACAAGCGGATGTGAAGCGTTCTTCACATGCATTTCCGCATGCGGGTTGACAAGCACTTTCCAAGCGATTTTAGCATCACTTGGAAAGTGCTTGACAACTTGGTCACACTATATAAATCCATGCAGCCGGCATGGATTTATATAGTGTGACCACAAAGAATGTTAAAAAATAAAAAAATAAAAATATACTTACCTTCTGATGGCCCCTGGAGTCTTTATTCGATGCGTCTCGGCTTGCTGGCAGCTCGCGGTACACTGAAAGGACCTGCCGACGTCAGCGGTCGCGTGACCCGTCACATGACTAAATAACGTCATGGCAGGTACTTGAGTCCACCGTGATCTGCCGGCAAGCCAGGACAAAGACACCGGGGGCCATCAGAAGGTAAGTATAATGTTTTTTTTTTATTTTATTCTTTTTTTTTTTACAGGTTCTATGGTACCCAGGTCTGGAGGAGAGTCTCCTCTTCTCCAGACCCGGGTACCATCCGCACATTGAAACGCATGTAATCCGCATGTACAGATCCAGTGATGCGGATTACATGCGTTCCAATGCAAGTCAATGGCGGCGAAAACGCAGCACTTCCGCAAAATAATTGGTAGTGCTGAATATTTTTCCGCACTGATAATCCGCAGCGGAAATTTCCGCAGCATGTGCACAGTACATGCGGATTATCATTGGGGAACATGGCAGACCTTCTACCAAGTGTTTTTTAAGCGTTTCTGCAGCGTTTTTGCCGCTGCGGAAACGCTAAAAAAACGCATCGTGGGCACACAGCCTTAATAGGACTGCAGGAATGATCTGATCACTGTGATCGTCTGGTCTTCGGCACTGCCAAGTGAATTAAATTTGTGTCAGTGCATTTGATCGACCAGTGTGCAATTCAGTCTACCCTGGTTCTCGGGACTGGTGGGGGTCCCAGTGGTCCCAGCGATCAGGAAGTTACCCCCAATTCGATGAATAAAGAATAACTTCCAAACTTGAGAATACCTCCTTAAAGCTTACTATGCAAATATTTGCATAAGACTGAACCCACCATGGTTTCTTTACCTGCCACAGAGGCTGTCCTTATGGTAGGTATACCATTATTATTAGACGTCTGAAATAAATGTGTATAATATGAACTGACATACTGAAGAACAGAGTTGGAAATCATAAAAAAGCCATAGGAATATATTACCTACATGACTAAATAAGAAAAGTTATCACTATATAATACACTAGTACCTTAGATAATTATAATGCTTGTTCTAATCCAGACAAACCTCTGAGAATTCAGCACCAAGGCCAGCGTCGTATCTTAAAAATAGATGCCTATTGCTTACAATTTAATTACAAATCCCAAGAAAGCGTAGAATAGTCTTTTCAGCTTACTCCGAATGAGGAGATATCAGTTATACTCTGATAGCAGTGAATTTAACCTGAGCAATAAATGTTAATATTCTTAGCACTCACATTTACGCACGGCCATTTGATGCAAGGGGAATTGCTTACATGTTCACACACTGCAGAGAAATATTGCAGCAAGGAACACTTGGCATACAATAATACAGATGTAATATGTCTCCTCAAGAGCCACTGTGGTTTGGGATGTGTAAAGAAGGCTAATTGCACGCTTAAAATGAAGATGATTAAATACACAAGTGCTTTAAAACAGAAGGATGAGAGCAGCCCCACAGTTCTTCATTTCTGTGTGTGCAATCATCCAATAAGCACTCTTCACCGCATGGTAATTGACAAGTTAAACCACTGCATTACAGAAGCGGTGTGGCAGAAGGGGAATTGGATTAAATGTCCTTCACACACAGGCTTCCATAGAATTCAGTATAAACTACAAATGGATTTTAAAACTGTTTGATAAGAAGCAGAATAACGCTTCGGATAATACACATCAAAAGCACATGCTGCTGCACATCTCTTTGGCTGTTCATCCATCTTCCTACCATCTCCCATCAATCAGCATTTCTTATAAGTGCAAAATATGACAGCAGTTTAACATATGACATTTTCTCTTTCCCATATTTATTTTTCTGCTACTCCTGCATGTTTGAACATTTCTCGTGAATGCTTAAAAGAAAGCTGCATCAGTGACCTGTCACCTTATGGCTTTGATGTGGGAAATTTGTACTCTTGTATTTGATGAAAAGTTCCCTTATGTGGATCATACGCCTCGGAGTTTTAAAGAAAACTAATCTTTTTTTCTTCATCCACTCTCATATAGTTGTTCTACTGTTTTAATGTCTGCAGTTTGGGAATTTTTCTCTGCTAAAGTGTTTTTTTTTTTTACTAAAAAAAAAAGTTAATAAAAATAAGTTCGGAAGGGACCCCCACAATTTGCAAAGCTGAGGGGCCCAAATCCTCATTGACATTCTGAAAGGAGTATAAACATCCCGCTATATTGAAACTAATAAAACTGTCAGAAAGAATCAATTAATCATGTTAATGTAATTCCAACAGTTCTCTTCATCCTTATGATAATAGATGTTGCATGATTATCCTCCTTACTAACTAAAACAGCAACTCATTGCAGCTTGCTTTATATCAAGGTGAGGTTTCTATAGTTTAATATCCAAATAACTTACCTTTATGATTTGTCGATTTCAAAAAGTAGTAAAGGATTATTCACTATTTTACAATCTCTTCTTGCTAAAGTGTCCCAGATGGATCTATATTTTGTTAACAGTTTTAAGGTACACGCACACACTCAAGACAAAACCTATGCTAAAACAATGAGCAATCACCCTGCAGTAAGTAAGCAAATAAATAAATATTAATAGTACATGTAAATAGCATAGGGAGCACAGTTGATGCTATTGTGATAAAAAAAAGTGAAAAAAAAGTACAAAAGCCATCCCACCACGACAAGTTATTCTCAATCCGGATGATGCCTAACTCTAGTGTCTCACTTTGCTGTTAGAGGTGCCAGAAGGCCTCAAAATAGTCAGGAGCAGAGCAGGATCTAGACCTGTCTGTTTATTATCTGCATTCAACTCGTGCAATGGGAAATCTGCATAGAAATAAGCACTGGCAAATTTGCACAAAATCCTGCTGATCAGCTGCAGTGTAAAATGGGTAAAATCCGCCTCGAAAGTCTGCAGCGTAAATTGACATACTGTACATTTCAAATACACAGTGTTGTTCATTTTCTGCTGCAGATTTCTTAGGGTATTTTCCTTCGTTTTTGAAGCATTTTTTTATGCAGCGTATTTGGCGGGTAAAAAACGTACTGTTTTACAATATCAGCATAATCAATGAGATTTCTGAAATCTCACGCACACGATGGTATTTTTTTCTGCTCAAATTCTTAGCCTTGTTAATTTGACTTTGACATGCCTGAAATACGCGTGTCAATCCATTCGGGGTTTCTGCAACGCAGCATTTGAGTGCGTGAAAAACAGGATTAAAAACGTTGCAGAAAAAGCACGTAAAAATGCAGCAAATTACGCTTGTGTGAACTTATTGTTACCCAACATATACATGAGATTTTTTTTTTTAAATCTGATCCATGATTCTGCTAATGTATTGCTATGAATTTTCAATGTTAAATCATTAGCGGCAAATTCACAACAAATAAGTATTTAACTTTGGCCAAGTCTCATTTTTAATGATCACATGTTGTCATGCAGCCGGGATCTCCACCTTCAGCTGTTGTTCAGTTTCTCTATATAGTCACCAGTGAAAGTAATGTGCTAACTTTGTAATAAAGCCTGGCCTTTGAAAGTGAAAACTGTTTTTTCTACTCAGTATCCTCACTAGTTAAAAAAGGGCTCTTGAACAGCGGATAACGACTAAAAACTGTGAAAACCCTAATAGAGTGTTTGGAAATCCTCATGCTAGAAATCTACCCCCTTCCTATCTCCTAATCATCTAATAATGTCTCTTGAGGTGCTATGTTCTATGTTAGCTGCAGGGTAGTGTCAATAAAAGAAAGCTTTATCAGACGTACTTGAAAATGTGTGCCATGAAGCTACACTACTACCACAACATGCATAACTACCATGGGAGATTAAAAAAAATTCTGCTGTTTTTCTGTTGCATTTTCTAAATTGTAATCGTAAAATCCCATAACCTTAAATGTAATTTTTAGTGGCCATGGTACATATAAGTAACCTTTAGTACAGTAGATTCTTTATTTTTTTCAGTAGTGTTTCAACTTGATTTTACTCAATAGACCAAGCAAAAAAAAAAATGTTTGAGAATAAGAAACCCTGGCCGGTTGTTATTCCCTGATAAAGAATATAATCCTATATGTGATGCATGATTAAATAAATACACAGCATTTCCTTTCTGGAAACAATTACAGCTTTTTAAATTGAAGTGGACTCTCTCATTTCCTAAAAAGGTTTCTCTTCCCATTATACATGGCTCTGATTAAAGAAAAGGCAGATGTGTTCTTTACACTCTGGATGATATTACACATTTCACGCAGTTATTTCCATCTCCATAATGCAAAATGGGTCAAAACAGCATCAATAGGCTATTGATTTCAAAGTCATTTTCCCTCTCTTAAATATGGTGATACATTTATGTGTTTGCATCATTTTCCTCGGAGCTCCACCGCTAAAAGACATTGATGAATGGCCCCATGGTGCTTTCATTATAAACTCTTTTGGTGTTAACCTTCAGTAATGCATCCAGCGCCTATTGTATTTCTGATGCCCTGTTTTAATGTGCACACAATGAAGGGGAAAATGTGACGCCACCTGAATTTGTTTACTAAAAACAAGGTTGCCGCTTTACTCATGGCCATGTGTGATGATAAAAGACTGCTGACAACTGGCACGTGAATCCACAGAAACCAGGAAAAAGGTTCAACAAAACTTAACGTTATACATAGAGTGCTTAAAATTTTGTTTATGAATGTTACGTCTTAGGCTATGTGCCCACGTAGCAGATTTGATGCAGAGCGTTTTTGCCTCTCTCTGGCAGAAAAAAACGCATGCAGATTTACATGCATTTTTTCTGCCAGAGAGAAGCGTTTTTTCAGTGTTTTTACATGCGTTTTCGGATGCATTTTTTCAAGCAGTTTTCCAAGCGATTTTGAGCATCACTTGGAAAAGTGCTTGACAAGTTGGTCAAACAATATAAATCCATGCAACCGGCATGGATTTATAATGTGTGAACAACTGATGCTTTAAATGCAGCATCTATAGAAGAAAAAAGAGGATTAAAACGTTAAAAATAAAAAAAACCTGTATACTCACCTGTCTGTCTCCTCCAGTCTGCTCCCAGCCGCATCCTCTCTCTTCGGCGTCCCGCAGTGTACTGTCAGGACCTGCGGTGACGTCATTTAGTCACCCGATGGTCACACGACCATCACCTGACCGCTGACGTCAGCGGTCGCGTGCCCATCAGGTGACTAAATGACGTCACCGCAGGTCCTGACAGTACACTGCAGGACGCCAAAGAGAGAGGACGCGGCCGGGAGCAGACTGGAGGAGACCGGAGAGCAGACCGGGGGCCGCCGGAGAGGTGAGTATACAGGTTTTGTTTATTTTAACTTTTTTATTTCTTTTTTTCACCGCGTGGTAGCCGGGATGAAGAGGAGTTGTAGTCTCCTCTTCATCCCAGGTACCACACACACCGCGATTACGCTGCAAATTAGCGGCCATTGAATTTAATTGAAACGCATCAAATCCACATATACCTGTGGGTTTGCTGCGTTTCAATGTTCCTCAATGGCCGCAAATTTGTAGCGTAATCGCGGTAGAAATGGTCATGCTGCGTTTTGCAACGCAATGCGAATTCGGCGTGCAAATTAGCGCATCATGTGCACAGCACATCCGAATTCACATTGCTTTGCATGGCAGACTGTTTTACAAGCGTTTTCGCAGCCGTAAAAATGCCGTAAAAACGCTACAAAAACACGACGTGGGCACATGGCCTTAAAGGTAAAAATTGGATTATAAATTATACTAATACATAGTCAAATATATTATAGACTGCTACTTTATAAATTCAAGTTGTGAGGGTAGCTTGGGAAACCTCCATGATCAGATGTTGGAGAAGATGTGGAGGCTATGCATATTAAAAGAGGCTGACTGACCAAGGATGGGTCAGATCCACTAGAGCCGGGGCTGTTGGTTGTTCTTTTCTGACTAATGGCAAGGGATCCTTGTAAAAAGAAATTAGTAGATCCCTAAGGATAGGATAGACAATGGTGCTGAAATCAGTGGCAACATCTGAAGCATGTGTAATTGGAGACGTAAGGCAAAAATGTTATACAGTATTTAAGGGGCAGCAAGAATTTGTTTAATATGGTTGGTAAATCAGAAGATCAGGACAAGCAGCAAACAATAATCAGGGTCAGGAATACAAGCTGGTTTGATAACAGCTTGACAAACTTTGTTAATAAGCTTAGCAAGTACAAGAACTATAGAAACCTTTTGATTAGTTAGGGAGTAATGGAGAAGGATTCCTGAAAAATCCTATTTCCATAGGAGATTGACTGGGAAAGATGCTCTTGAGCACTTGGTTAACCCTTAAGCCTTAGTAGACAGATAAAGATACAGTGGTGGCCAGAAGTATTGGCACCCCTGCAATTCTGTCAGATAATAATCAGTTTCTTCCTGAAAATGATTGAAGTCACAAATTCTTTGGTATTATTATCTTCATTTAATTTGTCTTCAATGAAAAAACACAAAAAGAATTGTCCTAAAGCCAAATTGGATGCAATTCCACACCAAACCTAAAAAAGGGGGTGGACAAAAGTATTGGCACTGTTTGAAAAATCATGTGATACTTCTCTAATTCGTATAATTAACAGCACCTGTAACTTACCTGTGGCACCTAACAGGTGTTGGCAATAACTAAATCACACTTGCAGCCAGTTAACATGGATTAAAGTTGACTCAACCTCTGTCCTGTGTCCTTGTGTGTACCACATTGAGCATGGAGAAAAGAAAGAAGACCAAAGAACTGTCTGAGGACTTGAGAAACCAAATTGTGAGGAAGCATGAGCAATCTCAAGGCTACAAGTCCATCTCCAAAGACCTGAATGTTCCTGTGTCTTCCGTGCGCAGTGTCATCAAGAAGTTTAAAGCCCATGGCACTGTGGCTAACCTCCATAGATGTGGACGGAAATGAAAAATTGACGAGAGATTTCAACGCAAGATTGTGCGGATGGTGGATAAATAACCTCGACTAACATCCAAACAAGTTCAAGCTGCCCTTCAGTCCGAGGGTACAACAGTGCCAACCCGTACTATCCGTCGGCGTCTGAATGAAAAGGGACTGTATGGTAGGATACTCAGGAAGACCTCACTTCTTACCCCGAGACATAAAAAAGCCAGGCTGGAGTTTGCCAAAACTTACCTGAGAAAGCCTAAAACGTTTTGGAAGAATGTTCTCTGGTCAGATGAGACAAAAGTAGAGCTTTTTGAGAAAAAGCATCAACATAGAGTGTACAGGAAAAAAAAAGAGGCATTCAAAGAAAAGAACACGGTCCCTACAGTCAAACATGGCGGAGGTTCCCGGATGTTTTTGGGTTGCTTTGCTGCCTCTGGCACTGGACTGCTGGACTGTGTGCATGGCATTATGAAGTCTGAAGACTACCAACAAATTTTGCAGCATAATGTAGGGCCCAGTGTAAGAAAGCTGGGTCTCCCTCAGAGGCCATGGGTCTTCCAGAAGGACAATGACCCAAAACACACTTCCAAAAGCACTATAAAATGGGTTGAGAGAAAGCACTGGAGACTTCTAAGGTGGCCAGCAATGAGTCCAGACCTGAATCCCATAGAACACCTGTGGAGAGATCTCAAAATGGCAGTTTGGAGAAGGCACCCTTCAAATATCAGGGACCTGGAGCAGTTTGCCAAAGAAGAATGGTCTACAATTCCAGCAGAGCATTGTAAGAAACTCATTGATGGTTACCGGAAGCGGTTGTTCGCAGTTATTTTTGGCTAAAGGTTGTGCAACCAAGTATTAGGCTGAGGGTGCCAATACTTTTGTCTGGCCCATTTTTGGAGTTTTGTGTGAAATGATCAATGATTTGATTTTTGCTTCATTCTCTTTTGTGTTTTTTCCCTGCAAGCAAATTAAATGAAGATAATAATGCCAAAGAATTTGTGATTGCAATCATTTTCAGGAAGAAACTGAGTATTATCTGACAGAATTGCAGGGGTGCCAATACTTTTGGCCATCACTGTATACTGTATTTTAACATTTTTTCTTTGGGAAATTAAATTTATTTTTTGGAACAGATTTTTCACTGAAATTGGATGTATTTAAGAAATCCTAAAGTGACTAGCGCCACATCCGTTTGGAGTTTCTTTTTCAGTAGAAGTAGCAATAATATGACTTGTATTCATATATATATCATACCCAATGAATATAACAAGGGCATTTCAGACTACAAAATATAACTTTTAATAGATAAATTTAAAATGTTTGGTATAAGACAATTATGACGGAGACAAAGTGCACATACTCCCCAGGTCGTGGTAACAACTAAATATGAGAGCAGAACACGTCACCTAAATAACGTACTGGACTCTGGTCAGAAAGGATCAATTAATAAAACCTTAATGACATAGGGTCTCTGTGAAACATTCAAAAAGTGAGTGGACAAGATTAGATGTTTCTCAAGTGAAATCAAATAGTGTCAAAATGATGACCCTGCCATTGACACAGGAAAAACGTCTTAGGATGACTGAAAAACGTTTCTCATATGCGTTCAAGATAGATAAGGTAAGATTATGGCAATGACAACATCAATAGAAAACATTTATCATCCATACAAAAAAACATTTAAAAAATGTAATAAGAGTAATGGACCGTCCTCACCCGATATGTGGAGTAGCACACATCACAGTGGGGTAAAAAGACAAGATATTTCCTGAAGGGGAGGCAGGTAAGCAGGCAATAGTCCAGGGGAGGCGTATTTTTCTGCCCCTATTAACAAGGACAGTCCACATCTAGACTGCTCTAGTAGCCCTGTGCTTGCCCTATAGTCCCGACGTGTTTCTTCCTTTTGGAGTCATCAGGGGACCCTACTGTGTAGCACCATAGAGGCTAAGCTGTCTCAACATGATAAAGCATAGCTGTCTTCACTAGTCGCAGGTGAAGCAGTGCTATGGCAAAAAGGGGGAGTTTATATACGATACTGATATTCAAATAGTCAGGTGGATGTAGGTCCACTTATAATAGCCAATAGGGTTAAACCCATCAGCTGGGTGTATATGAGTAAATGATCCCCCGGACAGTGGTACGCTCACCTAGTGGAATGCAAGCCACTTCCGCTGATGAGTGAGCACAGTAGCGTATGAGACGCATGCTATGCCTATGGAACGCACCGGACGTCACTTCCGGTGACGATATTTCCGGAGGCGTTGCCTTCAGCAGCCTCATCGCTGGTCAGGCACTCACAGCACCAATTGCAGCATCTCAACCAGAGGACCTTAGAAAACAGCGGTAGGACCATTCATACACTGTCCCAATTCATACTGGTGTCACAAAATATGCAGGTCCATAACTAGCCCCATTAGAAGTAAATAAGAGGGGCAATATCTGCACATGTGTGATAAACATGGCTCATTTATACAAGGGATAGCATAACCAGGTTATTCCCTCCTGTATACACAGGGAGAGAGGGCCACATATATAATGGTATATTATTATAGTAGTATCCACACCAAAATGATTAAGGAGTTCACACTATATTGACGATATAAAAAAAGGTGTATTGAACGTTGGCACTGAAATGTCATATAGGTACAGAATAATAGGATTACCTCTGGCGGTACAGAGTCTAAGACAGAGATATAATTGTGCGATGTCAGCCAGTATTAAATTGATCAAGCTAAGGAAATAACAGATATAGGATTTCAATATGGAGGGCAACCAAAAGGATATAGATCTTTAAATAAACAATTATATGTACATTGCTCATTTAATCCTGATGGTACCACTGTATTAAGATAGAAAATCCACCTAGTCTAGCCCTGCAATATCAGTCTGTCCCAATTTCAACCTCTCTGGGGTCAAGGAATATGATCAATCCCCAGTTTCATGTCTCCATTATGGTACAAGTTCATACAGTATGTCTAGCAAGTGGAGTGTCTCTTTGATGTTCAACGTCACCAACGTGTTCGCCTATACGGCGTCTAAACTCTCGAATGGTCTTACCCACATATTCAAGGCCGCAGGTACAAGTCGCCTTATAAATTACACCCTGGACTCGACAATTAATAAAAGATCTTATATCATAATTTTTCTTGGTGACATTGCCCATGAAGCTTGAGCCTGTCTGGACATATCGGCAGGACACACAATTGTGGCATTTGTAGCAACCCTTATGGTTTTCAAGCCATGTAGGGGTTCTAGAGACTTGAAAATGACTTTGGACAAGTCGATCACTGAGAGATCTTCCCTTTCTGTATGTTATTAAGGGACTGTCTGTCAGTAAAGTCCCAATATCAGAGTCCATTTTTAGGATGGCCCAATGTTTGCTAAAAATTTCTCTGACCTGTTGGGCTCCATTGTCAAAGGTGGTTATGAACCTATAAGATTTAGTAGTAGCGGGCCTCCTAGGGGGTGCAAGCAGGCTCGATTGAGTCTGACCTTTAGCATGGTGATAGGCTTTCCTCAAGATGTAATCAGAATAACCCCTAGTCTTGAACGTCTCTCTCAGATCCCTGGCTTGGAGTTCAAAAGTAGTAGTGTCAGTGCAATTTCTCCTCAGTCTCAGGTACTGCCCTTTGGGTATACCCATTTTTAGATGTTTGGGGTGGCTACTATCCCACTATAAGAGGGAGTTTGTCGCTGTTGATTTTCTGTGAGTACATGTGGAAAATTCACCAATATTTTTTTTGGTAATCAGCAAATCCAGAAAGGGTAATTCTGATGTCTCTAGTACAGAGGTAAATAACATTCCTATATCATTCTCATTGAGAGCAGAGATGAACTTACTAAAGTCCTGCCGACCACCATTCCAGACCGGAAACACATCATCGACGTAGCATGTCCAAAATTCCAGTCTGGAGGTGTGCTCTTCCAGGAGGCCCCCAAAGACCCTAGTGTCTTCCCACCAGCCCAGGAACAAATTTGCGTAGGTGGGCGCACAAGGGCTACCCATCGCGGTGCCCTTGAGCTGGTGGTACACTTTATGGTCAAATAGAAAATAGTTTTGCGCGAGGCAAAATTCCAATAGTTTAATGACAAACTCATTATGGGCCTGATATTGACACCCCCTAGAGCTGAGAAAGTAATACACTGCTTGCAAACCCTTTTCATGCGGAATGTAAGAGTAGAGGGACTCAACGTCAATGCTCCCAATCATCACTCCAGGTTCGACAGAGAGTCCCTCCAATTTCCGCAACAAGTCAGGAGTGTCACGTACAAAAGATTGTAATGACGTGACAAAGGGTTTTAGAACTCTATCCAAATAAATGCCACAATTCTGTGTCAGACTGCCGATCCCAGAAACAATGGGTCTACCCTCCAACGGTTTAAGGCCCTTGTGAACCTTCGGAAGGCAGTATAAGGTTGCAGTGACCACATGTGGGGGTAAAAGAAAATCATATTCTGTTTTATTAATCACCTTTTTAGAGAGGCCCTCATCAAGTAGTTTCTTAAGTTCATTGGTGTATATAGTGGTAGGGTTGTGAGACAGAATTTCATAGCTTTGGCAGTCACTGAGAAGATCCTCACAAATTTGCTTATAGTGAGGAGCATCCAGGACAACCACATTGCCACCCTTGTGGGAAGGTTTAATGACAATGTGGTTGTCCTGTTCCAGACCCCTCAGGGCTGCCACCTCCGCTCTACTGCAATTAAATTCAGTGAACTTAGGTGATGCAGACAATTCCCTCAGGTCCTTAGATACAAGGTTTCAAAAGATATCAATGGCTGATACATCACTGGAGGGTGGTGGATTTTTTGTACTTTTATTTTTTAGAGAGGTAAATGGTCCCATACCTAAAAGGTTAGCGTCCATGTCTCCAATACTGTTTAATAGTCTGACATCAGAAAGTATATAGTTTGGAATACCCATATCCTGGCAAGTATGGTTGTCCTGCCTAAGGAAATGTTTCCTCCACCTCAGCTTGCGAAGGAACAGCTGGAGGTCCCTGTCGGCCCCAAATAGGTCAAAATTAGAACTAGGGATGAAGGATAGACCCTTACTTAGGACTGCCATTTCAGAATGGTTCAGGTACGTTTTGGATAAGTTAACAATCTGTATTTTGGATTTTAGATCTTTCTGACCAGGGTCCGGTACGTTATTTAGGTGACGTGTTCTGCTCTCTTATTTAGTTGTTACCACGACCTGGGGAGTTTCTTTTTCACTCAGAATTTACTACCTATGTAGATCCTAATCAGGATCAGTACATAATTCTCCAAAGTGATCTGCACACCTTATTGGACTATACAAGACATGGAGGAGAGGGCCCAAAGAATTGATTCCTTGAGAATCTCAACGTGCATTTCTTACTGATTATAGGTAAGCATAACCACAACAAAAATAATTTTTTACTGTTGGTAAAAACGTATTACGCTCAGAGGAAGCGCCGCGCTTGTCTTTCTTCCCTCTCTCCCTATTAGGGTTCTTCTATAGACAGATAAAGAGTAGTGTTGAGCGAACATGCTCGACACTGCTCGGTACTCGCCCGAGTATCACGCTACTCGGGATGTTCGGCGAGCACCGAGCATTTCTGGGTCTCCGCCCTGCATGTTTGGCGCTCTTTACAGAGCCAGTGAACATGCAGGGATTGCCAGCCAGTCACTGTAATGCCGCAGCCATGTTGTTTGTGGGCATTGCAGTGATTGGCTGGCCGCACAGCGTCACCTCGAGTATTTAAAACCGGGTGCCGCCATCTTGGACACAGTCGCTCCGGATCAGACAGTGTAGGGCCAGCGCTGCTGATTTAGGGAGAGATATATATAGTTAGTGTAGAGTCTGTAAAGGCAGCCAGATCAAACAAACAGTCATTCTCAGGACTAATATCCATCCGAGATATCAGTCAGGCAGGCAGGCAGGCTGTATAGGAGACGCAGTGGTTATACCAGCAAACGCTGCATTACAGTCCTGTGTGCTCCTGTTGCTGAAATTGCTGGACTTAGCTCCAGGTCTCGGGGGTCAGGAAAAATCCTTTTTTTTTCATCTAAATCCTCTTTTTTTTTCCTCCTTCACACTGTAAAAATACCCGTCTTATTAACCTTTTGGTGTGCCCCCCCCCCCCAAAAAAAAGTGTGTCTCTGATTTTTCAGATACAAATATATCTGTTGAAAATAGTCTGGTGTAGGCCAGAGAAATAAAAGTGTAGTTTTGCAGTTCCGTGGGCCATTTGTATCTAAAAAAAAAAACAGTTTGAGTGTGTCGCCGCTCACTGTTCAGCCGCAAATATATATATTTAAAAAAGTCTGGTATACACCAGTAAATTATAACTGTGGCTTTGCTGTTCCACGGTAAAAATCTCTATTATCATGTTTTTGGCATTTTTTGCCGTAAAAAAAAAATAATAGTGTCTCCCTGATTTTTCAGACCCAAATATATCTGTTGAAAATAGTCTGGTGTAGGCCAGAGAGACAGAAGTGTGCTTTTGCTGTTCCATGGTAAAAAAATCTCTATAATCCTGCTCTTGGCATTTTTTGCCGTAAAAAAAAAAATAGTGTCTCCCTGATTTTTCAGACACAAATATATCTGTTGAAAATAGTCTGGTGTAGGCCAGAGAGACAGAAGTGTGCTTTTGCTGTTCCACGGTAAAAAATCTCTATTATCCTGCTCTTGGCATTTTTGCCGTAAAAAAAATAATAATAGTGTCTCCCTGATTTTTCAGACACAAATATATCTGTTGAAAATAGTCTGGTGTAGGCCCGAGAAATGCAAGTGTGGTTTTGCAGTTCCACGGGTCAAATCTCTGTATTATCCTGCTTTTCGCAATTTTTGGCCGTAAAAAATAAATAATAGTGTCTCCTGATTGTTCAGACACAAATATATCTGTTGAAAATAGTCTGGTGTAGGCCCGAGAAATACAAGTGTAGTTTTGCAGTTCCATGGTTCAAACCTCTTTATTATCCACTTTTGGGCCATTTGTATCTAAAAAAAACAGTTTGAGTGTGTCGCTCACTGTTCAGCCGCAAATATATATATATTTAAAAAAGTCTGGTACACACCAGTAAATTATAACTGTGGTTTTGCTTTTCCACGGTAAAAAATCTCTATTATCCTGCTTTTGGC
Source organism: Phyllobates terribilis (assembly GCF_046119375.1). Classification (NCBI taxonomy): domain Eukaryota; kingdom Metazoa; phylum Chordata; class Amphibia; order Anura; family Dendrobatidae; genus Phyllobates; species Phyllobates terribilis. Next base: position 403,282,961 of record NW_027362762.1, read on the forward strand.
ATTTTTTGCCGTAAAGAAAAACAGTAATATTTTCTCCCTGATTGTTCAGATTGTTTAAAAGAGTCGGATGTAGGCCAGAGAAATAGAACTGTGGTTTTCTTCTTCCACGGTTCTAATCTACTTTATATTACCCTTTTTCCATTGATAGTGCGAGTGTAAGCTATTTTACTTCCTTTACAATAGGCAAGGCGCGTGGCAAGGGATGTGGAACTGGACGTTCTGGTTATGGTGCGTGCAGAGGACGGGGCCGTGGCCAAGGTGAAAATGTGCCACAACCAACAGCCACATCTTCTCACTCCCACTTCTTGACCGAATTACTAGGGAAGCACAGAACAACACCAGTATTGCGAACTGATCAGTGTGAACAGGCTATTAATTAGATAGCAGATAATACTTCCAGTTACCTGGGCACCACCACCTCCGGCCTGTCTTCTACACGGTCGACTCTTAGTAGCCGTGAGTCTCGACCGCATACTCCTCCTCACCCTGATGCTCTTTCCTCCCACCATGCCGAGTGTCGTCAGACAGCAACTGATCCCACACTTGGACACTCTGAAGAGCTGTTCACTGGTCCATTTCCAGATTTGTGCCCCTCGCCTGCTCCGCTTGAAGTGGTGGAAGAGGAGATCCCATGTAGCGATGCCCAAATATTTGAACAGCCACGGCCACAAGAAGTCGACGCTGGCAATTTGTCACAAGAGGTGGACGATGACGAGACACAATTGCCAGGAAGTGAGGAGGAGGATCGTGGTGTGCAAGTAGAAGAGGAGGAGGAGGTGGATGATCTAGTAACTGACCCAACGTGGCAGGAGGACATGCAGAGTGAGGCCAGCAGCACACAGGGGAAGGGAGGCAGAGTACCCCAACAAACAGGAAGAAGCAGTGTGGTGACCGCAGACAGAAGGCGGGCAACCATTCCCTGTAACACCAACACGAGGGACGTTGCCAGTACTACTGGCAACTACTACTCACTACTGAGAGGAACAGAAGCAGCTATTTGCAGACTGGACATAACCGCAAGAGAAGTATGCTGCCTCCCAGGTGCGAAGATCAAGGATGTTACCGATAGGATACCGAAGCTCATCAGTTCCAAGGATGTCCACCCATTTCTTCTGATACATATTGGCACCAATGACACGGCAAGGAAGGACCTACCGACAATCTTCAAGGACTTTGAAGCATTGGGGAAGAAAGTAAAAGAACTGGATGCGCAGGTAGTTTTTTCTTCTATCCTTCCAGTAGACGGGCATGGCGTCGGGAGTTGGAACAGGATCCTTGATGTGAACAACTGGCTGAGACAATGGTGCAGACAACAAAGATTTGGATTCCTGGACCACGGTGTGAATTACATTTATGACGGACTCCTTGCCAGAGACTGGCTACACCTCAACAAACCCAGGAAACACACATTCGCCAGGAGACTCGCAACACTCATCAGGAGGGCTTTAAACTAGAAGAAGAGGGGATGGGAAGAAAAACGCTGGACACGAACATGAAACCAGAGAACATACTAATGAAAGATATGAAGTGCGACAAAGAAGGTCCAAGACAAGATACTGGGAAGGGAGGTAAGAAAATTTCTAATACAATCCACAGGGAGAAGATTGGAACAAAACAAAATCGTGTAAACGGCGTGCTAGCAAATGCCAGAAGCCTGACAAACAAGATGGATGAACTGGAAGCAGAAATATCTACAGGTAACTATGACATAGTGGGAATAACCGAGACATGGTTAGATGAAAGCTATGACTGGGCAGTTAACTTACAGGGTTACAGTCTGTTTAGAAGGGATCGAAGAAATCAGAAAGGGGGTGGAGTCTGTCTATATGTAAAGACGTGTCTAAAGCCTACAATACGGGAGGATGTATGGGAGGGAAATGAGGAGGTCGAGTCCTTATGGGTGGAGATACAAGGGGCAAAAAACAATAATAAAATTATCATAGGAGTCTGTTATAAACCACCAAATATAGCAGAAGCCACGGAAAGTCTATTAATGAGACAAATAGACGAAGTAGCAAAAAATAACGAGGTGATTATTATGGGGGACTTCAACTACCCCAATATAGACTGGGAAACCGAAAGCTGTAGATCTCAGAAAGGAAACAGGCTTCTGTCAATTATCAAAGACAATTATTTGTCACAACTTGTGCAGGAACCAACTAGAGGGACGGCCCTTTTGGACTTAATATTAACTAACAGGCCAGACAGAATAACTGAGGTGCAGGTCGGGGGGCACCTGGGAAATAGTGACCACAACATTATACAATTCCACATGTGCTTCAGTAGGGTGCCCAGCAAGGGAGTCACAAAAACACTGAACTTCAGGAGGGCAAAGTTTGATCAGCTAAGAGATGCCCTTCACCTTATAGACTGGGATAGTATCTTCAGTAATAGGAGCACGGATAGAAAATGGGAAATTTTCAAAACAGTCCTACATAGTCACTGTAAAAGGTACATACCTTATGTGAATAAAAGGGCTAGGAATAGGAGCAAGCCAATGTGGCTAAATAAGGAAGTCAAGAGGGCAATGAAAAACAAAAAAAGGGCTTTCGGTAAACTTAAACAAGAAGGCAGCGAGGAAGTGCTAATATCTTATAGGGAAAAAAACAAAATCTGTAAGAAACAAATAAGAATAGCAAAAGAGGAGACAGAGAGACTAATTGCCAAGGAAAGTAAAACGAATCCCAAACTGTTCTTTAACTATATAAACAGTAAAAGGATTAAAACTGATGGAGTTGGCCCATTGAAAAATAACCTGGGTAAAATCATAGAGGGCGATGAGGGTAAAGCAAACCTACTCAATAGCTTCTTCTCCACTGTTTTCACGAAAGAAAACAATTTATCGAAGGAAATGCAGAGTGATAAAGAAAACCCTCCGCTAAATATCACCCACCTAACCCAGGAGGAAGTTCAGAAATGCCTAAATAATATCAAAATAGACAAGTCACCAGGCCCAGATGGCATACACCCCCGGGTACTAAAAGAATTAAGTAATGTGATAGACAGACCGCTGTATCTTATATTCAAGCACTCTTTATGGACAGGGACTGTCACACTAGACTGGCGCCAAGCAAATGTGGTACCAATATTCAAAAAGGGGTCTAAAAGTGACCAGTAAGCTTAACGTCTGTTGTGGGTAAATTGTTTGAAGGATTTCTTAGAGATGCTATTGTAGAATATCTTAATGATAATAACTGTCTAACTCCATATCAACATGGATTCATGAGGGATCGCTCCTGCCAAACAAACCTGATCGCCTTCTATGAGGAGGTGAGCTCACAGCTGGACCGGGGAGAGTCAGTGGATGACTTCTCCAAAGCGTTTGATACCGTGCCACACAAAAGGTTGGTATATAAAATGAGAATGCTTGGTCTGGGGGATAATGTGTGCAAGTGGGTAAATAGCTGGCTGAGTGATAGAAAGTGATAGAAAACAGAGGGTGGTTATCAATGGAGTAAGCTCAGGGTGTGTCAGGGTTACTAGTGGGGTGCCTCAAGGGTCTGTCTTGGGCCCTATATTATTTAATATATTTATTAATGATCTAGTGGAAGGGTTGCATAGTAAAATAGCAATATTTGCAGATGATACTAAACTTTGTAAAGTAGTTAATACAGATGAGGATAGGGCACAGATACAGGAGGATTTAGATAAATTGGTGAGTTGGGCCAAAAAATGGCAAATGGGGTTCAATGCCGATAAATGTAAGGTCATGCACATGGGAAAGAAAAACAGCAGTCACCCATACATATTAAATGGGAAACCGTTGGGGAAATCTGACTTGGAGAAGGACCTGGGCGTCTTGGTTAACAGCAAATTAAATTGGAGTGCCCAGTGTCAGGCAGCAGCTGCGAAGGCAAATAGAGTCATGGCATGCATCAGAAGAGGAATAGGGGCATATGATGAGAACATTGTTCTTCCTCTGTATAAAGCACTGGTAAGGCCGCACTTAGAATATTCTGCACAGTTCTGGGCTCCGGTGCTCAGGAAAGACGTATTGGAGCTAGAGAGGGTAAAAAGGAGGGCGACTAAGGTAATAAAGGGAATGGAGGGACTAGAATACCCAGAGAGGTTGTCAAAATTAGGCCTATTTACGTTGGAAAAGAGAAGGCTTAGGGGAGACCTCATAAACATGTATAAATACATCAGGGGGCAGTACAGAGATCTCTCCCATGACCTGTTTATACCAAGGATGGTGACAAAGACGAGGGGGCACACTATGCGTCTGGAGGAAAGGAGGTTCCTGCACCAGCATAGAAGGGGATTCTTTACGGTCAGAGCCGTGAGACTCTGGAACTCTCTGGGAGAGGAAGTGGTGATGTCCAACTCACTTAATGAGTTCAAGAGAGGCCTGGACGCCTTTCTTGAGAGCAATAAAATTACATCTTATGCTTAGTGATAGTTAATTAATCCAGGGATTTAATCTGACTGCCAGATTGGAGTCGGGAAGTGAATTTTTCCTCAAGGATGTAAAATTGGCCTATACCGCATGTTTTTTTTTAGCCTTCCCCTGGATCAACGCTGCGGAATAGCTGCAGTGCACAAGAAATAGGCTGAACTGGATGGACGCTTGTCTTTTTTCGGCCTTATAAACGATGTAACTTATAAACTATGTAACTATGTAACTATGTAACCGGTAGGTCTTCCAGAGTCTGGAATTTTTTTAAAGACTCTGCTGATAACCCCAAAAAGGCCATTTGTACCACTTGCCATGCCAACATCAGCAGGGGTGACAAAACTACCAGCCTGACCACCAACAGCATGATCAGGCACATGGCAGCAAAGCACCCGACTTTGTGGGGCGAATCCCAGGGTCCACGACCAGTGTCAGCGGGTGTCACCACTGCTTCTTCCACTGTTGTGCGTGCAATAGAACCCCCTGTTGTGTGTGCAAGGCAATCCCCTGTCCATACTGCATGCAAAGATGCCCCCTCCTCTCAGTCTTCACTTGTTATGGCAGTTTCTCAAGAAACAGCATCAATGTCCACATCCACGTCCCACCGCTGCGTTCAGTTGTCCATATCCCAGACGTTTGAACGAAAGCGGAAATTCACAGCTAACGCCCCACAGGCCACAGTCCAAAATTTGCACATTTCACGACTGCTTGCGTTGGAAATGCTGCCTTTTAGGCTGGTGGAGACGGAGTCCTTCCGCAACCTTATGGCGGTGGCCGTCCCTCAGTACTCGGTCCCCAGCCGACACTATTTTGCCCGGTGTGCCATCCCCGCACTACACAAGCACGTGTCCCAAAACATCTGCCGTGCCCTCAACAATGCAGTTACTGGGAGAGTCCACCTGACAACGGACACGTGGACAAGTGCTTTTGGCCAGGGACGGTACATCTCCCTGATGGCAGACTGGGTAAACATAGTGGAAGCCGGGACTCAGTCGGACCTTGGGACGGAACACATCCTCCCCACACCGAGGATTGCGTCAGTCAGAGTTGCCCCCACAGTGTACAGCTCCTGCGCATCATCCTCCTCCTCTTCCTCATGTTCAACCTCCATCTCAGATATCACCACATCAGTTACAAGCTGGAAGCATTTTCAGTACTGCCTCCGCCAAGCGGCAACAGGCTGTGCTGAAACTCCTAAGCTTAGGTTAGAAACCTCACGCTGCTTGTGAGTTGTGGACAGCGGTGAAAGAGCAGGCAGATCTGTGGCTGAGAACCTACATCCAGGCATGGTCGTGTGTGACAATGGCCGTAAACTGGTGGCGGCTCTGGGCCAGGCGAGATCACACACGTACCATGCCTGGCTCATGTGCTTAACCTCGTGTTTCAGCGGTTTCTTAAATCGTACCCCGAGTTGCCAGATCTGCTCGTCAAAGAACGCCACCTGTCAGCTCATTTTCGCAAGTCGGCTACAGCTTTCGCCGCCCTTGCTGTGTTGCTGCAGAGTTTGCAGCTTCTGTCACACCGACTGCTGTGTGATGTCCCCACACGTTGGAACTCTACCCTCCACATGTTGCAAAGGATCTGTGAGCAGAAGAGAGCAGTTGTGGAGTACCAGCTGCAACAAGGTCGTCGATATTCAGGTCAGACTCCACACAGGAGTGGACCTAGATGTCTGACATATGTACCATCTTGACAAACTTTGAGGAGTCCACCAAGATGGTGAGTGGCGATGACGCCATCATTAGCGTCAGCATTCCACTTGTCTGTCTTTTGCAACGCTCTCTGCATAGAATTAAAGAGGAGGCATTGCAGCCAGAGTATGATGAGATGGATCAAGAAGCCGTAGCGGTCGATTACACACAGCCCAGCTGTTATGATCTGCTACAAGCACTAAGGAAAGACAGGAGATCTGTCCCTACAATAGAACTAAACTGGATCCCTACGATGTAACGGGGAACCTGATCCTGCAATCAGACCCGCTAAAGTCCTCAGCTAGTCTGTACGAAGACCTATAGATGCAAGGGAGGGATCCCTACAAAATCTAGGGATAAAGTTGGACACCTCCTAGCAGAAATTGTAGCAGTAAAAGACAAACACACAACAGAGAACATAGAGGTCAGAAGACCTAGCAAAACTAACAGAAAAAGGTAACAGAGCACCAAGCTAGCTCAAGAGTAGTAATACAATGAAGTCCAGCAAGGCCAGGAGGGCGGAGCCGGATTAAATAGGCAAAAAGGTCATGTGACCAGCAAACTAGAAAAAAACCAACAGGAGAGTTCTAACAGTACCCCCTCTTCTAAGAGGATCCTCCGGATACCCTAGGCCCGGGCTTATCAGGAAACCTCCTGTGAAACGCTCTGACAAGTCTGGAAGCAGAAACATCATCCGCCCTCACCCATGAGTTATCCTCGGGTCCGAAACCCTTCCAAGAGACGAGATACTGCAAACTCCCTCTATACCGTCTAGAATTTAGGATGCGGGAAATTTCATATTCCCCGTCCTCCACCACCGGAGGAACAGTGGCAGAGGCGTCACCAACCGACACATCAGCTCTTTTCAACAGAGAATCATGAAACACCGGATTAATCTTCCAGGAGGTAGGAACCTCCAACCTAACAGCAGATTGGTTAACTATCTGAAGCACCTTAAAGGGCCCTACAAACTTGGGACCCAATTTTTTAGAAGGAATCCTCAATTGCAGATTCTTAGAGGACAACCAAACCATGTCACCAATAGCAAACGAAACCTCTTGCCGTTTGCTATCAAAGTACCTCTTAGATTTTTTGTTAGCCTCCTGAAGATTATCACGCACATCCGTCCAAACTCTCTCCAAATCACGGGAAAAACTCTCCTCCTCAGGCACAGCCGATACCAATTTGGAGAATGACCCAAAAGACGGATGTCTCCCAGAACAACAAAAAAAAGGCGAACACCCAGCAGAAGAGGATGTATGGTTGTTAAGAGCAAATTCAGCAAGTGGCAGAAACTCAGACCACCCCTCTTGATTGTCTGCCACAAAGCAACGCAAGAACTGCTCAACATCCTGGTTCTTTCTTTCTGTCTGGCCATTAGACTCAGGATGATATCCGGATGAAAACGACAAATGAACTCCCAACCTGTCACAAAAGGCACGCCAAAAATGAGCCATGAACTGATGTCCCCTATCAGAAACAATGTCAGTAGGAACACCATGTAGTCTGACAATTTCCTTGACAAAGGCCTTAGCGAGTGTCTTAGCGCAAGGCAGTTTGATGAAGGGAACCAAGTGACACATCTTGCTAAAACGGTCCACGACCACCCAGATGACCATGAAACCTTCAGAGGGGGGAAGGTCAGTAATAAATTCCATAGCCAGATGTGTCCAAGGTGCACTAGGAACCTCCAGAGGGCAAAGCAACCCCGCAGCAGGAGCATGCGAAGACTTAGATCTAGCACACACAGTACATTGACGCACCCACTTAATGACTTCCTTCTGCCATCCAGGCCACCAAAAACTGCGACCCACAAGTCTCTTGGTCTCAGAAATTCCTGGATGACCTGCCAACCGAGACTCATGACACTCAACAAACAAATCTCTCCTAAAAGTCCTAGGCACAAACAACCTCCCATGGGGAGTGTTAGATGGGGCATTCTCCTGAGCTTTAAGAATCTCATCCTCCAAAACGGAGTCCAAAGCAGCAATCACAACACCTTCTTGTAAAATGCTCTCCTCCTCAGCACGGACCATGGGAGAAAAGCTGCGAGACAAAGCATCCGCTTTAAAATTCTTGGTACCCGGGATGTAAGTAACGGAAAAATTAAACCGCGAGAAAAAAAGTGCCCACCTAGCCTGACGGGCATTCAAGCGCTTGGCAGCATCAAGATAGATCAGATTTTTATGATCAGTGAAAACCTGAATGGGAAATTCAGCACCTTCCAAGAGATGATGCCAGTGTTCGAATGCGAGTTTAATAGCCTGCAATTCCCGATTACCAATATCGTAATTAAGTTCAGTCTCAGAAAATTTTTTTGAAAAAAAGGCACAGGGATGTACTCCATCCTTGCTTTCCTGAGACAACACAGCACCGACCCCCACAGAAGAAGCATCAACCTCAACCAAAAACGGCTTAGTCACATCAGGCTGCATAAGGATGGGAGCAGAGGTGAACCTCTCCTTTAGAAACACAAAAGCTTCAATGGCCGTCAGAAGTCCACTGAACCGCATTAGCACCTTTCCTGGTGAGATCGGTCAGCGGTTTGACAATAATAGAATTTTTTTTTATGAATTTTCTGTAATAATTGGCGAAACCCAAAAACCTCTGTATCGATTTCAAACCAATAGGCCTAGGCCATTCCTGCACAGCTTGAACTTTAACCGGGTCCATCTCAAAACCTTCACTGGAGATAATGTAACCCAAAAAACTAATTCTCTGTACAGCGAACTCACATTTCTCTAGCTTAGCAAAAAGCGAATTGTCCATTAATAACTGTAAAACCTCACGTACGCTCCGCCAATGAGACTCCAGATCAGGCGAATAAATCAGAATGTCATCCAAATACACAACCACATTTTTGCCGATCAAAGGTCTAAGGATGTCATTAATAAGATTCTGAAAAAATGCTGGAGCATTGGTAAGACCAAAAGGCATAACCAGATTCTCAAAATGACCCACAGGAGTGTTAAAAGCAGTCTTCCATTCATCACCCTCCTTCATGCGCAACAAATTGTATGCCCCCCGGAGATAAATTTTAGAGAACCACTTGTCCCCCACTAACTGGTTAAACAAATCAGGAATCAATGGCAGTGGGTAAGGATTGCGTACAGTAATTTTATTAATCTCACGAAAGTCCAGACAAGGACGTAAACAGCCATCTTTTTTTTTTACAAAAAAAAATCCAACAGCCACATGAGACTTGGAAGGCCTAATGTGACTGGCGGCCAAGCTTGTCTGTATGTATTCCTCCAAAGCCTTTCTCTCAGGAATAGTAAGATTAAATAAACAACTTTTAGGAAGAGTCGCTCCAGGGACAAATTCAATGGTACAATCATAGTCTCTATGGGGAGGCAAAATTTGTGACTCCTCCTCAGAAAAAACTCTCCAAAAATCCTGAATAGGTACAGGTAATTCCCCTTTTTCCACCGCAGCAATACGTCCGTTACAACACTTGTCATAACATTTAGGGCTCCAGGACTTAATTTCATTTGTAGACCAATCCAGTACAGGATTGTGCAATTTTAACCAGGGCAACCCCAAAATTACTGGAGAAGGCAAATTATTTAATACTACCAAATCCAAATCTTGATGAATACCATTAATAGTGAGGGGAAATTCACAGACCTTGTGAGTAACACTCTTCAAGGGAGAGCCATCAACAGAAACCACAGCAATAGGGGATGACAAAGGTTTAGGTTTCAATTTAAGTTTTTCCAAGAATCCCCCATCAATCACATTCAGAGTAGAACCACAATCCACAAATACCCGAAATTCAATTAATTCTTCCTGAGCAGCGGTAGTAGCAGATAGGAATACTCCCTTAATATTTAAACAGGCTATACGTGCATGACTGACAATTTTTTTTTCTTTGTTCATACGAAGCACACAGTTCTTCATGAAATGACCAGAATTTCCGCAATAGAAGCACAAACCTCCGGAAAGCCTGCGGTCTTTTTCCTGAGAGCGGGGTGCCATCGCCCCAATCTCCATCGGCTCTCCTTTGTCAGCACAGACCCTCTCAAGACTCGGAGCTGACATGGCAGAGGATTTACTCTCATTAACCCTTGCACGCAGTCTCCTGTCCACCCGTATAGCTAATTGCATTGCCTCCTGCAAGTTTCCAGGTGTGGGATAAGCAATCAGCAAATCCTTAACCCTTTCACCTAGCCCTGCAAGAAACAAACTTTTCAAAGCTGAATAGTTCCACCCCACCTGGGCAGACCACCGACGGAAGTGAGAACAATATTTTTCCACATTACCTGATCCCTCCCTCAGATGTCTCAATTCACACTCAGCAGATGAGACACGATCAGGATCATCATACAACAAACCCAAAGCAGAAAAAAAACTATCCACTGATCTAAAGCACGGATCACTAGGTTGGAGAGAAAAGGCCCATCCCTGAGGATCTTTGCGCAAAAGTGACATTATGAACCCTATGCGCTGTGATTCATCACCAGAGGATCTGGGTCTTAAACGAAAATACAATAAACAAGCATTTTTAAAAGAAAAAAAATCTTGTTGTTCATCAAAAAATAGATCAGGCAGACGTACCTTTGGCTCCACAAAATGTGCTCCAGAACAGCTACTCACGTGTTGTTGGAGCTCGGCCACCTCCAGAGAGAGTCCCTGCAAGCGTTGAGCCAAATCTTGAACCGAGACCATGATGGAAACTGGAGGTCTTTCCTTAGAGAAATTTTTTTTTTTTTAGGCTGGACTTACTGTTATGATCTGCTACAAGCACTAAGGAAAGACAGGAGATCTGTCCCTACAATAGAACTAAACTGGATCCCTATGATGTAACGGGGAACCTGATCCTGCGATCAGACCCGCTAAAGTCCTCAGCTAGTCTGTACGAAGACCTATAGATGCAAGGGAGGGATCCCTACAAGATCTAGGGACTGGGATAAAGTTGGACACCTCCTAGCAGAAATTGTAGCAGTAAAAGACAAACACAGAACATAGAACATAGAGGTCAGAAGACCTAGCAAAACTAACAGAGAAAGGTAACAGAGCACCAAGCTAGCTCAAGAATAGTAATACAATGAAGACCAGCAAGGCCAGGAGGGCGGAGCCGGATTAAATAGGCTAAAAAGGTCATGTGACCAGCAAACTAGAAAAAAACCAACAGGAGAGTTCTAACACCAGCCTCATCTCATCCCAATGTGCATTGGGGGACAATGAGGGAGAGGAGGAGGAGGAGGAGGAAGAACAGGAGCTTGTATCATGCGCTGTAGATGGTAGTTCCTGTACAACTGTCATACCGTCAGTTCAGCGTGGGTGGCCTGAGGACAGGGGAGAGAAGGAGGAGGAGGAGAGCATGGTCAGTCGTCATCTTGGTGAGGACACGGAAGTCTTGCCCGTTACCAGTCTGGCACGCATCGCTGCCTTAACCATGACTAGTGTTGAGCCACCCCTGTAGTGTTCGAGTTCGGTTCGGTTCGTCGAACACCCGTGTGTTCGCCGAACTGTTCGTCGAACTGTTCGTCGAACACCTTCGAACACCGTTAAAACCAATGGCAGGCAAACAAAAACACATAGAAACACATAGAAAACACCTTCAAAGGTGTCCAAAAGCTGACAAACTGCTCAGAAGACACAACTAACACATGGAAAAGTGACAAGTACATATAGTCATGCGAAAAGAAAAGAGGTGGAGGAGTAAAAGGAGGGGGAGACACAGATATAGGCATGTCATGCCCTTCTAAAATCCAAAAAGTGAGAAGCCGACACGTTCAGTCCGCTCCTGCCCGTGCCACCTCCGTGTCGCCGGGTTTGTGCCAGAGCCGCGGTGAACCCTGACGGCCAGCCCCCCTCTCCCAATACTGGTGCCTGTCCGCTGGTGGGTCAAGCGAGCCCCCCTGTGGTGGAGGCAGCTCTAAGCTTTTTAATTTAAATTGTCTCTCTAATTTGAATGAATACACTTTAAATCAATTTACAAGGATCTATTGGAGGGCAAGTCTCATGCCAGCAGCCGCGTAATTCCAGCTCCAGTAGCGTCCACTAAAGCTGCTGCAGTTAAAAAGCTTTTATAAGGATCGAGCTCGGCTGTCCACCGCAAGGCATCCTACTGCCCAGGGCCGGCTCCAGGTTTTTCTGGGCCCCGGGCGAAAGAGTTTCAGTGGGCCCCTTTAACACATACCACGATTCATGATGCAGAGATACAGCGGAGAAATATATATATATATATATATATATATATATATATATAGTACAATGCAAAGATTTCACTTCTTACATTACATGAGTGATATCTATTGTAAATTCCACAATAGCTCAGAAACCGGTGAATCGCTCCACACAGAATACTGGCCCCCATATAAGGCTCCATACGGAATACTGGCCCTCATATAACGCTTCATACAGGATACTGGCCCTCATATAACGCTCCACACAGAATACTGGTCCCCATATAACGCTCCATACAGGATACTGGTCCCCTTATAAAGCTCCATACAGGATACTGGCCCCCATATAACGCTCCATACAGGATACTGGTCCCCTTATAAAACTCCATACAGGATACTGGCCCCCATATAACGCTCCATACAGGATACCGGTCCCCTTATAACGCTCCATACAGGATACCGGTCCCCTTATAACTCTCCATACAGGATACTGGCCCCCATATAATGCTGCATGCAGGCTGTTACCCCCCACATAATGCCCCATACAGGCTGTCCCCCCCTTATAATGCTCCATGCAGGCTGTTACCCCCCACATAATGCCCCATACAGGCCCCCCCTTTTAATGCTCCATGCAGGCTGTTACCCCCCACATAATGCCCCATACAGGCCCCCCTTTTAATGCTCCATGCAGGCTGTTACCCCCCACATAATGCCCCATACAGGCTGCTCCCCCCTTATAATGCTCCATGCAGGCTGTTCCCCCCCACATAATGCACTATGCAGGCTGCCCCCCCTTTATAATGCCCCATGCAGGATGTTGTCCCCCCCTTTATAATGCCCCATGCAGGATGCCCCCCCCCTTCTCTTTATAATGCCCCATGCAGGCTGTTCCCCCCCCGTCCTCTATATAATGCCCCATGCAGGATGTCCCCCCCCCTTTATAATGCGCCATGCAGGATGCCCCCCTTCTCTTTATAATGCCCCATGCAGGCTGTCCCCCCCCTCTATATAATGCCCCATGCAGGATGTCCCCCCCCTCTATATAATGCCCCATGCAGGCTGTCCCCCCCCTCTATATAATGCCCCATGCAGGCTGCCCCCCCCTCTATATAATGCCCCATGCAGGCTGCCCCCCCCTCTATATAATGCCCCATGCAGGATGCCCCCCCCTCTTTATAATGCCCCATGCCTCCATACATTAATAAAAAAAAAACAAATACTCACCTCCCTTCTCCTCACCTGCTGCCGCTGCCCGCTGCCCGCTGCTCATCTCCGAACTCCAGCGTTGTCAGCGTCTTCCCGTTCAGCGCTCCCTGTGACGGCTCAGGGGAGGGCGCGGTGAAAAGACGTCACCGCGCCCTCTGACCTGAGACGTCACAGGGAGCGCAGAGCAGGAAGACAGCGGATCTGCGGAGGCACGGGGAGAGGTAAGTATCGGGCTGCCGGGGCCCTGAGCAAGCGGCGGAGAAGGGCGGGCGCTGACACCGCTCTCCTCCGCCCATAGCCCAGCGGGGTGCGCGACCGCCAGTGGGCCCCTCTGCCTGCTCAGGGCCCCGGCATTTGCCCGGGTGCGCCGGGTGCTGACGCCGGCCCTGCTACTGCCAGTCCCAGCCCCTATGCCTTGGGGTGCCTGCTGATGCTCTTCACTGAGTATCCCGTGGTCCCGAAGCATTTCCTTTGAAAAAATTAAGTGTCCAAACTACAGGTGGTGTAGCTTGCTTAACAGCCGGGATAATCCGCTGACTAGCAGACACTGCTACTAGGCACAAAGTATTTCCTGGGCTAGATGCAGTTAAAAATTTGTAATTAGATACTCTTGTTGGATGCTGAGAAAGCATTCCATAGAGTCTCCTGGCACGCCATATATGATTCTCTTAAAAAGCTTGGGGTAGGGGTCTAGGGGACCCTTTTATAGCCAAAATCACGGCCCTGTATCACAATACGTCACCTAGGCTGAAGATAAATGGAAAAAAGAAGCAAGACAAAAATATATCTCATACCCTACCATAATTATATATAAATGTAAAGCAAAGTTGCATAATAAATATAGGGTACTTAGTGAACTATTTTTGACTGTATATCAAAGTTGAAGTAATGCATATAAAAGGGTAGACAAATAGGACCGGGTCCCAACTCCAGACCACCTAGGCCCGTGGTAAGCTACATATATACCAATCAGCTCAACAAAGGGCATGCCACACCCTTAAATTGCACAGAATGCAAACAAGTCAAAAAACCAGACAATGTGAACTGAGGTCTAAGATGGCAGACATACAAGAAACAGAGGCATGTTCACACTAGCAAAAAAGAAGCAAGACAAAAATATATCTCATACCCTACCATAATTATATATAAATGTAAAGCAAAGTTGCATAATAAATATAGGGTACTTAGTGAACTATTTTTGATCAAAAAAAGTATATAAGCCATCCCACCAGCGGCAAGGTGACCCTAAATTGGGACGGTACCTATACTGCCTATATTAAAAACCTTACTGTATATCAAAGTTGAAGTAATGCATATAAAAGGGTAGACAAATAGGACCGGGTCCCAACTCCAGACCACCTAGGCCCGTGGTAAGCTACATATATACCAATCAGCTCAACAAAGGGCATGCCACACCCTTAAATTGCACAGAATGCAAACAAGTCAAAAAACCAGACAATGTGAACTGAGGTCTAAGATGGCAGACATACAAGAAACAGAGGCATGTTCACACTAGCAAAAAAGAAGCAAGACAAAAATATATCTCATACCCTACCGGGTCCTATTTGTCTACCCTTTTATATGCATTACTTCAACTTTGATATACAGTAAGGTTTTTAATATAGGCAGTATAGGTACCGTCCCAATTTAGGGTCACCTTGCCGCTGGTGGGACGGCTTGTATACTTTTTTTGATCAAAAATAGTTCACTAAGTACCCTATATTTATTATGCAACTTTGCTTTACATTTATATATAATTATGGTAGGGTATGAGATATATTTTTGTCTTGCTTCTTTTTTGCTAGTGTGAACATGCCTCTGTTTCTTGTATGTCTGCCATCTTAGACCTCAGTTCACATTGTCTGGTTTTTTGACTTGTTTGCATTCTGTGCAATTTAAGGGTGTGGCATGCCCTTTGTTGAGCTGATTGGTATATATGTAGCTTACCACGGGCCTAGGTGGTCTGGAGTTGGGACCCGGTCCTATTTGTCTACCCTTTTATATGCATTACTTCAACTTTGATATACAGTAAGGTTTTTAATATAGGCAGTATAGGTACCGTCCCAATTTAGGGTCACCTTGCCGCTGGTGGGACGGCTTGTATACTTTTTTTGATCAAAAATAGTTCACTAAGTACCCTATATTTATTATGCAACTTTGCTTTACATTTATATATAATTATGGTAGGGTATGAGATATATTTTTGTCTTGCTTCTTTTTTGCTAGTGTGAACATGCCTCTGTTTCTTGTATGTCTGCCATCTTAGACCTCAGTTCACATTGTCTGGTTTTTTGACTTGTTTGCATTCTGTGCAATTTAAGGGTGTGGCATGCCCTTTGTTGAGCTGATTGGTATATATGTAGCTTACCACGGGCCTAGGTGGTCTGGAGTTGGGACCCGGTCCTATTTGTCTACCCTTTTATATGCATTACTTCAACTTTGATATACAGTAAGGTTTTTAATATAGGCAGTATAGGTACCGTCCCAATTTAGGGTCACCTTGCCGCTGGTGGGACGGCTTGTATACTTTTTTTGATCAAAAATAGTTCACTAAGTACCCTATATTTATTATGCAACTTTGCTTTACATTTATATATAATTATGGTAGGGTATGAGATATATTTTTGTCTTGCTTCTTTTTTGCTAGTGTGAACATGCCTCTGTTTCTTGTATGTCTGCCATCTTAGACCTCAGTTCACATTGTCTGGTTTTTTGACTTGTTTGCATTCTGTGCAATTTAAGGGTGTGGCATGCCCTTTGTTGAGCTGATTGGTATATATGTAGCTTACCACGGGCCTAGGTGGTCTGGAGTTGGGACCCGGTCCTATTTGTCTACCCTTTTATATGCATTACTTCAACTTTGATATACAGTAAGGTTTTTAATATAGGCAGTATAGGTACCGTCCCAATTTAGGGTCACCTTGCCGCTGGTGGGACGGCTTGTATACTTTTTTTGATCAAAAATAGTTCACTAAGTACCCTATATTTATTATGCAACTTTGCTTTACATTTATATATAATTATGGTAGGGTATGAGATATATTTTTGTCTTGCTTCTTTTTTGCTAGTGTGAACATGCCTCTGTTTCTTGTATGTCTGCCATCTTAGACCTCAGTTCACATTGTCTGGTTTTTTGACTTGTTTGCATTCTGTGCAATTTAAGGGTGTGGCATGCCCTTTGTTGAGCTGATTGGTATATATGTAGCTTACCACGGGCCTAGGTGGTCTGGAGTTGGGACCCGGTCCTATTTGTCTACCCTTTTAGATGCATTACTTCAACTTTGATATACAGTAAGGTTTTTAATATAGGCAGTATAGGTACCGTCCCAATTTAGGGTCACCTTGCCGCTGGTGGGACGGCTTGTATACTTTTTTTGATCAAAAATAGTTCACTAAGTACCCTATATTTATTATGCAACTTTGCTTTACATTTATATATAATTATGGTAGGGTATGAGATATATTTTTGTCTTGCTTCTTTTTTGCTAGTGTGAACATGCCTCTGTTTCTTGTATGTCTGCCATCTTAGACCTCAGTTCACATTGTCTGGTTTTTTGACTTGTTTGCATTCTGTGCAATTTAAGGGTGTGGCATGCCCTTTGTTGAGCTGATTGGTATATATGTAGCTTACCACGGGCCTAGGTGGTCTGGAGTTGGGACCCGGTCCTATTTGTCTACCCTTTTATATGCATTACTTCAACTTTGATATACAGTAAGGTTTTTAATATAGGCAGTATAGGTACCGTCCCAATTTAGGGTCACCTTGCCGCTGGTGGGACGGCTTGTATACTTTTTTTGATCAAAAATAGTTCACTAAGTACCCTATATTTATTATGCAACTTTGCTTTACATTTATATATAATTATGGTAGGGTATGAGATATATTTTTGTCTTGCTTCTTTTTTGCTAGTGTGAACATGCCTCTGTTTCTTGTATGTCTGCCATCTTAGACCTCAGTTCACATTGTCTGGTTTTTTGACTTGTTTGCATTCTGTGCAATTTAAGGGTGTGGCATGCCCTTTGTTGAGCTGATTGGTATATATGTAGCTTACCACGGGCCTAGGTGGTCTGGAGTTGGGACCCGGTCCTATTTGTCTACCCTTTTATATGCATTACTTCAACTTTGATATACAGTAAGGTTTTTAATATAGGCAGTATAGGTACCGTCCCAATTTAGGGTCACCTTGCCGCTGGTGGGACGGCTTGTATACTTTTTTTGATCAAAAATAGTTCACTAAGTACCCTATATTTATTATGCAACTTTGCTTTACATTTATATATAATTATGGTAGGGTATGAGATATATTTTTGTCTTGCTTCTTTTTTGCTAGTGTGAACATGCCTCTGTTTCTTGTATGTCTGCCATCTTAGACCTCAGTTCACATTGTCTGGTTTGAAGATAAATGGAACTGTAGCACCCTGAGGGCTCGGTTGCTACAGAGGTATTGCACCTCACCCAGAGGTGTGATATCTCACTCTGAGGTAAGGATGGAGTGTGGATCAGGACCCGACACCTGCATGCATTACACCACATTGCCGTGGGGCAGGGCGACCAATATGCCCCTGAGATGGGCACGACAGTCCCTGTCCCTGGCTGGAGTGAGGGGAGGGAACACTGAGGAAGGGGAACCCTGTAGTGCAGGAGCAGGGAGGAAGCAGTTCCTGGGTGCATTGAGAAGGGAGTATAAAAGGTGGGCACCATCTTAGTTCAGTGCAGAGAAGTCTGAGCAGAAGTGGCAGGGAGCAGGGGCTCTGCATGAGCTCTGCTCCGGAGGCGGGCCTAGTAACAGAGGCCCAGGCCTGGAAGAGGGAGAAGGAAGGAAGAGGAGCGGAGAAGGCTCCAGGAATGAGGAATGAAGGGATCCCAGGGGTGCGGACGGGCGAGTCGCCACCGCACGCCCGAATCCACCTACGTGGAGGGGTCAGGCCAAAGGGGGAGACCGGTCCCCGAAACTAGTGGAGGCAGGAAATGACCCTCAGCTAGAAACCGGAGGCTGTGACATTTTATGTGGCGCAGCCCCTCGCTACACCCGCTAGGAAGGCACCACATAGGGTCAGGGAAACTGGCGCCAAGTTTACCAAGAGGAGGCCCGAGGCAGCCGGACAGAAGGGTTGGTAAGAAAGGCCAGACAAAGGACACACAAAGGGGGTCCTGTGAAGCGCTCCAAAGTTATCTGGGAGTTGTCTGAGCCCCTCACCTGGTGAGCACAGTACGACGTGGGCAGCCGTTACCTGCAAACGTGGTCTGGATAATAAGAACTGTGAGTAAAGGCCCTGGACTGCATCACTGACTCCGTGTCGTTACTGCTGCTGCCCTGCACCATCACCCCCATCCTCCGCATACACTGCCCTGAGGCTATACTCCTCCCGTGGGGAGTTATGCTACGCTCTGCTGCACCCACAACACCAGCCTCAGCGGTCTGCCCTGCAGCGGCGGTTCACTCTGACCGCAATCCACGGGTGGCGTAGTCGGACATTTAAACATCAAAACCACATAAATAGTTCCGCCACTGGTTTGACCACCCTGAGCCACGGAACCGGGTCGCCGCCACGAAGACTACAACCACCAGCATCCACCAAAAAGGGTCCGGCTCCGGGTGTCCCAAGGCCCAGGGGGTGCATCAGAACATTTTCATTACCTTTCACAATCACCAATGGGACTAGGCAGGGATGTCCTCTGTCCCCTCTCTTATACATCCTAGTGACGGAGCACCTGCTCTCATCAATTCGCCATAACCCCAATATTAGGTGGATTGAGGTGGGAGGCACCGAGTACAAGTGCTCTCTATTTGCTGATGATGTCCTAGTATATATCACTCAATCACATATATCCATCCATGCTGTTATGGCTGAAATAGATCACTTTGTTACATGGTCAAATTTTAAAATCAATGCAGCGAAGTCTGAGGCCCTCGATGTCTCCCTCCCCAAATCCATATAGGATTCCATCCAGTCCAACTTTCCCTTTGCCTGGCCCTCACAGGGTATCAAATACTTAGGAATTCCTATTCATAGAGACCTCTCCCATCTATGTTATCTTAATTTTGGGCCCTTTATTGAACAACTCCATACAGACCACGGTTGGCAAGTTAGAACTGTAAGATTCACTACGTGAACCACTGGTGTTTTGTGGAAAAGCACATGTACACTGTGTTCCAAATTATTATGCAAAAAGTGTTTAGGAGTGATAAGGGAAGAATTTGTTTGTTTGTCAGTTAAACTCATTGATGGTGATGTGTGTCAGGGCTCTTTATATCACTGTAAGCAATTGCAGACACCTGTGCTAATTAGTTTGGCAGGTGTGTCCAATGAAAGGCAAGACTACTTAAGAAGGCTGTCTCACATTATTAAGCAGCCTACATTTTCTGCCAAAATCGGAAAGAAAAAGGATGTGTCGGCTGCTGAGAAGCAACAAATTGTGGAGTGTTTAGGTCAAGGCATGACTACAATCAACATTGTGCGATGATCAGGATGAAGTGTCTTGACAATCAAGAAGTATGTAGCTGATTCACAGTACACACGTGTGCGTGCTGATAAGGGCAAATTGAGGACTCTCTCCTACAGGCAATTACGTCAGGTTAAAAGAGCAGCGGCAAAAAAGCCTTGTCATAGCAGCAGACAAGTTTTTGAAGCTGCTGGTGCCTCCAACGTCCCCCGAACAACATGATGCAGGGTCCTTCAGAGGTTTGCAGCTGTGCATACGCCATCCTGTCGACCTCCTCTATCCACTTCACACAAGCAGAAACGGCTCCAGTGGGCCAAACATTACATGAAGACTGATTTCAAAACTGTTTTGTTCACGGATGAGTGCCGTGCAGCGCTCGATGGTCCAGATGGATGGAGTGGAGGATGGCTGGTTGATGGACACCCCACGCAAACACGGCTACAGCGCCAACAAGGAGGAGGTGGAGTAATGTTTTGGGCTGGAATCATGGGGAGAGAGATTGTCGGCCCCTTTAGGATCCCTGAAGGCGCTAAAGATGAACTCCATAATGTATGTGGATTTTCTCAAACAACACTTCCTGCCATGGTTCAAGAAGAAGAACCGTGTATTTCACAGCAAGATCATTTTTTTGCATGATAATGCACCATCTCATGCTGCACATAAAACATCTGCATCTCTGGCTGATATGGGCATAAAAGGGGACAAACTTATGGTGTGACCCCCATGCTCCCCTGACCTCTACCCCATTCAGAACCTCTGGAGCATCATCCAAAGGAGTGTCTATGATGGCGGGAGGCAGTTCACATCTAAGCAACAGCTCTGGGAGGGTATTCTGTCCTCATGCAAAACAATTTAAGCAGAAACCATCCAAAACCTGACAAATTCATTGGACGAGAGAGTTCAGAAGCTCCTTTTGAACAAGGGGTCCTATGTGAAAATGTAACATCACCTAGAATAAAGTTTTGAGTTGAAAACTGTTTGATTTCAGTTTCTAATAACCTGCTAATGCTTATAATTTCAAAAATGACCATTTTTTTGGTCTTTATTAAAATGAAAAGGTTGATCGAAAAGTTTGGGGGATCTAAGAGTGTGGCAACCCAGTAGTCATGATTACTTCGAATTCTGACAATATGAGGGTCATGTTGCAGGTAGTGCAGCAAGAAGGCACTTATGTGTCTTGCGCATCTCGGAGCCCCAAAATTATTTTCCGGGCTAGATGCAGCTAAAAATTATTATTAATTTTAAATCTGGTGGAGCTTAGTATAGATGGCCTAATAGGATCAGTGCTGCACACTGCTACAAAGCCCAAATTATTTTCCAGTCAAGATACAGATAAACATGATTAGTAATTTTAAATCTGGTGGAGCTTATTATAGATGGCCTAATAGAATCAGTGCTGCACACTGCTGCAAAGCCCAAATTATTTTCCAGCCAAGATACAGATAAACATGATTAGTAATTTGAAAGCTTAAAACGGTTAGTAGGGTGATTTTAACCAATCATCAAGCTTTTACTCTCCCCAGGATGACACAGGGGTAGAAAAGTCGTTTCGGATCCATGATTTGTTCATCTTTATGAACGTGAGTCTGTCTACATTATCAGTGGAGAGCCGCGTGCGCTTATCTGTCAGCACACCACCAGCAGCGCTGAACACACATTCAGACAGAACGCTGGCTGCGGGGCATGACAAGATCTCCAAGGCGTAAGTGGCTAGCTCTGGCCATTTATCCAGATTGGAAGCCCAAAAAGAGCAAGGGTCCAGTGACACAGTCATGGCTTCAATGTTTACTTGGAGATACTCCTGTACCATCGTCTCTAGGCGTTGACTATGTGTCAGACTTCTTGTCTCCTGTGGCCTTGCAAAGGATGGGCTAAAAAAGTGGTGAAATGATTCCGCAAAATTGATGTTACCAGCAGATACTGTGGTTCTGTTACGGTTTGAGTGCTGAACACTTGATGGTCCCACGGTTGGCAAGTTGGAACTGTGAGATTCACTACGTGCACCACTGGTGTTTTGTGGAAAAGCACATGTAAGATTCTGCAACAGTCTCTGCTGATACTCCTGCATGCGTGCATCCCTTTCAATGGCAGGAATAATTTCTGTAAATTTACTTTTGTACCGGGGATCTAACAGTGTGGCAACCCAGTAGTCAGGATTATTTCTAATTCTCACAATTAGAGGGTCATGTTGCAGGTAGTGCAGCAAGAAGGCACTCATGTGTGTTGCGCATCCAGGAGCACCAAGTCCCTGTTGTGTTGGTGGCGAGGTAACAATCATGCTTCCTTCCTCTGTCCTCTCCCCCCAACCTCGCACAACAGAAATGTGATCAAGGTCTCCCTCATCTGATGAGTCTTCCATCAGTTCGTCCTCCACTTCTTCCTGGGCTCCTGCACCTTCCTCACTAGTTTGGCTGCTACCATGCGCCCTGGTAAAACCATCTCCCCCACCCTCACATGCCTGCCGCCTTGGTGCTGCCGACCGTCTGGACCTTGCAGATGTTAGCCCTTCCGCATACAACTCCTCCTCCTCTACTTCCTCCACCTCCTCTTGTGCCACCACCTAACTCCGAATTCTGTTTAACATGTGATCCAGCATGTAAATCACCGGAATAGTCATGCTGATAATGGCATCGTCAGCACTAAATATCTTCGTCGCCATTTCAAAACTGTGCAGAAGGGTGCATAGGTCCCTGATCTGAGACCACTGTTCCAGCGTGATTTGCCCCACCTCTGGATCTCGTTGGCCCAGGCTATACGTCAGAACGTATTGCACCAGGGCTTGTCGGTGCTGCCACAGTCGCTGCAACATGTGCAGAGTTGAATTCCACTGGGTAGGCACATTGCATTTTAGCCGGTGAAGTGGCAGGCCCAACGACTTCTTTAGAGATGTAAGTCGCTGAGCTGCGGGATGCGAACGGCAGAAGTGAGCACACAGCGACCGTGCCCTCTGCAGAAGGCCATCTAGTCTGGGATAGTGGGCTAAAAATTGCTGGACAACCAGGTTCAACACGTGAGCCATACAAGGCACGTGTGTGACATTGCCCCGGCGAAGGGCCGCACCCAGGTTTGCAGCATTGTCGCACATGGCCTTCCCTGGTTTCAGGTCCAGTGGAGACAACCATTCATGAAATTGGTTCTCCAGAGCTGACCACAACTCCTCAGCTGTGTGACTCACATTTCCCAGACATTTCAATGTAAAAACCGCCTGATGACGTTGAGCCCTACTGCCAGCATAGTAAGGAGGTGTGCAGGATCCCTTCTGCGCAGTTAGAAAGCTTGTGGCATGACCAGACAGGCTTTGGGTGCAGGTGGAAGACCGAGAGGAGGTTGAGGAGGCAGAAGCAGTGGAGGAACTTTGACATAAAGAGGATTGACGCACAACTCGTGGGGACGGCAAGAGTTGGACAGCAGCCCCTTGTCCTGCTGTCACCATAGTTACCCAGTGCCCAGTCAGCGACATGTAACGCCCCTGTCCATGCCTACTCGTCCAAGTGTCTGTGGTGAAATGCACCCTGTCACACACAGAGTTTCTCAAAGAAGCGGTGATGTTGTGTGCGACATGCTGGTGGAGCGCAGGCACACCTTTCTTTAAGAAGTAGTGCCGACTGGGCATCTGGTACTGGGGCACTGCGACGGACATAAGGTCTCGAAAATCCTCTGTGTCCACCAGGCGGAAAGGCAGCATTTCTGTAGCCAAGAGCTTGCAGATGGTGAAATTCAACCTCTTAGCTTTCTCATGGCTAGGAGGAAATGGTCTTTTACTTGTCCACATCTGAGGGACCGAGGGCTGGCTATTGTGCTTAGACGGGGTTGATAAGGGTGTCCCCGGCAAACTGCCGGTCTGTGAGGAAGATGCAGGCGGACATGTTAGGTTGCCTTGATCCAAAGGTGGTGCTATCGATGTCGGACAGCGCTCAACACCAGCTGGTGTTACCACCTCCAAAGAAAATGATGACCTGCCAATCACGCTGGCTGTTGCGGGTAAAGAGGTGGCAGGTCTGCGCCCCAAAACAGGTGTGACTGCTGTCTCCCCAGTCACAGAGGATGAAGAGGCCGGGGATGCACAAGATATGGCAGACGGTGGTTGGCCCGACGGCTAGGCCGCATTGTAGCACACTGAGCTTCCCACTGCAACTTATGCTTCATGTCCATGTGCCGGTTCATGCATGAAGTACTCAAACTATGTATTTTTTGGCCTCTACTTAGCTTTTGCTGACAAATGTTACAGATAACACGAGTTGGGTCATCTTTATCGATCTGAAAAAATGCCCAGGCTATGTAAGGCTTAGCACCCATGCGACCTGAAGAGCCACCACGACTTGTGGTGAGAGGCAGAGTTGTGTTTGAGGATGCAGTTGTTGACGTGCTTCCAGTACTACGTCTCTGTCCAGGAAGGCGCAACCTGACCTCGTCGTCACTAGCATCTTCCTCCACCTCCTCTGCTGACCTCATCTCTTGGCTGACTGTGGGTTGACAGTAAGTGGGATCTCCAACCTCATCATCATCACCCTGTGCGTTATCACACCCGTCGTCCTCAGAGCCAACCTGTTCCTGCCCTGACAAAAAACTAAAGTTGTCGCTCCAATCAGGTATTTGAGTCTCATCATCGTCTTCCTCATTGTCTCCACCAACAGGAGTTACAGTTTGGGAATGAGGATCTACATTATGGTCAGAACCTTCTGCGTCTGGTCCTGGATCCGACTCATAAAGATTCTGGGCATCAGTGCAGATCATTTCCTCGTCTGGATTCACAGAAGCGCTGGAGTCGACCTCTGATTCCCAGGCTATAGTATGAGTAAACATCTCTGCAGACTCAACCATCTGTTCTACCTCATACTCAGACGGGCAGCTGGAGATTTGGGAGCTGTGAGGAAGCAAGTGCGATTGGGGTGACACCTTTGAGGACTGGAGTATTTGTGATGTTGAAGTTGATGTGGAGGAGAGCCCACTTAAAGGAGCACTTGATATCCGTTGAAGCACCTGCTGTTTTTGTGCCTCATCTGGAATTTGTAGCGATTGGCGTGGCCGTAAGAAAGGGATCTTATCACATTGTCCGCTAAAAGAAGTAGACATTTTAGTTTGGCTGGAAGATGGTCTTTCTTCTGCAGATGTTACTGTTGATTTAACACCTACCCCACGGACACAACCTTTTTTCCCCTTCCCAACACGCCTATTCCCCTTTCCACCAGCAGCAGGCCTTTTTCCACTCATTTTGGTGGTTAACTAATTCACAACTCTGGAGTTGTTTGCACAAAAAAACAATGGATGGGAACCGAGCAGAGCTGAGTGGCCAAACTGTGGTAATAGGCCAAAACTATTGGCTGGGTTAGATGCAGAAAAAAATTATATTCAATTTGCAACCTGATGGAGGTCAGTATAGATGGACTAATAGAACAAGTCCCACACACAGCTAGAAGCCCAAATATTTTTTCAGAGGTAGATGCAGAAAAAAATTGTATTCAGTTTGCAACCTGATGGAGGTCAGTATAGATGGACTAATAGAACAAGTCCTACACACAGCTAGAAGCCCAAATATTTTTTCAGAGGTAGATGCAGAAAAAAAATATATTCAGTTTGCAACCTGATGGAGGTCAGTATAGATGGACTAATAGAGAAAGTCCCACACACTGCTAGAAGGCCAAATATTTTTTCAGAGCTAGATGCAGACAAAAAATTATTTTTAATTTGCAACCTGATGGAGGTCAGTATAGATGGACTAATAGAGAAAGTCCCACACACTGCTAGAAGGCCAAATATTTTTTCAGAGCTAGATGCAGATATAAATTATTTTTAATTTGCAACCTGATGGAGGTCAGTATAGATGGTCTAACAGAGAAAGTCCCACACACTGCTAGAAGGCCAAATATTTTTTCAGAGCTAGATGCAGAAGAAAATTATATTCAGTTTGCAACCTGATGGAGGTCAGTATAGATGGACTAATAGAACAAGTCCCACACACAGCTAGAAGCCCAAATATTTTTTCAGAGGTAGATGCAGAAAAAAATTATATTCAGTTTGCAACCTGATGGAGGTCTGTATAGATGGATTAATAGAACAAGTCCCCCACACAGCTAGAAGCCCAATATTTTTTCAGAGGTAGATGCAGAAAAAAAATATATTCAGTTTGCAACCTGATGGAGGTCAGTATAGATGGACTAATAGAGAAAGTCCCACACACTGCTAGAAGGCCAAATATTTTTTCAGGGCTAGATGCAGACAAAAAATTATTTTTAATTTGCAACCTGATGGAGGTCAGTATAGATGGACTAATAGAGAAAGTCCCACATACTGCTAGAAGGCCAAATATTTTTTCAGAGCTAGATGCAGATATAAATTATTTTTAATTTGCAACCTGATGGAGGTCAGTACAGTTGGACTAATAGAGAAAGTCCCACACACTGCTAGAAGGCCAAATATTTTTTCAGAGCTAGATGCAGAAAAAAATTATATTCAGTTTGCAACCTGAAGGAGGTCAGTATAGATGGACTAATAGAGAAAGTCCCACACACTGCTAGAAGGCCAAATATTTTTTCAGAGCTAGATGCAGATATAAATTATTTTTAATTTGCAACCTGATGGAGGTCAGTATAGATGGACTAATAGAGAAAGTCCCACACACTGCTAGAAGCCCAAATATTTTTTCAGAGGTAGATGCAGAAAAAAATTATATTCAGTTTGCAACCTGATGGAGGTCTGTATAGATGGATTAATAGAACAAGTCCCACACACAGCTAGAAGCCCAATATTTTTTCAGAGATAGATGCAGAAAAAAAATATATTCAGTTTGCAACCTGATGGAGGTCAGTATAGATGGACTAATAGAGAAAGTCCCACACACTGCTAGAAGGCCAAATATTTTTTCAGAGCTAGATGCAGACAAAAATTAGTTTTAATTTGCAACCTGATGGAGGTCAGTATAGATGGACTAATAGAGAAAGTCCCACACACTGCTAGAAGGCCAAATATTTTTTTCAGAGCTAGATGCAGATATAAATTATTTTTAATTTGCAACCTGATGGAGGTCAGTATAGATGGACTAATAGAGAAAGTCCCACACACTGCTAGAAGGCCAAATATTTTTTCAGAGCTAGATGCAGAAAAAAATTATATTCAGTTTGCAACCTGATGGAGGTCAGTATAGATGGACTAATAGAACAAGTCCCACACACAGCTAGAAGCCCAAATATTTTTTCAGAGGTAGATGCAGAAAAAAATTATATTCAGTTTGCAACCTGATGGAGTTCTGTATAGATGGATTAATAGAACAAGTCCCACACACAGCTAGAAGCCCAATATTTTTTCAGAGGTAGATGTAGAAAAAAAATATATTCAGTTTGCAACCTGATGGAGGTCAGTATAGATGGACTAAAAGAGAAAGTCCCAAACACTGCTAGAAGGCCAAATATTTTTTCAGAGCTAGATGCAGATATAAATTATTGTTAATTTGCAACCTGATGGAGGTCAGTATAGATGGACTAATAGAGAAAGTCTCACACACTGCTAGAAGGCCAAATATTTATTCAGAGCTAGATTCAGATTAAAATTATATTCAGTTTGCAACCTGATGGAGGTCAGTATAGATGGACTAATAGAACAAGTCCCACACACAGCTAGAAGGCCAAATATTTTTTCAGAGGTAGATGCAGATAAAAATTATTTTTAATTTGCAGCCTGATGGAGGTCAGTATAGATGGACTAATAGAGAAAGTCCCACACACTGCTAGAAGGCCAAATATTTTTTCAGAGCTATATGCAGACAAAAAATTAGTTTGAATTTGCAACCTGATGGAGGTCAGTATAGATGGACTAATAGAGAAAGTCCCACACACTGCTAGAAGGCCAAATATTTTTTCAGAGCTAGATGCAGAGAAAAAATTATTTTTAATTTGCAACCTGATGGAGGTCAGTATAGATGGACTAATAGAGAAAGTCCCACACACTGCTAGAAGGCCAAATATTTTTTCAGAGCTAGATGCAGACAAAAAATTATTTTGAATTTGCAGTGTGATGGAGGTCAGTATAGATGGACTAATAGAACAAGTCCCACACACTGCTAGAAATCCAAATATTTTTTCAGAGCTAGATGCAGAAAAAAATTATAATCAGTTTGCAACCTGATGGAGGTCAGTATAGATGGACTAATAGAACAAGTCCCACACACAGCTAGAAGCCCAAATATTTTTTCAGAGGTAGATGCAGAAAAAAATTATATTCCGTTTGCAACCTGATGGAGTTCTGTATAGATGGATTAATAGAACAAGTCCCACACACAGCTAGAAGCCCAATATTTTTTCAGAGGTAGATGCAGAAAAAAAATATATTCAGTTTGCAACCTGATGGAGGTCAGTATAGATGGACTAATAGAGAAAGTCCCACACACTGCTAGAAGGCCAAATATTTTTTCAGAGCTAGATGCAGATATAAATTATTGTTAATTTGCAACCTGATGGAGGTCAGTATAGATGGACTAATAGAGAAAGTCCCACACACTGCTAGAAGGCCAAATATTTATTCAGAGCTAGATGCAGATTAAAATTATATTCAGTTTGCAACCTGATGGAGGTCAGTATAGATGGACTAATAGAACAAGTCCCACACACAGCTAGAAGGCCAAATATTTTTTCAGAGGTAGATGCAGATAAAAATTATTTTTAATTTGCAGCCTGATGGAGGTCAGTATAGATGGACTAATAGAGAAAGTCCCACACACTGCTAGAAGGCCAAATATTTTTTCAGAGCTATATGCAGACAAAAAATTAGTTTGAATTTGCAACCTGATGGAGGTCAGTATAGATGGACTAATAGAGAAAGTCCCACACACTGCTAGAAGGCCAAATATTTTTTCAGAGCTAGATGCAGACAAAAAATTATTTTTAATTTGCAACCTGATGGAGGTCAGTATAGATGGACTAATAGAGAAAGTCCCACACACTGCTAGAAGGCCAAATATTTTTTCAGAGCTAGATGCAGACAAAAAATTATTTTGAATTTGCAGTGTGATGGAGGTCAGTATAGATGGACTAATAGAACAAGTCCCACACACTGCTAGAAGGCCAAATATTTTTTCAGAGCTAGATGCAGAAAAAAATTATAATCAGTTTGCAACCTGATGGAGGTCAGTATAGATGGACTAATAGAACAAGTCCCACACACAGCTAGAAGCCCAAATATTTTTTCAGAGGTAGATGCAGATAAAAATTATTTTTAATTTGCAACCTGATGGAGGTCAGTATAGATGGACTAATAGAGAAAGTCCCACACACTGCTAGAAGGCCAAATATTTTTTCAGAGCTAGATGCAGAAAAAAAATATATTCAGTTTGCAACCTGATGGAGGTCAGTATAGATGGACTAATAGAACAAGTCCCACACACAGCTAGAAGCCCAAATATTTTTTCAGAGGTAGATGCAGATAAAAATTATTTTTAATTTGCAACCTGATGGAGGTCAGTATAGATGGACTAATAGAGAACGTCCCACACACTGCTAGAAGGCCAAATATTTTTTCAGAGCTAGATGCAGACAAAAAATTATTTTGAATTTGCAGTGTGATGGAGGTCAGTATAGATGGACTAATAGAACAAGTCCCACACACTGCTAGAAGGCCAAATATTTTTTCAGAGCTAGATGCAGAAAAAAATTATATTCAGTTTGCAACCTGATGGAGGTCAGTATAGATGGACTAATAGAACAAGTCCCACACACTGCTAGAAGCCCAAATATTTTTTCAGAGCTAGATGCAGAAAAAAATTATATTCAATTTGCAACCTGATGGAGGTCAGTATAGATGGACTAATAGAATGATGCTATTCCCAAAAGATTTTACTTCACTAGGTGCAGTAAAAAAATTGGTATTCTATACACAGGTGGTATATCTTGCAACACAGATAGGCTACTCCACTGACTAACACATTCTGCAATAGGCCAAAAAGGATTAGCTTTGCTAGATTCAGCCAAATGCTGTGAAAAAAACTTGCACAGCACTGGCACAGACCTGCCTGGCAAAAACTGATAGGAACTGATGTAACCTAGTCCTGAAAAGGACTGCAATTACAATTAGTCTTTACTCCCACAATCTATCTATTTAAGAGCACAGACCTGCCTGATAAAAGTCGTAGGAAATGCTGTAACCTAGTCCTTAAAAGGACTGCAATCACAACTATTCCCTACTCCAAAGCTATCTGTAGATTTGTGTGAAAATTGGCTTGAAATTAACAAGGTATAGCGCACACAGCAACAGCGGTGCCGTCTAACACGCAGCTGCAGCAGTGAGAAATTGGTGGCGACGGGGAAAATGGCTTGGTCTTATAGGGCAAGGACATGTGACATACACTGCCAATGACACATGCCCTTGCTTGTGTGAAAAAAAGCACTTCGCTCCGTATGTGCGCTGCTGATAGGCTGACAGATTGCACCTCCCCACTGTAAATGCGGGAAAGAGAAAAAAAAATGGAGATCTTCATTATTCCTGCAGAGATCCATCCCCTGCCCCTCCCCCCACCCCGCTGTACACTTAAACTGCGCATTAACATTAATTTTCATCATTACTGAGAAAAAATCCAGTTATGATTTTGGTGCACGAACAGTTATCTAACATAACCTCGAACAGCCGAATTTTTCTCAAATCGTTCGTGTTCGCAGAACGGCTCGAACACCGCCCAAAACAGCTCGAATTTGAGATTGGCGAACAGTTCGAGTCGAACAACGCTCATCTCTAACCATGACCCTCGCGTTGTCAAAATGTTGGGTGACAGTCATTACTGGTTGGTGACACTTTTAGACCCCTGCTACAAGGAGAACTTTCACTCTCTTATTCCTGAGGTGGAGAGGTCTAAAAAAATGGGGCAGTACCAGAAGGCCCTTGCTGCAGAACTGTTAAAAAAGTTCCCATCTGAACACGCTACCGGCAGAGGTCACAGTTCGTTGATCAACCAAGGCGTACAAGCGCGAGAAAGGCAACTCCAATCCAGCAGAGGCAGGGGAACACTGTCAACGTTTGGGACAGTTTTCTGAGACCCGCCCAGCTTACAGGCCCTGAGGCGCAGGGTACTCTCACAAGGAGTGGAAAGTTTCAAAACATGGTGAGGGAGTACCTTGCCGACCGTACCAGCATCCTCTGTGATTCCTCTGTGCCTTTTAATTATTGGGTATCCAAGCTGGACACTTGGAATGAACTCGCTCTGTACGCCTTGGAGGTCCTGGCCTGCCCTGCCGCTAGCGTGTTATCGGAGCGTGTTTTTAGTGCCGCTGGGGGAATTATAACTGATAAGCGCTCTTGCCTATCAACTGACAATGCTGACAAGCTGACCCTTATCAAAATGAACAAATGACAGCAGAGTAACATAAAGTCAAATCCACTGTGTTTTTTTGGGAGGTGTATTCACATGCACCGCTTCACACCCACACATGGGTATACGCTTCCTCATTTCGGCTGCTTTATGTTCTTCTCCTTTTCCTCAGCCTCCACCACCACTATGCCACCAGGGTGATCGTGGTCCATGTTGCCATTATTGAAAGTTCCTCCGTCATTATTTTTGTCAGCTTTTGCTTGGAAGGCATAAGCAAAGACTGTGGGACACCCACTCCCCAATAATGGGTTTAATATTTTTAAGATGCTGTACAGTATGGCTCTTGTAAGGGGCATTGCAAGTTCCTCCGTCATAAGTTTTGGCAGCTTTTGCTTAGAAGGCATAAGCAAATATTATGGGAGACCCACTCCCCAATCATGGGAATAATGTTTGTAATATGCTGTACTGCATGGCTCTTGTAAGGGGCATTGCAAGTTCCTCCGTCCTAATTTTTGGCAGCTTTTGCTTGGAAGGCATAAGCAAATACTATGGGAGACACACTCCCCAATAATGGGAATAATGTTTTTAAGGTGCTGTACTGTATGGCTCTTGTAATGGGCATTAAAAGCGTCTTGTTAAGCTAGTGCGACCTCCACCACTTTTCAGAGGGGCATTAAAAGCGTCTTGTTAAGCTACTGTGACCTCCACCACTTTTCCGAGGGGCATTAAAAGTGTCTTGTTAAGCTACTGTGACCTCCACCACTTTTACGAGAGGCAGTAAAAGCGTCTTGTTAAGCTACTGGGACCTCCATGTCTCTTCTGAGGGGCATTAAAAGCATCTTGTTAAGCTACTGGGACCTCCACATCTCTTCTGAGGGGCATTAAAAGCGTATTGTTAAGCTACTGTGACCTCCACCACTTTTCCGAGGGACATTAAAACTGTCTTGTTAAGCTACTGTGACCTCCACCACTTTTCCGAGGGGCATTAAAAGCGTCTTGTTAAGCTACTGGGACCTCCACGTCTCTTCTGAGGGGCATTAAAATCGTCTTGTTAAGCTACTGGGACCTCCACCACTTTTCCGAGGGGCATTAAAAGCGTCTTGTTAAGCTACTGTGACCTCCACATCTCTTCCAAGGGGCATTCAAACCATCTTGTTAAGCTACTGGGACCTCCACGTCTTTTCCGAGGGGCATTAAAAATGTCTTGTTAAGCTACTGTGACCTCCACGTCTCTTCAAAGGGGCATTAAAATCGTCTTCTTAAGCCACTCTGAACTCCACAGCTCTTCCAAGGAGCATTGAAATTAGAGATGAGCGGTGTTCGACTCGAACTGTTCGCCAATCTCAAATTCGAGCTGTTTTGGGTGGTGTTCGAGCCGTTCGGCGAACCCGAAAGATTTGAAAAAAATTCGGCTGTTCGAGGTTATGTTCGATAACTGTTCGTGCACCAAAATCATAACTGGATTTTTTCTCAGTAATGCTGAAAATTAATGTTAATACGCAGTTTGAGTGTACAGTGGGGCGGGGGGAGGGGCAGGGGATAGATCTCTGCAGAAATAATGAAGATCTCCATTTTTTTTCTTTTTCCCACATTTACAGTGGGGAGGTGCAATCTGTCAGCCTATCAGCAGCGCACACACGGAGCGAACTGCTTTTTTTCACACAAGCAAGGGCATGTGTCATTGGCAGTGTATGTCACATGTCCTTGCCCTATAAGACCCAGCCATTTTCCCCGTCGCCACCATTTTCTCACTGCTGCAGCTGCGTGTTAGACGGCATCACTGTTGCTGTGTGCGCTATACTTTGCTAATTTCAAGCCAATTTTCGCACAAATCTACAGATAGCTTGGGAGCAGGGAATATTTGTGATTGCAGTCCTTTTAAGGACTAGATTACATCATTTCCTACTACTTTTATCAGGCAGGTCTGTGCTCTTAAATAGATAGGTTGGGAGTAAAGACTAATTGTAATTGCAGTCCTTTTCAGGACTAAGTTACATCAGTTCCTATCACTTTTTGCCAGGCAGGTCTGTGCCAGTGCTGTGCAAGTTTTTTTTCACAGCATTTGGCTAAATCTAGCAAAGCAAATGCTTTATGGCCTATTGCAGTGTGTGTTAGTCAGTGGAGTAGCCTATCTGTGTTGCAAGCTACACCACCTGTGTATAGAATACAAATTTTTTTACTGCACCTAGTGAAGTAAAACCTTTTGGGCATAGCATCATTCTATTAGTCCATCTATACTAACCTCCACCAGGTTGCAAATTCAATCTAATTTTTTTCTGCATCTAGCTCTGAAAAAATATTTCGGCTTGTAGCAGTGTGTGGGACTTGTTCTATTAGTCCATCTATACTAACCTCCACCAGGTTGCAAATTCAATATAATTTGTATCTGCATCTAGCTCTGAAAAGATATTTCAACTTGTAGTAGTGTTTGGGACTTGTTCTATTAGTTCATCTATACTAACCTCCACCAGGTTGCAAATTCAATATAATTTTTATCTGCATCTAGCTCTGAAAAAATATTTGGGCTTCGGCTTGTAGCAGTGTGTGGGACTTGTTCTATTAGTCCATCTATACTAACCTCCACCAGGTTGAAAATTCAATATAATTTTTATCTGCATCTAGCTCTGAAAAAATATTTGGGCTTCGGCTTGTAGCAGTGTGTGGGACTTGTTCTATTAGTCCATCTATACTAACCTCCACCAGGTTGCAAATTCAATATCATTTTTATCTGCATCTAGCTCTGAAAAAATATTTGGGCTTCGGCTTGTAGCAGTGTGTGGGACTTGTTCTATTAGTCCATCTATACTAACCTCCACCAGGTTGCAAATTCAATTTAATTTTTATCTGCATCTAGCTATGAAAAGATATTTCGGCTTGTAGCAGTGTGTGGGACTTGTTCTATTAGTCCATCTATACTAACCTCCACCAGGTTGCAAATTCAATATAATTTTTATCTGCATCTAGCTCTGAAAAAATATTTGGGCTTCGGCTTGTAGCAGTGTGTGGGACTTGTTCTATTAGTCCATCTATACTAACCTCCACCAGGTTGCAAATTCAAAATAATTTTTATCTGCATCTAGCTCTGAAAAAATATTTGGGCATGGGCTTGTAGCAGTGTGTGGGACTTGTTCTATTAGTCCATCTATACTAACCTCCACCAGGTTGAAAATTCAATATAATTGTTATCTGTATCTAGCTCTGAAAAAATATTTGGGCTTCGGTTTGTAGCAGTGTGTGGGACTTGTTCTATTAGTCCATCTATACTAACCTCCACCAGGTTGCAAATTCAAAATAATTTTTAGCTTCATCTAGCCCGGAAAATAATTTTGGGCTTAGTAGCAGTGTGTGGTACTCATTCTATTAGGCCATCTATACTAAGCTCCACCAGCTTTCAAATTAATAATAATTTTTAGCTGCATTTAGTCCGGAAAAATTTTTTTCTTCCCAATAGTGGTAGCAATAGAAATATGGGGCGCGCTCCTGGCTAACAAAAATGTACGCTTCATAACAAAAAACACCAGCCTAGTGCACTGCATTAATAAGATGGCATCATCGTCTCTCCTGTCTACGCCGGCTAGCATTCCTGTGCCTAAAACACAATGCATGGGTCCGCGCTCGCCACGATGCTGAGGGGTCTAAAGCTGCTGCTAACGCTTTATCACAATTCAATTGGCAGATTTTCACAGAGCTCCTCCTCAACGCCCACCCATCGGGCAACAGTTGCCCACCCTCCCTATGGGATCTAGTGGAGAATAGTTGATGCCATTAATCAGAGCGTCAGTTGCCCCGTCGACGTGGCAAGCATACGGTAAGGCATGGGAAGAGTGGACACGACTAGTAGCAGGCAGATGGGTTGACCAATGTGAACAAGCCAGATTACAAGTTACCATAGAATTTCTCCACAAGCTAATGATGAGGGGCATATCAGGGGCGTCAGCGCAGCGGTGTCTGACCGGAGTAGCATTTCACTTCCAACTACTGAATTGGGGAGATGTGACAAAGAGATTCATCATCAGACAATCCATAAAAGGGTGGAAAAGGGGTCAGCCAAGTCAGGAGTGTAGACGTCCTGTCCCGTGTCACTAAAACTGATTTCTCACATCATATCCCTAACACCATTAACATGACACTCACAATTTGAAGCAACACTACTGTCTACTGCATTTGCGATCGCCTTCTTCGGGGCGCTATGCATAAGCGAATTAGTCCCTCAATCCAAAATTACCACCAGTGGAGGCTTATTACACCAGGACATAGTCATAGCCAATAATTCAATACGTCTACGCATACTCCAATTGAAAACGGTTCCAGCGGGCAGGGGCACTTGGGTACTTCTGCAACCCACAAACGGTACACTGAGTCGGGTAACAATAGTAAAAACATATATAACCATCAGATCACAAAGTAATTTCTTCCTATCACACATTGATGGAACGCCATTATCAAGATACCAGTTCCAAGCTATATTTAATAAATGCATAACATCAGCAGGGAACCACCCCAAAGATTACGGGACACACTCATTCCGCATAGGTGCGGCCACAGAAGCAGCAAGAGCAGGATTGTCAGAAATGGAAGTTCAGAGGATAGGGAGATGGTGATCCACGTGTTTGGCGAGATACATAAGACCGGACTTGTTATCCTAACGTGGTTTGTTTCTTTTACAGGTGACGCTAAGCCAACAGTGTGGGTGATAGGCCACTCGTATATATATTGGGCAGAAAAAAGGGCGAAAGTCTGCCCAGGTGGGAGGAAATTAGAGTTTCATAACATATATTTCAAATGGAGAGGTATTAGAGGCCTGCTATGGCCACAGGTACTAATGGAGGTAATCAAGGTAGGGAGAGAGGCAAAAGGTCCGGTCATCTTAGTTATACAGGCCGGGGGAAACTACCTAGGTCATCACAAGAGCGCATAACTAATGGCAATAATGAAACTAGACACTGAGCGCTTCAGAGAATTTTTCACAAAACTAAGTATAGTATGGTCAGTGATTGTGCCGATAGCGGTATGGCAAGGTGTGCGAGACATCACGACCATCGAACGGACAAGGCGGGTAATAAATATTCGGATGGCGAAATTTAGAAGAGACAGAGGTTGTGTAGTGATACAACACCGACAACTGGAAAGAGATAAAGCAGGCCTCATACGGCCCGACAGTGTTCACTTTATGGATTTTGGACTGGACATATTCCTGTCAGGACTCCAGGACGGAGTGGAACAAGCGTTAAGAGTGATGGATGGGGGTCAGAGTCTTGCATACGAGTACGCAGGATCCTCCGTGGCCTGGAAATATAAAGGACATGTTGGAGAGTTACACTTGTTGGCCAACTTGCCGGTGTGGAGACCCAGGGCATGCTGCAACAAGCTGAATTATTTTAGAAATAAAATGCCTTTCTAATGGAATGAGTATAAAGAGTTAATAAAGCTGTGACCGCTCCTCACCCATCCAGTTGTAAGAGTTACATTATTGTATTGTCAAGGAAAGGGGGGCGGTAGGGGGGCTGAGCGTCTGGGTTTGGTTGGGGGTCCCCACAGTCTGCCTAGGCTAGATGCATTTAAAAATTCTTATTAGATACACAGGCGGTGCAGCTTGCTTCGCAGCTGAGCTACTATGCCCAAAGTATTGCCTAGGCTAGATGCAGTTAAAAATTCTACGCTGACTAGCAGACACTGAAGCTTTGGAGCAGACCTCTGAGTAAACAGCTCTTCAGACTCAACCATCTTTGTTACCCCAAGACATAATGTATGTAGCTTCTTACAGTTAAAAGGAGGGCGGAGCGACCCAACCCACCTGGAGTTGACAATGCCAACGTCATGTAAAACACAGCAAGGGGACTCCAAAAAGAGTCTCCATTTTTTTAAAAAATTGTGGCACAGACACCACTTAAGTGGCATCAATTGCCGCAGAGTTGCTTAAAACAGTTGGTGAGGTGATTTTACAAAATCCTCAAGCTTTTAGTCTCCCCAGGATGACACAGGGGTAGAAATGTCCTTGCAGATCCATGATTTGTTCATCTTTATGAACGTGTGTCTGTCTACATTCTCAGTGGACAGCCGCGAGCGCTTATCTGTCAGCACACCACCAGCAGCGCTGAACACACGTTCAGAGAGAACGCTCGCTGCAGGGCATGACAAGATCTCCAAGGTGTGAGTGGCGAGCTCCGGCCATTTTTCCAGATTGGAAGCCCAAAATGAGCAAGGGTCCAGTGACACAGTCATAGCTTCGATGTTCACTTGGAGATACTCCTGTGCCATCCTCTCTAGGCGTTGACTATGTGGTGAAACGATTCCACAAAATTGCTGTTACCAGCAGATACTGTGTTACTGTTACGGTTTGAGTGATGAAGACTCGAAAGTCCCACGGTTTGCAAGTTAGAACTGTGAGATTCTCTACGTGCACCACTGGTGTTTTGTGGAAAAGCACATGTAAGATTCTGCAACAGCCTCTACTGATACTCCTGCATGCGTGAATCCCTTTCTATGGCAGAAATTATTTCGGCAAATTTACTTTTGTACTGGGGATCTAAGAGTGTGGCAACCCAGTAGTCGGGATTACTTCGAATTCTGACAATCCGAGGGTCATGTTGCAGGTAGTGCAGCAAGAAGGAACTCATGTGTCTTGTGCATCCAGGAGGACCAAGTCCTTGTTGTGTTGATAGCGAGGTAAGAATCATGCTTCCTTCCTCTGCCCTCTCCCCCCAACCTCGCACAACAGAAATGTGATCAAGGTCTCCCTCATCAGATGAGTCTTACATGCCCATCGCCAGTTCGTCCTCCACTTCTTCCTCGGCTCCTGCACCTTCCTCAACAGTTTGGCTGCTACCATGCGCCCTGGTTAATCCCTCTCCCCCACCCTCCCATGCCTGCCGCCTTGGTGCTGCCGACCGTCTGGACCTTGGAGATGTTATCCCTTCCGCATACGACTCCTCCTCTACTTCCTCCACCTCCTCTTGTCCCACCACCTGACTCTGAATTCTGTTTAACGTGTGCTCCAGCATGTAAATCACGCTATCATGCTGATAATGACATCGTCGTCAGCACTAAACATCTTCGTCACCATTTCAAAACTGTGCAGAAGGGTGTGTGGCGCCCCTGAGGGTTCAGTCACCACAGAGGTACTGCATCTCACCCAGAGGTGTGGTATCTCACCCTCAGGTAAGGAAGGAATATGGCTCGGGACCCTAACACCTGCATCCAACACATACCCGCAGTGGGGGTATGGCGAGATTGCTCCTAAGGGAGAGCACAGTCCCAGGTCCCTAGCTGGTGGGAGGGTCCTATGTAGTGGGTGTGGGTGGAGAAAGATGCTTAGGGGAGCACATGACAGGGAGAGTATAAATAGGAAGCCATCTTAGAAAGAGCAAGCCAGTCAG
Organism: Phyllobates terribilis; assembly: GCF_046119375.1. Classification (NCBI taxonomy): domain Eukaryota; kingdom Metazoa; phylum Chordata; class Amphibia; order Anura; family Dendrobatidae; genus Phyllobates; species Phyllobates terribilis. The sequence continues at coordinate 403,321,490 of NW_027362762.1, forward strand.
AGGAGGAGAAGTGACAGGAGCAGAGGCTCTGCATGAGCTCTGCTCCGGAGGCGGGCCTAGCCTGGGAGGCCCAGGACTGAAGGAGAGAAGAGAGGAGTGGGAGCAGGAAGGCTCCAGGAACCGAAGGGACCCTAGGGGTATGGGCCGTGCAGAAGGCCACCCGTACGCCCGCTGCTACCAGGAGTTAGAGGGGTCAGGCCAGATAATCGGAACCGGTCCCTCAACTAGCGGAGAAACAGCAAGGCTCAACTAGAAACCGGAGGCTGCAGAATTTCATGTACTGCAGGCCAAAGTCCACACCAGTCTCACTAAGAAGGTAGCCACATAGGACCCAGGGGACGGAACACACGTCGCCCGCCAAGGCTCGAGGATACCGGATAGAAGTGTCACTGGGTGTGAGGTGCAGGGAGAAGGCCAGAGAAAGGACACACAGAAGGGGGTCCTGCTAAGTACTCCGGAGCTATCTGGGGGTGGACTGAGCCCCTCACTGAGTACACACAGCATGACGGAGGAGATTGCTCTGGTACCTGTAATCTGGACTGCAACAACTGTGAGTAAAGATTTTGGGACTGCATCACACGGACTCTGTGTTCATTACTGACTCCCTGCACTACAACCACCATCATCCACCCACACTGCCCTGAAGCTACATTCTTCCTGTGGGGAGTAATAATACCATTGCTGCAAAACCACCAGCTTCAGAGGACTGTTCCGCAGTGGCGGCCCCTTTAGCCGCACTCCACAGGTGGCGTAGTCGGACATTATAAAACCCATATATACAAATTACCCTTGGATTGACCTCCCTGGGTCACGGACCGGGTCGCCGCCACAGTGACTACAACCCCCAGCGTCTACCGACCCGGCTCCGGGTACCCCACGGCCCAGGGGGAGCGTCAACTTCATAGGTCCCTGATCTGAGACCACTCCTGCAGCGTGATTTGTCCCACCTCTGTATCTCGTTGGCCCAGGCTATACGTCAGAACGTATTGCACCAGGGCTTGTCGGTGCTGCCACAGTCGCTGCAACATGTGCAGAGTTGAATTCCACCGTGTCAGCACATCGCATTTCAGCCGGTGAACTGGCAGGCCCAACGACTTCTGTAGAGATGTAAGTCGTTGAGCTGCGGGATGCGAACGGCGGAAGTGAGCACACATCGACCGTGCCCTCTGCAGATGGCCATCTAGTCCGGGATAGTGGGCTAAAAATTGCTGGACAACCAGGTTCAACACAAGAGCCATACAAGGCACGTGTGTGACATTGCCCCGGCTAAGGGCCGCACCCAGGTTTGCAGCATTGTCGCACATGGCCTTCCCTGGTTGCAGGTCCAGTGGAGACAACCATTCATGAAACTGGGTCTCCAGAGCTGACCACAAGTTCTCAGCTGTGTGACTAATATTTCCCAGACATTTCAAAGTAAACACCGCCTGATGCCATTGAGCCCTGCTGCCAGCATAGTAGGGAGGTGTGCAAGATTCCTTCTGCGCAGTTACAAAGCGGATGGCATTACCAGACAGGCTTTGGGTGCAGGTGGAGGACCGAGAGGAAGATGAGGAGGCAGAAGCAGTGGAGGAACTTCTAGATAAAGAGGATTGACGTACAACTCGTGGGGACGGCAAGACTTGGACAGCAGCCCCTTGTCCTGCTGTCACCATAGTTAGCCAGTGCCCAGTCAGCGACATTTAACGCCCCTGTCCATGCCTATTCACCCAAGTGTCTGTGGTGAAATGCACCCTGTCACACACAGAGTTTCTCAAAGAAGCGGTGATGTTGTGTGCGACATGCTGGTGTAGCGCAGACACACCTTTCTTTGAGAAGTAGTGCCGACTGGGCATCTGGTACTGGGGCACTGCGACGGACATAAGGTCTCGAAAATCCTCTGTGTCCACCAGGCGGAAAGGCAGCATTTCTGTAGCCAATAGCTTGCAGATGGTGAAATTCAACCTCTTAGCTTTCTCATGGCTAGGAGGAAATGGTCTTTTACTTGTCCACATCTGAGGGACCGAGGGCTGTCTGTTGTACTTAGACGGGGTTGAGTAGGGTGTCCCCGGCAAACTTGCCGGTCTGTGAGGAAGATGCAGGCAGAAAAGTTAGGTTGCCTTGATCCAAAGGTGGTGCTCTCGATGTCGGAGAGTGCTCAACACCAGCTGGTGTTTCCACTTCCAAATGAAATGGCCAATCACACTGGCTGTTGCGGGTAAAGAGGTGGCAGGTCTGCGTCCAAAAACATGTGTGACTGCTGTACCCCCAGTTACAGAGGATGAAGAGGCTGCGGATGCACAAGATGGGGCAGACGGTGGTTGGCCCGGCCCGCTAGGCCGCATTGTAGCACAGTGAGCTTCCCACTGCAACTTATGCTTCATATCCATGTGACGGTTCATGCATGAAGTACTCAAACTATGGATTTTTTGGCCTCTACTTAGCTTTTGGTGACAAATATTACAGATAACAAGAGTTGGGTCATCCTTATCGATCTGAAAAAATGCCCAGGCTATGCAAGGCTTAGAGCCCATGCGACCTGAAGAGCCACTACCACTTGTGGTCAGAGGCAGAGTTGTGGTTGAGGATGCAGTTGTTGACGTGCTTCCAGTACTCCGTCTCTGTCCAGGAAGGAGCAACCTAACCTCGTCGTCACTAGCATCTGTGACGCCCAGCTGCGCTTGGTATCACAGCTCCTAGAAGAGTGCATTGATGGAATCCTCCACAAGAGGCCCCCATAAACATTCACACATCTCCACCTTCCACCTCAGACCAGCAGAGGGAGCCCGTTAGGGATATAAATAGGGAAGGTGGAGCTACGCAGTTCAGTTCCTCTGAAGAGTTCCTGCAGTAGAGAAGCCTAAGAGAGGTCAGTCTGCAGTGGAGCTCAGTCTAGTCTAGAGAACTCAGTTAATAGTTCAGCAGTGGAGCACGAGGCTCCTATTAGCTAGATTCACGGAGCCCAGTTAGAGCTTAAGGTGTGCTGGCGCCATAAGATCGGTGAAGCGCGGCAAGTTGCCGTTAGTGTGTATAGCCTAGTGAGGGCCTGAGTAGGCCGAAGGCGAGTGGAGAGTTAGTACATAGGTGGCAGAGGAGCTCAACCAGCTCACCCCGAAGCATTTACCGGACACCGGATCCGAGCTTACCGGGATCTCTGACCCAGTAAGGCATAACTGGAATCCCTGGAGAACTACAAGTCCCAGGATCGCTAAGGTGCTGATATGTAACAGAGCCAGGAGACGCTTAGGCCCTGAATACTGGGAGCGTGAACTCCAAGACAAGCTCCTACCACAAGGTCAGCCAGCGCAGGACAGAGACAAAGTTAGGCCTAGCTCCAGGCAAGTCAGAAACTTACTACGCAGAGGCAAGGAACAGGAGGCCCTACACCCGCTCATTGGGGAGGATCCTGATATGCACCCTTCACCCTACAGTGCTCCGGGATGTGACTGAATTTCCACCAGTAAAAGGTACTGAAGTGACTACCGTGTCCGTTCCTGTTCTTGCTCTGACCCAGCTGGGTCTCGCCTGTCCTGCATTCCCCCTGCATATTCTTTTCTGAGGCCTAGCTCCACCTGTGGGGAGCTATACCATCGAGCTGCCTTATCACCGGCCTCAGTGGACTACTGCATCGCTGGTGCTTCTCACCAGATACCACAAGTGGCGTCACGAACTCTTATAAAATTAACAATTATCCACCCTTTTAAAGACTGACCCCAGGGTACGGGCCCGGGAGCCGACCACCACAACATCCAAAAGGCCAGGCAAAGGCCCGGGTACCGAGTCATCCCCATCCCCAGGGCTAGTCACATCCTCCTCCACCTCCTCTGCTGACCTCATCCACTGGCTGACTGTGGGTTGATAGTAAGTGGGATCTCCAACCTCGTCATCATCACCCTGTGTGTTCTCACACCCGTCGTCCTCAGAGCCAACCTCTTCCTGCCCTGACCGAAAAGTCAAGTTGTCGCTCCAGTCAGGTATTTGAGTCTCATCATCGTCTTCATCATTGTCTCCACCAACAGGAGTTACAGTTTGGGAACGAGGGTCTACATTATGCTCAGAACCTTCTTCATCTGGTCCTTGATCCGACTCATAAAGATTCTGGGCATCAGTGCAGATCATTTCCTCGTCTGGATTAACAGAAGCTCTGGAGCAGACCTCCGTTTCCCAGGCTATAGTATGAGTAAACAGCTGTGCAGACTCAACCATCTGTGTTACCCCATACTCAGACGGGCAGCTGGAGACTTGGGAGCTGTGAGGAAGCAAGTGCGATTGGGGTGACACCTCTGAGGACTGGAGTATTTGTGATGTTGAAATTGAGGTGGAGGAGAGCCCACTTGAAGGAGCACTTGATATCCGTTGAAGCACCTGCTGTTTTTGTGCCTCATCTGGAATTTGTAGCGATGGGCGTGTCCGTAAGAAAGGGATCGTATCACATTGTCCACGAAAAGAAGTAGACATCTTAGTTTGGCTGGAAGATGGTCTTTCTTCTGCAGATGTTACTCCCCCCCACCGCGGGGGGGCTCGACCCACCAGCGGACAGGCACCAGTATTGAGAGAGGAGGGCTGGCCATCAGGGTCCACCGCAGCTCTGGCACAAACCCGGCGACACGGAGGTCGCACGGGCAGGAACGGACTGGCCGTGTCGGCTTCGCACTTTTCTGGTTTAGAAGGGCATGACATGCCTATATCTGTGTCTCCCCCTCCTTTTACTCCTCCACCTCTTTTCTTTTTGCATGACTATATGTACTTGTCACTTTTCCATGTGTTAGTTGTGTCTTCTGAGAAGTTTGTCAGCTTTTGGACATCTTTGAAGGTGTTTTCTATGTGTTTTTATGTGTTTTTGTTTGCCTGCCATTGGTTTTAACGGTGTTCGAAGGTGTTCGACGAACAGTTCGACGAACAGTTCGGCGAACATACGGGTGTTCGACGAACCGAACCGAACTCGAACACTACGGGGGTGGCTCAACACTAATTGAAATGTTGTTTTTAATTACCTCTAACCTCCACGACACTTCCAACGGGCATTGCATTTCCTCCTAATTTTAGTCAGCTTTTGCTTTTCAATGAAAAGGCAAAAACTAAGGGAGGCCCACTCCCCAATAATGGGTAGAAGGTTTTTAGTACGCTGTAATCCACGTCTGTTTCAAGGGGCATTGCAGTTCCTCATAATTTTTGGAAAGCCTTCCATTCACTGCTTAGGCCAACAGTGTACATGAGACCCAGTTGCTATAAATGGAAAAAACAGTTTATTTAAGGCCCTCTGACCTCCATGTCATTTCCAAGGGGCATTGGAGTACATCAAATTTTTTGGTAGGCATTGCACTCACTGTATGCCCTATAACTGTGTAGCCGAACCGCTCATTTTGTTACAGAATCATATCCTACAAGACATATGTGGTTGACTGGCCTGATATTGATGTGAATGGTCCCTGTTCCTCCTGCTCTTTCTCCTTTGCCACTACCTCATCCATCATTTATCACCTGAAGCTTTGTTTTAACGGGAGTCATAGAACTGAGATAGTAGCAGGAAAAAAGGTAGGATATGCGCCAAAACGCTGACCACCTCAGGCCTAGCCGCTACTACATACATGCGCTTGCATTCCAAGAAAACAAAGCTGATGCTAACTTCTATCATCATCATCATGGTCCTCACCTTAGCACTCTCAACTCCCCTGATGGAGAAGCCAGGGCCCACCGGAGGAGTCTGGTTCTCTGGTGGGCTCGTCTAATGCTGCCCTAAGGCAGGCCGGGCTAAGAAAAGTGTGTGGGGGGATATTCCAAGGAGAAATAGGGGCGGCTGGGGACCGTTTATGGACACCCGGCTGCCCCCAGGCGGCTGGGAACCGTGTGTAGACACCCGGCCGCGGTGCGGCTGGGGAGCGAGTATGAACACCCAGCCGCTGGGAGGCTGGGGACTGAGTATGGATTCCAGGCCGCCAACGCAGCCATGATGTGGTGGCCAGATTCCGCCTCCACATGCCTAAAAGGCCCAATTTCAAGTGCAAGCAAGCAGTATGGTATTGCAGCCTGGGGGTGGGTGGGTGGCAGGCTGCACACTTATGCTTGCATTCCAAGAAAACAAAGAAGATGCTAACTTGTATCATCATTATCATGCTCCTTCACCTTGGCACTCTCAACTCCCCTGATGGAGAAGCCAGGGCCCACCGGAGGAGTCTGGTTCTCTGATGGGCTCGTCCAATGCTACCCTAAAGCAGGCCGGGCTAAGAAAAGTGTGTGGGGGGATGTTCCAAGGAGAAATAAGGGCGGCTGGGGACCGTTTATGGACACCCGGCTGCCCCCAGGCGGCTGTGGACCGTGTGTGGACACCCGGCTGCGGGGCAGCTGGGGACCGAGTATGGACATCTGGCTGCACCCTGGCGGCTGGGGACCGAGTGTGGACACCCGGCCGATGGACGGCTGGGGACTGAGTATGGATTCCAGGCCGCCAACGCAGCCATGACGTGGTGGCCAGATTCCACCTCCTCATGCCTAAAAGGCCCAATTTCAAGCAAGCAGTATGGTATTGCAGCCTGGGGGTGGGTGGGTGGTTGGCTGCAGATTTGCGCTTGCATTGCAAGGAATGGGGGAGATACAATTGAACAGTGCCCTGGGACAAGAACTTGCATGGGGATAGTTGTATGTCTGCATCTTCTGATGCGGCAAGGATGACTTCTGATGGGCACACTTTGAGGCAGTGACCTGGGTATAAGAGATGCTTCCAGGGGTCTTCCCCATGCTGTTCCCATGTCTTTTCAGCACTGTATGCATGTGTCATACAGCACATGGCCAGATAAGGTTGTAAAATGTTAAAATGACATTTCCCGGTGAATGCATTTGTCATGGTTGAAAGCAATACAAAAGTGCAAAAACGCATAAAAAATGCTACTTGTGAACATAGCCCAAGGTGTGGAGGAGTATTTTTTTGGGGGGGTTATTTATTTTACCTTATACACAAGTCTTTACCCTGGAAAGGAAGTTCCTTAACATATTTCACAGGAAAGCAGTTTCAGTTTCGTTTTTGAGCGTTTTATTGTGAGCCCTTAAAAGTGGCTTAATACCTCTGACCACGTTGTTGACAGCAGTGACCTGGGGGACAGAAATGCTTCCTGGGGCGATCCCCATGCTGTCCCCATGTCTTTTGAGCACTGTCACTATCGTTTTGGGCACTTTTTAGGCTTTCTACAGACTGCTGGGGGTGCCGCCGCAAAAATGCTCGGGTCTCCCATAGACTAACATTGCTCTCGTTGCTCGGGTCGAGCACTCGAGTATCACGGCGAGCTCGGCCCGAGCTTCGAGCACCCGAGCATTTTAGTGCTCGCTCAACACTAATAAAGAGCTATAGGCAGGGCTCATCCATTGAGCAAAGACCATAAGACTCTAAAGCATGACAGCTGTGTGTACGATAATTCTGAGTTGTGGACCCACTCCCTGATGTCCATATCTCCTTATAGAACATGGAAAAATGGGTTGTCCCATAAAATGCCCCTTTTTGAATTAAAGAAACTTAGCAATTAGTAAATTGCTACATATATGGCTTCAGGAAACACCAGCAACCAGTTATTATTGAAGGAGAAGTTGTGACTTGTCATACATTTTCTTGGTAGTGTTTGCTGCTTGAAAAACTGCAGATGCTATTACATGCTGGCCATTAAAATGCCATGGCTCATAGAGAAAAGTCCTAAGGAGAGAAAAATAGTTTTATGACCCATGTAGCTGGGACCCCTATCTATGACATTCTCATGCCTTTTAGGAAGTTCATTTGCAATTATGTGACTGAATTTTGCATATAAAATAAGTAATTATACATTTTAGATATGAGCAGAAGCTACTGTGTAAAAGGTCATATTATGATTCTCCAGTATTTCATTTTAGGTTCGTACCAATGATAAATAAGGAATCTTTTCCATTACAAACTTTAGAGCACCATCTACCTAAATGTTCAGGTCCTTTATTTGTATCAGCAAAATAGTATAATTCTTATGATGCTTTTAATCAATGGTCACGCTATCTTCAGATGTGGTGACTTTCATGTGGAACACAGAAGATGCCAACAAGAACTGAAGGGAACAGCGCATAGTGAGGCCCTTCATTCTAACAATTGGGTGAGGTATCAGAACTCCATCATTATAAACATCTGACATGTACAGTATAAATTATTATATACAGTAGTGATAATAAGACTTAGTCTCTATTTTAAATAATAAAGGCGATACCAAATTTTACTCATGCTCAAACATCAAATCCAAGTCCTAATGATTAAATGGATTCTCCAGTTACTTCAAACTGATGATCTATTTACACGACGTGTCATCAGTATCTCAGATCTGTGGGGGTCCAGCATATGTTGTGGCAACTGTGGCGTACAAGAGAAGACCTCCTATTCAAAAGAATTGGAGTTGTTCTGCAGTACTTAGCAGTGGTTGTTGCCAATGGCATTTTAAAGCTGCCTCTGGAAAGGATATCACTATAGTAGTGTCAAAGCTCCATAGACGGTTCAGCCAAATTTTGCTTTAGAACTCTTGAGTTTATATCATATGACTGGGTACTGAGAGTTGAGTAGAGCTGTGGAATGATAATGATTGCAGTAAATAGTACAAGTGATCACTAAATTTATCACTAAAGGGGCTAAAAAAGTAAAACATTTTTTTAAATGTTAAAATGATTGAAAATGTCCAAAATATACAATTATTTATACCACACAATAAACAGCATAATGAAGAAAAAAAAATCCAAGCTCCAGAATTACTGTTTTTTTGGGCCACCACATCTGCACTAAAAAAATGCAGTAAGAAACAAACCAAAACATTGTACGTACCCCAAAATGGAACCAATAAAACCAACAGTTTCCCAAGCAGAAAAAGGCCATTACACACAACTTCACTTGCGGAAAAATAAAAAAAGTATTTATTTTGCAATAAAAATCACTTTTTTTTTACAATGTTCTGAAATTTTTATGACCACTAAAATATAAAATTCAACTATATAAGTTTGGTCACACTGTAATAAAATTGGTGAATTATGTTGCGGTCATTTTTATTGCATAACTGAATGCTGTAAAAGCAAATCCCCAAAACCCAATGGCAGAATTGTCTTTTTTTCACCACTTCACCCTATTTGAAATTTTTTCCCTGTTTTTCAGTATGTTGTATTCTATATGGAAAAGTGAAAAGTGTCATTCAAAACTAGAACTCATTCTGGAAAAATTAAGCCCCCATATGGCTCTGTCAACATAAAAAAATAACTTGTGGCTCTTGGAAGAAGGAGAGGAAAAATGAAAGCACAAAAGCAAAAGATGACCTCTTCAGGACGGGATTTTTTTTTATTAGAACTGTTCTTCTTGTACTATAATAAACACTTTTATTCACATGTTAAAAATTAAGCATTGGTATCACTTATATTATACCTTGGGCCAATATAACCACTATGGACATGATCAAATGCTGTCCACAAAAGAGTTGCCTTCAGTGTCATATAACTATCCTACATTATTTTATTGTCCAAGTACTATTAAATATTTAAATAAGAACTTCTAGTACTGCAGCTAAGTGCAGGAGTGGAATGAGAGTGGAAAATAAAGATTATGCGCCCTTTACTAACCAAGAAAGACATGATACAATAATTTAGGTAAATAAATTGTGCTTAAAGGTAAGTGTACATTTCCTGCAGAACTGCCTGTAAACTTCAAGAACTGTATTTAGGCCATGGGCCTTAAGGGACTGTCATGATGTCCAAATATGTAATCCCAGTCCCTTGAACTGCAATTGCAGATACATCACATTGTCAAAAGTGGCACTTTCTTTACAAGGAAATGCAAACATTTGAGTTAGGATACATGTACAGTATACATTGCTTTGAAAAAGTTTTCATTCCCCGTGAACATTTCCACATTTTTTCATGTTACACCCACAAACATTTTTATTGCCATTTTATGTGATACATCAGCACAAAGTAGTATTTTTAAAGTGTAAAGGAAATTATATATTGGTTTTCTAAATATTTTAAAAATGTAAATCTGAAAATTGTGATATACATTTGTATTCAGCCCCCCTGAGTTAGTACTTTGCAGGACCAATTTTCGCAGCAATTACTGCTGCAAGTCTTTTGGGTATGTTTCCACCAGCTTTGCACATCTAGAGGCTAAAATGATTTTTTTTGTCTGCACTGACGAGGGCCAACAGCCCGAAACACCGTGTCTGCAAATTGAGATTCAGATTTGGCTTTTATCCTAAGTCATATTGCACAACTCGTTAAAGGGTTAATTGTGACTTGTAAGATTGCTGCTTCCAATAGGTGGCGCTATTGAGTTCAAGTCCTCTTTTTCTCTGTAGATTCAATTTGCATATTATTTTTCTTTGCAAACTTGTCTCATCTGATCAGAGCATCTCCTCCCATATCCTAGCCGTGTTCACTACACAGCATTTTTCTGGCCTTTCATTTTTCAAAGGCCAGAATTGTGAAACATACGACTAATCGTTTTCCTGTAAACATATTCTCCCGCCAGAGTTGTGGATCTCTGCAGCTCCTACAGAGTGACCATGAGCCTCTTGCCTGCTTCTCTAAGTTTTGCTTTCCTTGCTTGAGATATCAGTTTAGGAGGACGGCCATGTCTTGGTAGGTGTGGAGACATGGGGGTCAGTGGGTGCACCCGTCCGCTGGCCAGAGACAGCATGGATCAGGGCTCATCCCACTGAGTGCTTGCTCTTCTTACCCATGGGCATAATACTACTAAGACAACACAGGGTGAGGGTAAAACAGTTTGGCAATACTTTATTGAACCACCAGCAGACAATAACATATAGAGCAGTCCCAGCAAATACCCAAGATGGTGCAAATTACAGAGTTTCACCCTTCTGCTTACTCGCCGGGATTAGAGCAGCTGTGACTTCGGAGCTTCCAGGGCTGACTAACCCCCACCAGTGGCACCCTGCTGAGGAGGTAACAATAAGCTTTTTAAGCTGGCAGATCATTGAGATATGGGACCAGGTGACCTAAGAGTCCCAACCTGGCTTCTCCGAACGTCTTCAAGAGGCCAAGTGACAAGAGAGTCCCAACCTGGCTTCCCCAAATGTCTACATGGGTTTAGTGGTGGTCAATGGGGCAGATCTGTATTCTTTCAGCTCGGGCCGTGGTCCCTTAGGCTGGCATATTGTAGAATGTCAAAACTGTGTCCCTCCTGCTAGAGCCATGGTGTCCTGGCTGCTGTTCTGTAGAGTATCTCCTCTGTATTCCTCTTGATGGAGTCATTGTGTCCTGGCTGCTATTCTGTAGAGTTTCTCCTCTGTATCCTCTGTATCCCTCTTGATGGAGCCATAGTGTGCTGGCTGCTGTTCTGTAGAGTATCTACTCTGTATCCCTCTTGATAGGGCCATGGCGTCCTGGCTGCTGTTCTGTAGAGTCTCTTTGCAGAAGAATAAAGGACCCTTTTTATACCCACATCTGTAGTTCAGGCCATCATCCACAGGTCAGGGGGAAGGTGGGATGAGGTCAACTCGCATTGTTTGAGTATTTAATCAATCTGCATAGTTCGTCCTTCCCTGCTTGCAGGTCAACAAGATGCATGGACTTATATAATGGGTAATAAACTTATGGCTCAGGTCTCTTGACCAACTGAAGAAATATACGACTGGCATAAGTAAGATTAAATGCTGTGTCGTCACAGTAAGTTTGCAGTTGTGCCATACTCCTTCCATTTTTGGATGATGGATTGAACAGTGCTCTGTGAGATGTTCAGAGCTTGGGCTATTTTTTTATAACCCTGTTTTACTCTTCTGCTCAACTTTATCCCTGACCTGTCTGGTGTGTTTCTTGGTTTTCATGATACTGTTTGATCCCTAATGTTCTAAAAAAAACCTCTGAGGCCTTCTCAGAACAGCAGTAGTTATGTTGAGAATAAATTACACACACGTGGACTTAATTTACTAACTATGTGACTTTTGGAGGCAGTTGGTTACTCAAGATTTATTTAGCGGTATCAGACTACAGGAGGTTGAATACAAACGCACATCACAATTTTCAGATTTATATTTTTAATATATTTAGAAAACAATGTATCATTTCCTTTATACTTCACAAATACTTGATACTTTGTATTGGTATATCACATAAAATCCCAATAAAATACATTTAAGTTTGTACGTGTAATATGAAAAACGTGGAAAGACTCACTGGGTATGAATACTTTTTCAAGGCACTGTACATACAATATGTAAATTAAATGGTTATTCCCATAATATATTATCCCTGGTACATGGATAAGGTATATCTTGTTATTTTGGGCACATCTCCCATGTACAGTATTTCCATCATACAGTATGCAGACGTATAAAAATTAAGTGTAATGGGCTGACAGCTATATAAAATATAAAGCACATCATACATTTCTTCCATTATCTATTCATACACAGTCTTTGAATCAAAAGAACAAATATTCAAGTGCAGTTAATAATAGCAAAGGTTTTTAATAATTACTGAAAGCGAAGTATGTTGGAAGTAATGAGACTTGACCGGTGTGAAAAATAATCACCATTTGGATGAAAGTAGCAAATGTACCTCTGTGACATTAGCCATACTCAGTATATGTAACTTATCATCATATGTATTAAAAAGGGATTTTAATACTTTTCAAAATGAACATTCTTCTGCAGTTCACTTACTGGTTACTCTGGAGACATCAAACTTATTTTCTGTCATTAAAATACTTTCTATCTAGTAATAAATTGCTTTTCTGATGCTCTTTTACCTTGTTTGAGAATAATATTAAACTTTCTACAGAGCATAAACCTGAATAACTACAATTAGGTCATAGGTTTCATCAATTAAAACTTTTTGTTGTTATATATTATATCTTCTATTTACCACAACCAAACTAATATTTGTCAACTGTTAAACTTTTAACATCAGTTCCCTTAGAGTTGCAATTAATAGAGTCATTATTATACTCATTATGTTGGGGCAATGACATTTTAATATGATTTTTATAAACTAGATCTAAATATATTCTATCTGACTTCAATTAAGATTTTCACACCATTCTAACATTTACTTTGGCTTTTGTTATTTCGAAATCCAATCATTTATGTCAACTGTTTGTGGAGATGTTATGCTTCACAGCTAAAACTTTATCTAGAGAGTTTATTTGTTGTTAAAACAAGTCACATAAAGCAAATTATCTATATATATAATCGTCTTATCCCATCTGTCTGTCTGTCTGTCTTTCTGTCTGTCTGTCTGTCTGTCCAGGAAATCCCGCATCGCTCATTGGTCCGGCAGCGGCCAATCAGCGCCGCGGGATTTCTGAAAAAAGATGGCGGCCGTTAGCGGCTCATCTGCGGGACGGAGCTCAGCGGCGATGCAGCCGGGAGATGAGCGCCGCGAGGCACTCATCTCCCGGCCGGTACCAGCAGAAGGACCTCGACTGCTGGACCCATCTGCGGGACAGAGATGCAGCCGGGAGATGAGCGGCGCGAGACGCTCATCTCCCGGCCGGTAGCAGCGGAAGGACCTCGACTGCCGGACCCATCTGCGGGACAGAGATGCAGCCGGGAGATGAGCGGCGCGAGGCGCTCATCTCCCGGCCGGTAGCAGCGGAAGGACCGCCGGCGCCGTTGACCTCCATGCGGAAGGGAGGACCGGGGAGCGGCGCTGCAGGTCGGGATACTTCTGCTGCGAGCGCCCGCTCATGTCCCGGGTTCTCGCAGCGGAAGTACCCGCACAGGCAGCGCCGCTCCCCGGTGCTCACCAAGATGATTCGATGATTGGTCGCGGTCTTCGGACCCGACCAATCACTGATCTTAGCGCAAAAGTTAAACACCGCTGTGCTGATTGGTCGCGGATGCTGCCCGCGACCAATCACCGATTTGGGCGCCACATTTAAATATCGGCCGCGACCAATCAGCACAGCGGTGTTTAAATGTGGAGCCAAGATCGGTGATTGGTCGCGGCCGATATTTAAATTTGGCGCCCAAATCGGTGATTGGTCGCGGGCAGCGTCCGCGACCAATCAGCACAGTAGTGTTTAACTTTGGCGGCAAGAACAGTGATTGGTCGCGGACCAAGACGGCGACCAATCACCGATTTGTGCGGCACATTTAAATAGCGGCCGCGACCAATTGGATGTCAGCGCCGCTCCCCGGTCCACCCTTCACACCCTAGGCGCATGGATGTCAGCGGCGCTGCCTGTGCGGATAGTTCCGCTGCGAGAACCCGGGACATGAGCGGGCGCTCACAGCAGAAGTATCCCGACCCGCAGCGGCGCTCCCCGGTCCTCCCTTCACACCCTAGCCGCTGATGTCTCCACAGTATCCGCATGGTGTTACAAAGTTCCGGACATTTGTGTTAAAAATCGCTGATTGGTCACTGGCGCTGCCAGCGACCAATCACCGATTTGGGCGCCAAATTTAAATATCGGCCGCGACCAATCACCGATCTTAGCTCCACATTTAAACACCACTGTACTGATTGGTCGCGGACGCTATTTAAATGTGGCGCCAAAATCGGTGATTGGTCACGCCCAGCATCGGCGACCAATCAGCACAGCGGTGTTTAATTGTGGAGCCAAGATCGGTGATTGGTCGCGGCCGATATTTAAATTTGGCGCCCAAATCGGTGATTGGTCACGGGCAGCGCCCGCGACCAATCAGCGATTTTTAACACAAATGTCTGGATCTTTGTAACACCATGCAGATACTGTGGGGACATCAGCGGCTAGGGTGTCAAGGGAGGACCGTGGAGCGGCGCTGCGGGTCGGGATACTTCTGCTGCGAGCAGTCGCTCATGTCCCGGCTTCTCGCAGCGGAAGTAGCCGCACAGGCAGTGGCGCTCCCTGGTCCTCACTAATACGATTCCGCTCCCCGGTCCTCACCAATACGATTCGCTGATTGGTCGCGCTCTCCGCATGCAACCAATCAGTGATCTTGGCGCTAAAGTTAAACACCGCTCTGCTGATTGGTCGCGGCCGCTGCCCGCGACCAATCACCGATTTGAGCGCCACATTTAAATAGAGGCTGCGACCAATCACCAATTTTGACGCCACATTTAAACACTGCTGTGCTAATTGGTCGCGGACGCCAGACGCATCCAATCTACGAGATTGGCGCCAAATTTAAAGAACGCTCTGCTGATTGGTCGCGGTGGCCGGCCACGACCAATGAACGAGATGGGCGGCAAATTTAAACGCCGCTCTGCTGATTGGTCGCGGCCGGCTACCGCGACCAATCAGCGAGATGGGCGACAAATTTAAACGCCGCTCTGCTGAGTGGTCGCAGCCGGCCACCACGACCAATCAGCGAGATGGCCGGCAAATTTAAACGCCACTCTGCTGATTGGTCGCGGTGGCCAGCCGCGACCAATGAGCGAGATGGGCGGCAAATTTAAATGCCGATTTGCTGATTAATCGCGGCCGGCCACCGCGACCAATCAGCGAGATTGGCGGCAAATTTAAACGCCGCTGTGCTGATTGGTCGCGGTGGCCGGCCGCGACCAATCAGCAAGATGTCCTGCAAATTTAAATGCCGCTCTGCTGATTAATCGCGGCCGGCCACCGCGACCAATCAGCGAGATGGGCGGCAAATTTAAACGCTGCTCTGCTGATTGGTCGCGGCCGGCCACTGCGACAAATCAGCGATATCGCCGGCAAATTTAAATGCCGCTCTGCTCATTGGTCACGGTGGCCGGCCGCGACCAATCAGCGAGATGGGCGGCACATTTAAACGCAGCTCTGCTGATTGGTCGTGGTGGCCAGCCGCGACCAATCAGCGATATAGGCTGCAAATTTCAACGCCGCTCTGCTGATTGGTCGCGGCTGCCGGCCGACCGCGACCAATCAGCGAGATTGGCGCCAAATGTAAACACCGCTGTGCTGATTGGTCGCGGCCGCCAGCGACCGCTACCAATCAGCGATTTTGGCGCCAAATTTAAACACCGCTCTGCTCATTGGTCCCGGCCGCCGGCCGGCCGAGACCAATCAGCGAGATTGCCGCCAAATTTAAACAACGCTCTGCTGATTGGTCGATTTTATCGCCAAATTTAAACAAGCTCTCCGGTCCTCACTAACACAGTTCGCTGATTGGTCGCGGCCGCCACCCGTGACCAATCACCGATATTGCCGCCAAATTTAAACACCGTTTTGCTGATTGCGCCCGGTCAGCCGCATACATATTCTAGAATACCCGATGCATTAGAATCAGGCCACCATCTAGTATCACATATTACACTAGGATTATTGACAAATACTAGCAAGCATCAATTGGACATTCCACCTAGATGAATTATTATACATTTTAATTACTGAAGAAAGGAAAGAGCATCAGGAACACATATAGCAGATCCTAATATTATCAAATCTATATCTGTATACCCAAATGATGCAGTTTGATACATTTGGTATATTGTTGCCCAGAACAGAGCAGAGACCCTTGGAGTAGCTCTTGGCAGTGTCCACCATACCCTCTATATTTCTCAAGACTTGGAAATGGTACACAAAATCATGTGAAACTGCAATTAAGGTTGTGAGCTTTTCCCGTCTTTGTTGCTGACCATACAGCCTCCCATTTGAGGAGTCTCATCTGTACACTAACGACTGGAACCTAATCCAGGGCTTGTGGCTCTTGCTTTCTTGAATTGCTCAGTGACATTTTTTCTCATTTTTTCCAGATTAAGACTATTTTTTTTTCTTAAGTACCCAGGATATATTAACAGAGGCAATACAGTTGACAGATTGAATGTCAGTAAGTGACTAAATGAAAAAACAATTATTTGGCATCACTGAACAAGTGTTACACACTCAACAAATTATACTAAGAGAATAGAAAAAAAAGGTGCCACATGAAGATGGATTATAAGTAGAGAAGAGCAAATCATTTGAAATTTGAATTCACTATCTTTGACAAATTTTTTAAAAAACATGATCCCCCGGTGAATCGATTTGTCATGAATTGCAAGTACAGCATAGTCTCCAATAGCTGAAAAAGAGGTGTCTAAGACTCTTAGGTCTCCTAGGATTGTATTAAACTCTTTTCAAGCTCTTTAGTGCACATATAGCCTTAGGTTCGTTAAGTGACCTTTTATATGCAGTAGCTATGAAAAAACGGATGGTAACTGGTGGTAACCAACAGCTCATTTAATAACACTCTGCACTAATAGACTTTTTTATGCATTTTAAAATGTAAATATGGTTAAAAAATTATCCCTTTTTGGGCGTCGACATCAGCCGTGCTCAAGTTTATACGCAGGCGGTGCATACAGAGAAAGCCATAGTCATTTGACAAGCGGTGGTCCAAAAATTATCCAGGTTTAAGGAGTAGCAACATGTTGGTTGTTGGAAACTCAGGAAGCTATATCTTTCTAACAAGTCATCCAAAAATGATCACTTTATTTGGAGCAGCTAAAGAATTAGAGTTTGGAAAGTTAAGAAGCAATGGATTTTTCAATTTTAGCCTTGATTTGGAACCAATTTCAAGTATATATACACTGCATAGGGCAGAATTCCCTGCAAAAGTACAGTAAAGCTATAGAATACAATGGACAGGCAAAAGATGTGTGACTGTCAATCTTCAGTCACAGTAGCTGCAACTGCACAGTATGGTAGGGCCAGCATTTTCAGCCTGGCAGCAGCAGCAGCAGCAGCAGCTCAGTGTAGATATAACATGATGGAGATGTAGAAGATGCTCAGTTGTGTGGAGGCTTCAGCTCTGGTGGTAGCAGAACAGTATAGAACATAATGGATAGGTAGGCAGATGTTATAGCCAATCGAATCATTGGCATCAGCCGTAGGTGACTGAAAATCGGCACTGATCCATCTCTGATTCATTTTGACAAATGTAAGGTTTTCCACATTTGCTGAGGATTTGAGATCAGCCGACAATAACACATTCACTGTTTATATAGAGAAGAATCTAAGGCAAGTTCCAAACAAGCCTTAAAAATTATTCCTATTTTGATATCCTCCAGAGGTTTGCTATTTGCAAAATGAAAAAATAATGGCATATTCTCAAGTCACAAAAAATTATATCTCTATTTAGTGAACAGAAACAAGTGAAGAAGCAACGACTTCTCAACTAGGAGTGAAAAAACTATCCCCTTTTTGGGATCCGCAACAGGTTTGATATTTGCAAAATGAATAAACAATTCAACAAGCCATTCAAAAACTATCGTTTTATATTAGGAGCAAGAAGATTGCTCTCAGTGGGAAAAACAAGATAATAATCTTGTAGTTATGTTACATTTTAATGGCTAACAAAAATAAAATTAATGATGTTACAAAGCAAGCTTTTTAGACTTCTTAAGTGTCTTCCTCAGGCATGGTATAACATAAGTATCCGAAGAAACACACATATATACACAAAAAATATTAGCGTCAGGAATAGGTTAGTTGTTTTCAAAGGAAAGAAGCAATTAATTTTCCAAAAGCCATGGAAAAATATGCCTTTTTTGGGAACAGATTCCTGTTTGTGTCCTCTGAAGAGGGTACGCTTCCCAGCAGCAGTACAGAGGTATTGATAAATAAGGCTTGAATATTTCAGGCAGACAAAAATAAATTTCGTTGCTATGGAAACAAGTATTAATTTTAACAAGTACATGTGCTAAGTTTTAGCAGAAAAGGTTAAGTAACTTTGAAAATGTGATTAAGACAAGTTAGCCATGTCAGGTTAATATTGGAACTTCAGCAAACACTTTCCAAAGGCATTTTGCTTTTGCAGGATAATGCACCACCCAGCAAGTCTCATATTGCTTTGCAAAAACTCAATGAAATCGGCTTTTAAATTGTTGATCATTGGCCATATTCTCCTGATTTGGCCCTTTTTCATGTTATCTATACATACACAGAATTGAATTCCAGTGGATTACGTCTTAAATGAAATGGCACTCCGGCAGACCGTTTGGTTTTTGTAAAGGCAGGAGGGTATGCTTTACCATGTAAGACTGGTTGATATGAGCAGATACTTAAAAACTTAACTTAGAAGTCTAATAGGTATCATAAAGATGATTATGTCAGTGATAACTACAGTACAGACCAAAAGTTTGGACACACCTTCTCATTTAAAGATTTTTCTGTATTTTCATGACTATGAAAATTGTACATTCACACTGAAGGCATCAAAACTATGAATTAACACATGTGGAATTATATACTTAACAAAAAAGTGTGAAACAACTGAAAATATATCTTATATTCTAGGTTCTTCAAAGTAGCCACCTTTTGCTTTGATGACTGCTTTGCACACTCTTGGCATTCTCTTGATGAGCTTCAAGAGTCTTCCAACAATCTTGAAGGAGTTTCCAGAGATGCTTAGCTCTTTTTGGCCCTTTTGCCTTCACTCTGTGGTCCAGCTCACCCCAAACCATCTCGATTGGGTTCAGGTCTGGTGACTGTGGAGGCCAGGTCATCTGGCGTAGCATCCCATCACTCTCCTTCTTGATCAAATAGCTCTTACACAGACTGAAAGTGTGTTTGGGGTCATTGTCCTGTTGAAAAATAAATGATGGTCCAACTAAACGCAAACTGGATGGAATAGCATGCCGCTGCAAGACGCTGTGGTAGCCATGGTGGTTCAGTATGCCTTCAATTTTGAATAAATCCCCAACAGTGTCACCAGCAAAGCACCCCCACACCATCACATCTCCTCCTCCATGCTTCACGGTGGGAACCAGGCATGTAGAGTCCTTTGGAACCAAAGATCTAAAATTTGAAATCATCAGACCAAAGCACAGATTGCCACTGGTCTAATGTCCATTCCTTGTGTTCTTTAGCCCAAACAAGTCTCTTCTGCTTGTTGCCTGTCCTTAGCAGTGGTTTCCTAGCAGCTATTTTACTATGAAGGCCTGCTGCACAAAGTCTCCTCTTAACAGTTGTTGAAGAGATGTGTCTGCTGCTACAACTCTGTGTGGCATTGACCTGGTCTCTAATCTGAGCTGCTGTTAACCTGCGATTTCTGAGTCTGGTGACTCGGATAAACTTATCCTCAGAAGCAGAGGTGACTCTTGGTCTTCCTTTCCTGGGGCGGTCCTCATGTGAGCCAGTTTCTTTGCAGCGCTTGAAGGTTTTTGCAACTGCACTTGGGGACACTTTCAAAGTTTTCCCAATTTTTCGGACTGACTGACCTTCATTTCTTAAAGTAATGATGGCCACTCGTTTTTCTTTACTTGGCTGCTTTTTTCTTGCCATAATACAAATTCTAACAGTCTATTCAGTAGGACTATCAGCTGTGTATCCACCTGACTTCTGCACAACACAACTGATGGTCCCAACCCCATTTATAAGGCAAGAAATCCCACTTATTAAACCTGACAGTGCACACCTGTGAAGTGAAAACCATTTCCGGTGACTACCTCTTGAAGCTCATCAAGAGAATGCCAAGAGTGTGCAAAGCAGTCATCAAAGCAAAAGGTGGCTACTTTGAAGAACCTAGAGAATAATACATATTTTCAGTTGTTTCACACTTTTTTGTTAAGTATATAATTCCACATGTGTTAATTCATAGTTTTGATGCCTTCAGTGTGAATGTACAATTTTCATAGTCATGAAAATACAGAAAAATCTTTAAATGAGAAGGTGTGTCCAAACTTTTGGTCTGTACTGTATATAAGGAATACCTCAGACACAACGGAGATATGAGAAATATATCGTAATTTTATTAGATACAAATATTTTTATATATAAAAAACATCACATAGTAAGTGTTGGGAGAGGGACAGCTAAAACGGTAGGGGGATACAGGGTTCAGAATCCCAGTAAGTGACAGAAAGCACTGCACTGACAGTCCCAGGTCACTGCGAACACTCTATAGGCATATCTACTACAGCTGATACCTTGAAAGTCCAGCGAGTTCAAATATAATTCAATAAATGTCAGTACATAAATATCGCGTAACAGCTATAGATATGAGATCAACACGTCATCTAATAATTCAGCTCAATCCATCATATATAAGTTAAGTTCAAAGGGATATTTGAGCTATTATAGTACATGTAAAATAATGGCTGGCGTGCCATGTAGTCATCTAGTGGTGATGTTCTGGCATGCTAGGCAATAAAGTGAATATCAGCTAGATATAAATACCTTGAGTCTTGGCAGAGAGCCTGGGGCTTGTGAGAGCATAAGACCAAACGCCTCAACACGCGTTTCGCCTCAGCTTCATCAGGAGGCGTGGTTATAATAAAAGGTGGGTCCCATTTATATAAATCAGGTGTATAGGTCACCAATCAGCGCGCAGTCAGTCGCGATGCACACAAATGACAAATGACAGCTCCAAACAGAATCACAATAGAATAAATACAATAACATAGAAATAGGCATATTCATCAAATATGGATCTTGATAGAGGAGATCATGTGGATATTATTCCCTCAAATAACGCATGACACGTTTTCTAAGACTTGATGAGATGTCAAATCTCCATAAAGAAATGGGGAGTCGTAACCATACGGCTCTAGCCACGATATAACAGAGTGCTAGAGATATCAAAAAGCACATCATTAGTGACCATATCAATTTAACAGTGCGAAAGAGATATAAAAGAAACAAAATGATAAAAACACACATCCAGGGTCTCATCATAAAAACAGCGTTGACATCCGAAAGGTTATAAGAAAGACTTGAAGCTAACAGACTCGTTCAGTCCAGAGGGCGTAAGCGTATCCAACACAATAATCCAGCTTCTCTCTTTTTGGAGCAGTTTTTGTTTGATATTACCTCCCCTTATATCCATATACACTCTGTCGATGCCACAAACTGACAGACCCTTAGGGCTACAGTTGTGGACATCGAAAAAGTGTCTAGGAATAGTTTTAAGTTGTTGGGGATCCAGACAGGTAGCAGCATTTTTTATGTCCCTAATATGCTCTTGAATGCGGATTTTTAGGAGTCTTGTGGTCATGCCTATATAGACAAGACCACAAGGACATCTAATGTGGTAAATGTCCGCTTCTGTTTCACAAGTGATGTGATGCAGAATTTTAAAATGTTTCACTTTACCAGAATTTGAAAATTCAGCTGTTTTAGTGATATATTTACATATTGAGCATCTCCCACAGGGGAAACAGCCCCATGGTGGACCCCTACTGCCAAAAAGAAATTGATTCTTAGGGGGGACATAATGGCTTCTAGAGACCATATCTCCTAAGGTCTTGGCTCTACGCCACGTTACTAATGGTTGTCTGGTAAGTTGGTGACGTAGGTCACGATCCGTGAGCAAAATAGGCCAATGTTTAGAAATTTTTTTTTTTATATTAATCCAATTGGCATTAAACGTTGTGATGAATCTTGGTTTGAAATCAGCAGTACTTGATTTATTTTTAGGGCCAGATAATAGATGTTCTCTGTTAGTAGTTTTGGCTCTCAAGAAGCCACGTTTAATGTCCTGATTTGGATAACCCCTATCTTGAAACCTGTGAGATAGATCATATGCTTGTTTGTGAAATCTATCATCACTAGAGCAAATACGTCGTGCTCGTAGGAATTGACCTACGGGAATGGAGCTCTTGAGTTTGGGTGGATGTGAAGATGAATAATGTAACAGAGCATTAGTAGAAGTCTCTTTCCGAAAGATATCTGTCTCAATATTGTTGTCTCTAGATTTTGTAATGAGTAGGTCCAAGAAGTCAACTGATGTCTGACTGTATTTCCATGTAAGGCGAATGTTTAAAGCGTTCTTATTCAGACTATTGAGGAATATATCTAGTCGCGACGTAGAGCCCTGCCTTTTTTTGGGTGTCTAATAACCGTGAAACATCCGGGCGGGGACTCGAGCATGTCATTTGAGCACACGCAGTACATGGTGCATACCTGAGTACCTGATGCAAACTCAAGTAGCGAGCACTTGCGCTCAAGACTAATGACAACTTATTCAATATGATGACCTAATGTTATCAAATTCTGTGTCGTACCTCAGGGTTCAAAATGTTCACTATACACCTTAATAAAATCCTTGAGGGGTATAGTTTCCAAAATGGGGTCACTTGTGGGGGAGCTCCACTCTTTAGGCACATCAGGGGCTCTCCAAACGCGACATGGTCTCCGCTAACAAATTGAATGGAAAATCGGCTCAAATTGTTAGCGGACGCCATGTTGCGTTTGGAGATCCCCTGCGTGCTTAAACTTTGGAGCTCCCCCACAAGTGACCCCATTTTGGAAACTAGACCACCCAAGGCACCTATCTAGATGCATAGTGAGCACTTGGAACCCTTAGGTGCTTCACAAATTGATTCGTAAAAATGGAAAAGTATTTTTTTTCCACTTATTCATTTTTACGATTCAATTTGTGAAGCACCTGGGGGTTCCAACTGCTCACTATGCATCTAGATATGTGCCTTGGGGGGTCTAGTTTCCAAAATGGGGTGACTTGTGGGGGAGCTCCAATGTTTGGGCACACAGGGACCCTCCAAATGCAACATGGTGTCCGCTAACAAATTGTCAGCTCAAATTGTTAGCGGACACCATGTTGCGTTTGGAGAGCCCCTGTGTGCCCAAACATTGGAGCTCCCCCACAAGTGACCCCATTTTGGAAACTAGACCCCCCAAGGCACCTATCTAGATGCATAGTGAGCACTTGGAACCCTTAGGTGCTTCACAAGTTGATTCGTGAAAATGGAAAAGTATTTTTTTTTCACTTTTTCATTTTTACGAATCAATTTGTGAAGCACCTGGGGGTTCCAAGTGCTCACTATGCATCTAGATAGGTGCCTTGGGGGGGTCTAGTTTCCAAAATGGGGTCACTTGTGGGGGAGCTCCAATGTTTGTGCACACAGGGGCTCTCCAAACGCAACATGGCGTCCGCTAATTATTCAAGCAAATTTTACAATCAAAAAGTGAAATGGCGCTCCTTCCCTTCCGAGCCCTGCCGTGCGCCCAAACAGTGTTTTTTCCCCACATATGGGGTATCTGCGTGCCCAGGGGAAATTGCACAACAAATTTTGGGGTCCATTTTTTCTTGCTACCCCTGTGAAAATAAATAAAATTGGGTCTAAACTAACATTTTTGTGAAAAAAGTTAAATGTTCATTTTTTTCTTCCACATTCCAAAAATTCCTGTGAAGCACCTGAAGGGTTAATAAAACTTATTGAATGTGGTTTTGAGCACCTTGAGGGGTGAAGTTTTTCGAATGGTGTCACTTTTGGGTATTTTCTGTCATAAAGACCTCTCAAAGTGACTCCAAATGTGATGTGGTCCCTAAAAAAATGGTTTTGTAAATTTTGTTGGAAAAATGAGAAATCGCTGGTCAACTTTTAGCCCTTATAGCTCCCTAACAAAAAAAAATTTTGGTTCCAAAATTGCGCTGATGTTAAGTAGACATGTGGGAAATGTTATTTATTAACTCTTTTGTGTGACATATCTCTCTGATTTAAGGGCATAAAAATTAAAATTTTGAAAATTGCTAAATTTTCAAAATTTTTGCCAAATTTCTGTTTTTTTCACAAATAAACGCAAGTGATATCGAAGAAATTTTACCACAATCATGAAGTACAATATGTCACGAAAAAACAATCTCAGAATCAGGGGGATCCGTTGAAGCGTTCCAGAGTAATTACCTCATAAAGTGACAGTGGTCAGAATTGTAAAAATTGGCCTGGTCGTTAACGTGCAAACCACCCTCGGGGGTTAAGGGGTTAAACAAGTATAGTTATTTTAGAAGTTTTTCACAATTAAATTCAGGATTTATGCCATGCAGGGAGCATGAGTTGCTTTAAGGAAACATAAGGCAGCTAGAATTTGTCAGTTATTGTTGTTCTTCACAATTCCTTATTGAAGCTGAGTCATCTGAGAGATCTGAAGCTTGTTGCAGAACAGCACTCATCTGCTGTATAGCTTTTGTCCCAGATGATTTTAAGCTGTAAAACCACCAGGTAGTGCTTTACCTTCCCTGAGTGAAATGAATGAAGATGGTGTGTGGAATAAAGATTGTGTTCTATGGCTGTTGGCGATAGAGTCCCTGCTTATAATTATTACTCCAAGTGTCTACAGTGCAGAGCACTTTGAAGAGCTCAAAGTCAATTCAAAAGAGCAGCTTACATCTCCTCCACATGAGTGTCCAGTGTGGTCATTGCTCTCTCTGAGAAACAATGGCGGCTGAGTATCTTCCATTGAGGCTGAGCACAACACCAATTATTGAGCAGCAGCTGACTTCACTAGGTGCTATAGCAGTGACTGCACCACCAGAACTTTTAGCTGGTGGGAGGTTAGTTGGCTCACAATTGGATGATTGGGATCATATGATTGTTTCCTGGACACAATCAGGCATACATATCTGGCAGTACAATGGAGGAGGAGTACATGGAGGATGACAAGCAGTAGTGGTGGATGACAATAATAGTGATGATGACACCGACCAGGTACTATTCGATTATATGGCTTGGCTGACAAAAAGATAAGTGCGAGGAGAAAGTGTAAGAGGACACTTCGAGGCTTGCTCTGATTACAGGCCAGATTGATTTTTCCAAAATGAGCAGATAATGTTGCCTCATGTCCTCTTGGAGAGCCTGAATGTCCATGGCTTATTATCCTCCTTCAGAGCCTGTACATACCAAACATTCATCCATCAGCAATATGCAAACAAACTCCCAAACATAAGATGCACACATATACTGTTATGCTAGTGTAGCAACTCACTCGGGATAATAGTTAAAACTAGAAACTGCAACTGACCCTTCCAGTTCATGTATACGCTAGAGATCCTGACCCTGCAGTCCCTAGTGGTGCCTGTGTGAGCTGAGAAAGCCCTAACCACAATCTAGATGATGGCAACTTTGACCTATGCTGCCTAAAAGGCCATCGAGTGCCTCATGTTCCTCCTAAAGAACCAGAGAGCAGAGCAGAGTGTAAATTATCTACAAAAAGGGAAGTGCGCTGAAAAAAGTAAAAAAAAACAAAGTATAAAGTACGTACAGTTAGATAATATGACACCTACTTCCCAAAGAGAAACAAGGAGATAGGTGCAGAGTAAAGAAACAGAAACAGCAAAGAGATAAACCATAGCTGAGATTTCACTGACTTGCTTTAAATTACAGCAGAATGGTTGAACATCCAAATGAGACTATCAGCAGCAGGAAATGCCAGCAGGGGGAAAAACTATAAAGCTGCACCTGAAAGGTGATAAGGCAGACAAATGAAAACACCAGTGTTATGCTAAACAGACTGCAGCCAAGATAAGAGAACCTAAACACCAGGAGAAAAGGTGTGTCTGCTGTGGCTCGGTGGACAGAGAAGCCGACCACAAAACACAGGCTCAAGGGTTTGAATCAAAAAGCATGACACATATGACTCACCACTACCAAGACCAGGGTTTTTAGGCACTGCTGTTCTTCCTCCATCAACAGCATGTGTGGTATCATCTGCTCCTGAGCCAGTAAATCTTTTAGCCGTATGCCACCCCTTTGCAATTGCCAACCAATGATGTTCCAAATTTACTTGATTGGAGACAAGTCCATAGTCGCTACAGGCAATGGTAGCACGTTTAGACCACACTAGCTGCTGGCAGTAGCATGAGAAACATATGGTCTACTGTTGTTGTGGTCAACAGGAACTGGAACACATTTAGAAATGGCTGTACTACTGCTACAACCATCAAATCAATGTAACACCGAGCTTCTAGTGTACCTGGAATAAAGAGGTTTTTGGCTATTGTACATTATCCCACCCCACACCATAAACCCGGAGGTAGGACTGGAGTGACTTTCTTTCATGAAAGCCTCTTTATGCCTACATAGTCTTCAGATGGAGACTGGAGACTGAAATGGAGGTCTGTCATTTTCAGTGATAAGTTCTACTTTTGTCTTGGACACAATGGTCGCCGGTGATTGGTCTGTTTGGTGTTATATCAATTTTGTTTTTTAACCAGTAAAACGGCCATTTCTTCAAAGTGTCCCAGGAGCCATTTTTGAACACAATGCAGGCCTCATGTTGCTTTTACTACTGTGTGCAATCTGTGTGGCCTAATCGTGCTAGCACAGCCTTCAATGACTCCAGATTTGTCTTCCAACGAACACATCTGAAACACATTAGGTCAGCAATTGCAAAGAGAGCTGCCAGCAGTGGCTCTTGATGATTTGTGTGCTGAAGTGCACTTAGCATGGCAGAACATTCCTTAGACAACTATTGACAAACTCATTGATAGCATGCCGAGGTGTGTAAGTATGTGTATTTCTGTATATGGTGCTCATACAATACTGAATAAATCAGGATGTTTTGAAAACTTTTTTACATTTCTCATTGTTTGCATATCATTAACATGTCTATTGATCCTGTGATCCTTAGAGGATGTTGCCCTGATACAGTATGTCTGTTACTAATATAAATTAATGTTGATGATTTTAGGTCTTCTCTTCTTTGGCCCCCTTCGCATTGATATTGGCTGTTTCTATGATACTGTACATGAAATGCTGAGAAAACAGCAACTTTATTAATTTCAGGTATAGTCATATGAGCAATTTAAAATCACTTATTACAAGTAGTACCTAACCTAAAAGTACGTTAGGTCACTGACAGATCTTTGATTTCAAAGCTTGACTACACATAAAAATTGTTTTACAATAAATTCATGTGAGATCATGACCACAGGAGCTGGGACTGTCTGAATTTGTGACAGAATGCTTTTTAGCTGGAGACTATTGAATATATTACTGATATAGTACAATATATCAGGCAGTTAATTACCGGGATTCTGTGATCAAATGATATTTCACTTGAGTGCTGTGTATAATCTTAACTACACTGCTCAAAAAAATAAAGGGAACACTTAAACAACAGAATATAACTCCAAGTAAATCAAACTTCTGTGAAATCAAACTGTCCACTTAGGAAGCAACACTGATTGACAATCAATTTCACATGCTGTTGTGCAAATGGAATAGACAATAGCTGGAAATTATTGCCAATTATCAAGACACCTTCAATAAAGGAGTGGTTCTGCAGGTGGGGACCACAGACCACATCTCAGTACCAATGCTTTCTGGCTGATGTTTTGGTCACTTTTGAATGTTGGTTGTGCTTTCACACTCGTGGTAGCATGAGACGGACTCTACAACCCACAGAAGTTGCTCAGGTAGTGCAGCTCATCCAGGATGGCACATCAATGCGAGCTGTGGCAAGAAGGTTTGCTGTGTCTGTCAGCATAGTGTCCAGAGGCTGGAGGGAGGTGCTACCAGGAGACAGGCCAGTACACCAGGAGACGTGGAGGGGGCCGTAGGAGGGCAACAACCCAGCAGCAGGACCGCTACCTCTGCCTTTGTGCAAGGAGGAACAGGAGGAGCAATGCCAGAGCCCTGCAAAATGACCTCCAGCAGGCCACAAATGTGCATGTATCTGCACAAACGGTTAGAAACCCACTCCATGAGGGTGGTATGAGGGCCCAATGTCCACAGATGGGGTTGTGCTCACAGCCCAACACCGTGCAGGACGCTTGGCATTTGCCACAGAACACCAGGATTGGCAAAGTCGCCACTGGCGCCCTGTGCTCTTCACAGATGAAAGCAGGTTCACACTGAGCACATGTGACAGACATGACAGAGTCTGGAGACGCCGTGGAGAGTGATCTGCTACCTGCACATCCTTCAGCATGACCGGTTTGGTAGTGGGTCAGTAATGGTGTGGGGTGGTATTTCTTTGGAGGGCTGCACAGCCCTCCATGTACTCGCCAGAGGTAGCCTGACTGCCATTAGGTACCGAGATGAGATCCTCAGACCCCTTGTGAGACCATATGCTGGTTAAGTTGGCCCTGGGTTCCTCCTAATACAGGACAATGCCAGACCTCATGTGGCTGTAGTGTGTCAGCAGTTCCTGCAAGATGAAGGCATTGATGCTATGGACTGGCTCGCCCGTTCCCCAGACCTGAATCCGATCGACCACATCTGGGACATCATGTCTTGCTCCATCCACCAACGTCACGTTGCACCACAGACTGTCCAGGAGTTGGCGGATGCTTTAGTTCAGGTCTGGGAGGAGATCCCACAGGAGACCATCCGCAACCTCATCAGGAGCATGCCCAGGCGTTGTAGGGAGGTCATACAGGCACGTGGAGGCCACACACAATACTGAGACTCATTTTGACTTGTTTTAAGGACATTACATCAAAGTTGGATCAGCCTGTAGTGTGTTCTTCCACTTTAATTTTGGGGGTGACTCCAAATCCAGGCCTCCATTGGTTAATAAATTTGATTTCCATTGATGATTTTTGTATGATTTTGTTGTCAGCACATTCAACTTTGTACAGAACAAAGTATTCAATGAGAATATTTCATTCATTCAGATCTAGGATGTGTTATTTGAGTGTTCCCTTTATTTTTTTGAACAGTGTATTTAGTCAATCGTCACTATTTTGAGGAGCCTATTGATCAATATCCTGATTATACCAAAAAAACAATGCAGGTTTCCTCTTGTATGAGATATACAGTATGCATATACATAAAAACAGTACAGTAGTTAACCATTTTATCCACACTGTGTTGAAGTGAATTTCAGCATTGAGTGTATTAATAACAGTTTATTGCACAATAAAACTTTGCATGGTTGAAAATGTAATCCAGCCTTAGCAGGTGACAGCATATAGTTAAAGTATGCTGTCACCTGTTGATAATTAGGGATTTAACTGATGGTATCTTCACTGATTTCCATGAGGACAAGACCAAGACTCATCATCATGAGTGGTCAGATGGTCATCTTCAGCCCACGCTTGGCATCTCCTCTTTGACCACAATCTTCAAGTCTCTTGCCTTTAATTGTTATGTTCTGCTACCAGAGCTAAGGAAAGAGAGGAGATCTGTCCCTACGATAGAACTCAGCTTGATCCCTACGATGTAACAGGGGACCTGATCCTGCTATCAGACCTGCTAAAGTCCTCAGCTAGTCTGTACGGAGACCTATAGATGTGGGGAAGGAATCCCTACAAGTTCTAGGGACTGGAAGCAAAATGGACACCTCCTAACAGAAATAGTAGCAGACAGACGAACAAACAAATAATATAGAACACAGAGGTCCGAAGACCAAGCAAACTAACAGAGTTAGATACTGAGCACCGGCTAGCTAAAGAGTAGTAATACAATGAAGTCCAGCAAAGCCAGAAGGGCGGAGCAGGACTAAATAGGCCAACAAGGTCATGTGACCAGCAATAGAAAAAACCTAAGAGCAAGGTTCTAACAGTAACCCCCCTTCTAAGAGGATCCTCCGGATCCCCTAGGACCAGGCTTATCAGGAAATCTCCTGTGAAACGCTCTGATAAGTCTGGACGCGGAAACATCATCCGACCTCACCCATGAGTTATCCTCGGGACCGAAACCTTTCCAGGCCACGAGATACTGCAAACTACCTCTATACCGTCTAGAATTAAGGATGCGAGAAATTTCATATTCCCCGTCCTCCACCACCAGGGGAACAGAGGCAGAGGCGTCACAATCCGACACAACAGCTTTTTTCAACAGAGAGACATGAAACATGGGATTAATTCTCCAGGAGGTAGGAACCTCCAACCTAACAGCAGATTGGTTGACAACCTGAAGCACCTTAAAGGGCCCTACAAACTTGGGACCCAATTTCTTAGAAGGAATCCTCAACCGCAGATTCCTAGAGGACAACCAAACCATGTCACCAACAGCGAACAAAACCTCCTGTCGTTTCCTATCAAAGTAGTCTTTAGATTTTCTGTTAGCCTCCTGAAGATTACCACGCACATCCGTCCAAACTCTCTCCAAATCGCCGGAAAAATTCTCCTCCTCAGGCACAGCAGATACCAACTTGGAGAACGACCCAAACGACGGATGTCTCCCAGAACAACAAAAAAAGGCGAACAACTAGCAGAAGAAGATGTATGGTTGCTAAGAGCAAATTCAGCAAGTGGCAGAAACTCAGACCACCCCTCTTGATTGTCTGCCACAAAACAACGCAAGAACTGCTCAACATCCTGGTTTTTCCTTTCTGTCTGGCCATTAGATTCAGGATGATATCCGGATGAGAACGACAAATGAACTCCCAACCTGTCACAAAAGGCGCGCCAAAAACGAGCCACGAACTGAGGTCCCCTATCAGAAACAATGTCAATAGGAACGCCATGAAGTCTGACAATTTCCTTGACAAAGGCCTTAGCGAGAGTCTTAGCGCAGGGCAGTTTGACGAAGGGAACCAAGTGACACATCTTGCTAAAACGGTCCACGACCACCCAGATGACAGTAAAACCCTCAGAGGGGGGAAGGTCAGTTATAAAGTCCATAGCCAAATGTGTCCAAGGAGCACTGGGAACCTCCAGAGGGCAAAGCAACCCCGCAGAAGGAGTATGTGAGGACTTAGATCTAGCACATATAGTACATTGACGCACCCACTTAATGACTTCCTTCTGCCATCCAGGCCACCAAAAACTGCGACCCACCAGTCTCTTGGTCTCAGAGATTCCGGGATGACCTGCCAACCGAGATTCGTGACACTCAACAAACAAATCTCTCCTAAAGGTCCCAGGCACAAACAACCTCCCATGGGGAGTGTTAGATGGGACATTCTCCTGTGCTTTAAGAATCTCATCCTCCAAAACGGAGTCCAAAGCAGCAATCACAACACCTTCTTGTAAAATGTTCTCCTCTTTCTCAGCACCGACTATGGGAGAAAAACTGCGAGACAAGGCATCCGCCTTAACATTCTTTGTACCTGGGATGTAAGTAACGGAAAAATTAAACCGCGAGAAAAACAGTGCCCACCTAGCCTGACGGGCATTCAGGCGCTTGGCAGCATCAAGATATATCAGATTTTTATGATCCGTAAAAACCTGAACGGGAAATTCAGCACCTTCCAAGAGGTGGCGCCAGTGTTCAAATGCGAGTTTAATAGCCAATAATTCCCGATTACCAACATCGTAATTCAGTTCAGTCTCCGAAATTTATTTTGAAAAAAAGGCACAGGGATGTACTCCATCCCCGTTATCCTGAGACAATACTGCGCCAACCCCCACAGAGGAAGCATCAACCTCAACCAAAAACGGCTTAGTCACATCAGGCTGCATAAGGATGGGAGCAGAGGTGAACCTCTCCTTGAGATACACAAAAGCTTCAATGGCCTCAGAAGTCCACTGAACCGCATCAGCACCTTTCCTGGTGAGATCGGTCAGAGGTTTGACAATAATAGAAAAATTTTTAATGAATTTTCTATAATAATTGGCGAAACCCAAAAACCTCTGTATCGATTTCAAACCAATAGGCCTAGGCCATTCCTGCACAGCTTGAACTTTCACCGGGTCCATCTCAAAACCTTCACTGGAGATAATGTAGCCCAAAAAACTAATTCTCTGTACAGCTAACTCACATTTCTCCAGCTTAGCAAAAAGCAAATTGTCAATTAATAACTGTAATACTTCACGTACGCTCCGCCAATGAGATTCCAGATCCGGCGAATAAATCAAAATGTCATCCAAATACACAACCACATTTTTGCCGATCAAAGGTCTAAGGATGTCATTAATAAGATTCTGAAAAAATGCAGGAGCATTAGTAAGACCAAAAGACATAACCAAATTCTCAAAATGACCCACAGGAGTGTTAAAAGCAGTCTTCCATTCGTCACCCTCCTTCATGCGCAACAGATTGTATGCCCCCCGAAGGTCAATTTTAGAGAACCACTTGGCCCCCACTAACTGGTTAAACAGATCAGGAATCAATGGCAGTGGGTAAGGATTGCGTACAGTAATTTTGTTAATCTCACGAAAATCCAGACAAGGACGTAAACCGCCGTCCTTTTTTTTTTACAAAAAAAAATCCAACCGCCACAGGAGACTTAGAGGGCCTAATGTGACCGGCGGCCAAACTTGTCTGTATGTATTCCTCCAAAGCCTTTCTCTCAGGAATAGTAAGGTTAAATAAACGACTTTTAGGAAGAGTCGCTCCAGGGACAAATTCAATAGTACAATCATAGTCTTTATGGGGAGGCAAAACCTGCGATTCCTTCTCAGAAAAAACTCTCCAAAAATCCTGAATAGGAACAGGCAATTCCCCCCTATCCACAGCTGCAATGCGCCCGTTACAACACTTGTCATAACATTTATGGCTCCAGGATTTAATTTCATTGGTAGACCAATCCAGTACAGGATTGTGCAATTTTAACCAGGGCAATCCCAACACCACCGGAGAAGGCAAGTTATTCAAAACTACCAAATCCAAATTCTCATGGTGAACACCATTAATAGTGAGGGGAAATTCACAGACCTTGAGAGTAACATTCTTCAAAGGGGAGCCATCCACAGAAACCACAGCAATGGGGGATGACAAAGGTTCGGGTTTTAAATTGAGTTTTTCCAAGAATCCCCCATCAATAACATTCAGAGTAGACCCACAATCGACAAACACCCGAATTCCATTAATTTTTCCTGAGCAATAGTGGAAGCAGATAAAAATACACCCTTGGAATTTAAACAGGCAATACGGGCATGACTGACAATTTTTTTTTCTTTCTTCATACGAAGCACACAGCTTTTAATGAAATGACCAGAATTTCCGCAATAGAAACACAAACCTTCAGAAAATCTGCGGTCCTTTTCTTGAGAGCGAGGTGCCATCACTCCAATCTCCATCGGCTCTCCACTGTCAGTACACACATTCTCATGACCAGAAACTGACATAGCAGAGGATTTGCTCTCATTAACCCTTGCACGCAGTCTCCTATCCACCCGTATAGCTAATTGCATAGCCTGTTGCAAATCTTCAGGTGTGGGATAAGCAATTAGCAAGTCTTTAACCCTTTCACTAAGCCCAGCAAGAAACAGACTCTTCAGAGCAGAATCGTTCCACCCTATTTGAGTAGACCACCGACGGAAATGAGTACAATATTTTTCCACATTACCTGATCCCTGTCTCAAACGTCTCAACTCAGTCTCAGCAGATGAGACACGGTCAGGATCATCATATAATAGCCCCAAAGCAGAAAAAAAACTATCCACTGATCTAAAGCATGAATCACTAAGTTGCAAAGAAAAGGCCCACTCCTGAAGCTCTTTGCGTAAAAGTGACATTATGAACCCTATTCGCTGGGATTCATCCCCAGAGGACCTGGGTCTCAAACGAAAATACAATAAGCAAGCATTTTTAAATGAAAAAAATTCTTGATGTTCACCAAAAAATAAATCAGGCAAACGTACCTTAGGCTCCAAGAAATGTGCTCCAGGACAGTTACTCACATGCTGACGGAGCTCGGCCACCTCCAGAGAGAGTCCCTGCAGGCGTTGAGCCAAATCCTGAACCGACACCATGATGGAACAGAAAAATCTTTCCTTAGAGAATTTGCAGGCTGGACTTATTGTTATGTTCTGCTACCAGAGCTAAGGAAAGAGAGGAGATCTGTCCCTACGATAGAACTCAGCTTGATCCCTACGATGTAACAGGGGACCTGATCCTGCGATCAGACCTGCTAAAGTCCTCAGCTAGTCTGTACGGAGACCTATAGATGTGGGGAAGGAATCCCTACAAGTTCTAGGGACTGGAAGCAAAATGGACACCTCCTAACAGAAATAGTAGCAGACAGACGAACAAACAAATAATATAGAACACAGAGGTCCGAAGACCAAGCAAACTAACAGAGTTAGATACTGAGCACCGGCTAGCTAAAGAGTAGTAATACAATGAAGTCCAGCAAAGCCAGAAGGTCGGAGCAGAACTAAATAGGCCAACAAGGTCATGTGACCAGCAATAGAAAAAACCTAAGAGCAAGGTTCTAACATTAATGACATGAGTGATGTCTCCAAGGCGATGTCTTCTAGGCCATCCACAAAGCCTGTTCAACTCTTGTGCCTGCTCAATAGGGAGCAATACCTGCACAGGTAAGATACATCATCAATGTCAAATAAAGCTCAGGAGGTGCTACCCAGTTCAATGATGCACATCAGACTGCTCACCGCTTATCAGCATACAGTGATGAAATGCCTATAAAAAGCATTTATGAAGGTATCTCCGGCTGTTGGCCCATGCAGGCATGCCATAAAAGAGGACTAAAAGGTGTTCAGTGTGATTTATATAGGGAAAATCCTGGTGAAAAATTCCCATGCATTCTAGCAATCAGTGGGGAAAGCACCAGTTAAGCCCCTATTTTTTATTCAAATATTATGACAGCCTATGAAAATGCTATAATTTTAATACTGACCATCTATTTTATAGTAAATTAGGCTTATTTTTTCCCACTCTATTTAGGTATGTCTTCTTTATTTCTACTGTCAGGGATCACCCACATGGACGACACCGGGGAGATCACACAATATCTCGCCGTGCCGTCACTGTGTCACTATTTCGTCCGGAATCGTGCGCACACGATCCAGACTACTCACTCCTTGGGCATCGGCGAGTACGCAGAAAGCGTATGGCATCACACCTCCGAATTCCAGCTCCAGGAATATATGTGTACACCCCGTACGGTCGCTGCTATGATAGCCCGATTTTTAATATTATTCTCTGCCACCACCGTACAGATTTGAAATTTAATGCCGGCCTGGGCGGGCGCCTGCGTTTTGGCAGGGTATGTGGCTTCGGAAAGGGGACGATTACAGGACAAAAGAAACAGAACTATTACATTTTACATTTAATCCAAAAGGGAGGCAGTGTTTAGGAAAAATATGTACAAGGATGTTACCAAGGAGACATTAAAATACATAAGCAGTTACATAAAATAAACAGGAAAAATGAAGACAACTTACTCTATAAAGATCGCTGCGACGATTCAATATAGGTGGAGGAGGGGCTCCCCAGTTTAATTTGAGCATTATCGAACACGACCCATTACTTATAATCCTTATACCCCCTGACAATGAGTGCTCCTCTATTGTCCATGGGTTCTCTTATACCTAAGGGGAGATCTGTCCACATGCCCCTTGAGGTGACATCATGTGGGCCGGTCTCCAGCCTGTACATTTTTATTAAAAACGCTACTTCTGCAATAACTCGTCTCTCATTGATCGCAGAGGCTTGCAAACGACGCCATTTTTTCCATTATGATTTTACCTTCATTTAGAGACCACACATCTCATAGCTGCAGTTTGCTATTCTAGTGTGTTTGCGCTACAGCTCCCTGATTCTGCTTACAGCCATGGAAAACTATGGATACATTCCTGGGCTGATTCTGCAACTAAAAATATCGGTCCTATTATTGCCGGACTCACAATATTTCATATTTCATATCGGAGTCGGCGTGTCTATAGATTTCTTCTTTGAAGCTCGGGAAGCAAGCTCCAACAGTTACATGCAAATTATTGCAATCCTAATTACCCCTGCATCTTTCAGGGACAAGATGCTCACATTCTAAGTAGCTTGGTGGCACCTCTTGGCTGCCATTTGCTTTTGTAAGCTCTTACTCATGGCTGTGTTAATTGGGGCTTTGTGCTTGGCAAAAGGGGAATGAGGGAGAAATGGTCAATATCTATGACAGACTTTCAATATTCCTCAATATTTCCCTGAGATCTACCATAAGAACAAAGAAATGACAAGAAAGTCAAAGTGTTATTTTTAAGAGCCTATTTGAGAAAAACAGTAAATGGTAGATACAAAATCGGTGTCATATGCCTTACGTTGTAGTATGTTCAGTACTAAACTGAAGTAAAACATTAGTCATTTAAAAATGTTGTAAATGTAACTGACATTTATCACTTTCAGTTTTAAAGATCTCTATAAATATGGCATTTCAGAAATGTGATGGTCCAGACAGTGTTCATTTAATGATTTTACAACTGTTACTTAATGTATATGATAGTTATACTAAGCTGCTTATTAATGTGCTATTCATACAAACTATTTATTTGTGCATCGTTTATATACTGATGGTTCTACTTTCCTTATTTAGTTAGACTGTGGGAAATCCTCTTGCAAATAAATTTCTAGAGGGAGGGAGTGGTTTCAGCTTTTCCAGTCTTAGGGCTCAGCAGACGACTGTGGATCTCGGTCTGATCACGAAAGCATGAACTGGCTATGGCTCTCCTGACCCGAGCGTGACAATCTCATAGAAATATATGAAGCTGGAGATCCGCGGCCAGTCCGTGCATTGCAGGGCATGATCAGACCGATGTTCACGGATGTCTTTATGAGCCTTAGAATCTGCGGAACAGTTTGCTCATGTGATCGGCTGGACCAGCTTTGTGTCAGCTTCATAGTGAAGATAGTGAAGTAATTCCTGCACACCTCCAAGACAGGGGGATTGATTTAATGACCAGAGTGGTGTAACTCTATTACTGCTTGTAGGAAGGTGAAATGGCAGATGTTAAGGTATAACCCTAATACAATATTGGATGAGTACTAAGCAGTGATGAAGACCTGAGACCCACCTTATAAAGCAGATTTTCTGGAGGTTTGTGCAACTAGATGTGCCTGAACACCATGGGATCAGTTAGATAGCATTTAATGTTAACTTTTTTTAAAGAGGACTTTTTACCAGTTTTTACCATGTTAAAATGGTCACATTATGGAATAGTTGCTACAGAACCAATTAAAACATCATTTTTATTTTTTAATTTCTCTTTTACGTTGCAGAGATATTAGCTTGTAAAGTTTAAATTATAATTCATGATAATTCCAACAGGGCGTTACTAATGATTTTCCTTTGGTGGTGTGTATTTCTTCCACTGTATGATGTTGACCAATCAAAAGCAGACAGCAACATACAAGGGAAAAAAAACACGTCCCTCCCATACTAGCATAGAACTGGCTTTCTCCGGAGTGAGTGAGATGTATAATGACAGACAGTCTGCTCTCACACTGATTTCACTGCAGAATGATTACAGGTGCTGGAAGCACAGCAGAGATGAGAGTGATTACAAACAACTTTCAGATTTCATCCCACAGCAGTCATTGTTTGGGGAGGGGCAGTATAGCAAAGCTAATAGCAGTGTGAAGGAAAAGCTGCAGAGAGCAGAGGTAATTGTAATGTGACACAGATCAGCTCTGCTTTACTGCCACTCACCCATACTGACTACCATGAAATGAAAGCTGAAAGGTGCTTGTTATAACAGTCATCTCTGCCTTTCTCCTGACACTTTGTAATGAGACACAGCTCTGCAGTGAGATCAGTGAGAGCTGGGCTGTCTATCATTTTATGTCTCACACAGGAGAAAGTCCGTTTTAAGCTATTGTGGGGTGTGTTCTTTTGTACCCTATATGTTACTACCTGCTTATAATTGGTCAACACCATGCAAGGGAAGAAGTGTGAAGGTGGAGAAGATTGCGTAACACCTCTCTGAAGACCCTGTTGTTTTAAATGTATGAAAATATACTTTATTGTATGTGTTATCTTCCTGGAGACCTTAGTTACATCCTGAGAGAGGAGACAGAGTTAACTGTAGGGCCAGTCCATAGTCGGAGAAGAGTTTTAGGGACCTGTGTTTTGTTCCTAGTTTTGTAGTTAGTAGTGAGCTGGAGACAAGAAAGGACACCCTCAGAGGAAGGTTATCATTACTGTGTGTCTGTGTGTGTGTGTGTGTGTGTGTGTGTGGCAGCCAAGACAAGGAAAAGGAGCAAGATTCAGCAAGAATTCTACAGTGGCGACAGTTCCTCACAGCAAGCAAATCTGGGACACTTAAGTACTGGAAAAGCTAAAGGGTGCATTGATGTTAGCAGACCTGGAGATCAGCTTTGAAGGAAGGCAGGGTCAGCCAGGCTGGGGCATGATGATGGTAAAGTGGCTCCCTTACACTGTTTCTCAGGAGAGCAGTGGCCACAGCAAAACACTTTGACTAGTGGGGCCCTAGAGTGCAGTTTGGGTGCAGTGCTCACAGCGAAACACATTGACCTGTGTGGCCCTGTACCAGGAAGATCGAGTTACCCAATTTGTCTTGCTGTTCATATGTAACGTTCACTACAAGTATTGTGCTGCCTTCCATGACCACCAAAAATGTGCCTCTGTAATGTGTAGAAGAAAACAGCAAGCTTATTTCCTGCTACCCTCTGTACATAAGTTTTATTGTCAGTAAAAAGGACCCTAGTTTTATAAACTTGTCTAGTTTCCTCATCATGATCTTAAAGGCGTCCCGCGCTGCACAAATTGTGGCAGAGCTGAACCTGAAGGTGTCCACACCAGTAGTACAACCACACACACCCAGTCAGGACTCTCGTTTTTATGTGTTTTATTCAAATTTGCAGCCACTATTCCATGATATAGCTGGTGAAAGATCCTCTTTAAGGCTATGCTTACAATATCGGTATTTGGTCAGTTTTTACATTAGCACCGCATTTGTAAGCCAAAACCAGGAGTGGAACAATCACAGGAAAATTAGAATAGAAACGTGCACAACTCCTACATTTTTGGCCCACTCCTGGTTTTTGCTTACAAATACTGATGTGAAATACTGATCAAATACTGATAGTGTGAATGTAGCCTAAGTATGATAACCTCTAAAAGAAGCCTGAAAAAATGAGTTAGCCGTTTTATAAACAACAAAAAAATATTATCGCTAACAATTATTGATGGATTGTCATCGCTTGTGTTGACAGTCAATGAGTTTTCATTTATCAGTCATTTGACTTTTCTGGCCAATCAGTGGCCACACTTGTCAGATAAATGATGGACAATATATACATATACTTCCACACTCACAGAAGATGATTGTACTAAAAGTGCTGGAGCAGCAAGTAATTACAGTTGTATCGCTTCTTTCATTACTTTGTTACAATCCTTTCACTGTGCTAAATTTTGAAAAATCATACATAACCCTATTAATGTGAAGTTTCAAGTTAGTTCTTTGAATCAGATACTCTGGCTTACAATCTAATTTTCATCTTAAAAGCACACACAATAGGAAACTAATGAGTTTAAACACATGTTTAGTGGAAAACTCAGTACCTAAGGGCAGTCCTGGTTATTCAAATCAATGAATCCACAGAAGCATTTGTAATCAGTGTAATTTCCTTCCTTGATCACGTTTAATGCATTTTCAATGAACATTTTAACATGAAATAGACAATGTGTGGATGCAGAAGATGACCAATGATGCAATGGCAAATACATGCTGATGTGCATAGAGAAAATGGTAAATGAAATGGGTGGAGTACTAAGACATGATCAAGTAATAGTAAATGTTTAAAGGGGTTCTCCACTACTAGGAAAACCCCTTCTCGATCTCAATGTTTACCCCAGTGAAAATAAAAACACTTATACTCACATCCCATTCTGACGCCATTCCAGCGATGTCGGCACTCACGTTCCCAGAGTTCATGTGCAATTGTTATGACATGTGAGCCCTGCACCCGATCAGCACTGGCATCTCTGTCCCCGCCTTCAGACTAAAAAATAGAGGAAGAGGAAGTGAGCGGTCAGCCCCCCAACTCTGTAATGTTCTAGTTTTAAAACTGGTAATTTTTTTCATGTGTCAGTGGGGTCTTTAGCTCCCTCAGGCATCAGCTTGTCTACTCCCAATGCACCCCATGTGGCTATGCCCATGCACAGGCCAAATCATGGCTGTAAAAAAAGAATAGAATATTAGATAGACAGGTGCATCTCACTAAATTAGAATATCATTAAAAAGTTAATTTATTTCAGTTCTTCAATACAAAAAAGTGAAACTCATATTATATAGAGCCATTACAAATAGTGATCTATTTCAAGTGTTTATTTCTGTTAATGTTGATGATTATGGCTTACAGCCAATGAAAACACAAAAGTCATTATCTCAGTAAATTAGGATACTTAGAATTAGCCCCGAATTTAGCATTTTCACAAGGCTAACAAGAGAAAATGGACCACACAATTTGTTGTGCAATTTCTCCTCAGTACGTTGATACCCCATATGTGGTGGAAAACTACTGTTAGGACATATGGCAGGGCTCGGAAGGGAAGGAGCACCATTTGACTTTTGGAATGCAAAATTGGCTGGAATTTATCTAGTTGTGTGGTGAACACCTTGAATCTGCAGGTGCTCCACAAAATTTTATAACGTTGAATCATGAAAATAAAAAAAATCACATTTTTCCCACAAAAATGTTGATTTAGCCCCATTTTTTTTATTTTCACAAGGTTGACAGGAAAAAATAGACCCCAAAATTCATTGAACAATTTCTCCTGAGTATGCTGACACCCTATATGTGATTGAAAACTATGGGAAGGAGCACTATTTGACTTTTAGAGTGCAAAATTGGCTGGAAAAGATTGCATTTGCAGAGCCTCTAAGATGCCTAAATGGGAAACACCCCACAAGTGATCCCATTTTGGAAAGTACACCTTTCGAGAAATTCATCTAGGTGAGTAGTGAGAATTTTAAACCTCAGGCGATTCACAGAATTGTATAACATTTGGATAAGTAAAAGGAAAATTACCATTTGTTCCACTAAAATGTTGCTTTGGGCCAAAGTTTTTAATTTTGAGAAGGGGTCATCATAGGAGAAAATGAAAGTTACAATTTATTTTGCAATTTCTTCTGAGTACGCCAATACCCCATATGTGGTCGAAAACTACTTTTGAGTCACAGTGCACAACTCAGAAGGGAGGGAGCGCCATATTGAGGTGCAGATTTTGCTGGAATGGTTTGAGGGTGCCATGTCACATTGACAAAGACCCTGAGGTGCTCACTTTTCAAACTAAACCCCTCAATGAATTCATTTAGGGGTGCAGTCAGCATATTGACGCCATATTTGACTCACAGAATTTTATACCATTGGGTGATGAAGAAAGAATAATTACATTTTTATCACTAAAATGTTGATTTAGCCCCAAATTTAAAATTTTTGTAAGGGCTAATAGGAAAGAATGGACCTCAGTTTGTTGTGCAATTTCTCTTGAGTGCACCAATATCCCACATGTAATTGGGAAACTTACATCAAAGGTTGTGAAGGGGTTACAAAAACCCATACAAATACAACAAATACAAAGATTATGGAAATATGATTACAATATCCAACCTATAATGTTAGTTGACAATAGTTGTGATTATCACATAAAGAGGAACTTTACCTCTCAAAAGGGTTGTGGTACAGGCAAAATTTAGAGTGATCAGCCTATGATCCTAATTAGCCCTAGGCTTTTCCCTACCTAAGCGGTGGAAGTCCTAAAGATAAAACGTAGAATGGAACCCATGCTCAAAGATGGCTGTCTCTATTATACCCCAATTGAGAGAATTCCAATAATCAATTATGAGTGGCATCTCATAACACAGTTATATTTCTCTATATGCCAGAAAAAATAAGCAGGGATATCTTATATAGTGGCAATCAGCCTCAAACATACCTAAGGTCATAGATGGTATACCATAAACCTTTCTATACGTAATTACCAACTACAATCTATATATGAATAGCCCATTATTGTCAATGACTGTCAATGATGCTGTAAACATTCATATAAGGACATACAGAATAGAACGTAATTGCCACTATATAAGATATGCCTGCTTATTTATTTAGAGAATAAAAAAGCTTTTGAGCGAGTTGCATTCAGGGGTTAATTTTTTATGATTTTATGATTTAAAATGTAATTTATTTTGTCAGGTTTATAAAGACTGTGCAGAGACACTAGATGAAATGAGAGGTGGTAAAACTTATAGTTTCTCTATAAAATCTGCTCCACCACCTTGAAAATACCAGTCTTTTCCAAAATGCTGTTCCTTTCCAATTTGTAGCTGATAATAATAAGGCACCCATAAAAGAAAACCTTAGTGACTCTGATTCTTCAACTCACATAAGACTGTGACAGTCTTAATATCAGTATACAGTCATGGACAAAAGTTTTGAGAATGACACCAAAATTATATTTTCACATGATCTGCTGGCCTCTGGTTTTTATTAGTGTTTGTCTGATGTTTATATCACATACAGAAATATAATTGCAATCATATTATGAGTACCAATAGGTTATATTGACAGTGAGAATGAGTTAATGCAGCAAGTCAATATTTGCAGTGTTGCCCCTTCCTCTTCAAGACCTCTGTAATTCTCCCTGGCATGCTCTCAATCAACTTTTGGACCAAATCCTGACTGATAGCAGTCCATTCTTGCATAATCAATGCTTGCATTTTGCCAGAATTTGTTGGTTTTTGTTTGTCCACCCGTCTCTTGATGATTGACCACAAGTTCTCAATGGGATTAAGATCTGGGGAGTTTCCAGGCCATGGACCCAAAATCTCTATGTTTTGTTCCATGAGCCATTTAGTTATCACCTTTGCTTTATGGCAAGGTGCTCCATCATGCTGGAAAAGGCATTGTTGGGCGCCAAACTGATCTTGGACGGTTGGGAGAAGTTGCTCTTGGAGGACATTCTGGTACCATTCTTTATTCATGGCTGTGTTTTTAGGCAAGACTGTGAGTGAGCCGATTCCCATGGCTGAGAAGCAACCCCACACATGAATGGTTTCAGGATGCTTTACAGTTGGCATGAGACAAGACTGGTGGTAGCGCTCACCTCTTCTTCTCCGAATAAGCTGTTTTCCAGATGTCCCAAACAATCGAAAAGGGGATTCATCAGAGAAAATTACTTTGCCCCAGTCCTCAGCAGTCCACTCCCTGTACCTTTTGCAGAATATCAGTCGGTCCCTGATGTTTTTTCTGGAGAGAAGTGGCTTCTTTGCTGCCCTCCTTGAAACCAGCCCTTACTCAAAGAGTCTCCGCCTCACAGTGCGTGCAGAAGCACTCACACCAGCCTGCTGCCATTCCTGAGCAAGCTCGGCACTGCTGGTAGTCCGATCCCGCAGCTGAAACAGTTTTAAGATACGGTCCTGGCGCTTGCTGGTCTTTTTTGGGCGCCCTGGAGCCTTTTTGACAACAATGGAAGCTCTCTCCTTGAAGTTCTTGATGATGCGATAGATTGTTGACTGAGGTGCAATCTTTGTAGCTGCGATACTCTTCCCTGTTAGGCCATTTTTGTGCAGTGCAATGATGGCTGCACGTGTTTCTTTAGAGATAACCATGGTTAACTGAAGAGAAACAATGATACCAAGAACCAGCCTCCTTTTAAAGTGTCCAGTGATGTCATTCTTACTTAATCATGACTGATTGATCGCCAGCCCTGTCCTCATCAACACCCACACCTGTGTTAATGGATCAATCACTAAAACGATGTTAGCTGCTCCTTTTAAGGCAGGACTGCAATGATGTTGAAATGTGTTTTGGGGGTTAAAGTTCATTTTCTGGGCAAATATTGACTTTGCAAGTACAGTAATTGCTGTTAAACTGATCACTCTTTGACATTCAGGAGTATATGCAAATTGCCATTACAAAAAATGAAGCAGTAAACTTTGGAAAAATTACTATTTGTCTCATTCTCAATACTTTTGGCCATGACTGTATAATGGCTCAGTGTGACTAAGGATTAACATTGTGCCAAACAATAATTAGAGAAATGCACTTTTTTGAGATATGGCATGCATCATATTTACCGTATGTT
The DNA here is from genome assembly GCF_046119375.1 of Phyllobates terribilis. NCBI lineage: Eukaryota > Metazoa > Chordata > Amphibia > Anura > Dendrobatidae > Phyllobates > Phyllobates terribilis. The sequence continues at coordinate 403,365,756 of NW_027362762.1, forward strand.
TTGGATTATAATCCAAAGGTATTCATCTTGGTGCAGCTGCGGTGGAGCATGGTCACAGGGTCGCTGATTCAGGAGGTCGTCGGCGGCAGCAGCAGCAGGGGGAGTGGGGCAATGCTGTGGGCCCTGTCCTCTCAGAAGACGTCGGTGCCGGTGAGTGGAGGTCCTCTCTTCTATACATATCCTGGGATGGGCTACGGGAAAATGGCCACCGGAGGCGGTGCAAGCACAGATTGAGATCTCAGGAGATGAGATCTGAATCTGCGCGTGCGTCACTTCTGGCGGCAATTTTTTGGGGGAATTTTTTTCTCCACGTAAATAAAAAGAACCTATACATGTTTGGTATCTGCAAACTCGTAATGGCCTGTCAGTTTTAGCATTTAGTGAACATGATAAAAAAAATTGTAGAAATGCAATTTTTTTTGTAATTTCCCTGCATTTGGATTTTTTTTCCCCCGTTTTCCATTACACGATATGTTAAAATTAATGGTGTCATTCAAAAGTACAACTCGTCCCGCAAGAAACATGCCCTCACATGGCCATATTGACAGAAAAATAAAAAAGTTATGTCTCTGGGAAGAAGGGGAGCAAAAAACGAAAACTCAAAAACGGAAAAACCCAAGGTGGTAAAGGGGTTAAGAATAGGGGATAACTTCCCAACTGCTGAGGTTCAGCCACTGGCGCCTCTACTAATCCCCGGAACGAAGGCTCTAAAGAGCCTTCTGCGAACAGAATGGTGGTTGATCATGTGCACTGTTGCTCCATTCATTGGATTCATTGAATAGGGGATAACTTCTAATCTTGAGAATATCCCTTCAACTGGTTGGATGCTGAGGTCTTGGCCTTCAGTGTAGTCACCAATTGGCAGTTAGTTGAGATAACGATGAAAGTGTGGCGACCCTGAGTGTTCAGTCGCCACAGAGGTACTGCACCTCACCCAGAGGTGTGGTGTCTCCTCTCAGATAAGGAGGGAGTGCTGCCCGGAACCCCAACACCTGCATCCAACACTACACTGCTCCAGGTGGAAGGGCAAGATGCATTATGTACCTGCTGAGCCCTGACCCTGGCTGGAGTGGGGGGAACCCAGATGTAGGGGGAACCAGTAGTGGGTGTGGGTGGAGGCAGTAGTTTAGGGGAGCACAATAGTAGTAGGTATATAAAGGTAAGCCATCTTAGGGTGGCAGTTCAGAACAGAGGAGAGTGTCAGTCAGTCAGGGAGCAGAGTCTCTTTAGGAGCTCTGCTCCACAAGTAGGGCCCAGTCCTAGAGGCCCAGGTGGGGAGCAGAGGAGTAGGCTCTGTTCTAAGAAGAGATCCCAGGGGGTACGGCGAGTGCAGGACAGCACCCGTACGCCCCGCATCTGTCAGAAGACAGAGGGATCGTAGGCCACAAGAAGGGGACCGGCTCCTGGTCCCGCCGTGTTACTCCAGGTCTCGGCTGGGAAAACCGGAGGCTTCTGGCTTCTATAGCCAGTTGCTGAAGCCTCATTCTAATCCCCATGAGGGTCAAACAGGTCCGGGAACTCCGACGAGACAGGAGGGACTTCAGAGCACCCGAGCGGGATTGAGAGTGGGAAGCGCAGGGCAGGAGGGAGAAAGACCGAGCGAGAAGACGGTCTAATTAGGAACACGAGAAAGTGGGGTTCTGCCAGGTACTCCTGCTCTGCCTGAGGAAGTGCTGAACCCCGGCCTGGTGAACGCAGAGCGACGTGGGAGGCCGACAACTGTATAGTGCACCAGTGGAACTGTCATAAGAACTGTGAGTAAAGACTCGGATGACTGCACCGCACTGCCTCCGTCCCTTCTTTCCTCTGCGCCATCTCTCCCTCACGGCACTACAACGCCCAGCGCAACCTATACTACCTACACTGCCCTGGAGCTAGCTCTACCTGTGGAGAGCCACACCATCCCTGCTGCCGTAACACCTGCTCCAGAGGACTGCTCCGCAGCGGCGGCACCCCTTAGCCACATTCCACAGGTGGCGTCACGAACACTATTCCAAAAACCCCATATAAATATATCTCCCCTTTTTACTGACCGCCCTGGGTCACGGACCGGGCCAGCCACCGTGATATCCCCCAGCAACCAGAGGCCTGGCTGCCGAGTACCCCACGGCCCAGGGGGCGTGTCAAAAGTACAGGAGGGTAGTCAAATAATAGAACTAGGTGGTCAGTGAAAGTTGACAAATCCATAAGAGGAGGCTGAGTCAAGCCTGAGGTCTAACTGGAGAAGCAAAGGAAACGTTATGGACCCAATGGTGAGCTGAGAAGCCATTCCAAGCACAAGAAACCGTGTGAAACACAATAAAAATACAGAACACACTCCACAGGAACATATTTGAGGAAGCAACAATTATTATCATATCCTCCTCTGTGATCCTGTCCTTCGTCATACTACAATTATTGTAAATGTGCCATTTTATCATTGAAGGGTGTACGTATTTGGAACCCAACCGTCGTGTTTGTGGCTAACCAAACAGGATACGACTAGCACTCTTCTCACCATCACTATGCAAATATAGAAATCATACAGTCTTGGTTCACTTGAGTCCAGACTTTGAGCAATTATCTATAGCAGCAAAATACTAGCTAATGTTTAGCATGGAAAGTCATTGTAATTCACCGATGCATGTCTGAAATCAGAGTCTCCTGAGCACTTTTCATTACATTAAATTCACACCCACATAATAATACAAAACCATCAGACCTGTTTTTATATACCAAATATCACTATATTACCAAAATGATAAACAACATGAGAATGAGAGTCTTAATACCTGGATGTCCTCCTATTATTTCTGCTATCTGTCATAAAATAATTAAAGGTATTAGAATGAAAGTCTATTAAACTCTTCATCCGCTAATTCCCCAGCCATGTTTAAGCCTCTTCCTGATTCAAGTTATTCATGTATTATTTTGCCAAATCAGAGATGGGAAAATAGAACAAGTTCAAGGTGATGAGTTATCTAATCATTTTTGAAGTGTCATTGAAATATGATTTTATAACCTCTTCCAGTTTCTATTCAAATTAATGAGAGGGAAAAAAAAGTCAGGGAAAATTGCGGCTGCCGCGTGTTGCGTTACTGATTTTTTTCACTTCAAAAGGAATTTAAAATCGACAACTAAATGAATTCAAATAAAAATGACTTTGTTCTTAAACAAGCGCTTGACGAACATCAAGCCTCCTGACATGAATCTTAATATTCACATGAAACTATAGGATTTGCATGGCACACTTTTTAGTAACATGATTAAGATGAGACGGTTTGCAAGGCAGGCAGAAGAAGTGACATTTTTGTATTATTTTACTGCAAAATGATAAACAAGTTCACATCAGGTAACGCGGTGCCGTCTTCTGAGACAACTAGAAAAAAGGTATAAAGTGGCCACAGTTAAACTAGTCTGGGTAAAGTGAATGTAAAACAGATATGGACCCTACTGTAAACTATTAGGTGTATTTAACAAAGGGCAATGGTGTATTGGGCAGCACGGTGGCTCAGTGGTTAGCACTGCTGCTTTGCAGTTCTGGGGTCCTGGGTTCAAATCCCACCAAGTCAACATCTGCAAAGAGTTTGTAGTTCTCCCAGTGTTTTCGTGGGTTTCCTCCGGGTTCTACAGTTTTCTTCCACACTCCAAAGACATAGTGATAGGGAATCTAGATTCTGAGCCCCAATGGGGACAGTCTGATAATGTCTGTGAAGCACTGTGTCAATTAATGGTGCTATATAGGCAACGTATAATTAATAATCAGCCCCCAACTGTGATACTTGAACTGTTTCTAAATTGGCGTGCTGTTTAGGCAAAGAGCAAATAATGTAGCACACTGTAAAATTGAGTATGTAAATATGAAATATGAATAGTATTACTGCAGTAGAATATAGAAATAAATGAGAAATCTTAGCGCATAAATTGGCCAATTCATGTGTACCTGACAGCCGCAGTAAGGCGTTTCTCGATGTCAGGACCTAAAAATGTGAATACTTCTCTAAGAGACGTCCATCTGCTTATGTGTGGGAAAGTAAGATCCTGATGCATTTAAAACCACCTGCGGCATGGGGGTGGGGGTGGAGTGCTCAGTCACATGCGCTAAAATTTCTCATTTATTTCTATTTTCTATAGCAGTTGTGCTATTCATATTTCATACTTCATATTTACATACTCAGCGTTACAGTGTGCTACATTATTTGTTTATTGTATATGGAGGTAGCTCCTCTTAGTAAGCACCTGTTCACACCTATTTCTTGTAGTGGAAGTGCCGTCATTTCCTTTGTTACTAGATTTAAGCTTTGACTGAGCACTCCACCCCCATACCCATACCGCAGGTGGTTTTAAATGCATCAGGATCTGACTTTCCCACACACAAGCAGACGGATGTCCCTTAGAGAGGTATTCACATTGTTAGGTCCTGACATCGAGAAACGCCTTACCGCGGCTGTCAGGTACACATGAATTGGCCAATTTATGCGCTAAGATTTCTCATTTATTTCTATATTCTACAGCAGTAATGCTATTCATATTTCATACTTCATATTTACATACTCAATGTTACAGTGTGCTACATTATTTATTTATTGTATATGGAGGTAGCTCCTCTTGGTAAGCACCTGTTCACACCTATTTCTTGTAGTGTAAGTGCTGTCATTTTCTTTGTTTAGGCAAAGAGGTCATAGTCAAATGCTATAGACATTAAAGGGGTTGTCCTGTTCACTACCTGAATGAATAAAAACAACAATAAGAACCCATCTCCTGCACAGGTGCCTTTCCAGTGTTGATGGCGCCACCTCTCCGGGTGCTTGCGTTACAATGTTATGCAACATGAGCCCTGCAGCCAATCAGTGGCCACATGCTCTCATTTCCACCCCAGCATAAAAAGTGAGGGCGCAACAGGCCAATAGTAGCCGCTGATTGGATGCAGGACTGGAGAAAGAAAGTAATGTCCCAGGAGACCAGGCTCTGACAATGTAGAAAATTTGCCAGTGAGGGAACTGAGTATATGTTATTTTTATTCTACCTTTAATAAGTTCTTATAGAGATTAAATCATCGCTGAGAAGAAATGGATGAGCTATAACAATGTAAGTACGCTAATTACATGGAATATATCAGTAGGTTTTTGCTATGTAATGTGAGAGCTGCATGGCGTAGGGGCAGAGACCCTGATTCCAGTGATGTATCACTTAGCGGCCTGTGTTTTGCTGTTTCAATAAAATCAGTGTTTTATCAGCAGAAGATTATCACTACAGGACTTGGTATCTTGTGCCTCCTAGTCCAACCATTCCCCCTCCACTGATTGGCTGCTTTCTATCACTATACATTGTACACAGAAAGCTGTCAATAAGTGGTGTGGGCGGGGTTACAACATTCTGAGCTCTGCTAAATCTGCAACAGGTTAAACTGTGACACTATCATGACTGTTGCACCCAGAAAACTAAGTGATACATCACTGGAATCAGTGTCTCAGCCCCTACATCATGATGCTGTCAGATTGCATAGCAAAACCTGCTGACAGATTCCCTTTCATTTCCATGGTAAAACTTTAATAAATGGGTTATCCCATAACCAAAACATATTATGAAATAAATGTATGATTGCTGATCACAAGAACAGGGGTCACAAAGTTCCCTGTGTGAATACAGTGGTTGTGAGCATACGCGACCACTGCTCTATTCATTGTCTATATGAGTAGTAGCTGCACATGTTCACTACTACTCCAGGTTGGGGAACCTTTCCTCTGGATCGGTGGCATCCTAGAAGCTGAACACCCTGTAATCATACATTCATGATCTATCCTATGGAGAATTCTGTCCCATTAATTATCAAATCTATAAAATATGTTGTCCTAGCCATAGGACAATAATTCCTGACAATTACATGCTAATGAGTGCTTTCATAATGCCATTTAATGACTTTCATGTTGGATATGATGATTCAGCTATAACATTAAAATGAATCCAAAAATACCATTGTATTGTTCTGATAATAATCTTATTAATGTGGACCTTATAGTGCCATTCGTGAGGAATGAGCTGTCAGAATACTATATGTTCATTCTCTGCTTAACCATAGAATCTTCTCTGAGACCTACTGTAGAGCTCAGAATAACATTGTAAGTCCTTATTATTAAGTGGCTCGGTATATACTCAAATGCACCCCATAAAACGACGATGTGTTGGTGCCATAGATGAAGGTGATTGTGTCATTACCTGGTTTATGCATCAGACATTGAGAATACAGAATCCGAATGTTCTGTAAATTATTGGCAATGTCACATACTACTTTCATAGTCAGTAAGGTTTTTGGCAAGTTTTATGAGGAATGAAATGAGCCATAGAAATTGCAATATTCTTTGTCATAACCTACAAACCCGTTCTTGTAATATTCATCTGCATCACAAAAGTGAAGCAGCTACTGCTCTGAGCAGATGACAAAGTAGTTACCATGATGGTTGAGAGACATAAGATAACTAGTGTTGAGCGAGCATGCTCGACACTGCTCGGTACTTGCCCGAGCATCACGCTACTCGGGATGTTCGGCGAGCACCGAGCATTTCCGGGTTACTCGGGCGGGAGCTCGGGTCTCCGCCCTGCACGTTTTACGCTCTTTACAGAGCCAATGAACATGCAGGGATTGCCAGCCAGTCACTGTAATGCCGCAGCCATGTTGTTTGTGGGCATTACATTGATTGGCTGGCCGCACAGCGTCACCTCGAGTGTTTAAAACCGGGCGCCACCATCTTGGACACAGTCGCTCCGGATTAGACAGTGTAGGGACAGCGCTGCTGAGCTAGGGAGAGATTTTTCCTGCGAAATAGATAGTGTAGGGTCTGTAAAGGCTGCCAGAACAAACAAACAGTCCTTCTCAGGACTAATATCCATCCCAGATATCAGGCAGGCAGGCAGGCAGGCTGTATAGGAGACGCAGTGGTTATACCAACAAACACTGCATTACCGTCCTGTGTGCTCCTGTTTCTGAAATTTCTGGACTTAGCTCCTCTTAAATCCTCTTTTTTATTTCCTCCTTCACACTGTACAAATACCCGTCTTATTAACCTATTGGTGTCCCCCCCCCCCCAAAAAAAAAGTGTGTCTCTAATTTTTCAGACACAAATATATCTGTTGAGAAGAGTCTGGTATAGGCCACAGAAACAGAAGTATGGTTTTGCAGTTCCATGGGTCAAATCTCTGTATTATCCAGTTTTGGGCCATTTGTATATAAAAAAAAAACAGTTTGAGTGTGTCGCTCACTGTTCAGCCGCAAATCTATATATTTAAAAAAGTCTGGTATACACCAGTAAATTATAACTGTGGGTTTGCTGTTCCATGGTAAAAAATCTCTATTATCCTGCTTTTCGCATTTTTTGCAGTAAAAAAAAAATTTAATCGTGTCTCCCTGATTGTCCAGACACAAAAATATATCTGTTGAAAATAGTCTGTTGTAGGCCTGACAAATCCCACTGTGGTTTTGCAGTTCCACGGGTCAAATCTCTGTAGTATCCAGTTTTGGGCCTTTTGTATGTAAAAAAAAACAGTTTGAGTGTGTTGCTCACTGTTCAGCCGCAAATATATATATTTAAAAAAGTCTGGTATACACCAGTAAATTAAAACTGGTTTTGCTGTTCCACGGTAAAAAATCTCTATGTTATGCACACGCCCGGGCTGACTGGCGTGTGCGTGATTTAGTGATTCCACTGTGCCATGAACCGGAGAGTGCCTGGACGGCGTAACTAAGTATCTACCCGATCCGACCAAGGTCGCACGACGGCTAACGACGCCGTGCACCAGGGAGGAACCGAGCAGAGGGACCAGGTGCTACTCCAGGCCAGACCCCGGACATGGCTATTGACCCACACCGGGGGATACAGGAACAGGCACCTTAGGCTGGCACACAGACAGGTGGGTATTGGCAGGCAAGGCTGGCATGCAGACAGGTGGGCACTGGCAGACACGACTGGAGTGCAGACTGGAGGATACTGGCAGGCACTGCTGGTATGCAGACAGGAGGGTACTGACAAGTACGGCTGGCGTGCAGACGGGGAGGTACTAGCAGGTTGAAGCACAGGCTGGATAGGGTCCAGTACAGACTGGGATTCAGGAACAGAACCGCAGATGCGGTAGACAAGCAGAGCAGAGAGGAACCGCTGGAGCGGTGGGCAAGGCGGAGTAGAGAGGTACCGCCGGAGCGGTGAGCAAGCAGAGCAGGGAGAAACCGCCGGAGCGGTGAGCAAGGCAGAGCAGGCAGGAAAAGCCGGAGCGGTGAGCAAGGCAGAGCAGGCAGGAACCGCCGGAGAGGTGAGCAAGGCAGAGCAGGCAGGAACCGCCGGAGAGGAAAGGGCTCTGTTCACACTGAACAGACTGGAAGGGAAAAGCAGAACCAGATACACACAAGGTACTTGAAATGAAGTAGCGAGTGGACTCTAAACTCAAAACAGAAGTACAGAGACATCCAGTAGGAGTTAGGTGCAGGTTCAGAGACTGCAGGAAAAAGGAAGGTACGGACACAGAGACAAACAGGCTAGGAGAGTGTTCAGACAGGAACTGACACTGAAACAAGATACAGGAGCGAGTCTGGGTATACTGCCCCCAGAGAGGTGGACAAACAGGCTAGGAGAGTGTTCAGACAGGAACTGACACTGCAACAAGATACAGGAGCGTGTCTGGGTATACGGCCCCCAGAGAGGCGTACAAACAGGCTAAGAGATAGTTCAGACAGGGCTGGGAATACAGTCCCCAGGTTGGCGGACAGGCAAGAACAGAAAGGGACCTGGCACATCAGAGGCAAGGAGCCCTCTGAAGGTAAGAGTTGCTCAGGCACCAGCTTCAGGGTGGAGCTGGTTTAAATATCCAGTGACAGACAGCAATAGGCTGGAGATGCATTAGGGGTGTGCCCACAGCAGCTACAAGAAAGAGGAAGTAACCGGGCCGCAGCCCTAAGCCGTCAGGACAGGGACAAGCAGACAGCAAGAACAGAAGCCAGGCTGGCAGACTGGACTGAAGATTAAGTTTGCGATCTTGCATAGTGGGAGATGGTGCACTATGCAAGTACGCCGCCAGGTATGTTACACTCTATTATCCTGGTTTTCAATTTTTTTGCCTTAAAAAAAACAGTAGTGTCTCCTGACTGTTCTGACACAAAAATATATCTGTTGAAAATAGTCTGTTGTAGGCCCGACAAATCCCAGTGTGGTTTAGCAGTTCCACAGGTCAAATCTCTGTAGTATCCATTTTTGGGCGTTTTGTATCTAAAAAAAACAGTTTGAGTATGTCGCTCACTGTTCAGCCACAAATATATATATTTAAAATTTTATGGTATACCACAGTAAACAATAATTGTGGTTTTGCCATTCCACGGTAAAAATCTCTATTATTCAGGTTTTGGTATTTTTTCCGTAAAGAAAAACAGTAATAGTTTATCCCTGATTGTTATGATTGTTTAAAAGAGTCGGGTGTAGGCCAGAGATATAGAACTGTGGTTTTCCTCTTCCACGGTTCTAATCTACTTTATATTACCCTTTTTCCATTGATAGTGCGAGTGTAAGCTATTTTACTTCCTTTACAATGGGCAAGGTGCGTGGCAAGGGACGGGGAAGTGGACTTTCTGGTGATGGTACGTGCAGAGGACGGGGCCGTGGCCAAGGTGAAAATGTGCCACAACCAACAGCCACATCTTCTCGCTCCCACTTCTTGACCGAATTACTAGGGAAGCACAGAACAACACCAGTATTGCAAACTGATCAGTGTGAACAGGTTATTAATTGGATAGCAGATAATACTTCCAGTTACCTGAGCACCACCACCTCCGGTCTGTCTTCCACACGGTCAAATGTTAGTAGCCGTGAGTCTCGACCGCATACTCCTCCTCACCCTGATGCTCCTTCCTCCCACCTTGCCGAATGTCATCAGACAGCAACTGATCCCACACTTGGACACTCTGAAGAGCTGTTCACTGGTCCATTTCCATATTTGTGCCCCTCGCCTGCTCCGCTTGAAGTGGTGGAAGAGGAGATCCCATGTAGCGATGGTCAAATATTTGAACAGCCACGGCCACAGGAAGTCGACGCTGGCAATTTGTCACAAGAGGTGGACGATGACAAGACACAATTGCCAGGAAGTGAGGAGGAGGATCGTGGTGAGCAAGTGGAAGAGAAGGAGGTGGTGGACGATCTAGTAACTGACCCAACGTGGCAGGAGGACATGCAGAGTGAGGCCAGCAGCACACAGAGGGAGGGAGGCAGAGTACCCCAACAGGAAGGAAGAAGCAGTGTGGTGGCCACAGACAGAAGGCGGGCAACCATTCCCCGTAACACCAACACGAGGGACGTTGCCAGTACAACCGGTAGGTCTTCCAGAGTCTGGAATTTTTTTAAAGTCTCTGCTAAGAACCCCAAAAAGGCCATTTGTACCACCTGCCATGCCAGCATCAGCAGGGGTGACAAAACTACCAGCCTGACCACCACCAGCATGATCAGGCACATGGCAGCAAAGCACCCGACTTTGTGGGGCGAACCCCAGGGTCCACGACCAGTGTTAGCGGGTGTCACCACTGCTTCTTCCGCTGTTGTGCGTGCAATAGAACCTCCTGTTGTGTGTGCAAGGCAATCCCCTGTCCATACTGCATGTAAAGATGCCCCCTCCTCTCAGTCTTCACTTGTTATTGCAGTTTCTCAAGAAACAGCATCAATGTCCACGTCCACGTCCCACCGCAGTGTTCAATTGTCCATATCCCAGACCTTTGAACGAAAGCGGAAATTCGCAGCTAATGCCCCACAGGCCACAGTCCTAAATTTGCACATTTCACGACTGCTTGCATTGGAAATGCTGCCTTTTAGGCTGGTGGAGACGGAATCCTTCCACAACCTTATGGCAGTGGCCGTCCCTCGGTACTCGGTCCCCAGCCGACACTATTTTGCCCGATGTGCCATCCCCGCACTACACAAGCACGTGTCCCAAAACATCTACCGTGCCCTCAACAGCGCAGTTACTGGGAGTCCACCTGACAACGGACACGTGGACAAATGCTTGTGGCCAGGGACGGTACATCTCCCTGACGGCACACTGGGTAAACATTGTGGACGCCAGGACCCAGTCAGACCTTGGGGTGGAATACATCCTCCCCACACCGAGGATTGCGGGCCCTATGTCAGTCAGAGTTGCCCCCACAGTGTACAGCTCCTGTGCATCATCCTCCTCCTCCTCCTCATGCTCAGCCTCCATCTCAGATATCACCACATCAGTTACAAGCTGGAAGCACTGCAGTACTGCCTCCGCCAAGCGGCAACAGGCTGTGCTGAAACTCATAAGCTTAGGTGATAAACCTCACACTGCTTGTGAGTTGTGGACAGCTGTGAAAGAGCAGGCAGATCTGTGGCTGAGACCGCTGAACCTGCATCCAGGCATGGTCGTGTGTGACAATGGCTGTAACCTGGTGGCACCTCTGAGGCGAGGCGAGAACACACACGTACCATGCCTGGCTCATGTGCTTAACCTCGTGGTTCAGCGGTTTCTTAAATCGTACCCCGAGTTGCCAGATCTGCTCGTGAAAGTACGCCGCCTGTCAGCTCATTTTCGCAAGTCGGCTACAGCTTCCGCCGCCCTTGCTGTGTTGCAGCAGGGTTTGCAGCTTCCGGCACACCTACTGCTGTGTGATGTCCCCACACGATGGAACTCTACCCTCCACATGTTGCTAAGGATTTGTGAGCAGAAGAGAGCAGTTGTGGAGTACTAGCTGCAACAAGGCCGTCGATATTCAGGTCAGACTCCACACATAACACCTCAGGAGTGGACCTGAATGTCTGACATATGTACCATCCTGGCAAACTTTGAAGAGGCCACCAAAATGGTGAGTGGCGATGACGCCATCATTAGTGTCAGCATCCCACTTGTCTGTCTTTTGCAACGCTCTCTGCGGAGAATTAAAGAGGAGGCATTGCAGCCAGAGTATGATGAGATGGATCAAGAAGCTGTAGCGGGCGATTACACACAGCCCAGCCTCATCTCATCCCAACATGCATTGGGGCACAATGAGAGAGAGGAGGAGTAGGAGGAGGAAGAACAGGAACTGGTATCATGCGCTGTAGACGGTAGTACCTCTACAACTGTCATACCGTCGGTTCAGCGTGGGTGGCCTGAGGACAAGGGGGAGGAGGAGGAGGAGGAGAGCATGGTCAGTAGTCATCTTGGTGAGGACACCGAAATCTTGCCCGTTTCCTGGCACGCATGGATGACTTTATGTTACGCTGCCTTAACCGTGACCTTCGTGTTGTCAAAATGTTGGGTTACAGTCATTACTGGTTGGTGACACTTGTAGACCCCCGCTACAAGGAGAACTTTCACTCTCTTATTCCTGAGGTGGAGAGGTCTACAAAAATGGGGCAGTACCAGAAGGCCCATGCTGCAGAACTGTTAAAAAAATTCCCATCTGAACACGCTAGCGGCAGAGGTCACAGTGCGTTGCCCAACCAAGTCGTACATGCGAGAGAGACGCAACTCCAATCCAGCAGAGGCAGGGTAACACTGTCAACGTTCTGGGACAGTTTTCTCAGACCCTCCCTTCGGACAGACCCTGAGGCGTGGGGTACTCTCACAAGTAGTGGAAAGTTTCAAAAGATGGTGAGGGAGTACCTTGCCGCCCGTACCAGCATCTTCCGGGATTCATCTGTGCCTTTTAATTATTGGGTATCCAAGCTGGACACTTGGAATGAACTCGCTCTGTACGCCTTGGAGGTCCTGGCCTGCCCTGCCGCTAGCGTGTTATCGGAGCGTGTTTTTAGTGCCGCTGGGGGAATTATAACTAATAAGCGCACTCGCCTGTCAACTGACAATGCTGACAAGCTGACCCTTATCAAAATGAACAAGGGCTGGATTGGGCCAGACTTCTCATCACCACCAAATGACAGCAGAGTAACATAAATGTCAAATCCACTGTGTTATTTCGGGAGGTGTATTCACATGTACCGCTTCACACCCACACATGGGTATACGCTTCCTCATTTCGGCTGTTTTATATTCTTCTCCTTATCCTCAGCCTCTACCACCACTATACCACCAGGGTGACCGTGGTCCGTTTTGCCATTATTGAAAGTTCCTCCATCCTGATTTTTGTCAGCTTTTGCTTGGAAAGCATAAGCAAAGACTGTGGGAGACCCACGCCCCAATAATGGGAATAATATTTTTAAGATGCTGTACTGTATGGCTCTTCCAAGGGGCATTAAAAGCGTCTTGTTACACCACTCTGACCTCCACGTCTCTTCTGAGGGGCATTAAAAGCGTCTTGTTATACCACTCTGACTTCCACGTCTTTTGTAAGGGGCATTAAAACCGTCTTGCTATACCACTCTGACCTCCACGTCTCTTCTGAGGGGCATTAAAAGCATCTTGTTATACCACTCTGACCTCCACGTCTCTTCTGAGGGGCATTAAAAGAGTCTTGTTATACCACTCTGACCTCCACGTCTCTTCTGAGGTGCATTAAAAGCGTCTTGTTATACCACTCTGACCTCCACCTCTCTTGTAAGGGGCATTAAAATCATCTTGTTATACCACTCTGACCTCCACGTCTCTTCTGAGGGGCATTAAAAACGTCTTGTTATACCACTCTGACCTCGACGTCTCTTGTAAGGGGCATTAAAAGCGTCTTGTTATACCACTCTGACCTCCACGTCTCTTGTAAGGGGCATTAAAACCGTCTTGTTATACCACTCTGACCTCCACGTCTCTTGTAAGGGGCATTAAAACCGTCTTGTTATACCACTCTGACCTCCACGTCTATTCTGAGGGGCATTAAATGCGTCTTGTTAAGCTACTGGGACCTCCACGACTCTTCTAACGGGCATTGCATTTCCTCCTAATTTTTGGAATCTTTTGCTTGGAAGGCATAAGCAAATACTATGGGAGACCAACTCCCCAATAATGGGACTAATGTTTGTAATATGCTGTACTGCTTGGCTCTTGTAAGAGGCATTGCAAGTTGCTCTGTCCTAATTTTTGGAAGCTTTTGCTTGGAAGGCATAAGCAAATACTATGTGAGACCCACTCCCCAATAATGGGACTTATGTTTGTAATATGCTGTACTGCATGGCTCTTGTAAGGGGCATTGCAAGTTGCTCCGTCCTAATTTTTGGAAGCTTTGGCTTGGAAGGCATAAGCAAAGACTATGGGAGACGCACTCCCCAATAATGGGAATAATATTTTTAAGATGCTGTACTGTATGGCTCTTCCAAGGGGCATTAAAAGCGTCTTGTTATACCACTCTGACCTCCACGTCTCTTCTGAGGGGCATTAAAAGCGTCTTGTTATACCAATCTGACCTCCACATCTCTTCTGAGGGGCATTAAAAGCATCTTGTTATGCCACTCTGACCTCCACGTCTCTTCTGAGAGGCATTAAAACCGTCTTGTTATACCACTCTGACCTCCAAGTCTCTTCTGAGGGGCATTAAAAGCATCTTGTTATACCACTCTGACCTCCACGTCTCTTGTAAGGGGCATTAAAACCGTCTTGTTATACCACTCTGACATCCACGTCTCTTCTGAGGGGATTAAAAGCGTCTTGTTATACCACTCTGACCTCCACGTTTCTTCTGAGGGGCATTAAAAGAGTCTTGTTATACCACTCTGACCTCCACGTCTCTTCTGAGGGGCATTAAAAGCGTCTTGCTATACCACTCTGACCTCCACGTCTCTTCTGAGGGGCATTAAAAGCATCTTGTTATACCACTCTGACCTCCACGTCTCTTGTAAGGGGCATTAAAAGCGTCTTGTTATACCACTCTGACCTCCACGTCTCTTCTGAGGGGCATTAAAAGCGTCTTGTTATACCACTCTGACCTCCACGTCTCTTCTGAGGGGCATTAAAAGCGTCTTGTTATGCCACTCTGACCTCCCCGTCTCTTCTGAGAGGCATTAAAACAGTCTTGTTATACCACTCTGACCTCCACGTCTCTTCTGAGGGGCATTAAAACCATCTTGTTATACCACTCTGACATCCACGTCTCTTCTGAGGGGCATTAAAAGCATCTTGTTAAGCTACTGGGACCTCCACGACTCTTCGAACGGGCATTGCATTTCCTCATAATTTTTGGAAGCTTTTGCTTGGAAGGCATAAGCAAATACTATGGGAGACCCACTCCCCAATAATGGGACTAATGTTTGTTATATGCTGTACTGCATGGCTCTTGTAAGAGGCATTGCAAGTTGCTCCGTCCTAATCTTTGGAAGCTTTTGCTTGGAAGGCATAAGCAAATACTATGTGAGACCCACTCCCAAATAATGGGACTTATGTTTTTAATATGCTGTACTGCATAGCTCTTGTAAGGGGCATTGCAAGTTTCTCCATCCTAATTTTTGGAAGCTTTTGCTTGGAAGGCATAAGCAAATACTATGGGAGACCCACTCCCCAATAATGGGAATAATGTTTTTAAGATGCTGTACTGTATGGCTCTTGTAAGGGGCATTAAAACCGTCTTGTTAAGCTACTGTGACCTCCACGTCTCTTCAAAGGGGCATTAAAAGCGTCCTCTTAAGCCACTCTGAACTCCACAGCTCTTCCAAGGGGCATTGAAATGTTGTTTTTAATTACCTTACCTCTAATCTCCACGACTCTTTCAACGGGCATTGCATTTCCTCCTAATTTAACTCAGCTTTTGCTTTTCAATGCAAAGGTGAAAACTAAGGGAGACACACTCCCCAATAATGGGTAGAAGGTTTTTAGTATGCTGTAATCCATGTCTGTTTCAAGGGGCATTGCAGTTCCTCATAATTTTTGGAAAGCCTTCCATTCACTGCTTAGGCCAACAGTGCACAGGAGACCCAGTTGCTATAAATGGAAAGAAAGGTTTAGTTAAGGCCCTCGGACCTCCATGTCATTTCCAAGGGGCATTGGAGTGCCTCAAAATATTTGGTAGGCATTGCACTCACTGTATGCCCTATAACTGTGTAGCCAAACTGCTCCTTTTGTTACAGAAACATATCCTACAAGACATATGTGGTTGACTGGCCTGATATTGATGTGAATGGTCCCTTTTCCTCCTGCTCTTTCTCCTTTGCCACTACCTCATCCATCATTTATCACCTGAAGCTTTGTTTTAACGGTAGTCATAGAACTTGGATAGTAGCAGGAAAACATCCAGCAATCCTAGGAGGAGGTAGGATATACGCCAAAACGCTGAACACCTCAGGCCTAGCCGCTACTACATACATGCGCTTGCATTCCTTGAAAGCAAAGCAGATGCTAACTTCTATCATCATCATCATCATGCTCCTCACCTTGGCACTCTCAACTCTCCTGATGGAGAAGCCAGGGCCCACCGGAGGAGTCGGGTTTTCTGGTGGGCTCGTCCAATGCTGCCCTAAAGCAGGCCAGTCTAAGAAAAGTGTGTGGGGATGTTCCACGGAGAAATCGGGGCAGCTGGGGACCGTGTGTGGACACCCGGCCGCGGGGCGGCTGGGGACCAAGTGTGGACACCCGGCCGCCGGGCGGCTGGGGACTGAGCATGGATAAAAGGGCCGCCGACGCAGCCATGACATGGTGGCCGGCGTCTGCCTCCACATGCCTAAAAGGCCCAATTTCAAGTGCAAGCAAGCTAGCAGTATGGTATTGCAGCCTGGGTGTGGGTGGGTGGCAGGTTGCTGACTTACGCTTGCATTCCAACAAAACAAAGCAGATGCTAACTTCTATCATGATCATGCTCCTCACCTTGGCACTCTCAACTCCCCTGATGGAGAAGCCAGGGCCCACCGGAGGAGTCGGGTTCTCTGGTGGGCTCGTCCAATGCTGCCCTAAAGCAAGCCAGTCTAAGAAAAGTGTGTGGGGATGTTCAGTGGATAAATCGGGGTGGCTTGGGACCGTTTATAGACACCTGGCCGCCCCCAGGCGGCTGGGGACCGTGTGTTGACACCCAGCTGCGGGACGGCTGGGGACCGAGTGTGGACATCCGGCCGCGGGGCGGCTGGGGACAAAGTGTGGACACCCGGCTGCCCCCTGGCGACTGGGGATCGAGCGTGGACACCCGGCCGCCAGGCGGCTGGGGACTGAGTATGGATACCTCGCTGCCGAAGTAGCCATGAGGTAGTGGCCAGCTTCGGCCTCCTCAAAATTAAAAGGCCCCATTTCAAGTGCAAGCTAGCACTATGGTATTGCAGCCTGGGGGTGGGTGGGTGGTTGGCTGCATATTTGCGCTTGGATTCCAAGGAATGGGGGAGGTACAATTGAACACTGCCCTGGGACAAGGACTTGTACGGGGATAGTTGCAAGTCTGCATCTACTGATGCGGCAAGGATCACTTCTGATGGGCACACTTTGAGGCAGTGACCTGGGAGTCAGAGTTGCTTCCAGGGGTCTTCCCCATGCTGTTCCCGTGTCTTTTCAGCACTGTATGCATGTGTCACACATCACATGGCCAGATAAGGTTGTAAAATGTTAAAATGACATTTCCCGGTGAATGCATTTGTCACAGTTGAAAGCAATACAAAAGTGCAAAAACGCATAAAAAATGCTACTTGTGAACATAGCCCAAGGTGTGGAGGAGTATTTTTGTTTTTGATTATTTATTTTACCTTATACACAAGTCTTTACCCTGGAAAAGAAATTCCTTAACATATTTCACAGGAAAAAAGTTTCACTTTCGTTTTTGAACGTTTTATTATGAGCCTGTAAAAGTGGCTTAATACCTCTGAACACGTTGTTGACAACAGTGACCTGGGGGTCAGAAATGCTTCCTGGGGCGATCCCCATGCTGTCCCCATGTCATTTGAGCACTGTCACTATCGTTTTGGGCACTTGTTTGGCTTTTAAAAGACTGCCGGGGGTGCCGCCGCAAAAATGCTCGGGTCTCCCATAGACTAACATTGGGCTCGTTGCTCGGGTCGAGCACCCGAGTATCACGGCGAGCTCGGGCCGAGCTTCGAGCACCCGAGCATTTTAGTGCTCGCTCAACACTAAAGATAACTTAAAACTTAAAGAGGATGTCCACTTTTTGTATTAATGTACGTTTTATTAAATGCATGTATTTGGAGGATAAAAATAATTTTTTTGCAATTGTATGGCATTAAAAATCTTGCACTATTGGAGTTATTCTTTTACTGGCTATTTGTTTTCCTTCTCATTCAACTTTCATGTGGCCTATACTCATAAATCAGCTGTAGATGACAGATAAATAAACTCACTGATGGATTCTCAGTTAACTCGTCTTGTAGTAGCACAAAGTACAGACGCTATAAAAGGCAATAAGTGCAACATTTTTAATAAAACCAAATTTCAAAAATGATTACAGACTTTTAAGTAAAAAAAAATCCCCAAAAGAACTCCCCTTTCATACTAATAAAGCTACTGAATATTTGCTTTCCCTATCAAATGTTACAATTTACACAAATTATCAGAAGAAAACAGATTTATTTTTATTATACCATTCGTGTTCTCTAATTAGAACTGAAATATCTTTTATGATTTCATCACATATTGAGAATATTCACAGTGGGAGGTTGATGGGCTCAACTTTCTAGCATTAAAATGCTGCAAATATGAGTAATCATGTGTTTGATAATTCCCAATGAGAAACATTATATACCAGCAGCTACAAAAAGTCATTCTTATTATATATTAAACAGTTTAATGTGGATAAACACATTTATCTAGCTTAATGCATCACTAGAATCAGAGTCCATTGCTGCTAAGTAAATGAGTGAAAAATATGAACATGTCATAAATAAAACAAGTGAAACATTTCTCAAGTTCTAAACTTCTAGGTTAAAAGTATGTTGAGGTGCTACTAGGAGGAGTGAAGAAGGCGTTATAGGGGGGCAGTGTGGGTGCAAGTCTTAAAAGTCCTCAGAAATGTTAGCAACTATATATACTCAAGACCAGAGGTATAACTCATACCTATTGAGTCTTAATGCAAACAGGACCCCCAAATTATTGTTACATTGTTGATACTGGTGTCTTTTATATGGCAGAAGGGCATTTGGGCCCAGTAAGGCACCAGGGCCAAGGTGAATCTGCTACCTCTACATGCACAATAGTGGTGTTAGTTTTTGTATATCTTACCTACATTTACTGCCTTGAATGTATTTTCCTTCTCCAAACTTTTCACCCATTTTTTGAGGTGCATGGAGCTAAAGCCACTATGTCTGTGTCTGTCCAGCATTCCAAAAGATGTCATAGCAATTTAAAGGGAATCTGTCACCAGGCTTTTGCTATTTATTCTGAGGACAGCATGAAGAAGGGGTTAAAACACAGAATTCAACAATGTATCACTTATCAAGCTGTATGCTGTTGTTACTTACAATGAAGGATTTATCACTAGGACATTTTCATTGCTGTGACTAGCTGACAAATTTATTTAGTTTTAATACAAGACATCTGAGGGGAACATGATTAACTTTCACAAGTACATAAGTGGCCCATACAAAAAGCCAAAAGTTGTTTCAGGTAAAACCCCTCAAAAAAACCCTCCTCCTTCAAACACTCCATCATTACTCCATAATTAAAAAAGCCCTCTCTTGACCCTTCCTGCACAAACAACTACAGACCAGTCTCCAATCTTCCCTTCATCTCTAAACTCTTGGAGCGCCTGGTCTACTCCCGCCTTACCAGTTACCTCTCCGCTCACTCTCTTCTAGATCCATCACAGTCCGGCTTCCACCCCCTACATTCTACAGAAACTGCACTCATCAAAGTAACCAATGACCTTCTGACAGCAAAACATAATGGTGACCACTCTCTGCTCATTCTTCTTGACCTCTCTGCAGCCTTTGACACCATTGACCTCCACCTGCTACTCTCTACGCTCCACTCAATCGGCATTAAGGACACTGCTCTCTCCTGGTTCTCCTCCTACCTATCTGACTGCTCTTTCAGTGTATCGTTCACTGGCTCCACTTCTTCCCCTCTTCCTCTCACTATTGGGGATCCTCAGGGTTCAGTCCTTGGCCCTCTTCTCTTCTCTCTCTACACAGCCACAATTGGACAGACCATCAGCAAATTTGGTTTTCAGTACCATCTTTATGCTGATGACACACAACTATACACCTCATCCTGTGACCTTACCCCCGCTGTACTACAGAACACCAGTGACTGTCTGGCCGCAGTTTCTAACATAATGTCCGCTCTCTACCTGAAACTCAACCTTTCCAAAACTGAACTTCTTCTGCTCCCGCCGTCTACTCACCTCTCGAAATCTGACATCTCTCTCCGTGCGTGGCACCACAATAATGCCGAGCCATCAGGCGCGTTGTCTGGGCGTTGTGTTTGACACCAATCTCTCCTTCACCTTCCACATACAATCTCTTGCCCGCTCTTGTCGCTTGCACCTGAAGAACATCTCTCGAATCCGTCCCTTTCTCACCTTGGAAACAACAAAAACCCTCACTGTTGCCCTGATCTACTCCCGCCTCGACTACTGTAACTCTCTATTAATTGGCCTCCCCCTCACTCGACTTTCCCCCCTCCATTCCATCCTTAATGCTGCAGCCAGGGTCATCTATTTGGCTCCTCCGCTCTGTGCCAGTTATTGTGCTGGCTGCCCATGAATTATAGGATCCAATTTAAATTGCTTGTTCTCACCCACAAAGCTCTCCACAGTGCGGCACCACCCTACATCTCTTCCCTCATTTCTGTTTATTGGCCTACCCATTCTCTACGCTCCGCAAGCAACTTTCGACTAACATCCACACTAATCCGTACCTCCCACTCCCGGCTTCAAGACTTCTCCTGAGCTGCACCTATTCTTTGGAATGCTCTACCCCAAGAAATTAGGATGAACCACAATTTACACAGTTTTAGGCGCTCCCTAAAAACACACCTGTTTAGGGCAGCCTATCACCTTCCCTAATCGAAGTCCTTTTATCTTCTTATAGCCCATGCCTTATTTCTCCACACATAACTCTCCGCCGAACCAAAAAGCACCACAAATACTGGCTGGTGATTAGCTCATGCAGCCTTTATCTATCCCTCATCCACTCAAGATGGCTGGACCATCCTTGTAAATAAGCCATTGTACTTTGTGTCACCCTCACCTCATTGTAGATTGTAAGCTCTTACGAGCAGGGTCGCCATTATTTTTGCTATAATTATTGTATTATCTTTAGCTATGTTACTTATGACTGTTGTATATGAACCTGTGAATTGTTAAGCGCTGCGGAATATGTTGGCGCTATATAAATAAAGATTATTTTTTATTATTATTATTATTATTATAAGACAAGGGGGCATCGACTCCGCCTGGAGAAAAAAAGGTTCAATCTCCAGAGGAGACAAGACTTCTTTATCATGAAAACTATTATGTTCTATGCGGAATAGACTATCTCAAGAGCTGGTTACTGCAGGAACCATTGGTGTTTTCAAAAAGGGCTTAGATGTTTTTTAGATCTCTGGGAACGCCTTCAAGATTGTTGGAAGACCATTTCCGGTGACTACCTCTTGAAGCTCATCAAGAGAATGCCAAGAGTGTGCAAAGCAGTCATCAAAGCAAAAGGTGGCTACTTTGAAGAACCTAGAATATAAGACATATTTTCAGTTGTTTCACACTTTTTTGTTAAGTATATAATTCCACATGTGTTAATTCATAGTTTTGATGCCTTCAGTGTGAATGTACAATTTTCAGTCATGAAAATACAGAAAAATCTTTAAATGAGAAGGTGTGTCCAAACTTTTGGTCTGTACTGTATATATACGCTTTCCTTTCATCCTTTCCCATCTCTCAGTTAACTTGATGAACATGTGTCTTTTTTCAACCATTTTACTGTTATATAAAAGTATATTGCGACAGAGACATTTTTATTTTTTGGTATTTCGACGACACTTTTCAAAAGTTCCTCAGTAGAATCTGTGAACATCAGCAGAGGAGAACGTATAAACAACAGGATCCTTTATGTTTAAACTGCATGGAGTTAAGGGGGTTTTCTATTAAAACTCCTGGAGACCTGTCCATAGCAAGGGTCATCAATATCAGATTGGTGGGGGTCCATTACCTGGCAAACTCACTGATTAGCTGTTAGAAGCTCCGGCAGTGGCAAGATATAATGAGACACAATGAGCGGAGAAGAAATTCACAGAGCCATTCATTGTCTACCGGCCATTGTCAAGTAGAAAATAATATGAGCTATTCTTCAGTACATATGTATTAATTTAATTAGGAAGCAATATGGGATATAAATCACTGCTAAGACCCATTCCAACCCAAGAGTGGTTAAATATAGAAATATAAATATGCATATGGCTTTTTCATCTATTCTTTATGAATTACCTGTGTAATGAAACTTAGGATGTAAAACTACCCAAACCCTTCTAGTGAATGAAGAATATACTGAATGGAGTTCAGATGACACCCACTTCTTTTTCACTGACAATTAGAGATGAGCGTTGTTCTACTCGAACTGTTCGCCAATCTCAAATTCGAGCTGTTTTGGGCGGTGTTCGAGCCGGTCGGCGAACACGAACAATTTGAGAAAAATTCGGCTGTTCGAGGTTATGTTCGATAACTGTTCGTGCACCAAAATCATAACTGGATTTTTTCTCAGTAATGATGAAAATTAATGTTAATACGCAGTTTGAGTGTACAGCGGGGTGGGGGGAGGGGCAGGGGATGGATCTCTGCAGGAACAATGAAGATCTCCATTTTTTTTTCTCTTTCCCGCATTTGCAGTGGGGAGGTGCAATCTGTCAGCCTATCAGCAGCGCACACACGGAGCGAAGTGCTTTTTTTCACACAAGCAAGGGCATGTGTCATTGGCAGTGTATGTCACATGTCCTTGCCCTATAAGACCAAGCCATTTTCCCCGTCGCCACCATTTTCTCACTGCTGCAGCTGCGTGTTAGACGGCACCGCTGTTGCTGTGTGCGCTATACCTTGTTAATTTCAAGCCAATTTTCGCACAAATATACAGATAGCTTGGGAGTAGGGAATAGTTGTGATTGCAGTCCTTTTAAGGACTAGGTTACAGCATTTCCTACGACTTTTATCAGGGAGGTCTGTGCTCTTAAATAGATAGATTGTGGGAGTAAAGACTAATTGTAATTGGAGTCCTTTTCAGGACTAGGTTACATCAGTTCCTATCAGTTTTTGCCAGGCAGGTCTGTGCCAGTGCTGTGCAAGTTTTTTTAACAGCATTTGGCTGAATCTAGCAAAGCTAATCCTTTTTGGCCTATTGCAGAGTATGTTAGTCAGTGGAGTAGCCTATCTGTGTTGCAAGATATACCACCTGTGTATAGAATACCAATTTTTTTACTGCACCTAGTGAAGTAAAATCTTTTGGGCATAGCATCATTCTATTAGTCCATCTATACTGACCTCCATCACGTTGCAAACTGAATATAATTTTTTTCTGCATCTAGCTCTGAAAAAATATTTGGCCTTCTAGCAGTGTGTCGGACTTTCTCTATTAGTCCATCTATACTGACCTCCATCAGGTTGCAAATTAAAAATAATTTTTATCTGCATCTACAGTACCTCTGAAAAAATATTTGGGCTTCTAGCTGTGTGTGGGACTTGTTGTATTAGTCCATCTATACTGACCTCCATCAGGTTGCAAACTGAATATATTTTTTTCTGCATCTACCTCTGAAAAAATATTGGGCTTCTAGCTGTGTGTGGGACTTGTTGTATTAGTCCATCTATACTGACCTCCATCAGGTTGCAAACTGAATATATTTTTTTCTGCATCTACCTCTGAAAAAATATTGGGCTTCTAGCTGTGTGTGGGTCTTGTTCTATTAATCCATCTATACAGACCTCCATCAGGTTGCAAACTGAATATAATTTTTTTCTGCATCTAGCTCTGAAAAAATATTTGGCCTTCTAGCAGTGTGTGGGACTTGTTCTATTAGTCCACCTATACTGACCTCCATCAGGTTGCAAATTCAAAATAATTTTTTGTATGCATCTAGCTCTGAAAAAATATTTGGCCTTCTAGCAGTGTGTGGGACTTTCTCTGTTAGTCCATCTATACTGACCTCCATCAGGTTGCAAACTGAATATAATTTTTTTCTGCATCTAGCTCTGAAAAAATATTTGGCCTTCTAGCAGTGTGTCGGACTTTCTCTATTAGTCCATCTATACTGACCTCCATCAGGTTGCAAATTAAAAATAATTTTTATCTGCATCTACAGTACCTCTGAAAAAATATTTGGGCTTCTAGCTGTGTGTGGGACTTGTTGTATTAGTCCATCTATACTGACCTCCATCAGGTTGCAAACTGAATATATTTTTTTCTCCATCTACCTCTGAAAAAATATTGGGCTTCTAGCTGTGTGTGGGACTTGTTGTATTAGTCCATCTATACTGACCTCCATCAGGTTGCAAACTGAATATATTTTTTTCTGCATCTACCTCTGAAAAAATATTGGGCTTCTAGCTGTGTGTGGGACTTGTTGTATTAGTCCATCTATACTGACCTCCATCAGGTTGCAAACTGAATATATTTTTTCTGCATCTACCTCTGAAAAAATATTGGGCTTCTAGCTGTGTGTGTGACTTGTTGTATTAGTCCATCTATACTGACCTCCATCAGGTTGCAAACTGAATATATTTTTTTCTGCATCTACCTCTGAAAAAATATTGGGCTTCTAGCTGTGTGTGGGTCTTGTTCTATTAATCCATCTATACAGACCTCCATCAGGTTGCAAACTGAATATAATTTTTTTCTGCATCTACCTCTGAAAAAATATTGGGCTTCTAGCTGTGTGTGGGACTTGTTGTATTAGTCCATCTATACTGACCTCCATCAGGTTGCAAATTGAATATAATTTTTTTCTGCATCTAACCCAGCCAATAGTTTTGGCCTAATACCACAGATTGGCCACTCAGCTCTGCTCGGTTACCATCCATTGTTTTTTTGTGCAAACAACTCCAGAGTTGTGAATTAGTTAACCACCAAAATGAGTGGAAAAAGGCCTGCTGCTGGTGGAAAGGGGAATAGGCGTGTTGGGAAGGGGAAAAAAGGTTGTGTCCGTGGGGTAGGTGTTAAAGCAACAGTAACATCTGCAGAAGAAAGACCATCTTCCAGCCAAACTAAAATGTCTACTTCTTTTAGCGGACAATGTGATAAGATCCCTTTCTTACGGCCACGCCAATCGCTACAAATTCCAGATGAGGCACAAAAACAGCAGGTGCTTCAACGGATATCAAGTGCTCCTTTAAGTGGGCTCTCCTCCTCATCAACTTCAACATCACAAATACTCCAGTCCTCAAAGGTGTCACCCCAATCGCACTTGCTTCCTCACAGCACCCAAATCTCCAGCTGCCCGTCTGAGTATGAGGTAGAACAGATGGTTGAGTCTGCAGAGCTGTTTACTCATACTATAGCCTGGGAATCAGAGGTCGACTCCAGCGCTTCTGTGAATCCAGACGAGGAAATGATCTGCACTGATGCCCAGAATCTTTATGAGTCGGATCCAGGACCAGACGCAGAAGGTTCTGACCATAATGTAGACCCTCATTCCCAAACTGTAACTCCTGTTGGTGGAGACAATGAGGAAGACGATGATAAGACTCAAATACCTGATTGGAGCGACAACTTTAGTTTTTTGTCAGGGCAGGAACAGGTTGGCTCTGAGGACGACGGGTGTGATAACGCACAGGGTGATGATGATGAGGTTGGAGATCCCACTTACTGTCAACCCACAGTCAGCCAAGAGATGAGGTCAGCAGAGGAGGTGGAGGAAGATGCTAGTGACGACGAGGTCAGGTTGCGCCTTCCTGGACAGAGACGTAGTACTGGAAGCACGTCAACAACTGCATCCTCAAACACAACTCTGCCTCTCACCACAAGTCGTGGTGGCTCTTCAGGTCGCATGGGTGCTAAGCCTTGCATAGCCTGGGCATTTTTTCAGATCGATAAAGATGACCCAACTCGTGTTATCTGTAACATTTGTCAGCAAAAGCTAAGTAGAGGCCAAAAAATACATAGTTTGAGTACTTCATGCATGAACCGGCACATGGACATGAAGCATAAGTTGCAGTGGGAAGCTCAGTGTGCTACAATGCGGCCTAGCCGGCCGGGCCAACCACCGTCTGCCATATCTTGTGCATCCGCGGCCTCTTCATCCTCTGTGACTGGGGGGACAGCAGTCACACCTGTTTTGGGGCGCAGACCTGCCACCTCTTTACCCGCAACAGCCAGCGTGATTGGCAGGTCATCATTTTCTTTGGAGGTGGTAACACCAGCTGGTGTTGAGCGCTGTCCGACATCGATAGCACCACCTTTGGATCAAGGCAACCTAACATGTCCGCCTGCATCTTCCTCACAGACCGGCAGTTTGCCGGGGACACCCTTATCAACCCCGTCTAAGCACAATAGCCAGCCCTCGGTCCCTCAGATGTGGACAAGTAAAAGACCATTTCCTCCTAGCCATGAGAAAGCTAAGAGGTTGAATTTCACCATCTGCAAGCTCTTGGCTACAGAAATGCTGCCTTTCCGCCTGGTGGACACAGAGAATTTTCGAGACCTTATGTCCGTCGCAGTGCCCCAGTACCAGATGCCCAGTCGGCACTACTTCTCAAAGAAAGGTGTGCCTGCGCTCCACCAGCATGTCGCACACAACATCACCGCTTCTTTGAGAAACTCTGTGTGTGACAGGGTGCATTTCACCACAGACACTTGGACGAGTAGGCATGGACAGGGGCGTTACATGTCGCTGACTGGGCACTGGGTAACTATGGTGACAGCAGGACAAGGGGCTGCTGTCCAAGTCTTGCCGTCCCCACGAGTTGTGCGTCAATCCTCTTTATGTCAAAGTTCCTCCACTGCTTCTGCCTCCTCAACCTCCTCTCGGTCTTCCACCTGCACCCAAAGCCTGTCTGGTCATGCCACAAGCTTTCTAACTGCGCAGAAGGGATCCTGCACACCTCCTTACTATGCTGGCAGTAGGGCTCAACGTCATCAGGCGGTTTTTAAATTGAAATGTCTGGGAAATGTGAGTCACACAGCTGAGGAGTTGTGGTCAGCTCTGGAGAACCAATTTCATGAATGGTTGTCTCCACTGGACCTGAAACCAGGGAAGGCCGTGTGCGACAATGCTGCAAACCTGGGTGCGGCCCTTCGCCGGGGCAATGGCACACACGTGCCTTGTATGGCTCACGTGTTGAACCTGGTTGTCCAGCAATTTTTAGCCCACTATCCCAGACTAGATGGCCTTCTGCAGAGGGCACGGTCGCTGTGTGCTCACTTCCGCCGTTCGCATCCCGCAGCTCAGCGACTTACATCTCTACAGAAGTCGTTGGGCCTGCCACTTCACCGGCTAAAATGTGATGTGCCTACCCGGTGGAATTCAACTCTGCACATGTTGCAGCGACTGTGGCAGCACCGACAAGCCCTGGTGCAATACGTTCTGACGTATAGCCTGGGCCAACGAGATTCAGAGGTGGGGCAAATCACGCTGGAGGAGTGGTCTCAGATCAGGGACCTATGCACCCTTCTGCACAGTTTTGAAATGGCGACGAAGATGTTTAGTGCTGACGATGCCATTATCAGCATGACTATTCCGGTGATTTACATGCTGGAGCACATGTTAAACAGAATGCGGAGTCAGGTGGTGGCACAAGAGGAGGTGGAGGAAGTAGAGGAGGAGGAGTTGTATGCGGAAATGGCTAACATCTGCAAGGTCCAGACGGTCGGCAGCACCAAGGCGGCAGGCATGTGAGGGTGGGGGAGATGGTTTTACCAGGGCGCATGGTAGCAGCCAAACTAGTGAGGAAGGTGCAGGAGCCCAGGAAGAAGTGGAGGACGAACTGATGGAAGACTCATCAGATGAGGGAGACCTTGATCACATTTCTGTTGTGCGAGGTTGGGGGGAGAGGACAGAGGAAGGAAGCATGATTGTTACCTCGCCACCAACACAACAGGGACTTGGTGCTCCTGGATGCGCAACACACATGAGTGCCTTCTTGCTGCACTACCTGCAACATGACCCTCGAATTGTGAGAATTAGAAATAATCCTGACTACTGGGTTGCCACACTGTTAGATCCCCGGTACAAAAGTAAATTTGCAGAAATTATTCCTGCCATAGAAAGGGATGCACGCATGCAGGAGTATCAGCAGAGACTGTTGCAGAATCTTACATGTGCTTTTCCACAAAATACCAGTGGTGCACGTAGTGAATCTCACAGTTCCAACTTTCCAACCGTGGGACCGTCAAGTGTTCAGCACTCAAACCATAACAGAACCACAGTATCTGCTGGTAACATCAATTTTGCGGAATCATTTCACCACTTTTTTAGCCCATCCTTTGCAAGGCCACAGGAGACAAGAAGTCTGACACATAGTCAACGCCTAGAGACGATGGTACAGGAGTATCTCCAAGTAAACATTGAAGCCACGACTGTGTCACTGGACCCTTGCTCTTTTTGGGCTTCCAATCTGGATAAATGGCCGGAGCTAGCCACTTACGCCTTGGAGATCTTGTCATGCCCCGCAGCCAACGTTCTGTCTGAACGTGTGTTCAGCGCTGCTGGTGGTGTGCTGACAGATAAGCGCATGCGGCTCTCCACTGATAATGTAGACAGACTCACGTTCATAAAGATGAACAAATCATGGATCCGAAACGACTTTTCTACCCCTGTGTCATCCTGGGGAGAGTAAAAGCTTGATGATTGGTTAAAATCACCCTACCAACCGTTTTAAGCTTTCAAATTACTAATCATGTTTATCTGTATCTTGGCTGGAAAATAATTTGGGCTTTGTAGCAGTGTGCAGCACTGATCCTATTAGGCCATCTATACTAAAGCTTCACCAGATTTAAAATTAAAAATAATTTTTAGCTGCATCTAGCCCGGAAAATAATTTTGGGGCTCCGAGATGCGCAAGACACATAAGTGCCTTCTTGCTGCACTACCTGCAGCATGACCCTCATATTGTCAGAATTCGAAGTAATCATGACTACTGGGTTGCCACACTCTTAGATCCCCCAAACTTTTCGATCAACCTTTTCATTTTAATAAAGACCAAAAAAATGGTCATTTTTGAAATTATAAGCATTAGCAGGTTGTTAGAAACTGAAATCAAACAGTTTTCAACTCAAAACTTTATTCTAGGTGATGTTACATTTTCACATAGGACCCCTTGTTCAAAAGGAGCTTCTGAACTCTCTCGTCCATTGAATTTGTCAGGTTTTGGATGGTTTCTGCTTCAATTGTTTTGCATGAGGACAGAATACCCTCCCAGAGCTGTTGCTTAGATGTGAACTGCCTCCCACCATCATAGACACTCCTTTTAATGATGCTCCAAAGGTTCTGAATGGGGTAGAGGTCAGGGGAGCATGGGGGTCACACCATAAGTTTGTCCCCTTTTATGCCCATATCAGCCAGAGATGCAGATGTTTTATGTGCAGCATGAGATGGTGCATTATCATGCAGAAAAATGATCTTGCTGTGAAATACACGGTTCTTCTTCTTGAACCATGGCAGGAAGTGCTGTTTGAGAAAATCCACATACATTATGGAGTTCATCTTTAGCGCCTTCAGGGATCCTAAAGGGGCCGACAATCTCTCTCCCCATGATTCCAGCCCAAAACATTACTCCACCTCCTCCTTGTTGGCGCTGTAGCCGTGTTTGCGTGGGGTGTCCATCAACCAGCCATCCTCCACTCCATCCATCTGGACCATCGAGCGCTGCACGGCACTCATCCGTGAACAAAACTGTTTTGAAATCAGTCTTCATGTAATGTTTGGCCCACTGGAGCCGTTTCTGCTTGTGTGAAGTGGATAGAGGAGGTCGACAGGATGGCGTATGCACAGCTGCAAACCTCTGAAGGACCCTGCATCTTGTTGTTCGGGGGACGTTGGAGGCACAAGCAGCTTCAAAAACTTGTCTGCTGCTATGACAAGGCTTTTTTGCCGCTGCTCTTTCAACCTGACGTAATTGCCTGTAGGAAAGAGTCCTCAATTTGCCCTTATCAGCACGCACACGTGTGTACTGTGAATCAGCTACATACTTCTTGATTGCCAAGACACTTCATCCTGATCATCGCACAATGTTGATTGTAGTCATGCCTTGACCTAAACACTCCACAATTTGTTGCTTCTCAGCAGCCGACACATCCTTTTTCTTTCCCATTTTGGCAGAAAATGTAGGCTGCTTAATAATGTGAGAGAGCCTTCTTAAGTAGTCTTGCCTTTCATTGGACACACCTGCCAAACTAATTAGCACAGGTGTCTGCAATTGCTTACAGTGATATAAAGAGCCCTGACACACATCACCATCAATGAGTTTAACTGACAAACAAACGAATTCTTCCCTTATCACTCCTAAACACTTTTTGCATAATAATTTGGAACGCAGTGTACATGTGCTTTTCCACAAAACACCAGCGGTTCACTTAGTGAATCTTACAGTTCTAACTTGCCAACCGTGGTCTGTATGGAGTTGTTCAATAAAGGGCCCAAAATTAAGATAACATAGATGGGAGAGGTCTCTATGAATAGGAATTCCTAAGTATTTGATACCCTGTGAGGGCCAGGCAAAGGGAAAGTTGGACTGGATGGAATCCTATATGGATTTGGGGAGGGCGACATCGAGGGCCTCAGACTTCGCTGCATTGATTTTAAAATTTGACCATGTAACAAAGTGATCTATTTCAGCCATAACAGCAGGGATGGATATATGTGATTGAGTGATATATACTAGGACATCATCAGCAAATAGAGAGCACTTGTACTCGGTGCCTCCCACCTCAATCCACCTAATATTGGGGTTATGGCGAATTGATGAGAGCAGGTGCTCCGTCACTAGGATGTATAAGAGAGGGGACAGAGGACATCCCTGCCTTGT
This sequence comes from Phyllobates terribilis, assembly GCF_046119375.1. Taxonomy (NCBI): domain Eukaryota; kingdom Metazoa; phylum Chordata; class Amphibia; order Anura; family Dendrobatidae; genus Phyllobates; species Phyllobates terribilis. The sequence continues at coordinate 403,396,501 of NW_027362762.1, forward strand.
CCCATTGGTGATTGTGAAAGGTGATGAAAATGTTCTGACGCACCCCCTGGGCCTTGGGACACCCGGAGCCGGACCCTTTTTGGTGGATGCTGGTGGTTGTAGTCTTCGTGGCGGCGACCCGGTTCCGTGGCTCAGGGCGGTCAAACCAGTGGCGGAACTATTTATGTGGTTTTGATGTTTAAATGTACGACTACGCCACCCGTGGATTGCGGTCAGAGTGAACCGCCGCTACAGGGCAGACCGCTGAGGCTGGTGTTGTGGGTGCAGCAGAGCGTAGCATAACTCCCCACGGGAGGAGTATAGCCTCAGGGCAGTGTATGCGGAGGATGGGGGTGATGGTGCAGGGCAGCAGCAGTAACGACACGGAGTCAGTGATGCAGTTCAGGGCCTTTACTCACAGTTCTTATTATCCAGACCACGTCTGCAGGTAACGGCTGCCCACGTCGTACTGTGCTCACCAGGTGAGGGGCTCAGACAACTCCCAGATAACTTTGGAGCACTTCACAGGACCCCCTTTGTGTGTCCTTTGTCTGGCCTTTCTTACCAACACTTCTGTCCGGCTGCCTCGGGCCTCCTCTTGGTAAACTTGGCGCCAGTTTCCCTGACCCTATGTGGTGCCTTCCTAGCGGGTGTAGCGAGGGGCTGTGCCACATAAAATGTCAGAGCCTCCGGTTTCTATCTGAGGGTCGTTTCCTGCCTCCACTAGTTCGGGGACCGGTCTCCCCCTTTGGCCTGACCCCTCCACGCAGGTGGATTCGGGCATGCGGTGGCGACTCGCCCGTCCGCACCCCTGGGATCCCTTCATTCCTCGTTCCTGGAGCCTTCTCCGCTCCTCTTCCTTCCTTCTCCCTCTTCCAGGCCTGGGCCTCTGTTACTAGGCCCGCCTCCGGAGCAGAGCTCATGCAGAGCCCCTGCTCCCTGCCACTTCTGCTCAGACTTCTCTGCACTGAACTAAGATGGTGCCCACCTTTTATACTCCCTTCTCAATGCACCCAGGAACTGCTTCCTCCCTGCTCCTGCACTACAGGGTTCCCCTTCCTCAGTGTTCCCTCTCCCCACTCCAGCCAGGGACAGGGACTGTCGTGCCCATCTCAGGGGCATATTGGTCGCCCTGCTCCACGGCAATGTGGTGTAATGCATGCAGGTGTCGGGTCCTGATCCACACTCCATCCTTACCTGAGAGTGAGATATCACACCTCTGGGTGAGGTGCAATACGTCTGTAGCAACCGAGCCCTCAGGGTGCTACAGTTCCATTTATCTTCAGCCTAGGTGACGTATTGTGATACAGGGCCGTGATTTTGGCTATAAAAGGGTCCCCTAGACCCCTACCCCAAGCTTTTTAAGAGAATCATATATGGCTTGCCAGGAGACTCTATGGAATGCTTTCTCAGCATCCAACGAGAGTATCTAATTACAAATTTTTAACTGCATCTAGCCCAGGAAATACTTTGTGCCTAGTAGCAGTGTCTGCTAGTCAGCGGATTATCCCGGCTGTTAAGCAAGCTACACCACCTGTAGTTTAGACACTTAATTTTTTCAAAGGAAATGCTTCGGGACCATGGGATACTTAGTGAAGAGCATCAGGAGGCACCCCAAGGCATAGGGGCTGGGACTGGCAGTAGGATGCCTTGCGGTGGACAGCCGAGCTCGATCCTTATAAAAGCTTTTTAACTGCAGCAGCTTTAGTGGACGCTACTGGAGCTGGAATTACGCGGCTGCTGGCATGAGACTTGCCCTCCAATAGATCCTTGTAAATGGATTTAAAGTGCATTCATTCAAATTAGAGAGACAATTTAAATTAAAAAGCTTAGAGCTGCCTCCACCACAGGGGGGCTCGCTCGACCCACCAGCGGACAGGCACCAGTATTGGGAGAGGGGGTCTGGCCATCAGGGTTCACCGCGGCTCTGGCACAAACCCGGCGACACGGAGGTGGCACGGGCAGGAGCGGACTGGCCGTGTCGGCTTCTCACTTTTTGGATTTTAGAAGGGCATGACATGCCTATATCTGTGTCTCCCCCTCCTTTTACTCCTCCACCTCTTTTATTTTCGCATGACTATATGTACTTGTCACTTTTCCATGTGTTAGTTATGTCTTCTGAGCAGTTTGTCAGCTTTTGGACACCTTTGAAGGTGTTTTCTATGTGTTTCTATGTGTTTTTGTTTGCCTGCCATTGGTTTTAACGGTGTTCGAAGGTGTTCGACGAACAGTTCGACGAACAGTTCGGCGAACACACGGGTGTTCGACGAACCGAACCGAACTCGAACACTACGGGGGTGGCTCAACACTACTGACAATATAATATCTGTAACCAAGTGAGCTTCAATTAAGCAAACAATTGCAGGAAGATATTGCTGCTCCAAATTAAAGCTCATGTTCTTCACATAAACAGGAAAGAAACACAAAAGAAAAAAAATGTTTTTTAAACCTCCTTCCCATTCATAATCAGTCCATAAATCGAATTTGTCAACATGTCAAATTCTTTAGACCCCTCCACTGATTGCTGAAATAAAGCGACATAGGTCCCCAGACAAGAGCTGCTTTCCTCGGATGGGTTCATACAAACTCCATAATCCCTTCTTCAGCTAATCCTGTCTACCTGAGGAGCGGAGCACACGGCTGAGAGATACTGCTTCAGCAATCAGTGGGGGTTTCAGAACTCAGACTCCCCACACTGATTAGTCATTATACTCAGTATGACCCTTCAAAAATTTTGAGTAGTTACACTTAAAGAAACATTCCCATCTATATTTTTTAATTAAATGTTTGTATATGTGCATGTAGGGTAGTGTGAGTGTATTAATATACTCACCTACTCTCGCGCTCTCCGGTGTCCAGCTCCGTTCTGATCCTCTTCTGAGTGACGTCACCCCTCTGCAGATGATTTTACAATGTAAGTCTATGGAGAATCAGAACAAGGCTCCATGGGTTTACATTGTAAAAGAAACTTCGGGTTCATGCATAGAGTATAGAACGAGCTGGCTAGTCGGAATTGCGGTGACGTCACTGAGGACCGAAGCAGAGCGGCGCTGGATCCTGGAGTGAGTGGCAGTCGGTGAGTGTAATAATATACTCACACTAAATACATACAGGTGCATCTCACTAAATTAGAATATCATTAAAAAGTTAATTTATTTCAGTTCTTCAATATAAAAAGTGTCATTACAAACAGAGTGATTTATTTCAAGTGTTTATTTCTGTTAATGTTGATGATTATGGTTTACAGCCAATAACAAAAGATTATCTCAGTAAATTAGAATACTTTATAACAACAGCTTGAAAAAAATTTTTAAAATCCGAAATGTTGGCCTACTGAAATGTATGTTCAGTAAATGCACTCAATACTTGGTCGGGGCTCCTTTTGCATCAATTATTGCATCAATGCGGCATGGCATGGAGGCGATCAGCCTGTGGCACTGCTGAGTTGTTATGGAAGCCCAGGTTGCTTTGATAGCAGCCTTCAGCTCGTCTGCATTGTTGGGTCTGGTGTCTCTCATCTTCCTCTTGACAATACCCCATAGATTCTCTATGGGGTTAAGGTCAGGCGAGTGTGCTGGCCAAACAAGCACAGTGATACTGTTGTTTATAAACCAGGTATTGGTACTTTTGGCAGTGTGGACAGGTGCCAAGTGCTGCTGGAGAATGAAATTTCCATCTCCAAAAAGCTTGTCGGCAGAGGGAAGCATGAAGTGCTCTAAAATTTCCTGGTAGATGGCTGCACTGACTTTGGTCTTGATAAAACACAATGAACCTACACCAGCAGATGACATGGCTCCCCAAACCATCACTGATTGTGGAAACTTCACACTAGACCTCAGGCAGCTTGGATTGTGGCCTCTCCACTCTTCCTCCAGACTCTGGGACCTTGATTTCCAAATGAAATGCAAAATTTACTTCGTGTCAATGACTGCCTTCTGGACATCGGTCAAGTCAGCAGTCTTCCCCATGATTGTGGAGCCTACTAAAACAGACTAAGGGACCTTTTTAAATGCTTAGGAAGCCTTTGTAGGTGTTTTTTGTTAATTATTCCGATTTACTGAGATAATGACTTTTGTGTTTTCATTGGCTGTAAGCCATAATCATCAACATTAACAGAAATAAAAACTTGAAATAGCTCACTCTGTTTGTAATGACTCTACATAATATATGAGTTTCACTTTTTGTATTGAAGAACTGAAATAAATTAACTTTTTGATGATATTCTAATTTAGTGAGAAGCATCTGTATATACACACATTTAATAAATATAGATGGGAGTGCTACTTTAAAGGTGTAAAAGATTTTACGCTTTGCAATTTCCCATAAAAGAGAAAAACACCATATATTTATCTGCATTGACAAAAACAGTCTTATGTTGACCTAATAATGTGTCCTCTGGCCTTACCAGCTTAGCAACCAAAAAAAGCAATAAATGATCTGAAACAAGGTGTTCTGTCAGCATGTCAATTTCCAGGACTTGTTTGATTTGCAGTTCATACGCCACACTCCATAGTTGGGAATAGTGTCTAATGCAGCAATCAATATGCGAGAATGGGTGAAAATTCCAGTAGTTCCAGTATTATAATTTGTCCTGGAAATGGGCAGGGAATAATGGCGGAGAGAATAGCTGAACTTTTTGGAGCCGATTTATTAATGTCTTTACGCAGTATTTTTGAACAACTCGGAAGTTGTTGAAAGTGTTGGGACATTTGGCATTTACAAATTTAGCATGGGTGGGACATGGGGGAGACGAGACGTGGCTATGCCCACCCATCAAAATGACAAGTTGCGGCACTTTAGATGTGTAATTTAATCCAGAAATCCAGTTCCTAACTGGAGTAAATTTCTGGCTGTGGAACCTACCAGTTTAATAGATGCATCTAATTCATTAGGCGGCATGCACCTTTTAATGAATTAAGCCAGTCATACTCCAGCAAGCTCCAGTCTTAATGAATTGGCCCCTTAGTTCCTCCTTACCTAAATGTTTTCTCTAGTTTCATTGTCGGGAGGAATATTTCAGCCCAGGAGTACTGCGTAGTCCATCTCCAGTGCTTTTCAAACTGTAAGATTGGTTTCACCAGTGAAGCGCGGCCTAGTTGCTGGTAAAGTGCAGCTGAGTAGTGAGGTCTCTGGCTGCCCTCACTCCTACCTGTCCACTGCCTGGTTCTTTGTGTCTCTGTTGCGCTGAATCTCCAAGCTTGTATTCACTCTGGGCTGGGACTACCATCCGTGAGCAGATGCAGGGAGGTCACTGCACATACATGGGTTTGTCTCATAGTAGTTCATGTGATGACCTGCTGGAGCTGGTAGACCCAGGACTGGGGGTATAAATAGTGGGGCATCAGTGCGTCCCATGTAACGCCCACGCTTCAAGTCTCTGATGTGACCACATGAATTGGATCACTTGTGCGTGGACTTAAATTCTCTGGAACCTGTAGATATGGCCCCGAACTAAGCACAAAGTTGTCATCCACATCTTCTTAAGCATTGCGGTTGAGATATTGTATAAGGTAAGTCTCTATACAGCTGCTGCTTTACTCCCTATCCTTCAATGTTTTTTGCCAGGTTGCCCAGACCTTGTGGTACTAGGCCCAGCTGTGGTACACTCCTCCACTAGAACTGGCTAGGAGACAGGGATTGATAAATGGTTGGAACCATTGGTTTCTGTTGTGGTCTCTTCCTGTGGCAGATTGGTTCGAAAATGCAAACATTTTCGCAATTTGTAAAAACCTACAAATCAAACTATTTAAAAGAAAAATAGTTTCATGAAGTATTTCCAAACACAAACTACTACTTTGAATAACATTTTTCAATTACAGCCTCCCGTACTGTAATCTCAAACATGGTTTGATGCACTCGGCATACATCATTTACCTGTCATCTTGGATGCTAGTAATAAAAATATCTCATGGAATTGTAACGTGTTAACTCAAAAATAACAAAATAACATGTTATAACATCATGTAATAATGGAGAAAGCCCTATCATCAGGATACATAGAACCACCAATAAATCATGTTCACACAGCCACGGAAATATAACAGTAGAACAGAAATAGGCTTATTCTTGCATGAAAACAACACTTTATTTAGAGAATGAAAATGGCCAAAATGTAACATAAATAATGTATATACATTGTTGCAAGATTCCCAGTTAATAAAGATTAAAGAGGGGTTTTGTCAAGTAAGTTCATTCAAATGTAAAATCAGCAGATAATATATTTTACAAAAATGACAGCCCAAAAGTTTGAACAGACATAGAAACTTACACACGCAAGTCCATAATTTGTGAAAGGAAATTAAGCTGCAGCATATATACCTATGGCCTCTTTCTTGCTGCTGAGTAGTGTTGAGCCACCCCCATAGTGTTCGAGTTCGGTTCGGTTTGTCGAACACCCTTGCGTTCGTCGAACACCTTCGAACAACGTTAAAACCAATGGCAGGCAAACATAAACACATAGAAACACATAGAAAACACCTTCAAAGGTGTCCAAAAGCTGACAAACTGCTCAGAAGACATAACTAACACATGGAAAAGTGACAAGTACATATAGTCATGCGAAAAGAAAAGAGGTGGAGGAGTAAAAGGAGGGGGAGACACAGATATAGGCATGTCATGCCCTTCTAAAATCCAAAAAGTGAGAAGCCGACACGGCCAGTCTGCTGCTGCTCGTGCCACCTCCGTGTCGCCGGGTTTGTGCCAGAGCCGCGGTGAACCCTGACGGCCAGCCCCCCTCTCCCAATACTGGTGCCTGTCCGCTGGTGGGTCGAGCGAGCCCCCCTGTGGTGGAGGCAGCTCTAAGCTTTTTAATTTAAATTGTCTCTCTAATTTGAATGAATACACTTTAAATCCATTTACAAGGATCTATTGGAGGGCAAGTCTCATGCCAGCAGCCGCGTAATTCCAGCTCCAGTAGCGTCCACTAAAGCTGCTGCAGTTAGAAAGCTTTTATAAGGATAGAGCTCGGCGGTCCACCGCAAGGCGTCCTACCGCCAGTCCCAGCCCCTATGCCTTGGGGTGCCTCCTGATGCTCTTCACTGAGTATCCTGGGGTCCCGAAGCATTTCCTTTGAAAAAATTAAGTGTCCAAACTACAGGTGGTGTAGCTTGCTTAACAGCTGGGATAATCCACAGACTAGCAGACACTGCTACTAGGCACAAAGTATTTCCTGGGCTAGATGCAGTTAAAAATTTGTAATTAGATACTCTCGTTGGATGCTGAGAAAGCATTCCATAGAGTCTCCTGGCACGCCATATATTATTCTCTTAAAAAGCTTGTGGTAGGGGTCTAGGGGACCCTTTTATAGCCAAAATCACGGCCCTATATCGCAATACGTCACCTAGGCTGAAGATAAATGGAACTGTAGCACCCCGAGGGCTTGGTTGCTACAGAGGTATTGCACCTCACCCAGAGGTGTGATATCTCACTCTCAGGTAAGGATGGAGTGTGGATCAGGACCCCGACACCTGCATGCATTACACCACTTTGCCGTGGGGCAGGGCGACCAATATGCCTCTGAGATGGGCACGACAGTCCCTGTCCCTGGCTGGAGTGGGGGGAGGGAACACTGAGGAAGGGGAACACTGTAGTGCAGGAGCAGGGAGGAAGCAGTTCCTGGGTGCATTGAGAAGGAAGTATGAAAGGTGGGCACCATCTTAGTTCAGTGCAGAGAAGTCTGAGCAGAAGTGACAGGGAGCAGGGGCTCTGCATGAGCTCTGCTCCGGAGGCGGGCCTAGTAACAGAGGCCCAGGCCTGGAAGAGGGAGAAGGAAGGAAGAGGAGCGGAAAAGGCTCCAGGAACGAGGAATGAAGGGATCCCAGGGGTGCGGACGGGTGAGTCGCCACCGCACGCCCGAATCCACCTGCGTGGAGGGGTCAGGCCAAAGGGGGAGACCGGTCCCCAAAACTAGTGGAGGCGGGAAACGACCCTCAGCTAGAAACCGGAGGCTGTGACATTTTATGTGGCGCAGCCCCTCGCTACACCCGCTAGGAAGGCACCACATAGGGTCAGGGAAACTGGCGCCAAGTTTACCAAGAGGAGGCACGAGGCAGCCGGACAGAAGCGTTGGTAAGAAAGGCCAGACAGAGGACACACAAAGGGGGTCCTGTGAAGCGCTCCAAAGTTATCTGGGAGTTGTCTGAGCCCCTCACCTGGTAAGCACAGTACGACGTGGGCAGCCGTTACCTGCAGAAGTGGTCTGGATAATAAGAACTGTGAGTAACGGCCATGGACTGCATCACTGACTCCGTGTCATTACTGCTGCTGCCCTGCACCATCACCCCCATCCTCCGCATACACTGCCCTGAGGCTATACTCCTCCCGTGGGGAGTTATGCTACGCTCTGCTGCACCCACAACACCAGCCTCAGCGGTCTGCCCTGCAGCGGCGGTTCACTCTGACAGCAATCCACGGGTGGCGTAGTTGGACATTTAAACATCAAAACCACATAAATAGTTCCGCCACTGGTTTGACCGCCCTGAGCCACGGAACTGGGTCGCCGCCACGGAGACTACAACCACCAGCATCCACCAAAAAGGGTCCGACTCCGGGTGTCCCAAGGCCCAGGGGGCGCGTCAGAACATTTTCATCACCTTTCATAATCACCAATGGGACAAGGCAGGTATGTCCTCTGTCCCCTCTCTTATACATCCTAGTGACGGAGCACCTGCTCTCATCAATTCGCCATAACCCCAATATTAGGTGGATTGAGGTGGGAGGCACCGAGTACAAGTGCTCTCTATTTGCTGATGATGTCCTAGTATATATCACTCAATCACATATATCCATCCCTGCTGTTATGGCTGAAATAGATCACTTTGTTACATGGTCAAATTTTAAAATCAATGCAGCGAAGTCCGAGGCCCTCGATGTCTCCCTCCCAAAATCCATACAGGATTCCATCCAGTCCAACTTTCCCTTTGCCTGGCCCTCACAGGGTATCAAATACTTAGGAATTCCTATTCATAGAGACCTCTCCCGTCTATGTTATCTTAATTTTGGGCCCTTTATTGAACAACTCCATACAGACCACGGTTGGCAAGTTAGAACTGTAAGATTCACTACGTGAACCACTGGTGTTTTGTGGAAAAGCACATGTACACTGTGTTCCAAATTATTATGCAAAAAGTGTTTAGGAGTGATAAGGGAAGAATTTGTTTGTTTGTCAGTTAAACTCATTGATGGTGATGTGTGTCAGGGCTCTTTATATCACTGTAAGCAATTGCAGACACCTGTGCTAATTAGTTTGGCAGGTGTGTCCAATGAAAGGCAAGACTACTTAAGAAGGCTGTCCCACATTATTAAGCAGCCTACATTTTCTGCCAAAATGGGAAAGAAAAAGGATGTGTCGGCTGCTGAGAAGCAACAAATTGTGGAGTGTTTAGGTCAAGGCATGACTACAATCAACATTGTGCGATGATCAGGATGAAGTGTCTTGGCAATCAAGAAGTATGTAGCTGATTCACAGTACACACGTGTGCGTGCTGATAAGGGCAAATTGAGGACTCTTTCCTACAGGCAATTACGTCAGGTTAAAAGAGCAGCGGCAAAAAAGCCTTGTTATAGCAGCAGACAAGTTTTTGAAGCTGCTGGTGCCTCCAACGTCCCCCGAACAGCAAGATGCAGGGTCCTTCAGAGGTTTGCAGCTGTGCATACGCCATCCTGTCGACCTCCTCTATCCACTGCACACAAGCAGAAACGGCTCCAGTGGGCCAAACAATACATGAAGACTGATTTCAAAACTGTTTTGTTCACGGATGAGTGCTGTGCAACGCTCGATGGTCCAGATGGATGAAGTGGAGGATGGCTGGTTGATGGACACCCCATGCAAACACGGCTACAGCGCCAACAAGGAGGAGGTGGAGTAATGTTTTGGGTTGGAATCATGGGGAGAGAGATTGTCGGCCCCTTTAGGATCCCTGAAGGGGTAAAGATGAACTCCATAATGTATGTGGAGTTTCTCAAACAGCACTTCCTGCCATGGTTCAAGAAGAAGAACCGTGTATTCCACAGCAAGATCATTTTTATGCATGATAATGCACCGTCTCATGCTGCACATAACACATCGGCTTCTCTGGCTGATATGGGCATAAAAGGGGACAAACTTATGCTGTGACCCCCATGCTCCCCTGACCTCTACCCCATTCAGAACCTCTGGAGCATCATCAAAAGGAGTGTCTATGATGGCGGGAGGCAGTTCACATCTAAGCAACAGCTCTGGGAGGGTATTCTGTCCTCATGCAAAACAATTGAAGCAGAAACCATCCAAAACCTGACAAATTTAATGGACGAGAGAGTTCAGAAGCTCCTTTCGAACAAGGGGTCCTATGTGCAAATGTAACATCACCTAGAATAAAGTTTTGAGTTGAAAACTGTTTGATTTCAGTTTCTAATAACCTGCTAATGCTTATAATTTCAAAAATGACCATTTTTTTGGTCTTTATTACAATGAAAAGGTTGATCGAAGAGTGTGGGGGATCTAAGAGTGTGGCAACCCAATAGTCAGGATTACTTCGAATTCTGAGAATCTGAGGGTCATGTTGCAGGTAGTGCAGCAAGAAGGCACTTATGTGTCTTGCGCATCTCGGAGCCCCAAAATTATTTTCCGGGCTAGATGTAGCTAAAAATTATTATTAATTTTAAATCTGGTGGAGCTTAGTATAGATGGCCTAATAGAATCAGTACTGCACACTGCTACAAAGCCCAAATTATTTTCCAGCCAAGATACAGATAAACATGATTAGTAATTTTAAATCTGGTGGAGCTTAGTATAGATGGCCTATTAGAATCAGTGCTGCACACTGCTACAAAGCCCAAATTATTTTCCAGCCAAGATACAGATAAACATGATTAGTAATTTGAAAGCTTAAAACGGTTGGTGAGGTGATTTTAACCAATCATCGAGCTTTTACTCTCCCCAGGATGACACAGGGGTAGAAAAGTCGTTTCGGATCCTTGATTTGTTCATCTTTATGAACGTGAGTCTGTCTACATTATCAGTGGAGAGCCGCGTGCCCTTATCTGTCAGCACACCACCAGCAGCGCTGAACACATGTTCAGACAGAACGCTGGCTGCGGGGCATGACAAGATCTCCAAGGCGTAAGTGGCTAGCTCCGGCCATTTATCCAGATTGGAAGCCCAAAAAGAGCAAGGGTCCAGTGACACAGTCATGGCTTCAATGTTTACTTGGAGATACTCCTGTACCATCGGCTCTAGGCGTTGACTATGTGTCAGACTTCTTGTTTCCTGTGGCCTTGCAAAGGATGGGCTAAAAAAGTGGTGAAATGATTCCGCAAAATTGATGTTACCAGCAGATACTGTGTTTCTGTTACGGTTTGAGTGCTGAACACTCAACGGTCCCACGGTTGGCAAGTTAGAACTGTGAGATTCACTACGTGCACCACTGGTGTTTTGTGGAAAAGCACATGTAAGATTCTGCAACAGTCTCTGCTGATACTCCTGCATGCGTGCATCCCTTTCTATGGCAGGAATAATTTCTGCAAATTTACTTTTGTACCGGGGATCTAACAGTGTGGCAACCCAGTAGTCAGGATTATTTCTAATTCTCACAATTCGAGGGTCATGTTGCAGGTAGTGCAGCAAGAAGGCACTCATGTGTCTTGCGCATCCAGGAGCACCATGTCCCTGTTGTGTTGGTGGCGAGGTAACAATCATGCTTCCTTCCTCTGTCCTCTCCCCCCAACCTCGCACAACAGAAATGTGATCAAGGTCTCCCTCATCTGATGAGTCTTCCATCAGTTCGTCCTCTACTTCTTCCTGGGCTCCTGCACCTTCCTCACTAGTTTGGCTGCTACCATGCGCCCTGGTAAAACCATCTCCCCCACCCTCACATGCCTGCTGCCTTGTTGCTGCCGACCGTCTGGACCTTGCAGATGTTAGCCCTTCCGCATACAACTCCTCCTCCTCTACTTCCTCCACCTCCTCTTGTGCCACCACCTGACTCCGAATTCTGTTTAACATGTGCTCCAGCATGTAAATCACCGGAATAGTCATGCTGATAATGGCATCGTCAGCACTAAACATCTTCGTCGCCATTTCAAAACTGTGCAGACGGGTGCATAGGTCCCTGATCTGAGACCACTCCTCCAGTGTGATTTGCCCCAACTCTGGATCTCGTTGGCCCAGGCTATACGTCAGAACGTATAGCACCAGGGCTTGTCGGTGCTGCCATAGTCGCTGCAACATGTGCAGAGTTGAATTCCACCGGGTAGGCACATCGCATTTTAGCCGGTGAAGTGGCAGGCCCAACGACTTCTGTAGAGATGTAAGTCACTGAGCTGCGGGATGCGAACAGCGGAAGTGAGCACACAGCGACCGTGCCCTCTGCAGAAGGCCATCTAGTCCGGGATAGTGGGCTAAAAATTGCTGGACAACCAGGTTCAACACGTAAGTGTCACGGGTGTGTTGCCACGAAGATCGTCACGAGTACACAGCCTGACTTCTCGCAGCTGACTTGTTGGTGCTTTGTGTTTTTTCGGCAGTGTAGGAGTTAATTCTCTCTCTCTCTGGGCTAGCTGAGGTCCAGCCTCGCCCAGCTGCAATCAATGCTTCTTTAGTGAGACTCCTTTATATTCCTGCAGGTCTGTTTGGGAGGTGTCGGTGAAAGCTTTTCATTCTGACTTACAGAGCGGATCGTGGTGTTTGGAGTTGCTGAGATAAGTGCATTTGGAAGTGTTTTTTCCCTTTCCTCGCTTTATCATTTATCTCCTTTCCCGTTGGTGTTCCCTCTGTTGTAGTTGTGTAGAAGTTGTATGCAAGGTGGTTTTGGTTTTTCCCTTGTACTGTCTCGTTCGTCTAAATACTGTGTGTGGGCATATTATTTCTGGTTCCCTATTGTTGTGATCGGGGTCCTTCTCAGGACTAGATTACTTAGGTGCAGGGATCCTCAGGAGGTAGGGGTTACGCTGGCGGCCTGGACCTCTGTACCTTTAACAGTACCTCCAGGTTGAGGGGTTAGTCAGGGTCCCAGCTTAGGGTCAGCTTAGGCCCCCTACCTCCAGTATTCTGTGACAGTGTGACATTTTCACCGACCATCTTAGTTTTCTCCAGCTACCATGGATCCAGTAGCCGGTCTAGCTCGGCAGTTGCAGAGTTTGTCCATGGGGCTGGCGGACGTTAAGTCCAAGGTTTTGCATCCTCCGGAGCAAGCCGGACCAGAACCTAAAGTAGCTCTCCCTGACAGGTTCACTGGGGGGCGGGACAAGTTTTTTGTTTTCCGGGAGGCATGCAAATTGTACTTTCGGCTGCGGCCTCGGTCATCGGGCAGTGAAGAACAAAGGGTGGGAATTGTCATCTCGCTCCTACAAGGGGACCCTCAATCTTGGGCGTTCTCTCTTCCCCCAAGCTCCCCGGTTCTCCAGTCAGTGGATAGGTTTTTCGCTGCTCTGGGACTCGTATATGATGACCCAGATCGGATCTCCCTTGCTGAGTCTAAGTTACGTAGGATTCAGCAGGGAGATCGTCCGGCGGAGGAATTCTGTTCGGAGTTCCGTAGGTGGGCCACGGACACCCAGTGGAATGACCCGGCTCTTAGGAGCCAGTTTTGTCATGGTTTATCCGACAAATTACAGGATGTGTTGGCACAGTATGACTCTCCCGCGTCACTGGAAGCCGCTATGGCCCTTGCTATTCGTGTTGACAGACGGCTTCGGGAGAGGTGCGGGATAACTCTACCCCCTGTAATGTCTCCACCTCCTACAAGGTCCCCTCATATGGTGGTTCCCCTGGTCAGTCCGGAGGAGCCTATGCAATTAGGAGGGACATCATTTCGGGGAAGGGGACCGGTGGTGCGCCATAAGACAGGAAGGTGTTTCCTCTGCGGGAAAAAGGGACATTTTATTGGGGGGTGTCCATCCCGTCCCTTGCAGAGTAAAGAGTCGTCGAAAAAACTGTTGATCCCAGGTTGTGTGGTGGACGGCAATCTGGGAGTAGGTATTTCGTCCCTAGGTTCGTCTCAGTTTCTCGTACCGGCGGAGGTGGTGGTGGGTACGAGAACTGAGAGGATATCTGTTCTTCTGGATAGTGGGGCCGGGGCTAATCTGGTTGATGCTCGGTTTGCCCGGGTTCAAGGTATGCGATTGAGTGAGTTGGCTAAACCCATCCCCATATTCTCGATCGATGCCAGGCCTCTCGGTCAGGGAAGTTTTTTGCAAGCTGTGCATGGTGTAAAACTTCAAGTGGGGGCAATACATAAAGAACTGTTGTCTTGCTACGTGTTGGAGGGTCTTCCCACTCCTATAGTGTTGGGCCTTCCTTGGTTAGCTAAGCATAACCCGGTTATTAATTGGCAAACCAGAGAGATAAGCCAATGGAGTAAATTCTGTAATAAAAACTGCATGAACACGGTCATCGGTGCAGTTACTCCTTGGGTCTTACCTCCATTTCTGGCGGACTTTGAGGATGTATTCTCGGAGAATGGGTGTCAGGAACTACCTCCTCATCGCGAGTATGACTGTTCTGTAAAACTGCTCCCTGAGGCCAAGTTACCTAAAGCTAGGTTGTATAACCTTTCTGGTCCTGAGAGGCAGGCCATGAAGGATTATATTTCTGAAAGTCTGGCTAAGGGGCATATTAGACCTTCATCTTCACCGGTGGCCGCGGGGTTCTTCTTTGTTAAGAAGAAAGATGGAGGCCTACGCCCTTGCCTGGATTTCCGTGAACTTAATCGGATTACGGTCCGAGATCCGTATCCGCTCCCACTTATTCCCGATCTCTTTAATCAGATCGTGGGCGCCAAATGGTTCTCTAAGTTGGATCTCAGGGGGGCGTACAATCTGATTAGGATGAAGGAGGGGGATGAGTGGAAGACGGCTTTTAACACTCCGGAGGGGCATTATGAGAACCTTGTCATGCCATTCGGTCTGACTAATGCCCCGGCGGTGTTTCAACACTTTGTTAATGATATTTTTCGCCACCTGGTGGGACAGTTTGTTGTCATATATCTGGATGATATCTTAATTTACTCGCCGGATCTGGTGTCTCATCAGGAGCACGTTAGACAGGTGTTACAGATCTTGCGGGATAATAAACTGTATGCCAAGTGGGAAAAGTGTGTGTTCGCCGTACAGGAACTCCAGTTTTTAGGCTTCCTGGTTTCAGCGTCCGGTTTTCGTATGGACCCTGGGAAAGTGCGGGCAGTTCTTGAGTGGGATCGGCCGGAGAATCTTAAGGCACTACAACGTTTCCTGGGGTTTGCTAACTATTACCGGAAGTTCATTCGTAATTTCTCGTCCATGGTTAAGCCTCTCACAGACATGACTAAAAAGGGGACGGATTTTTCTAGGTGGTCTGACAAGGCTTGTCAAGCATTCTCCTCCTTGAAAAAATGTTTTGCCTCGGCACCCATTCTCATTCAACCTGATGCGTCTCAGCCATTCTTTGTAGAGGTAGACGCTTCCGAGGTAGGGGTGGGAGCAGTATTGTCACAGGGTTCGTCCCCTGGTAAGTGGCATCCATGCGCCTTTTTCTCTAAAAAGTTGTCGTCCGCTGAGAGGAATTACGATGTCGGCAATAGGGAACTCTTGGCCATTAAGTTAGCTTTTGAGGAGTGGCGCCATTTTTTGGAGGGGGCAGTTCATCCGGTCACCGTCATCACCGATCACAAGAACCTGCTATATCTGGAGTCCGCTAAACGTCTGAATCCCAGACAAGCTAGGTGGTCATTGTTTTTTACCAGGTTTAATTTCGTCGTTACATATCGTCCTGGGTCTAAAAATGTAAAGGCGGATGCCTTATCTCGCAGTTTCCCTGGGGCCGGGAATACGGACGACCCGATTCCTATTCTTCAGGAGGGGGTGGTGGTTTCGGCAGTATGCTCTGAGCTGGAGGAGGAGATATTGGAGGCTCAGGGGGACGCCCCTGTTGGACCTTCGGGGAGACTGTTCGTTCCAGATCAGTTGCGACAAAAGGTGATCGAGGCACACCATAACTCAGTTTTTGCAGGACACCCGGGGAGTAAAGCAACTGTGGATCTCCTCTCGCGTCGGTTTTGGTGGCCTAACTTACATAAAGAGGTGGTAACTTTTGTCGCGTCCTGTGGGGTTTGTGCGCGCTCTAAGACCTCACATACCCGTCCGTCTGGGGCCCTCTTACCTTTGAAGATCCCGGAGCGTCCTTGGACTCATCTGTCTATGGACTTTATTACGGACCTCCCTCCGTCTTCGGGTAAAACGGTCATACTCGTTGTAGTGGACAGGTTCAGCAAGATGGCACATTTTATCGCTCTTCCGGCTCTTCCTAATGCTAAAACTCTTGCGCAGGTATTCATTGGGGAGATTGTGAGGCTTCACGGGGTACCCTCCGAGGTGGTGTCTGATCGGGGGTCTCAGTTTGTGTCCAAGTTCTGGAAGGCGTTTTGTGCTCGGCGGGGGATGCATTTGTCATTCTCGTCGGCTTTTCATCCTCAGACCAATGGTCAGACGGAACGTATGAACCAGAGCTTGGAGACATATCTTCGGTGTTTTGTGTCAGAGAACCAGGAGGACTGGGCTTCTTTCCTACCTCTGGCAGAGTTTGCTCTCAATAATAGGCGGAGCGAGTCCACTGGTAAGTCCCCGTTTTTTGGGGCATATGGTTTTCACCCCCAGTTTTGTACTTTCAGTAGGGGGGGCTCTTCGGGGGTTCCGGAGGAGGAACGATTTTCCTCATCTCTCGCTTCAGTATGGAGAGGGGTGCTGAAGAATCTGAATACTATGGGGAACCGATACAAACGTATGGCTGATAGGAGGAGAGTGTCTGGTCCGGACCTAAGTGTGAACGATCAGGTATGGTTGTCTACCAGGAATATTAAACTTAAGGTTCCCTCCTGGAAACTGGGTCCCAGGTTCATCGGGCCGTACAGAATCAGTTCTGTTATTAATCCGGTGGCATTCCGTCTTGACCTCCCCCCTACGTTTAAAATTCACAACGTGTTTCACAGATCATTGCTTAAGAGGTATGTGGCGCCGGTGGTACCGTCACCTTTACCTCCCCCTCCTGTGGTTGTCAATGGTAACTTGGAGTTCCAGGTATCGAGGGTCATTGATTCACGCTTTAATCGCCGGTCCCTTCAGTACTTGGTTCATTGGAAGGGGTATGGTCCTGAGGAGAGGATGTGGGTTCCTGCGTCGGATATTAACGCAGACCGATTAGTTCGGGCCTTCCACTCGACTCACCCGGATAAACCTGGCCCTGAGGGTCCGGAGGCCCCTCGTAGAAGGAGGGGTACTGTCACGGGTGTGTTGCCACGAAGATCGTCACGAGTACACAGCCTGACTTCTCGCAGCTGACTTGTTGGTGCTTTGTGTTTTTTCGGCAGTGTAGGAGTTAATTCTCTCTCTCTCTGGGCTAGCTGAGGTCCAGCCTCGCCCAGCTGCAATCAATGCTTCTTTAGTGAGACTCCTTTATATTCCTGCAGGTCTGTTTGGGAGGTGTCGGTGAAAGCTTTTCATTCTGACTTACAGAGCGGATCGTGGTGTTTGGAGTTGCTGAGATAAGTGCATTTGGAAGTGTTTTTTCCCTTTCCTCGCTTTATCATTTATCTCCTTTCCCGTTGGTGTTCCCTCTGTTGTAGTTGTGTAGAAGTTGTATGCAAGGTGGTTTTGGTTTTTCCCTTGTACTGTCTCGTTCGTCTAAATACTGTGTGTGGGCATATTATTTCTGGTTCCCTATTGTTGTGATCGGGGTCCTTCTCAGGACTAGATTACTTAGGTGCAGGGATCCTCAGGAGGTAGGGGTTACGCTGGCGGCCTGGACCTCTGTACCTTTAACAGTGCCTCCAGGTTGAGGGGTTAGTCAGGGTCCCAGCTTAGGGTCAGCTTAGGCCCCCTACCTCCAGTATTCTGTGACAGTGTGACAGTAAGCCATACAAGGCACGTGTGTGACATTGCCCCGGCGAAGGGCCGCACCCAGGTTTGCAGCATTGTCGCACACGGCCTTCCCTGGTTTCAGGTCCAGTGGAGACAACCATTCATGAAATTGGTTCTCCAGAGCTGACCACAACTCCTCAGCTGTGTGATTCACATTTCCCAGACATTTCAATGTAAAAACCGCCTGATGACGTTGAGCCCTACTGCCAGCATAGTAAGGAGGTGTGCAGGATCCCTTCTGCGCAGTTAGAAAGCTTGTGGCATGACCAGACAGGCTTTGGGTGCAGGTGGAGGACCGAGAGGAGGTTGAGGAGGCAGAAGCAGTGGAGGAACTTTGAGATAAAGAGGATTGACGCACAACTCGTGGGGACGGCAAGACTTGGACAGCAGCCCCTTGTCCTGCTGTCACCATAGTTACCCAGTGCCCAGTCAGCGACATGTAACGCCCCTGTCCATGCCTACTCGTCCAAGTGTCTGTGGTGAAATGCACCCTGTCACACACAGAGTTTCTCAAAGAAGCGGTGATGTTGTGTGCGACATGCTGGTGGAGCGCAGGCACACCTTTCTTTGAGAAGTAGTGCCGACTGGGCATCTGGTACTGGGGCACTGCGACGGACATAAGGTCTCGAAAATCCTCTGTGTCCACCAGGCGGAAAGGCAGCATTTCTGTTGCCAAGATCTTGCAAATGGTGAAATTCAACCTCTTAGCTTTCTCATGGCTAGGAGGAAATGGTCTTTTACTTGTCCACATCTGAGGGACCGAGGGCTGGCTGTTGTGCTTAGACGGGGTTGATAAGGGTGTCCCCGGCAAACTGCCGGTCTGTGAGGAAGATGCAGGCGGACATGCTAGAAGCCCAAATATTTTTTCAGAGCTAGATGCAAAAAAAATTATTTTTAATTTGCAACCTGATGGAGGTCAGCATAGATGGACTAGTAGACCAAGTCCCACACACTGCTAGAAGCCCAAATATTTTTTCAGACCTAGATGCAGAAAAAAATTATATTCCATTTGCAACCTGATGGAGGTCAGTATAGATGGACTAATAAAACAAGTCCCACACACTGCTAGAAGCCCAAATATTTTTTCAGAGCTAGATGCAGAAAAAAATTATATTCAATTTGCAACCTGATGGAGGTCAGTATAGATGGACTAATAGACCAAGTCCCACACACTGCTAGAAGCCCGAATATTTTTTCAGGGCTAGATGCAGAAAAAAATTATATTGAATTTGCAACCTGATGGAGGTCAGTATAGATGGACTAATAGAACAAGTCGCACACACTGCTAGAAGCCCAAATATTTTTTCAGAGATAGATGCAGAAAAAAATTATTTTTAATTTGCAACCTGATGGAGGTCAGTATAGATGGACTAATAGACCAAGTCCCACACACTGCTAGAAGCCCAAATATTTTTTCAGGGCTAGATGCAGAAAAAAATTATATTCAATTTGCAACCTGATGGAGGTCAGTATAGATGGACTAATAGAACAAGTCCCACACACTGCTAGAAGCCCAAATAATTTTTCAGAGCTAGATGCAGAAAAAAATTATATTGAATTTGCAACCTGATGGAGGTCAGTATAGATGGACTAATAGAACAAGTCCCACACACTGCTAGAAGCCCAAATATTTTTTCAGAGCTAGATGCAGAAAAAAATTATATTCAATTTGCAACCTGATGGAGGTCAGTATAGATGTACTAATAGAACAAGTCCCACACACTGCTAGAAGCCCAAATATTTTTTCAGAGCTAGATGCAGAAAAAAAATATTTTTAATTTGCATCCTGATGGAGGTCAGTATAGATGGACTAATAGAACAAGTCCCACACACTGTTAGAAGCCCAAATATTTTTTCAGAGCTAGATGCAGAAAAAATTATATTCTATTTGCAACCTGATGGAGGTCAGTATAGATGGACTAATAGAACAAGTCCCACACACTGCTAGAAGCCCAAATATTTTTTCAGAGCTAGATGCAGAAAAAAATTATATTGAATTTGCAACCTGATGGAGGTCAGTATAGATGGACTAATAGAACAAGTCCCACACACTGCTAGAAGCCCAAATATTTTTTCAGAGCTAGATGCAGAAAAAAATTATATTCAATTTGCAACCTGATGGAGGTCAGTATAGATGGACTAATAGAACAAGTCCCACACACTGCTAGAAGCCCAAATATTTTTTTAGAGCTAGATGCAGATAAAAATTATTTTTAATTTGCAACCTGATGGAGGTCAGTATAGATGGACTAATAGAACAAGTCCCACACACTGCTAGAAGCCCAAATATTTTTTCAGAGCTAGATGCAGAAAAAAATTATATTCAATTTGCAACCTGATGGAGGTCAGTATAGATGGACTAATAGAACAAGTCCCACACACTGCTAGAAGCCCAAATATTTTTTCAGAGCTAGATGCAGAAAAAAATTATATTCAATTTGCAACCTGATGGAGGTCAGTATAGATGGACTAATAGAACAAGTCCCACACACTGCTAGAAGCCCAAATAATTTTTCAGAGCTAGATGCAGAAAAAAATTATATTGAATTTGCAACCTGATGGAGGTCAGTATAGATGGACTAATAGAACAAGTCCCACACACTGCTAGAAGCCCAAATATTTTTTCAGAGCTAGATGCAGAAAAAAATTATATTCAATTTGCAACCTGATGGAGGTCAGTATAGATGGACTAATAGAACATGTCCCACACACTGCTAGAAGCCCAAATATTTTTTCAGAGCTAGATGCAGAAAAAAAATATTTTTAATTTGCATCCTGATGGAGGTCAGTATAGATGGACTAATAGAACAAGTCCCACACACTGCTAGAAGCCCAAATATTTTTTCAGAGCTAGATGCAGAAAAAAATTATATTCAATTTGCAACCTTATTGAGGTCAGTATAGATGGACTAATAGAATGATGCTATGCCCAAAAGGTTTTGCTTCACTAGGTGCAGTAAAAAAATTGGTATTCTATACACAGGTGGTGTAGCTTGCAACACAGATAGGCTACTCCACTGACTAACACACTCTGCAATAGGCCAAAAAGGATTAGCTTTGCTAGATTTAGCCAAATGCTGTGAAAAAAACTTGCACAGCACTGGCACAGACCTGCCTGGCAAAAACTGATAGGAACTGATGTAACTTAGTCCTTAAAAGGACTGCAATTACAATTAGTCTTTACTCCCAACCTATCTATTTAAGAGCACAGACCTGCCTGATAAAAGTCGTAGGAAATGCTGTAACCTAGTCCTTAAAAGGACTGCAATCACAACTCTTCCCTACTCCCAAGCTATCTGTAGATTTGTGCGAAAATTGGCTTTAAATTAACAAGGTATAGCGCACACAGCAACAGCGGTGCCGTCTAACACGCAGCTTCAGCAGTGAGAAAATGGTGGCGACGGGGAAAATGGCTTGGTCTTATAGGGCAAGGACATGTGACATACACTGCCAATGACACATGCCCTTGCTTGTGTGAAAAAAAGCAGTTTGCTCCGTGTGTGCTCTGCTGATAGGCTGACAGATTGCACCTCCCCACTGTAAATGCGGGAAAGAGAAAAAAAAATGGAGATCTTCATTATTCCTGCAGAGATCCATCCCCTGCCCCTCCCCCCGCCCCGCTGAACACTCAAACTGCGTATTAACATTAATTTTCAGCATTACTGAGAAAAAATCCAGTTATGATTTTGGTGCACGAACAGTTATCGAACATAACCTCGAACAGCCGAATTTTTTTCAAATTGTTCGTGTTCGCCGAACGGCTCGAACACCGCCCAAAACAGCTCGAATTTGAGATTGGCGAACAGTTCGAGTCGAACAACGCTCATCTCTGCTGCTGAGCCGCTACTGCAGTGTTGCTGCTCTCGGTCAAACATGGTGGTGGCAGCATCATGGTTTGGGTCTGCTTTTCTTTAGCAGGGACAGGAAAGATGGTTAAAATTGATGTGAACATGGATGGAGCCAAATACATGACCATGTATAATATGTACATACCTTCAGGTCCCGGCTAGTTGTGGCACCAATTATTCTGCAATGCCAAGAGACTTTGCCACATGGTAGAAGAAAATGAGAGGAGCTTCTCTTGCTGTT
Organism: Phyllobates terribilis; assembly: GCF_046119375.1. Classification (NCBI taxonomy): domain Eukaryota; kingdom Metazoa; phylum Chordata; class Amphibia; order Anura; family Dendrobatidae; genus Phyllobates; species Phyllobates terribilis. The sequence goes on from NW_027362762.1 coordinate 403,418,434, forward strand.
TAGTTTTACTCTTCAGAAGTAATGAATTATGATCAGAAAACCACAAATATCTTTTTCAGCAGTATTCTATATAGGCTGTGTACTGTTAACCATATAAGACTAATACAGATTCCTATAGTGTTGAACATATATGTGAATCATTATCAATTATGTTCAATACTTTATTCAAATGTGTACATACAGTACCAAAGAGGCAAGTCCAGAAGGTATCTATGGGGTCTTTGGAAAATGGGAGGCCAGTCTGATCTGTCCATACTCTTTGCTATGGTGTATAGAGAATTTATGACAAATTCATGTGTTCAGGGGCACCGCATTGTTACATATCAAGATGGCGAATTTACCAAACAAATGGCATTATTCAGGAAATACCAGCAATCTGGCACCATAGTGATGGTGGTGGTGATGAGGGGCATTTTGATCTCTGCACATTTCTATATAAACCAATGACTTTACCAATAAAAAAAATATCATCATTTTCAGCACCAAGGACAGCAGCAATATAACTAGATTTGTATACAAAGTTATCCAAAATATTTCTGTAGTGTTTAGTGTCAAAGGGAGTTAATTTGTTATAATGGATGTAGAAACTGAATTTTTCATTCATATTTTGTACATTCCCGGAAGGCAAATAAAAGTTTGGTATAGAACGAGAAGCGTCAGCTCATTCACTAAAGATTTATTTCCCATTGTTATGTTACCTTTTATTAGAAATGATTATGAATAGGAATAATAGCAACCCACCCCAGTGCTGGAATCCCAGTGCTCCCATAACTCTGAAGTGTTTAGGGAAAGAACCTGATAACAGGTAGAAAATAAAGTAGAAAAAAATTAACAATTACAAATATGGAAAAGATGGATTTTAGAGATAGCTTTAGTTAATTGGATGGCTATGAAACGAACTGGGAGCATGGTATACAATATTTCCTACCAGGTTCTCCACTCCTTCGTCATTATTAAAATAAAGCTCAGCTTTATTATGCACACTACAATCCCTCACGCACATGTTCAAACAATCTCTGGCTTTATGATTTATTAATTGGGCAGGGAAAAGTTTTTAGCTTTAAAGAAAATGATCTTAAATATTTTACAATGCACAGCACAAAGTCTCCCTGCTTGTTCAAGAAGGATCCGGACCCAGGGGAGGGAAGCCAGTTTAAAATATGAGTTGTGGGCACAAAAACATTCTGCTACTCATGACACTCTTAAGGAGCCTCTAAAACAATTGTTTACTAGACAAAAATCATTGACATGTCTCCTTGCATTCACTATTTGAATACTTTATTCAGTTAAATCACAGTTACTATTGTTTCAGTAGCCTTTGGATACTAACAATATGTCCATTTGGTACTATTTAGCCATGATGCTAGAAGAATGGAGCTTTGCTAGATAGTCTCATAGGCACAACGATGTGCATCCGCAGCAAAAGATGATGGCCAGAAGATGAAGAATTGTAATAGCTATATATAAGATCACACTCAATCATGCAGAAATTCTTTGGTGTTTAAATGGGTTGTCCGGTCTTAGGCTACAATTCTGAAGACACTCTATGTCACTGCAGACTTGTAAATCCTCACATCATGTGCACTGCTCACTGTGAGGGTTCTCTGGTGCCAAAATCGGGAGCGGGTGGTCATGTGACCACAAGTATGCGATTTGCATACACCCGACCACATTCCGACTAGACTTGTCTGGTCTCGCTCAATACACTGGCATTGAGCAAAGCCATGCCTATCTAGTCGGCATGTGATCGCATGTAGGCAAATCACGTTAATACGCATGCTGCTCCCGGGGCTGGAGAATCCTCATAAAACGCCATGTGCGCAATGTGTGGATTAACAAGTCTGCAGTTACTTAGAGTGACTGCAGACTTGCAGCCTAAGGCCGGACAACTTCTTTATTGGCTTGTTGGTGTTAATCTGCCCAAAATACATTTCAATTAAAGGTAATTTTCCATTCCTTTAATTAAGTGCACTTTTAAGAAGCTTTTTATAAAGCACCCACTATATGGCATCCCAAAAAGCAATTAGGGGCACAATTCCATTGTGTGTCATATTCTATTTAATTATAATTAATGGCTCATTGCAGCTATAACTCTTTTTATCATTCAAGTGCCATTGCCACATGTTACTTTGTGGCCAATGAGGGTAGGAGACACCACCATAAATGATCACCATATATTCAAATCAGTAACAGATACACCATTGGTGCAACCTGTGCAACCACAAAAGGCACAAGAGTTAAGGGGGCCATCTTCCACCAATCTAGCAGCATTTGTCACAGACATAAACCATGGCCCAGAGCGTTTTTGCACAAAGGCCCTCTTTTGTCCATGCTCACCCATGATTTAAAGGGGTTGTGCGGTACTTTAGATCACCCCCCATTTATTCCCCCCAGATCCCAAAGACTTCTTGTAAATACCTTCTGCTGTTGATAATGCCTGTGAGTGGCGCTATCGGCGGCCGCTCACAGGCATCACGTGACCCCGGCTGCAGCCGGCTCTGACATCCGCTGATGTCATGACAAATGCTGGCAGCAGCCAGGGGTCACAATCTTCCTGGTTCCAGGTGGATGCCAGGCTGTGGGTGGGGTTACTCCCCTGCATCACACCCGGCATCCACCGTGCGCTCTGCCTCTCCCCATTCATTGGGAAAGAGCGCGGTGGATGCTGGGTGTGACGCGGGGGGTAACCCCACCCACAAACCAGCAGCCACCGTGGGGACCGCATTACTGATGTCATGCCTCACTTGATGTGACATCAGCCAGGGGTCACTTGATGCCTGTGAGCGGTCACCGATAGCGCCACTCACAGGCATTATCAGCAACAGAAGGTATTTACAATAAGTCTTAGGGACCTGGGGGGCGATACATGGGGGGGGGGGGAATCTAAAGCACCACACATCCCCTTTAATTTCAGCCTGAATCCCTGCTCAGACTTCCATTCCACTGGGGAAATACAAGTCTATAAATCATTTTATAAACAGTGCATTTTTGTACAATGTTGTACAGTGATTGCAGCCCAAACTGTAAAAATCTTCAGTACCATTGTATAGGGAAGAAAGCCATTAATGTAAGAGATGTAATATATCCCAGATTGGAACACAAGTCCAGTGGAATATGAATACTGAATGTATATCAAAGCGGCTCTAAATGCGTACACAAAGAAAAGTCGGACTGCTGACAGTTTATAAATGATTTTTACTGAGAAGTTGTAATGCTCAGATTGGCCACTAGATGTCATTGGAATGCTATACTTCCCATTGAGAATTAGATAAATGCCTTAAATATCCCATTAAGTGATCCTTTAATTAGAGACAAAGCTGTGAAAGTTTTAATTGAGGCAAACAACGCAACTCTTCAAATATAGACTCATAAATATACAAAATGCCTAATGTTCAAAGTACCTTGATCTCAATTTGCTGCTCAGCCTCTGGATGTTTATTGATTTATTCATTGATATCATAGCATGACAGATACACAAATCACATAAAGCTTTAAAATATGATGTCATATCATGTCATGGCAGAATCCGCATACATATCGGAGAAGCCTTTTGTTTAAGATTTGCGTCCAGAAGCTGGTTGCTGTTTAGTGCCTTAATAAAAAGCTAATAAAGAACAATGACTGTTCTGGACTCTATATTCCGGTGATGGATTGCGGAGTAGTGACATGATCAATGATGACCTGTTAAGCCTCACGCTCACAGTCTGACTGAGCCACAGATGAACGAATATGACCAGCAGATCACATTCAGAGAGGTGAATTTTCCAGTGAGGACTAAAATGAGTCTCCTGCTCCTCCTCTTTGCAGTCTCAAACATAGACTGCTAATTAAATTCTCCTATTACCAAATTAAATGACTTACCAGACAATTGCCTCATTAATGTTAATGGCTGCTCTGCATCCCATTCTGCCATTTACACAGGTTGCTTGCTAAGTATGACCTAATAGGGAGGTTTTCTGTGTGCAGATTCTGGGAGACAATTGTACAATTGGAGAAATACAGCGTTGTCACTTGTCACCTGCGCTGGCTTGTTGTGCTTGGGGGAGAAGGATGAAAGGAACACTGACATATGAAAATGTATCAGTGATACGCTCACTTGTTTTCTGATCCGCCTGCATTTCATCCTGCACCATGACAAGCTCCTCTGAGGGATTCGTTACCATACTATTTTGTCTCGGCGCCATGGAGAAAAAAATCCCAGATGCCATGGTAATTTACCCATCCTTTTTGAATACCAATGAATCTCACCTAGTGAAGTCTGCACCTGATTCCTTGCTGGTCATGAATGCAGAAGCGTGGGTCAGTGGTGCCTTGCATGTCAAGGTGTAGGTTGGCAAGTGGAAGTCAAAAGCCATTATAATAACACTTGCAAAGTTCACCTGTCTATTTCTGAATTCATCTGCAATTTTCTAATTATTTTACCTTTAGTTAGAGGTAAAAAAAAAATCAAGCATGCATTGAAATCTTTAACTATTTAAAGCACACGGTCGGTCACAATTGATATTTTTGTAAACAAGGAGACAAAAAATAAATCCCAGAACCAATAATTTCTTTTTTGCTGAAATACTGTAATTATGTGAGGCTACAAGACAAATCACTTCTGAGATGGATGTAGCGTCTAGTGAAAGCAAACAACCAGGCAGACCTCTTATTTCTGGACGGCTGAACGGTATTATATTTTACAGACCACTATAGTATTACATGAAGCAATTATTAATTAGCTGCAGATTATTATTAGGAGAGTTCATGGCAAAGATTGTGAAAATGAGCAAAATAATCCATGGTGAATGAAAAAACGATTTCATCATTTTCAAAATTGAGTGTTCAATTAAGAAAGTGAATGATTTCACATGCATTATGGCACTCTTAGATTACATAACAAAAACCTGCTGACAGATTCCCTTTAAGGCTTCATGCACATAGATGCAAATATATACTATGGAGCTGCAGTGACTTGTGTGCCTATATACAATGCTACAATTATTGGAGACAGTCTCTCCTAGAACTAGAAGTAACACTCTTAGGGTGAATTTGTAATATAGCATGAGAAGAAACAAATCACAATTTATAAACCCTATTCACCAATATTGCAATGTAAATTGTTGCAATTTTTTTTATGTGGAATAACCACCGGAAATCAGTATTGATTCCATCACATCTAAACCAGGCTTAAAGGGGTTGCCCAGTCCAAACTGATAAGTCTTCACTCATTCTGTGTGACTGCAGACTTATGAATCCCCTCAGTGCAGGCACTGTGCACTGCGGGGATTCGCCGGTTTCACACCCGGAACCAGAGGATATGAGTTATATATTCCCACGGCCAGTGGGTGGAGCCTCGCTCCATATCCTTGCATGAAGTTGAGGCCGTGGCACATTTAGTGACGCAGTCGTCTAGTTGGCGTGGCCATCTAGAGGGTGCGGCCTCGCTCCATACAAGTATTTGGAGCAAGGCTGCGCACACTGGCCGGGGAATGTATAACGCATACATACCCTCCAGTTCCTGGTCTGAAACCGGTGACTCCTCGCAGTGCACAGTGCATGCACTGGGGGGATTCATAAGTCTGCAGGCACACAGAGTGACTGCAGACTTATCAGTTTTGATCGGACAACCCCATTAAGGCTGTTTGCAAAAGTTTGCTATAAAACAAAATTAGAAAATGAGTATCTCACTCTCACAGAAAAAAAAGGTCTTATGCTACCCAAACCCCACTGTCATCTCCTAGAATATCAAGCAAACCTGCCTTATGTTGGATGATTGTTGACTGTTGTGTTGTTGATCCCATCTAATCACTCAAGCTGCCTGTACATTATGCAAATATATTATTTATCCTGTTTTAGAGATGAGTAGATCTGACAAAATTCCAATTTTGCCTGTTCACTCGGATTTTACCGGGAAGTACAAAATGCAGAGAAGTTATTCTGTTAGGAGGGCGGTTGCAGACAACTTTATTATAATGGAACGCAACCGACCCCGGGGTCCACGATGCAGCCTGGTGGACTGCTGCCGAACACTTTCCGGGTGAAAAGGAAAGCAACCAACTTAAATAATAAACCCCTCCGTGTTACTGCATACAGGAATGGGTATAGCGGTTCGCTCTATCTCCGTTAACTGCACGGGAGATGCGCGACCGGGGAAGTAGCTGTAGCCCTGTTAACTACACAGGGATTACACTGGCGGCGCTAGGATGCGTGTGTGACTACGCCGACGGGTACACGTGCCTCCAGCCGGCGTGCTACCGGACTGAAGGGTATTACTCCACGTGGCTGACAGGCGATAGCCGTGGACAGGATGTCTGCAGGCTGCTCGGGGTGTTAGGCGACCCCTTTGGTAGAGCCAGACTGCAAGACGGAGCTACCTGCCTATTTCCACTACACCTGCCTATGGAAACTACGTGGAACACAGTCATCCACACATCAGCATCACTGCTCAATGATCAGAGCGCGCTGCCAGGTTTGTGGGCGGGTCTTTTAAAGACTAAGCCCTGCCCACCTTCGCACTATTGGTGAAGTCACCCGTGACCAATCAGGCGGTGCCAGGTCACTGGAACAGGTGGTTGCCAAACCACCAATCACGGTCCGCCAGGTCACGGACATGCTCAGTGCGGAGAATCCTGGACTTAGGCTCCAACAGCCCTGTCTCCCTCAGCAACCTATGCTTAACATTGCTAGGCACAAATACTCAAGAGGCAATCTGTATATCTTGTGGACCAGCTAGGCGTTGGGGCTGATGATGATGATGCTGAGCAGCATCAGCTCTGGCTGGACTAAAGTGGGAGACCATAGAAGGTTCTGGACCCATTTCAAATCCAGCAACAGCCTGATGCCTAACATACTCTCTATGGATTTCATATTTCTCTCCAGACCGAGGATCATAATAAACATGATATAGGAAGAAAAATACTTATTCTAACCTCACCACTCACCTCTCAGGCTACTCCTGCCCACTGTCTGGCATGTTGCATTTTCAGCCTGCAGTTCACTCTAGGTTGGAGCTTCAGACTGCAAGCAAGCCCTGGAGTTAACTATGCATGCACAACAACCTCCGGGGCCTGCGGCTGGAAGTTGTGACTCGGTGTTCACTATAGGCCGCAACTTCTATCCATGAGTAGACATGTGCAGTGGACTAATGTTCAGCAAAATGGTGGCTACCGCTGACCATCATTTTTCTGAATTGTGGAGAGACTTACAATGAATCCACATACTCCAGAATGTGGATTTTTGTAAAATTCGAGTAGAATTCAGTTCCACTTGAATAAATGCTGTGTACTGATAGCCCGCTACTGTTACTGCCAGTTATGTTGCCTGTTCACATGCTTAGGTATATAACAGTGGCTATTTTTGTCTGACTGTCAAAAAGTGGCGAGAAGAATGCCATACCATAGGAAGTCTGTATTATGATATCAGTGCATGCAGAGGTTTGCCACCACAGAGACAATGGGGAGAGTGATGCCTCAGTATGAGGAACTAATATGCTTTATCTCTATGAGTAAAGTGTAGGCGGGCAGATAATTCCAGAGATACTGTTCCAGTGCATTGCTGTTAAGAGTGGAGATCAAGTGTAGAGGCTGCTCCATGCACTTGTGCATTGAATGAGTGCTGTGCTTTAATAGGAAAGAAACAGAGACTGTGCCTGAGGAGCTGCTGAGGTGTCTGCCAGCAGGTTATATAAAGTGCAAGCCCAATATTCATGTTTATGAAAATCCTAAACCTTTGTTCAAGCTGCTGATAGAATGTATAACCGTCAAGCTTGTTGCACCTTCGTGAATAAAGTTAACTTGAAATGTCTGAAGTACATAGGAGAGGGCACCAGATTCTTGGTCAGGATAGTCAGGTTTTAAGATGCGGCCTGCATAGATAGTGTGAATGAGTGCCAGAGTCCATACAGTAGAGTAGACAAAAGTGTAGAACCAGAGCACAAGAAAAAGAGTTACAGCACTGTAATCATATGTAGAGTACCAGTGGTATAGTTTCAGGTTCACCCAGCATCAAGTAGAGCTTAAAAGAACCCCCAAAATGCACAAGTAGAAATGCAGCAAAAGAATACTGTCAAATAACACTATCATGGCCGGCTCCAGGTTTTCGTGGGCCCCGGGTGAAAGAGTCTCAGTGGGCACTTTAACACATACCACGATTCATGATGCACAGATACCGCAGAGAAATATGGATATAGCACAATGCCAAAGATTTCACTGACTTCTTACATTACATGAGTGATATCTGTTGTAAATTCTACAATAGCTCAGAAACCAATGAGTCCTCGTAGCGCACAGTGTGTACCTTGGGGGGATTCAAAAGTTTACATTTTAGACAGGACAGTATAGTCCTCCATACAGAATTATGGGCACTACATAGTCCTCCATACAGTATATTGAGCCCCATATATTGTTTCATGCAGAATAATGAACCCCATATAATGCTCCATACAGAATAGTGGACCCCATATAATGCTGCATACAGAATAATGGGTCCCATATAATGCCGCATAAAGAATAATTGACCCAATATAATGCTCCATACAGCATAATGGACCCCATATAATGCTCTATATAGAATAATGGGTTCCATATAATGCTGCATACAGAATAATGGTTAATAAATAGGAGAATAAAGAGTTTTAAGGCATTAAAAAAGTTTTCATTTATTATATCAAGCTAAAAAACATACACAGTTTACAAATATTTAGAACAAAGTGACTTTGTGAGGGTAGAATAAGGCACTGGTAGCAAAAGGCCTGAATAACAAACAGATTGACATATCCAACTTGGTAAGGACATAAATATATTGAATTATAATAAATATCAATAATATGGATAGTTCAGAGTATACACAGTGAGTATAGAATAAGCATATTAGTAAACATTTTATAAATGATTGAAATCACGGTGTAGATTCAAAGAGCTATCAATCTGACATCCCTGCCCTTCAATAGTACCATATACAAAAAAGTAAAAGGCAGGGAATAGGGAGTCAATAGCTTACCAAATAAAGGGCCAAAGACCAGAGCCTAATAGAGCACAGTATGGGCCCAATACAATGCTCCATACAGAATGGGCCCCAAATGTAACTCCATGCAGAATGGACCCAATATATAGCTCCATACAGAATGGGCCTCATATATAGCTCCATACAGAATGGGCCCCATATATTGCTCCATACAGTATGGGCCCCATATAATGCTCCATACAGTAAGGGCCCCATATATTGCTCCATACAGAATTGGCCCCATATAATGCTCAATACATTAAAAAAAATCAAATACTCACCTCTCCTCGCTGGCCGCTGCTCCGGAATTCTCAGTGTTTTCTGCCACTATGCATTGCTGACGTCTCACGCCTTCTGCTCGGAGCTGTGGAGGAACAGGGAGAGGTAAGTATTGCAAACAGTTTAAAGCACGGGAGGTGGGGGACTGGTGCCCCCCCGACTCATGGGCCTCATAGCGTGCCAGTGTCCCTGACGGCGAGTGAGCCCCCCCCTTCTTTCTCAGGACCACGACCCTGAACACTATAGATGTCATAGTAAAACAACTGAACTGTTTAAACGGTTTGTCGACTACTTTATAAGTTAGGCTAAGTGCCCATGAAGCAGAAATGCTCCGGATTTTTACTGCAGGAAAAACGCATGCGGATTTTACATGCATTTTTCCTGCCAGGTAGAAGCGTTTGTCAAGCGTTTTTGCATGTATTTCCGCATGCGGGTTATCAAGCGCTTTTCCAACCGATTTTAGCATCACTTGGAAAAGTGCTCGACAACTTGGTCACACTATATAAATCCTTGCAACCAGCATGGATTTATATAGTGTGACCAAGTTACGATGCTGCAAATGCAGCATCAATAGTAAAATAAAGAATAAAATGGTGAAAAATAAAAAAAACATTATGCTCACCTTCTGATGGCCCCCGGTCTCCTTATCCGGTGTCTTCGGCGTCTCGCAGTTGTGTAAAAGGACCTTCATTGACGTCATTTAGTCATGTGACAGGTCATGCGACCGCCGACGTCAGTGGTCGCGTGACCTGTCACATGACTAAATGACGTCATGGAAGGTCCTTTTACACCACTGCGAGCCGCCAAAGACACTGGACGCACCGTACAAGAGACTGGGGGCCATCAGAAGGTGAGTATAATGGTTTTTTTTTTATTTTAATTCTTATTTAACTACAGGTACTATGGTACCCGGGTCTGGAGGAGGTTCTCCTCTTCTCCAGACCCGGGTACCATTTGCGCATTGAATCGCTTAATATCCGCATGTGTACATGTAGTCATGCGGATATTATTTGATTCAATGCAAGTCAATGGCGGCAATTACGCCGCATTTTCGCAAAATTGATGGACATGCTGCGGATTTTTCCGCAATGATAATCCGTAGCGGAGATTTCCGCAGCATGTGCACAGCACATGCGGATTATCATTGGGGACCATGGGGCACGTATTACCAAGCATTTTTTAAGAGGTTTCGCTGTGGAAATTCCGCAGCAAAAACGCTTGAAAAATGCATAGTGGGCACGCAGCCTTATACTAAATAGACATAGAGTAGTTTAATGAGAAAATTATGTTCTCCTTCTCAATTATTTCTGTGTTTTTCACTGTTTTTTTGGCATCAACATCTGGTAGGAGACATCACCTAACTGCTGATATAAATCACTGACTTCTAGTCACTTGCAGCTTCCTCATACAAACAGAAGACTCCTGTCAGTAATACACACAGTATCACTATGAAGCAACTTTTGGTATTAGCTGTATTTCGTATTGTTGCAGAGTATATTTTTAATAGTAAGAGAGCAAAACAATTCAGATCGCTAAATATATTAAATGGTATTAAAGTGGTTGTCCGGTCTAAAGCTACTGCCGTCTGCAGTGACTCTATGTCTACAACATTTATATTTATATACAGTATATATATATATATATATATATATATATATATATATATATATATATATATCACTCTCTTTTTAATAGTAGACTCATAAGCACAAGCCATATTTGAGCTTTGCAGTTTTTTATATATCTGCTTTTGTGATCTCCAGCATAAGCTATTGATGCACTGATTGATTCACTTACACAGAATATACCAAAGGATATAGATAAAAATTCCACAATTTAGGTGGGATTAGTGGTCCTATGTCACTATTATTTATTGCTCATTTTAAGGTACCTATTTTGAACCATTTGGTGTTAGCATGAATGAAAGCAACACTGCAAGTTTTTGACAAGTTGGAGCTTCAAAAATGAAAACTGCTTCTCTGAGACAGAAAAATAGAGAACAAATGATCCTAAAAGTTGCATGTATACATACATATGTATTACATGTGTCTCTAAATACATTATTCATGAAAATGCTCACATCCACAAACGCTACCCAAGGGAAAAAAAGTAAAACAAGCTTCTAAAGTCTATATTAATTTCGGGCCTTTGCTGATCATAGTCATTAAGAGGAAGGAAAGTGAATGGAGCTATTAAAATTAACACACATATTTCCATTATTCCCCGTGGCTACTCAGTTATTTAAACAAATCACTCTTACTAAATGCAAAATTAAGAAATCTACCGGAGGCTTTTTAATTGTCTACCTGCGGTATATGATTACTTTCCTTTCTTCTACCCATCTACAGAGTAGTGAAAAAATATGCAGTACATTCACGTTTTTAAATAGTTTCTGTATTTAATTCAAGTAAAAGATAAAGTATGATAGATAAGTGGCAATTCTTAAAAGGGTTGTTAGACACAAAACTAATATTTCTTAGGCATGGAAGCTCTTAACATAAAAAAATGAAGATATACTCACCTACCGACAGACCTTTGATCCAGCGCAGGCCGCTCTGTAGGTCTGCACTAGCTCTGGAAGTGATACCTGTTCCTTTCTGAAGTCACAGGACTACTGAAGGCTATGACTGGCTGCAGCAGTCAGGTGAGATGAGTAGAAGCAGGGGCAGACATCAGGGCCTGCTCCAGGTTTTTGTTGGCCCTGGGCAAAAGAGTCTCAGTGGGCCCCTTTAACACATACCACCATTCATGATGCACAGATACCGCAGAGAAATATCTGTATAGTACAATGCAAAGATTTCACTTCTTACACTACGTGAGTGATATCTATTGTAAACTCTACAATAGCTCAGAAACCGGCGAATCGCTCCACACAGTATACTGGCCCCCATATAACGCTCCATACAGGATACTGGCCCCCATATAACGCTCCATACAGGATACTGGCCCCCATATAATGCTCCATGCAGGCTGTTCCCCCCACATAATTTCTCATGCAGGCTGTCCCCCCCCACATAATGCCCCACACAGGCTGTTCCCCCCATATAATGCCCCACACATCCTGTTCCCCCCACATAATGTCCCATGCAGGCTGTTCCCCCCATATAATACCCAATGTAGGATGTCACCCCCCCTTATAATGCCCATGCTGGATGTCACCCCCCTTCCTTTATAATGCTCCATGCAGGATGTCACTCCCCCTTATAATGCCCATGTAGGATGTCACCCCCCCTCCCTTATAATGCCCCATGCAGGATGTCACCGCCCCTCCTTATAATGCCCCATGCAGGATGGCATTATAAGCGAGGGGAGGTGACATCCTGCATGGGGCATTATAAGCGAGGGGGGTGTGGCATCCTGCATGGGGCATTATAAGCGAGGTGGGGGGTGACATCCTGCATGGGGCATTATAAGGGAGGGGGGGTGACATCCTGCATGGGGCATTATATTATTATTATTATCTGTGCCTTTATAACTACACATAAGCCACACTGCCCACGTGGTTTTTATATTGTTTTTAGGGGTATTGTTTTATGGTTTTCTGTTTTTTTGTATGCTAATAAAGAATTAATTATATATGAGGTTATTTCTATAATTATTATAATTTTTGTATTATTGAATATAGTTTCCATAATGGTGGTAATAAGTCAGATATACTTTTTGGGTCAGACCTGCAGTTAGTCATTTGTCTGCTGTAAGCATAACAAACTCATCTTTCATCTTTGCTATACTGGTGCTGTTCACACTACAATGCTGCTGCAACAGTGTGTAACCTTTTTTGCAAGCAAATATTCAATTGTCGATTCATCATTGCTGATCTGCGGTTAACCATTTGTCTGCTGTTTAAATAACAACTCTTTCTGTTATACTGATGTTGTTCATTCTATAATGCTTCTGCAAAAGTGTGTAACCTTTTCTGCAAGCAATTATGCCTGTTTATGACTTCTGCCTGCAGTTAAAGATTTGTTTGCTGATTGCCTATGTGTATGTCATTGACAATCTGTCTTCTGATAGTACACATTCTACCATTAACAATTTTTTGCTAGAAATCCTAGATTGACTATAGTCCTACAGTTCCTGTATAAATCTACACATTTTGCTCCGTGTCTTCTTGTTTTACCTGCTCCTCTTGTCTGTTGATCCATGTGCCAATCTGCTTTTTTCTCTTCAAGGACTGATCTTTCACTCTCAAAAATTCTCAATTTAATTGTAAAACTTATATTCATAATTTTGTAAATTTACAAATTTGTAAAATTTATGAAGATAGACTTTCACATTACTAAGATAAAAAAATACATTTGCTACTGATAAAATTCTATTTAAAGGAGGAGGTGGGAAGAGGAGGGAGGATATAGAGGCAAAGATCCTCTCTCCTCTTTCCTCCCTTCTAAGCAGAATCTTATGACCACCAACTGTCATTTCTTATCTTAGTAATGAGAAAGTCTGTCTTCACTGAATACAGATTTGAAAGATAGAGAAGTAGATTTCTCTGATAAGATATATTACTAAGTTACCTATTTTCATTTTTACTATTTATTTATGAAATACAAAATAAAACAGGTTACTGTATAAAATACTATATACAGTATATCAAAAGATTTTTTTAAAACTGAAACATTAGCTATTTCAAATATAAAGTAAAAACAATACACAGCTGTTTTATTACCATTAATACAGTATATGATACATATCTACGTTAACTGCAACGGTTTAGCAGTTCCAGACAATTCTGAATCAAAACTCTAATGATAAGCTCTTCAGAAGCTTTCCTCTTTTTTTTCCTGATATATATAGAAGCAGAAAAATAAATGAAAAGTAAACTTTGCTGTGATTTAACTTGTACTCCCTGTTCTTTGATTTAAAAGTATGATGCAGAATCTCACAATGGAACAAGAAATGCACTGGACTCTAATTTCCTGTTTCACATAGATGTGCCCGACTCTTCAAAACAGTGTTGCATAAATATGAAATAATTATTGAGTATTGTTACTATTTTCCAGTATATGAATCCTAATGGAGATTATACACTATCTGTGCATCACAAATCTGGTAATCAAGCTAATTGAAAAATGTATTGCTAGTAAAATACTTTTATGCAAATCATAGGTGCTTGTCCAGTATTGTAGCTACCGGGGGCAGCGGGTGCAGTTGCCCCATGCTCAGAGGTACATTACCCTCATGAAAGGTACTCAAGCAAGGTAGTCGTGGGCAAGCTGTAGGCCATGCTCGCTTTGGCACCCTACAGACAAAGTGTGTCCTCCCTCTGGGGTGCTGCTGTGTATGTGGTGCTTTCCACTTACTTCTGACCAGCTGGTCTTCTGTCTCCAGGAATTCTTCTTCTGGAACCAGGGCAGCAATGAATTCAGAGGACACAAAGTTCATAACGATAACTGGAACTTTACTTGGTAACTGGTAGTATTTACAATATTTGCAGGCATGTATAAAGGATAAGGCCCAATGGGTTGTCATTAGTGTTGAGCATTCCGATACTGAAATATCGGGTATCGGCCGATATTCGCGGTATCGGAATTCCGATACTTAATTCCGATACTATTGCAATATCGTATACCGGAATCGGAAGTTCCCATAATGCAATGAGACATTTTCATTTTATTCAGCCAATGAGGATCCTAAGAAGTGTGGGCACATCCTGTTAGGCATGTAGGCATCTTAACTAATGGCATGGCTGTGATTGGCTGCTGAAATGATGTCATGATGCACTATAAAAGCCACCGCCGCCATTTTGAGCTCACTCTGCTGTGAATTCAGTTAGGGATAGGACGCTGTTGTTCTGAGGGACAGTTTTAGCTACCTATTTGCTCTATACTGCTTTACCCAAGCTACTTTCTAAATCACTGTGCCTTGCAGTGCTAGTGCACAGTTCCCTGTGCTGTTCACCGCTATCTGCAAGGTCTGTGTGTGTGAGTGCAGCTCACCCTGTAGTGTGTGCTTCAGCCAAGTCTGGTTGTAGTGCACTCAGTGTGTGTCACTGCCTCATACATTGTCCTTTTTTGCCAATTCATAATTTTTCCTGATATCTCCTATTAGTGTGGTGGTTCCATCTGTATTCAGCTAAATTGGTTCCAAACACACTATATAGGAGTAGATAGAGAAATTTTTTTCCGTCTTGCAGCACTAGTGCACAGTGCTCTGCATCTGTACTGTTCACCGCTGTCTGCAAGGTCTGGTGTGTGAGTGCAGCTCACCCTGTAGTGTGTGCTTCAACCCCGTCTGGTTGTAGTGCACTCAGTGTGTGTCACTGCCTCATACATTGTCCTTTATTGCCAATTCATAATTTTTCCTGATATCTCCTATTAGTGTGGTGGTTCCATCTGTATTCAGCTAAATTGGTTCCAAACACACTATATAGGAGTAGATAGAGAAATTTTTTTCCGTCTTGCAGCACTAGTGCACAGTGCTCTGCATCTGTACTGTTCACCGCTGTCTGCAAGGTCTGGTGTGTGAGTGCAGCTCACCCTGTAGTGTGTGCTTCAACCCCGTCTGGTTGTAGTGCACTCAGTGTGTGTCACTGCCTCATACATTGTCCTTTATTGCCAATTCATAATTTTTCCTGATATCTCCTATTAGTGTGGTGGTTCCATCTGTATTCAGCTAAATTGGTTCCAAACACACTATATAGGAGTAGATAGAGAATTTTTTTTCCGTCTTGCAGCACTAGTGCACAGTGCTCTGCATCTGTACTGTTCACCGCTGTCTGCAAGGTCTGGTGTGTGAGTGCAGCTCACCCTGTAGTGTGTGCTTCAACCCCGTCTGGTTGTAGTGCACTCAGTGTGTGTCACTGCCTCATACATTGTCCTTTATTGCCAATTCATAATTTTTCCTGATATCTCCTATTAGTGTGGTGGTTCCATCCATATTCAGCTAAATTGATTCCAAACACACTATATAGGAGTAGATAGAGGAGCCTTTCTGCAGCATTGGGCCCTGCAGCCCCAGCCAGATTAGTATTAGCCTATTTTTTGCAGCCTCATGTATTGCATTGTAGGTTACCTTCCTACATTGTAATAGCTACAAAAAGTTTGTGATACTATCGTTATTACATCTTTAGGCACATCCAGTGTCTTTTTGTGACAAAAAAAACCTAAATAAAGTTCACCAAACACTCCACTTTACAGTTGTGTAGGCCACATTAGCTCATATTAAAGTCTAGTCCACACTTTATAAAATTAGTGTTTCTTATACCTGTTAGCAGCTGTTCAGGAATAAGCACACTAAGCCCTTAGTACTTTTCTGCCTATCTTTATCAGTCTACCAAGATGAAGAAGGCAGGGAGTAAGGCATGTGGTCGTGGTCGTGGGCGTGGGCGTGGAGTTTCTGCAGGGAGAGGACGTGAGGATTCTGTGCCTGCAGGGAGAGGACGTGGGGATTCTGTGCCTGCTGCGGGCACCAGTGACTCAGCATCCCCCAGTTTTACCAGGGAACAGTCCTTTATGCGCAGCTTTGTAGGAGCTAGCCGTACCCCACTGCTGCGCGAGGACCAAATTGAAGCCGTTGTCGGATGGATGGCAGCTAACGCATCGACTTCAATTAGTTCCAGATCCTCTCAGGTCCTGAGCACTGAAGAGCACCCATCTGTCTCTTCACCACCTGCCAAATTGCCCAGGCAGTCAGAGAGCCCTGGACAGGAGCCATCTCTACTTCTGTTCTCTGAATCTCTTGGCTTGGAAAGAGGGGGCCAGCCAAGCAGAATTCGAGAATTTGAAGAAGAGGTAGTATGCAGTGATGCGCAACCGTTTTGTCTCTCTGAATCTGAAGAGGCGGGTGGGCCAGTGCCTATGGTCAGCAGCACACCTCAGTACGCATCTGATGATGAGACTCAGGTGCCACTTTCTGGTGCGTACTGTGCTGTCGAGACTACCCAGGAGAAGCAGTTGTTTGAAGAGGGTGGTGTAGATGATGAGGTCCTTGACCCATCATGGCGTGAGGGACAGGAAGGTGGTGGGAGCAGCTCTGAGGAAGAGATTCCCCGAACGGCCCAAAAAGGAGGGAGAGGGAGGGGGCAGACTTGGTTGCCTGTAGCCTCCACTTCGGCACCCATTAGGAGCATGGCTCTTCCAAAATCCAAAGCGGGCGCTCCCAAGACTTGCAGTGCCTGGTCCTTTTTTGACACAGTTGCAGATGACATTTGCTTTGTCAAATGCAAGCTGTGTAATCAGAAGGTGAAAAGAGGGAAAAGTGTCAGCAACCTCAATACCACAAATATGTGGAAACATGTGCGGACCAAGCACGTGGTGGAGTTACACAAACACACTGAAGACCTAGGCCAACCTACAGCGCCACCTACCACCTCTTCAGCTCGTGTTGTAGCCTCTTCCTCCAGCTCACACACAGCTGGTTCGGCTTCCTCACAGGATCGCCATGGAAGAATCTCTGGCACTGTTGTACAGAGACACAGTGTAATTCCACCCACAGCACCACTTTCCCAGTCATCCTCACACTCCCAGGCCAGTCTACAGCCATCGTTAGCACAGGCATGGGAGAAAAGGCGCCCATACTTGGCAAACCACCCCCGAGCACAGGCTCTGAATGCTGGCATTGCTAAACTACTGGCCCTTGAAATGCTATCATTCAGGCTGGTGGAGACTGACACATTCCGTAACTTTATGGCATTGGCAGTCCCACAATACAACGTGCCCAGCCGCTTTTATTTCAGCAGGCAAGCCGTCCCTGCCCTGCAACATCATGTGGAGGGAAAAATTAAACATGCGCTACAAAACGCCGTCAGTAGCAAGGTCCACCTGACCACTGATGCGTGGACCAGTAAGCATGGACAGGGACGATACCTTTCCCTCACTGCCCATTGGGTAAATGTTGTGGAGCCGGGTACAGATCTTGAGAGTGGCGCTGTACGTGTTCTGCCAACTCCAAGGATTGCAGGAATCCAGTCTGTACACATTGACTCCTCCTCATACTCCAGTTCCTCTGAATCAGCGCTGCAGGAGCCGTCACGGTCTACCTCCACATCGACCCGTGAACGGTTACCTGTTATGATGACCGATATGAGCACAGCCGTGGCCAAACGTCAACAGGCCGTATTAAAATTAATTTCTTTGGGGAATCGAAGCCACACAGCGCAGGAGCTCTGGAATGCCATCAAGCAGCAGAGTGACGTGTGGTTTGTGCCAGCGAATCTCCAGCCAGGCATGGTAGTGTGTGACAATGGCCGAAATCTGGTGGCAGCTCTGGGCCTAGGCAACCTCACTCACATCCCATGTCTGGCACATGTGCTCAACTTGGTCGTGCAGAGTTTTTTGAGGGACTATCCGGATCTTGATGCACTGCTTCACAAGGTCCGCATAGAGTGCGCTCACTTGCGGCGTTCCAGCAATGCAAGATCACGCATTGCAGCTCTGCAGCGCCGATTATGTCTTCCGGAACATCGCATCATATGTGACCTACCCACCAGGTGGAATTCAACGTTACATATGTTGGAGAGGTTGTGTGAGCAGCAGGCAGCAGTAATGGAGTACCAGCTGCAGCAGGCGCAAACAAGTCGCAGTGCGCGCCGTTCACACTTCACCACCACTGAGTGGGCCTCTATGAAGGACATTTGCCACGTTTTGCGTGCCTTCGATTATTCCACGCGGATGGCGAGTGCAGATGATGCACTAGTCAGCATGACTATCCCCCTTATCTGCCTGCTTGAAAAAACACTGCAAGCACTAAGGGACGAGGTTTTGGAAGAGGTGGAGGATGAGGAGTCACAAATGCCATCTGCTTCTCTACAGTCTGCGCAACGTGGTTCCTCACAAAGGCCTAGGCAGGGGACACTTTGTGAGGAGGATGAGGAGGAGTCAATGGATGAGGAAGACATCTGTCCAGAGGAGGGAGGTACACAATGCTCTAGTAGTCAGTATCTAGAGCGAGGGTGGGGTGATGCAGAGCAGGCAGAGATCACGCCTCAAGCAGGGGACAGCGTTTCTTGGCCAGTTGGCAGTCTGCAGCACATGGTTGATTTCATGCTGCAGTGCCTCAGAAACGACCGCCGCATCGCCCACATTCTCAACACGGCTGATTATTGGGTGTCCACCCTCCTAGATCCTCGCTACCGGGACAACTTACAAAGCCTCATAACACCATTGAACCGGGAGCGTAAAATGCGGGAGTACCAAGACGCACTGGTGCATTCCATCATGTTCTCCATTCCAACCGAGAGCAGTGCTGCTAGTGCTTTACAAAGCAGCTCAGTGCGTCGAGGCAGTGGAGGAAGCTCTGCACAAAGAGGGAGCAGAAGCAGCGCCTCAGCACAAGGCAAGACCAGTATGGCCGAAATGTGGCAAAGTTTTGTGTCCCCGCCGCCACAAATGTCTACACCATCACAGACAGCTCCAGTCAGCAGGAGGCAACGTTTCCGTCAGATGGTGACAGACTACATGTCTTGCCCTCTTAGTGTACTCCCAGACGGCTCTTCTCCCTTCAAGTTTTGGGTCTGTAAGCTGGATACATGGCCAGAGCTTAGTCAGTATGCACTGGAGGTGCTAGCTTGCCCTGCTGCTAGTGTATTATCGGAACGCGTCTTTAGTGCCGCAGGTGGTGTACTAACAGACCGTCGCATGCGACTATCCTCCGATAACGTTGACCGGCTTACTTTTCTCAAAATGAACAAGGCCTGGATCTCTCATGAATTTGCCAGTCCTCTTCCAGAATAAATAATTGGTTGGCAACAGTATCCAGGTCTCCTGTTCTGTTCATGTTTCTACCACCTGAACTGTAATCCCTGAGCTCCAACACCGCCAGTTGGCGCTCGGAAGTGCCGTCTGCACAGTCAACACTTGCTGCCGTGTTATTGGGGTTCAGTAACGTCAGCTGTTCTCCTGCTGTGCGGACGGCAATTTCTCCTGATTTGTCCACATCCACTGTACTACACATTTTAAAGTTGCTCCAATTACTCCTCTGGCTCCTCTGTTTTCATTCTTATCCCTGGGCTCCAGCACCGCCAGTTGGCGCTCGGAAGTGCTGTCTGCACAGTCAACACTTGCTACCATGTTATTGGGGTTCAGTAACGTCAGCTGTTCCCCTGCTGTGCGGACGGCAATTTCTCCTGCTCTGTCCACATTCTCACTACTACAGATTTTAAAGTTGCTCCAATTACACCTCTGGCTCCTCTGTTTTCAGTATTATCCCTGAGCTCCAACACCGCCAGTTGGCGCACGGAAGTGCCGTCTGCACAGTCAACACTTGCTGCCGTGTTATTGGGGTTCAGTAACGTCAGCTGTTCTCCTGCTGTGCGGACGGCAATTTCTCCTGCTTTGTCCAAATCCACTGTACTACACATTTTAAAGTTGCTCGAATTACACCTCTGGCTCCTCTGTTTTCATTCTTATCCCTGGGCTCCAGCACCGCCAGTTGGCGCTCGGAAGTGCCGTCTGCACAGTCAACACTTGCTGCCGTGTTATTGGGGTTCAGTAACGTCAGCTGTTCTCCTGCTGTGCGGACGGCAATTTCTCCTGCTTTGTCCACATCCACTGTACTACACATTTTAAAGTTGCTCGAATTACACCTCTGGCTCCTCTGTTTTCATTCTTATCCCTGGGCTCCAGCACCGCCAGTTGGCGCTCGGAAGTGCCGTCTGCACAGTCAACACTTGCTACCATGTTATTGGGGTTCAGTAACGTCAGCTGTTCCCCTGCTGTGTTCACGGCAATTTCTCCTGCTCTGTCCATATTCACTGTGCTACTTATTTAAAACTTGCTCCAATTACACCTCTGGCTCCTCCGTTTTTAGTATTTACCCTGGGCTCCAACACCGCCAGTTGGCGCTCGGAAGTGCTGTCTGCACAGTCAACACTTGCTGCCGTGTTATTGGGGTTCAGTAACGTCAGCTGTTCCCCTGCTGTGCGGACGGCAATTTCTCCTGCTCTGTCCACATTCTCACTACTACAGATTTTAAAGTTGCTCCAATTACACCTCTGGCTCCTCTGTTTTCAGTATTATCCCTGAGCTCCAACACCGCCAGTTGGCGCACGGAAGTGCCGTCTGCACAGTCAACACTTGCTGCCGTGTTATTGGGGTTCAGTAACGTCAGCTGTTCTCCTGCTGTGCGGACGGCAATTTCTCCTGCTTTGTCCACATCCACTGTACTACACATTTTAAAGTTGCTCGAATTACACCTCTGGCTCCTCTGTTTTCATTCTTATCCCTGGGCTCCAGCACCGCCAGTTGGCGCTCGGAAGTGCCGTCTGCACAGTCAACACTTGCTGCCGTGTTATTGGGGTTCAGTAACGTCAGCTGTTCCCCTGCTGTGCGGACGGCAATTTCTCCTGCTCTGTCCACATTCTCACTACTACAGATTTTAAAGTTGCTCCAATTACACCTCTGGCTCCTCTGTTTTCATTCTTATCCCTGGGCTCCAGCACCGCCAGTTGGCGCTCGGAAGTGCTGTCTGCACAGTCAACACTTGCTACCATGTTATTGGGGTTCAGTAACGTCAGCTGTTCCCCTGCTGTGCGGACGGCAATTTCTCCTGCTCTGTCCACATTCTCACTACTACAGATTTTAAAGTTGCTCCAATTACACCTCTGGCTCCTCTGTTTTCATTCTTATCCCTGGGCTCCAGCACCGCCAGTTGGCGCTCGGAAGTGCCGTCTGCACAGTCAACACTTGCTGCCGTGTTATTGGGGTTCAGTAACGTCAGCTGTTCCCCTGCTGTGCGGACGGCAATTTCTCCTGATTTGTCCACATCCACTGTACTACACATTTTAAAGTTGCTCCAATTACTCCTCTGGCTCCTCTGTTTTCATTCTTATCCCTGGGCTCCAGCACCGCCAGTTGGCGCTCGGAAGTGCTGTCTGCACAGTCAACACTTGCTACCATGTTATTGGGGTTCAGTAACGTCAGCTGTTCCCCTGCTGTGCGGACGGCAATTTCTCCTGCTCTGTCCACATTCTCACTACTACAGATTTTAAAGTTGCTCCAATTACACCTCTGGCTCCTCTGTTTTCATTCTTATCCCTGGGCTCCAGCACCGCCAGTTGGCGCTCGGAAGTGCCGTCTGCACAGTCAACACTTGCTGCGGTGTTATTGGGGTTCGGTAACGTCAGCTGTTCCCCTGCTGTGTTCACGGCAATTTCTCCTGCTCTGTCCATATTCACTGTGCTACTTATTTAAAACTTGCTCCAATTACACCTCTGGCTCCTCCGTTTTTAGTATTTACCCTGGGCTCCAACACCGCCAGTTGGCGCTCGGAAGTGCTGTCTGCACAGTCAACACTTGCTGCCGTGTTATTGGGGTTCAGTAACGTCAGCTGTTCTCCTGCTGTGCGGACGGCAATTTCTCCTGCTTTGTCCACATCCACTGTACTACACATTTTAAAGTTGCTCGAATTACACCTCTGGCTCCTCTGTTTTCATTCTTATCCCTGGGCTCCAGCACCGCCAGTTGGCGCTCGGAAGTGCCGTCTGCACAGTCAACACTTGCTGCGGTGTTATTGGGGTTCGGTAACGTCAGCTGTTCCCCTGCTGTGTTCACGGCAATTTCTCCTGCTCTGTCCATATTCACTGTGCTACTTATTTAAAACTTGCTCCAATTACACCTCTGGCTCCTCCGTTTTTAGTATTTACCCTGGGCTCCAATACCGCTAGTTGCTGCTCAGAAGTGCCGTCTGCACAGTCAACGCTTGCTCCAGTGTTATTGGGATTCAGTAACGTCAGCTGATCCCCAGCTGTGTGTCCGGCAAATTCTCCTGCTTTGTCCACATCCACTGTAGTACGGATTTAAAACCTCCTCCAAATACACCTCTGGCTCTTCTGTTTTTAGTATTTACCCTGGGCTCCAGCACCGCCAGCTGGTTCTCGGCAGTTCCATTGGCTCTTGTACCTTCTGCTACCCATCCGGGTTCCAGTACCGTCAGCTGGTTCTCGGCAGTGTCTTTGGCACGGGTACTCCCTCCTGCCCAGCCTGGTTCCAGCACGCCAGCTGTTTCCGGGTAGTGTCAACGTCACTTTGCCTCCAATGCGTTGTCCTGTCGTGTTGCGGTCGGGTTAGCCGACTCTATGGTGCCTGCAGTTTAGGTGACTCCTATGTGGGCTGCGGGATCTGGCAATGAAGGCTGGTTCCATAGTGCCAATAGGACAAGCACCCTCTGTAGGACTGTGGGTTTTGGTAACTGCGGCCGGCTCGCGGCCTTGAACTTTTTTTTTACATGGGTACCTTCTGCTACCCATCCGGGTTCCAGTACCGTCAGCTGGTTCTCGGCAGTGCCTTTGGATTAGGTGCCTCCTTCTCGGTATCCAAGTTCCACCAACGTCTGCTGGTCCTTGGTAGTGCTTTCTGGCACAGGTACCTCCTGCTTAGTAACCGAGTTCCAGTAACATCAGCTGGTCCTCGGTAGTTCCATTGGCTCTTGTACCTTCTGCTACCCATCCGGGTTCCAGTACCGTCAGCTGGTCCTCGGTAGTTCCATTTGCTCTTGTATCTTCTGCTACCCATCCGGGTTCCAGTACCGTCAGCTGGTTCTCGGCAGTGTCTTTGGCACGGGTACTCCCTCCTGCCCAGCCTGGTTCCAGCACGCCAGCTGTTTCCGGGTAGTGTCAACGTCACTTTGCCTCCAATGCGTTGTCCTGTCGTGTTGCGGTCGGGTTAGCCGACTCTATGGTGCCTGCAGTTTAGGTGACTCCTATGTGGGCTGCGGGATCTGGCAATGAAGGCTGGTTCCATAGTGCCAATAGGACAAGCACCCTCTGTAGGACTGTGGGTTTTGGTAACTGCGGCCGGCTCGCGGCCTTGAACTTTTTTTTTACATGGGTACCTTCTGCTACCCATCCGGGTTCCAGTACCGTCAGCTGGTTCTCGGCAGTGCCTTTGGATTAGGTGCCTCCTTCTCGGTATCCAAGTTCCACCAACGTCTGCTGGTCCTTGGTAGTGCTTTCTGGCACAGGTACCTCCTGCTTAGTAACCGAGTTCCAGTAACATCAGCTGGTCCTCGGTAGTTCCATTGGCTCTTGTACCTTCTGCTACCCATCCGGGTTCCAGTACCGTCAGCTGGTCCTCGGTAGTTCCATTTGCTCTTGTATCTTCTGCTACCCATCCGGGTTCCAGTACCGTCAGCTGGTTCTCGGCAGTGTCTTTGGCACGGGTACTCCCTCCTGCCCAGCCTGGTTCCAGCACGCCAGCTGTTTCCGGGTAGTGTCAACGTCACTTTGCCTCCAATGCGTTGTCCTGTCGTGTTGCGGTCGGGTTAGCCGACTCTATGGTGCCTGCAGTTTAGGTGACTCCTATGTGGGCTGCGGGATCTGGCAATGAAGGCTGGTTCCATAGTGCCAATAGGACAAGCACCCTCTGTAGGACTGTGGGTTTTGGTAACTGCGGCCGGCTCGCGGCCTTGAACTTTTTTTTTACATGGGTACCTTCTGCTACCCATCCGGGTTCCAGTACCGTCAGCTGGTTCTCGGCAGTGCCTTTGGATTAGGTGCCTCCTTCTCGGTATCCAAGTTCCACCAACGTCTGCTGGTCCTTGGTAGTGCTTTCTGGCACAGGTACCTCCTGCTTAGTAACCGAGTTCCAGTAACATCAGCTGGTCCTCGGTAGTTCCATTGGCTCTTGTACCTTCTGCTACCCATCCGGGTTCCAGTAACATCAGCTGGTCCTCGGTAGTTCCATTGGCTCTTGTACCTTCTGCTACCCATCCGGGTTCCAGTACCGTCAGCTGGTTCTCGGCAGTGCCTTTGGATTAGGTGCCTCCTTCTCGGTATCCAAGTTCCACCAACGTCTGCTGGTCCTTGGTAGTGCTTTCTGGCACAGGTACCTCCTGCTTAGTAACCGAGTTCCAGTAACATCAGCTGGTCCTCGGTAGTTCCATTGGCTCTTGTACCTTCTGCTATCCATCCGAGTTCCAGTACCGTCAGCTGGTCCTCGGTAGTTCCTCAGCTTTCTTGTACCTTCTGCTACATTTCCAAGTTCAAGCTTTTTGAAATGGTTCTTGGTAATCACTCTGGATCTCCCTGACGAGGACCCTGAAGACGAGGACCCTGAAGACCAACCCTAAGAAGACGAGGACCCCGAAGACAATGACCCTGAAGACGAGGACCCTGAAGACCACCCCGAAGAAGACGAGGACCCTGAAGACCACCCCGAAGAAGACGAGGACCCTGAAGACCACCCCGAAGAAGACGAGGACCCCGAAGACGAGGACCCAGAAGACCAACCCGAAGAAGACGAGGACCCCGAAGACGAGGACCCCCGAAGACGACGACCCTGAAGACCACCCCGAAGAAGACCAAGAAGATGACCCTGAAGAAGTTGACCAAGAAGACAAAGAAGAGAAGACAAGCACCAAGATACAGAAAAACAAGAGACAGAAAACCAAGAAGCAGAAATACAAGAAGCTGCAGAACAAAAAGCGGAAGAACATTAAGCATAAGACTAAAAATCAGAGCAAAAGATAATATCTAAATTATAAGCAGAAGATGACTAAGCAGTGTATGGGGGTGAGTCCGTTCCTCCTCGTGGTGCCCCTGGAAAAGACCTGCTGCTGCAGGCCAAACTGAACGCGGACAAATCCTGTTGTAAATCTTTTGTGACGGGCAGAACGAAAGGTGTAATGTCCAACCTTTTATAGATAACAACTACAGGAATGCCTGTCACAAATAAGAATATGATGAAGAAGAAGAATATGAAGAAGATGAAGAAGTAGAATATGAAGAATGTAAAAAAAAGAATAATACGAAGAAGGTGAAGAAGAAGAAGGTGAAGAAGAAGTGGATGAAAAAGATGCTGAGGATGATGAAGGAGAAAGTGTGGGAGAAGTAAAAAAGAAGGTGAAGAGCATGGAAGTAGTGAAACATAAATATCTGACAAAATATAAAAATACTTAACATAGTTAATATTTCCGTAACTCAGAACATAATAAAAAAATATTAATTCCTGCTATTCCATTTGACTGGGCTAAACCTCTATGCCTTTATTGTCTCCCCCACCTCCCCCAATACATTCTACATTATTCTTAGTTGTTTTCCTTCATGTAGAAATAACCTACAAGGAAAGAAAGGGTTTATTTTAATTCCGATATTTATGTCCCATTGACTTGCATTGGTTTCCGGTATCGGAATCGGCGATATCCGATACTTTTTCGGTATCGGTCCGATCCAATCCGATCCGATATTTCCCGATATCGGAAGGTATCGCTCAACACTAGTTGTCATCTTTCCCACAGGCACTTCATACAATTTCAGCCAAGGTTCCCAATTTAGGTGAAGCATCTCTGTTAGTTTTTTCTCTAGCCCTAGAGAATCTTCCTCACCAGTGACAGTATATCCGAATCTTAGTTCTCCCCACGTCCTAGCCTTGAGTCCTAACTTATTCTGCAAGGCTGCAGACAGAATGTGCCCCTAGGTCCCCAACGACTCTCTCGAGGTTCCCAGGCCAGCTAAGGGGACTCTTGTGGAGGGATTCTTCTGTTTGACGATCCACTGTCTGTGATACTAGGCCCACATCTACCCTAGCAGCCAGAATAGTGCCTGTCAGTTTTCTCTGAAGTACTGCCAACTACTGATTGAACTCTCTTCCTGCTTCTGGAAACTACCTAGAGATCTCTAAAGTGCCCACCCACTATGGGTTGTCCTCACACATAGTTAACTCTCACACTGTCATTAATGCCTGCTATGCCACTGGCAAACTTCACCTTTCACTTACATTCTAGACAGTGGCATCTTGTGGCCATTTGTTAATAATAAAGCCCACAAGGAAACATATCAGGAACAAAACATTATTCACATTCTATACCACAGCAGCATTGATGTCTTAAGGAGGAACACAGCAGCTGGTTATCTCCTGGCCTTACACTTAACTGTATGGGCATGCGCAGCATGTCAGCAGTCTGAAGTCCTATGTGTATGTCGGGGCTATAACAGAACATTGGTCCACCCGAGGCTCACTGGTGGACTTGTCAAGATCCTGGATTAGGTGAATATATGATCTTTTTTATTTTAATTAAACTTGTGGGGGCCTCATAAATAATGGGGACCTTGCAAAAGTGTAGGGCCCTCATACTTTATAGGGACTACTTTGGGAACCCTTATAAAGTGTGGGGCCCATTATATAGTTTGGGGGGCTAATGTGGGGCCCAATATAGAGTTTAGGAGCTAAAGTGGGGCCATTATACCGTTTAGGAGCTAATGAGGGGCTAATGTACAGTCCATTATACAGGAGCTAATGTGTGGCCCATTATACAGTGTGGGAGCTAATGCAGGGGCCATTATACAGTTTGAGGGCTAATGTGCCTATTACACAGTTTGGGGGTAATGTGGGGGAAATGATACAGTTTAGAGGCTAATGTGGGGACCATTATGCAGTGTGGGTTCTATTGTGGGGGCTATTATATAGTGTGAGGGCTTCTGAGAGAGTCATTATACTGTGTTTTATGGGAGCAGTGGGGACATCATACCAAGTATAGAGGAGCTGTGGGGGTATCATACTATGTATAGCCAAGCTGTGGGCTCACCATGTTGTGTATAGGTGAGCTGTGCGGACATCATACTTTGTATAAATGAGCTGTGGGCCCTGCATACTGTGTATAGAGGAGATGTACATTGGACATTATTAAATGTTAAGTGGGAACTTAAGAAGCATTATTGTTATAGGGGCACTCAGAGTATTGTGGCAGTGAAAGGGGCAAAATGTGGACACTGTTTTCTAATGCATTTGCACAGGGCATTAATATTTTCTAGGGGACAATTTTACCATCTAGAGGGCACAAAGGTGGCATTATTACTATGTAAGGAACATAGTGGTGGTCATTATTATATGGGGCACTAAGAGAAGCTCTGTTTTTGTGCCAAATAGCAGGTGCAGTAATAGCGACATTTATGGTAGCAATGGCTCAATATTGGGGTATCAATGGAATGATGTGTTTGTGCAGGTTGGGAATAGATGGGGACGGTGCTGGAAATGTGAGAAATCAAATGTGTCTTTGTTGTAATCTCTGCAGACGAGCCGTGGCTGTAAGAAGTTGTTGTGTTGCTCTGATGTGAAAAACGGGAAAAGTGAACGACTCCATCAGAAAGAACATCATGTGTAAGTCACTATATATAACTGTACTTTAATCACTAGCATGTTCTGTAGGACTGGTATCTACCATAATGTGTCACCATATGGCGGTAATATCAGTGTGCCACCATAGTTGTAATCAGGGGACCCACTCAGATGTTTCGCCCCCCCCCCAAGCTGAACCCCTAGCTACCCCTCTGTGCATTTCTATACTTTGTGCGCAAATAGCTTCTTCAGAGAGAAAGAAGACCTGAATTTAGTGTCCCATATTGGAGGGTAACAACCCGAAAAAACTTTATTGTCCCTTTAACAAGCCTTGCCGCATGACTGAGTCCTCTCACATATTCAAATTAGACCTCCTGCTTTGCACTGATGAGAGGCAAACATGCAAAAACATGTGTCTGCAAATGAAGTGTCTAATTTTCTTTCTTATCCACGATCATTTCACAAGGTTCGTTAAAGAGTTGAAATTGACTTTTAGGATTGCCACCCCCAATAGTTGGCACTAGTGTTCAAGTCCTCATTCTTACTAAAGAGGATACTTGCATATTTATATTAGAATAGAAACATTGCATTGGCTATAAGGCTATGTGCCCATGATGCAGAAGTGAAGCGGAAAATTTCTGCTTCATTTCTGCATCTCCTTGCCAGGAAAAACGCGTGTGAAATTTAACATGCGATTTTGAAGCGTTTTTGACATGCGGATTTGCCATGCGTTTTTCTAATGCATTGAGTAGGCAATTCCGCATGCGTAAACGCACAAATAATGGACATGCTGCGGAATTTTCTGCACATAAAATCCGCTGCGGAAAGTTCCGCAGTATGGGCACAGAGCATGCGGATTGTCATTGGGGACCATGGAGCACGTATTACCAAGCGCTTTTCAATCGTTTCGGCAGCAGAAATTCCGCATCAAAAACGCTTGAAAAACGCTACGTGGGCACACAGCCTCAGTCTCCTTTTGCAACAAGGAGAAACCTCCCCCATTAGACCCTCTTTACTTTGTATCATATGCTGGGAATGTGAGTATGATTGTTTTGTGTATACAGGAAGCTTACAATAAAAAGAGAAATACTTTTACAATTTATTAGCCACGCATTATCAGACTGGAGTAAAGGTCAGTCTTGGATTCACACAGGACACAAGCCTAAAACTTCCTCAAGATTATACTAGCCCACTAGAGTTAGGGGATGTTCACACGTCATATTTTTGCCGTGTTTTTCTGGCATGTTTTTGCCACAAAAAATGCAGCAAAGAAACTGAGATTTTAGAGACCTCATGCACATGCTGCTTATTTGCTCCTTGCAGATTTGAAGCAGTTTCAAATCTGCAGTATGTCAGTTCTT
The DNA here is from genome assembly GCF_046119375.1 of Phyllobates terribilis. Classification (NCBI taxonomy): domain Eukaryota; kingdom Metazoa; phylum Chordata; class Amphibia; order Anura; family Dendrobatidae; genus Phyllobates; species Phyllobates terribilis. The sequence continues at coordinate 403,448,042 of NW_027362762.1, forward strand.
TCAGTGTTTTTGCAAGGGTTTTCACCCTGATAGATTAACTTCTGGTGGTCCTAAAATCCACCACAGTAATGTGCCCTAAAGGATCCTACTAAATTTAATTTTGAGCTGATTTTGGAGCCAATCACTTTTCACTCGGGTCTATAGCCACACAAATGGTGGTCTATATTCACAAATGACCAAATAAAGCTTATTTGTGATATGTAATGCGTATGTAATTATAACAAAGTTTACAGTGCAATAAAAATTATATGTTCAAGCGTTTTGCCTGGATGGAGAAAATAATCTCAGAGTCATTTCTGCTGGTGAGCCCAAGGATCCCCAGCTTGACATTGTGCTATATTCATACATTAAATTAAATTTGTCTTGAACTTTACAAAAACTAAGCCTTGGGCGTTGCACACCACGATGTCACGACATGAACTTTGACAAAAGAGGCCTACTTGGTGCTTAAAACTTTGGTATAAGGTGAATACGCCTGAATAGGACGTCATGTGTAAGACCACGACCCCACTATCAGTATTCAGTCAGTATTTTTTCTCCGGAGTGGGAGCCAAAACCAGGTGAGGAACAATCAGAGAAAAGGTATAACAGAAACAAGTCACCAATTCTGCATTTATCACCCACTCCTGGTTTTGGCTCCCACTCCTGAGAGAAAATACTGAACGAATACTGACCAAATACTGATAGTGGGGACGTGGCCTAAGGGGAAAGACAAACCCAGATTGAGTGGAGGACCGGCAGCTGAACAGGTGAGCAGTAAGTTAAGTATTATTTTTTTTTTTTATATCCTAGGTTTATTATACTCTGAGGTCTTAATAGACCCAAGAGCACAATAAGGAATATTTGATTTGCATCAAATGAGTTCTGTACCTGCAAAATTTGAGCGAATCACCAAATTTAAATTTTGCCAGATTCGCACATCTACAGGTATATGATAGATGCTAGAAACAAACCTCCAGCAGATGTAGTAAGTGAACTAAAACAACTATGCCCAGGAAAAATTATATGGGCAGAACAGAAAATTATGTGGTCTTTTCCTAATGTCAAAATTTCCTTTCTATTTTGTATTATATTTCATTCAGTGGAAAAAACATCAAGAGACCTGTCCCCAATGTAGTGTAAGGTTAGCCTCTCATTTCAGACTGGACAAAGGGAGCTCAAAATGTCTATTTTAATTTCACTGGCTGAAAGAACATTAAAAATTCTCTCCTCTTTATCCTATATTCATCCCATGACATCAGATTTTCATAAAAACAAAACCAACAAACAAAAACAATCGTATTTCAGAGGCAAAAAAAACAGATCAAATACAGAAAAAGTGAATACAAATATAACAATAAAATTATTATTATGCACAAATCATACAGTAATGCACATCATATGTAGGAAACACTTCATGTGCGTCAATGGATTTATTCACAAAGTACAATAACATCAATCATAAAATCAAATATTTGGTAAAGATATTATCCAATGTATAACATAATACAACCCTGATGTCTTACAAATGGTATTTCCCCTTACATGAAGATGGAGAAATAAAGCTGAATGCTAATGGCTAAATATTTTGAATGAGTATCATTATTATAAAGCTCAAATATCCCGCTGTACCAAATACAAAGGCATCAATCTAGAAAATGAGGTCTAGAAACGCTCTTTGCACGCCTTAGTTGTTGAGTGGAGCTTGCTGCTGTGCATTGCTGAGCCATCCAAACACTTCCAGACGATCTATGAAAGTAGAAATTAGGAAGCTCATTGCTCATTTGCAACACATGTCTTATAACAAGTATTCTCTCCATGATCATATCATCTAATTGCCTTCAGCAAGAACTCCTATAGCTTCTGCTCTTGGGTCGTGCAAATGTATTAGAATCAGTCTTCTGACAGTAATAATAGCCCAGCTCAGAGTAACAGTTAGCTAATAAAATATGATTCATCCATTACTAGTATAGTCAATGAAATGTCTATTATTAGGTTTACCTAGCTTTCTTGAAAATTGGACATGACCTAAATAAAAATTATGAAAAGGCCAATGTACAATCTATGTACACACGAGGGAGCGATCTTCTATGTATGGCTTGATCTTCTACCTATATTTTGATGGCATCCACATGCAGGCAAAAATGAAATTGAGAGGTGGATGCATTGCACTCTCCATCAACTTCTATGAGAGTCATGGAAAGACCTGAGAATGGCTCACATAGAAGAAAGTAGACAGAGGGGCTACCACCTTCCCTTTTTCCTATTTCTTGAATTTGGTCTCCTGAGGCCTCTTCACCAGTTCAGGATGTGTAAGGCCCATATCAATTAGTCATTTAGGGCATATCCTGCAAATGAACCATAATTGTCTAAGAACCATCGGAAGACAATATAAATGTATTAAAATATATATGTAGTTTTGATTTATACACACATATACTGCTCTGGCAAAAATTAAGAGACTACTGCAAAATTTTCAGTTTCTCTGATTTTTCTCTTTATAGGTATATTTTTGAGTAAAATGTACAATGTTGTTTTATTCTATGAACTACTGACAACTAGTGTTGAGCATTCCGATACTGAAATACCGGGTATCAGCCGATATTCGCGGTATCGGAATTCCGATACTTTTAGAATATCGGATACCGGAATCGGAAGTTCCCATAATGCAATGAGCCAGTTTCATTTTATTCAGCCAATGAGGATCCTAAGAAGTGTGGGCACATCCTGTTAGGCATGTAGGCATGTTAACTAATGGCATGGCTGTGATTGGCTGCTGAAATGATGTCATGATGCACTATAAAAGCCGCAGCCGCCATTTTGAGCTCACTCTGCTGTGAATTCAGTTAGGGATAGGACGCTGTTGTTCTGAGGGACAGTTTTAGCTACCTATTTGCCCTATCCTGCTTTACCCAAGTTACTTTATAAATCGCTGTGCCTTGCAGCGCTAGTGCACTGTTCTCTGTGCTGTTCACCGCTTTCTGCAAGGTCTCTGTGTGTGAGTGCAGCTCACCCTGTAGTGTGTGCTTCAGCCACGTCTGGTTGTAGTGCACTCATTGTGTGTCACTGCCTCATACATTGTCCTTTTTTGCTAATTGATCATTTTTCCTGATTTCTCCTATTAGTGTGGTGGTTCCATCCGTATTCAGCTAAATTGGTTCCAAACACACTATATAGGAGTAGATAGAGAATTTTTTTTTGTCTTGCAGCGCTAGTGCACAGTGCTTTACATCTGCACTGTTCACGGCTGTCTGCAAGGTCTGTGTGTGTGAGTGCAGCTCACGCTGTAGTGTGTGCTTCAGCCACGTCTGGTTGAAGTGCGCTCAGCGTGCGTCACTGCCTCATACATTGTCATTTTTTGCTAATTGATCATTTTTCCTGATTTCTCCTATTAGTGTGGTGGTTCCATCCATATTCAGCTACATTGGTTCCAAACACACTATATAGGAGTAGATAGAGGAGACTTTCTGCAGCATTGTGCACTGCAGCCCCAGCCAGATTAGTATTAGCCTATTTTTTGTAGCCTCATCTATTGCATTGTAGGTTACCTTCCTGCAATGTAATAGCTACAAAAAGTTTGTGATACTATCCGTATTACATCTTTGGGCACATCCAGTGTCCTTTTTGTGACAAAAAAAACTAAATAAAGTTCACCAAACACTCCACTTTACAGTTGTGTAGGCCACATTAGCTCATATTAAAGTCTAGTCCACACTTTATAAAATTAGTGTTTCTTATACCTGTTAGCAGCTGTTCAGGAATAAGCACACTAAGCCCTTAGTACTTTTCTGCCTATCTTTATCAGTCTACCAAGATGAAGAAGGCAGGGAGTAAGGCATATGGTTGTGGTCGTGGGCGTGGAGTTTCTGCAGGGAGAGGACGTGAGGATTCTGTGCCTGCAGGGAGAGGACGTGGGGATTCTTTGCCTGCTGTGGGCACCAGTGACTCAGCATCCCCCAGTTTTACCTGGGAACAGTCCTTTATGTGCAGCTTTGTAGGAGCTAGCCGTACCCCACTGCTGCGGGGGGACCAAATTGAAGCCGTTGTCGGATGGATGGCAGCTAACGCATCGACTTCAATTAGTTCCAGATCCTCTCAGGTCCTGAGCACTGAAGAGCACCCATCTGTCTCTTCTCCACCTGCCAAATTGCCCAGGCAGTCAGAGAGCCCTGGACAGGAGCCATCTCTACTTCTGTTCTCTGAATCTCTTGGCTTGGAAAGAGGGGGCCAGCCAAGCAGAATTTAAGAATTTGAAGAAGAGGTAGTATGCAGCGATGTGCAACCGTTTTGTCTCTCTGAATCTGAAGAGGCGGGTGGGCCAGTGCCTATGGTCAGCAGCACACCTCAGTACGCATCTGATGATGAGACTCAGGTGCCACTTTCTGGTGCGTACTGTGCTGTCGAGACTACCCAGGAGAAGCGGTTGTTTGAAGAGGGTGGTGTAGATAATGAGGTCCTTGACCCATCATGGCGTGAGGGACAGGAAGGTGGTGGGAGCAGCTCTGTGGAAGAGATTCCCCGAATGGCCCAAAAAGGAGGGAGAGGGAGGGGGCAGACTTGGTTGCCTGTAGCCTCCACTTCAGCACCCATTATGAGCATGGCTCTTCCAAAATCCAAAGCGGGCGCTCCCAAGACTTGCAATGCCTGGTCCTTTTTTGACACAGTTGCAGATGACATTTGCTTTGTCAAATGCAAGCTGTGTAATCAGAAGGTGAAGAGAGGGAAAAGTGTCAGCAACCTCAATACCACAAATATGTGGAAACATGTGCGGACCATGCACGTGGTGGAGTTACAAAAACACACTGAAGACCTAGGCCAACCTACAGTGCCACCTACCACCTCTTCAGCTCGTGTTGTAGCCTCTTCCTCCAGCTCACACACAGCTGGTTCGGCTTCCTCACACGATCACCATGGAAGAACCTCTGGCACTGTTGTACAGAGGCACAGTGTAATTCCACCCACAGCACTACTTTCCCTGTCATCCTCACACTCCCAGGCCAGTCTACAGCCATCGTTAGCACAGGCATGGGAGAAAAGGCGCCCATACTCGGCAAACCACCCCCGAGCACAGTCTCTTAATGCTGGCATTGCAAAACTACTGGCCCTTGAAATGCTATCATTCAGGCTGGTGGAGACTGACACCTTCCGTAACTTTATGGCATTGGCAGTCCCACAATACAACGTGCCCAGCCGCTTTTATTATTTCAGCAGGCAAGCCGTCCCTGCCCTGCAACAGCATGTGGAGGGAAAAATTAAACATGCGCTACAAAACGGCGTCAGTAGCAAGGTCCACCTGACCACCGATGCGTGGACCAGTAAGCATGGACAGGGACGATACCTTTCCCTCACTGCCCATTGGGTAAATGTTGTGGAGCCGGGTACAGATCTTGAGAGTGGCGCTGTACGTGTTCTGCCAACTACAAAGATTGCAGGAATCCAGTCTGTACACATTGACTCCTCCTCATCCTCCAGTTCCTCTGAATCAGGGCTGCAGGAACCGTCACGGTCTACCTCCACATCGACCCGTGAACAGTTACCTGTTATGATGACCGATATGAGCACAGCTGTGGCCAAACGTCAACAGGCCGTATTAAAATTAATTTCTTTGGGGAATCGAAGCCACACAGCGCAGGAGTTGTGGAATGCCATCAAGCAGCAGAGCGACGTGTGGTTTGTAACAGTGAATCTCCAGCCAGGCATGGTAGTGTTTGACAATGGCTGAAATCTGGTGGCAGCTCTGGGCCTAGGCAACCTCACTCACATCCCATGTCTGGCATATGTGCTCAACTTGGTGGTGCAGAGTTTTTTGAGGGACTATCCAGATCTTGATGCACGGCTGCACAAGGTCCGCATAGAGTGCGCTCACTTGCGGCGTTCTAGCAACGCAAGATCACGCATTGCAGCTCTGCAGCTCCGATTACGTCTTCCGGAACATCGCATCATATGTGACCTACCCACCAGGTGGAATGCAACATTACATACAGTATGTTGGAGAGGTTGTGTGAGCAGCAGGCAGCAGTAATAGAGTACCAGCTGCAGCAGGCGCAAACAAGTCGCAGTGCGCGCCGTTCACACTTCACCACCACTGAGTGGGCCTCTATGAAGGACATTTGCCACGTTTTGCATGCCTTCGATTATTCCACGCGGATGACGAGTGCAGATGATGCACTAGTCAGCATGACTATCCCCCTTATCTGCCTGCTTGAAAAAACACTGCAAGCACTAAGGGAGAAGGTTTTGGAAGAGGTGGAGGATGAGGAGTCACAAATGCCATCTGCATCAGTACAGTCTGGCAACGTGGTTCCTCACAAAGGTCTAGGCAGGGGACACTTTGTGAGGAGGATGAGGAGGAGTCAATGGAGGAGGAAGACATCTGTTCAGAGGAGGGAGGTACACAATGCTCTAGTAGTCAGTATCTAGAGCGAGGGTGGGGTGATGCAGAGCAGGCAGAGATCACGCTTCAAGCAGGGGACAACGTTTCTTGGCCAGTTGGCAGTCTGCAGCACATGGTTGATTTCATGCTGCAGTGCCTGAGAAATGACCGCCGCATCGCCCACATTCTCAACACGGCTGATTATTGGGTGTCCACCCTCCTAGATCCTCGCTACCGGGACAACTTACAAAGCCTCATAACACTGTTGAACCGGGAGCTTAAAATGCGGGAGTACCAAGACGCACTGGTACATTCCATCATGTTCTCCATTCCAACCGAGAGCAGAGCTGCTAGTGCTTTACAAAGCAGCTCAGTGCGTCGAGGCAGTGGAGGAAGCTCTGCACAAAGAGGTAGCAGAAGCAGCGCCTCAGCACAAGGCAAGACCAGTATGGCCCAAATGTGGCAAAGTTTTGTGTCCCCGCCGCCACAAATGTCTACACCATCACAGACGGCTCCAGTCAGCAGGAGGCAACGTTTCCGTCAGATGGTGACAGACTACATGTCTTGCCCTCTCAGTGTACTCCCAGACGGCTCTTCCCCCTTCAAGTTTTGGGTCTCTAAGCTGCATACATGGCCAGAGCTTAGCCAGTATGCATTGGAGGTGCTGGCTTGCCCTGCTGCTAGTGTATTATCGGAACTCGTCTTTAGTGCCGCAGGTGGTGTAGTAACAGACCGTCACATGCGCCTATCCTCCGATAACGTTGACCGGCTTACTTTTCTGAAAGTGAACAAGGCCTGGATCTCGCATGAATTTGCCAGTCCTCTTCCAGAATAAATAATTGGTTGGCAACAGTATCCAGGTCTCCTGTTGTGTTCATGTTTCTACCACCTGAACTGTAATCCCTGAGCTCCAACATCGCCAGTTGCTGCTCAGAAGTGCCGTCTGCACAGTCAACACTTGCTCCAGTGTTATTGGGGCTCAGTAACGTCAGCTGATCCCCAGCTGTGTGTCCGGCAAATTCTCCTGCTCTGTCCACATCCACTGTATTACTAATTTAAAACTTGCTCCAATTATACCTCTGGTTCCTCTGTTTTTAGTATTTACCCTGGGCTCCAACACCGCTAGTTGCTGCTCAGAAGTGCCGTCTGCACAGTCAACGCTTGCTCCAGTGTTATTGGGCTTCAGTAACGTCAGCTGATCCCCAGCTGTGTGTCTGGCAAATTCTCCTGCTCTGTCCACATCCAATGTATTACTAATTTAAAACTTGCTCCAATTATACCTCTGGCTCCTCTATTTTTAGCATTTATCCTGGGCTCCAACACCACTAGTTGCTGCTCAGAAGTGCTGTCTGCACAGTCAATGCTTGCTCCAGTGTTATTGGGGTTCAGTAACGTCAACTGATCCCCAGCTGTATGTCTGGCAAATTCTCCTGCTCTGTCCACATCCACTGTACTACTAATTTAAAACTTGCTCCAATTATACCTCTGGCTCCTCTGTTTTTAGTATTCATCCTGGGCTCCAACACCGCTAGTTGCTGCTCAGAAGTGCCGTCTGCACAGTCAACGCTTGCTCCAGTGTTATTGGGGTTCAGTAATGTCAGCTGTTCCCCTGCTGTGTGTATGGCAATTTCTCCTGCTCTGTCCACATTCGCACTACTACAGATTTTAAAGTTGCTCCAATTACACCTCTGGCTCCTCTGTTTTCAGTATTATCCCTGAGCTCCAACACCACCAGTGGGCGCTCAGAGCTGCCGTCTGCACAGTCAACACTTGCTGCCGTGTTATTGGGGTTCAGTAGCATCAGCTGATCACCAGCTGCGTGTCCGGCAAATTCTCCTGCTCTGTCCACATCCACTGTACTACTAATTTAAGCACTTGCTGCTGTGTTATTGGGGTTCAGTAACGTCAGCTGTTCCCCTGCTGTGTGTACGGCAATTTCTCCTGCTCTGTACACATTCACACTACTACAGATTTTAAAGTTGCTCCAATTACACCTCTGGCTCCTCTGTTTTCAGTATTATCCCTGAGCTCCAACACCGCCAGTTGGTGCTCAGAAGTGCCGTCTGCACAGTCAACACTTGCTGCTGTGTTATTGGGGTTCAGTAACGTCAGCTGTTCCCCTGCTGTGTGTACGGCAATTTCTCCTGCTCTGTCCACATTCACACTACTACAGTTTTTAAAGTTGCTCCAATTACACCTCTGGCTCCTCTGTTTTCAGTATTATCCCTGAGCTCCAACACCGCCAGTTGGTGCTCAGTGTAACGGGTCCGGGAGGCGGAACCTCTGAGCTACTATACAAGGGGGCGGCCCTTGTAAGGGAGCGGGTGGCAGTCTCTGGGTGAACGGACAGGGAGTTACGGCAAGTGATCAGGACAGTCTCTGGGTAAGGGGTAGGTACGACCTGTGATGGCAGAACCTCCGGGTAGGCTAGCAGGCAGATGGTAGACGTGTGCTCCCAGGTGAGCAAGCGAGAGTCTCTGGAATAGCAGGTGGTCACGGCACGTGACGGCGGAACCTCCGGGCTGGCAGGCAGGTAGGTAACGGAGAAGCGCTCCCAGGTGAGCGGGCAAGAGTCTCTGAGATAGCTGGTGGTCACAGCACGTGACAACGGAGCCTCCAGGCTGGCAAGCAGGCAGGTAGCGGAGAAGCGCTCCCAGGTGAGCGGGCAAGCTGGTCCATAGACAGACTGACCGGAGTTGTAAGGCAGACCGTCGGACCTCAGGCAAGCAGGCAGGTAGCTGATGTGCGCTCCCAGGTGAGCGGACAAGTTGGTCCTTAGACAGACTGACCGGAGTTGTAAGGCAGACCGTCGAACCTCAGGCAAGCAGGCAGGTAGCTGATGTGCGCTCCCAGGTGAGCGGACAAGTTGGTCCTTAGACAGACTGACCGGAGTTGTAAGGCAGACCGTCGGACCTCAGGCAGGCAGGCAGGTAACAAGTATTCAGGCAGGAATCAGGCAGGTAACTAGCAGGAAACTGGCAGGAAACTGGCAGGTAACTGGCAGGTAACTGGCAACGGGACCTGAGGGCTGAAGCACAGGTGAGACACAGGTGCAAACAACATTGCTCGGGCACCTCCATTTTGGAGGAGGTGCCTTATATATGATGAAGTCCTCCGGCCATTGGCCGGGGACTCCTTAGGACGGCGCGCGCGGCCCCTTTAAGAGGAGGGGAGCGCGCGCGCGCGCGCCCTAAGCACAGGGGCCGGGAAGGAGCGCGCGCTGAGAGCAGAGCGGGAGGAGGACGCCGGGAAGGAGCGCGCGCTGACAGCAGAGCGGAGAGAGGACGCCGGGCACGGAACAGAGCGGTGAGGGGAGCAGCGTCCCTGCCTAGCAGAGGGCAGGGACGCCAGCGCTACAGTACCCCCCCCTTTAGGCCCCCCCTTTTTTAGGCCAGACAGAAATTTAGCTAGGATGAGAGGGGCATGGATGTTCTCCCGGGGCTCCCACGTTCTCTCCTCAGGACCAAACCCCTTCCAATCTACTAGAAAAAAGGTCTTTCCTCTTACCCTTTTGGTGGCAAGAATGTTCTCTACCTCAAACTCGTCCTCAGCAGAAACCGGAGCAGGAGGCGTACCTGTAGACTTGGAAAAAGAGTTAAGCACCACAGGTTTGAGGAGAGACACATGGAAGGAGTTAGGGATCCGTAAGTTGGCCGGGAGTTTCAATTTATAGGCCACCGGGTTGATCTGACTGATGACCTCCAGTGGGCCGATGAACCGAGGCCCTAACTTATAGGAAGGGATCTTGAGCCGGACATATTTGGACGAGAGCCAGACTTTATCCCCAGGGCGGAATTGAGGAGGGTCCAGACGTTTTTTGTCAGCGTGTCTTTTCATACGCTCGGAAGACAGAAGGAGTGCGGACCGGGTACTCTCCCATATGGAGGAAAATTTGTAAACAAGAGATTACGCAGCCGGATTGTCCGCCGAGGTGGAGACGGGAAACGGGATCCGAGGATGCTGACCGTAGACTACAAAAAACGGGGATTTGGAGGAAGACTCGCTCTCGTGATTGTTGTACGAGAATTCGGCCCATGGCAGGAGATCCACCCAGTCAGAATGGTGGGCATTAACGAAGTGCCGAAGGTAACTGGTCAGGTTCTGATTGATCCGCTCCACTTGACCATTAGACTGTGGGTGGTAAGCGGAGGAGAAGTCCAGGGTGACGTCCAGCAATTTACAAGTGGCTCTCCAGAAACGGGAAGTGAACTGTACCCCACGATCCGACACGATGTGACGGGGCAGGCCATGAAGACGGAAGATGTGGCGGATAAAGTCTTTAGCCAGCTCGGGTGCAGACGGAAGACCTGGCAGTGGAATGAAGTGAGCCATCTTAGAGAAGCGGTCAGCGACCACCCAAATGACCGTACAACCGGCAGAGACGGGTAGATCAGTAATGAAGTCCATTGCTATATGCTGCCAGGGGGCAGCAGGTACTGGCAGAGGTAGGAGGCGGCCGGCCGGCAGGTGTCTCGGAACTTTGTTGCGGGCGCAGGACACACAGGCAGAAACAAAGTCTATTACATCCTTGTGCAGGTTAGGCCACCAGTAGTGCCGGGTAATAAGCTGGAGGGTCTTTTTCTGACCGGCGTGGCCAGCTAGTTTAGACGAATGACCCCAGTGTAGGATCTTCTCCCGATCAGGTACAGGTACGAACGTCTTACCAGGAGGAAGACGATTTAGACTCACGGGAGCCACCTGCATTACTCTGGCGGGATCGATGATATGTTTCGGATCCTCCTCGAGATCAGACACCAGAAAGGACCGAGACAAGGCGTCCGCCTTGACGTTTTTGTCAGCCGGGCGAAAATGAAGGACAAAATCAAAACGAGCAAAAAACAAGGACCACCGGGCTTGGCGCGGGTTAAGTCTCTGGGCATGCTGGAGGTAAGCCAAGTTCTTGTGGTCAGTGTAAATTATTACCGGGTGAAGAGCCCCCTCGAGCAGGTAACGCCACTCCTCCAATGCCAGTTTGATGGCCAATAACTCTCGGTCTCCTATGGAATAGTTGCGCTCAGAGGAGGAGAAGAGTTTAGAGAAGAAGCCACAAGTTACCATCCTCCCGGAAGATGATTTTTGAGTAAGTACCGCTCCGGCTCCAGAGGAGGAGGCGTCAACCTCCAGGAAGAACTGTTTGTTGCCATCTGGGCGATGCAGCACCGAGGCGGAAGAGAAGGCCTGTTTAAGGGAAAGAAAGGCCTCCTCTGCTTCGGGTGGCCACTCTTTGGGATTAGTACCTTTACGGGTGAGCGCAGAAATTGGAGCCGTCCGGGAAGAGAAGTGTGGTATGAAGAGGCGGTAGTAGTTGGCGAAGCCCAGGAATCGCTGAATGGCCTTCAACCCCTCCGGTCGGGGCCATTTCTCGATGGCAGACAGTTTCTCAGGATCCATTTGTAGGCCGGTCTGAGAGATAATGTAGCCCAGAAACGGAAGCGAGGTCTGCTCAAAGAGGCACTTCTCAAATTTAGCGTAGAGATGGTTCTGCCTTAGCCTGAGCAGGACCTGACGAACGTCCCTCCGGTGAGTCTGGAGATCCGGAGAGAAGACCAAGATGTCGTCCAGGTACACTACTACGCAGGAGTAGAGAAGGTCCCGGAAGATGTCATTGACCAACTCTTGAAAGACGGCAGGAGCGTTACAGAGACCAAAGGGCATTACCAGGTATTCATAGTGGCCGTCCCGGGTGTTGAATGCCGTCTTCCATTCATCCCCCTGACGAATACGAACCAGGTTGTACGCCCCACGAAGGTCCAGTTTGGTGAAGATCCTAGCCCCCCTCAGGCGATCAAATAATTCTGGAATGAGCGGAAGGGGGTACTTATTCTTCACCGTGATCAGGTTTAGGCCTCTATAGTCTATACAGGGACGGAGAGAGCCGTCCTTCTTTTTGACGAAAAAGAAGCCTGCTCCCGCCGGGGAGGTAGATTTCCGGATGAATCCTCTGGCCAGATTCTCCTCAATATATTCGGACATTGACCGGGTCTCAGCAGCGGATAAAGGATAGATACGCCCACGGGGAGGAGTAGTACCGGGTAGCAGATCGATGGGACAGTCGTATGGTCTATGTGGTGGTAATGTCTCTGCCTCCTTTTTATTAAAGACATCTGCATAAGACCAATAAGGAATCGGAAGTCCAGGTAGATTAGCTGGGGTAGGAGAGGGACGGACGGGATGGACGGGAACCAGGCAGGTTTTATGACAGTCTTGTCCCCAGCGAAGGACCTCTCCGGTTTGCCAGTCTAGCACGGGTGCATGTCTCTGGAGCCAGGGCAGACCTAGCAAGAGGGCGTGAGAGAGTCCAGGCAGAACATGAAAGGAGATACTTTCAGAATGCAGCATTCCCACCTGCAGGGTAATGGATTCGGTGATGAGTTGAATGGGGCGAGGTAAGAGGCCCCCACCCACGGCAGCGACAGACAAGGGTACAGCCAGAGGTTTGGTGGGGATGCGGTATTTCTCAACCAGGGACTGTGAAATAAGGTTCCCGGCTGCTCCAGAGTCAAGTTGGGCTAGTTCGAAATAACGGTTCTCCCCATAGATGATCGAAACTGACAACAGCAGGGATGGAGAGGATTTATTCTTGTCTAGGTGGACCTCTCTGAGCGAACCTAGACACAGGCGTTTCCCGACCTCTCCGGGCAGGCACGGATCCGGTGCTCCTTACTGCCACAGTAGAAGCAGCTCCCCTCGGCACGGCGTGAGTCCTGACGGGTTTTGACCATCTTGGTCTGGTCGACCTGCATAGGCTCAGGAGAGTGTACCTGGGGAGAGATGGAGGGAATGACGGGTTTCTGGAAAGTAGGAGCTAAACGTGGAATCCTTCTCTCACGGGTGACCTCTTTGGCACGCTCCTGGAACCGTAGGTCAATCCGGGTGGCAAGGGTTATTAGATCATCGAGAGAGGTAGGAATGTCCCGACCAGCAAGTTCATCTTTAATACGACCGGACAGACCCTCCCAGAAGACGGATACCAGAGCGTCGTTATCCCAGGCCAGCTCCGAGGCAAGGGTGCGGAACCGTATGGCATATTGGCCCACGGTGAGACCCTCCTGATGGAGGCGTAGCAGAGAGGATGCGGATGAGGTCTTCCGTCCGGGTTCGTCGAAGACTTTCCGGAAAGCCGAGAGAAAAGCATGCAAGTTGGACACCAGGGGGTCTCCTCTCTCCCATAGAGGATTTAGCCAGGCCAGGGCCTCCCCGGTGAGATGGGACATGATAAAGGCAATTTTGGCCCGGTCGGAATTAAACTGATGGGACAAAAGTTCAAAGTGCAGGGTGCACTGATTTTTGAAGCCCCGAGCCTGGACGGGGTCGCCTCCGAAGCGAGGAGGTGCAGAGAGCCGGGGTCCGGGGTAGGATACCATAGTATTAGTGGGCAGCGGAGCTGCCGGTTTGCAAGATATGGCACTGGCGGAGGTTGTTGGTGGATCAGACAGAGTGTTCAGGCGAGTATTAACATTCCGCAGGTGACCCAGGATGGCCTCCTGTTGGGACCTCTGACGGGACAGTTCAAGACAGAGGTCCGAGAGCGAGGGAGCTTGGGTGCCACCGGGTTCCATGGCCCGAGCAAACTGTAACGGGTCCGGGAGGCGGAACCTCTGAGCTACTATACAAGGGGGCGGCCCTTGTAAGGGAGCGGGTGGCAGTCTCTGGGTGAACGGACAGGGAGTTACGGCAAGTGATCAGGACAGTCTCTGGGTAAGGGGTAGGTACGACCTGTGATGGCAGAACCTCCGGGTAGGCTAGCAGGCAGATGGTAGACGTGTGCTCCCAGGTGAGCAAGCGAGAGTCTCTGGAATAGCAGGTGGTCACGGCACGTGACGGCGGAACCTCCGGGCTGGCAGGCAGGTAGGTAACGGAGAAGCGCTCCCAGGTGAGCGGGCAAGAGTCTCTGAGATAGCTGGTGGTCACAGCACGTGACAACGGAGCCTCCAGGCTGGCAAGCAGGCAGGTAGCGGAGAAGCGCTCCCAGGTGAGCGGGCAAGCTGGTCCATAGACAGACTGACCGGAGTTGTAAGGCAGACCGTCGGACCTCAGGCAAGCAGGCAGGTAGCTGATGTGCGCTCCCAGGTGAGCGGACAAGTTGGTCCTTAGACAGACTGACCGGAGTTGTAAGGCAGACCGTCGAACCTCAGGCAAGCAGGCAGGTAGCTGATGTGCGCTCCCAGGTGAGCGGACAAGTTGGTCCTTAGACAGACTGACCGGAGTTGTAAGGCAGACCGTCGGACCTCAGGCAGGCAGGCAGGTAACAAGTATTCAGGCAGGAATCAGGCAGGTAACTAGCAGGAAACTGGCAGGTAACTGGCAGGTAACTGGCAACGGGACCTGAGGGCTGAAGCACAGGTGAGACACAGGTGCAAACAACATTGCTCGGGCACCTCCATTTTGGAGGAGGTGCCTTATATATGATGAAGTCCTCCGGCCATTGGCCGGGGACTCCTTAGGACGGCGCGCGGCCCCTTTAAGAGGAGGGGAGCGCGCGCGCGCGCGCCCTAAGCACAGGGGCCGGGAAGGAGCGCGCGCTGACAGCAGAGCGGAGAGAGGACGCCGGGCACGGAACAGAGCGGTGAGGGGAGCAGCGTCCCTGCCTAGCAGAGGGCAGGGACGCCAGCGCTACACTCAGAAGTGCCGTCTGCACAGTCAACACTTGCTGCCGTGTTATTGGGGTTCAGTAACGTCAGATGTTCCCCTGCTGTGTGTCTTCGGCAATTTCTCCTGCTCTGTCCACATTCACACTACTACAGATTTTAAAGTTGCTCCAATGACACCTCTGGCTCCTCTGTTTTCACTATTATCCCTGAGCTCCAACACCGCCAGTTGGCACTCAGAAGTGCCGTCTGCACAGTAAACACTTGCTGCTGTGTTATTGGGGTTCAGTAATGTCAGCTGTTCCCCTGCTGTGTGTACGGCAATTTCTCCTGCTCTGTCCACATTCACACTACTACAGATTTTAAAGTTGCTCCAATGACACCTCTGGCTCCTCTGTTTTCAGTTTTATCCCTGAGCTCCAACACCGCCAGTTGGCACTCAGAAGTGCCGTCTGCACAGTAAACACTTGCTGCTGTGTTATTGGGGTTCAGTAATGTCAGCTGTTCCCCTGCTGTGTGTACGGCAATTTCTCCTGCTCTGTCCACATTCACACTACTACAGATTTTAAAGTTGCTCCAATGACACCTCTGGCTCCTCTGTTTTCAGTTTTATCCCTGAGCTCCAACACCGCCAGTTGGCGCTCAGAAGTGCCGTCTGCACAACCAACGCTTGCTCCAGTGTTATTGGGGTTCAGTAACGTCAGCTGAACCCCAGCTATGTGTCCGGCAAATTCTCCTGCTCTGTCCACATCCACTGTACTACTAATTTAAAACTTGCTCCAATGACACCTCTGGCTCCTCTGTTTCCAGTATTATCCCTGAGCTCCAACACCGCCAGTTGGCGCTCAGAAGTGCCGTCTGCACAGTCAACACTTGATGCTGTGTTATTGGGGATCAGTAATGTCAGCTGTTCCCCTGCTGTGTGTACGGCAATTTCTCCTGCTCTGTCCACATTCACAATACTACAGATTTTAAAGTTGCTCCAATTACACCTCTGGCTCCTCTATTTTCAGTATTATCCCTGAGCTCCAACACCACCAGTTGGCGCTCAGAAGTGCCGTCTGCACAGTCAACACTTGCTGCCGTGTTATTGGGGTTCAATAACGTCAGCTGTTCCCCTGCTGTGTGTACGGCAATTTCTCTTGCTCTGTCCACATTCACACTACTAGTCTACTACTGATTTTAAAGTTTCTCCAATTAGGCCTCTGGCTCCACTCTGTTTTTAGTATTTACCCTGGGTTCCAGCACCGCCAGCTGTTTCCCAGCAGTGTCTTTGGCACGGGAACTCCATCCTGCCCAGCCTGGTTCCAGCACGCCAGCTGTTTCCGGGTAGTGTCAACGTCACTTTGCCTCCAATACGTTGTCCTGTCGTGTTGTGGTCGGGTTAGCCGACTCTATGGTGCCTGCAGTTTAGGTGACTCCTATGTGGGCTGCGGGATCTGGCAATGAAGGCTGGTTCCATAGTGCCAATAGGACAAGCACCCCCTGTAGGACTGTGGGTTTCGGTAACTGGGCCGGCTCGCGGCCTTGCAACTTTTTTTTTCATGGGTACCTTCTGCTACCCATCCTAGTTCCAGTACCATCAGCTGGTTTTCGGCAGTGCCTTTGGCTTAGGTGCCTCCTTCTCGGTATCCAAGTTCCACCAACGTCTGCTGGTCCTTGGTAGTGCTTTCTGGCACAGATACCTCCTGCTTAGTAACCGGGTTCCAGTACGGTCAGCTGGTCCTCGGTAGTTCCATTGGCTCTTGTACCTTCTGCTACCCATCTGGGTTCCAGTACCGTCAGCTGGTTCTCGGCAGTGCCTTTGGCTTAGGTGCCTCCTTCTCGGTATCCAAGTTCCACCAACGTCTGCTGGTCCTAGGTAGTGCTTTCTGGCACAGGTACCTCGTGCTTAGTAACTGAGTTCCAGTACCGTCAGCTGGTCATCGGTAGTTCCATTGGCTCTTGTACCTTCTGCTACCCATCCGGGTTCCTGTGCCATCAGCTGGTTCTCGGCAGTTCCTCAGCCTTCTTGTATCTTCTGCTACATTTCCAAGTTCAAGCTTTTTGAAATGGTTCTTGGTAATCACTCTGGATCTCCCTGATGAGGACCCTGAAGACGAGGACCCTGAAGACCACCCCGAAGAAGATGAGGACCCTGAAGACGACGACCCTGAAGACGAGGACCCTGAAGACGACAACCCTGAAGACCACCCCGAAGAAGACGAGGACCCTGAAGACGAGGACACTGAAGACGAGGACCCTGAAGACGAGGACCCTGAAGACAACGACCCTGAAGACAACGACCCTGAAGACCACCCCGAAGAAGACGAGGACCCCAAAGATGAGGACCCTGAAGACAAGGACCCTGAAGACAACCCCGAAGAAGACAAGGACCCCGAAGACGACGACCCTGAAGATGACGACCCTGAAGACCACCCAGAAGAAGACCAAGAAGATGACCCTGAAGAAAATGACCAAGAGGACAAAGAACAAGAAGACAACCACCAAGATACAGAAGAACAAGAGACAGAAAACCGAGAAGCAGAAGTACAAGAAGCTGCAGAACAAAAAGCGGAATAACATTAAGCATAAGACTAAAAATCAGAGCAAAAGATATTATCTAAATTATAAGCAGAAGAAGACTAAGCAGAGTATGGGGGTGAGTCCGTTTTTCCTCGTGGTGCCCCTGGAAAAGACCTGCTGCTGCAGGCCAAACTGAACGCGGACAAATTCTGTTGTAAATCTTTTGTGACGGGCAGAACGAAAGGTGTAATGTTCAAACTTTTATAGATAACAACTACAGGAATGCCTGTCACAAATAAGAATATGATGAAGAAGAAGAATATGAGGAAGATGAAGAAGTAGAATATGAAGAAGAATAATAGTTGAATAAGAAGAATATGAAGAATGTAAAAAAAAGAATAATACGAAGAAGGTGAAGAAGAAGATGAAGAAGGTGAAGAAGAAGTTGATGAAAAAGATGCTGATGCTGAGGATGATGAAGGAGAAAGTGTGGGAGAAGTAAAAAAAGAAGGTGAAGAGCATTAAAGTAGTGAAACATAAATATCTGACAAAATATAAAAAAACTTAACATAGTCAATATTTTTGTAACTCAGAACGTCTTAAAAAAAATATTAATTCCTGCTATTCCATTTGATTGGGCTAAACCTCTATGCCTTTATTGTCTCCCCCACCTCCCCCAATACATTCTTCATTATTCTTAGTTGTTTTCCTTCATGTAGAATTAACCTACAAGGAAAGAAAGGGTTTATTTTCATTCCGATATTTGTGTCCCATTGACTTGCATTGGTTTCCGATATCGGAATCGTCGATATCCGATATTTTTTGGGTATCGGTCCGATACAATCCGATCCGATATTTCTCGATATCGGAAGGTATCGCTCAACACTACTGACAACATGTCTCCGAAATTCAAAGCTAAAAATGTTGTACTTATTTGCAGCAAATGATAAAGCGTCAAAATGCTAAAAAAGAAACAGTGCTTTCAGACCTCAAATTACTCATGTTTTAACTCAGGAACAGTTCAGAAATCAATATTTGGTGGACTAACCATGATTTTTAATCACAGCTTTCATGTGTCTTGGCATGCTTTCCACCAGTCTTTCCATGCTTTCCAATAGAAAACTGTTCAGTGGTCTCTTAATTTTTGCCAGAGCTGTATATACTGTATATATATACATATATCCCCACCCTGGGGCGTGGTACAGCACATACTGTATAATGAAGTTCAGCTGTATCATTTGGTCACAGTGTGTGCAAGGTGAAAAGACTTTGCTTGTGTGGCTAACTCTCTGCTAGAGGCTGAATGAACGTCTGACATTGAAACGGGTGAGTCCGTGTTATATATGGACTGTTTATTTTCATTTTTGGTTTTGTTATACCTTTTGTACCCAGAAGAGGCTATTTTGTTAAACTGTACGGTTTATGAACATTTAATAAATCACACTTGTTTTGAACCAACGAACTGGATCCATGTGTGTGCACCCGTGTCTACCAGAGAGCCGAGCCCTTGCATTATACATATATAAATGTATTATATATATATATATATATATATATATATATATATATATATATATATATACTGTAAGGAAGCAGCTGGCAAGATCCTGGATGGGAGATATATAGATATATATCACTGAGGTGGCTAGCTTCGGTGAGGTGAAACCCGGAAGGAAGGCTCCAGCACTGATAATGCTGAGAGGGTTGTTAATGGCCCGGATTTTGGGTCTGGGCTTTAGGAACGACTGGAAGATCTGGGCAAGACTGGTTGTTCTCATCCTCCAATCCAGGAGGTATGGCTGATATAAAAGGGCAGCTGAGCTGCTCCACAATGGTCTATGTTTAGAGAGGTGAAAAGACCTGTAAGTGCTGGACGGCCTGGACAGTCTTGGTGCGTGGCTGGCTAAGAAAAACATGTATTTTTCAGAACAAGTGAGCCCACACTGCTGTATGGACTATTTTGTTTATTTCTACCTTCATGATGGAGAAAGGCTGTTTATTTTCTTTATGCTGGAAGTTTATTGACTTCAATAAAACTTCTTGTTTGAACGAAACTACCTCATTCCTATTCCTACCTCAACTTCTGCCAGAGTGAGAGATCCCTTTTAACATATATTTAATATATATATATATATATATATATATATATATATATATATATATATATATATATATATATATATATATGTGTCACATATATCTCTTTTGAATTGTTGGTATACAGTATAAAAAATATGAAAATCAACCAATGAAGAAATGTGAGAAGTACTCACTCTCAAGAATGTATAGCAAAATAAAAATGATAAAAAATGCATACAAATACTAGGAAGGGCAATGATAATGAACAAAAAAAATGTTATGCCCCCAATAGAAATGATTTAAGATTACAAGACAATCATGCCCTGACATATGTCGCTATGGATTGTTAAACATGCATAAATTGTCCATTGTGTTGCTGCTGTCATTTTACATCATCTGCTGCCATGGTAGGTTGATCGGATTAAATAATAAATCAGGGACACACATGCAATTAATCTCAGAGAGCTACACTGGTTCTATTAAACTTGTATTGATTTACAGTCCCAGTTAAGCTATTGATCTGATCTTCCTCAATTATGGGAAAGTAAGCATACATACTTTAGAATCTGTGATAAACTAGCAGCATATCTTGTGAGAAAGTCCAATTTAATGGCTTATCTCCATCATAACCATCACAAAGCTTTACATACACTATTTTGCAGAGTGTCAATTCTTATCTTTGACGTAATGAAGTAGTTTTACCTGCAGCACAGCGTAAAACCGCAAAAAATATATCACAAGGATGTCTGATCCCAATCTGAGCTATGTTACAGACGTAGCCCTATAACATTTGTAGGTAAGAATTGTGCAAACATGTAACTGATAAGAAATAATGGGACCAGGACCAGAAAGCCTAGTTAAGATGACAAGTTTCGATTTCCACCACTGGGCTACACTCAGTGCTATTTGTTGCAGTTTTTCATTCAGTTTTTCATTCAAAAGTAATTTTGGATTTTAAAGGGAATTTATCATGTGTTCAGTTTTAATTTCAATAATTAGAGAAATAATGCATTTGTATAGTTTCTACTGTATATAAGCAGTGCTGCAGGGAATGGACACCTTATTGTAACTGCAATTATTGGGACTTTAAAGCTACATTCCCATAATGAGCTTTTGGTGAGTTTTTGATGTAGGGGGCCTAAAAATTGCCGAAATCGATGGGAACAGTTCTGAAATAACATGAGAACAGCATGGGGAAGACCCCTGGAAGCATTTTTGACTCCCAGGTCACTGCTGTGAACAATATTGTCAGAGTATTATGCCATTTTTACGGGCTCATAATAAAACATACAATAACTAAAACAAAATGGATTTTCCTGGGAAAAATGTTAAGGAACATCCTTTCCAGGGTAATGACTTGTATATAAGGCAAAATAAATAACCAAAAACAAAAATGATCCTCCACACTTTGGGTTATGTTCACACGTAGTGTTTTTGATGCATTTTTTCACTTTTGCATTGCTTTCAACGGTGAAAAATCATTTACCAGTAAATGTCATTTTAACATTTTACTACCTTATATTCCCATGTGGTGTGTTAGACATGATTAGACACATCTTGTTTCATTTATGAAGGAGGGACTCTGAAATTCTCAAAGCCTATTTTTATAGGGTCATCAGGCGAACCTTACTATTCTTAAAGGGCCAGCAGTCAGCCCTCACTATTATTAGTGGGCCATCAGCTATGCTTTGTTGTTCCCATTATTAAAGATTGGGTCTCTTATACTGTTATTGCGTATCCAATGACTGCAAGGCCTGCCAAAAATTTGGACGCACCCCAATACCCCTTTGAAAAAACATAGAGGAGGTCCTCAGTAAAAAAAATGTTCCCATTATAAAGGAGTGGGTCTCCTATAGTGGTAATGTCCATGCAGTGACTGCAAGGGCTGCCTAAATTTGTGAAATACCCCAATACCAATTTGAAGACACATAGAGTTGGGTCTCAGTAACAAAATGTTCCCATTAGAAAGGAACAGTTCTGCTAAACAGTTATTACGTGGGCAGTGACTACAACAACTGCCTAAATTTGGGAAATACCCCAATACCAATTTGAAGACACATAGAGGTGGGCCTCAGTAACAAAATGTTCCCATTATAAAGGAGCGGTTCTGCTATTCAGTTATTGCTTAAGAAGTGACTACAACAGCTGCCAAAATTTGGGAAATACCCCAATACCAATTTGAAGACACATAGAGGTGGGCCTCAGTAGCAAAGTGTTCCCATTAGAAAGTAGTGGTTCTGCTATACAGTTATTGCGTATGCAGTGACTGCAACGGTTGCCTAAATTTTGGACACATCCCAATACCAATTTGAAGACACACAGAGGAGGGCCTCAGTAACAAAATGTTCCCATTAGAAAGGAGCAGTTCTGCTATACAGTTATTGCATATGCAGTGACTACAACGGCTGCCTAAATTTGGGAAATACCCCAATACCAATTTGAAGACACATAGAGGTTGGCCTCAGTAACAAAATGTTCCCATTATAAAGGAGTGGTTCTGCTATACAGTTATTGCGTATGAAGTCACTACAACAGCTGCCTAAATTTGGGAAATACCCCAATACCAATTTGAAGACACATAGAGGTGGGCCTCAGTAACAAAGTGTTCCCATTAGAAAGGAGTGGTTCTGCTATACATTTATTGCAAATGCAGTGACTACAACGGCTGCCTAAATTTGGGAAATACCCCAATACCAGTTTGAAGACACATAGAGGTTGGCCTCAGTAACAAAATATTCCCATTATAAAGGAGTGGTTCTGTTATACAGTTATTGCGTATGCAGTGACTACAACAGTTGCCTAAATTTGGGAAATACCCAATACCAATTTGAAGACACATAGAGGTGGGCCTCAGTAACAAAATGTTCTCATTATGAAGGAGTGGTTCTGCTATACAGTTATTACATATGCAGTGACTACAACGGCTGCCTAAATTTTGGAATTACCCCAAGACCAATTTAAAGACACATAGAGGAGGACCTCCGTAACAACATGTTCCCATTAGAATGGAGTGGTTCTGCTATACTGTTTTTGCGTATGCAGTGACTGCAAGGGCTGCCAAAAATTGGGATGCACTCCAATGCCCCTAGGAAGAGACGTAGAGGAGGGCCTCATTAAAAATTTTTTTCCCATTATAAAGGAGCAGGTCTCTTATTCTTTTAATGCACATGCACTAAGTGCATGGGCTGAAAAACATTTACCCCTAGGGGGTATGCATGAACATACTGTATAACAAACATTTTCTACGGCATCATAAACACCCTTAAAAAAAATCATGTGGGTGTTGCATCACGGTCACCCTGATATGGTGGTGGGGGATGAGGA
The DNA here is from genome assembly GCF_046119375.1 of Phyllobates terribilis. Classification (NCBI taxonomy): domain Eukaryota; kingdom Metazoa; phylum Chordata; class Amphibia; order Anura; family Dendrobatidae; genus Phyllobates; species Phyllobates terribilis. The sequence continues at coordinate 403,470,890 of NW_027362762.1, forward strand.
AGAGGAGAAGGAGGAGGACAAGAGCAAATAGACAAAATCAGGAAGCGTATACCCATGTCTGGGTGTGAAGAGGTGCATGAGAATAGACCTCCCAAAAAAAGACACTGGATTTGAGTTTATGTTCCGCTGCTATCATTTGGTGGTGTTGAGAAGTCTGTCCCAATCCAGCCCTTGCTCATTTTTATAAGAGTCAGCCTGTCAGCATTTTCAGTTGACAGGCAGATGCGCCTATCTGTTATAATTCCCCCTGTGACACTAAAATCCCGCTCTGACAAAACGCTTGCAGCAGGGCAGGCCAGGACCTCCAAGGCGTAGAGAGCCAGTTCATGCTATGTGTCCAGCTTGGATACCCAATAATTATAAGGCACAGATGACTAATGGAGGATGTTGGTAAGGTCGGCAAGGTACTCCTTCAGCATCTTCGTAAAATTATCCCTCCTTGTGATAGTACCTTGCACATCAGGGACTGTGCGATGGGAGGGTCTGAGAAAAATTTGCCAGACCTTTGACAGTGTTCCCCTGCCTCTACTGGATCGTATTTGTGTCTCTCTTGCCTGTACTCCTTGGTTGTCCAACGAACTGTGACCTCTGCCGCCAGCATTTTCAGAAGGGAATTTTTTTTAATAATTCCGCAACAAGGGCCTTCTGGTACTGCCCCATTTTATTAGACCTGTCCACTGTGGGAATAAGAGAAAGTTCTCCTTGTAGCGTGGGTCTAGAAGTGTCACCAACGAGTAATGACTGTCACCCAAAATTTGGGGAACACGAGGGTCACGGGAAAAACAGTGTAACATAAAGTTAGTGTGCCATGTGTGCCAGACTGCTAACAGGCAAGACTTACGTGTCCTCACCAAGAGGATGACTGACCATGCTCTCCTCCTCCTCCTCCTCCTCCCTCTCCTCAGGCCATCCACGCAGAACAGGCGGTATGACAGTTGTGTGTGTAGTTAGCTGGTCCACTCCTGACCCATAAATTGTAGGTTTTCATCTCAGGAGAGGTGACAAAACAGGACAGGGACCCAACAATGAAAGATGCCTTAATGCTGGCTATTGGGCACACATATATTGGCAAATCTATGCACTAAGTGCTTTCCTTTACTGTAATTTTTCATATTAATATTACAGAATAAAATTTTGAAATATTTCATGTGTACATTTTGTAGTGCTTTCTTATTTTTCCATTGCAGTAATACAGTTTCAATGTATTAGAGCAATTACTCTTAGCTAGCGATGAGTGAACGCTCGCCACTGCTCAGTACTCGCCCGAGTATCTCACTGCTCAATATGCTTGGCACTCGACGAGTATTTCCGGGTTCTTCGGCCGGGAGCTCGGGTCTCCTCCCTGCATGTTTGGCATTCTTTAGAGAGCCAATGAACATGCAGGGATTGCCTGCTATGCACTGTAATGCCGTAGCCATGTTGATTGTGGGCATTACAGTGATTGGCTAGCCGCGCAGCATCAGCAGGTGTATATAAGACTGGGCGCCGCCATGCTCATCACAGTCTACCCCGGAATCAGGCAGAGTAAAGAGAGGTGCTGCTGCATCAGGGAGAGATTTGCTTGTTTAGAGATAGTATAGGAATTCCACAACATATATATATATAATATCCATCTGAACTAACAGTCCTTCTGATGACTAATCCAGCTGCATATAATCAGTGCTAGGCAGGCGGTGTATGTGGCGGACTGCAGTGCATGATACAGCACAAGAGGGTCCATTGAACGTCCTGTTACTATAGGTATTCCACAACATATATCTATATCCATTTGAATTAACAGTCCTTCTGAGGACTACTCCAGCTGCATATAATCAGTGCTAGGCAGGCAGGCAGTGTATGTGGCAGACTGCAGTGCATATAGTGCAAGAGGGTCCATTGAACGTTCCTGCTGCTGCTGTTCTTACAAATATTTGTAGACATAGTCCCAGATATCAGGGGCCAGGGAATTTTTTTTGTTTATCTTAATCCTGGTTATTTGCTAAAACAGCAATTCAGATTACACCATTTTTCTGCTCCATTTGCTTGTTGGCACTGCAGAATACAGCCAGATCCTTTCCATATTACAACGATAAAAAAATTTGTAGTAAATGTGGAAAATATTGGCCTCTATTTAAATTTGTTGCAGTGTGTCAGTGAAGTTATTGACACGAGGTTGCTGTGAAAAATAGTAACCTACAGGCCAGCTATTTAAAACTGGTTTTCCGTCACACGTATCACATATGTGTGCTCCAAATTCAGCCATTTCTGGCCTCCATTTAAATTTTGTTGCAGTGTGTCAGTGAAGTTATTGATATGAGGTCGCAGTTAAAAATAGTAACCTGCAGGCCAGCTATTTAAAACTGTGGTTTTCCATTACACGTATCATATATAAGTAAGGTTCACATTCAGCCATTTCTGGCCTCCATTTAAATTTTGTTGCAGTGTGTCAGTGAAGTTATTGACACGAGGTCTCTGTGAAAAATAGTAAGCTGCCGGCCAGCTATTTAAAACTGTGGTTTTCCGTCACACGCATCACATACCACTGTGGTTCAAATCCAGCCATTTGTTGCGAACATGGAAAATATTGTCCTCCATTTAAAACGGGCAAGGCACGTGGCAAGGAACGGGGAAGTGGACGTGATGGTAATGGTGCATGCAGAGGACGAGGCCGAGGCACTGGGCAAGCTGAAATTGTGCCACAACAAACACCCACATCTTCTCGCTCGACCTTCCTGTCCCAATTAGTAGGGGACCGCAGATCACCACTATTGAACAGTGTCAATAGGTTATTGGTTGGATTTCAGATAATGCTTCCAGTCACTTAGCCACCACCAGCACCCTGTCTTCCACATGGTCAAGTCTCAGTAGCCGTGAGTTTGGACTGCATATTCGTCACCCTGATCCTTCTTCCTCCCACTATGCCGAATGCTTGGAGACAACTGATCCCACACTTGGACACTCCGAAAAGCTGTTCACTTTTCCATTTATAGATTCGGTCCTCTCACCCGGTCCACTTGAAGCGGGGCAAGAGAAGATCACATGTAGCGATGCCCAAATATTTGAGCAACCACGGTCACATGAAGGTGACTGTGGGAAACTGTCACAAGAGGTGGATGATGATGAGACACAATTACCAGAAAGTCAGGAGGAGGGCCAGGGTGTTGAAGTGGAAGATGAGGTGGTGGACAATGAAGTCACTGACCCAACCTGGCAGGAGGACATGCAGAGCGAGGACGGCAGCACACAGGAGGAGGGATGCGTAGCACCACAAAAGGCAAGAACAAGCAGTGTGGTGGCCGCAGACAGAAGGCAGGCAACCATTCCCCGTAACATCAACACAACAAAAGTTGCCAGTACAACTGTTAGGTCTTCCCGAGTCTGGTTGTTTTTTAAAGACTCTGCCAAAAACCCCAAAAAGGACTTTTGCACCACCTACCAGGCCAGCACCAGCAGAGGCAGCAAAACTAGCAGCTTGACCACCACCAGCATGATCAGGCTCATGGCAGCAAAGCACCCGACTCAGTCTGCCGAACCCCAGGGTCCAGCAACAGTGTCTGTGGGTGACACCACTGCTTGTTCCACTGTTGTGCATGCATGCCAATCCCCTGTCTATGGCACATGCCAAGATACCTCCTGCCCTGCATCTGTCGTTGAACACTCTCAACTAGCACCATCAGCAAGCACGTCCACGTCCTTGTCCCACCACAGCGTTCAGTTGTCCCTACCCCAGTTCTTGGAACGCAAGCACAAATATGCAGCTAATGCCCCACAGGCCACAATACTAAATTCACACATTTTGCGAATGCTTGCGCTCGAAATGTTGCCTTTTAGGCTCATGGAGACAGAAGCTTTCCGCAACCTGATGGCGACGGCCGATCCTCGGTACTCGGTCCCCAGCCGCCACTATTTTTCCCTGTGTGCCGTCCCCGCATTACACAAGCACGTGTCCTACAACATTAGCCGTGCCCTCAACAATGCAGTTACTGGGAAAGTCCACCTAATCAAGGACACGTGGACAAGTGCTTGTGGGCAGGGATGGTACAGGTCGCTGACGGCACACTGGGTTAACATAGTGGTAGCTGGGATCCAGTCAGACCTTGGGACGGAACACGTCCTCCCGACGCTGAGGATTGCGGGGCCTAGGTCAATCAGGGTTGCCCACACATTCTACAGCTCCTGCACCTCATCCTCCTCCTCCTCTTCAGCCTCCATCTCCGAAATGACCACATCAGTCACCAGCTGGAAGCACTGCAGCACTGCCTAAGCCAAGCGGCAACAGGCTGTGCTGGAGCTAATATGCTTAGGTGACAAACCGCACAATGCTGAACAGTTGTGGACAGCTCTGAAAGAGCAGGCAGATCTGTGGCTGACACCGCTGAACCTACAGCCAGGCATGGTCGTGTGTGACAATGGCCGGAACCTGGTGGCGGCTCTGAGGCAAGGTGAGCTCACACACGTACAATGCCTGGCCCATGTGCTTAACCTCGTGGTTCAGCGCTTTCTCAAAATCTACCCGGATCTGCTGGATCTGCTTGTCAAAGTACGTTGCCTGTGTGCCCATTTTAGAAAGTCAGCTACAGCCTCCACTACCCTTGCTGTGCTTCAGCAGCATTTGCAGCTTCCGGCTCACCGACTGGTGTGTGATGTCCCCACTAGTGTTGAGCGATACCTTCCGATATCGGGAGATATCGGATCGAATTGGATAGGACCAATACCCAAAAAATATCAGATATCGCCGATTCAGATACAGGAAACCAATGCAAGTCAATGGGACACAAATATCGGAATAAAAATAAACCCTTTCTTTCCTTGTAGGTTAATTCTACATGAAGGAAAACAACTAAGAATAATGTAGAATGTATTACATGAAAAGCCGGCAATTCAGCAGCGGCATACACCGGTACCCGACAATTTAAAACAGAAAGAATAGAACATCACACATAGATTAGATAGATAGAAACATGTCAGTCACATATATATGAAGTACAGTGACAGTGTTGCTTACTGTACTTGTCATTTAGTGTAAAGGATTTATTTAAAAAAATAACAGTGTTTTCATGCACCGTCTCTTTAAAAAAGCCGGCCGGCAATTCAGCAGTGGTACCCGACAATTTATAACAGAAAGAATAGAGCATAACACATAGATTAGATACATAGAAACATGTCAGTCACATATATAAGAAGTACAGTGATAGTGTTGATTAGTGTACTTGTCATTTAGTGTTAAAATAAAGGATTTATTAAAAAAAAAATTGGCGTAGGGTTCCCCGTAATTTTAGTCTCTAGCGGAGGTTAAGCAGACGGCTGGGGCAGATGTTTGAAGGCTGGGAAGGGGGTAATACCCACGGAGCTTCCCAGGCTACTAATATCAGCCCCCAGCTGAATACCTAGCCTTTACTAGCTATTAAAATGGGGGACCCCCAAAAAAATGACGTGGGGTCCCCCCTATTTTAATAGCTAGCAAAGGCTAGGCAGACAGCTGGGGGCTGATATTAATAGCCCAGGAAAGGTGCCATGAATATTGGCCCCCTCCAAGGCTAGAAAAACCAGCCTTCAGCCGCCCCAGAAATCGCGTATCCATAGGATGCGGCAGTTCTGGCATTTAGCCTCGCTCTTCCCACTGCCCTGTAGCGGTGGCAGTGGGGTAATAGAGTTGGGGTTGATGTCAGCTTATAATGCCAGCTGACATCAAGCCCAGGTTAGTAATGGAGAGCCGTCTATAAGACACCCCCATTACTAACCCAAAAGTAAAAGTTAAAAAAAAAACACAAACACCCAGAATAAAGTCCTTTAATTGAAATAAACACACAATTCTTTATTGTTCTAAATTAAACCATACTTGCCATCACGCCCATTCCAGCTGAAGCCAACGATCTCCTGCAATAAAAGTAAAATAATAAAGCAACCTCATCCTTACCTTTCCATGGTTCCCACGACGGCTCCAGCTCTGCTACATTCACATGACAGGCTGGACTGCAGCCGAAAGCTGCCATCCAGCTTGCCATGCCGCAGAGACTGAGAAGAGCAGGCATGCTTGCGCTCTGCAGTGTCTCTGAAGGATGGCATGCTGGATGGCAGCGCTCAGATGTGATCCAGCCTGTCATCTCAATGCCATCCCAGTGTGGGAGAATTCTCCTGCTGAAGTGCTGAGTGCAGGAGAATTTTCCGACGCTGTCAGTGACGTGCATGAGGTGAGCCGAGTTCATTGGACATGACCTCGGCTCATCTTTATGCCGTCACAGCGAGACACTGAGGAGCGCAAGCATGCCTGCGCTTCTCAGTGTGTGCGGCATGGCAAGCTGGATGGCAGTGTTCTGCTGCGGTCCAGCCTGTCATGTCAATGTAGCAGAGCTGAAGCTGTCATGGGAACCATGGAAAGGTAAGGATGATGTTGCTTTATTATTTTACTTTTATTGCAGAAGACATTGGCTTCAGCTGGAATGGGCGTGATGGTAAGTATGGTTTAATTTAGAACATTAAAAAATTGTGTATATTTCAATTAAAGGACTTTATTCTGGGTGTTTGTGTTTTTTTTTTAACTTTGACTATGGGGTTAGTAATGGGGGTGTCTTATAGATGCCTCTCCATTACTAACCTGGGCTTGATGTCAGCTGGCATTATAAGCTGACATCAACCCCAGCCCTATTACCCCACTGCCACTGCTACAGGGCAGTGGGAAGAGCGAGGCTATGTGCCAGAATTGGCGCATCCTATGGATGCGCCATTTCTGGAGCGGCTGACGGCTGGTGTTTCTAACCTGGGAGGGGGCCAATATTCATGGCACCCTTCCTGGGCTATTAATATCAGCCCCCAGCTGTCTGCCTAGCCTTTGCTAGCTATTAAAATAGGGGGGACCCCACGTCATTTTTTTGGGGGGGGTCCCCCATTTTAAAAGCTAGTAAAGGCTAGGTATTCAGCTGGGGGCTGATATTAGTAGCCTGGGAAGCTCCGTGGGTATTACCCCCTTCCCAGCCTTCAAACATCTGCCCCAGCCGTCTGCTTAACCTCCGCTAGAGACTAAAATTACGGGGAACCCCAAGCCAATTTTTTTTTTAATAAATCCTTTATTTTAACACTAAATGACAAATACAGTAATCAACACTGTCACTGTACTTCGTATATATGTGACAGACATGTTTCTATGTATCTAATCTATGTGTGATGCTCTATTCTTTCTATTTTAAATTGTCGGGTACAGTTGCTGAATTGCCGGCCGGCTTTTTTAAAAAGACGGTGCATGAAAACACTATTATTTTTTTTAATGAATCCTTTAACACTAAATGACAAGTACAGTAAGCAACACTGTCACTGTACTTCTTATATATGTGACTGACATGTTTCTATCTATCTAATCTATGTGTGATGCTCTATTCTTTCTGTTGTAAATTGTCGGGTACCGGTGTATGCCGCTGCTGAATTTCCGGCCGGCTTTTTTAAAGAGACGGTGCATGAAAACACTATTATTTTTTTTAATAAATCCTTTAACAATAAATTACAAGTACAGTAAGCTGAGCGCTGCCATCCAGCTTGTCATCCTTCAGAGACACTGCAGAGCGCAGGCATTATGAGAACTTCCGATTCCCGTATTCGATATTCTAAAAGTATCGGAACTCAGTATCGGAACTCCGATACCGTGAATATCGGTCGATACCCGATATTTTAGTATCGGAATGCTCAACACTAGTCCCCACACGTTGGAACTCTACATTGCAGATGTTGGGAAGGATTTGTGAGCAGAAGAGGGTAGTTGTTGACTACCAGCATCAACAAGGCCGTCAGAATTCAGGTCAGACTCCACACATAAGACCTCAGGAGTGGACATGGATTTCAGACATCTGTACCATCCTCCAACACTTTGAGGACTTCACCAAGATACTGAGCGGCGATGACACCATAATTAGCATCACCATACCGCTCCTCTGTCTTCTGAAATGCTCCCTGCTCTCAATTAAAGAGGATGCATTGTGGGTGGAGCACGATGAGAAGGAGCAAGGAACCATATAGGGTGATTACACACAGCCCTGCCTCATCTCATCCCATCGTGGATTGAGTGACAATGAGGAAGAGGAGGAGGAGGAGGAAGAGCAGGAGCTAGTACGGTACTACCTGCACAACTGTTATACCGTCTGTTCAGCGTGGATGGCCTGAGGACAGGGAGGAGGAGGAAGAGGTGGAGTATGAGGAGGAGAGCATGGTCAGTCGTCCTCTTGGTGAGGACACTGAAGTCTTGCCTCTTTGCAGTCTGGCACACATGGCTGAGTTTTTGTTACGCTGCCTTTCCCGTGACCCTCGCATTGTCCAAATTTTGGATGACAGTCATTACTAGTTGGTGACGCTTATAGACCCACGCTACAGGGAGAACTTTATGTCTCTTATTCCTTTTCAGGACAGGAATAATAAAATGGTGCAGTACAAGAAGGCCCTTGTTGTGGAATCATTAAAAATTTTCCATCTGAAAACGTTGGCGACAGAGGTCACAGTTCGTTGGACAACCAAGGAGTACAGACGAGAGAGCCACAAATGCAATCCAGCAGAGGCAGGGGAACACTGTCAAAATTCTGGGACAGTTTTCTCAGACCCTCCTATCGCACAGGCCCTGAGGCGGGAGGTACTCTCACAAGGAGTGCAGAGTTTCAGAAGATGATGAGGGAGTTCCTTGTCGACCGTACCAACGTGCTCCGTGATTCCTCTGTGCCTTACAATTATTGGGTATCCAAGCTGGACATGTGGCATGAGCTGGCTCTGTACGCCTTGGAGGTCCTGGCCTGCCATGCCGCTAGAGTTTTGTCAGAGCGGGTTTTTAGTGCCGCCGGTGGAATTATAACCGATAGGCGCATCCGCCTGTCAACTGAAAATGCTGGCAGGCTGACTCTTATAAAAATGAACAAGGGCTGGATTGGGCCAGACTTCTCAACACCACCGAATGATAGCAGTGTAGCGTAAATTCAAATACAGTGTCTTTTTTTGGGGAGGTCTAACTCTATTCCCATGCACCTCTGTCTTCATACCCAGTCATGGGTATACGCTTCCTGAATTTTCTCTATTTGCTCTTGTCCTCCTCCTTCTCTGCATCCTCATCCTCCACCACCATATCACCACCATATGTACCATATCAACATATCTACGTCTCTTGCAAGGGGCATTGGAGTTCCTCCAAATTTTTGGCAGCCGTTGCTTCAGTGCATAGGCAAACAGTATGGGAGGCCCACTTCCTAATAATGGGAACATTTTTTTCAGGAGGTCCTCCGACCTCTACGTCTCTAGCAAGGGATATTGGAGTTCCTCCAAATTTTTGGCAGCCATTGCTTCACTGCATAGGTAGACAGTATGGGAGACCCACTTCCTAATAATGGGAACATTTTTTTCAGGAGGACCTCCAACCTCTACATCTCTTGCAAGGGGCATTGGATTCCTCCAAATTTTTGGCAGCCATTGCTTCACTGCATAGGCAAATAGTATGGGAGACCCACTTTCTAATAATGGGAACATTGTTTTCAGGAGACCCTCCGCCCTCCACGTCTCTTGCAAGGGGCATTGAAGTTCCTTCAAAATTTTGGCAGCCGTTGCTTCACTGCATAGGCAAACAGTATGGGAGACCCGCTCCTTTCTAATGGGAATATGTCGTTACTGTGGCCCTGCTCTATGCGTCTTTATATTGTTAGTGGGGTTTTTCCTAAATTTTGGCAGCCGTTGGACTCACTGCATACCCTATAACTGTATAGCAGACCCTCTCCTTTCTAATGGGAACATGTCGTTACTGTGGCCCAGCTCTATGTGTCTTTAAATTGCTAGTGGGTTTTTTCCCAAATTTTGGCAGCCCTTGCAGTCACAGCATGGGCATTACCACTATAGGAGACCCACTCCTTTATAATGGGAATATTTTTTTTACTGACACCCTCCTCTATGTCTCTTCAAAGGGGTATTGGGTTGCGTCCAAATTTTTGGCAGCCCTTGCAGCCACTGCATATGCAATAACAGTATAGGAGACCCACTTGTTTATTATTGGAACAACAAATCATAGCCGGCAGATGGCTCTCTAGCAATAGCGAGGACTGACTGCTTGCCCCTTAAAAAAAGTAAGGGCCACATGATGACCCTATAAAAATAGGCTTTGTGACTTTCAGAATCCCTCCATCATGATTGAAGCAGGATGTGTCTGATGATGTGTCACACACCACATGGTCAGATAAGGTTGTAAAATGTTAAAATGACATTTCCCGGTGAATGCATTTGTCTTAAAAAATAACGTAAAAAATAAATAAATAAATAAAAACACAGTAGGATATTTGTTTAGTATAAAAACCAGACTCACCAATGTAACCTCAATGTAATCACATTGTTCTGCTCCTGTACCTTCTCCTCCAGTTCGGCCTCCATCTCCGAAATGACCACATCAGTCACAAGCTGGAAGCACTGCAGCACTGCATTGGCCAAGCGGCAACAGACTGTGCTGAAGATAACATGCTTAATGCTTAGATGACACACCGCCCACCGCTGCAGAGTTGTTGAAGGCTGTAACACAGCAACCTGATCTGTGGCTCTCACCGCTGAACATACAGCCAGACATGGTCGTGTATGACAATGAGCAGAACCTGGCGACGGAAAAATGACAGCAGGAGTAGATACGGTTTCCCTCTATGGCAGTCCTTTCACCGAGCTAAAGAATATGGCTGTGGTGAAATACAGCTCCCACTGAGAAGCAGTTTCAAACTGAAAAACAATGGGCCCGCCAGAGGATTTGATTCTGAGGGCTCACCTTTCTCCCCCGCTCAAAAGCCCCATAGCTGCTGCAAAGTGTGTGCTATCATGAACTCTCCTGATGGATCAGCCAGGGCCCACCCGATGATTCTCTGGTGGGCCCGTCCAACCCAGTCGAGAAGCAGTCCTGGCTAAGAAAAGTGTGTGGAAAGGATCTCGGACACTCTATGGCTGCTTTTTACAATGTGGATTGGACGTGCTTAATTGCATGTTATTTCTGAAATCGCATTGCAGATCAGGCCATTGCCCAACTCTGTAGTCATGAAATTAAAGGGCAAAGAGAGATGTTTGTGTGTCAAAGGACCACTGACAAGTGCGAGCTGATGTTGGACGGCTGCCATTGCTTATGAGCCAAGCTGCATTAGAGGACTTCCTAGGAGAAATGACAGCTGGAGTAGATACGGTTTCCCAAGTCAGTCCTTTCACCAAGCTAAAGAATATGGCTGTTGGGAAATACTACTCTCACAAAAAGCTGTGGACTGGCTCTGTACTGTCCCTGGCCACGTGTTTGTGGTTAGGAGGTCCTTCCCAGTAAGTGCACTGGGTAGGGCACGGGTAATTTTGTAGGACCCGTGCTTGTGGAAGGCGGAGACGGTACCGATACAAATAGTGGTGGCTGGACAAAGTATGGACTCCCGGATGCCGCTGCCATAAGGTTGTGGACAGCTTCCACCTCCACGAGCCTAATAGGCCACATTTCAAGTTCAAGCAGCTGTCAAAAATTTGGCGGTAAAGTATTGCAGCCTGTGTTTGGTTGCATAGTTGTGCTTGCATTCCAAGGAATGGGGTAGGGACAACTGAACGCTGCACTGGGAGAAGGACGTGAACGGTGATTGTTGCAAGTCTGCAATGACAGGTGTATGGCGGGAGGCATCTTCACATGCGCCAAGGATCACTTATGATGGGCACACTTTTAGGCAGTGACCTGGGAGTCAGAGATGCTTCCAGTGGTCTTCCCCATGCTGTTCCCATGTCTTTTCAGCACTGTATGCATGTGTCTGATGATGTGTCACACACCACATTGCCAGATTAGGTTGTAAAATGTTAAAATGACATTTCCCAGTGAATGCATTTGTCTTGGTTGAAAGCAATGCAAAAGTGCAAAAATGCATCAAAAACACTACGTGTGAACATAGCCCAAGGTGTGGAGGAGCATTTTTGTTGTACATTACTCGTATTCCTTTTCGTGGGTATTAATTCACCTACCGGTATATTAATAATAGTTTATTTATTATGACAAGAAGAAGCCAATAAGGTGGATCACTTTGCCACTTGGCTTCCTCACTTTCTATCCTGTGACATCCCCACCCTCATCATGAGCAACTTTAACATCCACATCAATGATCCTCTCTCCCAATCTGCCTCTCATCTACTTTATCTAAACTCTTCATTCCGTCTCTCACAGTTTACTAATTCTCCTATCCATGAAGATGGTAATACTCTGGACCTGTTTTTTTCCAGCCTCTGCTCGCTGGATGACTTTACTAACTCCCCTCTCCTGCTCTCGGACCACAACCTTCTTTCCTTCTCTGTTAAGAATTGTCTCCTCACTCGGGACACCCCCACTTACCACACTTATAGGAATACACGTACCATTAATACCCAGCAGCTTATGGACAATCTCCACACATCTTTAGCCCCCATCTCCTCCTTCTCCTGTCCAGACTTAGCACTGTCACACTATAATAATACACTGCAGAGTGCCCTAGATGAAGCCGCACCTTCTACATGCAGAAAGACCTGACACAGACAACGGCAGCCCTGGCACACGATGCAAACACGTTTTCTTCAACGTTGCTCAAGGTGTGCTGAGCGTCAGTGGAGAAAATCTCTTTTAGCAGAGGACTTCATCCACTATAAATTCATGCTCAAAACCTGTAACTCTGCCCTTCATCTGGCCAAACAATCCTACTTCACCACCCTCATCACTTCAATGTCCAACAATCCAAAACGACTTTTCGAAACCTTAAACTCCCTCCTGAAACCTAAAGCACAGGCCCCCACCACCAACCTCAGCGGGGAGGATCTGGCCACTGATTTAATTGAAAAAATCAACCACATCCATCAGGACATCTCAGCCCAATCTCCTCAGTGCCTGGATCCCCTTCCCTGCCACACTTCAAGCTCACTTGCCATCTTTGAGCCTGTTACAGAAGAAGAAGTTACCCAGCTCCTCGCTTCTTCTCGGCCTACAACCTGCAACAGTGACCCCATTCTTTCACATCTCCTGCAGTCCCTCTCACTGGTGGTCACCACTCACCTGACTAAAATATTTAACCTCTCTCTTTCTTCAGGTATCTTTCCCTCCTCATTTAACATGCCATCAGAACCCCTTTACTTAAAAAGCCATCCCTGGACCAGAACTGCACTGCTAACTACAGACCTGTCTCTAATCTTCCCTTCATCTCTAAACTCCTGGAACGCCTGGTCCACTCCCGTCTAATCAGCTATCTCTCAGATAACTCTCTCCTCGACCCTCTACAATCTGGTTTCCGCTCCTTACATTCCACTGAAACTGCCCTCATTAAAGTCTCTAATGATCTACTAACAGCCAAATCCAAAGGTCACTGCTCCCTGCTGATTCTCCTGGATCTCTCTGCAGCATTTGACACTGTGGATCACCAGCTCCTCCTCACTATGCTCCGCTCTATAGACCTCAAGGAAACCGTTCTCTCCTGGTTCTCCTCCTAACTCTATGACCACTCCTTCACTGTATCTTTTGCCGTATCCTCTTCCTCTCCTCATCCCCTTACTATCGGGGTTCCGCAGGGCTCAGTCCTAGGCCCCCTCCTCTTCTCTCTATACACTCTGCCCCTATTGGACAAACAATCAGCAGATTTGGGTTCCAGTATCATCTCTATGCTGACGACACCCAATTATACACTTCTTCCCCTGACATCACCCCTACCCTAATACAAAATACCAAGGATTGTTTGTCTGCTGTCTTTAACATCATGTCCTCCCTCTATCTTAAACTGAATCTCTCCTAAACTGAACTTCTTGTGTTTCCCCCCTCTACTAACCTAACTCTACCTAACATCGAAATTACCTTGGAAGGTTCAACCATAACTCCCAAGCAGCACACTCGCTGCCTTGGGGTCATATTCGACACTAACCTTTCCTTTACTCCCTATATCCGATCACTCACTCGCTCTTGTCACCTGCATCTTAAAACATCTCCAGAATCCGATCTTTTCTCACTTTTGAAACTGCTAAAACTCTTACTGTCGCTCTTATTCACTCTCATCTGGACTACTGCAACTCTCTTCTGATCGGTCTCCCTCTTACCAAAATTTGCCCTCTCCAATCTGTCCTGAATGCGGCAGCCAGGGTTGTATTTCTGTCCAGCCGCTTCATCGATGCCTCCACCTTGTGCCAGTCATTACACTGGTTACCCATACAGGATCCAATATAAACTAATTGCTCTCACCCACAAAGCTCTCCACAGTTGTGCACCACCTTATATCTCCTCTCTCATCTCAGTCTATCGTCCTACACGTGCCCTCCGTTCCACAAATGACCTAAGACTAACATCCCCCATAATCCGAACCTCGCACCTCCGTCTCCAAGACTTCTCTCGTGCTGCACCAGTTCTCTAGAATGCTCTACCCCAGACTATCCGATTGATGCCTAGCCCCGATGTCTTCAAGCACGCTTTAAAAACCCATCTCTTTAAACAAGCCTACCACCTCAAATACCAAGTAAACTAACTTTCCCCTGTTCCCTCCTAAATACTATTCAGAATCTGCTCCCTACTGCTCATCTGTCTCTACACCCTCCATTCACACGATAACTGCACTCGGTAATTGAGTATTGCACTTGAACATACAGGCTGATGACCGGATCATACAGCTTTATATGATAATCTCGACTTATTATAATTGCCAGACCTGAAATAACAAGCACTTTCCACCTATTGTGTCCCCCCATTTCCTTGTAGAATGTAAGCTTGCAAGCAGGGACCTCACTCCTGATGTAACTGTTTAAACTGTCTTACCTTGTATTGAATTTATTGTTTGTACGTGCCCCTGCTTAATTGTAAAGTGCTGCGGAATATGTTGGCGCTATATAAATAAAAATTATTATTATTATAATATAAGATAGAGGCAAAAAAAGTTATGAATAGATTATCAGCAAGACAATATCCTGATTGGATGCTAAATAGAGCACATTGTATTGTTAACAAAAAAGATAGGCGCGACATCATTGGAACTAAACCTAAAACTATATCTAATAATTCTAATCATGTCACATTTGTCTCTCAATATAGCCCCCAATTTTCCTCAATTAAAAATATAATAAATAAATACTTACCCATGTTATATGCAGATCCGAAATTGAGGGAAGTGCTCTCAACACCTGTCAGATTCACAGCCCGTAGAGCACCCACTTTGGGTGATCTTTTATCTCCGAGTCTATATTTGAATGAAAGTCGTTCTAATTCTACCACCTGGTTACACACAACCGGTTTTTATAAGTGTGGACATTCCATTTGTACATGCTGCACTCACATAACTAATACTAAAATCTTTACATCTTCTACCAATACAAAATATAATATAAAAAATTTCATCAATTGCAATTCCACCTATGTTATATACATTATTTCATGCAACATATGCTGTCTTCAATATGTGGGATGCACTTGTACTCCTTTAAAAAAATGCATCAGACGCCACTTGTCAGATGCCCATAATAAACTGACCACAATATGTTCTGCGGCATCAAAGCATTTCTCTCTGTGTCATAATGGGGATACCACAGCCTTTAGTGTAATCAGTATTGAGAAAGTTATAAGACCACATAGGGGGGGCGATCATAGGAGAAAGCTCCTTAACAGAGAAAGCTGGTGGATCTATACTTTGAATACACGCACACCGGCCGGCATGAACATCAGGCATGACCTGATGTATCACTATGAATGAGCACCTTTTTCCCCCGTTCTGTCTAGAGATGAGCGTTGTTCTACTCGAACTGTTCGCCAATCTCAAATTCGAGCTGTTTTGGGCGGTGTTCGAGCCGGTCGGCGAACACGAACAATTTGAGAAAAATTCGGCTGTTCGAGGTTATGTTCGATAACTGTTCGTGCACCAAAATCATAACTGGATTTTTTCTCAGTAATGATGAAAATTAATGTTAATACGCAGTTTGAGTGTACAGCGGGGCGGGGGGAGGGGCAGGGGATGGATCTCTGCAGGAACAATGAAGATCTCCATTTTTTTTTCTCTTTCCCGCATTTGCAGTGGGGAGGTGCAATCTGTCAGCCTATCAGCAGCGCACACACGGAGCGAAGTGCTTTTTTTCACACAAGCAAGGGCATGTGTGATTGGCAGTGTATGTCACATGTCCTTGCCCTATAAGACCAAGCCATTTTCCCCGTCGCCACCATTTTCTCACTGCTGCAGCTGCGTGTTAGACGGCACCGCTGTTGCTGTGTGCGCTATACCTTGTTAATTTCAAGCCAATTTTCGGACAAATATACAGATAGCTTGGGAGTAGGGAATAGTTGTGATTGCAGTCCTTTTAAGGACTAGGTTACAGCATTTCCTACGACTTTTATCAGGCAGGTCTGTGCTCTTAAATAGATAGATTGTGGGAGTAAAGACTAATTGTAATTGGAGTCCTTTTCAGGACTAGGTTACATCAGTTCCTATCAGTTTTTGCCAGGCAGGTCTGTGCCAGTGCTGTGCAAGTTTTTTTCACAGCATTTGGCTGAATCTAGCAAAGCTAATCCTTTTTGGTCTATTGCAGAGTGTGTTAGTCAGTGGAGTAGCCTATCTGTGTTGCAAGATATACCACCTGTGTATAGAATACCAATTTTTTTACTGCACCTAGTGAAGTAAAATCTTTTGGGCATAGCATCATTCTATTAGTCCATCTATACTGACCTCCATCAGGTTGCAAACTGAATATAATTTTTTTCTGCATCTAGCTCTGAAAAAATATTTGGGCTTCTAGCGGTGTGTGGGACTTGGTCTATTAGTCCATCTATACTGACCTCCATCAGGTTGCAAATTAAAAATAATTTTTTTCTGCATCTAGCTCTGAAAAAATATTTGGGCTTCTAGCAGTGTGTGGGACTTGGTCTATTAGTCCATCTATACTGACCTCCATCAGGTTGCAAATTAAAAATAATTTTTTTCTGCATCTAGCTCTGAAAAAATATTTGGGCTTCTAGCAGTGTGTGGGACTTGGTCTATTAGTCCATCTATACTGACCTCCATCAGGTTGCAAATTAAAAATAATTTTTTTCTTCATTTATCTTTGAAAAAATATTTGGGCTTCTAGCAGCGTGTGGGACTTGGTCTATTAGTCCATCTATACTGACCTCCATCAGGTTGCAAATTAAAAATAATTTTTTTCTGCATCTAGCTCTGAAAAAATATTTGGGCTTCTAGCAGTGTGTGGGACTTGGTCTATTAGTCCATCTATACTGACCTCCATCAGGTTGCAAATTAAAAATAATTTTTTTCTGCATCTAGCTCTGAAAAAATATTTGGGCTTCTAGCAGTGTGTGGGACTTGGTCTATTAGTCCATCTATACTGACCTCCATCAGGTTGCAAATTAAAAATAATTTTTTTCTGCATCTAGCTCTGAAAAAATATTTGGGCTTCTAGCAGTGTGTGGGACTTGGTCTATTAGTCCATCTATACTGACCTCCATCAGGTTGCAAATTAAAAATAATTTTTTTCTTCATTTATCTCTGAAAAAATATTTGGGCTTCTAGCAGCGTGTGGGACTTGTTCTATTAGTCCATCTATACTGACCTCCATCAGGTTGCAAATTAAAAATAATTTTTTTCTGCATCTAGCCCAGCCAATAGTTTTGGCCTAATACCACAGTTTGGCCACTCAGCTCTGCTCGGTTACCATCCATTGTTTTTTTGTGCAAACAACTCCAGAGTTGTGAATTAGTTAACCACCAAAATGAGTGGAAAAAGGCCTGCTGCTGGTGGAAAGGGGAATAGGCGTGTTGGGAAGGGGAAAAAAGGTTGTGTCCGTGGGGTAGGTGCAGAAGAAAGACCATCTTCCAGCCAAACTAAAATGTCTACTTCTTTTAGCGGACAATGTGATAAGATCCCTTTCTTACGGCCACGCCAATCGCTACAAATTCCAGATGAGGCACAAAAACAGCAGGTGCTCCTTTAAGTGGGCTCTCCTCCACATCAACTTCAACATCACAAATACTCCAGTCCTCAAAGGTGTCACCCAAATCGCACTTGCTTCCTCACAGCTCCCAAATCTCCAGCTGCCCGTCTGAGTATGAGGTAGAACAGATGGTTGAGTCTGCAGAGCTGTTTACTCATACTATAGCCTGGGAATCAGAGGTCGACTCCAGCGCTTCTGTGAATCCAGACGAGGAAATGATCTGCACTGATGCCCAGAATCTTTATGAGTCGGATCCAGGACCAGACGCAGAAGGTTCTGACCATAATGTAGACCCTCATTCCCAAACTGTAACTCCTGTTGGTGGAGACAATGAGGAAGACGATGATAAGACTCAAATACCTGATTGGAGCGACAACTTTAGTTTTTTGTCAGGGCAGGAACAGGTTGGCTCTGAGGACGACGGGTGTGATAACGCACAGGGTGATGATGATGAGGTCGGAGATCCCACTTACTGTCAACCCACAGTCAGCCAAGAGATGAGGTCAGCAGAGGAGGTGGAGGAAGATGCTAGTGACGACGAGGTCAGGTTGCGCCTTCCTGGACAGAGACGTAGTACTGGAAGCACGTCAACAACTGCATCCTCAAACACAACTCTGCCTCTCACCACAAGTCGTGGTGGCTCTTCAGGTCGCATGGGTGCTAAGCCTTGCATAGCCTGGGCATTTTTTCAGATCGATAAAGATGACCCAACTCGTGTTATCTGTAACATTTGTCAGCAAAAGCTAAGTAGAGGCCAAAAAATACATAGTTTGAGTACTTCATGCATGAACCGGCACATGGACATGAAGCATAAGTTGCAGTGGGAAGCTCAGTGTGCTACAATGCGGCCTAGCCGGCCGGGCCAATCACCGTCTGCCATATCTTGTGCATCCGCGGCCTCTTCATCCTCTGTGACTGGGGGGACAGCAGTCACACCTGTTTTGGGGCGCAGACCTGCCACCTCTTTACCCGCAACAGCCAGCGTGATTGGCAGGTCATCATTTTCTTTGGAGGTGGTAACACCAGCTGGTGTTGAGCGCTGTCCGACATCGATAGCACCACCTTTGGATCAAGGCAACCTAACATGTCCGCCTGCATCTTCCTCACAGACCGGCAGTTTGCCGGGGACACCCTTATCAACCCCGTCTAAGCACAATAGCCAGCCCTCGGTCCCTCAGATGTGGACAAGTAAAAGACCATTTCCTCCTAGCCATGAGAAAGCTAAGAGGTTGAATTTCACCATCTGCAAGCTCTTGGCTACAGAAATGCTGCCTTTCCGCCTGGTGGACACAGAGGATTTTCGAGACCTTATGTCCGTCGCAGTGCCCCAGTACCAGATGCCCAGTCGGCACTACTTCTCAAAGAAAGGTGTGCCTGCGCTCCACCAGCATGTCGCACACAACATCACCGCTTCTTTGAGAAACTCTGTGTGTGACAGGGTGCATTTCACCACAGACACTTGGACGAATAGGCATGGACAGGGGCGTTACATGTCGCTGACTGGGCACTGGGTAACTATGGTGACAGCAGGACAAGGGGCTGCTGTCCAAGTCTTGCCGTCCCCACGAGTTGTGCGTCAATCCTCTTTATGTCAAAGTTCCTCCACTGCTTCTGCCTCCTCAACCTCCTCTCGGTCTTCCACCTGCACCCAAAGCCTGTCTGGTCATGCCACAAGCTTTCTAACTGCGCAGAAGGGATCCTGCACACCTCCTTACTATGCTGGCAGTAGGGCTCAACGTCATCAGGCGGTTTTTACATTGAAATGTCTGGGAAATGTGAGTCACACAGCTGAGGAGTTGTGGTCAGCTCTGGAGAACCAATTTCATGAATGGTTGTCTCCACTGGACCTGAAACCAGGGAAGGCCGTGTGCGACAATGCTGCAAACCTGGGTGCGGCCCTTCGCCGGGGCAATGTCACACACGTGCCTTGTATGGCTCACGTGTTGAACCTGGTTGTCCAGCAATTTTTAGCCCACTATCCCAGACTAGATGGCCTTCTGCAGAGGGCACGGTCGCTGTGTGCTCACTTCCGCCGTTCGCATCCCGCAGCTCAGCGACTTACATCTCTACAGAAGTCGTTGGGCCTGCCACTTCACCGGCTAAAATGCGATGTGCCTACCCGGTGGAATTCAACTCTGCACATGTTGCAGCGACTGTGGCAGCACCGACAAGCCCTGGTGCAATACGTTCTGACGTATAGCCTGGGCCAACGAGATTCAGAGGTGGGGCAAATCACGCTGGAGGAGTGGTCTCAGATCAGGAACCTATGCACCCTTCTGCACAGTTTTGAAATGGCGACGAAGATGTTTAGTGCTGACGATGCCATTATCAGCATGACTATTCCGGTGATTTACATGCTGGAGCACATGTTAAACAGAATTCGGAGTCAGGTGGTGGCACAAGAGGAGGTGGAGGAAGTAGAGGAGGAGGAGTTGTATGCGGAAGGGCTAACATCTGCAAGGTCCAGACGGTCGGCAGCACCAAGGCGGCAGGCATGTGAGGGTGGGGGAGATGGTTTTACCAGGGCGCATGGTAGCAGCCAAACTAGTGAGGAAGGTGCAGGAGCCCAGGAAGAAGTGGAGGACGAACTGATGGAAGACTCATCAGATGAGGGAGACCTTGATCACATTTCTGTTGTGCGAGGTTGGGGGGAGAGGACAGAGGAAGGAAGCATGATTGTTACCTCACCACCAACACAACAGGGACTTGGTGCTCCTGGATGCGCAACACACATGAGTGCCTTCTTGCTGCACTACCTGCAACATGACCCTCGAATTGTGAGAATTAGAAATAATCCTGACTACTGGGTTGCCACACTGTTAGATCCCCGGTACAAAAGTAAATTTGCAGAAATTATTCCTGCCATAGAAAGGGATGCACGCATGCAGGAGTATCAGCAGAGACTGTTGCAGAATCTTACATGTGCTTTTCCACAAAATACCAGTGGTGCACGTAGTGAATCTCACAGTTCCAACTTGCCAACCGTGGGACCGTCAAGTGTTCAGCACTCAAACCGTAACAGAACCACAGTATCTGCTGGTAACATCAATTTTGCGGAATCATTTCACCACTTTTTTAGCCCATCCTTTGCAAGGCCACAGGAGACAAGAAGTCTGACACATAGTCAACGCCTAGAGACGATGGTACAGGAGTATCTCCAAGTAAACATTGAAGCCACGACTGTGTCACTGGACCCTTGCTCTTTTTGGGCTTCCAATCTGGATAAATGGCCGGAGCTAGCCACTTACGCCTTGGAGATCTTGTCATGCCCCGCAGCCAGCGTTCTGTCTGAACGCGTGTTCAGCGCTGCTGGTGGTGTGCTGACAGATAAGCGCACGCGGCTCTCCACTGATAATGTAGACAGACTCACGTTCATAAAGATGAACAAATCATGGATCCGAAACGACTTTTCTACCCCTCTGTCATCCTGGGGAGAGTAAAAGCTTGATGATTGGTTAAAATCACCCTACCAACCGTTTTAAGCTTTCAAATTACTAATCATGTTTATCTGTATCTTGACTGGAAAATAATTTGGGCTTTGTAGCAGTGTGCAGCACTGATCCTATTAGGCCATCTATAATAAGCTTCACCAGATTTAAAATTAAAAATAATTTTTAGCTGCATCTAGCCCGGAAAATAATTTTGGGGCTCCGAGATGCGCAAGACACATAAGTGCCTTCTTGCTGCACTACCTGCAGCATGACCCTCATATTGTCAGAATTCGAAGTAATCATGACTACTGGGTTGCCACACTCTTAGATCCCCCAAACTTTTCGATCAACCTTTTCATTTTAATAAAGACCAAAAAAATGGTCATTTTTGAAATTATAAGCATTAGCAGGTTGTTAGAAACTGAAATCAAACAGTTTTCAACTCAAAACTTTATTCTAGGTGATGTTACATTTTCACATAGGACCCCTTGTTCGAAAGGAGCTTCTGAACTCTCTCGTCCATTGAATTTGTCAGGTTTTGGATGGTTTCTGCTTCAATTGTTTTGCATGAGGACAGAATACCCTCCCAGAGCTGTTGCTTAGATGTGAACTGCCTCCCGCCATCATAGACACTCCTTTTAATGATGCTCCAAAGGTTCTGAATGGGGTAGAGGTCAGGGGAGCATGGGGGTCACACCATAAGTTTGTCCCCTTTTATGCCCATATCAGCCAGAGATGCAGATGTTTTATGTGCAGCATGAGATGGTGCATTATCATGCAGAAAAATGATCTTGCTGTGAAATACACGGTTCTTCTTCTTGAACCATGGCAGGAAGTGCTGTTTGAGAAAATCCACATACATTATGGAGTTCATCTTTAGCGCCTTCAGGGATCCTAAAGGGGCCGACAATCTCTCTCCCCATGATTCCAGCCCAAAACATTACTCCACCTCCTCCTTGTTGGGGCTGTAGCCGTGTTTGCGTGGGGTGTCCATCAACCAGCCATCCTCCACTCCATTCATCTGGACCATCGAGCGCTGCACGGCACTCATCCGTGAACAAAACAGTTTTGAAATCAGTCTTCATGTAATGTTTGGCCCACTGGAGCCGTTTCTGCTTGTGTGAAGTGGATAGAGGAGGTCGACAGGATGGCGTATGCACAGCTGCAAACTTCTGAAGGACCCTGCATCTTGTTGTTCGGGGGACGTTGGAGGCACAAGCAGCTTCAAAAACTTGTCTGCTGCTATGACAAGGCTTTTTTGCCGCTGCTGTTTCAACCTGACGTAATTGCCTGTAGGAAAGAGTCCTCAATTTGCCCTTATCAGCACGCACATGTGTGTACTGTGAATCAGCTACATACTTCTTGATTGCCAAGACACTTCATCCTGATCATCGCACAATGTTGATTGTAGTCATGCCTTGACCTAAACACTCCACAATTTGTTGCTTCTCAGCAGCCGACACATCCTTTTTCTTTCCCATTTTGGCAGAAAATGTAGGCTGCTTAATAATGTGAGAGAGCCTTCTTAAGTAGTCTTGCCTTTCATTGGACACACCTGCCAAACTAATTAGCACAGGTGTCTGCAATTGCTTACAGTGATATAAAGAGCCCTGACACACATCACCATCAATGAGTTTAACTGACAAACAAACAAATTCTTCCCTTATCACTCCTAAACACTTTTTGCATAATAATTTGGAACGCGGTGTACATGTGCTTTTCCACAAAACACCAGTGGTTCACGTAGTGAATCTTACAGTTCTAACTTGCCAACCGTGGTCTGTATGGAATTGTTCAATAAAGGGCCCAAAATTAAGATAACATAGATGGGAGAGGTCTCTATGAATAGGAATTCCTAAGTATTTGATACCCTGTGAGGGCCAGGCAAAGGGAAAGTTGGACTGGATGGAATCCTATATGGATTTAGGGAGGGAGACATCGAGGGCCTCAGACTTCGCTGCATTGATTTTAAAATTTTACCATGTAACAAAGTGATCTATTTCAGCCATAACAGCAGGGATGGATATATGTGATTGAGTGATATATACTAGGACATCATCAGCAAATAGAGAGCACTTGTACTCGGTGCCTCCCACCTCAATCCACCTAATATTGGGGTTATGGCGAATTGATGAGAGCAGGTGCTCCGTCACTAGGATGTATAAGAGAGGGGACAGAGGACATCCCTGCCTTGTCCCATTGGTGATTGTGAAAGGTGATGAAAATGTTCTGACGCACCCCCTGGGCCTTGGGACACCCGGAGCCGGACCCTTTTTGGTGGATGCTGGTGGTTGTAGTCTTCGTGGCGGCGATCCGGTTCCGTGGCTCAGGGCGGTCAAACCAGTGGCGGAACTATTTATGTGGTTTTGATGTTTAAATGTCCGACTACGCCACCCGTGGATTGCGGTCAGAGTGAACCGCCGCTACAGGGCAGACCACTAAGGCTGGTGTTGTGGGTGCAGCAGAGCGTAGCATAACTCCCCACGGGAGGAGTATAGCCTCAGGGCAGTGTATGCGGAGGATGGGGGTGATGGTGCAGGGCAGCAGCAGTAACGACACGGAGTCAGTGATGCAGTTCAGGGCCTTTACTCACAGTTCTTATTATCCAGACCACGTCTGCAGGTAACGGCTGCCCACGTCGTACTGTGCTCACCAGGTGAGGGGCTCAGACAACTCCCAGATAACTTTGGAGCGCTTCACAGGACCCCCTTTGTGTGTCCTTTGTCTGGCCTTTCTTACCAACACTTCTGTCCGGCTGCCTCGGGCCTCCTCTTGGTAAACTTGGCGCCAGTTTCCCTGACCCTATGTGGTGCCTTCCTAGCGGGTGGAGCAAGGGGCTGCGCCACATAAAATGTCAGAGCCTCCGGTTTCTAGCTGAGGGTCGTTTCCTGCCTCCACTAGTTCGGGGACCGGTCTCCCCCTTTGGCCTGACCCCTCCACGCAGGTGGATTCGGGCGTGCGGTGGCGACTCGCCCGTCCGCACCCCTGGGATCCCTTCATTCCTCGTTCCTGGAGCCTTCTCCGCTCCTCTTCCTTCCTTCTCCCTCTTGCAGGCCTGGGCCTCTGTTACTAGGCCCGCCTCCGGAGCAGAGCTCATGCAGAGCCCCTGCTCCCTGCCACTTCTGCTCAGACTTCTCTGCACTGAACTAAGATGGTGCCCACCTTTTATACTCCCTTCTCAATGCACCCAGGAACTGCTTCCTCCCTGCTCCTGCACTGCAGGGTTCCCCTTCCTCAGTGTTCCCTCCCCCCACTCCAGCCAGGGACAGGGACTGTCGTGCCCATCTCAGGGGCATATTGGTCGCCCTGCCCCACGGCAATGTGGTGTAATGCATGCAGGTGTCGGGTCCTGATCCACACTCCATCCTTATCTGAGAGTGAGATATCACACCTCTGGGTGAGGTGCAATACGTCTGTAGCAACCGAGCCCTCGGTGCTACAGTTCCATTTATCTTCAGCCTAGGTGACGTATTGTGATACAGGGCCGTGATTTTGGCTATAAAAGGGTCCCCTAGACCCCTACCCCAAGCTTTTTAAGAGAATCATATATGGCGTGCCAGGAGACTCTATGGAATGCTTTCTCAGCATCCAACGAGAGTATCTACTTACAAATTTTTAACTGCATCTAGCCCAGGAAATACTTTGTGCCTAGTAGCAGTGTCTGCTAGTCAGCGGATTATCCCGGCTGTTAAGCAAGCTACACCACCTGTAGTTTGGACACTTAATTTTTTCAAAGGAAATGCTTCGGGACCACGGGATACTTAGTGAAGAGCATCAGGAGGCACCCCAAGGCATAGGGGCTGGGACTGGCACTAGGATGCCTTGCGGTGGACAGCCGAGCTCGATCCTTATAAAAGCTTTTTAACTGCAGCAGCTTTAGTGGACGTTACTGGAGCTGGAATTACGCGGCTGCTGGCATGAGACTTGCCCTCCAATAGATCCTTGTAAATGGATTTAAAGTGTATTCATTCAAATTAGAGGGACAATTTAAATTAAAAAGCTTAGAGCTGCCTCCACCACAGGGGGGCTCTCTCGACCCACCAGCGGACAGGCACCAGTATTGGGAGAGGGGGGCTGGCCGTCAGGGTTCACCGCGGCTCTGGCACAAACCCGGCGACACGGAGGTGGCACGGGCAGGAGCGGACTGGCCGTGTCGGCTTCTCACTTTTTGGATTTTAGAAGGGCATGACATGCCTATATCTGTGTCTCCCCCTCCTTTTACTCCTCCACCTCTTTTCTTTTCGCATGACTATATGTACTTGTCACTTTTCCATGTGT
Organism: Phyllobates terribilis; assembly: GCF_046119375.1. Classification (NCBI taxonomy): domain Eukaryota; kingdom Metazoa; phylum Chordata; class Amphibia; order Anura; family Dendrobatidae; genus Phyllobates; species Phyllobates terribilis. The sequence continues at coordinate 403,496,485 of NW_027362762.1, forward strand.
TAGTTGTGTCTTCTGAGCAGTTTGTCAGCTTTTGGACACCTTTGAAGGTGTTTTCTATGTGTTTCTATGTGTTTTTGTTTGCCTGCCATTGGTTTTAACGGTGTTCGAAGGTGTTCGACGAACAGTTCGACGAACAGTTCGGCGAACACACGGGTGTTCGACGAACCGAACCGAACTCGAACACTACGGGGGTGGCTCAACCCTAGTTCTGTCCCTCCACATATATTAGTCTATTTTATCATGTTATACATTTTTATTTGTTATGTTTGTTTAACCTTGATTGGTTTACCTTTCAACATGTGATCAGCAGGATATGACATATAATGCCACTTCCTTGCGGTTTTTCACCATGCAATGATTAAGAACTTATACACTGTGTGCAGAATTATTAGGCAAGTTGTATTTTAGAGGATTATTTTTATTATTGATGAACAACTATGTTCTCAATCAACCCAAAAGACTCATAAATATCCAAGCTTAATATTTTTGGAAGTTGGAGTGTTTTTTTTTTTTAGATTTGGCTATCTTAGGAGGATATCTGTTTGTGCAGGTAACTATTACTGTGCAGAATTATTAGGCAACTTAATAAAATACAAATATAATCCCATCTCACTTGTTTATTTTCACCAGGTAAACCAATATCAGTGCACAAAATTTAGAAATAAACATTTCTGACATGCAAAAACCAAAACCAAAAAAATTAGTGATCAATATAGCCACCTTTCTTTATGATGACACTCAACAGTCTTCCATCCATAGATTCTGTCAGTTGCTTGATCTGTTTCCCATCAACATTGTGTGCAGCAGCCACCACAGCCTCCCAGACACTGTTCCGAGAGGTGTACTGTTTTCCATCCCTGTAGATCTCACATTTTATGATGGACCACAGGTTCTCTATGGGGTTCAGATCAGGTGAACAAGGGGGCCATGTCATTATTTTTTCTTCTTTTAGACCTTTACTGGCCAGCCATGCTGTGGAGTAGTTGGATGCATGTGATGGAGCATTGTCCTGCATGAAAATCATGTTTTTCTTGAACGATACCGACTTTTTCCTGTACCACTGCTTGAAGAAGTTGTCTTCCAGAAACTGGCAGTAGGTCTGGGAGTTGAGCTTCACTCCATCCTCAACCCGAAAAGGTCCCACAAGTTCATCTTTGATGATACCAGCCCATACCAGTACCCCACCACCACCTTGCTGGCGTCTGAGTCGGAGTGGAGCTCTCTGCCCTTTACTGATCCAGCCTCTGGCCCATCCATCTGGCCCATCAAGAGTCACTCTCATTTCATCAGTCCATAAACCTTTGAAAAATCAGTCTTAAGATATTTCTTGGCCCATTCTTGACGTTTTATCTTATGTTTCTTGTTCAAAGGTGGTCGTTTTTCAGCCTTCCTTACCTGGCCATGTCCCTGAGTATCGCACACCTTGTGCTTTTTGATACTCCAGTAATGTTGGAGCTCTGAAATATGGTAAAACTGGTGGCGAATGGCATCTTGGCAGCTTCACGCTTGATTTTCCTCAATTCATGGGCAGTTATTTTGCGCCTTTTTTGGCCAACACGCTTCTTGCGACCCTGTTGGCTATTTGCCATGAAACGCTTGATTGTTTGGTGATCACGCTTCAAAAGTTTGGAAATTTCAAGATTGCTGCATCCCTCTGCAAGACAATTTTGGACTTTTCAGAGCCCGTCAAATCTCTCTTCTGACCCATTTTGCCAAAGGAAAGGAAGCTGCCTAATAATTAAGCATACCTTATATAGGGTGTTGATGTCATTAGTCAACACCCCTCCTCATTACAAAGATGCACATCACCAGATTTACTTAATTGGGAGTTGGCTCTCAAGCCTAAGCAGCTTGGAGTAGGACAACATGTATAAAAAATATCATGTGATCAAAATACTCATTTGCCTAATAATTCGGAACACAGTGTAGTTTGAAACGCATTTGCTGGTTTCCTCCCAAGGTGTCTTACTGAAATTTTTCATGACCTAATAAAATTAATTGATTTTATAAGATTTGCCCCGCTGGATCTCCCTGGTTTCTCATTTTTGTTTTTGGTTATTTATTTTGCCTTATATACAAGTCATTACCCTGGAAAGGATGTTCCTTAACATATTGCCCAGGAAAATCCATTTTGGTTTAGTTTTTGTATGTTTTCTTGTGAGTCCGTAAAAGTGGCGTAATACCTCTGACAAATTTGTTGACAGCAGTGACATGGGAGTCAGAAATGCTTCCAGGGGTCTTCTCAGCGCTGTTCCCATGTCATTTGAGCACTGTTCCCATCGATTTGTGCAATTTTTAGGCCCTCTGCAGACCGCGGGGGGAGCCGCCGGAAAAATGCTCGAGTTTCACATAGACTTATATTAGGCTCGTTACTCGGACCGAGCACTCGAGCATTCCAATTTGCTCAACTCGAACAACGAGTACCCGAGCATTATAGTGCTCGCTCATCACTACTCTTAGCAGTTTAGGAGGCAACTTTGACCCTTAATAGTTGTGTGGGTAATACCGTCTATAGCGCATCAAACTAGCTTCTATTCTTCCTCCTCCTCATCCTCCTCATTGTCACCCAATCCACATTGGGATGTGAAAAAATTAAAAACATGAAACCATAGTGCAAATAAAAGCGTACAGAGGCTTACGCGTTTCGGATGCGTAGATCCTTATTCATAGCATAATACAATGTTGAAATGGAAAAACTTTTAAGGCATGTGGAGAAAGTAGCCGCCCACCGACATCACTGTTCAGAAGCTCAATTACACATGGATAACTACCCTTTCATCACTGCCTAATGCCTTTGCAATCCGAGCACCGTGCCTCATGAGAAAGTGGACCAAGCAGGCTGACACAGGTGAGCTGAAATCTATTTTTTTGTACATTACTTACTATTGGGATGTGATGAGTCCGGGCAGTGTGTAATCACCCTGTATGGTTCGTTGCTCCATCTCATCGTGCTCCGCCTGCAATGCTTCCTCTTTAATTGTGAGCAGTGATCATTTCAGAAGACGGGATAGTGACACTAATTATGGTGTCATTGCCGATCACCATCTTGGTGGAGTTCTCAAAGTTTTGGAGGACGGCACAGGTGTCTGACATCCACGCCCACTTTTGAGGTCCTATGTGTGGAGGCTGACCTGAATACCGACGGACTTTTTGAAGCTGGTACTCAACAACTGCCCTGTGCTGCTCACAAATCCTTCCTAACATATGCAACCTTGAGTTCCAAGATTTGGGGACATCGCACAGCAGTCGGTGAGCTGGAAACTGCAAACGCTGCTGAAGCACGGCAAGGGCGGTGGAAGCTGTAGCTGACCTTCTAAAATGGGCACACATGCGGGGTACTTTGACAAGTAGATCCGGGAGATCCGGGTAGGCTTTGAGAAACTGCTGAACCATGAGATTGAGCACATGGGCCGGGCATGGCACTTGTATGAGCTCGCCTCGCTTCAGAGACGCCACCAGGTGCCTGCCATTGTCACACAGACCATGCCTGGCTGTAGGTTCAGCAGTGACAGCCACAGATCTGCCTGCTCTTTCAGAGCTGTCCACAACTCTTCAGCGGTGTGCGGTTTGTCACCTAAGCATATTAGCTTCAGCGCAGCTTGTTGCCGCTTGGCCGAGGCAGTGCTGCAGTGCTTCCAGCTTCCAACTGATGTGTTCATTTCGGAGTTGGAGGCTGAAGAGTAGAAGGTGCAGGAGCTGTAGAATGTCGGGGCAACCCTGCAATCCTCGGCGTTGGGAGGACGCATACCATCCCAAAGTCTGACTGGGTCCCGCTATATTAACCCAGTTTGCTGTCAGTGAGCTGTACTGTCCCTGCCCACAAGCACTTGTCCACGTGTCCGTGGTTAGGTGAACTTTAACTGCATTGCTGAGGACATGGCTAATGTTCTGGGACACGTGCTTGTGTAATGCGGGGACGGCACACCGGGAGAAATAGTGGTGGCTGGGGACCGAGTACCAAGGAACGGCCGCCGCCATCAGGTTGCGGAAAGCTTCTTTCTCCATGAACCTAAAAGGCAACATTTTGAGCGCAAGCATTTGCGAAATGTGTGAGTTTAGCAGTGTGGCATGTGGGGCGCTGGCTGCGTATTTACACTTGTGCTCCAAGGACTGAGGCAGGGACTGCTGAATGCTGCGCTGGGACAGGGACGTGGACGTAGACACTGATGGTGGTAGTTTCGAGGGTGCAACAATAGGTGCAGGGTAGGAGGCATCTTTGCATGCGCCATGGACAGGGGATTGGCGTGCACGCACAACAGCAGAACAAGCAGTTGTGTCAACCGCAGACACTGTTTCTGGACCCTGGCGCTTGGCCCAATTAGTTGGGTGCTTTGCTATCTTCTTCCTGAGCATGCTGGTGGCGGTCAGGCTGCTAGTTTTGCTACTCCTGGTGATGCTGCCCTGGCAGATGGTGCAAATGGCCTTTTTGGGGTTATGTGCACAGTCTTTAAAAAAGAACCAGACTCGGGAAGACCTAACGGTTGTACTGGCTACTTCCGTAGTGTTGGTGTTCCGGGGATCAGTTGCCTGTGTTGTGTCTATGGCCACCACACTGCTTGCTCCTGCCTATTGTGGTGCTATGCCTCCCTCCCCCATGTGCTGCTGTCCTTGCTCTGCATCTTACCTTTCCAGGTTGGGTCAGTGACTTCATCATCCACAACCTCATCTTCCACTTTCACACCCTGGTCCTCCTCCTGACTTTCTGGCAATTGTGTCTCATCATCATCCACCTCTTGTGACAGTAAATGCACTTTCCCACTGTCCCCTTTGTGTGACCGTGGCTGCTTAAATATTTGGGCATCACTACATGCGATCTCCTCTTGCCTCGCTTGAACCTGACTGGGTGAGAGGCCAGAGGAATCTATAAATGGAAAAGTGAACAGCTTTTCAGAGTGTCCAAATGTGGGATCAGTTGTCTCTGGGCACTCGGCATTGTAGGAGGAAGGAGGATCAGGGTGAGGAATATGTGGTCCAGACTCAGGGCTACTGAGTAGTGTTGAGCCACCCCCGTAGTGTTCGGGTTCGGTTCGGTTCGTCGAACACCGGGATGTTCGAGGAACTGTTCATCGAACTGTTCGTCGAACACCTTAGAACACCGTCGAACACCGTTAAAACCAATGGCAGGCAAACAAAAACACATAGAAACACATAGAAAACACCTTCAAAGGTGTCCAAAAGCTGACAAACTGCTCAGAAGACGCTCTCTTTAAAAAAGCCGGCCGGCAATTCAGCAGCAGCATACACCGGTACCCGACAATTTAGACAAGAAGGAATAGAGCATCACACATAGATTAGATAGATAGAAACATGTCAGTCACACATATATGAAGTACAGTGACAGTGTTGCTTACTGTACTTGTCATTTAGTGTAAAGGATTTATTTAAAAAGATAATAGTGTTTTCATGCACCGTCTCTTTAAAAAAGCCGGCCGGCAATTCAGCAGCGGTACCCGACAATTTATAACAGAAAGAATAGAGCTTCACACATAGATAGTTATAAACATGTCAATCACATATATAATAAGTACAGTGACAGTGTTGGTTACTGTACTTGTCATTTAGTGTAAAGGATTTATTTAAAAAAATATTAGTGTTTTCATGCACCGTCTCTTTAAAAAAGCCGGCCGGCAATTCAGCATCTGTACCCGACAATTTAGAATAGAAAGAATAGAGGATCACACATAGATTAGATAGATAGAAACATGTCAGTCACATATATATGAAGTACAGTGATAGTGTTGATTACTGTACTTGTCATTTAGTGTTAAAATAAAGGATTTATTAAAAAAATAATTGGCGTGGGGGTCCCCGTAATTTTAGGCTCTAGCGGAGGTTAAGCAGACGGCTGGGGCAGATGTTTGAAGCCTGGGAAGGGGGTAATACCCACGGAGCTTCCCAGGCTACTAATATCAGCCCCCAGCTGAATACCTAGCCTTTACTAGCTATTAAAATGGGGGATCCCCCCAAAAAAATGACGTGGGGTCCCCCCTATTTTAATAGCTAGCAAAGGCTAGGCAGACAGCTGGGGGCTGATATTAATAGCCCAGGAAGGGTACCATGAATATTGGCCTCCTCCCAGGCTAGAAACTCCAGCCGTCAGCCGCCCCAGAAATGGCGCATCCATAGGATGCGCCAATTCTGGCACTTAGCCTCGCTCTTCCCACTGTCCTGTAGCGGTGGCAGTGGGGTAATAGGGTTGGGGTTGATGTCAGCTTATAATGCCAGCTGACATCAAGCCCAGGTTTGTAATGGAGAGGCGTCTATAAGACACCCCCATTACTAACCCCATAGTCAAAGTTAAAAAAAAAAAACACAAACACCCAGAATAAAGTCCTTTAATTGAAATAAGCACACAATTCTTTATTGTTCTAAATTAAACTATACTTACCATCACGCCCATTCCAGCTGAAGCCAACGATCTCCTGCAATAAAAGAAAAATAATAAAGCAACCTCATCCTTACCTTTCCATGGTTCCCACGACAGCTTCAGCTCTGCTACATCGAGATGACAGGCTGGACCGCAGCAGAACGCTGCCATCCAGCCTGTCATCCCGCAGACACTGAGAAGCGCAGGCATGCTTGCGCTCCCCAGTGTCTCTCTGTGACGGCATCCAGATGAGCCGACAATGAACTCGGCTCACCTCATGCACGTCACTGACAGCGTGGGAGAATTCTCACGCTGAAGCGCTGAGTGCAGGAGAATTTTCCCACGCTGTCAGTGACGTGCATGAGGTGAGGTCATGTCCAATGAACTCAGCTCACCTCATGTACGTCACTGACAGCGTGGGAGAATTCTCACGCTGAAGCGCTGAGTGCAGGAGAATATTCCCACGCTGTCAGTGACGTGCATAAGACTGATATTTAAATTTGGCGCACAAATCGGTGATTGATCGCGGGCAGCGTCCGCGACCAATCAGCACGGTAGTGTTTAACTTTGCGGCAAGATCAGTGATTGGTCGCGCGCCAAGACCGCGACCAATCACCGACTTGGGCGCCACATTTAAATATCGGCCGCGACCAATCAGCACAGCGTTGTTTAAATGTGGATCCAAGATCGGTGATTGGTCGCGGCCGATATTTAAATTTGACGCACAAATCTGTGATTGGTCGCGGGCAGCGTCCGCGACCAATCAGCACAGTAGTGTTTAACTTTGGCGGCAAGATCAGTGATTGGTCGCGGTCAAGACGGCGACCAATCACCGATTTGTGCGGCACATTTAAATAGCGGCCGCGACCAATTGGATGTCAGTGCCGCTCCCCGGTCCTCCCTTCACACCCTAGCCGCTGATGTCCCCACAGTATCCGCATGGTGTTACAAAGGTCCGGACATTTGTGTTAAAAATCGCTGATTGGTCGCTGGCGCTGCCCGTGACCAATCACCGATTTGGGCACCAAATTTAAATATCAGCCGCGACCAATCACCTATTTGGGCGCTAAATTTAAATATCCTCCGCGACCAATCACCCATCTTGGCTCCACATTTAAACACCGCTGTACTGATTGGTCGCGGACGCTATTTAAATGTGGCGCCAAAATCGGTGATTGGTCGCGCCCAGCGTCGGCGACCAATCAGCACAACGGTGTTTAAATGTGGAGCCAAGATCGGTGATTGGTTGCGGCCGATATTTAAATTTGGCTCCCAAATCGGTGATTGGTCGCGGGCAGCGCCAGCGACCAATCAGCGATTTTTAACACAAATGTCCGGATCTTTGTAACACCATGCGAATACTGTGGGGACATCAGCGGCTAGGGTGTGAAGGGAGGACCGGGGAGCGGCGCTGCGGGTCGGGATACTTCTGCTGCGAGCAGTCGCTCATCTCCCGGCTTCTCGCAACGGAAGTATCCGACCAGGCAGCGGCGCTCCCCGGTCCTCACCAATACGATTAGCTGATTGGTCGCGGACGCTGCCCGCGACCAATCACCGATTTGGGCGCCACATTTAAATAGCGGCCGCGACCAATCAGCGAGCTTGGCGCCAAATTTAAACAACGCTCTGCTGATTCGTCGCGGACGCCAGACGCGTCCAATCAGTGAGATTGGCGCCAAATTTAAACAACGCTCTGCTGATTGGTCGCGGAGTCCAGCCGCGACCAATCAGCGAGATTGGCGCCAAATTTAAACCCCGCTCTGCTAATTGGTCGCGGATGCCGGCCGCGACTAATCAGCATTATTGGCGCCAAATTTAAACACCGCTCTGCTGATTGATCGCGGTCGCCGTCCGCGACCAATCAGTAGTATTGGCACCAAATTTAAACCCTGCTCGGCTGATTGGTCACGGTTGCCGGCCGCGACCAATCAGCAGTATTGGCGCCAAATTTAATCCCCGCTCTGCTGATTGGTCACAGTTGCCTTCCGCGACCAATCAGCGATTTTGACGCCAAATTTAAACACCACTCTGCTGATTGGTCGCGGCCGGCGATTGCGACCAATCAGCATTATTGGCGCCAAATTTAAACCCCGCTCTGCTGATTGGTCGCGACCGCCGGCCGCGACTAATCAACATTGTTGCCGCCAAATTTAAACACCGCTCTGCTGAATGGTCGAGTTCGTAACCAATCACCATTATTGGCGCCAAATTTAAACACCGCTTTGCTGATTGGTCGCGACCACAACCTATCAGCATTATTGGCGCAAAATTTAAACCCTGCTCTGCTGATTATTCGCGACCGCCGGCCGTGACCAATCAGTGATATAGTCGCCAAATTTCAACACCGCTTTGCTGATTGGTCGCGGTTGCTGGCCGCGACCAGTCAGCGATTTTGGCGCCAAATTTAAACACCGCTCTGCTGATTGCGCCGGGTCTGCCGCATACATATTCTAGAATACCCGATGCGTTAGAATCGGGCCACCATCTAGTTTCATGAAATAATTTAAAAAAAAATTGACGTGGGGCTTCGCACTATATTTGTGTCCAGCCAGGTACAGCAGGCAGGAACGGGCTGCCCCCAACCACCAGCTGCCTATTTGTACCTGGCAGGACACAACAATGTAGGGAAGCCCTTTTTTTCTTAATTATTTCATGAATTTCATGAAATAATGAAAAAAAAAAATACGTGGGGCTTCGCCCTATTTTTGTGTCCAGCCAGGTACAACTAGGCAGCTGGGGGCTGGAATCTGCAGCGCAGGGAGGCCCAAGCTTTCTGGGTCCCCCCAGCTGCAAATTGCAGTCCGCAGCCACCCCAGAAAATGGCGCATTCATAGAAGCGCCATCTTCTGGCGCTGTACCCAACTCATCCAGGGCCCTGGTGCGGTGGCTCACTGGGTAATAAAGGGGTTAGGGCCAGCTTGGCATTATCAGCTGACCCTAAGCCCGAAATTCATGGGGTCACGCCAATATTAGACATGACCACTATGAATTTCTAGTAAAGTATTTAAAAAAAACACAACACCCAGAAAAAAGTCCTTTAATTGAAATAAAGACACAATTCTTTATTGTTCTAAATTAAACCATACTTACCGTCACGCCCATTCCAGCTGAAGCCAACGATCTCCTGCAATAAAAGTAAAATAATAAAGCAACCTCATCCTTACCTTTCCATGGTTCCCACGATGGCTCCAGCTCTGCTACATCGAGATGACAGGCTGGACCGCAGCAGAACGCTGCCATCCAGCCTGTCATCCCGCAGACACTGAGAAGCGCAGGCTTGCTTGCGCTCCTCAGTGTCTGGCTGTGACGGCATCCAGATGAGCCGAGGTCATGTCCAATGAACTCAGCTCACCTCATGTACGTCACTGACAGCGTGGAAGAAATCTCCTGCACTCAGCGCTTCAGCGTGAGAATTCTCCCACGCTGTCAGTGACGTACATGAGGTCAGCTGAGTTCAATGGACATGAATGAGCTCACCTCATGCACGTCACTGACAGCGTGGGAAAATTCTCCTGCACTCAGCGCTTCAGCGTGAGAATTTTCCCACGCTGTCAGTGACGTGCATGAGGTGAGCTCATTCATGTCCAATGAACTCGGCTCACCTCATGCACGTCACTGACAGCGTGGGAAAATTCTCACGCTGAAGCGCTGAGTGCAGGAGAATTCTCCCACGCTGTCAGTGACGTGCATGAGGTGAGCCGAGTTTATTGTCGGCTCATCTGGATGCCGTCACAGCGAGACACTGAGGAGCGCAAGCATGCCTGCGCTTCTCAGTGTCCGCGGGATGACAGGCTGGATGGCAGCGTTCTGCTGCGGTCCAGCCTGTCATCTCGATGTAGCAGAGCTGAAGCCATCGTGGGAACCATGGAAAGGTAAGGATGAGGTTGCTTTATTATTTTACTTTTATTGCAGGAGATCGTTGCCTTCAGCTGGAATGGGCGTGGTGGTAAGTATGGTTTAATTTAGAGCAATAAAGGATTGTGTCTTTATTTCAATTAAAGGATTTTATTCTGGGTTTTTGTGTTTTCTTTTAACTTTGACTATGGGGTTATCAATGGGGGTGTCTTATAGACGCCTCTCCATTACTAACCTGGGCTTGATGTCAGCTGGCATTATAAGCTGACATCAACCCCAGCCCTATTACCCCACTGCCACCGCTACAGGGCAGTGGGAAGAGCGAGGCTAAGTGCCAGAATTGGCACATCCTATGGATGCGCCATTTCTGGGGCGGCTGACGGCTGGTGTTTCTAGCCTGGGAGGGGGCCAATATTCATGGTACCCTTCCTGGGCTATTAATATCAGCCCCCAGCTGTCTGCCTAGCCTTTGCTAGCTATTAAAATAGGGGGGACCCCATGTCATTTTTTTGGGGGGGGTCCCCATTTTAATAGCTAGTAAAGGCTAGGTATTCAGCTGGGGGCTGATATTAGTAGCCTGGGAAGCTCCGTGGGTATTACCCCCTTCCCAGGCTTCAAACATCTGCCCCAGCCGTCTGCTTAACCTCCGCTAGAGCCTAAAATTACGGGGAACCCCACGCCAATTTTTTTTTAAATAAATCCTTTATTTTAACACTAACTGACAAGTACAGTAATCAACACTATCACTATTCTAAATTGTCGGGTACAGATGCTGAAATGCCGGCCGGCTTTTTTAAAGAGACAGTGCATGAAAACACTAATATTTTTTTTAATAAATCCTTTACACTAAATGACAAGTACAGTAAGCAACACTGTCACTGTACTTCATATATATGTGACTGACATGTTTCTATCTATCTAATCTATGTGTGATTCTCTATTCTTTCTATTCCAAATTGTCGGGTACCGCTGCTGAATTGCCGGCCGGCTTTTTTAAAGAGACGGTGCATGAAAACACTATTATTTTTTTTGATAAATCCTTTACACTAAATGACAAGTACAGTAAGCAACACTGTCACTGTACTTCATATATATGTGGCTGACATGTTTCTATCTATCTAATCTATGTGTGAAGCTCTATTCTTTCGGTTCTAAATTGTCGGGTACCGGTGTATGCCGCTGCTGAATTGCCGGCTTTTCATGTTTCACTGTGGGCACTGTTCCCATCGATTTGGGCAATCACTGTAATGCCACAACCACCATGGCTGTGGCATTACAGTGAGTGGCAGACAATCCCTGCATGATTGGTGCTCTAAATAGCGCCAGACATGCAGGACACGCTTTTGGTGCACGAACAGTTATCGAACATAACCTCGAACAGCCGAATTTTTTGCAAATCGTTCGGGTTCGTCGAACAACTCGAACACCGCCCAAAACAGCTCGAATTTGAGATTGGCGAACAGTTCTAGTCGAACACCGCTCATCTCTACTACTGAGACTTGACTGTGTGGAAGACAGGATGATGGTGACAAAGTGACTGGAAGCATTATTTGCTATCCAACCAACAACCTTTCGACACTGCTCTGGATTCAATAGTGGTGTGCTGCTGTCCCCTAGTAATTGGGACAGGAAGGTCGGGCGACAAGATGTGGGTGTTTGTTGTGGCACAATTTCAGCTTGCCCACGACCTCGAACTCTGCATGCATCATCACCATCACGTCCACTTCCCTGTCCCTTGGCATGTGCTTTGCCCATTTTAAATGGAAGATAATATTTTGCACGGTCGCTACAAATGGCTGGATTTATACCTCAGTTATATGTGATACGTCTGACAGACGCTGATGGTTTTAAATAGCGGGCTTGTAGTTTCCTATTATTGCCAGCAACAACGTGTAAATTGCATCACTCTCAGCAAGGAGAATTATTACCTCTAGATACCGGTCTGACGCCTTTCATCCAGCCAAACCAGAACTCACACTTTGCACTGATGGGGGGCAATACCCCGAAACACAGTGTCTGCAAATTGAGTTTCTGGTCTTGGCTTCTTATCCTAAGTAATGTGATAAGGCTCGTTAAAAGGTCACTTTTGACTTCTAGGATTGCTACTTCCTGTAGGTGGCACTAGAGTTCTAGTCTTCTTCCTCTATGAAGAAACAATTTGCATATTTCCCAGAGGAGCATTGCGACTTTAAAAGTCTCCTCACCTGACGAGCTTAACCCGTCATTCTCTGAAAGGAGAAATATTACCCCTAGATACCGGTCTGACGCCTCTCATCCAGCCAAACCAGAACTCACACTTTGCACTGACGAGGGGCAGTACCCCGAAACACAGTGTCTGCAAATTGAGTTTCTGGTCTTGGCTTTTTATCCTAAGTCATGTGATAAGGCTCGTTAAAGGATCACTGTTGACTTCTAGGATTGCTACTTCCTGTAGGTGGCACTAGAGTTCTAGTCCTCTTCCTCTCTGAAGAGTCAATTTGCATAGCTTCACTGGCACGCTGCTACAAGCTGTAAATGGAGGACAATATTTTCCACGGTCGCTACAAATGGCTGGATTTGTACCGCAGTTATATGTGATACATCTGACGGACGCCCACGGTTTTAAATAGTGGGCTTGTAGTTTCCTATTATTGCCAGCGACCACATGTGAATAGCTTCATTGACACTGCTACAAGCTGTAAATGGAGGACAATATTTTTATAGGTCACTACAAATGGCTGGATTTGTACAGCAGTTATATGTGATACGTCTGATGGATGCCCACGGTTTTAAATAGAGGGCTTGTAGTTTCCTATTATTTCCAGCGACCATGCGTGAATAGCTTCATTGACACACTGCTACAAACTGTAAATGGAGGACAATATTTTCCACAGTCACTACAAATGGCTGGACTTGTATTGCTGTAATATGGGATCAAGTCTGATGATGGAAAAGATCTGGCTGTATTCTGCAGTGCTAACAAGCAAATGGAGCAGTAAAATGTTGGACACTATTACTTTTTTAGAAAATAATCAGGATTAAGATGAAAAAAAAAATTAGCCCTGGCCCCTGATATCTGGGGCTATGTCTACGGATATGTGTAACAGCAGGAGCAGACATAACGTGCAATAGACACTATTGTGCTGTATAGTGTTCACAAATTTCTCTGCCTGCCTAACTCCTGCTATCACTACTGAATATATGCAGCTGGATTAGTCCTCAGAAGAACTGTTAGTTCAGATGGATATATACAGTGGTGGCCAAAAGTATTGGCACCCCTGCAATTCTGTCAGATAATACTCAGTTTCTTCCTGAAAATGATTACACTCATAAATTTGTTGGTATTATTATCTTCATTTAACTTGTCTTCAATGAAAAAACACAAAAAGAATTGTCCTAAAGCCAAATTGTATATATTTCCACACCAAACCTAAAAAAGGGGGTGGACAAAAGTATTGGCACTGTTTGAAAAATCATGTGATGCTTCTCTAATTCGTGTAATTAACAGCACCTGTAACTTACCTGTGGTACCTAACAGGTGTTGGCAATAACTAAATCACACTTGCAGCCAGTTAACATGGATTAAAGTTGACTCAACCTCTGTCCTGTGTCCTTGTGTGTACCATATTGAGCATGGAGAAAAGAAAAGACCAAAGAACTGTCTGAGGACTTGAGAAACCAAATTGTGAGGAAGCATGAGCAATCTCAAGGCTAAAAGTCCATCTCCAAAGACCTGAATGTTCCTGTGTCTTCCGTGCGCAGTGTCATCAAGAAGTTTAAAGCCCATGGCACTGTGGCTAACCTCCCTAGATGTGGACGTAAAAGAAAAATTGACGAGAGATTTCAACGCAAGATTGTGCGGATGGTGGATAAAGAACCTCGACTAACATCCAAACAAGTTCAAGCTGCCCTGCAGTCCGAGGGTACAACAGTGTCAACCCGTACTATCCGTCGGCGTCTGAATGAAAAGGGACTGTATGGTAGGATACCCAGGAAGACCCCACTTCTTACCCAGAGACATAAAAAAGCCAGGCTGGAGTTTGCCAAAACTTACCTGAGAAAGCCTAAAACGTTTTGGAAGAATGTTCTCTGGTCAGATGAGACAAAAGTAGAGCTTTTAGTGAAAAAGCATCAACATAGAGTGTACAGGAAAAAAAAAGAGCCATTCAAAGAAAAGAACACGGTCCCTACAGTCAAACATGGCGAGGTTCCCTGATGTTTTGGGGTTGCTTTGCTGCCTCTGGTACTGGACTGCTTGACCGTGTGCATGGCATTATGAAGTCTGAAGACTACCAACAAATTTTGCAGCATAATGTAGGGCCCAGTGTGAGAAAGCTGGGTCTCCCTCAGAGGTCATGGGTCTTCCAGCAGGACAATGACCCAAAACACACTTCCAAAAGCACTATAAAATGGTTTGAGAGAAAGCACTGGAGACTTCTAAGGTGGCCAGCAATGAGTCCAGACCTGAATTCCATAGAACACCTGTGGAGAGATCTCAAAATGGCAGTTTGGAGAAGGCACCCTTCAAATATCAGGGACCTGGAGCAGTTTGCCAAAGAAGAATGGTCTACAATTCCAGCAGAGCATTGTAAGAAACTCATTGATGGTTACCGGAAGCGGTTGTTCGCAGTTATTTTGGCTAAAGGTTGTGCAACCAAGTATTAGGCTGAGGGTGCCAATAATTTTGTCCGGCCCATTTTTTGAGTTTTGTGTGAAATGATCAATGATTTGATTTTTGCTTCATTCTCTTTTGTGTTTTTTCCTTGCAAGCAAATTAAATGAAGATAATAAGACCAAAGAATTTGTGATTGCAATCATTTTCAGGAAGAAACTGAGCATTATCTGACAGAATTGCAGGGGTGCCAATACTTTTGGCCACCACTGTATATATACTCATGGAGTACCTATATCTAACTATTACACCGCCAATTCTGTCCCTCACACAGGAGCACCTCTTCCTACTCTGCCTGTCAGAAGGTTAGACTATGATGTGCCTAGCGTCACCAGGTCTTATATAGACTTGATGACGCTATGCGGCCAGCCAATCACTGTAATGCAGCAACCAACATGGCTACTGCATTACAGTGCATGGCAAGCAATCCCTGCATGTTCATTGGCTCTCTAAAGAGCACCAAACATGCAGGGTGGGGACCCGAGCTCCTGCCCGAACATCCAGGAAATACTCTCCAAGCATCTCAAGCAGTGAGGTGCTCAGGCGACTACCAAGCAGTAGCGAGCATGCTCGCTCATCACTAATAGATATGCATGGATGGATAGATAGACATGCATAGATAAATATATATGCATAGATGGATAGATAGATATGCATAGATGAATAGACAGATAGATATGCATAGATGGATAGATATGCATAGATAGATGGATAGATATGCATAGATAGATAGATAGATAGATAGGTATGCATAGATATATAGATAGATATGTATAGATTGATAGATGGCTAGATAGAGAGATCAATATGCATAGATGTATAGATAGATAGATGTATGGATACATAGATATGCATAGATGGATAGATATATAGATAGATAGATATGCATAGATGGATAGATAGATATGCATAAATGGATAGATATATGGATAGATAGATAGAAATACGTGAGCTATATAATCAGTGCTTTGTGTTTATAGGCTACTGTACATGTAATTTATTAATAAATGCTTACATTTCAGAAAAAAATGGCGTGAGATCCCCCTCAATTTTATTAACCAGTAGAGGGAAAGCGGACAGCTGGGGCTGATGTTTATAGCTTGGGAAGAGGGTAATACCCATGGAGTTTCCCAGGCTATTATTATCTGCTCACAGCTGTATACTTAGCCTTTACTGGTTATTAAAATTGGGGACCCCCCAAAAACTTGATATCGGCATCACCCTATAATTAATAACCAGCAAAGGCTAGGCAGACAGCTGCAGGCGGATAATAATAGCCTAGGAAGGGGCAATGGATATTGGCCGCCTCTGAGGCTAAAAAATCAGCTCTCAGTCACCCCAGAAATGGCGCATCAATAAGATATGCCAATTCTGATGCTTAGCCTTGCTCTTCCCACTTGCCCTGATGTGGTGGCAAGTTGAGTAATATGGTTGGGGTTCATGTCAGCCTTGTATTATTGACAGGTGACATGAAGCCCAGGTTAGTAATGGAGAGGTGTATAAAACATGCCCCAATTACTAACCCATAGTAAAATTGTAAGAAAAAAAAACAAACACCCAGAATAAAGTACTTTATTTGAAATAATGAGATAGATGCTGGGAAAGGAAGTTGTTTCTGCACTCTCTGGAGTCATGACATGACAAACCATTAGTATGGATAAAAATGTAGGTTTATTATCTACACGTTTCAGAGTCCATCGACTCCTTCCTAAGGACAACCATACGTAATAACGGGATAATCAACATACATGGTATGAATACAAAAAAAAAAAGTTCAAAAAAAGCCACCAAAGAGGGGTGTGTGCAATTACATGGCTATTACGGTCACATATTTAGAACAGACCATCTGAAGATATGCAAATTGCAAGTATTTTCATCTAGGTAGGGGAAATAAACATATGTTACCGTCGATTAAAGCCCCTGTTTTCCACGCTGTCATGCGTGAGAAACTACTGATGTTCTGGGCATCATTTGGCTCGGGTGCCCGAACATGAACCTTTTTTTGATGTTCGGGTTTAATCGACGAATCCGAACATCAAAACGTTCGCTCATCTCTAATTAAGATGCCAGATCATCAGTGCTGAGATAACAAGTATTGAGGCCTGCACTTGAGGACTGAGAAGGGATTAATATGTGTCAAAGGATTGTTTTGGATATTCGATAATGAAGTGATGAGTTGAGGATGGTGAATTAGGCTTTCTTGGCAAGTTGAAGAGCAGAATTATATGTTTAAAACTTAAACTTATAGTGGATGAAGTCTGCTGTCAATGTGTGTTTCTCCAAAAATAGTGAGCACTTCTAGAGCACTGCTGAAGAAAACATGTTAATGGTGGATTCCAGTGTTGACGTAAATTCTGCATGTAAGGGGTGCTGCTTCATCTGAGGCATTTTTTAGTGTCTTACTATAATGTTTTGCGGCTAAATCAAAACAAGAAGGGGAGGAGATTGGGAACAATAATGACTGTAAATAGTTCATAAGTTGCTGAGTGTTAATGTCATGGAGATTTCTATGTGTATGTGATATGTAGAGGTGGTTGGAGAAGGGCGACTAATTCTAACAAAAAATAATAGAAGAATGAGTTGGTAAAGTCATATCCTGTACAGATCTGGTAGAAGGCCAGGTCCAGTGTATTACCATCTTCATGTGTAGAAGAGTTAGTAAGTTGTGAAAGGTCGGGATCTTGAGAAGAGGTTAGACGTAGAAGAGCAATGGCAGATGCAGCAATGTGATTATCAATGGAAATGTTAATGTCTTCTATGAAGAAAGTGGGTATGTCACAGGATAGAAAATGGGCAAGACAGGAAGCAAAGTGATTCAGGAACTGGTGGGTTTAGCCTAGGGGCAGTATATAACAGCCACTTATAGGTGGAAGGCCTTGAAGAGTTTTATGGTGTGGACCTTTAAAGAGAGGAATATAATTGAGGGTAATGAGGGAGATGACCTGAAGAGCATATTGGGAAGAAATAAGCATGTTAACACCTCCCTCTTGTGTGTTCTCATGTTTCAAGGTTCCACTACTTAGACTACCAGGATTAGTATCTTCCAAAATTACAAAACATTTTTTTAAATGCATGAAACTGTATGCTATTACATACGATATGATATTAGATCACATCAAAAAGTAAATACATATTTTAGAACATAATATTTATACACATCTTTGAAAGATTTAGATTTCTGGCAATGTCATTATATATGGTTGTGTGAAAACACCCACATGAAAATTTCTCTGTGAATATCTCATCTGAGAATTGCACAAGAAGCTAATAGGAAACAAGGAAATGTGTAAATATCAAAAACATGGAAACAACCATTCAATGTATCTCATTAGAGTTTTCTACTTTATTTAAGCTTGATATATAGTCCTAGAATTTAAAACCCAACATTAGAATATTATGTTGCATATTATTTCAGGAAGACGTATCACCAAAAAAATATACAACAGAAAAAGACTTGTAAAGCATCTTTAATAAAAAAAAAGTTTAGTAAATATTTCAGTTGCAATATACTTATCTACTTTTTTAATTGCTCCATTTAAAAATATAAATGTAGATGTGAGGTAGTTTAGGGACAAGTTCACAACTAACAAATTCATTGTGATTATTTCTGAGACTTCTGAATGTTATTTAATCCCTTCCTGACCGGGCTATTTTTCTCTTTTTGTGCTTTTGTTTTTTGATAACTTTCTTCCAAAAGCCTTACATTTTTTTAGAACTCCATAGACATAGCTAAATAAGTGCTTTTTTTTCAGAACGAGTTATAGTTTTCATTCATTTTACATTTCAATGTATTGGAAAAAGGGAAAAAATTCCAAATGTGGTGAAATTCTGCATAAAACGCAATTGTTTATGGGGTTTATTTTTCCGGCCTTCACAGTGCAATAAAAAAACCTGGTAGGTCTCCAGGTCAGTACAATTGCAGCGATACAGTTGCTACACACCTGTCCCAGGTCTGGGCTCTGCTTCCTACATCCTTGCCCCCTAAACTTTCTTGTGCTCTGCGTTGGGCTTTGCAAGTCGTATGACTTGCTCCCATGTGTTGAACTTCCTAGGCTTATATAAGGCATCCACACACCTGTGTCTTGATATTAAAACTTTCTAGTAAGACTTTTAGTTTGTCTGTGCACAGTTTCTGTCCATAGTCTCCAGGACGACTCCTGGTTGCCTGTTGTTTCCTGTCCCCAAGTTACCTGTCTGTGGCATTTAGTACCACTGCTAACTAACATTGGTCTCCAGGATGTCTCCTGTCTGCTTGTGGCTTCTATGGTATTCAGACTTTCTAGTTACTCCAGAGTTCTGTCTGCTACCTGTTCCTGGTCTTCTAGGACTTCTGTTACTTTTCTGCCTGTGGCTTCCAGGATGTCTTCTATCTACCTGTGGCTTCCATAGTATTCAGACTTTTTAGTTACTCCAGAGTTCTGTCTGCTACCTGTATGCTGTCTTCAGGATGTCACTTGTCCACTTGCGGCTTCGAGGACCTCATTAAGACTTTGTTTGTGTCTGCTACATGTCTGCCTGGGGCTTCCAGGACGTCTCTTGTCCGCTTGCAGTAGATATAAAACTTGGCACTCAGATGCAATGAAAAGATTACATTTATTGAATAACAGCAAATCCGAAACTTTAGAAGTTTTGATCTATAGACAATGTACATAAAGAGCCTCGTGTGAGTGGCATTAGCTTCCTCAGCTCTACTGCATGCTACATCTAAAAATTCTGATTGTGCCAGAACCACTGCACCCAGTAAACTAAGTGACACCTCATTGGATTCAGGGTCTCTTTGCCTACATCATGCTGCTCTCAGGTGAGGTAACAAAAATATGCTAACAGATTCCCTTTAAGACATCCAAGAAAATTGAAGAAAAGCAGCATTCACCAGTTATGCGGTTCAAACAGTCCTTTATTTCCAATTCATTGAAGCAGGATCTAACTGAACAGAGTGCAGGGAGTGCGCATTGAAAGGAAAGAGAACGATGGCGGTTTCATGCAGCTTTGCTTCAAAGGGTTCAATTGCCACCACTCTCGCTGTAATTCGCAGGCCTCTCATGCTAGACTGGGAGTTGCAGCTTCAATGAGGCCCATGAGGATTCTGCACAGGTATCACTCAAATTTATTCTCTCATTTCTAAAAGTAACCAATACTCACCTGCTCAATTCCATTACTTACATCTATGTGACAGCTGCAGCCTCACTGGACTCTGTGGTCTAGTCTCGGACTTGCAGCCATCATTACTGAAGCAAGTGACTAGTTGCAGTCACGTGAATGAATGGCATGTGATCACTACAGCAGAGTAATGGGCAATTAGACAAATGAGTAAATATGTCTTTTTTAATACATGCTGATTTCTCTCATTTCTTTTTATTTTAATACGAAACAATCCCTTTAAAGCTAAAGTTAATCTTGCTATGCAAGAGACAGGTAAAGTACCTTGATTTACATTAAACTGTAATAAACCTTATAGAAACAAATGCTCTTTAAAACAATCTGTCATTTAACTGGCTAATGCTTTAGGAGTAACGTGTATAGGGTTAATGATTCAAGCTGACTCCAGTGAGGTAGCAATGTGTTCATAATTTATATAGCTGAATTCATTATACATTTTTTCCCTTGAAAGAACTGCTCAATAAATTTACATTTTACGATTTTCATTTGCAGTCGGTCGAACAGGGAAGGGCAAACTAAAGCCACACTCAGCATTTTCTCCTGGCTCCAGAATCAGCCAGCGAGGCAGCTCAAGGTTTCACTGCACTCGTATAAAACATGAAGGTGGAAGTGCTGGTGGTGGAGAGTCTTGGGAGACAAGGTGAACAACAATTGACATCAGAGAAGAATTTTTTCTTGGTGTCTTTTCAGTGATTGACATTCTTGCACCTTATCTAATTGAGAGGCATATCTTGTATACTTAAAAAAACACAAGATCAGGCAGAATGAGAGGAACATCTGTCTGCTTACTTTGTTTTTGTTCAGAGGGAATATGGATGAAAGACATGGATGAAGATTTTTCAATGTTTTGGGGATTTCAGTAGCCGGTTTATATCGGTTTATATAAACATATCAAAATAGTTTTCTGCAAAATGCACCAGTTTAGTCAAGGGAACAAGAGGATATACAGTGGGGGAAATAAGTATTTGATCCCTTGCTGTTTTTGCAAGTTTGCCCACTGAAATAGACATGAACAGTCTATAATTTTAAGGGTAGGCTAATTTTAACATTGAGATATAGAATATCCCCCCAAAAAATCAAGAAAATCACATTGTATAAATTAGATAATTTTTTTTGCATTTTGCAGTGAGAAATAAGTATTTGATCCCCTACAAACCATTATGAGTTCTTGCTCCTACAGACCAGTTAGACGTTCCTAATCAACTCGTAACCTACATTAAAGACAGCTTTCTTACATAGTCACCTGCATAAAAGACTCCTGTCCACAGACTCAATTAATCAGACAGACTCTAACCTCTACAACATGGGCAAGACCAAAGAGCTTTCTAAGGATGTCAGGGACAAGATCATAGACCTGCACAAAGCTGGAATGAGCTACAAAACCATAAGTTAGATGCTGGGTGAGAAGGAGACAGCTGTTGGTGCAATAGTAAGAAAATGGAAGAAATACAATATGACTGTCAATCGACATCGATCTAAGGCACCATGCAAAATCTCACATCGTGGGGTATCCTTGATCATGAAGAAGGTGAGAGATCAGCCTAAATCTACACAGGGAAAATTATCTCAAGGCATCTGAAACCACAGTCACCAAGAAAACCATTGGTGACACATTACGCCTTAAAGGTTTAAAATCCTGCAGTGCCCGCAAGGTCCCCCTGCTTAAGAAGGCACATGTGTAGGCCCATCTGAAGTTTGCCAATGAACACCTGGATGATTCTGTGAGTTATTGGGAGAAGGTGCTGTGGTAAGCTGAGACAAAAATTTAGCTCTTTGGCATTAACTCAATTCACCGTGTTTGAAGGAAGAAGAAGGATGAGTACAACCCTATGAATATCGTCCCAACCGTGAAGCATGCTAGGTAAAACATTATACTTTGGGGGTGCTTTTCTGCAAAGGGGACATGATGACTGCACATTACTGAAGGGAAGATGGATGGGGTCATGTTTCGTGAGATTTTGGCCAACAGCCCCCTTCCCTCAGTAAGAGCATTGAAAATGCGTCATAGCTGGGTCTTCCAGCAAGACAATGACCCAAAACATACAGCCAAGGCAACAAAGGAGTTGCTCAAAAAGAAGCACGGTAAGGTCATGGAGTGGCTTAGTCAGTCTCCAGACCTTAATTCCATAGAAAACTTATGAAGGGAGTTGAAGCTCTGAGTCGCCAAGCGACAGCCTCAAAATCTTAATCATTTAGAGATGATCTGCAAAGACGAGTGGACCAAAATTCCTCCTGACATGTGCACAAACCTCATCATCAACTACAAAAAATGTCTGACTGCTGTGCTTGCCAATGAGGGTTTTGCCACCAAGTATTAAGTGTTGTTTGCCAGAGGGATCAAATACTTATTTCTCACTGCAAAATGAAAAAAATGTATTTAATTTATACAATGTGATTTTCTTGATTTTTTTGGATATTCTATCTCTCAATGTTAAAATTAACCTACCCTTAAAATTATAGACTGTTCATGTCTTTGTTAGTGAGCAAACTTACAAAAACTTCAAGAGATCAAATAGTTACAGTGGGGAACAAAAGTATTTAGTCAGCCACCAATTGTGCAAGTTCTCCCACTTAATAAGATGAGAGAGGGCTGTAATTAACATCATAGGTAGACCTCAACTATGAGCGACTAAATGAGAAAACAAATCCTGAAAATCACATTGTCTGATTTGGAAAGAAATTTTTTTCAAATTTTGGTGGAAAATAAGTATTTGTTCAATTACAAACAAGCAAGATTTCTGTCTCTCACAGACCTTTAACTTCTTCTTAAAGAGGCTTCTCTGTCTTCCACTCATTACCTGTAGTACTGGCACCTGTTTGAACTTGTTATCAGTATAAAAGACATCTGTCTGCAACCTCAAACAGTCACACTCCAAATTCCACTATGGTGAAGACCAAAGAGCTGTCGAAGGACACCAGAAACAAAATTGTAGCCCTGCACCAGGCTGGGAAGACTGAATCTGCAATAGGCAAGCAGCTTGGTGTGAACAAATCAACTGTTGGAGCAATAATTAGAAAATTTAAGGCATACAAGATCCTTGATAATCTCCCTTGATCTGGGGCTTCACACAAGATCTCACCCCGTGGAGTCAAAATGATCTCCAGAACGGTGAGAAAAAATCACAGAACCACACGGGGGACCTAGTGAATGACTTGCAGAGAGCTGGGACCAACTTTACACAGGCTACCATCAGTAACACACTATGCCGCCAGGGACTCAGATCCTGCAGTGCCAGACGTGTCCCCCTGCTTAAGTCATTACATGTCCAGGCCCATCTGAAGTTTGCTAGAGAGCATTTGGATGATCCAGAAGAGTATTGGGAGAATGTGATTTGGTCAGATGAAACCAAAGTAGAACTGTTTGGTAGAAACACAACTCATCGTGTTTGGAGGACAAAGAATGCTGAGTTGCATCCAAAGAACACCATACCTACTGTGAAGCATGGGGGTGGCAACATCATGCTTTGGGGCTGTTTCTCTGCCAAGGGACCAGGACAACTGATCTGTGTACGTGAAAGAATGAATGGGGCCATGTATCGTGAGATTTTGAATGCAAACCTCCTTCCATCTGAAAGAGCATTGAAGATGAAACGTGGCTGGGTCTTTCAGCATGACAATGATCCCAAGCACACCACCAGGGCAATGAAGAAGTGGCTTCGTAAGAAGCATTTCAAGGTTCTGGAGTGGCCTAGCAGGTCTCCAGATCTAAACCCTATAGAAAACCTTTGGAGGGAGTTGAAAGTCTGTGTTGCCCAGCGACAGCCCCAAAACATCACTGTTCTAGAAAAAATCTGCAAAGATTAATGGGCCAACATACCAGCAACAGTGTGTGCCAACCTTGTGAAGACTTACAGAAAATGTTTGACCTCTGTCATTGCCAACAAAGGATATACAATAAAGTATTAAGATGAACTTTTGTAATTGACTAAATACTTATTTTCCACCAAAATTTAAAAAAAAATTTATTTCCAAATCAGACAATGTGATTTTCAGGATTTGTTTTCTCATTTTGTCTCTCATAGTTGAGGTCTACCTATGATGTCAATTACAGGCCTCTCTCATCTTTTTAAGTGGGAGAACTTGCACAATTGGTGGCTGACTAAATACTTTTTTTCCCCACTGTATATATATACCGTATATATTCGAGTATAAGCCGACACAAATATAAGCCGAAGCACTTAATTTTACCACATAAAACTGGGAAAATGTATTGGCTCGAGTATAAGCCTAGGGTGAGAAATGCAACAGCTACTGGTAAATTTTCCCATCCTGGAAAGCATTGCCCACTCATCCCCAATCATGATATCTATGGCCCCCTCATCCCCCAATACTGGTATGCATGGCACCCTTGACTCCAATCCTGGTATACATGGACCCCAATCGTGGTATGCATAGCCCCCTATCCTGGTATGCATGGACTCCTGTCCTTGTATGCATGGACCCCTCATCCCCAATCCTGGTATGCATGGCCCCCATCCTGGTATCCATGGCCCCCCATTCACATCCTGGTAAGTATGACCTCCTATCACTGCACACATGAAAAAAATAAACACTTCTACTCACCTTCCTCCCCTCTGCTCCAGCACTGCATCCTGTTCTGCCAGCAGCTGATCTCAACATGTAAGCAGCGCATGACATCACTGCCATGTGCCCTCAGATGCTGAGATGAGCTGCTGGGATATTCACTCCTCTCCATGCCGGGACTATGAGCGTGGAGAAGTTTGATTATTCGTACTCTCTAATAGCGTGCACAGAGGCTCGCTGAGCTGCAGCAGGAAGCTGGTGGCTGCGGATACAGTGTGCGTTATTAAAGAAATGGAATATTCATTCCTCTCCACACCCATGGGGGTGGGCACACGTGATAGCTGCAGCAGCCGGCTACTGCCTGTGCACAGCTCCTCCGCCGCTGCAACCCCCCCACAACCTTCAACAGCTGAAATACGTACAAGTAAGTATACTCAAGTGTAATCCGTGGGGGCTTTTTCAGCATAAAAAATGTGCTGAAAAGTCGGCTTATACACAAGTATATACGGGGTATATAAAGATATGTGTATATCTATATATACAGTGTATATATATATATATATATATATATATATATATATATAGAGAGAGAGAGAGAGAGTTAGGTCTAGAAATATTTGGGTACTGGCTGAATCTTTGTGATTTGGGCTCTGTATGAAACAATTTTTGATTTAAAATAAAAAAGCTGATATGCAATTGAAGTGTAGGTTTCAGGTTTAATTAAAGGGGTTGAACAAAAATATCACTTGATATGTTTAATAATTGCAACCGATTTCTGGGTTCCTTTCGCAGTATATTTTGGGTCATTGTCCATCTGTACTGTGAAGCACCACCAAATCAACCTTGCTGCATTTGGTTAAATCTGAGAAGAAAGTATAGCCCTGTATACTTCAGAATTCATCTGGTTGCTTCTGTCTTCAGTCATATCATCAATAAACACTAGTGGTCCAGTGCCATTGGAAGCCATGCATGCCCAATGCCATCTCACTGCCTCCACAATGTTTTACAGAGGAAATGGTGTGCTTTGGATCATGAGTCGTTCAAAGCCTTCTCCAAACTGTCTGTTTTCCATGGACATACAGGCCTTTTGAGTTTCCAAGCTCACCAGTTTGCATTGTTTTTGCAAAATGTACCAATTTGTTGATGTGGCCACGCCTAACATTTCTGCTATTATTGATGGATTTCTTCTTTTTTTCCATCCTAATTATGGTCTGTTTCTCTTTCATTGAGAACTCCTTTGTCTGCATGTTGTGGGTTCATAGCCACAGCATCCCAATGCAAATGCCATACTTGGAATCAGCTCCAAACTTTTTACCTGCTTCATTGATGATGGAGTAATGAGGGAGTAGCCTATGTAGTTCATTAAAGAGCTTTTGAGACAATTGTCCAATTACTTTTAGGCTATGTGCCCACATAGCAGATTTGATGCAGAGCGTTTTTGCCTCTCTCTGGCAGAAAAAAACGCATGCAGATTTACATGCATTTTTTCTGCCAGAGAGAAGCGTTTTTCCATCGTTTTTACATGCGTTTTCGCATGCATTTTTTCAAGCAGTTTTCCAAGTGATTTTGAGCATCACTTGGAAAAGTGCTTGACAAGTTTGTCACACAATATAAATCCATGCAACCGGCATGGATTTATAATGTGTGAACAACTGATGCTTTAAATGCAGCATCTATAGTAAAAAAAAGAGAATTAAAACGTTAAAAATAAAAAAAAACCTGTATACTCACCTATCCGGTCTCCTCCAGTCTGCTCCCGGCCGCGTCCTCTCTCTTCGGCGTCCAGCAGTGTACTGTTAGGACCTGCGGTGACGTCATTTAGTCAGCTGATGGTCACGCGACCATCACCTGACTGCCGACGTCAGCGGTCGCGTGACCATCAGGTGACTACATGACGTTACCGCAGGTCCTGACAGTACACCGCGGGACGTCAAGGAGAGAGGACAGGTGAATATACAGGTTTTGTTTATTTTTAACTTTTTTATTTCTTTTTTTCACTGAGTGGTAGCCGGGATGAAGAGGAGTTGTAGTCTCCTCTTCATCCCGGGTACCACACGCACCGCGATTACGCTGCAAATTCGCGGCCATTGAATTTAATTGAAACGCAGCAAATCCACATATACCTACGGGTTTGCTGCGTTTCAATGTTTCTCAATGGCCGCGAATTTGTAGCGTAATCGTGGTAGAAATGGTCATGCTGCGTTTTGCAACGCAATGCGAATTCGGCGTGCAAATTAGCACATCATGTGCACAGCACATCCAAATTCACATTGCTTTGCATGGCAGACTGTTTTACAAGCGTTTTTGCAGCCGTAAAAACGCCGCAAAAACGCTACAAAAACGCTACGTGGGAACTTAACCTTAGTCCCTTTAACCCCATTACCCCCGAAGGTGGGTAAAGGAGATTGTTGGCTTCAGCTGGAATGGGCGTGATGGTAAGTATGGTTTAATTTAGAACAATAAAGAATTGTGTCATTATTTCAATTAAAGGACTTTATTCTGGGTGTTTGTGTTTTTTTTAACTTTGACTATGGGGTTAGTAATGGGGGTGTCTTATAGACGCCTCTCCATTACTAACCTGGGCTTGATGTCAGCTGGCATTATAAGCTGACATCAACCCCAGCCCTATTACCCCACTGCCACCACTACAGGGCAGTGGGAAGAGCGAGGCTAAGTGCCAGAATTGGCACATCCTATGGATGCGCCATTTCTGGGGCGGCTGACGGCTGGTGTTTCTAGCCTGGGAGGGGGCCAATATTCATGGCACCCTTCCTGGGCTATTAATATCAGCTGTCTGCTTAGCCTTTGCTAGCTATTAAAATAGTGGTGACCCCACGTCATTTTTTTGGGGGTCCCCCATTTTAATAGCTAGTAAAGGATAAGTATTCAGCTGGGGGCTGATATTAGTAGCCTGGGAAGCTCCGTGGGTATTACCCCCTTCCCAGGCTTCAAACATCTGTCCCAGCCATCTGCTTAACCTCCGCTAGAGACTAAAATTACGGGGAACCCCACGCCAATTTTTTTTTTAATAAATCCTTTATTTTAACACTAAATGACAAGTACAGTAATCAACACTATCACTGTACTTCTTATATATGTGACTGACATGTTTCTATCTATCTAAACTATGTGTGATTCTCTATTCTTTCTATTCTAAATTGTTGGGTACCGCTGCTGAATTGCCGGCCGGCTTTTTTAAAGAGACGGTGCATGAAAACACTGTTATTTTTTTTAATAAATCCTGTACACTAAATCACAAGTACAGTAAGCAACACTGTCACTGTACTTCATATATATGTGACTGACATGTTTCTATCTATCTAATCTATGTGTGATGCTTTATTCTTTCTGTTATACATTGTCGGGTACCGGTGTATGCCGCTGCTGAATTGCCGGCTTTTCATGTAACACATTCTACATTATTATTAGTTGTTTTCCTTCATGTAGAATTAACCTACAAGGAAAGAAAGGGTTTATTTTTATTCCGATATTTGTGTCCCATTGACTTGCATTGGTTTCCGGTACCGGAATCGGCGATATCCGATATTTTTTGGGTATCGGTCCGATCCAATTCGATCCGATATTTCCCGATATCGGAAGGTATCGCTCAACACTACTCAACACTAGCTGCTATATCGCCATCATTTTTTTTTCTTTACTTTTGAAAAAATCCCAACCCCAACACAACCCTAACCCCAACCCTAGCACAACCCTAACCCTATCACAACCCTAGCACTAACCAAAGCACAACCTTAACCCTAACACAACCCTAACACTAGCACAACCCTAACCCTAGCACAACCCTAACCCTAGCACAACTAAACCTAGCACAACCCTAACCCTAGTGCAACCCTAACCCTAGCACAACCCTAACCCTAGCACAACCATAGCCCTAGCACAACCCTAATCCTAGCACAACCCTAACCCTAGTACATCCCTTACCCTAGCTCATACTTAACCCTAGCACAACCCTAACCCTAGCACAACCTTAACCCTAGCACAACCCTAACGCTAAGCCTAGCACAACCCTAACCTTAGCATAACCTTAACCCTTGCGCAAACCTAACCCTAGCACAACCCTAATCCTAGCACAACCCTAATCCTAGCACAACCCTAACCCTTGCGCAACCCTAACCCTAGCACAACCCTAACCCTAGCACAACCTAAACCCTAGCACAACTAACCCTAGCACAACCCTAACCCTAGCACAACCCTAACCCTAGCGCAACCCTATCCCTAGCACAACCCTAACCCTAGCACAACCCTAACCCTAGCACAATCCTAGCTCTAGCACAACCCTAACCCTAGCACAACCCTAACCCCAGCACAAC
The DNA here is from genome assembly GCF_046119375.1 of Phyllobates terribilis. Lineage (NCBI taxonomy): Eukaryota > Metazoa > Chordata > Amphibia > Anura > Dendrobatidae > Phyllobates > Phyllobates terribilis. The sequence goes on from NW_027362762.1 coordinate 403,525,373, forward strand.
CCTAACACAACCCTAATCCAAGCACAACCCTAACCCTAGCACAACCTTAACCCTAGCACAATCCTAACACTAGCACTACCCTAATCCTAGCACATCCCTAACCCTAGCACACACCTAACCCTAGCCCAACCCTAACCCTAGCACAATCCTAAACCCAGCACAACCCTAACACAACCTTAATCCTAGCACAACCCTAAACCTAGCACAACCTTAACCCTAGCACAACCCCAACCCTAACCCTAGCACAACCCTAACCTTAGCACAACCTTAACCCTTGCGCAACCCTAACCTTAGCACAACCCTAACGTTAGCACAACTCTAACCCTAGTGCAACCCTAACCCTAGCGCATCCCTAACCCTAGCGCAACCCTAAACCTAGAGCAACCCTAACCCTAGCGCAACCCTAAAACTAGCACAACCTTAACCCTAGCACAACCCTAACCCTAGCACAACCCTAACCCTAGCACAACCCTAATCCTATCACAACTCTAACCCTAGCACATCCCTAACCCTAGAACAACTTTAAAGATAGCACATCCCTAACCCTAGCACAACCCTAACCCTAGCACATCCTTAACCCTAGCACAACCCCAACCCTAACCCTAGCACAACCCAAACCTTAGCACAACCTTAACCCTTGCGCAACCCTAACCCTAGCACAACCCTAACGCTAGCACAACTCTAACCCTAGCGCAACCCTAACCCTAGCGCAACCCTAACCCTAGCACAACCCTAACCCTAGTGCAACCCTAACCTTAGCGCAACCCTAAAACTAACACAACCTTAACCCTAGCACAACCATAACCCTAGCATAACCTTAACCCTAGCAGAACCCCAACCCTAACCCTATCACAACCCTAACCTTAGCACAACCTTAACCCTTGCGCAACCCTAACACTAGCACAACCCTAACGCTAGCACAACTCTAACCCTAGTGCAACCCTAACAGCACAACTGTAACCCTAGTGCAACCCTAACCCTAGCGCAACACTAACACTAGCACAACCCTAACCCTAGTGCAACCCTAACCCTAGCGCAACCCTAAAACTAACACAACCTTAACCCTAGCACAACCCTAACCCTAGCATAACCCTAACCCTAGCACAACCCTAACCCTAGCACAACCCTAATCCTAGCACAACTTTAACCCTAGCATATCCCTAACCCTAGCACAACTCTAACCCTAGCACCTCCCTAACCCTAGCACAACCCTAACCCTAGTACAACCCTAACCCTAGCACAACCTTAACCCTAGTACAACCCCAACGCTAACCGTAGCACAACCCTAACCCTAGCACAACTCTAACCCTAGCACATCCCTAACCCTAGCACAACCTAAACCCTAGCACAACCTTAACCCTCACGCAACCCTAACCCTAGCACAACCCTAATCCAAGCACAACCCTAGCCCTTGCGCAACCCTAAACCTAGCACAACCCTAACCCTAGCACAACCCTAGCCCTAGCACAACCCTAACCCCAGCACAACCCTAACACAACCCTAATCCTAGCACAACCCTAACCCTAGCACAATCCTAACCCTAGCACAACCCTAATCCTAGCACAAACCCTAACCCTAGCACATCCCTAACCCTAGCTCATACCTAACCCTAGCCCAACCCTAACCCTAACCCCAGCACAACCCTAAACCAAACTTAATCCTAGCACAACCCTAACCCTAGCACAACTTTAACCCTAGCACAACCCCAACCCTAACCCTAGCACAACCTTAACCTTTGCACAACCTTAACCCTTGCACAACCCTAACCCTAGCACAACCTTAATCCTAGCACAACCCTAATCCTAGCACTACTCTAACCCTAGTGCAACCCTAACCCTAGCGCAACCCTAACCCTAGCGCAACCCTAACCCTAGTGCAACCCTAACCCTAGCGCAACCCTAAAACTAGCACAACATTAAACCTAGCACAACCCTAACCCTAGCACAACCCTAACCCTAGCACAACTCTAGCCCTAGCACATCCCTAACCCTAGCACATCCCTAACCCTAGCACAACCCTAACCCTAGCACAACCCTAACACTAGCACAACCTTAACCCTAGCACAACCCCAACGCTAACCCTAGCACAACCCTAATCTTAGCACAACCTTAACCCTTGCGCAACCCTAACCCTAGCACAACCCTAATCCTAGCACAACCCTAATCCTAGCACAACCCAAACCCTTGCGCAACTCTAACCCTAGCACAACCCTAACCCTAGCACAACCTAAACCCTAGCACAACTAACCCTAGCACAACCCTTACCCTAGCACAACCCTAACCCCAGCACAACCCTAACACAACCCTAATCCTAGCACAACCCTAACCCTAGCACAACCTTAACCCTAGCACATTCCTAACCCTAGCACAGCCCTAATCCTAGCACAACCCCAATCCTAGCACAACCCTAACCCTAGCACATACCTAACCCTAGCACATACCTAACCCTAGCACAACCCTAACCCTAGCACAACTCCAACCCTAACCCTAGCACAACCCTAACCTTAGCACAACCTTAACCCTTGTGCAACCCTAACCCTAGCACAACCTTAATCCTAGCACAACCCTAATCCTAGCACAACCCTAACCCTTGCGCAACCCTAACCCTAGCACAACCCTAACCCTAGAACAACCCTAATGCTAGCACAACTCTAGCCCTAGTGCAACCCTAACCCTAGCGCAACCCTAACCCTAGCACAACCCTAACCCTAGCGCAACCCTAACCCTAGCACAACCCTAAAACTAGCACAACTCCAACCCTAGCACAACCCTAACCCTAGCACAACCCTAATCCTAGCACATCTCTAACCCTAGCACATCCCTAACCCTAGCACAAAACTAACCCTAGCACAACTCGAACCCTAACGCGAGGGCGTACTAATACGTATCTGATCCAATAGGCCCAGGGCACAGATACGTATTAGTACGCCCCACGTCAGAAAGTGGTTAAAAAGAGGCAGCTACATAACAAATAGCTGTAATTCCTAAACCATTACTGCTAAAATGCCAAAACTTGTGTCACTGTCCAAATATTTCTGGAGCTAACTGTATGTAAGTATACATACAGATATATACAGTGGGGGAAATAAGTATTTGATATACTGCTGATTTTGCAAGTTTTCCCACCTACAAAGAATGCAGAGATCTGTAATTTTTATTGTAGGTACACTTCAATCTACCAAACAGACAGAATTCTGGCTCTTACAGACCTGTTAGTTTTTCTTTAAGAAGCTCTCCTACTCTGCACTCATTACCTGTATTATTGCACTTGTTTGAACTCATTACCCATATAAAAGACACCTGTCCACACACTCAATCAATCACACTCCAACCTCTCCACCATGACCAAGACCAAAGAGCTGTCCAAGGACACCAGGGACAAAATTGTAGACCTGCACAAGGCTGTGATGGGCTACAGGACAATAGGCAAATAGCTTGGTGAGAAGGCAACAACTATTGGCACAATTAATGGAAAATACACAAGATGACTGTCAATCTTCCTCAATCTGAGGCTCCATGCAAGATCTCATCTTGTAGGGTAAGGATGATTCGGAAACAGGTCAGAAATCAGCCCAGAACTACACAGGAGGACCTAGTCAAATACCTGAAGAGAGCTGGGACCACAGTCTCAAACATTACCGTTAGTAACACACTACGTCATCATAGATTAAAATCCTACAGGGCATGCAACATCCCCATACTCACGCCAGCACATGTCCAGGCCTGTTTGAAGTTCGGCAATGACCATCTGGATGATCCAGAGGAGGCATGGGAGAAGGTCATGTGGTCAGATGAGACCAAAACAGAACTTTTTGCTATCAACTCAACTTGCCGTGATTGGAGGAAGAAGAAAGATGAGTACAACCTCAAGAACACCATCCCAACTGTGAAGCATGGTGAGGGAAAAATCATACTTTGGGGATGGTTTTCTGCAAAGGGGACAGGACGACTGCACCATATTGAAGGGACGATGGATGGGGTCGTGTATCATGAGATTTTGGCCCACAATCTCCTTCCCTCAGTAAGAGCTGTAGGGATTTGTACTCACTGAGCCGCGTTGGAGGTAGGCACGGGTTCACACAGTGATGTAGTCCACGGGTTCAAACAAACTGGTGGATTATTTAGTATCCATACACCAGTTAAGAAACAAAAGTAACGCCTTTTCCTGGCACAAAAAGGAATAACAGAACACGGCTCAAAATAACAAGGCCATGCAGCACGGCTTCAGACGTTTAAACAAGGTGCTTTTCTCTGCCTCTTGCAGAGTCTAAGAGGCACCTGCAAGGTCACCTTGCCCAACAAACACAGACAGAGACAGGCGCAGCTGTCTTAAATTAGCCTTCCAAGACCTGGACTGGAGGTAAGTGAGCAGCTGTCCCCCCCCCAGCTCTTTCAGCTGCTCGTAAAACCCGGTCCTGTAATCTAGGCCCATTAAATTCCTGTCAGCACTATGTGTGCTGGAGCCTGCTTCTCCGGGTCCTACATCACCGAAGCTTGGCACTTCGGTGACACATACCTCCCGTCCACAACTTGTCCGGCAGCCACCTTACAGAGCATTGAAGATAGGTCATGGCTGGGTCTTCCAGCATGACAATAACCCGAAACACACTGCCAGGGCATATAAGGAGTGACTCTGTAAGAAGTATTTCAAGGTCCTGGAGTGGCCTAGCCAGTCTCCAGACCTGAACCCAATAGAAAATCTTTAGAGGGAGCAGAAACTCAATGTTGCCATGCAACAGCTCTGAAACCTGAATGATCTGGAGAAGATCTGTATGGAGGAGTGGGCCAAATCGCTGCTGGAGAGTATGCAAACTTGGTCAAGAACTATAGGAAATGTCTGACCTTTGTAATTGCAAACAAATGTTTCTGTACCAAATATTAAGTTTTGTTTTTCTACTGTATCAAATACTTATTTCATGCAATAAAATGTAAATTAATTATGTAAAAATCATACAATGTGATTTTCTGGATTTTTGTTAAAGATCCTGAAGTGTACCTATGATAAAAATTGCAGACCTCTCCGTTCTTTGTAGGCGGGAAAACTTGCAAAATTGGCAGTGTATCAATTACTTATTTTCTCCACTAAACCAACCTTTAGTCCATGAATATAAACAGCCTGCTGGGCAAAACAGGAAAACAAAAGCAAAAATGGTAACACAAAGAATGCAGTCCTGCCTGGAGTTCAGCAACTTCCCATGGTTCAAGAACAAACACAAGCTCCCTTCTGGAGCTTACTTCTCCAGATATTGAACTCTGAAAGCCTCAGCTGGCCGAGTATTTAAACTCCCCCAGACCACACTCTGAGGCAGAGAGATATGGTGAATGGCTTCCCACCCCTCTCAACAAATAATATGCTGGAAGAAATTTAATGGTTTTAGTTCACTGACGCCAACAGCCTCAGGGAAGCATATCTCCCCTCCAGCACTTTACCAGTGACTTTGTTACATATCCCCCTCCCCTGCCCAAAGTCGGGGAATTTGACACCTTCACTCGCTAAACAGGTAAGTTTGGACAGGGCATCTGTGTTTCCATGTAGTTTCCCGGGCCTGGGATTTACTTGAACATTAAAATCTTGGAGTACTAGGAACCACTTAGTTATCTGGGCATTGTTCCCCTTCCTTTCCCTCATCCATCTCAGGGGTGCATGGTCTGACACTAGCCTGAACTTTTGGCCTAACAGGTAGTATCTTAGGGTCTCAATGGCCCATTTGATGGCCAGGCACTCCTTCTCTATGATGGCATAGTTCTTTTCACAGGAGGAGAGTTTCCTACTCAGGAATAGGACTGGATGTTCGTCCCCATCTATTTCCTGGGACAACATGGCTCCCAAAACAACCTCGGAGGCTTCAGTCTGAACCACGGACTCTTTAGTGAAGTCAGGTGCTACTAAGACTGGCTGCTTACATAGGGCGAGCTTCAACTCCTGGAATGCCATCTCCACTTCAGGGGACCTCTTGGTCATTGATGTCTTTGTGCCCTTAAGAAGATCAGTCAGGGAGTCCTCTATCTTGGTGAAATGTGGGATAAATCGCCGATAAATCATTCGGTTGCGGACAGTTTTAGATAGCCTGCACCTTCTTTACTAGTGGCTTTATTTCACTCCTTCCAACAAAGTAGCCCAAGTATTTTGCTTCTTCCTTCCTGATGGCACACTTCTTTGGGTTTATCATAAACCCTGCTTTCTTTAGCGCATACAGTACCGCCTAGACCTTCTGTAAATGACTTCCCCAATCCGGGCTGAAGATTATGATGTCATCCAGGTAAGAAGCAGAGTACTTCTTATGAGAGAATATGGCCCTCTGGAAAGAAGCTGAGGCTACCTGCAGACCGGACGGCATCCTGGTGTATTGAAAGCACCCATCAGGAGTAAAGAATGCCGTTTTCTCCTTGGCACTTGGGGACAAGAGAATCTGCCAGTACCCTTTCATTAGGTCCAGGGTGGTGATATATCTGGCTGTCCCTAGCCTTTCAATAAGCTCATCGACGTGGGGCATTGGATACGCGTCAAACTTTGACACCTCATTCAGCTTCCTGTAGTCATTACAGAACCGGCATTCTCCGCCTGGCTTCGGCACCAGGACAGTGGGACTGGACCAACCGCTCTTTGACTCCTTGATGACACCCAGGCTCAACATTCTCCTCACCTCTTTAGAGATTACCTCGCAGCGGGCTTCAGGAATCCGATATGGCCTTTGATTCACCCTCACATGTGGCTCTTTCAGGAATTCATGTTCAACCACCTGCGTACAACCTGGCAGCTCTGAAAACAAGTCCCGGTTCTGCGTTGTGCTGATGGTCTCCATGGTGAACCCTGGCCCCAAGATGGTCGCGGAGACCTTTAGCGTCCTCCAGGAAGGTGGCTGTGTCAGCGCCTGTTCAGAGAGCAGGTGCTGAGACTTCTCCTTCCTGCCTGTCAGACGCTGATCTGATGCTCTGCAGTGCAGATGCATTTCAGAGCATCAAATCAGCGATCTGACAGCTTCCTGGGACAATTTAAAAAAGTAAATAAACAGTTAATAAAAAATGTAAAAATATAAAAAAAATCACAAAATAAAGAGAAAAAAAAGAAAAAATTTTAATCCAATAAATACATTTATCTGTGTAAAAAAATAACAAAAAAAGTACACATATTTGGTATTGCCGCCTCTGGAATGACCAGATTTATAACATTATCAAATTAGTTAACCCCTACAGTAAACACCATAAAAAAATGAAAAACAAGGCAAAAAACTATGCTTTATCATATCACCTAACAAAAAGTGCAATAAAACGCGATCAAAAAGATGAATGTAAATAAAAATGATAACACTGAAAACATCATCTTGTCCCACAAAAAACAAGCCACCATACTGCTCCATCAGCAGAAAAATAAAAAGTTACAGCCTTCAGAATAAAGCGATGCAAAAATAATGATTTTATTTTTCTATAAAATAATTTTTATTGTGTAAAACCGCCAAAACATAAACATGAAAAAAAAACCTATATAAATGTAGTATCACTGTAATCATACTAACCCAAACAATAAATCTGCCTTTATTAATTTTACCATACGCGGAAGGCATTAAAAAATCATATATATATATATATGTTTATATATCTATACATACATAGACCTAAAGTGATGACATCAAGAGTACAGCGTATGACTGCTGCAGCCAATCACGGCTCAGTAGTCCTGTGCTGATGTCACTCCTAGAGCCATATCAACAGATACTGAGCGCAGCAGTGAAGCCAGTGCTGGAGTGTTAAGGAGAAAGTATGGCTGATATTGCTACTTTTACACCGAACAAGCCAGTGAGATAAACGCTGAAAGCCCTCATTAAATTAGGTGTGATAATGTGGCATTTTCATTCCTTATAATGCCATTAAAATCAGCAAATAGAAATATGGTGAACAAGCCAGATTACTAAAACTGTATTTTTTGCCATAGCAACTAATCATGTTGGTGTTTCATATTTTCTCAGTTCCCTGATTTTTATGTTTCCATTAGTTTCCATTCACAAATATGATTCAGAATTTATGACACTGTATCTTAAGTTAACAGGAATGAAACACTCATATAAAAATTCTTCAAGGTTAGACTCTGACAGCGCGGAGGTGTTTTTAGGGAAATATATACCATGAACCGAGTAATATGTGTACACATGACCTTTGAAAGTGCTGTTGATTGATGTGGGGTAGACTTGATAGCGCAAAGTAACAGTCTCCGCTGTGAGAAATTATCAAAGATTTCGGTTAGATCTTTCTATAAGAGCACATTCAAACATAGTAATGCAGATTTATCCAAACAATTGAATGCTAATATAGTCTATCATGCCCATTTACAGTGAGGCTTTCATTGTTCCACAATTTCAGAAATGAAAGTTGCACTTTGATTTGTGTTTGGCAGCCTGTTTAGACTACAAGATTATCATGAAAGAGTGTAACTTGCAGTATAAATGGACCACTAGTCACCTTTCTTTCTTCCTATAGTGGTGCCATCTCTTTCCCTGATAAATAAACCACCTTCCTCTATCGCTCTATGGTTCAGTTGTGAGCCCTCACATAGACAAGCTGACCAGCTGCATCTTTACAGCCCCATACACAGCCACCTGCCCCGCACTGTGTATCTATAAAGGAAAGAACATTTTTACATCTGGATTGAAGCAGAAAGTTCACTGAGACCACGATTAGGTACCTGGACTATTTCTTCCAAGCGCATTGCATACCACCATTGCATATTCAACCTGATCTGCATATAGCTTTTACACTAATCTTTTAATGACTGACATATTGCATCTAAAAAAAAAAGAAAAGGTATTATACTGTCCTCACACGATAGCATGGTGTGCAGTGAGATATGTAGCCAAACCCCCTGTCTTCTTTAAGAAAAAGAGGCTGTGAACTTGTAGCCTTCTTTTATTGATTATAGATTGACAGGAAAGGGTGAAACTATAGGGTGCAATAACGGGTATTTCAGAACAGATATTACAATACATAGATACAGATACTCTGCAATACAGTTTAACATGAGGTAATAATTAGTGTTGAGCGAACATGCTCGACACTGCTCGGTACTCGCCCGAGCATCACGCTACTCGGGATGTTCGGCGAGCACCGAGCATTTCCGGGTTACTTGGGCGGGAGCTCGGGTCTCCGCCCTGCATGTTTGGCGCTCTTTACAGAGCCAATGAACATGCAGGGATTGCCAGCCAGTCACTGTAATGCCGCAGCCATGTTGTTTGTGGGCATTACAGTGATTGGCTGGCCGCACAGCGTCACCTCAAGTATTTAAAACCGGGCGCCGCCATCTTGGACACAGTCGCTCCGGATCAGACAGTGTAGGGACAGCGCTGCTGATTTAGGGAGAGATATATCCTGCAAAATAGTTAGTGTAGGGTCTGTAAAGACTGCCAGATCAAACAAACAGTCCTTCTCAGGACTAATATCCATCCCAGGTATATCAGGCAGGCAGGCTGTATAGGAGACGCAGTGGTTATACCAGCAAACGCTGCATTACAGTCCTATGTGCTGCTCCTGTTGCTGAAATTGCTGGACTTAGCTCCAGGTCCCGGGGGCCAGGAAAAATCCTTTTTTTTTATCTAAATCCTCTTTTTTTTTCCTCCTTCATAATGTACAAATACCCATCTTAGTAACCTTTTGGTGCCCCCCCCCCCAAAAAAAAAAAAAAAAAAAGTGTGCCTCTGATTTTTCAGACACAAACATATCTGTTGAAAATAGTCTGGTGTAGGCCAGAGAAAGAGAAGTGTGGTTTTACAGTTCTATGGGCCATTTGTATCTAAACAAAACAGTTTGAGTGTGTCGCTCACTGTTCAGCCGCAAATATATATATATTTTAAAAAGCCTGGTATACACCAGTAAAGTATAACTGTGGTTTTGATGTTCCACGGTAAAACATCTCTATTATCCTGTTTTTGGCATTTTTTGCTGTATAAAAATAATAATAGTGTCTCCCTGATTTTTCAGACACAAATATATCTGTTGAAAATAGTCTGGTGTAGGCCAGAGAGACAGAAGTGTGCTTTTGCTGTTCCATGGTAAAAAATCTCTATTATCCTGCTTTTTGCATTTTTTGCTGTAAAAAAAAAAAAAAATAGTGTCTCCCTGATTTTTCAGACACAAATATATCTGTTGAAAATAGTCTGGTGTAGGCCAGAGAAATAGAAGTGTGGTTTTACAGTTCTATGGGCCATTTGTATCTAAAAAAAACAGTTTGAGTGTGTCGCTCACTGTTCAGCCGCAAATATATATATATTTTAAAAAGCCTGGTATACACCAGTAAATTATTACTGTGGTTTTGATGTTCCACGGTAAAACATCTCTATTATCCTGTTTTTGCCATTTTTTGCTGTATAAAAATAATAATAGTGTCTCCCTGATTTTTCAGACACAAATATATCTGTTGAAAATAGTCTGGTGTAGGCCAGAGAGACAGAAGTGTGCTTTTGCTGTTCCATGGTAAAAAATCTCTATTATCCTGCTTTTTGTATTTTTTGCTGGAAAAAAAAAAAATAGTGTCTCCCTGATTTTTCAGACACAAATATATCTGTTGAAAATAGTCTGGTGTAGGCCAGAGAGACAGAAGTGTGCTTTTGCTGTTCCACGGTAAAAAATCTCTATTATCCTGCTTTTTGCATTTTTTGCTGTAAAAAAAAAAAAAAAATAGTGTCTCCCTGATTTTTCAGACACAAATATATCTGTTGAAAATAGTCTGGTGTAGGCCCGAGAAATACAAGTGTGGTTTTGCAGTTCCATGGTACAAACCTCTGTATTATCCACTTTTGGGCCATTTGTATCTAAAAAAAACAGTTTGAGTGTGTCGCTCACTGTTCAGCCTCAAATATATATATATTTTAAAAAGCCTGGTATACACCAGTAAATTATTACTGTGGTTTTGATGTTCCACGGTAAAACATCTCTATTATCCTGTTTTTGGCATTTTTTGCTGTATAAAAATAATAATAGTGTCTCCCTGATTTTTCAGACACAAATATATCTGTTGAAAATAGTGTGGTGTAGGCCAGAGAGACAGAAGTGTGTTTTTGCTGTTCCACGGTAAAAAATCTCTATTATCCTGCTTTTTGCATTTTTTGCTGTAAAAAAAAAAAAAATAGTGTCTCCCTGATTTTTCAGACACAAATATATTTGTTGAAAATAGTCTGGTGTAGGCCCGAGAAATACAAGTGTGGTTTTGCAGTTCCACAGTACAAACCTCTGTATTATCCACTTTTGGGCCATTTGTATCTAAAAAAAACTGTTTGAGTGTGTCGCTCACTGTTCAGCCGCAAATATATATATATATTTTAAAAAGCCTGGTATACACCAGTAAATTATAACTGTGGTTTTGCTGTTCCACGGTAAAAAATCTCTATTATTCAGGTTTTGGTAGTTTTTTCCGTAAAGAAAAACAGTAGTGTCTCCTGACTGTTGTGACACAAAAATATATCTGTTGAAAATAGTCTTGTGTAGGCCCGACATCCCAGTGTGGTTTCGCAGTTCCACGGGTCAAATCGCTGTACTATCCAGTTTTGGGCCTTTGGTATCTAAAAAAAAAGCAGTTTGAATGTATCGCTCACTGTTCAGCCGCAAATATCTCTATTTAAAAAAGTGTGGTATACCCCAGTAAACAATAACTGTGGTTTTTCTCTTCCACGGTTCTAATCTACTCTTTATTACCCTTTTTCCATTGATAGTGCAAGTGTAAGCTATTTTACTTCATTTACAATGGGCAAGGCGCGTTCTTTGTAGGCGGGAAAACTTGCAAAATTGGCAGTGTATCAATTACTTATTTTCTCCACTAAACCAACCTTTAGTCCATGAATATAAACAGCCTGCTGGGCAAAACAGGAAAACAAAAGCAAAAATGGTAACACAAAGAATGCAGTCCTGCCTGGAGTTCAGCAACTTCCCATGGTTCAAGAACAAACACAAGCTCCCTTCTGGAGCTTACTTCTCCAGATATTGAACTCTGAAAGCCTCAGCTGGCCGAGTATTTAAACTCCCCCAGACCACACTCTGAGGCAGAGAGATATGGTGAATGGCTTCCCACCCCTCTCAACAAATAATATGCTGGAAGAAATTTAATGGTTTTAGTTCACTGACGCCAACAGCCTCAGGGAAGCATATCTCCCCTCCAGCACTTTACCAGTGACTTTGTTACATATCCCCCTCCCCTGCCCAAAGTCGGGGAATTTGACACCTTCACTCGCTAAACAGGTAAGTTTGGACAGGGCATCTGTGTTTCCATGTAGTTTCCCGGGCCTGGGATTTACTTGAACATTAAAATCTTGGAGTACTAGGAACCACTTAGTTATCTGGGCATTGTTCCCCTTCCTTTCCCTCATCCATCTCAGGGGTGCATGGTCTGACACTAGCCTGAACTTTTGGCCTAACAGGTAGTATCTTAGGGTCTCAATGGCCCATTTGATGGCCAGGCACTCCTTCTCTATGATGGCATAGTTCTTTCACAGGAGGAGAGTTTCCTACTCAGGAATAGGACTGGATGTTCGTCCCCATCTATTTCCTGGGACAACATGGCTCCCAAAACAACCTCGGAGGCCTCAGTCTGAACCACGGACTCTTTAGTGAAGTCAGGTGCTACTAAGACTGGCTGCTTACATAGGGCGAGCTTCAACTCCTGGAATGCCATCTCCACTTCAGGGGACCTCTTGGTCATTGATGTCTTTGTGCCCTTAAGAAGATCAGTCAGGGAGTCCTCTATCTTGGTGAAATGTGGGATAAATCGCCGATAAATCATTCGGTTGCGGACAGTTTTAGATAGCCTGCACCTTCTTTACTAGTGGCTTTATTTCACTCCTTCCAACAAAGTAGCCCAAGTATTTTGCTTCTTCCTTCCTGATGGCACACTTCTTTGGGTTTATCATAAACCCTGCTTTCTTTAGCGCATACAGTACCGCCTAGACCTTCTGTAAATGACTTCCCCAATCCGGGCTGAAGATTATGATGTCATCCAGGTAAGAAGCAGAGTACTTCTTATGAGAGAATATGGCCCTCTGGAAAGAAGCTGAGGCTACCTGCAGACCGGACGGCATCCTGGTGTATTGAAAGCACCCATCAGGAGTAAAGAATGCCGTTTTCTCCTTGGCACTTGGGGACAAGTGAATCTGCCAGTACCCTTTCATTAGGTCCAGGGTGGTGATATATCTGGCTGTCCCTAGCCTTTCAATAAGCTCATCGACGTGGGGCATTGGATACGCGTCAAACTTTGACACCTCATTCAGCTTCCTGTAGTCATTACAGAACCGGCATTCTCCGCCTGGCTTCGGCACCAGGACAGTGGGACTGGACCAACCGCTCTTTGACTCCTTGATGACACCCAGGCTCAACATTCTCCTCACCTCTTTAGAGATTACCTCGCAGCGGGCTTCAGGAATCCGATATGGCCTTTGATTCACCCTCACATGTGGCTCTTTCAGGAATTCATGTTCAACCACCTGCGTACAACCTGGCAGCTCTGAAAACAAGTCCCGGTTCTGCGTTGTGCTGATGGTCTCCATGGTGAACCCTGGCCCCAAGATGGTCGCGGAGTCCTTTAGCGTCCTCCAGGAAGGTGGCTGTGTCAGCGCCTGTTCATTTTTTGCTGTAAAAAAAAAAAAAAAATAGTGTCTCCCTGATTTTTCAGACACAAATATATCTGTTGAAAATAGTCTGGTGTAGGCCCGAGAAATACAAGTGTGGTTTTGCAGTTCCATGGTACAAACCTCTGTATTATCCACTTTTGGGCCATTTGTATCTAAAAAAAACAGTTTGAGTGTGTCGCTCACTGTTCAGCCTCAAATATATATATATTTTAAAAAGCCTGGTATACACCAGTAAATTATTACTGTGGTTTTGATGTTCCACGGTAAAACATCTCTATTATCCTGTTTTTGGCATTTTTTGCTGTATAAAAATAATAATAGTGTCTCCCTGATTTTTCAGACACAAATATATCTGTTGAAAATAGTGTGGTGTAGGCCAGAGAGACAGAAGTGTGTTTTTGCTGTTCCACGGTAAAAAATCTCTATTATCCTGCTTTTTGCATTTTTTGCTGTAAAAAAAAAAAAAATAGTGTCTCCCTGATTTTTCAGACACAAATATATTTGTTGAAAATAGTCTGGTGTAGGCCCGAGAAATACAAGTGTGGTTTTGCAGTTCCACAGTACAAACCTCTGTATTATCCACTTTTGGGCCATTTGTATCTAAAAAAAACTGTTTGAGTGTGTCGCTCACTGTTCAGCCGCAAATATATATATATATTTTAAAAAGCCTGGTATACACCAGTAAATTATAACTGTGGTTTTGCTGTTCCACGGTAAAAAATCTCTATTATTCAGGTTTTGGTAGTTTTTTCCGTAAAGAAAAACAGTAGTGTCTCCTGACTGTTGTGACACAAAAATATATCTGTTGAAAATAGTCTTGTGTAGGCCCGACATCCCAGTGTGGTTTCGCAGTTCCACGGGTCAAATCGCTGTACTATCCAGTTTTGGGCCTTTGGTATCTAAAAAAAAAGCAGTTTGAATGTATCGCTCACTGTTCAGCCGCAAATATCTCTATTTAAAAAAGTGTGGTATACCCCAGTAAACAATAACTGTGGTTTTTCTCTTCCACGGTTCTAATCTACTCTTTATTACCCTTTTTCCATTGATAGTGCAAGTGTAAGCTATTTTACTTCATTTACAATGGGCAAGGCGCGTGGCAAGGGATGTGGAAGTGGACGTTCTGGTGATGGTTCGTGCAGAGGACGGGGCCGTGGCCAAGGTGAAAATGTGCCACAACCAACAGCCACAACTTCTCGCTCCCACTTCTTGAGCGAATTACTAGGGAAGCACAGAACAACACCAGTATTGAGAACTGATCAGTGTGAACAGGTTATTAATTGGATAGCAGACAATACTTCCAGTTACCTGGGCACCACCACCTCCGGTCTGTCTTCCACACGGTCAGCTCTTAGTAGCCGTGAGTCTCGACCGCATACTCCTCCTCACCCTGATGCTCCTTCCTCCCACCATGCCGAGTGTCGTCAGACAGCAAGTGATCCCACACTTGGACACTCTGAAGAGCTGTTCACTGGTCCATTTCCATATTTGGGCCCCTCGCCTGATACGCTTGAAGAGGTGGAAGAGGAGATCCCATGTTGCGATGCCCAAATATTTGAACAGCCACGGCCACAGGAAGTCGACGTTGGCAATCTGTCACAAGAGGTGGACGATGACGAGACACAATTGCCAGGAAGTGAGGAGGAGGATCGTGGTGCGCAAGTGGAAGAGGAGGAGGTGGTGGATGATCTAGTAACTGACTCAACGTGGAAGGAGGACATGCAGAGTGAGGCCAGCAGCACACAGGGGGAGGGAGGTAGAGTACCCCAACAGGCAGGAAGAAGCAGTGTGGTGGACGCAGACAGAAGGCAGGCAACGGTTCCCCGTAACACCAACACGAGGGACGTTGCCAGTACAAGCGGTAGGTCTTCCAGAGTCTGGAATTTTTTTAAAGACTCTGCTGATAACCCCAAAAAGGCCATATGTTCCACCTGCCATGCCAGCATCAGCAGGGGTGACAAAACTACCAGCCTGACCACCACCAGCATGATCAGGCACATGGCAGCAAAGCACCCGACTTTGTGGGGCGAACCCCAGGGTCCACGACCAGTGTCAGCGGGTGTCACCACTGCTTCTTCCACTGTTGTGCGTGCAATATAACCCCCTGTTGTGTGTGCAAGGCAATCCCCTGTCCATACTGCATGTAAAGATGTCCCCTCCTCTCAGTCTTCACTTGTTATGGCAGTTTCTCAAGAAACAGCATCAACGTCCACGTCCACGTCCCACCGCAGCGTTCAATTGTCCATATCCCAGACCTTTGAACGAAAGCGGAAATTCGCAGCTAACGCCTCACAGGCCACAGTCCTAAATTCGCACATTTCACGACTGCTTGCATTGGAAATGCTGCCTTTTAGGCTTGTGGAGACGGAATCCTTCCGCAATCTTATGGCGGTGGCCGTCCCTCGGTACTCGGTTCCCAGCCGACACTATTTTGCCCGGTGTGCCATCCCCGCACTACACAAGCACGTGTCCCAAAGCATCTGCCGTGCCCTCAACAACGCAGTTACTGGGAGAGTCCACCTGACAACGGACACGTGCTTGTGGCCAGGGACGGTACATCTCTCTGACGGCACACTGGGTAAACATAGTGGAAGCCGGGATACAGTCGGACCTTGGGACGGAACACATCCTCCCCACACCGAGGATTGCGGGCCCTATGTCAGTCAGAGTTGCCCTCACAGTGTACAGCTCCTGCGCATCCTCCTCCTCCTCCTCCTCATGTTCAGCCTCCATCTCAGATATCACCACATCAGTTACAAGCTGGAAGCATTGCAGTACTGCCTCAGCCAAGCGGCAACAGACTGTGCTGAAACTCATAAGCTTAGGTGATAAACCTCACACTGCTTGTGAGTTGTGGACAGCTGTGAAAGAGCAGGCAGATCTGTGGCTGAGACCGCTGAACCTACATCCCGGCATGGTCGTGTGTGACAATGGCCGTAACCTGGTGGCGGCTCTGAGGCGAGGTGAGATCACACACGTACCATGCCTGGCTCATGTGCTTAACCTCGTGGTTCAGCGGTTTCTTAAATCGTACCCCGAGTTGCCAGATCTGCTCGTGAAAGCTCATTTTCGCAAGTCGGCTACAGCTTCCGCCGCCCTTGCTGTGTTGCAGCAGCGTTTGCAGCTTCCGGCACACCGACTGGTGTGTGATGTCCCCACACGTTGGAACTCTACCCTCCACATGTTGCAAAGGATTTGTGAGCAGAAGAGAGCAGTTGTGGAGTACCAGCTGCAACAAGGCCGTCGATATTCAGGTCAGACTCCACACATAAGACCTCAGGAGTGGAACTGGATGTGTGACATATGTACCATCCTGACAAACTTTGAGGAGGCCACCAAGATGGTGAGTGGCGATGATGCCATCATTAGTGTCAGCATCCCACTTGTCTGTCTTTTGCAACGCTCTCTGCAGAGAATTAAAGAGGAGGCATTGCAGCCAGAGTATGATGAGATGGATCAAGAAGCCATAGCGGGCGATTACACACAGCCCAGCCTCATCTCATCCCAACGTGCATTGGGGGACAATGAGGGAGAGGAGGAGGAGGAGGAGGAGGAAGAACAGGATCTGCTATCATGCATTGTAGATGGTAGTACCTGTACAAGTGTCATACCGTCGGTTCAGCGTGGGTGGCCTGAGGACAGGGGGGAGGAGGAAGAGGAGGAGGAGGAGGAGAGCATGGTCAGTCGTCATCTTGGTGAGGACACGGAAATCTTGCCCGTTACCAGTCTGGCACGCATGGCTGACTTTATGTTACGCTGCCTTAACCATGACCCTCGCGTTGTCAAAATGTTGGGTGACAGTCATTACTGGTTGGTGACACTTGTAGACCCCCGCTACAAGGAGAACTTTCACACTCTTATTCCTGAGGTGGAGAGGTCTACAAAAATGGGGCAATACCAGAAGGCCCTTGCTGCTGAACTCTTAAAAAAATTCCCATCTGAGCACGCTAGCGGCAGAGGTCACAGTTCGTTGCCCAACCAAGGCGTACAGGCGAGAGAGCTGCAACTCCAATCCAGCAGAGGCAGGGGAACGTTCTGGGACAATTTTCTGACACCCGCCCAGCTTACAGGCCCTGAGGCGCAGGGTACTCTCACAAGGAGTGGAAAGTTTCAAAAGATGGTGAGGGAGTACCTTGCCGATCGTAACAGCGTCTTCCATGATTCCTCTGTGCCTTTTAATTATTGGGTATCCAAGCTGGACACTTGGAATGAACTTGCTCTTTACGCCTTGGAGGTCCTGGCCTGCCCTGCCGCTAGCGTGTTATCGGAGCGTGTTTTTAGTGCCGCTGGGGGAATTATAACTGATAAGCGCACTCGCCTGTCAACTGACAATGCTGACAAGCTGACCCTTATCAAAATGAACAAGGGCTGGATTGGGCCAGACTTCTCATCACCACCAAATGACAGCAGAGTAACATAAAATCAAATCCACTGTGTTATTTCGGGAGGTGTATTCCCATGCATCGCTTCACACCCACACATGGGTATACGCTTCCTCATTTCGGCTGTTTTTTGCTCTTCTCCTTATCCTCAGCCTCCACGACCACTATACCACCAGGGTGACCGTGCTCCATGTTGCCAGCATTGCAAGTTCCTCTGTCCTAATCTTTGTCAGCTTTTGCTTGGAAGGCATAGGCAAAGACTATGGGAGACCCACTCCCCAATAATGGGAATAATGTTTTTAATATGCTGTACTGCATGGCTCTTGCAAGGGGCATTAAAATCGTCTTGTTAAGCTACTGTGACCTCCACGTCTCTTCCAAGGGTCGTTAATATTGTCTTTTTATTCCACTGCGAAATCTTCCAAGGGGCATTAAAAGTGTCTTGTTAAGCTACTGTGACCTCCACGTCTCTTGCACAGGGTGTTGATATTGTCTTTTTATTCCACTGTAACCTCCACCACTCTTCCAAGGGGCATTGATATTGTCTTTTTATTCCACTGCGACCTCCACCACTCTTCCAAGGGGCATTAAAACCGTCTTGTTAAGCTACTGTGACCTCCACGTCTCTTCCACGGGGCATTGATATTGTCTTTTTATTCCACTGTAACCTACACCACTCTTCCAAGGGGCATTAAAACTGTCTTGTTAAACCACTCTGACCTCCACATCTCTTCCAAGGGGCATTAAAACTGTCTTGTTAAACCACTCTGAACTCCACGTCTCTTCTAAGGGGCATTAAAACCGTCTTGTTAAACCACTCTGAACTCCACAGCTCTTCCAAGGGGCATTGACATGTTGTTTTTAATTACCTCTAACCTCCACGACTCTTGCAACGGGCATTGCATTTCCTCCTAATTTTTGTCAGCTTTTGCTTTTCAATGCATAGGCGAACACTAAGGGAGACCCACTCCCCAATAATGGGTAGAAGTTTTTTAATACGCTGTAATCCACGTCTGTTCCAAGGGGCATTGCAGTGCCTAATAATTTTTGGAAAGCCTTCCATTCCCTGCTTAGGCCAACAGTGTACAGGAGACCCAGTTGCTATAAATGGAAAAAACGGTTTAGTTAAGGCCCTCTGACCTCCATGTCACTTCCAAGGGGCATTGGAGTGCCTTGAAATTTTTGGTAGGCATTGCATTCACTGTATGCCTTATAACTGTGTAGCTGAACCGCTCCTTTTGGTACAGAAACATATCCTACAAGACATGTGTGGTTGGCTGGCCTGATATTGATGTGAATGGTCCCTGTTCTCCCTACTCTTTCTCCTTTGCCACCACCTCATCCATCATTCATCACCTGAAGCTTTGTTTTAACGGGAGTCATAGAACTGGGATAGTAGCAGGAAAACATCCAGCAATCCTCGAAGGAGGTAGAATATGCGCCAAAACGCTGACCACCTCAGGCCTAGCTGCTACTACATACATGCGCTTGCATTCCAAGGAACAGAAAGCTATGGAGGTGGATGTCCTCATGATCATGAATAATTTACTCGTTGTGTAGGAGGCCGACCACTGCTGCTGTCTACCTTCTGAACTTTGTGTTGAAGCCTGATTGACCCAGGACCCGCAATCCTCTATGTCTGGAGGACGTGTTGCATCCCAGTGTCCAACTGTGTTCCGGCTTCCACAATATTAACCCAATGTGAAGGCGTCAGTGAGATGGACCATTCCTGGCCACATTCACTTGTCCATGTGTTTGTGGTTAGGCTGTCCTTCCCACTAAATGCACTGGGGAGGGCACAGGTAATGTTTTGGCATGCGCACTTGTGTATAAGGCGCACCGGGACAAATAGGGGCGGCTGGGGACCGTTTATGGACACCCGGCCACCCCCACGCGGCTGGGGATTGTGTGTGGGCACCCGGCCGCGGGGCAGCTGGGAACCAAGCGTGGACACCCGGCCGCCGGGCGGCTGGGGACTGAGTATGAAAACCAGGCTACCGACGCAGCAATGACGTGGTGGCCAGATTCCACCTCCACATGCCTAAAAGGCCCAATTTCAAGTGCAAGCAAGCTAGCAGTATGGTATTGCAGCCTGGGAGTGGGTGGGTGGCAGGCTGCATACTTGCGCTTGTATTGCAAGTTATGGGGGAGGTACAATTGAACACTGCCCTGGGACAAGGACTTGCATGGAGATAGTTGCAAGTCTGCATCTTCTGATGCGGCAAGGATCACTTCTGATGGGCACACTTTTAGGCAGTGACCTGGGTGTCACAGATGCTTCCAGGGGTCTTCCCCATGCTGTTCCCATGTCTTTTTAGCACTGTATGCATGTGTCACACAGCACATGGCCAGATAAGGTTGTAAAATGTTGAAATGACATTTCCCGGTGAATGCATTTGTCACGGTTGAAAGCAATACAAACGTGCAAAAAAGCATAAAAAATGCAACTTGTGAACATAGCCCAAGGTGTGGAGGAGTATTTTTGTTTTTGGTTATTTATTTTACCTTATACACAAGTCTTTACCCTGGAAAGGATGTTCCTTAACCCCTTTCCGACCTGGTCAGTAATAGTACGCACCAGGTCGGGAAGGCCGGTTCAGCGGGGGCTCCGGTGGTGAGCCCGCACTGAAGCGAGCACATGTCAGCTGATTATTGGAATCGCAATCCATCCGCGGCTGTTAACATGTTAAATCTCTGACAGTGGCATTTAACTCGCGCTTCCGGGAGTCCTAAGCCCCGCCCATCAGTGACCCCGTCACGTGATCGCGGGTCACCAATGGGTGGGCATGACAGCTCAGGGTCTGCAGCAGACGCCTGTGGTTGTCATGTCTCAATTGCTATGAGCGCCACCTAGTGGTCAGCGCTCATAGCAAGTGAGCATTTCTCCTGCATACAAGCGATCTATTCATCGCTTGTATGCAGTAGAAGCAATCAGACAACTGCTGCTTCTAGTCTCCTCTGGAGACTATAGAAGCAAGCAGAAAGTGTAAAAAAAAAGTTTTAAAAAAAAATAAAAAATATATAAAAGTTTAAGTCACCCCCCTTTCGCCCCATTCAAAGTAAAATGTATATATATAAAAAAAAAAAAACACATACACATATTTGGTATCGCCGCGTTCAGAATCGCCCGATCTATCAATATAAAAGAAGAATTAATACAATCAGTAAACGGCGTAACGAGAAAAAAATTTTAAACGCCAGAATTAAGTTTTTTTGGTCGCTACAACTTTGCAATAAAATGCAATAACGGGCGATCAAAACATCGGATCTACCCCAAAATGGTATCAATAAAAACGTCAGCCCGGCACGCAAAAAATAAGCCCTCACCTGGCCCCAGATCCCGAAAAATGGAGAAGCTAAGGGTTTCGGAAAATGGCGTCATTTTTTTTTGTTTTTTCAGCAAGCTTTGGATTTTATTTTCACCACTTAAATAAAAAAGAACCTATACATGTTTGGTGTCTATGAACTCGTAACGACCTGGAAAATAATGATGGCAGGTCAGTTTTAGCAATCTGTGAACGTGGTAAAAAAAGGACCCAAAAAACAACTGTGGAATTACATTTTTTTTGCAGTTTCACTGCACTTGGAATTTTTTCCCCATTTTCCAGCACACGATATGGTAAAACCAGTGATGGTGTTTAAAAGTACAACTCGTCCCGCAAAAAATAAGCCCTCACATGGCCATATTGAATGAAAATTAAAAAAGTTCTGGCTCTGGGAAGAAGGGGAGCAAAAAAGGAAAACACAAAAACATAAAGACCCATGGTCGTTAAGGGGTTAACATATTTCACAGGAAAGCACTTTCACTTTTGTTTTTGAACGTTTTATTGTGAGCCTGTAAAAGTGGCTTAATACCTCTGACCACGTTGTTGACAGCAGTGACCTGGGGGTCAGAAATGCTTCCAGGGGCGATCCCCATGCTGTCCCCATGTCATTTGAGCACTGTCACTATCATTTTGGGCACTTTTTAGGCTTTCTACAGACTGCCGGGGGAGCCGCCGCAAAAATGTTCGGGTCTCCCATAGACTAACATTGGGCTCGTTGCTCGGGTCGAGCACCCGAGTATCACAGTGAGCTCGGCCCGAGCTTCGAGCACCCGAGCATTTTAGTGCTCGCTCAACACTAGTAATAATACAAGATGGTGATTACCTATCTATCTAATACACCAATACTTGCCACAACACTGAATTAAACACATAGTTAATTGCTTACTAACTATGCTTAGAACAGGCTGTATGCAAGGAACAAGACAGAGCTACACATGAGGTGGTTTCTCTTCAGAAGAATGCAGAAAACGGCTGTTGGTTCTTCCTCAGTTTAATAACAAGACCAGAATGCAACAGGAAAATCCCATAATACATTCCAAACTGAAACTAGAATGTATACATTAAATCGCCAGCAGATGGTACTGTTACCAAACAATACAAACAGAGTTCAATACACAAGCACTTGTAATGAACATAACTATGACTTTCAAATAGCCAATTCACTGTCAGGACAGAACACTTCCCGCTTGACGCCAGCCAACGTCACTATTGTGTTTATTGGACGAGAACAACAGAACGAGTTTTCCTACTGGTCTGAGAAACAATATGGCCTCACCTTGTTTCCCTGTTCTGACTTCTACTTTACGTACAATTCCTTACTTTCTCGGGAGTGTCTTTGCAATGAGACCTAACGGCCATTCATTTCTTCTAAGCAGACAGTCTTTCATTAATACTACATCGCCGTCCTGCATGTCTGGCGCTATTTAGAGCATCAATCATGCAGGGATTGTCTGCCACTCACTGTAATGTCACAGCCATGGTGGTTGTGGCATTACAGTTATTGCCCAAATCGATGGGAACAGTGCTCACAGTGAAACATGAAAAGCCGGCAATTCAGCAGCGGCATACACCGGTACCCGACAATTTAGAACAGAGAGAATAGAGCATCACACATAGATTAGATAGATAGAAACATGTCAGTCACATATATAAGTACAGTGATAGTGTTGGTTACTGTACTTGTCATTTAGTGTTAAAATAAAGGATTTATTAAAAAAAAAATTGGCGTAGGGTTCCCCGTAATTTTAATCTCTAGCAGAGGTTAAGCAGACGGCTGGGGCAGATGTTTGAAGCCTGGGAAGGGGGTAATACCCACGGAGCTTCACAGGCTACTAATATCAGTCCCCAGCTGAATACCTAGCCTTTACCAGCTATTAAAATGGGGGACCCCCCCCAAAAAATGACGTGGGGTCCCCCCTATTTTAATAGCTAGCAAAGGCTAGGCAGACAGCTGGGGGCTGATATTAATAGCCCAGGAATGGTGCCATGAATATTGGCCCCCTCCCAGGCTAGAAACACCAGCCGTCAGCCGCCCCAGAAATGGCGCATCCATAGGATGCGCCAATTCTGGCACTTAGCCTCGCTCTTCCCACTGCCCTGTAGCGGTGGCAGTGGGGTAATAGGTCTGGGGTTGATGTCAGCTTATAATGCCAGCTGACATCAAGCCCAGGTTAGTAATGGAGAGGCGTCTATAAGACACCCCCATTACTAACCCCATAGTCAAAGTTAAAAAAAACACAAAAACCCAGAATAAAGTCCTTTAATTGAAATAAACACACAATTTTTTAATGTTCTAAATTAAACCATACTTACCATCACGCCCATTCCAGCTGAAGCCAACGATCTCCTGCAATAAAAATATCAAGGCTAAGCGTGGATAATGGCGGGCTTCGTATAGTCAGATCTCTCAGCTTGTTATTAGCAGTTGTCCCACTATACTGTCCTCACACGATAGCATAGTGTACAGTGAGACATGTAACTAAACCTCCAGTCTTCTTTAAGAAAAAGAGGCTATGAACTTGTAACCTTCTTTTATTGATTGTAGATTGACAGGAAAGGGTGAAACTATAGGGTGTAATAACAGGGGTATTTCAGAACATATATTACAATACATAGATACAGATACTCTGCAATACAGTATAACATGAGGTAATAATACAAGATGGTGATTACTAGTGATGAGCGAATATGTTTGAGATCCGATCTCCAAATTTAAGTTCGACACAAATGTGGCACATTCGAATTCGTGATTGGAAAGGTGAGCAAAATTTGTTAAATTCGGGAAAATCGGTTTGGCGATTGCGGGGTAACTACAGCGTTTTTTACAGTTTTGTTACCATAGTGCTTGTGTATGATGAGCGGGAACACGTGGCAGATGAGTGTGGGGGGGGTTGATGATAACACAGAACAGGTCAGATCAGCGGCGCGCTGTTTTTTTTTTCTGTAGGCAGTAACTTTAAGTCAGGAAAGCGCGTCTAGCCAATCAGAGCGCAGGAAGCATCCACAGTGTCCAAGACACAAGGGCTTCTGCAATTGGCTGCTGAAATGACATGTCCTCTCCATATAAAAACCGGCCATGTTCTCTCAGCACCTTTTATGCATGTCACTGAAGGAGATAGGTCAGCTGAGTGTGCTGTGTCCTGTGTAATGATAGATATTAGCTAGATAGATGGGCGCTTCTGTGGAAGTCAGATAGTGTAGATAAGTCCTGTGCTGTGTACCTGTTCCATCGACCTTGCAACCCTTTTTTTTTTTTTGTGTGCAATTACTGACATTCTGACAGAAAGAGCAGGGTCTATGGCACAGAACAGTGCTGTGCACCGATTGTACTGTCTGTGCTTCATGCAGACCTTCAATCTATTTTTGCACTTACTAATGTGATAAAGCAAGCAAGCCCTTGTAGGCCACTTTTTGATTTTGTGGGGTTGAAATTCAGCTATCTGCAGAGCTTGTCAGTGCAGAGCTTCTGAGTGTAGAGCACAAAAAACTTTTTTTTTTAATTTGCTAATGTGATAGTGCAAGCTGTGTTAGCCTAGTTTGTCATTTTTTGGTGGGTGAAATTCAGCTGTTTTCAGAGTAAAAAAATTGATTTTTTTCTGTTGCTAGCCACAGTCCACAAAAGATTTTTTTGGTGTCGCAGACGTGTTACACCCTGCTATAAGCCACCTAGTACTTTTAGTGGCGGTGAAATTCAGCTGTTTTCAGAGTAAAAAAAATGTTTTTTTCTGTTGCTAGCCACAGTCCACCGAAGATTTTTTTGTGTGGCAAACGTGATACAGTCTGCTAAAATTCATCTACTATTTTAGTGGCGGTGAAACTCACCTGTTTTCAAAGTAAAAAATTTGTTTTTTTGTCTTTCTAGGCAGAGTCCACAAACAATTTTTTTGTGTGGCAAACGTCATACACTCTGCTATACGCCATAGTGGCTGCAAAGTGGAATACAGTCGTAGCCAAAAGGACAAAGGAACATCAAGATCTCTGGAGATGGACTTGTAACCTTGGGATTGTTGATGTTTTTCAACAATTTTGGTTTTAAAGTCCCCAGATAATTCTCTCTTTCTGTTCTCCATGCTTAGTGTGGAACACAAAGACACACAATGCAAAGATTGAGTCAACTTCTCCCCTTTTTATCTGGTTTCAGGTATGATTTTTATATTTCCTATACCTGTTACTTGCCACAGATGAGTTTGCTTGAAACAAAGTTGTTTACCCACATTTTTGGAAAGGTGCCAGCAATTTTGTCTGGCCCATTTTTGGGGTTTTGTGTGAAATTATGTCCAATTTGTCTTTTTTTTCTCAGTTTTTTTTTCTATTTCTCCAATACACACAAAGGAAATAAACGTGTATAACAAAACATTTATAATTGCAATCCTTTTCTGGGAGAAATATTTCATTTTCTGAAACAATTTCAAGGGTGCCAACACTTACGGCATGACTGTAAATCGTTTTTTGTTTTTTTTTATTCTGCCTCTCTGTTGCAGAGATATTAGCAATCAAATTATTTGTCTTTTAAAGAGTTAATCTTTGTTAAAGGGAATCTGTCAGCAGGTTTTTTCTACCTCATCTGAGAGCAGCATAAGGTAGGAAAAGAGACCATTATTCAAACGATGTATCACTTAGTTTTCTAGGTACAGTCGTTCTGACACAATCAAAGCTTTTAGATGTAGAATGCAGCAGAGTTGAGAAAGCTTCCCCCACCCACACTAGGCTCTGTATATACAATGACTATCAACACTGAACTGCTTATCACAAGGGGAGGGGTAGAGTCTGACTAGTGTAGTCCAGAGTGCTAATCAAAAGTGATAAAACAATATCACACATGGTAATAAATGACACATCATTCAACTCTGTGTCTCATCCTCTATTTTCTGCTGCCTTCAGATTACATAGCAAAAAACTGCTGGCAAATTTTCTTTAAGTCTTTCCACTGTATGATGGTGATCAATCATAAGCAAGCAGCAATACTCACAGGGAAGGTGAACACATCCACAATAACTTAGAGCAGGATTCTCAATGTGTGAGATGTAATGATATAACATAAGTATCATTCCTGACACATCTCTGGACAGGTAGTTTGGGAGGGAGGGGCAGTACAGCACATGTGTCACTGCTTTAAAAGAAGGAAAGATGATGAAGGGTTTGTGATGTGACACAGCTAAAATCAGATGTGCTGCCCCTCCTTCCCCATTGACTCATGCAGGAGGCTAGATCAAGATATCAGGGCTGTATCATTACTCAGACACTGAGAAACTTGCTCTGAGCGATTGTGGGGGCGTGATATTCTTTCCTTTGATTGTTGCTGCTTGCAACACCGGCCCCCAGTGAAAATGATCTGGTAACACAAACTTGGACTTGAAAATTGGCTCATTAGAGGCAAAATAATTTGATTGATAATATCTCTGCAACAAAGAGGTAAAATGAAAATAAAAAAAACAGAACATTTTTTTTCTGCTCAACATGAAACATTTAATGAAAGGTCCTCTTTAACCTTCTTCATTCATTTAAATAATCCAGTGTATTTTATATGGTGGCACTACTATATAACATTTTCTTTGCTGTCTGATTATGTTCTATTAACCGCTGCCACACAAAGCAGCCCTTGCACATGTCCATCAGAGTAAATAAGCACAAACAACCGCAAATCCATAGTAATGAACAACTACGTCTCCTGTTCATTAAATTACTGAAAACAACAAGTTCTGTGCTCAAATGCTTCTTTATTTGAAAAATCATGCAGAATCTGTAAAAAACTATATTGATGGATTCCTTGAGTGACTTTGGGTGCTGAAAACTGGTGGTATTGTCAGATCCCCTAGAACTCAAACTATAAAAGTGCAGCTGAATCTATTAATTAAAAAGAACTTGTCACCAGTTTTTTCACTTTTAAACCCCGCCTATCACCTTTAAGAGTATGAAAATGGGGTTCCTACAACCTCTTTATACTCTCAGTGTGCCCCTGCATATCTGAAAAAGTGCTTTATACATGTCTCGCTGCGTCGGAGCGAGACTTCGGCACTGTGTGGATGACATAGAGATGTCATCCACTTACACCCAGAAAGAAGAGGCTGCGTTTGAAGGGATTGGGATGGCGCTGTTCGTAATATGGAAACATCCATCAGAACAGACTGCACAATTTACCAGACATGAATCCTTGCAGATAGTGACATGTCAAGCCTGACATGCCGAAGTGAGGAGACTTTTAAGCTGCAATGGTCCTCTGGGAAATATGCATTTTGTCTCTTCAGAGAGCAAGAGGACTAGAACTGTAGTGCCACCTACAGGAAGTAGCAATCCTAAAAGTCAATATCGCTCCAGACATGTATAAAAGACATTTTCAGAGGTATGCACGGGCACCTCTGAGAGTATAAAGGGGTCGTAGAAACCCAATTCACATGATCTTAAAGATGATGGGCAGGTTTGATAAGTGAAAAAAACTGGCGACAGGTTCCCTTCAATATATATTGAAATTTTACTTAGCATACAGTGATGTAGATGGTAGAGAACAAGGTAAGGTAAGACCTTATTATATCAAGTTTTATCAACATGTCATTTGAGAACACATTTCAGTTAGCAGTTTACCCAGAGAGGGAAGTCTTGTACAGATTCTCATCTTGGAGACCTGGTCCTCTTTTACTAAAGGCCCCTTAGAAATTCTGTGGCCTAAATCTATGTTATGCAATCCATTGAAAAGATGCATTGTACAATGTCTAATCAATTTCTTACTTCTGTTTTTGAAATGTACCTTTTAATTAATTTAGACATGATATTTATGGGAAGCTAACCATTTTTGGACCTTCCTCACTTGGTCACTTAGTCATTGTAGTTTTCACCAACTTTGTGACTGTGTGTCTTCTCATTCCTAGGAGTTTTGTTAGTTCTTAGGGAAGTAACTCTCATGGTTCTCTCAGTGAGAGCTCTACAATAGGTCGAGGAGACGTTGGTGTTGGGGAGAATCAGTATAGTACTGGAGAAGAAAGCAGCAGAAAGAAGGGATTTTTGCATAGGGGGCCTTGTTCTAGTATCAGCACATGAGAGGAGGGGCAAACATTTTAGTTTGCCACCAGAATGTAAACGTATCTGACGCTCCAGAAGTGGGAAATATTGTTATCATGGTACACTAGTGTCATACAACTAAATTTGACAGATCAATCCCATTTTTTGCTGTGATTTTCTGATCATGTATCACCCTGTGAAGGGCTCTTTTTGGATAACACGTTTGTTCTGAATAGAGTGAAGTGTCTGAATATGCCAACTTTTTACCATACATATTTTCAGAATTCCAAGCTGCATAAAGGAACATGTAATCCACTTTTACTAGTGTTAAGCTTTGTGCCCACGATGCAGAAATGTTCAGGATTTTTTCCTGAGCGTTTCTGCATCTCCCTGGCAGAAAAAAACGCATGCGGATTGTACATGCGGATTATACATGCGTTTTTCCTGCCAGGGACATGTGGAAGTGAAGCGTTCTTCACATGCATTTCCGCATGCCGGTTATCAAGCGCTTTTCAAGCGATTTTAGCATCACTTGGAAAGTGCTTGACAGCTTGGTCATACTATATAAATCCATGCAACTGGCATGGATTTATATAGTGTGACCGTAAAGAATGGTAAAAAATAAAAAAAATAAATATATACTTACCTTCTGATGGCCCCCCGAGTCTTTATTCGATGCGTCTCTGCTTGCCGGCAGCTCGTCGTACACTGAAGGACCTGCCGACGTCAGCGGTCGCGTGACCTGTCACATGACTAAATGACGTCAGCGCAGGTCCTTGAGTCCACCGCGATCAGCTGGCAAGCCAAGACAAGCACACCGGGGACCATTCTTTTTTTACAGGTTCTATGGTACCCGGGTCCGGAGGAGAGTCTCGTCTCCTCCACACCCGGGTCCCAACCGCACATTGAAACAAATGGAATGCGCATGTACAGATCCAGTGATGCGGATTCCATGCGTTCCAATGCAAGTCAATGGCGGCGAAAACGCAGCACTTCCGCAAAATAATTGGTAGTGCTGCGTTTTTTTCCGCAATGATAACCCGCAGCGGAAATTTCCGCAGCATGTGCACAGCACATGTGGATTATCATTGGGGAACATGGCAGACCTTCTACCACGCGTTTTTTAAGCGTTTCTGCAGCGGAATTGCCGCTGCGGAAACGCTTATAAAATGCATCGTGGGAACACAGCCTTAAAATACTGTGATGGCGACCTTATGAAGTGAATTTCAAGTTCTCTTTTTCAGGATACACACTGGCTTGAAAAGTAGCGTAACAACTATACGAGGAGGAAATAGGTACTTGGGAATTGTCTTCTAAAACACGCCAAGGAAACAATAACAAAATATATTATGAATAAAGATTTACAGTCCCATCGTTTTTGTAGAAGTGGTAATCTGCTGGAGGGTGCCTGAAAATAGAGATGCCATTTTTAAAGTAAAATATATTCACTTGAAGTAAATGACTGATCACAATGGCTTTAGTATTTGTCAGGTAATACTTGCTTACATTGCTCTTATATTTCTTCTGTAAAAACAGGACCATTAGTAAATTTGCCCTCTGTTAAATATTAATCACCATGGACCCACTGGTGATAGACCTGGATTTAGTTGCCACAACCTGCCCAGCCTTGGTTTGATTTAAATAGCGATGTGGAATTTGGAGTCACTTTTCCAGTGCACTTCTATATAGGCACTCAGCTTTCTCCTGTTCTAAGGATGACAAATGGAAAATCAATTTTTCTCCAAGATTGTCTCTCTAGATCGTACGGATTTATAGCCTTGTAGAAAACTCTTAATGTGAACAATTACCAACTTGTCTGCTCCCACTTACGGAGCCCTGCTCCCTTTCTCTCCTCACACCTGCTATATTGCAAGCATAAATTGTCTGCAGTACTGATAGGATACTGGATTATACTGTAACAGACACAACAGGGAGCTTCTCAGGTATCTGACATGTGTATCCTAATGTATGTGTACATCTGTGCTTCTGTATATGCAGGCTGAAGCTAAGGAATTAATTTTCCTCTGACTGGTAAAATGATGCCATCTTCATTAATCAAATAATGAGCCCGTGATGGAATAATTAAACAGGCAGCTGTTTTACAAACCTCAATTTCCTCCTTTTAATAATGTAAGGTGTTAAAGATCAACTACTTTTTACATACACCCAGATTGTTTGCACTGCTTAATGTATCTTGATCACAGCTAGGTGTCTAAGGGGAAATGTTTTTTCCTTGTGGAGAGTACCAAGGCAGGATAAAGAGTCTTATAGGCCAAGCAATGCTCTTCTAGGAATTTAATTCAGTGAATAGCCTTTTCAGAAAGAAGAGGACTTTATCTTTGGCACCAACTATTGGATAATAATATAATCCAGAAACGCTGCATGTAAATCTGAATTCAGGGTAAAGAAAAGATCCATAAGTATAAAACTGTCATTTTTATTAATCAATATTGTAAGGTGGCTAATGGTCACGTAGTCGATGTGTGGTATGTGTAGAGATGGTTGGTCTCTGTGAAGTAACCCGGAGTATTTTCTCTAGTGCACGCACGCACTAAGAGGACTAATTGGTGCACCTGGGACCGGGTTACGGGTAGTTTGAGAGATGGGCGGGTCTTGATACCCACATACCTCACTTCTGGGTGTGGTTAACAGCCTATTTAATGGAGGCTGTTTGACACATGGTCTGTGTGTCTGGAGGGATTAGGCCTACCAGTCTGTGTGACCACAGTGCTGGCTAACCAGAGATTAAGCTAAAAGGTCTGTTTTTGTTGTTTTTGCCTGCACTAAAGGCATCAATTTGGGCTGCACTGTAGTGATCTGAACTGGTTTCAAGGGGAATAGAGCATTTGCATATGCCTGTTTTTAAAACAGGGGTCAACTGCACCTACAGTATAGACCAAAAGTTTGGACACACCTCATTTAAAGATTTTTCTGTATTTTCATGACTATGAAAATTGTACATTCACACTGAAGGCATCAAAACTATGAATTAACACATGTGGAATTATATAGTTAACAAAAAAGTGTGAAACAACTGAAAATATGTCTTATATTCTAGGTTCTTCAAAGTAGCCACCTTTTGCTTTGATGACTGCTTTGCACACTCTTGGCATTCTCTTGATGAGCTTCAAGAGGTAGTCACTGGAAATGGTCTTCCAGCAATCTTGAAGGAGTTCCCAGAGATGCTTAGCACTTGTTGGCCCTTTTGCCTTCACTCTGTGGTCCAGCTCACCCCAAACCATCTCGATTGGGTTCAGGTCTGGTGACTGTGGAGGCCAGGTCATCTGGCATAGCACCCCATCACTCTCCTTCTTGGTCGAATAGCCCTTACACAGCCTGGAGGTGTGTTTGGGGTCATTGTCCTGTTGAAAAATAAATGATGGTCCAACTAAACGCAAACCGGATGGAATAGCATGCCGCTGCAAGATGCTGTGGTAGTCATGCTGGTTCAGTATGCCTTCAATTTTGAATAAATCCCCAACAGTGTCACCAGCAAAGCACCCCCACACCATCACACCTCCTCCTCCATGCTTCACGGTGGGAACCAGGCATGTAGAGTCCATCCGTTCACCTTTTCTGCGTCGCACAAAGACATGGTGGTTGGAACCAAAGATCTCCTATTTGGACTCATCAGACCAAAGCACAGATTTCCACTGGTCTAATGTCCATTCCTTGTGTTCTTTAGCCCAAACAAGTCACTTCTGCTTGTTGCCTGTCCTTAGCAGTGGTTTCCTAGCAGCTATTTTACCATGAAGGCCTGCTGCACAAAGTCTCCTCTTAACAGTTGTTGAAGAGATGTGCCTGCTGCTAGAACTTTGTGTGGCAGTGACCTGGTCTCTAATCTGAGCTGCTGTTAACCTGCGATTTCTGAGGCTGGTGACTCGGATAAACTTATCCTCAGAAGCAGAGGTGACTCTTGGTCTTCCTTTCCTGGGGCGGTCCTCATGTGAGCCAGTTTCTTTGTAGCACTTGATGGTTTTTGCAACTGCACTTGGGGACACTTTGAAAGTTTTCCCAATTTTTCGGACTGACTGACCTTCATGTCTTAAAGTAATGATGGCCACTCGTTTTTCTTTACTTAGCTGCTTTTTTCTTGCCATAATACAAATTCTAACAGTCTATTCAGTAGAACTATCAGCTGTGTATCCACCTGACTTCTGCATAACACAACTGATGGTCCCAACCCCATTTATAAGGCAAGAAATCCCACTTATTAAACCTGACAGGGCACACCTGTGAAGTGAAAACCATTTCCGGTGACTCCCTCTTGAAGCTCATCAAGAGAATGCCAAGAGTGTGCAAAGCAGTCATCAAAGCAAAGGGTGGCTACTTTGAAGAACCTAGAATATAAGACATATTTTCAGTTGTTTCACACTTTTTTGTTAAGTATATAATTCCACATGTGTTAATTCATAGTTTTGATGCCTTCAGTGTGAATGTACAATTTTCATAGTCATGAAAATACAGAAAAATCTTTAAATGAGAAGGTGTGTCCAAACTTTTGGTCTGTACTGTATATATGAAAAGTTTATGAATTTTAAATGCATATATATTAGAATACTGTATGAATTCCTATTTTATAAAAACAAAAGAATAAAAAAGTGTAAAACTGGACAACCCCTTTAATATTGTCAGCATTTTGTCCTATAGTAGCTATAATGTGTCACTATAGACAGACGCACACTGTTGCTGATTTACTGGTTATGCTTCTGTAGCACCCTGAGGATTCGGCTGCTACAGGGGTATTGCACCTCAACCCAGAGGTGTGATATTCCACTCCCGGGTAAGGATGGAGTGTGGAGCTGAGCTCAGAAGGCTGCATGCACTACACACATCCCATTTCCGGAGGGCAGACCAACGGTACTCCCACTTAGAAATGTGCAGGTACGACCGAGTCTGTCCTTGGCTGGAGTGGGAGGGGGGTGGACCATCCCAGTAGTGTAGGGGCAGATAGGGGGAGCAGTCTGGGTAGTGCTAGGAGCTCATTGGGTGCTGGTCACCTGAGCTCACACATAGAGGGAGTATAAAAGGTGGGAACCATCTAAGATCAGGGTCAGTCAGTGAGACATCAGTCTTTGCAGAGGAAGAGAGCAGAGGAGCAGAGCAGCCCCAGAGCCAAGAGTGAGAGAGGAGTAAGAAAGACCCAGAGGGGGAGAAAGAAGGAACTCTGAGAGCCCAAATACAACCACAGGGTGAAGAGTTGGCAACAGGGTACCGGATCCCAAACTGGTGGGGGCTACAGCATACCTCAGCCAGAGACCGGAGGCCGTGGGCAGCATCTGCCACGGCCACCCACCAAATCCACCCGGAAGGCAGACCACGCATAGGGTCAGGGAACCCAGAGGCAAGGGTTCGCCAACAAGAGGCCCGAGGGAGCCGGACATAGGTGGATCCCTGGTGGGGAAGGCCAGAGACGAGGACAGGACAGAAAGGGAGCTCAGAACCACGCTCCAGAACTACTTGGGGGTTGGCCGAGTCCAGGACCTGGTGGACGCAGCACGGCTCGGGTGGTCACTCAAGGCCGGAGTGACCGGTACAAGAACAGCAGTAAGTAAAGAACCCTGAACTGCACAACCCGACTCTGACTCTAATTACCATCTTCCCTGCACTTCCACAACCACCATCCTCTGCACCTGACCCCCTGAGGCTATACCCCTCCCGTTGGGGGTTATACCACCTAAGCTGCACAAACACCATCAGCCTCAGCGGACCCTGCTGCAGCGGCGGCCGTAGTGACCGCAATTCAACGGGTGGCGTAGTCGACATAAAGAACTTTAGTAACATCAGTAAGGACTGCCACACACTGAGTTTGACACCCTGGGCACGGACCGGGTCACAGCCACTCGGAGACTACAACCCCCATCTGATCCGGCTCCGGGTATCCACAACAACACTGGCCCAGGGGGCGCGTCAACTTTGGCGTAGTCGGCAGGATAACGTGCCCGCAACAACCGGGTACTGCGTGCCTGAAGAAAAGTACATCGATACCTTAAAAAGAAGTCTCCTGCCGGTTCCGGAGGGTCCCCGCCATCGGGCCCCATCACAGGTCGTTTCCCGCCGGTTGTCCGCCATTTGCAGCTTTTTCCCGCCATCCATGGAGTTTCCCGCCACTGGGAGACGATTCCCGCCATTTCCAAAGATTTCCCGCCTTGGAAGAGCGGACGCCATTATGGGCGTGCCAGAGGGTGGCAAGAGGCCACCTCCCATCGTGGGCCAGGTCGAAGAATGGCGCCAAAAGCGGAAACCGCCCCCACCAACAGAGACTGTGATGTTGGAAGTGTCCATCAGCGTGAGAGAACTGCCCCTGGAACTGACAATCACAAAGTTGCCCCGGGACCACCCTCGATGTGGGCGGAGACAGAAGAAGAGAACAAAGATGGGTGTCGCTTGGAGCAGTCTGGAGAGAGCGCACCCGGAGACGAGACGTCTGGAAGAGAGTCCAGAGAAAGCACACCCGGAGATGGAGGGAGAGCCAGGCAGCACCGACCCAGTGGTCAGGAGCCTGATGCGGGCCGCCACTCCAGGCAGCACCGACCCAGTGGTCAGGAGCCTGTTGCCGGTCGCCATTCCAGAAGGCCGGCTGGAGACAACGGGAGGAGAGCAGAGCAGCACCGACCCGTTGGTCAGGAGCCTGCTAGAAGCAACGACTCCACTAGGCTTAGTGGAGGTCTTGGCACAGCTCCCCCGAGATCGGGAGTGTGCACAGACTGCGCTGGAGGGCCTCGCACGGAGGATGGCCCGGGTGCAGCGAGAGACGTTAGCAGAATGGAGCCGTGAGATGGCCCAGCAGACAAGAACCCGTCAGCGGAGCACGTCACCCGAGACGAGGAGACAGACCGCCTCTGAGGATGGCGCAGGAGGACTGAAGGCCGGAGACGGCGCCGAGAAGGGAGCCGAACGAAAGGAGGCAGGTAAAGGGGACGTCTCTACCCCAAACCGGGAAACCGCGTACCTGCCCCAGCTCCCCGTCGCAGAGCCCGAAGTATCCCCTGCCGTGCCCGTCGCTGCAACGTCACCGCCGCAGACTAGGCCTCAAACGGGAGCCGCGACCCCTGTGACGTCACACGCCTCGACCCCGAGCGTGACCAAGCAGGAAGTACCATCGGCCTGGTCGCAAGGCCTAGTACCCCCGGGCGCCGCAATACCAACAGCGCCCCCTACCTCCGCGGAGCCACCGGCCTGGTCGCAGGGCCAAGTAACACAGGGCGCCGCCGTCCTTACGGTGCCCTTTACTTTCAAAGTGCCCCAAGCCTGGTCGCAAGGCTTGGGCAACCCGGGCGCCGCTACCATCACAGCGCCCGTAACATCAAGAGTGCCGCACCTGGGTGAAGACCTGTTCGCCCAGCATACGTGCCCGGATGGGCAGCCCTTCATATGGCCACCGGAGTTTCACCATCCTCGACTCCGGAAAGAGAGACCCCTAGACGAACCCCTGATCCCGGCTCCAAAGCCCATAAAGAGGATCTCGCCCCCGCTAGAAGAGACCCAGTTTGAGTGGGATCCCACCGGAGAAGACCTCATGGGGTTCACTCAGGAGACTCGGGCAGCCGCAGCGGAGCGTGCAGAGTGCTGCCGGCAGCAGCTTGAGGTCTTTGAGAGGGAGCTGAGAGAGAGGCGGGTCCGGGAACAACAAGCCCAAATAAGGAGCGCGGAGCAGAAGAGCCGGACCAGGAGAGACCCCCGTGCAGCGCATGGTCCCCGAACCATCGGGACTGTAATAAAATTTAATCTGCAGCATGGGTGGGGTTTCATCAGGGATCACCGCACCCCAGGCGACGTCTTCGTGACCAGGAGAGACGTTGAGTCCCACCTACCGGAGGGACACAGAGGTCGTGACCTGTATTTAGGGGACGAGGTCACCTTCACCCGGCACAAGTGTGCCAAAGGACCCTACGCCCTCCATGTGCATCGCCTGACGGAGGAGGAGCTGCGGTGTGAAGAGGAGCAAGAGGACCCGGACGGGTCTGAACCAGAACCTGGAACCAATCACAAAGAAAGAGCAGGAGGACGCCGTCGTTGAGTACGGTAGTATAGAGACTGTATATAGTTGCCCGTCGGGGCACAGTGAACCGTTGCTGCTAATATAGTCCCCGTTGGGACCAGAGAACTGAACTGTTAACCCGTGTGTCCCTATTCCCACTGACCGAGGACTGAGAACGGTCAATCCTCCCTAATACCTGGCCGAGGACTGAGAG
This sequence comes from Phyllobates terribilis, assembly GCF_046119375.1. NCBI lineage: Eukaryota > Metazoa > Chordata > Amphibia > Anura > Dendrobatidae > Phyllobates > Phyllobates terribilis. The sequence goes on from NW_027362762.1 coordinate 403,561,866, forward strand.
CGGCCATATCCCCTTGTATATAGTTGCGCTTCCTAAAGCGCCCCCTTCCGGTTTTATAGGAAACTGTTTGATTCCAAGAGAGACTGTCGCACTTTACCCGGTCACAAGTTGCACCGTGACCGGAGGAGCTAGGAGCAAGAAACGACTACGAGAAAGTTTAATATGAAAAGTTTTATATGATGTTTTATTATGTTTATATAAAAAGAAAATTGTATGTTTGTGGATGTTTTTTATATCTTACAGCCCGAGGACGTGCTGTGATTTACCAGGGGGGAATGTAGCACCCTGAGGATTCGGCTGCTACAGGGGTATTGCACCTCAACCCAGAGGTGTGATATTCCACTCCCGGGTAAGGATGGAGTGTGGAGCTGAGCTCAGAAGGCTGCATGCACTACACACATCCCATTTCCGGAGGGCAGACCAACGGTACTCCCACTTAGAAATGTGCAGGTACGACCGAGTCTGTCCTTGGCTGGAGTGGGAGGGGGGTGGACCATCCCAGTAGTGTAGGGGCAGATAGGGGGAGCAGTCTGGGTAGTGCTAGGAGCTCATTGGGTGCTGGTCACCTGAGCTCACACATAGAGGGAGTATAAAAGGTGGGAACCATCTAAGATCAGGGTCAGTCAGTGAGACATCAGTCTTTGCAGAGGAAGAGAGCAGAGGAGCAGAGCAGCCCCAGAGCCAAGAGTGAGAGAGGAGTAAGAAAGACCCAGAGGGGGAGAAAGAAGGAACTCTGAGAGCCCAAATACAACCACAGGGTGAAGAGTTGGCAACAGGGTACCGGATCCCAAACTGGTGGGGGCTACAGCATACCTCAGCCAGAGACCGGAGGCCGTGGGCAGCATCTGCCACGGCCACCCACCAAATCCACCCGGAAGGCAGACCACGCATAGGGTCAGGGAACCCAGAGGCAAGGGTTCGCCAACAAGAGGCCCGAGGGAGCCGGACATAGGTGGATCCCTGGTGGGGAAGGCCAGAGACGAGGACAGGACAGAAAGGGAGCTCAGAACCACGCTCCAGAACTACTTGGGGGTTGGCCGAGTCCAGGACCTGGTGGACGCAGCACGGCTCGGGTGGTCACTCAAGGCCGGAGTGACCGGTACAAGAACAGCAGTAAGTAAAGAACCCTGAACTGCACAACCCGACTCTGACTCTAATTACCATCTTCCCTGCACTTCCACAACCACCATCCTCTGCACCTGACCCCCTGAGGCTATACCCCTCCCGTTGGGGGTTATACCACCTAAGCTGCACAAACACCATCAGCCTCAGCGGACCCTGCTGCAGCGGCGGCCGTAGTGACCGCAATTCAACGGGTGGCGTAGTCAACATAAAGAACTTTAGTAACATCAGTAAGGACTGCCACACACTGAGTTTGACACCCTGGGCACGGACCGGGTCACAGCCACTCGGAGACTACAACCCCCATCTGATCCGGCTCCGGGTATCCCCAACAACACTGGCCCAGGGGGCGCGTCACTTCCTTGGACCACTTTTGGTAAGTACTAACCATTGAAACATTGTAAAATATTCTCCAAACTCACTCAAAGTTATTTAACTATCTTTATTTAAATAGCATGGCCCAAAAAATATCACTCAGACTGAGTTATTTAAATTCAATATAGCTACATTGTTAAAAAAAACATATAGGCACGATTTATCAAAACAATTTTGCCAGAATTATGTCTTAAAATGCTTTGAAAAGTTGAAAACATTTGGTGCAACACGGAGTTGAGCAAAAATGTTGCGACTTGGATGGATGGAGCTGAGGTGGGCTGGGGTCATGTTGGGGGCATGATGCAACAGCTTTTTCAATTTATGATAAGCTGCGACGTTCCCTACACCAGAAATTTAACTCCAGTCCCTGACTGGAGTAAGATTTCTGGTGTGGTGCACAGAGGCGCATGCCACTTGTCAGACAATCCAAATTCATGACGAGGCGTACACCTATTTATGAATTAGGAGTATCTGACTCTGCCATGCACCTTTATCAAGACTGGGCAGAAAATCGTCTGTTTTGATGAATGAAGGCCATGGTGTTATTTGGGAAGGTTTGAACATTTTAAAAGGTGATCCTTCTTAAAAGACAGTCCAATTAATATTTTGCTAGATTACATAATGTTATGTTTTATTTGGCTGTATTAATATTACTATTATGTTATTAACTCTTTTAGCCCATCTAAGCCATAGCTACAACTATTGAATAGCGCAGGCTAATGATGGTAGATGCGAATGTACTCCACCTCCTGTTATTCTGTGGAATGAGATAGCAACAAAAAGAAGGAAAGCTAGGTACATCTTTTATTTCTGCTCTCTTAACCCCATGATTGTACATTTCCCTCCTTTATTTAATGATGTTTGTTTCTTAGAACACCACAACTCATATTTCTCTAAATATAAACCATGAGCAGAGAGGACACTGATTTTAGGAGGTTCTGGAAACATGAATGAAACTGTTGTATTGTTGTAACGATTTCATAAAAATACCTTAGATTTAGTGTTGAGCGAGTATGTTCTATTAACCCTTTCGCCGAGTATGCTCGGGCCGTGCTCCGAGTATTTACAGATGCTCGGTGATATGGTTGAATCGCTCCCGTGTGCATGATTTGCGACTGTTTGACAGCTTTAGTATATGTAAGGAATGTCTATTTCTTACACATTCATCACATGTAATAAAACTGTCAAACAGTTGCAAATCATGCACACGGGAGCGATTCAACCATATCACCGAGCAGCTGTAAATACTCGGAGCTCGGCCCGAGTATACTCTGGACAGAACATACTCGCTCAACCCTACTTAGGTTACCTTTTCTTTGCAGATTTTTTTCCAGGCTGAAACCTATACTACTTTAAACTGAAAACCCAATGTTATAGCTGTTTTTATTCTGGCCCAAAGTCTAGATATGCCGGATCACCTGTGAGGCCGATTTAAGAGATTAGGCCCTCCAATATTACGAGCGCTCGGAGAAAGGACTGCGAACAGGTCATGAGCCCTAAGAAACATTGAAAGAGATGTCCACTACAAATATTTATATTCAAAGAATGGCCCAGAGTGATGTAAAAAAAAGATAAAAGAAGTTATCAGAACCCTGACACTCTTAAGCACCATGCCTAGAGTATGTCCTTTGCCTACGTCCCCCGCCATTCTAATCACTTCCTCCTCCAGCAGAGGAAATCCCGTGACTGTTGCAGCCAATCAGTGGACACTGGTCAGCTGCAGTCTTAATATTCTATCTATGCTAGAAGAAAGAATGTTCCTCCCGACATGGCTGCACCCAATCATTAGCTGCTAATTGGCTGCAGCAGTCACGTAATGTCACAAACTGTCTGTCAATATTTGTGAAAAATATACATTTTACTTTCAGAAGTTTTTCTTTTAAATACATAAATAAGCTGCAATATGAGCATTGTAAATATCAATGCAGGTAGGACAAAAACGTTTTTTTTTCATATTTAGTTGAGCTTATGCTCCATTATATGGAGCGCTATAATCGATGTACTGGGAGCACTGTAATTTCAAGAGAAATACAAGTTATTTGTTATGGTGATATACTTTGAATTTCCTTGGCAAGTTCACATTACAGACTTCAGAAGTTGAAGTCTGTAATGAAGGAGCCACATAATTCTGCATGCTGTATACATACTGCATGCACAAAGCTTAGGATGTAGTCATACAAGCCTGATTCATTAAGAAGTCATACCTCTTAAAAGGGTTGTCCAGGACTATAACATTGATGGCCTATCTTTAGGATAGTTCATCAATGTCTAATCGGAGGGGGTGTGATACCTGGCACTCCCCATTGATCAGCTGTTCCTGGTGTTGGCTCCCGTAACTTCTCCGTTATGTAGTTGCACAGCTTCATTGAAAGTATAGTGGTCATGGCCAGGCACTGCACATCCGCCTCCTATTCAAATCAAAAGTCCCAGACAACCCCTTTAATGAATCAGGCTCCTTTTAAAAGTGGCAGGCGTCTCACCAAATCTTACTCTAGTCCAGGACTGGAGTAAGATTTCTGGCACAAAAACATTATGACTTTTCAAAGCGTTTTATTCTGACATAAACGCTTTGATAAATCAGGACCTTAGTGTATAATTGCTTCTTATATTTTGGAGCAATAAAAATAATTAATGAGAAAGCAAGCAAAGATGTCTCCAGCAGGACCAGGGTTGTATATATCTTGTTAAAACTTCACTTTTAATTTCAAATTATAAAAGCCAAGGATGAGTTACAGAATGAGCAATATAGCGGCTCTTAGGTACATTTTGGAATGTGCTGTACCTAAGAGCCGCTATATTGCTCATTCTGTAACTCAATCCTTGGCTTTTATAATTTGAAATTAAAAGTGAAGTTTTAACAAGATATATACAACCCTGGTCCTGCTGGAGACATCTTTGCTTGCTTTCTCATTACTTGAACCTTGGTAGCCCGTGACCTGGGCGTCTCCGCTGCAAGACTTCGTTGGGACTGGATGAGTCTGGCTATTACATGGTGAGCTGACATATACGTTTTCCCTTTCCCTTTCCCCTTGTTTTTTCATTAATAAAAATAATTAGTTGTAGTTATGTACATATATCTTCTATGTGGCTGTTGTTATCTATTCTGCAAACTCTGCTTTCTGATGATGGATTCACGTATGTGACAAATAGGTACAGCTTTGAGACAAGACTTAGTGTGCAAGATTTATTTTTTACTATGCGAGAGAAATTCAATTCTTTATTGTGACACCTTCCTGTCCATTATAATCAACGTAGACTTCTTTGCGAGTGGCACATAAGCTATATGTGTTCTGATACAAAGCTTTGGAGTTTTGTAGTTTATGTCACATCACCCTGAGGACATGTCTCATAACATCTAGAGCAGGAAGGAATGGCCACTTACTATCAAAGCGAAGTGGAGAAGAAGAGAAAAGCTAAAGACTCATTAGGGTATGTCACATCACTCTGGCGTCCTTACAATGCAGGTTGCAAACATGATCAGACTTTGAACATAGAATAGCAGCTGTTCCTGTGTTGCTCTTTTAGGAAACACTGTAAGACCGAAGTAATCAAAGAATACGTTAGAATATATATTGAGAGCCTAGAATGAGCAAAAAGGCACACGACACTACGAATCAAACACCATTATTAGCAAATGTTAAAGAACAACATATAGGAGTGCTGAAAAAAATCCCCCAAAATATACTAAAGTAAAAATGCTAGTAGTAATAATAGTAATAATGATAATAATAATGCATATGTTCTTTTTGAAATGCCAGTAGCTGTGTTCAAAAGATTATACACTATTCTTCCCAGCATGCAAAACTCCTAGAGTGGGGTTATAAGCGTAGCAAGCTGGCAACACTCGCTATAAATTATTAAACAGATAATTTATGGCATTCATTTACTTCTCAAACAACAGCATATGGCTCTCTAATGCTGCTTCAGATCCCAGCCTGGTCTAGTGAAGAAAACTCATCTAGTGAGGCTTTGAGGAAAGAAAAAAACAGCGTCTTAAGTGGGAATAGATGCCTCAGATATAAACATTATATGCGTGCAGTAAGAGCAGCAGCGTTATCCATCCGTTACGACTATTCATACCCTACCGGGTCTGTAATTACTATCTGATTGCACAGTGAAAAAGCAGCATTATGGTAAAACCAATCAATTGTTCACTGTCACATGGCCTGGATTATTGAAGATTAATCATAACCAAAGAAGAGCTCCTTAAGGAATCTTGTAATGACGACACAGCGGAGAGTAACCATAGTTTAGAACATATTATATACACAATATCATGAGATGCAGAATGATAGACAAATTCTTCAATGCAATGAATAATAAACACGTTGCAGTAAAAGACATGCAAAATTAAAGTCTATTTTTGCATTATAGTCTGATTGAAAGTTTCAACACACTTCTTACCTCTCTTAATATGCCCCCAAGCTGCAATATAATGTTCACTTAATATAATACTCTGATGAGTTCCTAAAAAGGCAAGCTGTTATGTAACCCTATCATGTACACAGAATAGCAAAAAAAGAATTGTTTTATTTAGACTTTGTAATGAAGCTAAAGCGCTCAATTATAGAAGAAATAAGAGCGGTAGATAAAGCTTTAGCAGATGCAAATGAAGCTGACAGCATATGTACTGGATGTCATTCTGACAAGCAAAGCCTCAAGATTTAAGAGGAACTAAATGCCAGAAACATTTTGACATCTTTTAGAAGCTGAGCTGTGTTGTCATACCTTAACTAACATTCCCGACAGTTGTGGTAGCCAGAAAATGAATCAAAAAGCCTGTTCACAACCTTGCAACCTTCAACGGCTTGGGTTAAGCGCAAACCAGAGATGATATTTTCTGCACAGCAAAATCTATTTGTCATCTAAGAGTGTATATAATACATCTGTCCCTATCGTATTGTTTGGTGAACAAATCATTTATACAGTAGGGCTACAGGATTGTGGAACAAGTAAAAAGGGACAATTTTATTGTCTAGAAGCTTTCTATTCATGAATCATTGGCTTAAATAAAGCATATAGTCACAGTAGGTCATCCAACCGTGGAGCATAAGGTTCATGCAGGGGCAAGATTCAGCCTGTTCTTACCATTTCATGGTAACTGGTTCTTAAAATTACCACTGGTTCCCTGAAATGGCAAGAAGCACAGCTCCAATCTGGTACTGAAGACAGGGGGCCCACTGGTTTCAACTAATTGGGTGTCAGATGCACCTTCAGTTGAAAGGCCAATGGCTTCCTACACCTCAATAGTTAAAGTGGTCAATCAAAAGTCGGCAGCTGATGTTAGCCCGCACGTCACTTGTGGTGCATAGCAGTGCCGTCATATGGCGACGTGTGTTCCAACGTCTGGTGTTGGCCTCATCCACACCGCATATGTAGAAAGAAGAGGATACCTTGGGCGCGCAGAGAGGTAAGAAGAATCTTTTTTTTTGCTTGTTTTTATTGTGCATTACAGAAGAGTGGCAATATGGCAACACAGGAGATGAGGATGGAGAACATAAAGGCCCAAGGGTCATAAGTGCCCATAATAGGGGAGAGAGGGGACCAAGATGGACGACATACAGGCCCAGGATGAAGGACATAAGGACCCAGGATGGAGGACATAGGGGACCAGGATAGAGGACATAGTGACCTAGGATGGGGTACATTATTACATTAATGGGTCAGGATGTGGGACATTATTAAATAAATATAGACATTACAGGAAGTGGCCGAAGATAGGGGACATTAGTACAGGAAGGGTCCCAAGATGGAGGACATTATTACAGGATGGGCCCAGGATGGGGGACATTCTTACAGAAAGGGGCCATTATGGAGGAAATTATTACATGATGGGGGATATTATTAGAGAAAGGGTCAAAGATGGGTGACATAATTACTGTATGGGGGACAGAATGAGGAACATAGATTATTGGTTTATGATGGCAAGTGGGGGACATAATTACTGTAGAGGCCAATTAGGGGATATTATTACTGCTGTAATACAATATATTTTACTTTTGAAGATATTGTCTTCCTTGGGGGGAACAAAAGGGAGGTCCTGTTACTGTGCAAGGTGTCACTATGTCCTTTTTTTCCTTCATCAGGAGCAGTGTAGAAGTCGGGGGAAAAGTGGGGAATGTGTTCTAGAAGCTATCAGCTATAGATAGGGGTCTGCACCGGATAAATAAGAAAGACAAAGATGAATGACGACAACTACAGATGTCACTGGTAAGTCACAGTATTAAACGTGCATGCATACTATACACTATATACATAGCTTCTGTGTATAATGTCGCCTGTGATCACTGCATTACCTGTTCACTGCGCACTATATACAGAGCTCCTGTATATAATATCACTGGTGATCACTGTATTGCCTGTATACTATACACTATATATAGAACTCCTGTGTATAATGGAACTGATGGCAACATTAGTGTTATTAGTATTGTAGTTTTTATTAATGGTCAGTATTGTAGTATTCGGTCACTATGTTGTAGTAATATGTGGCCTGGTCATAGTGTTGTGGTATTTGTCCCTTGTATATAATACTATTTGGTCACTATGTGGTGGTAATATATGGTCTGGTCATAGTGTGGTGGTGCTTATCCCTTGTATATGGTATTATTTAGTCACTATGTGGTGGTATTATGTGGTCTGGTCATGGTGTGGTTGTATTTGTTACTAGTATCTAGTATTCGGTCACTATTTGGTGGTAGTATGTGGTGTGGCAGTATTACACGCATATTTGGTCTGTGGCTGCTGAGGACAGAGATTAGTTGCAGCAGAGAGCTGAGGCAACAGATGGCCAGGAGGTCATTCTTTCCAATTTGAGCGGAGTTCCTTTAGTACTAATTTTCAAAATCCTTTAATATTATTCACCATACTAAAAAGGGACTGACAGTTTGATTAGAACAACGTATACCTGGCAGGAGGCAATGAGACTGGTAGAGGTAGGGTAAGAAGGGAACAGTGAAGGAAAGATAGTTTGGCACTTCCAAACAGGATATAAATAAAAAATATTGTCTTTATTAAGAACAAGTTAAAACATAATAAAAATAGAAACTTCAGGCAACCTGACGCTTTTCTGGAGCAGGAACACACCCTTATTCATAGGAAAGCTTTCGTATCGCGTGGAGTCACTCGTCACGGTGCATGCTCGGCTCCCAGATCGTCAATGTGCAAGGAGCTAACCGTGTGAAAAAAATTCAAATGACGTGGGCGACGACAAACATGACTGAACACCATGAAGCATACCCCTATGACTAAATGAGCAGGTAAGATAAAACTATACAAAATGCTTTTACAAAGGATGAAAGCACCAATTTTAATGAAAAAAGCGTGCTAGTGATGCACATTGCATCACTAACAACACAATGGAGCCAGTTTAGATAGGACAAATGACATGACAGGTTCCCTTTACACAAAATTTGCAGAAATAAACAATGTAGTACTGTCATAAAAACAATATATATTTGTAAGATAATATTGGATACTATCATGTTACTTTCCTAGTAAAGACAATGGACCAAAAAACATAATAAAACACTGATCATCATGGATACATTTATATTTTTGCTGCTTATATTCATAAAAGTATGTACAGTGGGGAAAATATGTATTTGATTCACTGTAGATTTTACTAGTTTTCCCATTTACAAAGAATGGTGAGGTCTGTAATTTTTATCGAAGGTACTTCACCTTGAGAGACAGAATCTAAAAAAAAAATCCAGAAAATCACATTGTATGCTTTTTACATAATTAATTTGCATTTTATTGCATGAAATAAGTATTTCATACAATACCAAAACAGAACTTAATATTTGGTACAGAAACCTTTGTTTGCAATTACAGAGGTCAGACGATTCCTGTAGTTCTTGATCACGTTTGCTCACACTGCAGCAGGGATTTTGGCCCACTCCTCCACATAGAACTTCCCCAGATCTTTCAGGTTTCTGGGGCTGTTGCTGGGCAACGTTGAGTTTCAGCTCCCTCAAAAGATTTTCTAATAGGTTTAGGTCTGGAGACTGGCTAGGCGACTCCAAGACTTTGAAAAGTTTCATACGGAGCTACTCCTTAGTTGCCCTGGCTGTGTGTTTCGGGTCATTGTCATGAGTATGATACACTGCTCAAAAAAATAACGGGAACACTCAAATAACACATCCTAGATCTGAATGAATGAAATATTCTCATTGAATACTTTGTTCTGTACAAAGTTGAATGTGCTGTCAACAAAATCACACAAAAATCATCAATGGAAATCAAATTTATTAACCAATGGAGGCCTGGATTTGGAGTCACCCCCAAAATTAAAGTGGAAAAACACACTACAGTCTGATCCAATTTTGATGTAATGTCCTTAAAACAAGTCAAAATGAGGCTCAGTATTGTGTGTGGCCTCCACATGCCTGTATGACCTCCCTATAACACCTGGGCATGTTCCTGATGAAGTTGCGGATGGTCTCCTGTGGGATCTCCTCCCAGACCTGGACTAAAGCATCTGCCAACTCCTGGACAGTCTGTGGTGCAACGTGACGTTGGTGGAAGGAGCGAGACATGATGTTCCAGATGTGCTCAATTGGATTCAGGTCTGGGGAACCAGCGGGCCAATCCATAGCTTCAGTGCCTTCATCTTGCTGGAACTGCTGACACACTCCAGCCACATGAGGTCTGGCATTGTCCTGCATTAGGAGGAACCCAGGGCCAACCGCACCAGCATATGGTCTCACAAGGTGTCTGAGGATCTCATCTCGGTACCTAATGGCAGTCAGGCTACCTCTGGCAAGCATATGGAGGGCTGTGTGGCCCTCCAAAGAAATGCCACCCCACCCCATTACTGACCCACTGCCAAACCGGTCATGCTGAAGGATGTTGCAGGCAGCAGATCACTTTCCATGGTGTCTCCAGACTCTGTCACGTCTGTCACATGTGCTCAGTGTGAACCTGCTTTCATCTGTGAAGAGCACAGGGCGCCAGTGGCGACTTTGCCAATCCTGATGTTCTGTGGCAAATGCCAAGCGTCCTCCACGGTGTTGGGCTGTGAGCACAACCCCCATCCGTGGACGTCAGGCCCTCATACCACCCTCATGGAGTCGGTTTCTAACCATTTGTGCAGACACATTTGTGGCCTGCTGGAGGTCATTTTGCAGGGCTCTGGCAGTGCTCATCCTGTTCCTCCTTGCACAAAGGTGGAGGTAGTGGTCCTGCTGCTGGGTTGTTGCCCTCCTAGGGCCCCCTCCACGTCTCCTGGTGTACTGGCCTGTCTCCTGGTAGCGCCTCCAGCCTCTGAACACTACGCTGACAGACACAGCAAACCTTCTTGCCACAGCTCGCATCGATGTGCCATCCTGGATGAGCTGCACTACCTGAGCAACTTCTGTGGGTTGTAGAGTCCGCCTCATGCTACCACGAGTGTGAAAGCACAACTAACATTCAAAAGCGACCAAAACATTAGCCAAAAAGCATTGGTACTGAGATGTGGTCTGTGGTCCCCACCTGCAGAACCACTCCTTTATTGAGGGTGTCTTGATAATTGCCAATAATTTCCAGCTATTGTCTATTCCATTTGCACAACAGCATGTGAAATTGATTGTCAATCAGTGTTGCTTCCTAAGTGGACAGTTTGATTTCACAGAAGTTTGAGTTACTTGGAGTTATATTCTGTTGTTTAAGTGTTCCCTTTAATTTTTTGAGCAGTGTATTTCACCCACCACGCTTCACGGTTGGGAAGATGTTCTTGGGGTTGCACTCATTCTTCTTCTTCCTCTAAACACAGCGAGTGGAGTTGATACCATAAAGTTCTATTTTGGATTTATCTGACCACATGACCTTCTCCCATGCCTACTCTGGATTATCCAGATGGTCATTGGTGAACTTCAAACGGGCCTGGACTTGTGCTGGCGTGAGCAAGGGGACCTTGCGTGCCTTGCAGGATTTTAATTCATGACTGAGTAGTGTGCTACATCTCTCTTCAGGTCATTGACAAGGTCTCCCATGGAGGCTTGGAGTGATTCCTGAGCTTTCTCAGAATCATCCTTACCCCACGAGGTGAGATCCTGCATGGAGCCCCAGACCGAGGAAGATTGACAGTCATCTTGTGTTTCTTCCATTTTCTAATAATTGCGCCAACAGTTGCCTTCTCTCCAAGCTGCTGGCCTATTGTTCTGTAACCCATCCCAGCCTTGTGCAGGTCTACAATTTTGTTCCTGGTGTCCTTAGACAGCTCTTTGGTCTTTGCTACAGTGGAGAGGTTGGAGTGTGATTGATTGAGTGTGTGGACAGGTGTCATTTAAACAGGTAACAAGTTCAAACAGGTGCAATTAATACAGGTAATGAGTGCAGAGTTGGGAGGATTTTTAATGAAAAACTAACAGGTCTATGAGCGCCAGACTTCTTGCTGGTTGGTAGTTGATCAAATACTTATTTCAAGCAATAAAATGCTGTTTAATTATTTAAAAATCATACAATGTGATTTTCTGGATTTTTTTTAGATCCTGTCTCACAGGTGAAGTGTACCTACTATAAGAATTACAGACCTCTCCATTCTTTGTAGGTGGGAAAAGGTGCAAAATCGGCAGTGTATCAAATAATTATTCTCCCCACAGTAGGTGCTCCAATATCATGACTATGTACATTGAAAAATCCAATAAAGACTGAGTTTAAACATACCCAGTAGGCATCAGTATTATGTCGCAATTTGTGCATTTATTATGCCCTTTCTAAATTTTTGCACCTTGGCAGCATGGCTTAAGGGGGAAAAAGGCACGGTATCTTTCATAAGGGGCAAACATGTTGACACAGAATTATGATGCAAAATGAGCCAATAAGTGTACCTTAAATTAAAAGTGACTAAATAGGCACCAAATTAATCATCCACCATGGACCATAATTATAAATTTGGTACTGGATCAAAATATCTAATCCAAGTTTGCACAGTCTTAACACCTTTCCGACGAGGTCAGTAATAGTACGTAGCTGCGCCCTGTGCCTTATGGACCAGCTACGTACTATTACGCGCGATCTTTAATGCGACTTCGGTCGCGGTAATCGCATTACATTTCCGGCGCCTTCTTACCTTAGGGAAGATGCGTCGTCATCCTGGGTGGTGTCGCCGCTTCCCCGCTACCATGATCGCTGTGATTGGCTGTTCAATTCTGAACAGCCAATCACAGCATTTCTCACTATTTCCGGCAATCAGATTGCCTGAAAGAGCGATGTGCAGCCTAGGATTAGCGCTCCTAAGAGCACCGATCCTAGGCTATTGCTTAGTAACCCCAGCCCTGGCCTCAAACCTCTCTGATCGGTTCGATCACTGATTACATCGTTCTCACCAATCAGAGCGCCGACTGTGCAGTGACCGGGCAGTCACGGGGCAGTGACCAGCTTGTGCCCTGCCTGTCACCACCCCATGACCCCCTGTGATGCTGCACAGGCCCCAGCCACCTCTGATTGGAGTGATCAATGATGACATCGATCACTCCAGTCAGAGTGCCTGACCACAGGTGTCCAGGCAGTGATCAGCTTGTGACCTGCCTGTCACCGCCCCATGACCCCCTGTGATGCTGCACAGGCCCCAGCCACCTCTGATTGGAGCGATCGATGATGACATCGTTCGCTCCAATCAGAGTGCTTGACCACAGATGACCGAGCGGTCACGGGGAGGTGACCAGCTTGTGACCTGCCTGTCACTGCCCCATGACCCCCTGTGATGCTGCACAGGCCCCAGCCACCTCTGATTGGAGCGATCGATGATGACATCGATCGCTCCAATCAGAGTGCTTGACCACAGATGACCGAGCGGTCACGGGGAGGTGACCAGCTTGTGACCTGCTGTCACCGCCCCATGACCCCCTGTGATGCTGCACAGGCCCCAGCCCCACATAAGAGGTATCAGCGTAGTCAGGAGAAATTGCACAACAACTTTTGGGGTCCAATTACACCTGTTACCCTTGTGAAAATAAAAAAAATTGGGGTCTAAAGTAAAATTTTAGTGAAAAAAAATGTTAAATGTTTATTTTCTCCTTTCACGTTCAATTTATTTCTGTGAAGCACGTGAAGAGTTAATGAACTTTTTGAATTTGGTTTTGAGCACATTGAGGGGTGCAGTTTTTAGAATTGTGTCACTTTTGGGTATTTTCTGTCATAAAGGCCCCTCAAAGTCACTTCAAATGTGATGTGGACCCTAAAAAAAATGGTTTTGTAAATATTGTTGTAAAAATGAGAAATCGCTGATCAACTTTTAACCCTTATAGCTTCCTAACAAAAAAAAAAATTTTAGTTACAAAATTGTGCTGATATAAAGTAGACATGTGGGAAATGTTATTTATTCATTTATTTTGTGTGACATATCTCTCTGATTTAAGGGCATGAAAATTTGAAGTTTGAAAATTGTGAAATTTTCAACATTTTCATCAAATTTCCATTTTTTTACACAAATAAGCGTGTCATAGCGAAGAAATTTTAACATTATCATGAAGTACAATATATCCTGAAAAAACAATCTCAGAATCAGGGGGATCCGTTGAAGTGTTCCAGAGGTATTACCTCATAAAGTGACAGTGGTCAGAATTATAAAAATTGGCCTGGTCATTAATGCGCAAACCACCTTCCAGGGTTAATATTAGGTCTCATTCACATGTCCGTGTTTAAACACATACGTGAGAAAATAGTACCAGTGACATCAGCATATCGTATCAGTGTATGATCCGTGTGTCCATTTTTACCATCAGTGTGTCTATGTGTTTTTCATGGATGGATAAATAAATCAATTACAAAGCTTCTCGTATACTTGGCAATAACAAGTACAGACAACCCACGGACTGTACACTAATACCATCTGTGTGCTGTACGTGTTTTTCAGTGGATCCTTATACTTGTATAGTCATGTTTCATGGGTGCTGCATGAAAAAATGGTCACGTCTCCATGAGTTTTGCACATACACACAGTCCGTGAATAAACACAGACATGTGAATAGCACCATAGATAATAACAGCTATGTGTCCTATCCATGAAAAACAACAAAAACGGATAGAACACGTATGTGCAACACGCATGTCTGAATGAGGCCAGAGACTAGATTAGTAAACTTTCCCAACTATCCATGGACATAGATATGATAACCTGTATGCAAACATACATTACTGACTAAACTCACAATAGAAATATTTCTGATGGATGTTCTTCATTACTAACCAGGTTTATTTCTAAAAAATAAATTTACACCCCACCTCACTATTCCTAGCTAGACTGTACTATCTATGGCTACACACTGTCATATTTTAAGCTATGTTTTATCTGAGCAAATTTTAACACATTTTTATGGCAATGCATGCAGCGCTAGGCTTCTCAATAAAAAGAAACAAAAAAACATTACGAAACCTGACGGACCCCAGTTTAAGTCAGAGGGGTCAGTTGGTTTGTACTCATCGCATAATAGATCAGACACTGTGCCTTTGTTTCTGTTACAAATGGAAGCCACATTAAAGATGTGAACAAAGCTTTATTTAATCTAAGGCCACGTTCACACGTTCAGTATTTGGTCAGTATTTTACATCAGTATTTATAAGCCAAAACCAGGAGTGAGTGATAAATACAGAAGTGGTGACGTGTTTCTATTATACGTTTCCTCTGATTGTTCCACTCCTGGATTTGACTTACAAATACTGAGGTAAAATACTGACCAAATACTAAATGTGTGAACATGGCCTAAATTGTTATAAAATTGTGCTATAAGTAGTTTTTTAATACATGGCTATCAGCTATTGGATCCTACTACTAGTTTTGAACAGGCAAAACCTAAGACAGAAACAAAATGCTGTGGGTAACAAAAAAGTAATAGTGCATATAAATAACATAGGATACTTAGTAAACATTGCTCTTAATCAAATAAAGTGTAAAAGCCATCCCTCCACCACTGAGGTGTACCCAATCGGGATGGTTCCACTGCTAACCTCTAGCATTAAAACCTTACCATGTGTCAAAAATGACCTCAATGTGAATAAGAGCCAAGCTGGACCAGGGTCCAGCTATGGACACCTAGCAATAAAAATACAAAAACATAGCTTTTAATACTAGAGGTTAGGACTATTCCGATTCGCTACACCTTGGCGCTGGTGGGATGGCTTTAATGCTTTTTTTTATCAAAAACTGTGTTTACTAAGTACCCTCTGTTATTTATATTTATTATTATAATAATATGTAATAATTATTATGAAAAAACCTGAAGGTCTGAACTGAAACGTAAGTAGATGTGCATGCAAAATGTAAATGCATGTTCACAGAAGGCCATTAAACAGAGAGAAACCAAAGACAAGAAAAATACCCAAGTAACTGAAAGTAAATGTATAAATCGCACAGTGCAAAAATAATGATAAATAATAAAGGGTATTTAGTTAACATAATTTTATGTCCCATAAGGGTTGCCATGAAGTGGCGGGATGGCTTTCACATTATTTTGATCAAAATTATGTTAACTAAATACCCTTTATTATTTATCATTATTTTTGCACTGTGCGATTTATACATTTACTTTCAGTTACTTGGGTATTTTTCTTGTCTTTGGTTTCTCTCTGTTTAATGGCCTTGTGCGAACATGCATTTACATTTTGCATGCACATCTACTTAGTTCAGACCTTCAGGTTTTTTCTTTGCAGTTAGTATGCTTAGTGCATATGAAAGGGTGTGGCCGCCCTTTGTCTGGGCTGAGACGCTCATTCTGCCCCGGTCTTATGCTCACACTAGTAATCTAGTCTCTCTGCCCTTGTCCATATGTATGTCATTTGACAAATGGTAAGGTTTTTAATATTAGAGTTAGGACTGTCCCATAAGGGTTACCGTGACGTGGCGGGATGGCTTTCACATTATTTTGATCAAAATTATGTTAACTAAATACCCTTTATTATTTATCATTATATTTGCACTGTGCGATTTATACATTTACTTTCAGTTACTTGGGTATTTTTCTTGTCTTTGGTTTCTCTCGTAATAATTATTATATATTATTTATATTTTTACTTTCTTACAGCAGGGTATATGTTCATTTTCTTTCTTAGTTTTTTTCTGTTTAATGGCCAGTGTGAACATGCTCCTACACGTTGCATGAATACCAACTTATACTTCAGTTAATTTCTTTCAGTTTTGCTTACGTTTAGAACAAGGAAAGATCAAATGTTCTTAAGCCTGTTTATAGGATACAGGAAAGCAATAAGAACTTACAGTCCTCATTTACTTATTTGCTCTTAATCTGATTGCCCCAGATAGAAGTCGAAGCAATTCAGCCTATAACAAAATATTACTATTTTTTTTAATATGCAATCTTAATAGATATAGTAAATGAAAGTCGAAGGTGCAGTTCATGAACAAATATGAAGACAAAAATGAAACTATATATTTGACCAGTTCATATTAGAAGAGAAGAGATAGGATATTTAAACCATTTGCCAGAAAGTTTGTCTACCATAACCCAAAAACACCTGAATATTTGCTTAGTTTTCATTTATTTCAGAAGCTTTCGATGTGCATACTTGCTAGTAACAAATCTGTTGTACGTATGCATTACCATACTCTCATTCTTTGATCTACTTATACAAATTGTTTTTGTAATGTTCTTTCTCTACATTTCACATTGCTCAGTGGGAAAACATCTACTTTTCTTGTAAAATGTTCAGTTTGTGAATAAATCTAAATAAATAGACATAATTTAAAAACACAGAAATACAGATATAGATAGAAACCATAAATAGAGATAATTGTAACTGTTTAATTTCTCCAGATTTTCGTTTAACTGAAAGTATTATGAACAACAACATATATTTTGTAAATTAGATTTAGGCCACGTTCACACGTTCAGTATTTGATCAGTATTTTACATCAGGATTTGTAAGACAAAACCAGAAGTGGAACAATCAGAGGAAAAGTATAATAGAAACATGTCACCACTTCTGCACTTTTCTCCCATTCCTGATTTTGGATTACAAATACTGAGGTAAAATACTGACCAAATACTGAACATGTGAACATGGCCTAAATGTAACTAATTTCATAAAAATAATTGATGTGGATTTTACATTTACGGAATGTAAACTGAATGCTACCGATTTTCACATCAGATTTAATCCCTTTCAAGGACGGGTGAAATCAGCAGCAAAATTTATGCCGAAATCTGCTTGTATTATATTCGCTCTTTGTTGCGTATTCTGTGCAGATTTGTATCTTGCAATTGCAGGCCAAGATTTGACAGTATAGTGTACCCATACTTTTCCATTGACCTTTCCATAGACCATAAAGCAATTTTACAAAAAGTTGACTTCAAACATCTCTTATTGAGTGGTAAAAGAAAAAGTGACTGACAAACGCACTGAGCGCTAGACATTTAGAATAGCCTTACATATTGGGTTACTGACAGTCTAGTGACATAACACAGCCGAAGCACTTTTATGATTATATGACTTTTGGCTTCTGACTGATATATTTGATGAGAAGATATTAATATTTAAAATACATAAGGAATGTGCTGTATATATGTACATGTAACTATTCTAGCAACTTTGAATATGTCTCATGCATTATAGATGAATGCATATCTGTTATAAAAACATTTCAAAGATTTACACACAATGTAAACCATTTGTCTCTAGAGCAGCTGAATAGTTGCACTGATACATAGTATACATAATATGCTCCAGTATATAGTGTGGTGGTGATTGCACGGCACTGCGGAGATCATTGATTAGTAAATAAAAGGTGACATTAATGAAATATAACAGAGAGGGTGATATGGAATAATGATCGCTGCAGTTATATTAGGAAATGCGGCAGTGACAGATTCTTATTTTTTTATTATTGGTAATGTCCTATATAGGAAAAAAAACTGCTGTGTTGCAGTTGTAAAAGCTTAAGCAGTGATGTTTTTTGTCATTTACATTAGATCTATAAATGGACTTGTGAAGAACTTTAGATTTGTGGTTAATGCAGGGGGATTAGACTAGAAATTACATGTTACAATGACTTCTGTCAGAAAATTCTAGAATAAAACATTTACAGATTCCCAGAAAAAAGGAATTTAGGAGACTTGACCACCATCATAAGGCAGAAGATAAGTTAGTATTCTAAAAGTATATACAATATACAGTATATATGATTATATCAAACTGTGCAACCATATCAACATGAGAAATACTGTATTTTTAGCACAATAAGTCACATCTGACTAGAAGACTCAGTTACATTTAGAAGGGTAGGAAATAAAGATTTTAGATCAGAAGTAGAGTTCACTAAATGTATATTTAAAATTAACCAAGATAAGCAGCAGATTAATTACATTTTTCGCCAATATCAGCAATATTATTTGTTGTTGACTATAAATTATGTATAAAGTAGAAATCCTGAAAAAATGAAAGAGGTGGTCCACTACATTGTATAATGCCCCCATCAATTTATACCTTTTAAATAAGTCTTTTTGTAAATACCTTCTGCTGCCATATGTGCCTGTCAGCAGCGCTATCGTTTCTCGCGAAGTCCACATTTCGTGACCCTGGCTGCAGCTGCGACTGACATTCGCATGCACCCCCCTGATTGACTAGGCTGTAGGCGGTGTTTCACCGCACGTCACAGCCCAGTATCCAGCATGCGCTTGCGGCCAATGAAGGCAGAGGAGAGCGCGCACTGGATACTAAACATCACCCACAGCCCAGTCAATCAGGGGGGTGCATGCAACTGGGTCACGCCTGGGCGAATCCAGGAAATCCAGAAGTTGACGTGACATCAGCGGATATCAGAGGCGGCTGCAGCTGGGGTCATGTGATGTGAGCAGGGATAGCGCTTAACCAGCACCTGTGCACAAGTTCCCTGCTCCACAAGGCTGTACAGACGGCAGGGAGAAGAGTGCCATCCATACAGGGGAAACAGTGCAGGCGCGGGATCAGGCCAGTTACTGCACATCACAGAGCCCTGTGACGTGCAGGAGAGGTGGGGTAAGTATGATAATAGGGCTAGTCGGCGCAGATTTCCTGGCATCTGGGGGATGCGAAGCCTAGCAGAGATCATTTAATAAAAATGTGATTACACAGAAACCAGACCGCTAATATGGGCCATGCAGGTAGGTATAAATTCACATTTCTATCACCTGTATGCCCATATTAGCAGTCTGAAAAGTCCCAGGGGGTGACAGATTCCCTTTAAGTTAGGATAGAGTTAATGTTTGGGAGTAACCCACAAGAGTGGTATTAGTGTTAGGGCATGTGATTGCTTCCTGTGAGTTAGGGAGTTTGAGTTTGGATTGCGAAGTGAGTAATGTTGCCTAAAGGGTGATCCTTAGTGAGAAGAGACTAAGACGAGGGATAGTGTGGTCTTGAAGAAAAGTGATTGATGAGACACAGTGGCCTTTAGGAGAAGGGTCCTTGGAGAGGATGCTGAGTCACAAAACCCAGAGCTTGTAACACAGAAGGTAACGGATCTTAGCAGGACTGAGTACGGCGGACTACTAGTGGTCCCAAGTGCAAGAGTTCCAGGGTGCCAGTAATGGAAGAAATAGGACGCGGAACCACTAAGCAAGTAAGAAGACTTAAAGCGTTAAAGCTAGAATGTGGCAAAGTAAGGAGAAACAGTGTGTCTCACTAGCCCTGTAGAATTACAGAGGAAGGATTCTGTGTGAAAAATGCTTCATACTGTAAAGGAAATGTCCATAAGACTTTATACCCGCTATCTGTTGTATTTAACCCTTACCAAGTTACCATTCAGTAAAGAGGTTTTTTTGGAATGGAAGTCTCTCTCATTGAACTGTGAAACATCTGGTCCTGGACAGCCCTCAACATCGTCTACATGCGCCTGCACGGGGGTAAAGCCCTCATAGCACAAGTCCACACACCCAGCCAAGTCCCCCACTTTCATTTAACGTGCCGGGGTGTAAAAGTAGACGAGTGCCTTGCCTGTGGCTACCGCGCCACGTTACACTAAGACAGTGAGGAAGTGTGTCAAAGAAGGCAAAATAAATAGGAAGAATGTGGGGATCAAACATGCTGTGTCATGAAACTGTATTGCTACATGGAAGTGTTGAAGTGATCATCGCTGAGTTGAAATCTCTTTTAAAAACAGAAGCTGGAACCTTTAAGAAATATTCCTGCTATTCTCTGCATATACCGTTATACAAGTTTGACAGTACAGTTTCTTTTTGTAATTTGCAGTCTCTCTTGTCCTGGTATGACTAAAGATTCCCCATATTTGTGCTGTCTGAAGGCATACTACCACCTGGCGAACAGACGGTTACAGGAAACATCACACACATATGAAAAAGATTATTTTTCACTGATGTGTTGGGGCACTATGTCAGATCTCGCCAGTGTGCCCCTTACACTGCAAAAAAAGAATAAAAAAAGAAACAAATATAGGTAAAACATAAAGCATGCAGTGCAACCATCAAACTAACAGAGCCATTGTTTCAGTCTGGGAAAATATCCTCAACTTAAATAGTCACTGTTATTTCACTAAAATTCTCTACATTTGATAGGCAGTGTACAAATGAGGAAAACTGTAGATCACTTTATTTACAAAAATTTTGTCTGACCCCTGCAAAAATGCCCTAAAAATGCCCTCAAGATGTCTCCCTCTTCTGTAACTTGCTGTCCACTGTCTATTGTTAAACGTTTATTCTCAAAATCGCAATGTGGTTTTATAACAATATACACTTGTACGCATATATTTATTCATTTATGTCAATAAAAGACATTTTTAAATCTGCTCTATTTTGCACATATCACCCACCTAAGGATGCCCCTTTAAGCTCAATTAACCCTTCAATTGCCTTTGGAAACATCCTGCAGCTACAGGGACCCCAGTTAATCCTGCACAGTGCAGTCTCTCTCTCAATCAGCTGGCATCATGCCATGTGCCATGTCTAGCTTCTACTTTGAGGGATGATGTCACGGAAAGGGGCGGCACTTCCTCTATTTCAGTACTGAGCTCATACCTGCATGCAGTGGTGTGCGAATGTGCTGGTAGCTAAGTAGACCGATGTACTGCAGGTTAGAGCTGTATATATAGAAGACAAAAAGTAAAGATATACTGTAGGATACACTGTATACAGATGAGACAGGAAGGTGGGATATGCTGTAGGATGGGCTGTATATAGAGGGGTTATAAATTTGAGATATGCTGCAGGATGGGTTGTATTTAGGGAGCTGAAGGGAGATATTTACTGCAGAGAGACTAATGGTAATTGAGCTGTGCTATTGCCTTTTGCAGAGGTTTGTGATGTGAAACTGCATATGCAACTTTATTGATGCATATGACAAAGGATTATCTTTTGCTGTTAACACAGCAGCATTTGCAGTTTCATATCAATGATAGACAACAAACATAGCTTTGCACTGTCATTGTGGAGGAATGCAGAAAACATGAGCTCTGCTAGAACCAGCTAATGATATTAAACCACACTGCAGCTATACTAACATAGATGGCAGAAGATAAAAATGATCAGGCAGGTTAATGCACAGAAGCTGGCAGTGCACAGAAACATAATGTGAATTGTACACTTAGATTAGCTTGATGATATCTCCGAGAGATGGGGGTTGTCAGGATCGCACAGTAGAGGTGGATTGTTCTGTAACACAAAGGACAAGCAAAGTGCTGCTGTACAATATAGTTTTAGCAAATAAAAATGTGACAAGCCATTATCCTATGTGAAGCTGGATGCACGGTGGGACATATAGAGATGAA
This sequence comes from Phyllobates terribilis, assembly GCF_046119375.1. NCBI lineage: Eukaryota > Metazoa > Chordata > Amphibia > Anura > Dendrobatidae > Phyllobates > Phyllobates terribilis. Next base: position 403,584,055 of record NW_027362762.1, read on the forward strand.
AAACGACACAAAGGTGCAAGAAAGAAACGTCTTAACTGTAAACATCTTAATTGCTGCAGAATATGTTGGCACTGTGTACATAATAATAATAATTTTATTATTATTATTTCTACATTGGGCTTAGTCTGTATATTAACAATTAGTATGCATTTACTGTGCTTTGTGAAAAATAATATGATTCTTGGAATAACCCTTGAAGTCAGATCTGTTGCTGTACACAGAGCAGATAGAGATCTCCCTTTCATGCTCAGCTTATCCAATGTTATTCTTGTTCTCTGGAAATCCTTGTCCTGTACCTTCAGAAACCAGCTCTGCTGCACCATGATAATTAACTTTTCAGTTTTGATTATTTCCCCAAGCAGTTGTAATCTATTTTAGCAGTAAATCACAGAAATTGTCACCGTCTGCAACAGCTCTGTATCTGATCCATACAGAAAAACATTTATATACAAATAGGATTGTCAGTCACTGAAAAGGATCAAACTGAGGAGAGTAACTATTCAACTATTCATCTTGTTGTCAACTGGATCTCTCCTCTCTCTTATTATGCTGAGACCTCCATCCAGAGGCAGATCTAGGTTTTCCTGCACCCAGGGTGAAAATTCAATTTGGTGTCCCCTCCTACACACAGCTTAAGTGGTTTGAGTAATTGTCATGTGACTACTCATATGTGATTTGCACACTTATAGTCACGTGCCGATGAGCTGCTCTTCTTGATTCTCTCAATATTCAGTGAAAAACTACAGCCCCTGCTTCACTGACAAAAGCAGGAAGAGAAGCAATTCGGCACATGACCATTAGTATGAAAATCGCATAAGAGTGGTCATGTGATGACAGCTGGAATTGGCAAGCAGAGCCAAATCCTGACAGTGAGTATATTACATGCTGTAAAGAGTGGCATGCTACAGTGTTTAATTTTATAATTAAAGGGGTTATTTAGGTATGTGATGAAAGTCTGCAGTCACCATGAAAGCGTGAAGTGCGCACACTCTGAGGATTTAGAAGTCCACAGTCAGAGTCATTGCAGACTTTCATCATTAACCTGTACAAGCTCTTTAATGTTCCTAACAAATATAAATGTAGTAACCCTTAAAGGGGTTTTCCCATGAACAAAAGTTCATTTTAATCAATAGATCTTGGAATAATAATAATTTCCACAATTGGATGTGTTTAAATAAAATGTCCCTGTGCAGAGATAATCTTATAAATGAGCCCCTGCCGTGTACTGTGTAATGGTTGTGTCTGACCGTGCAGGAACATGGTCTGATCATACCACATCTCCTGGGCAGGGGAGGAAGCAAAAGAGAGTGTACAGACATTACAGCATAGGATTCTTTTTATGAGGTAAAACATTTCCCGGCCTGTTTTTAAACAATGTGTTTTCTTGAAAGAAACAATCATTTGCGATCCCATGCTGTAATGTCTGTATAGTTTTTCATTCTCCCCCCGTGCCCAGAATCAGTGGTATGATCAGACCATGTTCCTGCACGGTCAGACACAGCCATTACACAGTACATAGCAGGGGCACATTTATAAGATAATCTCAGTACAGGAACATTTTATTTTAACACATCCAATTGTGGAACTTATTATTATTCCAAGATCTATTGATTAAAATAAACATTTGATTGTGCGAAAAACCCTTTAACTTGTCAGATGGCACAGTACTTCATTAATGTAGCCATGTATCCCTTAATATAATAAGCTATGAATTGTTATACGTGTGCAGAGTCAGAACCAATAATATCACAAGAATCTACAACTCCCAGTATGTTTTTAACAATGTTAAGGAAATACTGGAAGTTGTTTGTAGCAGTCACTAGAACCTCCATCAGTACAGAAATATATCACCAGAACCACCAGCAGCACAGAAATATATCATCAGAACCATCAGCAGTACAGAAATACAGCATCACCACCCCATCAGTACAAAAATACATCACCAAAATTACCATCAGTACATGAGCACATCACCAGAACCACCATCAGTGCATAAATACATCACCAAGACTACCATAAATACACCAGAACCAGCATAAGTAGCGAAATACAGCATCACAACCCCCTTCAGTACATAAATACATCACCAGAACCACCATCAATACATGAAAACAACACCAGACACTCCATCAATATATGAAAACATCACCAGAACCACCATCAGTACATAAATATATTACAAGAACCCACAATGAATACAACATCAGAAACACTATCAATATATAAATACATCACTAGAACCACCATCAGTGCATGATTACATCACCAGATCCACCATCAGTACATAAATACATCAATAGAATTACCATCAATACTGAAATAAAGCATCACAACCTCCTTCAGTGCAGGAATATATCACCATAACCACCATCAGTACAGAAATACAGCATCACAACCCCAATTAGTACAGAAATACAGAACCAGAACCACTATCAGTACATGAATACAACCCTAGAAACAATATCAATATATGAATACATCACCACCACCATCATTACAGGAATACATCAAAAGAACCACAATCAGTACAGAAATATAGCATCACAACCCCCATCAGTACAGAAATTCACAACCAGAACTACCATCAGTACATGAGTACAACACTAGAAACAATAGTATATGAATACATCACCATAATCACCATCAGTACATGAATACAACCCCAGAATCAACAATATATGTATTCATCACCATAACCATATTAACCACGATCTATGCATTAATACATCACCAGAACCATCATGAATACATAAATAAATCACCAGAACCACCACTAGTACAGGAATACATCACCAAAACCACCATCAGTGCAGTAATACAGCATTAAAAACCCCAATCAGTACAGAAATACTCCACCAGAACCACCATCAGTACTTGAAAGTAGCATCAAGCTTACTACCACAGTCACTTGTAATGTTAAGTCAGCCCCATATACATTTGTATTGCATGAATCTACAACTTCCAGTATGTCCTTAATAATGGTAAGGGGATATGGGTTGTTGTTCTTACCAGTCATCATCATACTGTGGACAATACAGGAACCTCAATACTGATGTCTCACATTTCTCTCCCCTACTGTCTCTTCATACATTCCCCCCCACCCTTCCCATACTGTCTCCTCACATATTTTCCCCTCCCTCCCTACATGTCTCCCTGCCAATTGTACCAAGAGCAAGTGCACTGCTTGCCCCTCACTAAATAGACCTCTGCTTACGTTTCCGGACTATAGTATGCACTATGATGTATTAGATCTATATGTTGAGGTTACTTTGATATTAATTAAGCTGTGTTCGTGTTAAGGAGCTTGAGAGGGATAGGATACAGTCTTAAGAGACCTCACTGTGTAATAGATGTCTTTATAGAGAAATTGGAATGCTACTGATTTGCAGCGAATCAATTCTTTTTGAAAAATTTGCCAAAGCTTCAAAAGATTTGCGCATTTCTTGTCAGGACATAATAAGAAGCACTGGACCTACAAGTCTATGTATTTAATTAATGTTGTGATGAAATGACAGACACACTTTACTATACAGTGGGGAAAATAAGTATTTGATACACTGCCTATTTAGCAAATTTTCCCACCTACAAAGAATGGAGAGGTCGGTAATTTTTATCGTAGATACACTTCAACTGTGAGAATAGAATCTAAAAATAAAAACCAGAAAATCATATTGTATGATTTTACAATAATTAAATTGCATTTTATTGCATGAAATAAGTATTTGATCATCTAACAACCAGCAAGAATTCTGGCTCTCACAGACTTGTTAGTTTTTCTTTAAGAAGCCCTCCTACCCTGTACTCATTAGTAGTGTTGAGCCACCCCCGTAGTGTTCGAGTTCGGTTCGGTTCGTCGAACACCCGTGTGTTCGCCGAACTGTTCGTCGAACTGTTCGTCGAACACCTTCGAACACCGTTAAAACCAATGGCAGGCAAACAAAAACACATAGAAACACATAGAAAACACCTTCAAAGGTGTCCAAAAGCTGACAAACTGCTCAGAAGACACAACTAACACATGGAAAAGTGACAAGTACATATAGTCATGCGAAAAGAAAAGAGGTGGAGGAGTAAAAGGAGGGGGAGACACAGATATAGGCATGTCATGCCCTTCTAAAATCCAAAAAGTGAGAAGCCGAGACGGCCAGTCCGCTCCTGCCCGTGCCACCTCCGTGTCGCCGGGTTTGTGCCAGAGCCGCGGTGAACCCTGACGGCCAGCCCCCCTCTCCCAATACTGGTGCCTGTCCGCTGGTGGGTCGAGAGAGCCCCCCTGTGGTGGAGGCAGCTGTAAGCTTTTTAATTTAAATTGTCCCTCTAATTTGAATGAATACACTTTAAATCCATTTACAAGGATCTATTGGAGGGCAAGTCTCATGCCAGCAGCCGCCTAATTCCAGCTCCAGTAGCGTCCACTAAAGCTGCTGCAGTTAAAAAGCTTTTATAAGGATCGAGCTCGGCTGTCCACCGCAAGGCATCCTAGTGCCAGTCCCAGCCCCTATGCCTTGGGGTGCCTCCTGATGCTCTTCACTAAGTATCCCGTGGTCCCGAATCATTTCCTTTGAAAAAATTAAGTGTCCAAACTACAGGTGGTGTAGCTTGCTTAACAGCCGGGATAATCCGCTGACTAGCAGACTCTGCTACTAGGCACAAAGTATTTCCTGGGCTAGATGCAGTTAAAAATTTGTAAGTAGATACTCTCGTTGGATGCTGAGAAAGCATTCCATAGAGTCTCCTGGCACGCAATATATGATTCTCTTAAAAAGCTTGGGGTAGGGGTCTAGGGGACCCTTTTATAGCCAAAATCACGGCCCTGTATCACAATACGTCACCTAGGCTGAAGATAAATGGAACTGTAGCACCCAGGGCTCGGTTGCTACAGACGTATTGCACCTCACCCAGAGGTGTGATATCTCACTCTCAGATAAGGATGGAGTGTGGATCAGGACCCGACACCTGCATGCATTACACCACATTGCCGTGGGGCAGGGCGACCAATATGCCCCTGAGATGGGCACGACAGTCCCTGTCCCTGGCTGGAGTGGGGGGAGGGAACACTGAGGAAGGGGAACCCTGCAGTGCAGGAGCAGGGAGGAAGCAGTTCCTGGGTGCATTGAGAAGGGAGTATAAAAGGTGGGCACCATCTTAGTTCAGTGCAGAGAAGTCTGAGCAGAAGTGGCAGGGAGCAGGGGCTCTGCATGAGCTCTGCTCCGGAGGCGGGCCTAGTAACAGAGGCCCAGGCCTGCAAGAGGGAGAAGGAAGGAAGAGGAGCGGAGAAGGCTCCAGGAACGAGGAATGAAGGGATCCCAGGGGTGCGGACGGGCGAGTCGCCACCGCACGCCCGAATCCACCTGCGTGGAGGGGTCAGGCCAAAGGGGGAGACCGGTCCCCGAACTAGTGGAGGCAGGAAACGACCCTCAGCTAGAAACCGGAGGCTCTGACATTTTATGTGGCGCAGCCCCTTGCTCCACCCGCTAGGAAGGCACCACATAGGGTCAGGGAAACTGGCGCCAAGTTTACCAAGAGGAGGCCCGAGGCAGCCGGACAGAAGTGTTGGTAAGAAAGGCCAGACAAAGGACACACAAAGGGGGTCCTGTGAAGCGCTCCAAAGTTATCTGGGAGTTGTCTGAGCCCCTCACCTGGTGAGCACAGTACGACGTGGGCAGCCGTTACCTGCAGACGTGGTCTGGATAATAAGAACTGTGAGTAAAGGCCCTGAACTGCATCACTGACTCCGTGTCGTTACTGCTGCTGCCCTGCACCATCACCCCCATCCTCCGCATACACTGCCCTGAGGCTATACTCCTCCCGTGGGGAGTTATGCTACGCTCTGCTGCACCCACAACACCAGCCTTAGCGGTCTGCCCTGTAGCGGCGGTTCACTCTGACCGCAATCCACGGGTGGCGTAGTCGGACATTTAAACATCAAAACCACATAAATAGTTCCGCCACTGGTTTGACCGCCCTGAGCCACGGAACCGGATCGCCGCCACGAAGACTACAGCCACCAGCATCCACCAAAAAGGGTCCGGCTCCGGGTGTCCCAAGGCCCAGGGGGTGCGTCAGAACATTTTCATCACCTTTCACAATCACCAATGGGACAAGGCAGGGATGTCCTCTGTCCCCTCTCTTATACATCCTAGTGACGGAGCACCTGCTCTCATCAATTCGCCATAACCCCAATATTAGGTGGATTGAGGTGGGAGGCACCGAGTACAAGTGCTCTCTATTTGCTGATGATGTCCTAGTATATATCACTCAATCACATATATCCATCCCTGCTGTTATGGCTGAAATAGATCACTTTGTTACATGGTAAAATTTTAAAATCAATGCAGCGAAGTCTGAGGCCCTCGATGTCTCCCTCCCTAAATCCATATAGGATTCCATCCAGTCCAACTTTCCCTTTGCCTGGCCCTCACAGGGTATCAAATACTTAGGAATTCCTATTCATAGAGACCTCTCCCATCTATGTTATCTTAATTTTGGGCCCTTTATTGAACAATTCCATACAGACCACGGTTGGCAAGTTGGAACTGTGAGATTCACTACGTGCACCACTGGTATTTTGTGGAAAAGCACATGTAAGATTCTGCAACAGTCTCTGCTGATACTCCTGCATGCGTGCATCCCTTTCTATGGCAGGAAAGGCAGCATTTCTGTAGCCAAGAGCTTGCAGATGGTGAAATTCAACCTCTTAGCTTTCTCATGGCTAGGAGGAAATGGTCTTTTACTTGTCCACATCTGAGGGACCGAGGGCTGGCTATTGTGCTTAGACGGGGTTGATAAGGGTGTCCCCGGCAAACTGCCGGTCTGTGAGGAAGATGCAGGCGGACATGTTAGGTTGCCTTGATCCAAAGGTGGTGCTATCGATGTCGGACAGCGCTCAAGACCAGCTGGTGTTACCACCTCCAAAGAAAATGATGACCTGCCAATCACGCTGGCTGTTGCGGGTAAAGAGGTGGCAGGTCTGCGCCCCAAAACAGGTGTGACTGCTGTCCCCCCAGTCACAGAGGATGAAGAGGCCGCGGATGCACAAGATATGGCAGACGGTGGTTGGCCCGGCCGGCTAGACCGCATTGTAGCACACTGAGCTTCCCACTGCAACTTATGCTTCATGTCCATGTGCCGGTTCATGCATGAAGTACTCAAACTATGTATTTTTTGGCCTCTACTTAGCTTTTGCTGACAAATGTTACAGATAACACGAGTTGGGTCATCTTTATCGATCTGAAAAAATGCCCAGGCTATGCAAGGCTTAGCACCCATGCGACCTGAAGAGCCACCACGACTTGTGGTGAGAGGCAGAGTTGTGTTTGAGGATGCAGTTGTTGACGTGCTTCCAGTACTACGTCTCTGTCCAGGAAGGCGCAACCTGACCTCGTCGTCACTAGCATCTTCCTCCACCTCCTCTGCTGACCTCATCTCTTGGCTGACTGTGGGTTGACAGTAAGTGGGATCTCCGACCTCATCATCATCACCCTGTGCGTTATCACACCCGTCGTCCTCAGAGCCAACCTGTTCCTGCCCTGACAAAAAACTAAAGTTGTCGCTCCAATCAGGTATTTGAGTCTTATCATCGTCTTCCTCATTGTCTCCACCAACAGGAGTTACAGTTTGGGAATGAGGGTCTACATTATGGTCAGAACCTTCTGCGTCTGGTCCTGGATCCGACTCATAAAGATTCTGGGCATCAGTGCAGATCATTTCCTCGTCTGGATTCACAGAAGCGCTGGAGTCGACCTCTGATTCCCAGGCTATAGTATGAGTAAACAGCTCTGCAGACTCAACCATCTGTTCTACCTCATACTCAGACGGGCAGCTGGAGATTTGGGAGCTGTGAGGAAGCAAGTGCGATTTGGGTGACACCTTTGAGGACTGGAGTATTTGTGATGTTGAAGTTGATGTGGAGGAGAGCCCACTTAAAGGAGCACTTGATATCCGTTGAAGCACCTGCTGTTTTTGTGCCTCATCTGGAATTTGTAGCGATTGGCGTGGCCGTAAGAAAGGGATCTTATCACATTGTCCGCTAAAAGAAGTAGACATTTTAGTTTGGCTGGAAGATGGTCTTTCTTCTGCACCTACCCCACGGACACAACCTTTTTTCCCCTTCCCAACACGCCTATTCCCCTTTCCACCAGCAGCAGGCCTTTTTCCACTCATTTTGGTGGTTAACTAATTCACAACTCTGGAGTTGTTTGCACAAAAAAACAATGGATGGTAACCGAGCAGAGCTGAGTGGCCAAACTGTGGTATTAGGCCAAAACTATTGGCTGGGTTAGATGCAGAAAAAAATTATTTTTAATTTGCAACCTGATGGAGGTCAGTATAGATGGGCTAATAGACCAAGTCCCACACACCGCTAGAAGCCCAAATATTTTTTCAGAGCTAGATGCAGAAAAAAATTATATTCAATTTGCAACCTGCTGGAGGTCAGTATAGAAGGACTAATAGAACAAGTCCCACACACCGCTAGAAGCCCAAATATTTTTTCAGAGCTAGATGCAGAAAAAAATTATATTCAATTTGCTACCTGCTGGACGTCAGTATAGAAGGACTAATAGAACAAGTCCCACACACTGCTAGAAGCCCAAATATTTTTTCAGAGCTAAATGAAGAAAAAAATTATTTTTAATTTGCAACCTGATGGAGGTCAGTATAGATGGACTAATAGACCAAGTCCCACACACTGCTAGAAGCCCAAATATTTTTTCAGAGCTAGATGCAGAAAAAAAATATTTTTAATTTGCAACCTGATGGAGGTCAGTATAGATGGACAAATAGACCAAGTCCCACACACCGCTAGAAGCCCAAATATTTTTTCAGAGCTAGATGCAGAAATTTTTTTTATTCAATTTGCAACCTGATGGAGGTCAGTATAGATGGACTAATAGACCAAGTCCCACACACTGCTAGAAGCCCAAATATTTTTTCAGAGCTAGATGCAGAAAAAAATTATTTTTAATTTGCAACCTGATGGAGGTCAGTATAGATGGACTAATAGACCAAGTCCCACACACTGCTAGAAGCCCAAATATTTTTTCAGAGCTAGATGCAGAAAAAAATTATTTTTAATTTGCAACCTGATGGAGGTCAGTATAGATGGACTAATAGACCAAGTCCCACACACTGCTAGAAGCCCAAATATTTTTTCAGAGATAAATGAAGAAAAAAATTATTTTTAATTTGCAACCTGATGGAGGTCAGTATAGATGGACTAATAGACCAAGTCCCACACACTGCTAGAAGCCCAAATATTTTTTCAGAGCTAGATGCAGAAAAAAATTATTTTTAATTTGCAACCTGATGGAGGTCAGTATAGATGGACTAATAGACCAAGTCCCACACACTGCTAGAAGCCCAAATATTTTTTCAGAGCTAGATGCAGAAAAAAATTATATTCAGTTTGCAACCTGATGGAGGTCAGTATAGATGGACTAATAGAATGATGCTATGCCCAAAAGATTTTACTTCACTAGGTGCAGTAAAAAAATTGGTATTCTATACACAGGTGGTATATCTTGCAACACAGATAGGCTACTCCACTGACTAACACACTCTGCAATAGGCCAAAAAGGATTAGCTTTGCTAGATTCAGCCAAATGCTGTGAAAAAAACTTGCACAGCACTGGCACAGACCTGCCTGGCAAAAACTGATAGGAACTGATGTAACCTAGTCCTGAAAAGGACTCCAATTACAATTAGTCTTTACTCCCACAATCTATCTATTTAAGAGCACAGACCTGCCTGATAAAAGTCGTAGGAAATGCTGTAACCTAGTCCTTAAAAGGACTGCAATCACAACTATTCCCTACTCACAAGCTATCTGTATATTTGTGCGAAAATTGGCTTGAAATTAACAAGGTATAGCACACACAGCAACAGCGGTGCCGTCTAACACGCAGCTGCAGCAGTGAGAAAATGGTGGCGACGGGGAAAATGGCTTGGTCTTATAGGGCAAGGACATGTGACATACACTGCCAATCACACATGCCCTTGCTTGTGTGAAAAAAAGCACTTCGCTCCGTGTGTGCGCTGCTGATAGGCTGACAGATTGCACCTCCCCACTGCAAATGCGGGAAAGAGAAAAAAAAATGGAGATCTTCATTGTTCCTGCAGAGATCCATCCCCTGCCCCTCCCCCCGCCCCGCTGTACACTCAAACTGCGTATTAACATTAATTTTCATCATTACTGAGAAAAAATCCAGTTATGATTTTGGTGCACGAACAGTTATCGAACATAACCTCGAACAGCCGAATTTTTCTCAAATTGTTCGTGTTCGCCGACCGGCTCGAACACCGCCCAAAACAGCTCGAATTTGAGATTGGCGAACAGTTCGAGTAGAACAACGCTCATCTCTACTCATTAGCTGTATTAACTCCATCTGTTTGAACTTGTTACCTGTATAAAAGACACCTGTCCACACACTCAATCAATCACACTTCATCCTCTCCATCATGGCCAAGGGTCGTGGCTGGGTCTTCCAGCATGACAATGACCGAAAAACACACAGCCAGGGCAACTAGGAAGCATTTCAAGGTCCTGGAGTTGTTTAGCCAGTGTTCAAACCTGAACCCAATAGAAAATCTTTGGAGGGTAATGAAATGCAATTTTGCCCTGCGACAATCCCGAAACCTGAAAGACCTGGAGAAGATCTGTATGGAGGAGTGGGCCAAAATCCCTGCTGCAGTGTGTGCAAACTTGGTCAAGAACTACAGGAAATGTCTGACCTCTGTAATTGCAAACAAAGGTTTCTGGACCAAATATTAAATTCTATTTTTCTATATAAAATCGTCAGTGTATCAAACACTTATTTCCCCCACTGTATATCTCAAGATGCCTCAGGTTGTATTCAAGTACAAATGAATACAGATTAGGTGAGGAATTCGGCAGGTGAAGCTATAGCTAGATTACTAATAACCACTGTACATAATCAGGTGTCAGCAAACTTGAAAGATGGGCAGAAATAATATGGTGGGCTATGGGGATCTGCCTGAGCCACAAAGTGCCCAAAGTGTGGCTAAGCTAGCTACTGTATATCTTGTTAACATGGACTAAGGGTCTGACACAATTAATACTAACCTCAGTAAAACAGCTACAAATAACAATATTAAGTTGAGAACACTCCATCAGGTGTCTAAATATACAGTATCTCAATTGTGACCTGTAACTCAACATTTTAGAGCCATACAATCTGCCCTGTCCTTTTCAAAGAAAATATGCCAATAGATGAATACAATGACAACTGGACGATGTCCATCATACTATGTCACTGGTATGTGAACCCAAGCAGCTCTAGTAGTTTAATCTGTGGATACATTGAAGTCAGTATATTGCAAACCACTTGATTTTTCCAAACCATTTCTTAATGTTCCATGTATAAATTTGGAACATGAAAGTGAGAATGAAAGTGAGGAAAATTTGATTTCATCAGTGTTGCAAGTGGGGTATCAATTGGGTCTATACTGGTCCCTGCTCTTTTTAATACACCTTGTTGAGGATTAGGACCTAAGAGTTTACAATATTAATTTTACATTTCATTCTAAACTGTGTTAAGTAATTAACACGAATTAGAACAGTATTATTTAACAGATTGGAATAGTTCGAGGCTTCGGTGGAAAAGATCAAGATCAATGAATGAAGATAAACTAGAAAATCGTCTCACCTCCGTTGAATATTTATTGTAAATTGCCTATGGATTCTACATCTAAGGTAAAATCTGTTTTTAGAAAAATTGCTGAATGAAGTTCTCAGCTTAGGTGTGTTGTATCAAAAGGAGATGGAATCTATATTGGTAGAATTCCCGGTGGCATTTTCTCAACTTTTTCATTCTATCATCTTGGGCATTGAGTCTCTCAATAAGTTATTTGCAACTATTATGGTATAACTTTCTAGAGTTTGTTTGGAATAGTTCAGATATTCTGAAGTGCTCTAATGCCTTTTAATGAGGTGAGGATATGTAGATTTTTTGTGCAATGTTGTCTGTTTGTATTCTTTCGTTCGACACCACTTAGCGATAAAAGCAAATAAATTCCATTCAAGTAAATATAGTACATACAGACAAGAATTATGGGAGTTTCGTTTTATAGTTATAGATTTCTTTTTACAGCACAATTTCATTAACTCCTTTTCGACATGGGGCGTATCTGTGCCCTGGGCCTATTGGACCAGATACGTATTAACAGGCCTGGCGATCGCGCCCGCACAGAAGCTGTGCGGGTGCGATCGCCGTCGGGTGTCAGCTGATTGTCACAGCTGACACCTGGTGCTATGTTCTGGGAGCGGTCCCGCGCTGCTCCCAGCACATTAACCCCCAAAATGCTGCGATCAAAGTCGATCGCAGCATTCCAGAATTCCGGGAGCAAGGGGAGGTAAGCGCTGACACTTACCTCTTCTCCGGCATTCCGCGACATCTCTGCCGGGTCCCGGTGATTGTGACGGTGACCTGGATGTTGTCATGATGACATCCGAGTGACCAGACAGCAAGAAGTTACTTTTGTCATGCGCGCTGTGCGATCAAAGTAGCTTCTCCCTTTGCAGCGCTGACAGGCTGTATAGCACAGGGATGCTGCTGCATCCCTGTGCTATACAGCTGATTACACTACAAAAAGTGTGACAAAGTGGAAAAGTAAGAAAAGTGTCAGAAAGTGAACATTTATTTTTAAAAAAATATTTAAAAAAATGAAAAAAATAATCCCCAAAAAATAAAAATATATTCTACCGATGAATAAATATTATTCTGAAAAAAACCTAAAACAATAAAAGTACACATATTTGGTATCGTCACGTCCGGTAAAAAAATAAATAAAAAACTAAGCAAAAACTATGCTTTATCATCATACCGCCAAACTAAAAATGGAATAAAGCGCGATCAAAAAGACGAGTGTAAATAAAAATGGTACCCCTGAAAACGTCAACTCATCCCGCAAAAACAAGCCATCACATGACTCTGTTGGCCGAAATATACAAAAATTATAGCTCTCAAAATATGGTGATGCAAAAATTAGTCTTTGCAAAAAGAAGAGTCTTTTAGTGTGTGACAGCTGTCAATGATAAAAACCCCATTTGAATCTGGCATCGCTGTAATCGCACTGACCTGAAGAATAAAGTAATCTAATCACTTATACCGCAGGAGAAATGACATTCTAGGATAAGGGTTGTGCTAGGGTTATGGTTGTGCTAGGGTTATGCTAGGGTTAAGGTTGTGCTAGGGTAGAGTTAGGGTTGTGCTAGGGTTAGGGTTGTGCCAGGATTAGGGTTAGGGTTGTGCTAGGGTTAGGGTTGTACTAGGGTTAGGGTTGGGGTTGTGCTAGGGTTAGGGTTGTGCTAGGGTTAGGGTTCTGCTAGAGTTAGGGTTAGGGTTGTGTTAGGGTTAGGGTTGTGTTAGGGTTAGGGTTGTACTAGGGTTAGGGTTGTGCTAGGGTTAGGGTTGTGCTAGGGTTAGAGTTAGAGTTGTGTTGGGGTTGGGATTTTTCAGAAGTAAAGAAAAAAAAATGATGACGATATGGCGACTAGTGTTGAGTGCAAGTGCTCACTACTTGAGTTTGCATCGGGTGCTGGGGTATGCACCGAGTATCGCGGGTGCTTGAGTGACATGCTCGAGTCTCCGCCCCATATGCATAGGCTAAAAAACCTTGCAGGGTTTGCCTGCCATGCACAAGCGATCCCCACATATTTTGTTTTGGGTGTCTAAGAACCGTGAAACATGCGGGGCGGGGATTCGAGCATGTCACTCGAGCACCCGCGATACATGGTGCAAACCTGAGTACCCGATGCAAATCTCAAGTAGCGAGCACTTATGCTCAAGACTAATGACAACTTATTCAATATGATGACCTAATGTTATTCAATTTCTGTGTCGTACCTCTGAGTTCAAAATGTTCACTATACCCCTTGATAAAATCCTTAAGGGGTCTAGTTTCCAAAATGGAGTCACTTGTGGGGGGTTTCCAGGTGCAACAGAGGCTCTCCAAACGCGACATGGTGTTCGCTCTCAATTACAGCCAATTTTGCGTTCAAAAAGTCACTCAGTGCTCCTTCCCTTCTGAACCCTGCCGTGTGCCCAAACAGGGAGAAATTGCACAACAGTTTTTGGGGTTTATTTTCTCCTCTTACTGTCGTGAAAATAAAAAATTTGGGGCGAAAACATCATTTTTGTGGAAAAAGTTAGATTTTTTTATTTTCACGGCTCCATGTTATAAATTTCTGCGAAGCACCTGGGGGTTCAGGGTGCTCACCACACATCTAGATAGGTTCCCTGAGGGGTCTAGTTTCCAAAATGGTGTCACTTGTGGGGGGTTTCCACTGTATAGGCACATCAGGGGCTCTCCAAACACAACATGGCGTCTGCTAATTATTCAAGCAAATTTTACATTCAAAAAGTCAAATGGCGCTCCTTCCCTTCCGAACCTTGCCATGGGCCCAAAGAGTGGTTTTCTCCCACATATGGGCTATTGGCTTACTCAGGAGAAATTGCACAACAAATGGTATGGCACAATTTCTTCTGTTACCCTTATGAAAATGCAAAATTGGGGGCTGAAAAACATTTCTGTGGGAAAAATGTGAAAATTTTATTTTTACGACTCAATGTTATAAACTTCTGTGAAGCACCTGGGGGTTCAAAGTGCTCACCACACATCTAGATAGGTCCTCTGAGGGGTCTAGTTTCCAAAATAGTGTCACTTGTGGGGGGTTTCCACTGTTTAGGCACATCAGGGGCTCTCCAAACTCAACATGATGTCTGCTAATTATTCAAGCAAATTTTACGTTCAAAAAGTCAAATTGTGCTCCTTCCCTTCCGAACACTGCCGTGAGCCCAAACAGTGGTTTGTTCCCACATATGGGGTATGGGTGTGCTCAGGAGAAATTGCACAACAAATTATGGGGTCTATTTTTTCCTGTTACCCTTGCAAAAATAAAAAAAATGGGGTCTAAAATAACATTTTTGTGAAAAAAGTTAAATGTTCATTATTTTCTTCCACATTCCAAAAATTCCTGTGAAGAACCTGAAGGGTTAATAGACTTTTTGAAAGTGGTTTTGAGCACCTTGAGGGGTACAGTTTTTAGAATGGTGTCACTTTTGGGTATTTTCTGTCATAAAGGTCCCTCAAAGTCACTTCAAATGTGATGTGGTCCCTAAAAAAATGGTATTGTAAATTTTGTTGGAAAAATGAGAAATCGCTGGTCAACTTTAAGGCTAAGTGCCCATGATGCAGAAATGCTCCGGATTTTTCCTGAGCGTTTCTGCATTTCCCTGGCAGAAAAATACATTCTGATTTTACATGCGTTTCTCCTGCCAGGCACAAGCGTAAGTGAAGCGTTTTGATCATGCGATTTCGCATGCAGGTTGTCAAGTGCTTTCCAAGTGATTTTAGCATCACTTGGAAAGTGCTTGACAACTTGGTCACACTATATAAATCCATGCAACCTGCATGGATTTTATATAGTGTGACCAAGTTAGTTAAAAAAAAGAATAAAAATGGTAAAAAAAAACAACATATACTCACCTTCCGATGGCCCCCGGTCTCCATATCCGATGCGTCCGGTCTTCCCGGTGTCTCGCGGTTGTGTAAAAGGACCTTCCATGATGTCATTTAGTCATGTGACAGGTCACGCGACCCCCGACGTCAGCAGATGCGTGACCGGCCACATGACTAAATGACATCATGGCAGGTCCTTTTAGACCATCGCGAGCTGCCGGGGAGCCAGGATGCATCGCTATGGAGACCGCGGGCCATCAGAAGGTGAATATAATGTATATTTTTTATTTTAATTCTTCTTTTTACAGGTACTATGGTACCGGGTCTGGATGAATCGCTTAATATCCGCATGTGCACATGTAATCATCTGGATATTAAGCGATTCAATGCAAGTCAATGGTGGCAAAAACGCCACGATTACGCAAAAATAATTGTTAGTGCTGCAGATTTTTCCGCAATGATAATCCGCAGCGGAAATTTCCGCAGCATGTGCACAGCACATGCGGATTATCATTGGGGAACATTGCAGACCTTCTACCAAGCGTTTTTTAAGCGTTTCTGCAGCGGAATTGCCGCTGCGGAAATGCTTAAAAAATGCATAGTGGGCACACAGCCTAAACCCTTATAACTTCCTAACAAAAAAATTTTGGTTCCAAAATTGTGCTGATGTAAAGTAGACATGTGGGAAATGTTATTTATTAACTATTTTGTGTGACATATCTCTCTGATTTAAGGGCGTGAAAATTCAAACTTTGAAAATTGCTAAATTTTACATTTTTTTGCCAAATTTCCATTTTTTTCACAAATAAACGCAAGTGATATCGAAGAAATGTTACCACTGTAATGAAGTACAATATGTCACGAAAAAAAAACAATCTCAGAATTAGTGGGATCCATTGAAGCGTTTCAGAGTTACTACTTCATAAAGTGACAGTGGTCAGAATTGTAAAAATTTACCTGGTTATTAACGTGCAAACTACCCTCGGGGGTAAAGGGGTTAACACTGACTAAGCAGTTACCATGTATCAAAAATCTTTGACCAGTAATACTATTCAGGAGGCATTCAACAACCATCCAGCACATACTGTCAACTATTCCTTATGGAGAACTGGTAAGGGCTGAAAGAATTTGTTCATGAAAATGCTTTTAATGAACAATGTCACATTATAAAAAACGAATTAAAGCTAGGGTCTATAATAAATGTCTATTAGACAGTACATTTAGGAATGTAGATCAAAACTCTTGGGAAACACTGTTATACAGAAGAAATAAAGAAGAAGGTTAAGGAGTTACCTGTTCAGTATTGTTACTGTATTCAGCCAACATTTGGCTGATATAGACAAAAATAAATTGTCTGGTACTTTTGCTTCAGCTAGACATTTTATAGAAAAATCACATTTAGTAACGCAAAGTTTTTTTCATTTTTTTTTAATGGTTAAAAGACCTATACAAGGAGGAAACTAGAGGAAAGAGCTATTTATCAGAGAGACTTCCTGGATATTCAGTTTAAGGCCTTATTCAGGCATCTTTATTGCACATACCCATTATAATCGCAGGTGCTATTCATATGTTCATGTTTCCTCATGGAACTTGTGTTTATGCAAAACTCATGGAGACATGACATGATGCCTGAATTAGCCCTGAAGTATAGATTACCACCAAGTCTTAAAGGGAAACTGTCACCAGTTTTTTAGTGTCTGAAAGAATTCCACCACCTTTATCAGCGCCTCTGCTGCATTCTACAAACTTTTATGTTATCTCCAGACTTCCCCTGTAGAATCCCCAAAATATCTTTTGAAATGCTCCCGCTCTTTATGTAAATCTGGTGGTCCAGTCCAATGGGTGTCATTGCTGTGGCATCTGTCCCTCCACTCTCGCCGTCATCAGGCTTTGCTGGCTCGAAAAGGCGCACTTTTCTTTGCCATACTGTGGGCAGAGCCTTAAACATAACAGACACCGCAGCAATGACTCACTTCGGACCAGACCGTCCGGATTTCTATATAACTCGGAAGCAATTCAAAAGGTATTTTTGGGGTATGCAGGAAGAGTTAGGAGATAATATATAAGTTTGTGGAATGTAGCACAGACACGGATAAAGGTGGTGCTATTTGTTCAGACACTAAAAAACTAGTGACAGGTTCCCTTTAATTACAGGAAAAATCTGATCTTAATTTATTAGTAAGTAAAATCATGCTTTCATATGTTTACTTGGGTGATTTTCTCTTTATCTCTCTTATGTCTTTTACTATACAAAAAGCGTATATTTTTAATTAATGATTAGTGATGAGCGAGCATACTCGCAAGTACTCGGTACTCGCCCGAGCATCTCAGTACTGGAGATGCTTGGAGCTCGCCGAGTACTTGCGAGATGCTCGGGCTGATGCTCCGGTCCCCTCCCTGCATGTTTGGCGCTCTTTAGAGCGCCAATCAACATGCAGGGATTGCCTGCCACTCACTGCCGCAGCCATGGTGGTTGTGGGATTACAGTGATTGGCTGGCCGCACAGCGTCATCAGGTCTATATCAGACCTGGCGCTGCAGTGCTCGTCAGTCTAATCAGGTAGTGTAGGGAGAGGTGCTGCTGAGCTAGGGAGAGATTTGGTTGTGTATTAGGTAGTGTAGGGAGAAAACAAGTACATTACACATATCCATCTCAACAAACAGTCCTTCTGAGGACTAATCCATCTTCAGAGATACCAGGCAGGCAGTGTATATAGGCAGCCAGGCAGTGTATATAGCAAACTGCAGTGCATATAGCACAAGAGGCTCCATTCCAGTTCTGCCTTCTGCTGCTGTTAGATATTTATAGACAAAGGCCCAGGTCTCAGAGGCCAGGAATAATTTTTTTTGGATCTTAATCCTCATTATCTGCTTAAAAAAGCAATCCAGAGAACACCGATTTTCTGTGCCATTTGCTTGTTGGCACTGCAGAATACAGTCAGGTCCTTTCCATATTACAGCGGTAAAAATCCAGCTATTTAAAACTGTGGTTTGTCCATCACACGGATCACATATAATTGCGCTGAAAGGTTGTTGGCTGGATAGCAGATAATGCTTCCAGTCACTTAGCCACCAACACCACCCTGTCTTCCACACGGTCAAGTCTCAGTAGCAGAGAGTCTGGACCGCATATTCCCCAACCTGATTCTCCTTCCTACCACCATGCCAAGTGCAAGGAGACAACTGATCCCACAATTGGACACTCTGAAGAGCTGTTCACTTTTCCATTTATAGATTTGGGCCTCTCGCCTGGTCCACTTGAAGCGGGGCAAGAGGAAATCGCATGTAGCGATGCCCAAATATTTGAGAAGCCACAGTCACACGAAGGCGATGGTGGGAAAGTGTCACCAGAGGTGGACGATGATGAGACACAATTGCCAGTAAGTCAGGAGGGGGACCAGGATGCAGAAGTGGAAGACGAGGTGGTGGATGATATAGTAACTGACCCAACCTGGCAGGAGGACATGCAGAGTGAGGACAGCAGCACACAGGTTGAGGGAGGCAGGGCCCCCCAACAGGCAGGAAGAAGCAGTGTGGTGGCCGCAGACAGAAGGCAGGCAACCGTTCCCCGTAACACCAACACGAAGGAATTTGCCAGTACAACTGTTAGGTCTTCCCGAGTCTGGTTGTTTTTTAAAGACTCTGCCGATAACCCCAAAAAGTCCATTTGCACCACCTTCCTGACCAGCATCAGCAGGGGTAGCAAAACTAGCAGCCTGACCACCATCAGCATGATCAGGCACATGGCAGCAAAGCACAAGACTTTGTGTGCCGAACCCCAGGGTCCAGGAACTGTGTCTGTGGGTGGCACCATTGCTTCTTCCGCTGTTGTACATGCAAGCCAATCCCCTGTCCATGGTCCATGCGAAGATGTCTCCTGCCCTGCACATGTCATTGCACCCTCTCAAGTAGCAGCATCAGGAAGCACGTCCACGTCCTTGTCCCAGCGCAGTGTTCAGTTGTCCATACCTCAGTCCTTGGAACGCAAGCGCAAAAAAGCAGCCAACGCCCCACAGGCCACACTACTAAATTCCCACATTTCACGACTACTAGCGCTCGAAATGTTGCCTTTTAGGCTTGTGGAGACGGAAGCATTCCACAACCTGATGGCGACGGCCATCCCTCGGTACTCAGTTCCCAGCCGCCACTATTTCTCCCGGTGTGCCGTCCCCACATTACACAAGCACGTGTCCCAAAACATTAGCCGTGCCCTCAACAACGCAGATACCGGGAAAGTCCACCTAACCACGGACACGTGGACAAATGCTTGTGGGCAGGGATGGTACATCTTGCTGACGGCACAGTGGGTTAACATAGTGGAAGCAGGGACCCAGTCGGACCTTGGGACGGAACATGTCCTCCCGACGCCAAGGATTGCGGGCCCTAGGTCAATCAGGGTTGCCCCCACAGTCTACAGCTCCTGCACCTCATCCTCCTCAGCCTCCTCCTCCTCTTCAGTCTCCATGTCCGAAATGACCACATCAGTCACAAGCTGGAAGCACTGCAGCACTGCCTCGGCCAAGCGGCAACAGGCTGTGCTGAAGCTAATATGCTTAGGTGACAAACCGCACAATGCTGAAGAGTTGTGGACAGCTCTGAAAGAGCAGGCAGATCTGTGGCTCACAACACTGAACCTCAAGCCAGGCATGGTCATGTGTGACAATGGCTGGAACCTGGTGGCGGCTCTGAGGCGAGGCGAGCTTACACACGTACCATGCCTGGCCCATGTGCTTAACCTCGTGGTTCATCGGTTTCTCAAATCCTACCTGGAGCTGCCAGATCTGCTTGTTAAAGTACGCAGCATGTGTGCCCATTTTAGAAAGTCACCTACAGCTTCTGCCGCCCTTGCCATGTTTCAGCGGCGTTTGCAGCTTCCGGCCCACAGACTGGTGTGTGATGTCCCCACGTGTTGGAACTCTACACTGCAGATGTTGGGAAAGATTTGTGAGCATAAGAGGGCAGATGTTGAGTACCAGCATCAACAAGGCCGTCGGTATTCAGTTCATACTACACACATAAGCCCTAAGGAGTGGACATGGATATCAGACATATGTACCATCTGCCAAAACTTTGAGTACTCCACCAAGATGGTGAGCGGCGATGATGCCATAATTAGCATCACCATCCCGCTTCTCTGTCTTCTGAAATGCTCTCTGCTCACAATCAAAGAGGATGCATTGCAGGCGGAGCACGATGAGATGGAGCAAGGAACCATACAGGGTGATTACACACAGCCCAGCCTCATCTAATCCCAATGTGGATTGGGTGACAATGAGGAAGAGGAGGAGGAAGAGCAGAAACTAGTTTCATGCGCTATAGACGGTACTACCTGCACAGCTGTCATACCGTCTGTTCAGCGTGGATGGCCAGAGGACAGAGAGGAGGAGGAGAACATGGTCAGTCATCCTCTTGGTGAGGACACGGAAGTCTTGCCTGTTAGTAGTCTGGCACGCATGGCTGAGTTTATGTTACGCTGCCTTTTCCATGACCCTCGCGTTCTCAAAATTTTGGGTGACAGTCCTTACTGGTTGCTAACACTTCTAGACCCACGCTGCAAGGAGAACTTTATATCTCTTATTCCTGAGACAGACAGGTCTACAAAAATGGTGCTGTACCAGAAGGCCCTTGTTGCGGAAATATTAAAAAAATTTCCATCTAAAAACGCTGGCGGCAGAGTTAACACTTCGTTGGTCAACCAGGGAGTACAGGTGAGTACAACTTCAATCCAGCAGAGGCAGGGAAACACTGTCAAAGTTCAGGGAGAATTTTCTCAGCCCGTCCCATTGCACAAGCCCTGAGGCGTGGGGTGCTCTCACAATGAGTGCAAAGTTTGGGAAGATGCTGAGGGAGCACCTTGCCGACCGTACCAACGTCCTCCGTGATTCCTCTGTGCCTTATTATTATTGGGTATCCAAGCTGGATATGTGGAATGAACTGGCTCTCTATGCCTTGGAGGTCCTGGCCTGCCCTGCCGTCAGTGTTTTATCAGAGCGGGTTTTTAGTGCCGCTGGTGGAATTATAACTGATAAGCGCATCCGCCTGTCAACTGAAAATGCTGACAGGCTGACTCTTATAAAAATGAACAAGGGTTGGATTGGGCCATACTTCTCAACACCACCGAATGATAGCAGCATAACATAAACTCAAATCCAGTGTCTTTTTTTGGGAGGTGTATTCCCATGCACCTTTTCACACCCACACATGGCCATACGCTTCCTAATTTTGTCTATTTTCTCTTTTCCTCCTCCTTCTCCTCATCCTCCACCACCATATCACCAGGGTGACCGTGGTCCGTGATGCAACACCCACATAATTTTTTTAAAGGGTGTTTATGATACCTGTAAAAAAAATTTTTATACAGTATGTTCATGTATACCCCCCAGGGGTAAATGTTTGTCAGCCCATACACTTAGTGCATGGGCATTACAAGTATAGGAGACCCGCTCCTTTCTAATGGGAACATTTTTTTATGAGGCCCTCCTCCACGTCTATTCCAAGGGGCATTGGAGTGCTTTCCAATTTTTGGCAGCCCTTGCATTCACTGCATAGGCAAACACAATGGGAGACCCACTTCCTAATAATGGGAACATTGTTTTAAGGAGGCCCGCTGACCTCCACGTCTCTTCCAAGGGGCATTGGAGTGCCTCCAAATTTTTGGCAACCCTTGCATTCACTGCATAGGCAAGCACAATGGGAGACCCACTTCCTAATAATTGGAACATTGTTTTAAGGAGGCCCGCTGACCTCCACGTCTCTTCCAAGGGGCATTGGAGTGCCTCCAAATTTTTGGCAACCCTTGCATTCACTGCATAGGCAAACACAATGGGAGACCCACTTCCTAATAATGGGAACATTGTTTTAAAGAGGCCCTCTGACCTCCACGTCTCTTCCAAGGGGCATTGGAGTGGCTCCAAATTTTTGGCAACCCTTGCATTCACTGCATAGGCAAACACAATGGGAGACCTACTTCCTAATAATGGGAACATTGTTTTCAGGAGGCCCTTGGACCTCCACATCTCTTCCAAGGGGCATTGGAGTGCCTCTAAATTTTTGTCAACCCTTGCATTCACTGCATAGGCAAACACAATGGGAGACCCACTTCCTCATAATGGGAACATTGTTTTCAGGAGGCCCTCTGACCTCACGCCTCTTCCAAGGGGCATTGGAGTGCCTCCAAATTATTGGCAACCCTTGCATTCACTGCTTAGGCAAACACAATGGGAGACCTACTTCCTAATAATGGGAACATTGTTTTCAGGAGGCCCTCCTCTAAGTCTCTTCAAATGGGTATTGGGGTGCATCCAAATTTTCAAAGTGGTATTGGGGTGCGTCCACATTTTGGGCAGCCCTGCCACTCACTGTATACGCAATAACAGTATAGGAGACCCACTCTTTAGTAATGGGAACAATAAAACATAGCCAGCTGATGGCTCTCTAAGAATAGTGAGGACTGACTGCTGGCCCTTTAAGAATAGTAAAGTTCGCCTGATGGCCCTATAAAAATAGTCTTTGTGACTTTCAGAGTCCCTCCTTCATAAATGAAACATGATGTGTCTGATGATATCTCACACACCACATGGTCAGATAAGGTTGCAAAATGTTAAAATGACATTTCCTGGTGAATTGTTTGTCACTGTTGAAAGCAATGCAAAAGTGAAAAAAACGCATCAAAAATGCTACGTGTGAACATAGCTCAAGGTGTGGAGGAGCATTTTTGATTTTGGTTATTTATTTTGCTTTATATACAAGTCATTACCCTGGAAAATATGTTCCTTAACATATTTCTCAGGAAAATCCATTTTGGTTTGGTATTGGTATGTTTTATTGTGAGTCCGTAAAAGTGGCGTAATACCTCTGACAACGATGTTAACAGAAGTGACCTGGGAGTCAGAAATGATTTCAGGGGTCTTCCCCATGCTGTTCCCATGTCATTTGAGCACTGTTTCCATCGATTTGGGCAACTTTTAGGCCCTCTGCAAACCGCCGGGGGGAGCCGCCTGAAAAATGCTCGAGTTTCCCATAGACTTACATTGGGCTCGTTGCTCGGGCCGAGTATTCTAATTTGCTCGACCCGAGGAACGAATACCCGAGCATTTTAGTGCTCGCTCATCACTATTAATGATATGACGAAACAGCATGAGAGAGGTTACTTGATAGCTGCACATGTAAACTGGCTAGAGGCTATGATTAGCATCATTTCAGTTGAAGGAAGTTGCTATCATGCTATCATGCAACTTTTACTGAAGAAGATTAAATTAAAGTTTGCTTTTATAAAAAGATATTCGGTGCAATTTTCATGTTTTGGTTTAATGAATGAAGGTTCTGTACTTTTGCCATAACACCTTTACATACTAGATCAGAAAACATTGGTTAAAAGGCAACATCAAACTTAGCTCAATACGGAAAGGTTTGACTAGGGTCAGCTTCAAAGTTATGCAGGCTATTTGGTGACAGAGTACTATTTGGCCCCTGTTCACTTTCGATTTTTCCTTCATTTCTTCCAAGAGCTATAACTTTTTTGTTTTTGGTTGAAAGAATTGTATGAGGGCTTGTTATTTGCTATATGAGCTTTAGAATTTATCTATACCATTTTGGGGTTTATATGACTTTCTGATCTTGTTTTATTTCATTTATTTGGGGAGGTGAAGTGAATAAAAAATTTTGATTCCTTCGATTTTTTTGTCCATTTTTCAATATCTATATGGGATAAATAATTTAATATTTTTTTAGTTTGGACAGTTAAGCAACACTGTTCTTCATATATTAAAACATTGTCAGGTTCAGTTATGAAATGAGCCATTTCTTAATGATTTTGACATCCTGAATTCAAATCTGACAAGGAAAATGTTTAGTTGGCTCTTCTTTCTATGATATCAAGTATTTTTCATTTTACTGCTATACATAAATTATGCATAAAAGTTTCAGTAGTTTGAAACATTATTATTTTTGCAAATATAAATATGCAGAATATTTTGTTTGCCAATTTTCTGATATTTATTTAGAGGAAACTTAGCAACAATTCATAGGACTAAAACATGTCTAAACACTATTGTAAATTTCAGAAATTGCACTAAGGCTGTGTGCCCACTATACGTTTTTCAAGCATTTTTGATGCGGAATTTCCTCAGCATAAATTCTTGAAAAATGCTTGGTAATCCATGCCCCATGATCCCCAATGAAAATCCGCATGTTCTGCGCACATGCTGCAGAATTTTCTGCAGCGAATTTTCCTTGCGGAAAAATCCGCAGCATGTCCATTATTTGTGTGTTTCCGCATGCAGATTTGAGGTCACAATGCATTTGAAAAACGCAAGTCAAATCCGCATGTAAAAACGCTGCAAAAATGCTTGACAAACGCGAGTGAAATCCGCAAGCGTTTTTACTGCCAAGAACATGCAGAAACGCTGCAGAAATTTTCTGCTTCAATTCTGCATCGTGGGCACATAGCCTAAAAGAATTTGTTCTCATTCAGTGACAACTCTTTTTTACTTGTCTCTTGTACTCCTGCAGTCGATCATCTCTGCATGTGCAAGCATTGATGGATTACATTTTCCTTTATATTTTTCTCCAGAGCGCGCAATATGTTGGTGAAATGTTTCACTGTGCTCATCGTTCACTGCTCCACAGTTTGATGGAAAAAGGTCTAGATGCGAATGCAAGAAATTAATCTTTGAGAACATGTTACATCCAAGATCCTTGTATGTTTTGAGGAGGTCTCATAGGTATCTGCTCTTGAGTTTCCCAAAAAAATAGTTACCACTAATGTGAATGCTACTCATGCAGCCTTTGATGATGAAGAACCTCCATTCCTGTGGATTATGACTTATGTTCAGAGCATTCATTAAACTGTTGCATGCCACAAGTTCACCCTCCATGAAGACGTATTGGACAAGATCTTTATCACGGTTGTAGAACTAAAAATCCAAACATCTCTCTAGGAGATTCAACTGCTGTAGTCTGGGAACTAAGAGCTGAGCCTTAGTCTTGGGCAGATCCAAATCTCTAACAAGATCGTTCAGTTCACTTTGTGTTAGAATCTGTGGTTCGGTTGAGGGGGCTTTTTCAGCCTCAAAAATGGCCTGAAAAAGTCGGCTTATACTCGATTATATACAGTAGTTACTTTCAACTGTTTTTGTCTCTGAACAAATTTGGCTGTAGGACAGTGTAATCGGTGACACAAAATATATATTTTATAGATATTATTTAGTGGAAAAGTTTGGCAATTAAAAGTTTCTTTTTTTAATATTTTCATTTTTATTCTTACTTTTCATTTTTATCCCTAGTATTATGGAACTTTCAACCACAAAACACTGCCATACTGTAATACTGTATTGCAGTGTATTGAAAAATTGCTGATCTCCTATGAAATACATCCTTATATTTCATAGCTGAAATATGGAAGACCCCCTCAGCTTCTTTGACAATGCCAGTGAGAAAGAGGAGAAATGCGTGTTGAAAGGGACACCTTCCCTCATTGCCAACCTCTTAAAGGGAACCTGTCACCAGGAAAAGTGCTACTAGCCTGCAGATATGGGGTTAATCTGCAGGTTAATAGTGTTACTAGCCTGCCCAGCACCCGCACTTACTCGAACGCTGTGGGCAAAAAATTAACTTTATTACCCCCAGCAGGATTCCGCTTTCAGTCACGGGGACGACGCCAGCACTGATTCAGTCATTGCCCTCACTGCTCTGAGTATACAGAGCGGTGGCTGAAACCGTGCCACCGGCCATGACTGACAGCCAGCCCCAATGCAGAGTCACTGTCAGTCAGGGCCGGGCGTGGTTACAGCTGCCACTCTTCAGGTTAATAGTCTTTTTTTCTGGTGACAAGTTCTCTTTAAATGCAACTGTTACAATTCACAGTGGTATCTAAGAGGTTAAGGTGCTGTGATCAAATTTAGCTGCAGTTTACATTGCAGCAGTTAGACTTGGATGCAAGCTGTATTAACACTGTCAACACTTGTGCTGTATATACCGTATTTTCAAACTATAAGATGCACTGTCACCCCCCCCAATTTGAGATAAAAACAATCTGAATATAGTCCAAATTTAGCTAACCTGGGTGGAGCCGGGTTCACAGAAGGTAGAGTTGCCACTGCAAGAAGCTGGCAGTGGCAGGAGTGGGGTGATGCTTTGGGCCCTGGGCTGAAAGGGCTGTTGTCCTGGCGGGACGCAGCAGGAGCCATTGATCTCCCGGAGGTGGGCTTTAGGAAAATGGCGCCAGCGCATGCGCAGATTTGAATACTGGCTCAATGACATGCCAAGATCTTAATCTGCACATGATCCTGCGCCATTTTCCTGAAGCCCACTGGAAGGAAATCAATGTGCACAGCGGGAATTCCGCTCTTGCCTCGCACTGCCGACATTTTCCTGATAAGATGGAAATCCATTTTCCGGTGGGTATTATAGTCCAAAAAATACGGTAATAGGCTCAGTTCCTGAGTCTGCTCCATACATGCAGTGTGCACATCTGCTGTACATGTTGCTAATTGAAACCTGAGCAGAATGGGTCTACTCAGGAGCTGTGGGTCCTGGCATTTGCCCAGGTTCGTACGCCTGGTGCTGGCAATGGCCATGGGTTTGACTATAAACATAACCCTCTGTGAAAGTTTGTCATGTGTGATGAAAAAATGTACAAAATTATACATTATTATTACTTGTAAGTTTCTTTAGACCTTTGTGCATACAGTAGCATTTATATGAAGTATTGCAATATCTCATAAATGTTCTTCTTGCAGACAAAACCTCATTGTGTTCAACCTTTTCTCTGTTATTTCAATTATTTTAGTATCCTACCTTGTTCATTCTCCCTAGATATATTCAGCACATCCAACCTTTATTTCCCAATGACCCCTTCCTTCCCTCCTCCATCACATTGATTTTTTTATCTGGTGTTTGCTATTGTCCCTCTTCATCTATATTTACTTCATCTCACTCCCATTGCCTTCTCTGACAGCTTCTGTGTTCTTCTGAAGAGCTCATTAATCAAAAGGCAATTAATTTTCTAATCGGAGCTGGTAAATAACAAATAAAGTTATTTAACATTTACCTTCATAGCAAGTGAGATCTAAGGAGCATCCCAGGCAAAGAGGGGAGATTAAGTACTTCATTAAAGATCTGGAGGGAAAGAGCAGGAGGGGAGATATAAGTGGCTCACATGGCGAGAGATCCTGAATAGGACAAATAGCGTGTTCCCTCATCTCTGCTCAACACACGCAGAGCACAACATTGCAAAACGTGTCACAGAAAAGAAATATTTGTGCCTTGATGTGAGAATAAAGCACTAGATCTGCTAATAAAGAATGATACCATATGTTAGAAATTCCACTCTGCGGAACTGCATTTACAAAATGTTTTGATGTCAGTATTTAGAGCTGATACTAGTGAGTTCATTTCTTTTGTGCTCAATTGGACTGTTTACTAAAGTGGATCTGTTAGCACAACAAAGTAATTCAAAATTGATCGTCACTCCACTGGTAGTAGTGGAAAGAGTAGATAATGAGAAATCATGAAGGTCCTGGCTCACACATAGGCTTTTTCTTGGTTCCTTTATTCAACAAAACTGGCCATGTGTCAGGCCATTCAAAGCTTTCATCAGACTGCTGATGTCTAAGGGGTAACATTTCTCCTTGTAGAAAGTGAAATGTTAAGCCTGGCATGTGAGAGTGAGGAGATTTAAAAGCCATGCTATGCTCCTCTGGGAAATTAAATATCCAAATTGTCTCTTCACAGCGGAAGAGGACTTGAATTCTAGTGCCACCTATTGGAAGCAGCGATCCTAAATGCAAGGCTCGTTGAAGGGGCGATATTGACTTTTAGGATAGCTGTTTCCAATAGGTGATGCTAGAGTTCTAGTCCTCTTCCTCTCTGAAGAGACAATTTGCATATTAGACTGCTGATTAAAGCTTTGGATGGTCTGAAACTTGTACAGTTTTGTTGAATAAAGGAATCAAGAAAAAAAACTTATTTGAGTGCTGGGTCCTTCTTGATTTCATGTTAGAAAACATAACTGCTCAAACAAAGCTCAACACCTTGTAGAGGACATAGCCCTAATAAAAAATATTCCTTTAGTGTCCAAATCCATTGCTGCATTTACCAGAAATAGTTTTTATTCAAATAAGAAATGGCACACTTTTTGTACTCTTGGTATGTCTGAGCAGTCCAGTGCACTTTTCCATCTATTTGTTATACATCTCTCTCTGTCCTCCTCTGGTTCCTGTAAAGCCAAGGAAGACGGGTCAGAGATAGATGCAAAACAAGTAGGTGAAAAAAATCAAAGGGTGCAACAAGAGCGTCATTAGCATATTTGAATAAAAAATGATTATTGGCAAACACAGTAATGGAATTGGAGGCTAAAAATATGGTTCTTATTATGACTATGTCCCTTACATGAGCTGTGCTTGGTTTGAACAGTCATTTTGAGTTGATAGTGCCCCTCTAAAGCAGGTATAGCATACTCATTTTCACCAAGGGCCACATTAGCACTATGGTTGCCTTCAAAGGATTGCTTGTAATTGTAATGCATTATTAATGTAACTACTCCTTACACCAGATCACACACCATCCTGGGTAGGACTTTCAGAGCTTTGTCCTGGGTTGGACTCTCAGAGCTGTGTCCTGGGTTGGACTCTCAGAGCTGTGTCCTGGTTTGGGCTCTCAGAGCTGAGTCCTGGTTTGGGCTCTCAGAGCTGTGCCCTGGGTTGGGCTCTCAGTGCTGTACCCTGGATAGGAATTTCAGAGCTTTGTCCTTGGTTGGGCTCTCAGAGCTGCACCCTGGTTAGGACTCTCAGAGCTTTTTCCTGGGTTGGGCTCTCAGAGCTGTACCCTGGGTAGGACTGTCAGAAGTTTGCCCTGGGTTGCACTCTCAGAGCTGTGCACTGGGTTGGACTCTCAGAGCTGTACCCTGGGTAGGACTCTCAGAGTTTTATCCTGGGTTGTGCTCTCAGAGCTGTACCCTGGGTAGGACTCTCAGAGCTTTGTCCTGGGTTGCACTCTGAGAGCTGTGCCCTGGGTAGGACTCGCAGAGCTTTGTCCTGGGTTGGACTCTCAGAGCTGTGTCCTGGTTTGGGCTCTCAGAGATTTGCACTGGGAAGGACTCTCAGAGCTGTGTCATGGGTTGGACTATCAGAGCTGTGTCCTGATTTGGGCTCTCAGAGCTGTGTCCTGGTTTGGGCTCTCAGAACTGTGCCCTGGTTTGGGCTCTCAGAGCTGTACCCTGGGTAGGAATCTCAGAGCTGTACCCTGGGTAGGACTCTCAGAGCTTTATCCTGGGTTGGGCTCTCAGAGCTGTGCCCTGGGTTGGGCTCTCAGAGCTGTACCCTGGGTAGGACTCTCAGAGCTGTGTCCTGGTTTGGGCTCTCAGAGTTGTTTCCTGGGTAGGACTCTCAGAGCTGTGTCCTGGTTTGGGCTCTCAAAGTTGTGTCCTGGTTTGGGCTTAGGTCTCTCATAGCTGTGCCCTGGGTTGGGCTTTCAGAGCTGTGCCCTGGGTTGGGCTCTCAGTGCTGTACCCTGGGTAGGAATCTCAGAGCTTTGTCCTTGGTTGGGCTCTCAGAGCTGTACCCTGGTTAGGTCTCTCAGAGCTTTAACCTGGGTTGCACTCTCAGAGTTGTGCACTGGGTTGGGCTCTCAGAGCTGTACCCTGGGTAGGACTCTCAGAGTTTTATCCTGGGTTGGGCTCTCAGAGCTGTACCCTGGGTAGGACTCTCAGAGCTTTGTCCTGGGTTGCACTCTCAGAGCTGTGCCCTGGGTAGGACTCGCAGAGCTTTATCCTGGGTTGGACTCTCAGAGTTGTATCCTGGTTTGGGCTCTCAGAGCTATGTCCTGGTAAGGACTCTCAGAGCTGTGTCCTGATTTGGCCTCTCAGAGCTGTGTCCTGATTTGGGCTCTCAGAGATGTGTCCTGGTTTGGGCTCTCAGAGCTGTGCCCTGGGTTGGGCTCTCAGAGCTGTACCCTGGGTAGGAATCTCAGAGCTGTACCCTGGGTAGAACTCTCAGAGCTTTTTCCTGGGTTGGGCTGTCAGAGCTGTACCCTGGATAGGACTCTCAGAGCCTTGTCGTGGGTTGTACTCTCAGAGCTGTGCCCTGGGTTGGGCTCTCAGAGCTGTGCCCTGGGTTGGGCTCTCAGAGCTGTACCCTGGATAGGACTCTCAGAGCTGTGTCCTGGTTTGGGCTCTCAGAGCTGTGTCCTAATTTGGGCTATCAGAGCTGTACCCTGGATAGGACTCTCAGAGCTGTGTCCTGGTTTGGGCTCTCAGAGCTGTGTCCTAATTTGGGCTATCAGAGCTGTGTCCTGGGTTTGGCTCTTAGAGCTGTACCCTGGGTAGGACTCTCAGAGCTGTGCCCTGGGTTGGGTTCTCAGAACTGTGATCTGGGTTTGGCTCTTAGAGCTGTACCCTGGGTAGGACTCTCAGAGCTGTGCCCTGGGTTGGGCTCTCAGAGCTGTACCCTGGATAGGACTCTCAGAGCTGTGTCCTGGTTTGGGCTCCCAGAGCTGTGCCCTGGTTTGGGCTATCAGAGCTGTGCCCTGGGTTTGGCTCTTAGAGCTGTACCCTGGGTAGGACTCTCAGAGCTGTACCCTGGGTTGTGTTCTCAGAGCTGTGCCCTGGGTTTGGCTCTTAGAGCTGTACCCTGGGTAGGACTCTCAGAGCTGTGCCCTGGGTTGGGCTCTCAGAGCTGAACCCTGGGTAGGACTCTCAGAGCTGTGTCCTGGTTTGGGCTCTCAGAGCTATGCACTGGATACAGCTTTCAGATCTTTGCCTTTTGTAAAATGATTCAAAAGTCTGCCTACAAGACTTGTGAATCACTTGTCATTTTTTCTTCTACCAACCACAAATGGTCGCATTATTAGAGGTATTTTCTGCAAAATATCAATATTTACTGTGATTTCGATTTTATAGCAAATGTAAAAAAAGATAAGAAACAGGTTCAAATATTATGCGCATGAATACAAATAATTGTATATTTAGTATTCTTACCTTTACAGTTACAATGTCAGAACCAATCTTTGCAAAACTATGCAAATTGCTTAATACATCAATGTAGGCATTCATAAAATCTGTCCGAACACACAGTACATTGCAGCCTTTTGTGTATGGGTTAGTCTGTGTTCAGAGAACCTGCACTGGGCAAGAGAGCATCAGACTGGACCATGTCGTAATTGAAGAAGGTGATCTGGTTAGATAAATATTACTGTTGAGCGAACATGCTCGACACTGCTCGGTACTCTCCCGAGCATCACGCTACTCGGGATGTTCGGCGAGCACCGAGCATTTCCGGGTTACTCGGGCGGGAGCTCGGGTCTCCGCCCTGCATGTTTGGTGCTCTTTACAGAGCCAATGAACATGCAGAGATTGCCAGCCAGTCACTGTAATGCCGCAGCCATGTTGTTTGTGGGCATTACAGTGATTGGCTGGCCGCACAGCGTCACCTCGAGTATTTAAAACCGGGCGCCGCCATCTTGGACACAGTCGCTCCGGATCAGACAGTGTAGGGACAGCGCTGCTGATTTAGGGAGAGATATACCCTGCAAAATAGTTAGTGTAGGGTCTGTAAAGGCTGCCAGATCAAACAAACAGTCCTTCTCAGGACTAATATCCATCCCAGGTATATCAGGCAGGCAGGCAGGCAGGCTGTATAGGAGACGCAGTGGTTATACCAGCAAACGCTGCATTACAGTCCTGTGTGCTGCTCCTGTTGCTGAAATTGCTGGACTTAGCTCCAGGTCCCGGGGGCCAGGAAAAATCCTTTTTTTTTATCTAAATCCTCTTTTTTTTTCCTCCTTCACAATGTACAAATACCCATCTTATTAACCTTTTGGTGCCCCCCGCCCCCCAAAAAAAAATAAAAGTGTGCCTCTGATTTTTCAGACAAATATATCTGTTGAAAATAGTCTGGTGTAGGCCAGAGAAATAGAAGTGTGGTTTTGCAGTTCTATGGGCCATTTGTATCTAAAAAAAACAGTTTGAGTGTGTCGCTCACTGTTCAGCCGCAAATATATATATATTTTAAAAAGCCTGGTATACACCAGTAAATTATTACTGTGGTTTTGATGTTCCACGGTAAAACATCTCTATTATCCTGTTTTTGGCATTTTTTGCTGTATAAAAATAATAAGTGTCTCCCTGATTTTTCAGACACAAATATATCTGTTGAAAATAGTCTGGTGTAGGCCAGAGAGACAGAAGTGTGCTTTTGCTGTTCCACGGTAAAAAATCTCTATTATCCTGCTTTTTGCTTTTTTTGCTGTAAAAAAAAAATATATATAGTGTCTCCCTGATTTTTCAGACACAAATATATCTGTTGAAAATAGTCTGGTGTAGGCCCGAGAAATACAAGTGTGGTTTTGCAGTTCCACGGTACAAACCTCTGTATTATCCACTTTTGGGCCATTTGTATCTAAAAAAAACAGTTTGAGTGTGTCGCTCACTGTTCAGCCGCAAATATATATATATTTTAAAAAGCCTGGTATACACCAGTAAATTATTACTATGGTTTTGATGTTCCACGGTAAAACATCTCTATTATCCTGTTTTTGGCATTTTTTGCTGTATAAAAATAATAATAGTGTCTCCCTGATTTTTCAGACACAAATATATCTGTTGAAAATAGTCTGGTGTAGGCCAGAGAGACAGAAGTGTGCTTTTGCTGTTCCACGGTAAAAAATCTCTATTATCCTGCTTTTTGCATTTTTTGCTGTAAAAAAAAAAAAAATAGTGTCTCCCTGATTTTTCAGACACAAATATATCTGTTGAAAATAGTCTGGTGTAGGCCCGAGAAATACAAGTGTGGTTTTGCGGTTCCACGGTACAAACCTCTGTATTATCCACTTTTGGGCCATTTGTATCTAAAAAAACTGTTTGAGTGTGTCGCTCACTGTTCAGCCGCAAATATATATATATTTTAAAAAGCCTGGTATACACCAGTAAATTATAACTGTGGTTTTGCTGTTCCACGGTAAAAAATCTCTATTATTCAGGTTTTGGTAGTTTTTTCCGTAAAGAAAAACAGTAGTGTCTCCTGACTGTTGTGACACAAAAATATATCTGTTGAAAATAGTCTTGTGTAGGCCCGACATCCCAGTGTGGTTTCGCAGTTCCACAGGTGAAATCGCTGTACTATCCAGTTTTGGGCCTTTGGTATCTAAAATAAAAGCAGTTTGAGTGTGTCGCTCACTGTTCAGCCGCAAATATCTCTATTTAAAAAAGTGTGGTATACCCCAGTAAACAATAACTGTGGTTTTCCTCTTCCACGGTTCTAATCTACTCTTTATTACCCTTTTTCCATTGATAGTGCAAGTGTAAGATATTTTACTTCATTTACAATGGGCAAGGCGCGTGGCAAGGGACGTGGAAGTGGACGTGCAGAGGAAGGGGCCGTGGCCAAGGTGAAAATGTGCCACAACCAACAGCCACATCTTCTCGCTCCCACTTCTTGACCGAATTACTAGGGAAGCACAGAACAACACCAGTATTGAGAACTGATCAGTGTGAACAGGTTATTAATTGGATAGCAGACAATACTTCCAGTTACCTGGGCACCACCACCTCCGGTCTATCTTCCACACGGTCAACTCTTAGTAGCCGTGAGTCTCGACCGCATACTCCTCCTCACCCTGATGCTCCTTCCTCCCACCATGCCGAGTGTCGTCAGACAGCAAGTGATCCCACACTTGGACTCTCTGAAGAGCTGTTCACTGGTCCATTTCCATATTTGGGCCCCTCGCCTGATACGCTTGAAGTGGTGGAAGAGGAGATCCCATGTTGCAATGCCCAAATATTTGAACAGCCACGGCCACAGGAAGTCGACATTGGCAATCTGTCACAAGAGGTGGACGATGACGAGACACAATTGCCAGGAAGTGAGGAGGAGGATCGTGGTGCGCAAGTGGAAGAGGAGGAGGTGGTGGATGATCTAGTAACTGACCCAACGTGGAAGGAGGACATGCAGAGTGAGGCCAGCAGCACACAGGGGGAGGGAGGCAGAGTACCCCAACAGGCAGGAAGAAGCAGTGTGGTGGCCGCAGACAGAAGGCAGGCAACTGTTCCCCGTAACACCAACACGAGGGACGTTGCCAGTACAAGCGGTAGGTCTTCCAGAGTCTGGAATTTTTTTAAAGACTCTGCTGATAACCCCAAAAAGGCCATATGTTCCACCTGCCATGCCAGCATCAGCAGGGGTGACAAAACTACCAGCCTGACCACCAGCATGATCAGGCACATGGCAGCAAAGCACCCGACTTTGTGGGGTGAAACCCAGGGTCCACGACCAGTGTCAGCGGGTGTCACCACTGCTTCTTCCACTGTTGTGCGTGCAATAGAACCCCCTGTTGTGTGTGCAAGGCAATCCCCTGTCCATACTGCATGTAAAGATGCCCCCTCCTCTCAGTCTTCACTTGTTATGGCAGTTTCTCAAGAAACAGCATCAACGTCCACGTCCACGTCCCACCGCAGCGTTCAATTGTCCATATCCCAGACCTTTGAAAGAAAGCGGAAATTCGCAGCTAACGCCCCACAGGCCACAGTCTTAAATTCGCACATTTCACGACTGCTTGCATTGGAAATGCTGCCTTTTAGGCTGGTGGAGACGGAATCCTTCCGCAATCTTATGGCGGTGGCCGTCCCTCGGTACTCGGTCCCCAGCCGACACTATTTTGCCCGGTGTGCTATCCCCGCACTATGCAAGCACGTGTCCCAAAGCATCTGCCGTGCCTTCAACAACGCAGTTACTGGGAGAGTCCACCTGGCAACGGACACGTGGACAAGTGCTTGTGGCCACGGACGGTACATCTCTCTGACGGCACACTGGGTAAACATAGTGGAAGCCGGCACCCAGTCGGACCTTGGGACGGAACACATCCTCCCCACACCGAGGATTGCGGGCCCTATGTCAGTCAGAGTTGCCCCCACAGTGTACAGCTCCTGCGCATCCTCCTCCTCCTCCTCCTCCTCATGTTCAGCCTCCATCTCAGATATCACCACATCAGTTACAAGCTGGAAGCATTGCAGTACTGCCTCCGCCAAGCGGCAACAGGCTGTGCTGAAACTCATAAGCTTAGGTGATAAACCTCACACTGCTTGTGAGTTGTGGACAGCTGTGAAAGAGCAGGCAGATCTGTGGCTGAGACCGCTGAACCTACATCCCGGCATGGTCGTGTGGGACAATGGCCGTAACCTGGTGGCGGCTCTGAGGCGAGGTGAGATCACACACGTACCATGCCTGGCTCATGTGCTTAACCTCGTGGTTCAGCGGTTTCTTAAATCTTACCCCGAGTTGCCAGATCTGCTCGTGAAAGTACGCCGCCTGTCAGCTCATTTTCGCAAGTCGGCTACAGCTTCCGCCGCCCTTGCTGTGTTGCAGCAGCGTTTACAGCTTCCGGCACACCGACTGGTATGTGATGTCCCCACACGTTGGAACTCTACCCTCCACATGTTGCAAAGGATTTGTGAGCAGAAGAGAGCAGTTGTGGAGTACCA
This sequence comes from Phyllobates terribilis, assembly GCF_046119375.1. NCBI lineage: Eukaryota > Metazoa > Chordata > Amphibia > Anura > Dendrobatidae > Phyllobates > Phyllobates terribilis. The sequence continues at coordinate 403,620,001 of NW_027362762.1, forward strand.
GCTGCAACAAGGCCGTCGATATTCAGGTCAGACTCCACACATAAGACCTCAGGAGTGGACCTGGATGTCTGACATATGTACCATCCTGACAAACTTTGAGGAGGCCACCAAGATGGTGAGTGGCGATGACTAGAGATGAGCGTTGTTCTATTCGAACTGTTCGCCAATCTCAAATTCGAGCTGTTTTGGGCGGTGTTCGAGCCGTTCGGCGAACACGAACAATTTGAGAAAAATTCGGCTGTTCGAGGTTATGTTCGATAACTGTTCGTGCACCAAAATCATAACTGGATTTTTTCTCAGTAATGATGAAAATTAATGTTAATACGCAGTTTGAGTGTACAGCGGGGTGGGGGGAGGGGCAGGGGATGGATCTCTGCAGGAACAATGAAGATCTCCATTTTTTTTTTCTCTTTCCCGCATTTACAGTGGGGAGGTGCAATCTGTCAGCCTATCAGCAGCGCACACACGGAGCGAAGTGCTTTTTTTCACACAAGCAAGGGCATGTGTCATTGGCAGTGTATGTCACATGTCCTTGCCCTATAAGACCAAGCCATTTTCCCTGTCGCCACCATTTTCTCACTGCTGCAGCTGCGTGTTAGACGGCACCGCTGTTGCTGTGTGCGCTATACCTTGTTAATTTCAAGCCAATTTTTGCACAAATCTACAGATAGCTTGGGAGTAGGGAATAGTTGTGATTGCAGTCCTTTTAAGGACTAGGTTACAGCATTTCCTATGACTTTTATCAGGCAGGTCTGTGCTCTTAAATAGATAGATTGTGGGAGTAAAGACTAATTGTAATTGGAGTCCTTTTCAGGACTAGGTTACATCAGTTCCTATCAGTTTTTGCCAGGCAGGTCTGTGCCAGTGCTGTGCAAGTTTTTTTCACAGCATTTGGCTGAATCTAGCAAAGCTAATCCTTTTTGGCCTATTGCAGAGTGTGTTAGTCAGTGGAGTAGCCTATCTGTGTTGCAAGATATACCACCTGTGTATAGAATACCAATTTTTTTACTGCACCTAGTGAAGTAAAATCTTTTGGGCATAGCATCATTCTATTAGTCCATCTATACTGACCTCCATCAGGTTGCAAATTGAATACAATTTTTTTCTGCATCTAGCTCTGAAAAAATATTGGGCATCTAGCGGTGTGTGGGACTTGTTGTATTAGTCCATCTATACTGACCTCCATCAGGTTGCAAACTGCATATATTTTTTTCTTCATCTACCTCTGAAAAAATATTGGGCTTCTAGCTGTGTGTGGGACTTGTTCTATTAATCCATCTATACAGACCTCCATCAGGTTGCAAACTGAATATATTTTTTTCTGCATCTACCTCTGAAAAAATATTGGGCTTCTAGCTGTGTGTGGGACTTGTTCTATTAATCCATCTATACAGACCTCCATCAGGTTGCAAACTGAATATATTTTTTTCTGCATCTACCTCTGAAAAAATATTGGGCTTCTAGCTGTGTGTGGGACTTGTTGTATTAGTCCATCTATACAGACCTCCATCAGGTTGCAAACTGAATATATTTTTTTCTGCATCTACCTCTGAAAAAATATTGGGCTTCTAGCTGTGTGTGGGACTTGTTGTATTAGTCCATCTATACTGACCTCCATCAGGTTGCAAACTGAATATATTTTTTTCTGCATCTACCTCTGAAAAAATATTGGGCTTCTAGCTGTGTGTGGGACTTGTTCTATTAATCCATCTATACAGACCTCCATCAGGTTGCAAACTGAATATATTTTTTTCTGCATCTACCTCTGAAAAAATATTGGGCTTCTAGCTGTGTGTGGGACTTGTTGTATTAGTCCATCTATACTGACCTCCATCAGGTTGCAAACTGAATATATTTTTTTCTGCATCTACCTCTGAAAAAATATTGGGCTTCTAGCTGTGTGTGGGACTTGTTATATTAATCCATCTATACAGACCTCCATCAGGTTGCAAACTGAATATATTTTTTTCTGCATCTACCTCTGAAAAAATATTGGGCTTCTAGCTGTGTGTGGGACTTGTTGTATTAGTCCATCTATACTGACCTCCATCAGGTTGCAAACTGAATATATTTTTTCTGCATCTACCTCTGAAAAAATATTGGGCTTCTAGCTGTGTGTGGGACTTGTTCTATTAATCCATCTATACAGACCTCCATCAGGTTGCAAACTGAATATATTTTTTTCTGCATCTACCTCTGAAAAAATATTGGGCTTCTAGCTGTGTGTGGGACTTGTTGTATTAGTCCATCTATACTGACCTCCATGAGGTTGCAAACTGAATATATTTTTTTCTGCATCTACCTCTGAAAAAATATGGGGCTTCTAGCTGTGTGTGGGACTTGTTCTATTAATCCATCTATACAGACCTCCATCAGGTTGCAAACTGAATATATTTTTTTCTGCATCTACCTCTGAAAAAATATTGGGCTTCTAGCTGTGTGTGGGACTTGTTGTATTAGTCCATCTATACTGACCTCCATCAGGTTGCAAACTGAATATATTTTTTTCTGCATCTACCTCTGAAAAAATATTCGGCTTCTAGCTGTGTGTGGGACTTGTTCTATTAATCCATCTATACAGACCTCCATCAGGTTGCAAACTGAATATATTTTTTTCTGCATCTAGCTCTGAAAAAATATTTGGCCTTCTAGCAGTGTGTGGGACTTTCTCTATTAGTCCATCTATACTGACCTCCATCAGGTTGCAAATTGAATATAATTTTTTTCTGCATCTAACCCAGCCAATAGTTTTGGCCTAATACCACAGTTTGGCCACTCAGCTCTGCTCGGTTCCCATCCATTGTTTTTTTGTGCAAACAACTCCAGAGTTGTGAATTAGTTAACCACCAAAATGAGTGGAAAAAGGCCTGCTGCTGGTGGAAAGGGGAATAGGCGTGTTGGGAAGGGGAAAAAAGGTTGTGTCCGTGGTGTAGGTGTTAAAGCAACAGTAACATCTGCAGAAGAAAGACCATCTTCCAGCCAAACTAAAATGTCTACTTCTTTTAGCGGACAATGTGATAAGATCCCTTTCTTACGGCCACGCCAATCGCTACAAATTCCAGATGAGGCACAAAAACAGCAGGTGCTTCAACGGATATCAAGTGCTCCTTTAAGTGGGCTCTCCTCCACATCAACTTCAACATCAGAAATACTCCAGTCCTCAAAGGTGTCACCCCAATCGCACTTGCTTCCTCACAGCTCCCAAATCTCCAGCTGCCCGTCTGAGTATGAGGTAGAACAGATGGTTGAGTCTGCAGAGCTGTTTACTCATACTATAGCCTGGGAATCAGAGGTCGACTCCAACACTTCTGTGAATCTAGACGAGGAAATGATCTGCACTGATGCCCAGAATCTTTATGAGTCGGATCCAGGACCAGACGCAGAAGGTTCTGACCATAATGTAGACCCTCATTCCCAAACTGTAACTCCTGTTGGTGGAGACAATGAGGAAGACGATGATAAGACTCAAATACCTGATTGAAGCGACAACTTTAGTTTTTTGTCAGGGCAGGAACAGGTTGGCTCTGAGGACGACGGGTGTGATAACGCACAGGGTGATGATGATGAGGTTGGAGATCCCACTTACTGTCAACCCACAGTCAGCCAAGAGATGAGGTCAGCAGAGGAGGTGGAGGAAGATGCTAGTGACGACGAGGTCAGGTTGCGCCTTCCTGGACAGAGACGTAGTACTGGAAGCACGTCAACAACTGCATCCTCAAACACAACTCTGCCTCTCACCACAAGTCGTGGTGGCTCTTCAGGTCGCATGGGTGCTAAGCCTTGCATAGCCTGGGCATTTTTTCAGATCGATAAAGATGACCCAACTCGTGTTATCTGTAACATTTGTCAGCAAAAGCTAAGTAGAGGCCAAAAAATACATAGTTTGAGTACTTCATGCATGAACCGGCACATGGACATGAAGCATAAGTTGCAGTGGGAAGCTCAGTGTGCTACAATGCGGCCTAGCCGGCCGGGCCAACCACCGTCTGCCATATCTTGTGCATCCGCGGCCTCTTCATCCTCTGTGACTGGGGGGACAGCAGTCACACCTGTTTTGGGGTGCAGACCTGCCACCTCTTTACCCGCAACAGCCAACGTGATTGGCAGGTCATCATTTTCTTTGGAGGTGGTAACACCAGCTGGTGTTGAGCGCTGTCCGACATCGATAGCACCACCTTTGGATCAAGGCAACCTAACATGTCCGCCTGCATCTTCCTCACAGACCGGCAGTTTGCCGGGGACACCCTTATCAACCCCGTCTAAGCACAATAGCCAGCCCTCGGTCCCTCAGATGTGGACAAGTAAAAGACCATTTCCTCCTAGCCATGAGAAAGCTAAGAGGTTGAATTTCACCATCTGCAAGTTCTTGTCTACAGAAATGCTGCCTTTCCGCCTGGTGGACACAGAGGATTTTCGAGACCTTATGTCCGTCGCAGTGCCCCAGTACCAGATGCCCAGTCGGCACTACTTCTCAAAGAAAGGTGTGCCTGCGCTCCACCAGCATGTCGCACACAACATCACCGCTTCTTTGAGAAACTCTGTGTGTGACAGGGTGAATTTCACCACAGACACTTGGACGAGTAGGCATGGACAGGGGCGTTACATGTCGCTGACTGGGCACTGGGTAACTATGGTGACAGCAGGACAAGGGGCTGCTGTCCAAGTCTTGCCGTCGCCACGAGTTGTGCGTCAATCCTCTTTATGTCAAAGTTCCTCCACTGCTTCTGCCTCCTCAACCTCCTCTCGGTCTTCCACCTGCACCCAAAGCCTGTCTGGTCATGCCACAAGCTTTCTAACTGCGCAGAAGGGATCCTGCACACCTCCTTACTATGCTGGCAGTAGGGCTCAACGTCATCAGGCGGTTTTTACATTGAAATGTCTGGGAAATGTGAGTCACACAGCTGAGGAGTTGTGGTCAGCTCTGGAGAACCAATTTCATGAATGGTTGTCTCCACTGGACCTGAAACCAGGGAAGGCCGTGTGCGACAATGCTGCAAACCTGGGTGCGGCCCTTCACCGGGGCAATGTCACACACGTGCCTTGTATGGCTCACATGTTGAACCTGGTTGACCAGCAATTTTTAGCCCACTATCCCAGACTAGATGGCCTTCTGCAGAGGGCACGGTCGCTGTGTGCTCACTTCCGCCGTTCGCATCCCGCAGCTCAGCGACTTACATCTCTACAGAAGTCGTTGGGCCTGCCACTTCACCGGCTAAAATGCGATGTGCCTACCCGGTGGAATTCAACTCTGCACATGTTGCAGCGACTGTGGCAGCACCGACAAGCCCTGGTGCAATACGTTCTGACGTATAGCCTGGGCCAACGAGATCCAGAGGTGGGGCAAATCACGCTGGAGGAGTGGTCTCAGATCAGGGACCTATGCACCCTTCTGCACAGTTTTGAAATGGCGACGAAGATGTTTAGTGCTGACGATGCCATTATCAGCATGACTATTCCGGTGATTTACATGCTGGAGCACATGTTAAACAGAATTCGGAGTCAGGTGGTGGCACAAGAGGAGGTGGAGGAAGTAGAGGAGGAGGAGTTGTATGCGGAAGGGCTAACATCTTCAAGGTCCAGACGGTCGGCAGCACCAAGGCGGCAGGCATGTGAGGGTGGGGGAGATGGTTTTACCAGGGCGCATGGTAGCAGCCAAACTAGTGAGGAAGGTGCAGGAGCCCAGGAAGAAGTGGAGGACGAACTGATGGAAGACTCATCAGATGAGGGAGACCTTGATCACATTTCTGTTGTGCGAGGTTGGGGGGAGAGGACAGAGGAAGGAAGCATGATTGTTACCTCGCCACCAACACAACAGGGACTTGGTGCTACTGGATGCGCAACACACATGAGTGCCTTCTTGCTGCACTACCTGCAACATGACCCTCGAATTGTGAGAATTAGAAATAATCCTGACTACTGGGTTGCCACACTGTTAGATCCCCGGTACAAAAGTAAATTTGCAGAAATTATTCCTGCCATAGAAAGGGATGCACGCATGCAGGAGTATCAGCAGAGACTGTTGCAGAATCTTACATGTGCTTTTCCACAAAATACCAGTGGTGCACGTAGTGAATCTCACAGTTCCAACTTGCCAACCGTGGGACCGTCAAGTGTTCAGCACTCAAACCGTAACAGAACCACAGTATCTGCTGGTAACATCAATTTTGCGGAATCATTTCACCACTTTTTTAGCCCATCCTTTGCAAGGCCACAGGAGACAAGAAGTCTGACACATAGTCAACGCCTAGAGACGATGGTACAGGAGTATCTCCAAGTAAACATTGAAGCCACGATTGTGTCACTGGACCCTTGCTCTTTTTGGGCTTCCAATCTGGATAAATGGCCGGAGCTAGCCACTTACGCCTTGGAGATCTTGTCATGCCCCGCAGCCAGCGTTCTGTCTGAACGTGTGTTCAGCGCTGCTGGTGGTGTGCTGACAGATAAGCGCACGCGGCTCTCCACTGATAATGTAGACAGACTCACGTTCATAAAGATGAACAAATCATGGATCCGAAACGACTTTTCTACCCCTGTGTCATCCTGGGGAGAGTAAAAGCTTGATGATTGGCTAAAATCACCCTACCAACCGTTTTAAGCTTTCAAATTACTAATCATGTTTATCTGTATCTTGGCTGGAAAATAATTTGGGCTTTGTAGCAGTGTTCAGCACTGATTCTATTAGGCCATCTATAATAAGCTCCACCAGATTTAAAATTACTAATCATGTTTATCTGTATCTTGACTGGAAAATAATTTGGGCTTTGTAGCAGTGTGCAGCACTGATCCTATTAGGCCATCTATACTAAAGCTTCACCAGATTTAAAATTAATAATAATTTTTAGCTGCATCTAGCCCGGAAAATAATTTCGGGGCTCCGAGATGCGCAAGACACATAAGTGCCTTCTTGCTGCACTACCTGCAGCATGACCCTCATATTGTCAGAATTCAAAGTAATCATGACTACTGGGTTGCCACACTCTTAGATCCCCCAAACTTTTCGATCAACCTTTTCATTTTAATAAAGACCAAAAAAATGGTCATTTTTGAAATTATAAGCATTAGCAGGTTGTTAGAGACTGAAATCAAACAGTTTTCAACTCAAAACTTTATTCTAGGTGATGTTACATTTTCACATAGGACCCCTTGTTCGAAAGGAGCTTCTGAACTCTCTCGTCCATTGAATTTGTCAGGTTTTGGATGGTTTCTGCTTCAATTGTTTTGCATGAGGACAGAATACCCTCCCAGAGCTGTTGCTTAGATGTGAACTGCCTCCTGCCATCATAGACACTCCTTTTAATGATGCTCCAAAGGTTCTGAATGGGGTACAGGTCAGGGGAGCATGGGGGTCACACCATAAGTTTGTCCCCTTTTATGCCCATATCAGCCAGAGATGCAGATGTTTTATGTGCAGCATGAGATGGTGCATTATCATGCAGAAAAATGATCTTGCTGTGAAATACACGGTTCTTCTTCTTGAACCATGGCAGGAAGTGCTGTTTGAGAAAATCCACATACATTATGGAGTTCATCTTTAGCGCCTTCAGGGATCCTAAAGGGGCCGACAATCTCTCTCCCCATGATTCCAGCCCAAAACATTACTCCACCTCCTCCTTGTTGGCGCTGTAGCAGTGTTTGCGTGGGGTGTCCATCAACCAGCCATCCTCCACTCTATCCATCTGGACCATCGAGCGCTGCACGGCACTCATCCGTGAACAAAACAGTTTTGAAATCAGTCTTCATGTAATGTTTGGCCCACTGGAGCCGTTTCTGCTTGTGTGAAGTGGATAGAGGAGGTCGACAGGATGGCGTATGCACAGCTGCAAACCTCTGAAGGACCCTGCATCTTGTTGTTCGGGGGACGTTGGAGGCACAAGCAGCTTCAAAAACTTGTCTGCTGCTATGACAAGGCTTTTTTGCCGCTGCTCTTTCAACCTGACGTAATTGCCTGTAGGAAAGAGTCCTCAATTTGCCCTTATCAGCACGCACACGTGTGTACTGTGAATCAGCTACATACTTCTTGATTGCCAAGACACTTCATCCTGATCATCGCACAATGTTGATTGTAGTCATGCCTTGACCTAAACACTCCACAATTTGTTGCTTCTCAGCAGCCGACACATCCTTTTTCTTTCCCATTTTGGCAGAAAATGTAGGCTGCTTAATAATGTGAGACAGCCTTCTTAAGTAGTCTTGCCTTTCATTGGACACACCTGCCAAACTAATTAGCACAGGTGTCTGCAATTGCTTACAGTGATATAAAGAGCCCTGACACACATCACCATCAATGAGTTTAACTGACAAACAAACAAATTCTTCCCTTATCACTCCTAAACACTTTTTGCATAATAATTTGGAACACAGTGTACATGTGCTTTTCCACAAAACACCAGTGGTTCACGTAGTGAATCTTACAGTTCTAACTTGCCAACCGTGGTCTGTATGGAGTTGTTCAATAAAGGGCCCAAAATTAAGATAACATAGATGGGAGAGGTCTCTATGAATAGGAATTCCTAAGTATTTGATACCCTGTGAGGGCCAGGCAAAGGGAAAGTTGGACTGGATGGAATCCTATATGGATTTGGGGAGGGAGACATCGAGGGCCTCAGACTTCGCTGCATTGATTTTAAAATTTGACCATGTAACAAAGTGATCTATTTCAGCCATAACAGCATGGATGGATATATGTGATTGAGTGATATATACTAGGACATCATCAGCAAATAGAGAGCACTTGTACTCGGTGCCTCCCACCTCAATCCACCTAATATTGGGGTTATGGCGAATTGATGAGAGCAGGTGCTCCGTCACTAGGATGTATAAGAGAGGGGACAGAGGACATCCCTGCCTTGTCCCATTGGTGATTGTGAAAGGTGATGAAAATGTTCTGACGCGCCCCCTGGGCCTTGGGACACCCGGAGCCGGACCCTTTTTGGTGGATGCTGGTGGTTGTAGTCTCCGTGGCGGCAACCCGGTTCCGTGGCTCAGGGCGGTCAAACCAGTGGCGGAACTATTTATGTGGTTTTGATGTTTAAATGTCCGACTACGCCACCCGTGGATTGCGGTCAGAGTGAACCGCCGCTCCAGGGCAGACCGCTGAGGCTGGTGTTGTGGGTGCAGCAGAGCGTAGCATAACTCCCCACGGGAGGAGTATAGCCTCAGGGCAGTGTATGCGGAGGATGGGGGTGATGGTGCAGGGCAGCAGCAGTAATGACACGGAGTCAGTGATGCAGTCCAGGGCCTTTACTCACAGTTCTTATTATCCAGACCACGTCTGCAGGTAACGGCTGCCCACGTCGTACTGTGCTCACCAGGTGAGGGGCTCAGACAACTCCCAGATAACTTTGGAGTGCTTCACAGGACCCCCTTTGTGTGTCCTTTGTCTGGCCTTTCTTACCAACCCTTCTGTCCGGCTGCCTCGGGCCTCCTCTTGGTAAACTTGGCGCCAGTTTCCCTGACCCTATGTGGTGCCTTCCTAGCGGGTGTAGCGAGGGGCTGCGCCACATAAAATGTCACAGCCTCCTGTTTCTAGCTGAGGGTCGTTTCCTGCCTCCACTAGTTTCGGGGACCGGTCTCCCCCTTTGGCCTGACCCCTCCACGCAGGTGGATTCGGGCGTGCGGTGGCGACTCGCCCGTCCGCACCCCTGAGATCCCTTCGTTCCTCGTTCCTGGAGCCTTCTCCGCTCCTCTTCCTTCCTACTCCCTCTTCCAGGCCTGGGCCTCTGTTACTAGGCCCGCCTCCGGAGCAGAGCTCATGCAGAGCCCCTGCTCCCTGCCACTTCTGCTCAGACTTCTCTGCACTGAACTAAGATGGTGCCCACCTTTTATACTCCCTTCTCAATGCACCCAGGAACTGCTTCCTCCCTGCTCCTGCACTACAGGGTTCCCCTTCCTCAGTGTCCCCTCCCCCCACTCCAGCCAGGGACAGGGACTGTCGTGCCCATCTCAGGGGCATATTGGTCGCCCTGCCCCACGGCAATGTGGTGTAATGCATGCAGGTGTCGGGTCCTGATCCACACTACATCCTTACCTGAGAGTGAGATATCACACCTCTGGGTGAGGTGCAATACCTCTGTAGCAACCGAGCCCTCAGGGTGCTACAGTTCCATTTATCTTCAGCCTAGGTGACGTATTGCGATACAGGGCCGTGATTTTGGCTATAAAAGGGTCCCCTAGACCCCTACCCCAAGCTTTTTAAGAGAATCATATATGGCGTGCCAGGAGACTCTATGGAATGCTTTCTCAGCATCCAACGAGAGTATCTAATTACAAATTTTTAACTGCATCTAGCCCAGGAAATACTTTGTGCCTAGTAGCAGTGTCTGCTAGTCAGCGGATTATCCCGGCTGTTAAGCAAGCTACACCACCTGTAGTTTGGACACTTCATTTTTTCAAAGGAAATGCTTCGGGACCACGGGATACTCAGTGAAGAGCATCAGGAGGCACCCCAAGGCATAGGGGCTCGGACTGGCAGTAGGATGCCCTGCGGTGGACAGCCGAGCTCGATCCTTATAAAAGCTTTTTAACTGCAGCAGCTTTAGTGGACGCTACTGGAGCTGGAATTACGCGGCTGCTGGCATGAGACTTGCCCTCCAATAGATCCTTGTAAATGGATTTAAAGTGTATTTATTCAAATTAGAGAGACAATTTAAATTAAAAAGCTTAGAGCTGCCTCCACCACAGGGGGGCTCGCTCGACCCACCAGCGGACAGGCACCAGTATTGGGAGAGGGGGGCTGGCCGTCAGGGTTCACCGCGGCTCTGACACAAACCCGGCGACACGGAGGTGGCACGGGCAGGAGCGGACTGAACGTGTCGGCTTCTCACTTTTTGGATTTTAGAAGGGCATGACATGCCTATATCTGTGTCTCCCCCTCCTTTTACTCCTCCACCTCTTTTCTTTTCGCATGACTATATGTACTTGTCACTTTTCCATGTGTTAGTTGTGTCTTCTGAGCAGTTTGTCAGCTTTTGGACACCTTTGAAGGTGTTTTCTATGTGTTTCTATGTGTTTTTGTTTGCCTGCCATTGGTTTTAACGGTGTTCGAAGGTGTTCGACGAACAGTTCGACGAACAGTTCGGCGAACACACGGGTGTTCGACGAACCGAACCGAACTCGAACACTACGGGGGTGGCTCAACACTAGCGATGACGCCATCATTAGTGTCAGCATCCCACTTGTCTGTCTTTTGCAATGCTCTCTGCAGAGAATTAAAGAGGAGGCATTGCAGCCAGAGTATGATGAGATGGATCAAGAAGCCGTAGCGGGCGATTACACACAGCCCAGCCTCATCTCATCCCAACGTGCATTGGGGGACAATGAGGGAGAGGAGGAGGAGGAGGAGGAGGAAGAGCAGGAGCTGCTATCATGCATTGTAGACGGTAGTACCTGTACAAGTGTCATACCGTCGGTTCAGCGTGGGTGGCCTGAGGACAGGGGGGAGGAGGAAGAGGAGGAGGAGAGCATGGTCAGTCGTCATCTTGGTGAGGACACGGAAATCTTGCCCGTTACCAGTCTGGCACGCATGTCTGACTTTATGTTACGCTGCCTTAACCGTGACCCTCGCGTTGTCAAAATGTTGGGTGACAGTCATTACTGGCTGGTGACACTTGTAGACCCCCGCTACAAGGAGAACTTTCACTCTCTTATTCCTGAGGTGGAGAGGTCTACAAAAATGGGGCAATACCAGAAGGCCCTTGCTGCAGAACTCTTAAAAAAATTCCCATCTGGACACGCTAGCGGCAGAGGTCACAGTTCGCTGCCCAACCAAGGCGTACAGGCGAGAGAGATCCAACTCCAATCCAGCAGAGGCAGGGGAACACTGTCAACGTTCTGGGACAGTTTTCTGACACCCGCCCAGCTTACAGGCCCTGAGGCGTGGGGTACTCTCACAAGGAGAGGAAAGTTTCCAAAGATGGTGAGGGAGTACCTTACCGATCGTACCAGCGTCCTTCGTGATTCCTCTGTGCCTTTTAATTATTGGGTATCCAAGCTGGACACTTGGAATGAACTCGATCTGTACGCCTTGGAGGTCCTGGCCTGCCCTGCCGCTAGCGTGTTATCGGAGCGTGTTTTTAGTGCCGCTGGGGGAATTATAACTGATAAGCGCACTCGCCTGTCAACTGACAATGCTGACAAGCTGACCCTTATCAAAATGAACAAGGGCTGGATTGGGCCAGACTTCTCATCACCACCAAAAGACAGCAGAGTAACATAAAGTCAAATCCACTGTGTTATTTCGGGGGGTGTATTCACATGCACCGCTTCACACCCACACATGGGTATACGCTTCCTCGTTTCGGCTGTTTAATCTTCTTCTCCTTATCCTCAGCCTCCACCACCACTATACCACCAGGGTGCCAGCATTGCAAGTTCCTCCGTCCTAATTTTTGGCAGCTTTTGCTGGGAAAGCATAAGCAAATACCATGGGACACCCACTCCCCAATAATGGGACTTATGTTTGTAATATGCTGTACTGAATGGCTCTTGTAAGGGGCATTGCAAGTTGCTCCGTCCTAATTTTTGGCAGCTTGTGCTGGGAAAGCATAAGCAAATACTATGGGAGACCCACTCCCCAATAATGGGACTTATGTTTGTAATATGCTGTACTGCATGGCTCTTGTAAGGGGCATTGCAAGTTGCTCCGTCCTAATTTTTGGCAGCTTTTGCGGGAAAGCATAAGCAAATACCATGGGACACCCACTCTCCAATAATGGGACTTATGTTTGTAATATGCTGCACTGCATGGCTCTTGTAAGGGGCATTGCAAGTTGCTCCGTCCTAATTTTTGGCAGCTTTTGCTGGGAAAGCATAAGCAAATACTATGGGAGACTCACTCCCCAATAATGGGACTTATGTTTGTAATTAGTGTTGAGCCACCCCCGTAGTGTTCGAGTTCGGTTCGGTTCGTCGAACACCCGTGTGTTCGCCGAACTGTTCGTCGAACTGTTCGTCGAACACCTTCGAACACCGTTAAAACCAATGGCAGGCAAACAAAAACACATAGAAACACATAGAAAACACCTTCAAAGGTGTCCAAAAGCTGACAAACTGCTCAGAAGACATAACTAACACATGGAAAAGTGACAAGTACATATAGTCATGCGAAAATAAAAGAGGTGGAGGAGTAAAAGGAGGGGGAGACACAGATATAGGCATGTCATGCCCTTCTAAAATCCAAAAAGTGAGAAGCCGACACGGCCAGTCCGCTCCTTCCCGTGCCACCTCCGTGTCGCCGGGTTTGTGCCAGAGCCGAGGTGAACCCTGATGGCCAGCCCCCCTCTCCCAATACTGGTGCCTGTCCGCTGGTGGGTCGAGCGAGCCCCCCTGTGGTGGAGGCAGCTCTAAGCTTTTTAATTTAAATTGTCTCTCTAATTTGAATGAATACACTTTAAATCCATTTACAAGGATCTATTGGAGGGCAAGTCTCATGACAGCAGCCGCGTAATTCCAGCTCCAGTAGCGTCCACTAAAGCTGCTGCAGTTAAAAAGCTTTTATAAGGATCGAGCTCGGCTGTCCACCGCAAGGCATCCTACTGCCAGTCCCAGCCCCTATGCCTTGGGGTGCCTCCTGATGCTCTTCACTGAGTATCCCATGGTCCCGAAGCATTTCCTTTGAAAAAATTAAGTGTCTAAACTACAGGTGGTGTAGCTTGCTTAACAGCCGGGATAATCCGCTGACTAGCAGACACTGCTACTAGGCACAAAGTATTTCCTGGGCTAGATGCAGTTAAAAATTTGTAATTAGATACTCTCATTGGATGCTGAGAAAGCATTCCATAGAGTCTCCTGGCACGCCATATATGATTCTCTTAAAAAGCTTGGGGTAGGGGTCTAGGGGACCCTTTTATAGCCAAAATCACGGCCCTGTATCACAATACGTCACCTAGGCTGAAGATAAATGGAACTGTAGCACCCTGAGGGCTCGGTTGCTACAGAGGTATTGCACCTCACCCAGAGGTGTGATATCTCACTCTCAGGTAAGGATGGAGTGTGGATCAGGACCCGACACCTGCATGCATTACACCACATTGCCGTGGGGCAGGGCGACCAATATGCCTCTGAGATGGGCACGACAGTCCCTGTCCCTGGCTGGAGTGGGGGGAGGGAACAGTGAGGAAGGGGAACCCTGTAGTGCAGGAGCAGGGAGGAAGCAGTTCCTGGGTGCATTGAGAAGGGAGTATAAAAGGTGGGCACCATCTTAGTTCAGTGCAGAGAAGTCTGAGCAGAAGTGGCAGGGAGCAGGGGCTCTGCATGAGCTCTGCTCCGGAGGCGGGCCTAGTAACAGAGGCCCAGGCCTGGAAGAGGGAGAAGGAAGGAAGAGGAGCGGAGAAGGCTCCAGGAACGAGGAATGAAGGGATCCCAGGGGTGCGGACGGGCGAGTCGCCACCGCACGCCCGAATCCACCTGCGTGGAGGGGTCAGGCCAAAGGGGGAGACCGGTCCCCGAAACTAGTGGAGGCAGGAAACGACCCTCAGCTAGAAACAGGAGGCTGTGACATTTTATGTGGCGCAGCCCCTCGCTACACCCGCTAGGAAGGCACCACATAGGGTCAGGGAAACTGGCGCCAAGTTTACCAAGAGGAGGCCCGAGGCAGCCGGACAGAAGGGTTGGTAAGAAAGGCCAGACAAAGGACACACAAAGGGGGTCCTGTGAAGCGCTCCAAAGTTATCTGGGAGTTGTCTGAGCCCCTCACCTGATGAGCACAGTACGACGTGGGTAGCCGCTACCTGCAGACGTGGTCTGGATAATAAGAACTGTGAGTAAAGGCCCTGGACTGCATCACTGACTCCGTGTCGTTACTGCTGCTGCCCTGCACCATCACCCCCATCCTCCGCATACACTGCCCTGAGGCTATACTCCTCCCGTGGGGAGTTATGCTACGCTCTGCTGCACCCACAACACCAGCCTCAGCGGTCTGCCCTGCAGCAGCGGTTCACTCTGACCGCAATCCACGGGTGGCGTAGTCGGACATTTAAACATCAAAACCACATAAATAGTTCTGCCACTGGTTTGACCACCCTGAGCCACGGAACCGGGTCGCCGCCACGAAGACTACAACCACCAGCATCCACCAAAAAGGGTCCGGCTCCGGGTGTCCCAAGGCCCAGGGGGTGCATCAGAACATTTTCATCACCTTTCACAATCACCAATGGGACAAGGCAGGGATGTCCTCTGTCCCCTCTCTTATACATCCTAGTGACGGAGCACCTGCTCTCATCAATTCGCCATAACCCCAATATTAGGTGGATTGAGGTGGGAGGCACCGAGTACAAGTGCTCTCTATTTGTTGATGATGTCCTAGTATATATCACTCAATCACATATATCCATCCATGCTGTTATGGCTGAAATAGATCACTTTGTTACATGGTCAAATTTTAAAATCAATGCAGCGAAGTCTGAGGCCCTCGATGTCTCCCTCCCCAAATCCATATAGGATTCCATCCAGTCCAACTTTCCCTTTGCCTGGCCCTCACAGGGTATCAAATACTTAGGAATTCCTATTCATAGAGACCTCTCCCATCTATGTTATCTTAATTTTGGGCCCTTTATTGAACAACTCCATACAGACCACGGTTGGCAAGTTAGAACTGTAAGATTCACTACGTGAACCACTGGTGTTTTGTGGAAAAGTACATATACACTGCGTTCCAAATTATTATGCAAAAAGTGTTTAGGAGTGATAAGGGAAGAATTTGTTTGTTTGTCAGATAAACTCATTGATGGTGATGTGTGTCAGGGCTCTTTATTTCACTGTAAGCAATTGCAGACACCTGTGCTAATTAGTTTGGCAGGTGTGTCCAATGAAAGGCAAGACTACTTAAGAAGGCTGTCTCACATTATTAAGCAGCCTACATTTTCTGCCAAAATGGGAAAGAAAAAGGATGTGTCGGCTGCTGAGAAGCAACAAATTGTGGAGTGTTTAGGTCAAGGCATGACTACAATCAACATTGTGCGATGATCAGGATGAAGTGTCTTGGCAATCAAGAAGTATGTAGCTGATTCACAGTACACACGTGTGCGTGCTGATAAGGGCAAATTGAGGACTCTTTCCTACAGGCAATTACGTCAGGTTGAAAGAGCAGCGGCAAAAAAGCCTTGTCATAGCAGCAGACAAGTTTTTGAAGCTGCTTGTGCCTCCAACGTCCCCCGAACAACAAGATGCAGGGTCCTTCAGAGGTTTGCAGCTGTGCATACGCCATCCTGTCGACCTCCTCTATCCACTTCACACAAGCAGAAACGGCTCCAGTGGACCAAACATTACATGAAAAAAGAAAAGAAAGGGCGCATGTGTGGACTCACAGGGCTATTTGCTTAATTTAAAAAGTGCCAGTACACTCACCTGTGAAGGTTGTGTACGTCTACACAACCAAGATTAAGCGTGTAATTAATGAGGCTCCGGGTCACCTCTATTTGTAGTACCGTCCTGTCGGTGTTTGCCTCGCAACTCCGTGCTCCTCAAGTGGTCACACGATCCTGCTGGACCAGATACCACGTCACCGCAGGTCCTCAGTAGTTTAACCCGGTGGTTGGATACCGCAGGTCCTCAAACATCCAAATAGACCAGGCCGCTCCTGCCGCTTTAGCTCCGCAAGGAGATATCTCACAAGTAAACAATGGTGCAGCGGTCTCAGGGAGCGCCAAAGGAATACTGGACAATTTAGTAGATGTCAACCGACTTTTATTCTTCCTCCAATACCACTGCCACAACGCGTTTCAACGGTCTAAGCCGTCTTCATCAGGTGGGGTCATTACATGAAGACTGATTTCAAAACTGTTTTGTTCACGGATGAGTGCCGTGCAGCGCTCGATGGTCCAGATGGATGGAGTGGAGGATGGCTGGTTGATGGACACCCCACGCAAACACGGCTACAGCGCCAACAAGGAGGAGGTGGAGTAATGTTTTGGGCTGGAATCATGGGGAGAGAGATTGTCGGCCCCTTTAGGATCCCTGAAGGCGCTAAAGATGAACTCCATAATGTATGTGGATTTTCTCAAACAGCACTTCCTGCCATGGTTCAAGAAGAAGAACCGTGTATTTCACAGCAAGATCATTTTTCTGCATGATAATGCACCATCTCATGCTGCACATAAAACATCTGCATCTCTGGCTGATATGGGCATAAAAGGGGACAAACTTATGGTGTGACCCCCATGCTCCCCTGACCTCTACCCCATTCAGAACCTTTGGAGCATCATTAAAAGGAGTGTCTATGATGGCGGGAGGCAGTTCACATCTAAGCAACAGCTCTGGGAGGGTATTCTGTCCTCATGCAAAACAATTGAAGCAGAAACCATCCAAAACCTGACAAATTCAATGGACGAGAGAGTTCAGAAGCTCCTTTCGAACAAGGGGTCCTATGTGAAAATGTAACATCACCTAGAATAAAGTTTTGAGTTGAAAACTGTTTGATTTCAGTTTCTAACAACCTGCTAATGCTTATAATTTCAAAAATGACCATTTTTTTGGTCTTTATTAAAATGAAAAGGTTGATCGAAAAGTTTGGGGGATCTAAGAGTGTGGCAACCCAGTAGTCATGATTACTTCGAATTCTGACAATATGAGGGTCATGCTGCAGGTAGTGCAGCAAGAAGGCACTTATGTGTCTTGCGCATCTCGGAGCCCCAAAATTATTTTCCGGGCTAGATGCAGCTAAAAATTATTATTAATTTTAAATCTGGTGAAGCTTTAGTATAGATGGTGTAATAGGATCAGTGCTGCACACTGCTACAAAGCCCAAATTATTTTCCAGCCAAGATACAGATAAACATGATTAGTAATTTGAAAGCTTAAAACAGTTGGTAGGGTGATTTTAACCAATCATCAAGCTTTTACTCTCCCCAGGATGACACAGGGGTAGAAAAGTCGTTTCGGATCCATGATTTGTTCATCTTTATGAACGTGAGTCTGTCTACATTATCAGTGGAGAGCCGCGTGCGCTTATCTGTCAGCACACCACCAGCAGCGCTGAACACACGTTCAGACAGAACGCTGGCTGCGGGGCATGACAAGATCTCCAAGGCGTAAGTGGCTAGCTCCGGCCATTTATCCAGATTGGAAGCCCAAAAAGAGCAAGGGTCCAGTGACACAGTCGTGGCTTCAATGTTTACTTGGAGATACTCCTGTACCATCGTCTCTAGGCGTTGACTATGTGTCAGACTTCTTGTCTCCTGTGGCCTTGCAAAGGATGGGCTAAAAAAGTGGTGAAATGATTCCGCAAAATTGATGTTACCAGCAGATACTGTGGTTCTGTTACGGTTTGAGTGCTGAACACTTGACGGTCCCACGGTTGGCAAGTTGGAACTGTGAGATTCACTACGTGCACCACTGGTATTTTGTGGAAAAGCACATGTAAGATTCTGCAACAGTCTCTGCTGATACTCCTGCATGCGTGCATCCCTTTCTATGGCAGGAATAATTTCTGCAAATTTACTTTTGTACCGGGGATCTAACAGTGTGGCAACCCAGTAGTCAGGATTATTTCTAATTCTCACAATTCGAGGGTCATGTTGCAGGTAGTGCAGCAAGAAGGCACTCATGTGTGTTGCGCATCCAGGAACACCAAGTCCCTGTTGTGTTGGTGGCGAGGTAACAATCATGCTTCCTTCCTCTGTCCTCTCCCCCCAACCTCGCACAACAGAAATGTGATCAAGGTCTCCCTCATCTGATGAGTCTTCCATCAGTTCGTCCTCCACTTCTTCCTGGGCTCCTGCACCTTCCTCACTAGTTTGGCTGCTACCATGCGCCCTGGTAAAACCATCTCCCCCACCCTCACATGCCTGCCGCCTTGGTGCTGCCGACTGTCTGGACCTTGCAGATGTTAGCCCTTCCGCATACAACTCCTCCTCCTCTACTTCCTCCACCTCCTCTTGTGCCACCACCTGACTCCGAATTCTGTTTAACATGTGCTCCAGCATGTAAATCACCGGAATAGTCATGCTGATAATGGCATCGTCAGCACTAAACATCTTCGTCGCCATTTCAAAACTGTGCAGAAGGGTGCATAGGTCCCTGATCTGAGACCACTCCTCCAGCGTAATTTGCCCCACCTCTGAATCTCGTTGGCCCAGGCTATACGTCAGAACGTATTGCACCAGGGCTTGTCGGTGCTGCCACAGTCGCTGCAACATGTGCAGAGTTGAATTCCACCGGGTAGGCACATCGCATTTTAGCCGGTGAAGTGGCAGGCCCAACGACTTCTGTAGAGATGTAAGTCGCTGAGCTGCGGGATGCGAACGGCGGAAGTGAGCACACAGCGACCGTGCCCTCTGCAGAAGGCCATCTAGTCTGGGATAGTGGGCTAAAAATTGCTGGACAACCAGGTTCAACACGTGAGCCATACAAGGCACGTGTGTGACATTGCCCCGGCGAAGGGCCGCACCCAGGTTTGCAGCATTGTCGCACACGGCCTTCCCTGGTTTCAGGTCCAGTGGAGACAACCATTCATGAAATTGGTTCTCCAGAGCTGACCACAACTCCTCAGCTGTGTGACTCACATTTCCCAGACATTTCAATGTAAAAACCGCCTGATGACGTTGAGCCCTACTGCCAACATAGTAAGGAGGTGTGCAGGATCCCTTCTGCGCAGTTAGAAAGCTTGTGGCATGACCAGACAGGCTTTGGGTGCAGGTGGAAGACCGAGAGGAGGTTGAGGAGGCAGAAGCAGTGGAGGAACTTTGACATAAAGAGGATTGACGCACAACTCGTGGGGACGGCAAGACTTGGACAGCAGCCCCTTGTCCTGCTGTCACCATAGTTACCCAGTGCCCAGTCAGCGACATGTAACGCCCCTGTCCATGCCTACTCGTCCAAGTGTCTGTGGTGAAATGCACCCTGTCACACACAGAGTTTCTCAAAGAAGCGGTGATGTTGTGTGCGACATGCTGGTGGAGCGCAGGCACACCTTTCTTTGAGAAGTAGTGCCGACTGGGCATCTGGTACTGGGGCACTGCGACGAACATAAGGTCTCGAAAATCCTCTGTGTCCACCAGGCGGAAAGGCAGCATTTCTGTAGCCAAGAGCTTGCAGATGGTGAAATTCAACCTCTTAGCTTTCTCATGGCTAGGAGGAAATGGTCTTTTACTTGTCCACATCTGAGGGACCGAGGGCTGGCTATTGTGCTTAGACGGGGTTGATAAGGGTGTCCCCGGCAAACTGCCGGTCTGTGAGGAAGATGCAGGCGGACATGTTAGGTTGCCTTGATCCAAAGGTGGTGCTATCGATGTCGGACAGCGCTCAACACCAGCTGGTGTTACCACCTCCAAAGAAAATGATGACCTGCCAATCACGCTGGCTGTTGCGGGTAACGAGGTGGCAGGTCTGCGCCCCAAAACAGGTGTGACTGCTGTCCCCCCAGTCACAGAGGATGAAGAGGCCGCGGATGCACAAGATATGGCAGACGGTGGTTGGCCCGGCCGGCTAGGCCGCATTGTAGCACACTGAGCTTCCCACTGCAACTTATGCTTCATGTCCATGTGCCGGTTCATGCATGAAGTACTCAAACTATGTATTTTTTGGCCTCTACTTAGCTTTTGCTGACAAATGTTACAGATAACACGAGTTGGGTCATCTTTATCGATCTGAAAAAATGCCCAGGCTATGCAAGGCTTAGCACCCATGCGACCTGAAGAGCCACCACGACTTGTGGTGAGAGGCAGAGTTGTGTTTGAGGATGCAGTTGTTGACGTGCTTCCAGTACTACGTCTCTGTCCAGGAAGGCGCAACCTGACCTCGTCATCACTAGCATCTTCCTCCACCTCCTCTGCTGACCTCATCTCTTGGCTGAGTGTGGGTTGACAGTAAGTGGGATCTCCAACCTCATCATCATCACCCTGTGCGTTATCACACCCGTCGTCCTCAGAGCCAACCTGTTCCTGCCCTGACAAAAAACTAAAGTTGTCGCTCCAATCAGGTATTTGAGTCTTATCATCGTCTTCCTCATTGTCTCCACCAACAGGAGTTACAGTTTGGGAATGAGGGTCTACATTATGGTCAGAACCTTCTGCGTCTGGTCCTGGATTCGACTCATAAAGATTCTGGGCATCAGTGCAGATCATTTCCTCGTCTGGATTCACAGAAGCGCTGGAGTCGACCTCTGATTCCCAGGCTATAGTATGAGTAAACAGCTCTGCAGACTCAACCATCTGTTCTACCTCATACTCAGACGGGCAGCTGGAGATTTGGGAGCTGTGAGGAAGCAAGTGCGATTGGGGTGACACCTTTGAGGACTGGAGTATTTGTGATGTTGAAGTTGATGTGGAGGAGAGCCCACTTAAAGGAGCACTTGATATCCGTTGAAGCACCTGCTGTTTTTGTGCCTCATCTGGAATTTGTAGCGATTGGCGTGGCCGTAAGAAAGGGATCTTATCACATTGTCCGCTAAAAGAAGTAGACATTTTAGTTTGGCTGGAAGATGGTCTTTCTTCTGCAGATGTTACTGTTGCTTTAACACCTACCCCACGGACACAACCTTTTTTCCCCTTCCCAACACGCCTATTCCCCTTTCCACCAGCAGCAGGCCATTTTCCACTCATTTTGGTGGTTAACTAATTCACAACTCTGGAGTTGTTTGCACAAAAAAACAATGGATGGGAACCGAGCAGAGCTGAGTGGCCAAACTGTGGTATTAGGCCAAAACTATTGGCTGGGTTAGATGCAAAAAAAAATTATATTCAATTTGCAACCTGATGGAGGTCTGTATAGATGGATTAATAGAACAAGTCCCACACACAGCTAGAAGCCCAATATTTTTTCAGAGGTAGATGCAGAAAAAAATATATTCAGTTTGCAACCTGATGGAGGTCAGTATAGATGGACTAATACAACAAGTCCCACACACAGCTAGAAGCCCAATATTTTTTCAGAGGTAGATGCAGAAAAAAATATATTCAGTTTGCAACCTGATGGAGGTCTGTATAGATGGATTAATAGAACAAGTCCCACACACAGCTAGAAGCCCAATATTTTTTCAGAGCTAGATGCAGAAAAAAATATATTCAGTTTGCAACCTGATGGAGGTCTGTATAGATGGATTAATAGAACAAGTCCCACACACAGCTAGAAGCCCAATATTTTTTCAGAGGTAGATGCAGAAAAAAATATATTCAGTTTGCAACCTGATGGAGGTCAGTATAGATGGACTAATACAACAAGTCCCACACACAGCTAGAAGCCCAATATTTTTTCAGAGGTAGATGCAGAAAAAAATATATTCAGTTTGCAACCTGATGGAGGTCAGTATAGATGGACTAATACAACAAGTCCCACACACAGCTAGAAGCCCAATATTTTTTCAGAGGTAGATGCAGAAAAAAATATATTCAGTTTGCAACCTGATGGAGGTCTGTATAGATGGATTAATAGAGCAAGTCCCACACACAGCTAGAAGCCCAATATTTTTTCAGAGGTAGATGCAGAAAAAAATATATTCAGTTTGCAACCTGATGGAGGTCTGTATAGATGGATTAATAGAACAAGTCCCACACACAGCTAGAAGCCCAATATTTTTTCAGAGGTAGATGCAGAAAAAAATATATTCAGTTTGCAACCTGATGGAGGTCTGTATAGATGGATTAATAGAACAAGTCACACACACAGCTAGAAGCCCAATATTTTTTCAGAGGTAGATGCAGAAAAAAATATATTCAGTTTGCAACCTGATGGAGGTCTGTATAGATGGATTAATAGAACAAGTCCCACACACAGCTAGAAGCCCAATATTTTTTCAGAGCTAGATGCAGAAAAAAATTATATTCAATTTGCAACCTGATGGAGGTCAGTATAGATGGACTAATAGAATGATGCTATGCCCAAAAAATTTTACTTCACTAGGTGCAGTAAAAAAATTGGTATTCTATACACAGGTGGTATATCTTGCAACACAGATAGGCTACTCCACTGACTAACACACTCTGCAATAGGCCAAAACGGATTAGCTTTGCTAGATTCAGCCAAATGCTGTGAAAAAAAACTTGCACAGCACTGGCACAGACCTGCCTGGCAAAAACTGATAGGAACTGATGTAACCTAGTCCTGAAAAGGACTCCAATTACAATTAGTCTTTACTCCCACAATCTATCTATTTAAGAGCACAGACCTGCCTGATAAAAGTCGTAGGAAATGCTGTAACCTAGTCCTTAAAAGGACTGCAATCACAACTATTCCCTACTCCCAAGCTATCTGTAGATTTGTGCGAAAATTGGCTTGAAATTAACAAGGTATAGCGCACACAGCAACAGCGGTGCCGTCTAACACGCAGCTGCAGCAGTGAGAAAATGGTGGCGACAGGGAAAATGGCTTGGTCTTATAGGGCAAGGACATGTGACATACACTGCCAATGACACATGCCCTTGCTTGTGTGAAAAAAAGCACTTCGCTCCGTGTGTGCGCTGCTGATAGGCTGACAGATTGCACCTCCCCACTGCAAATGCGGGAAAGAGAAAAAAAAATGGAGATCTTCATTGTTCCTGCAGAGATCCATCCCCTGCCCCTCCCCCCACCCCGCTGTACACTCAAACTGCGTATTAACATTAATTTTCATCATTACTGAGAAAAAATCCAGTTATGATTTTGGTGCACGAACAGTTATCGAACATAACCTCGAACAGACAAATTTTTCTCAAATTGTTCGTGTTCGCCGAACGGCTCGAACACCGCCCAAAACAGCTCGAATTTGAGATTGGCGAACAGTTCGAGTAGAACAACGCTCATCTCTATTTGTAATATGCTGTACTGCATGGCTCTTGTAAGGGGCATTGCAAGTTGCTCCGTCCTAATTTTTGGCAGCTTTTGCTTGCAAGGCATAAGCAAATACTATGGGACACCCACTCCCCAATAATGGGACTTATGTTTCTAATATGCTGTACTGCATGTGACGCGCCCCCTGGGCCGTGTGTACACGTGTGTGGGATACCCGGTGCCGGGTCTCTGGGGTCTGTAGTCTCCGTGGTGGTGACCCGGTCCCGTGGCTCAGGCTGGTCAAACCAGTGGCAGTCTTTCTTAGATTTTGAGGTTAATTGTCCGACTGCGCCACCCGTGGATTGCGGTCAGGGAGTACCACCGCTGCGAGGCAGACCGCTGAGGCTGGTGTTGTGTGTGCAGCATAGAATGGGATAACTCCCCTCGGGAGGAGTATAGCCTCAGGGCAGTGAGTGTGGATGATGGGGGTGATGGTGCACGAGCGCAGCAGGAACGACTCAGAGTCTTTGCAGTGCAGTTCAGGGTCTTTACTGATGATTATAAGGTAGACCCTCCCGGGCGTACTGGCTAGCACAAGAGACCTGGTCAGTCTGTGAGCAAGTAGGAGTTCCCCTGGCCAGGTGGAGTTGTAGGCCTCCCCGTCTGTCTGCACTCTTCCTGGCTACCTTGCTGTAAGCGGGTAGAAGTAGCCCACGTCCCTGAGTGTACCGTGTAGTGCTCACCCGTATGGCTGGTGACTTGGGGCCTTCTGTTAGCCTCCGCTCCATGACGGCGGTGCTGGTCCCTTGCTTGCGACTGAGCCTCCGGGCTTCTATGGCCAGAGGACCTGAAATCCCCTGCCGGCTGGTTTCTGCTGCTGGATCTATAAGTCCTCACAGCTTCGGACTCCTGTTTCCGGTTCCTATTGTCTTCTGCCAGGGCGAGCTCTGCTCAGCTTCCAGCCCCTGGTCTTTAGCTCCTAGCTCCTACAGAGCTCCTTGCTGTTACTTTCCCTTGCTCTCACTCTGACTCTGACTGTTCTCTGACTCACTCAACCCCGCTCCAGATCCAGCTTATAAGGGCAGAATTCTCCTCTCCCAGGACTGGGGCAGGAGGATGTTGCATGTTTAAGGGATCCTGACCAGGAAACCTCCCTCTTGCTCTCCGACGTAATATCTCTATTACTGTGGTGACCAGACCCCTGGGGTGCCACACATGGTTCTTGTAAGGGGCATTGCAGTTCCTCATAATTTTTAGAAAGCCTTCCATTCATTGCTTAGGCCAACAGTGCACGGGAGACCCAGTTGCTATAAATCGAAAAAAAGGTTTAGTTAACGCCCTCTGACCTCCATGTCATTTCCGAGGGGCATTGGAGTGGCTCGAAATTTTTGGTAGGCATTGCACTCACTGTATGCCCTATAACTGTGTAGCCGAACCGCTCCTTTTGTTACAGAAACATATCCTACAAGACATATGTGGTTGACTGGCCTGATATTGATGTGAATGGTCCCTGTTCCTCCTGCTCTTTCTCCTTTGCCACCACCTCAACCATCATTTATCACCTGAAGCTTTGTTTTAACGGGAGTCATAGAACTGGGATAGTAGCAGCAATCCTCGGAGGAGGTAGGATATGCGCCAAAACGCGGACCACCTCAGGCCTAGCCGCTACTACATACATGCGCTTGCCTTCCAAGAAAACAAAGCAGATGCTAACTTCTATCATCATCATCATGCTCCTCACCTAGGCACTCTCAACTCCCCTGATGGAGAAGCCAGGGCCCACCAGAGGAGTCTGGTTCTCTGGTGGGCTCGTCCAATGCTGCCCTAAAGCAGGCCAGGCTAAGAAAAGTGTGGGGGAAGGTGACAGGAGAAATCAGGGAAGCTGGGGGCCGAGTATGGACACCTGGCCGCCACCTGGCGGCTGGGGACCGAGCGTTGACACCCGGCCGCCGGGCGGCTGGGGACAGAGTATGGGTACCTCGCTGACGAAGCGGCCATGAGTTAGTGGCCAGCTTCGGCCTCCTCCAAACTAAAAGGCCCCATTTCAAGTGAAAGCTAGCAGTATGGTATTGCAGCCTGCGGGTGGGTGGGTGGTTGGCTGCATATTTTCGCTTGCATTGCAAGGAATGGGGGAGGTACAATTGAACACTGCCCTGGGACAAGGACTTGCACGGGGATAGTTGCAAGTCTGCATCTCTGATGCGGCAAGGATCACTTCTGATGGGCACACTTTTAGACAGTGACCTGGGGGTCAGAGATGCTTCCAGGGGTCTTCCCCATGCTGATCCCTTGTCTTTTCAGCACTGTATGCATGTGTCACACAGCACATGGCCAGATAAGGTTGTAAAATGTTAAAATGACATTTCCCGGTGAACGCATTTGTCACGGTTGAAAGCAATACAAAAGTGCAAAAACGCATGAAAAATGCTACTTGTGAACATAGCCCAAGGTGTGGAGGAGTATTTTTGATTTTGGTTATTTATTTTACCTTATACACAAGTTTTTACCCTGGAAAGGAAATTCCTTAACATATTTCACAGGAAAACCGTTTCAGTTTCGTTTTTGAACGTTTTATTGTGAGCCCGCAAAAGTGGCTTTATACCTCTGACCACGTTGTTGACAGCAGTGACCTGGGGGTCAGAAATGCTTCCAGGGGCGATCCCCATGCTGCCCCCATGTCTTTTGAGCACTGTCACTATCGTTTTGGGCACTTTTTAGGCTTTCTACAGACTGCCGGGGGTGCTGCCTCAAAAAGCTCAGGTCTCTCATAGACTAACATTGGGCTCGTTGCTCGGGTCGAGCACCCGAGTATCACGGTAAGCTCGGCCCTAGCTTCGAGCACCCGAGCATTTTAGTGATCGCTCAACACTATCAGTCGTCATCTTGGTGAGGACACGGAAGTCTTGCCCGTTACCAGTCTGGCACCCATGGCTGACTTTATGTTACGCTGCCTTAACCGTGACCCTCGCATTGTCAAAATGTTGGGTGACAGTCATTACTGGTTGATGACACTTTTAGACCCCCTCTACAAGGAGAACTTTCACTCTCTTATTCCTGAGTTGGAGAGGTCTACAAAAATGGGGCAGTACCAGAAGGCCCTTGCTGCAGAACTATTAAAAAAATTCCCATCTGAACACGGTAGCGGCAGAGGTCACAGTTCGCTGCCCAACTTAGGCATACAGGCGAGAGAGACGCATCTCCAATCCAGCAGAGGCAGGGGAACACTGTCAATGTTCTAGGACAGTTTTCTGAGACCTGCCCAGCTTACAGGCCCTGAGGCGCAGGGTACTCTCACACGAAGTGGAAAGTTTCAAAAGATGGTGAGGGATTACCAGCGTCCTCCGTGATTCCTCTGTGCCTTTTAATTATTGGGTATCCAAGCTGGACACTTGGAATGAACTCACTCTGTATGCCATGGAGGTCCTGGCCTTCCCTGCCGCTAGCGTGTTATCGGAGCGTGTTTTTAGTGCCGCTGGGTGAATTATAACTGATAAGCGCACTCGCCTGTCAACTGACAATGCTGACAAGCTGACCCTTATCAAAATGAACAAGGGCTGGATTGGGCCAGACTTCTCATCACCACCAAATGACAGCAGAGTAACATAAAGTCAATTCCACTGTGTTATTTCTGGAGGTGTATTCCCATGCATCGCTTCACACCCACACATGGGTATACGCTTCCTCATTTCGGCTGTTTTTTGCTCTTCTCCTTATCCTCAGCCTCCACGACCACTATACCACCAGGGTGACCGTGGTCCATGTTACCAGCATTGCAAGTTCCTCTGTCCTAATTTTTGGCAGCTTTTTCTTGGAAGGCATAGGCAAAGACTATGGGAGACCCACTCCCCAATAATGGGAATAATGTTTTTAATATGCTGTACTGCATGGCTCTTGTAAGGGGCATTAAAATCATCTTGTTAAGCTACTGTGACCTCCATGTCTCTTCCAAGGGTCGTAAATATTGTCTTTTTATTCCACTGCGACCTCCACCACTCTTCCAAGGAGCATTAAAAGCGTCTTGTTAAGCTACTGTGACCTCCACGTCTCTTCCACAGGGCGTTGATATTGTCTTTTTATTCCACTGTAACCTCCACCACTCTTCCAAGGGGCATTGATATTGTCTTTTTATTCCACTGCTACCTCCACCACTCTTCCAAGGGGCATTAAAACCATCTTGTTAAGCTACTGTGACCTCCACGTCTCTTCCACGTGGCATTGATGTTGTCTTTTTATTCCACTGTAACCTCCACCACTCTTCCAAGGGGCATTAAAACTGTCTTGTTAAACTACTCTGAACTCCATGTCTCTTCCAAGGGGCATTAAAACCATCTTGTTAAGCTACTGTGACCTCCACATCTCTTCCAAGGGGCATTAAAACTGTCTTGTTAAACCACTCTGAACTCCACGTCTCTTCTAAGGGGCATTAAAACCGTCTTGTTAAACCACTCTGAACTCCACAGCTCTTCCAAGGAGCATTGACATGTTGTTTTTAATTACCTCTAACCTCCACGACTCTTGCAACGGGCATTGCATTTCCTCCTAATTTTTGTCAGCTTTTGCTTTTCAATGCATAGGCGAACACTAAGGGAGACCCACTCCCCAATAATGGGTAGAAGGTTTTTAATACGCTGTAATCCACGTCTGTTTCAAGGGGCATTGCAGTGCCTAATAATTTTTTGAAAGCCTTCCATTCCCTGCTTAGGCCAACAGTGTACAGGAGACCCAGTTGCTATAAATGGAAAAAACGGTTTAGTTAAGGCCCTCTGACCTCCATGTCACTTCCAAGGGGCATTGGAGTGCCTCGAAATTTTTGGTAGGCATTGCATTCACTGTATGCCTTATAACTGTGTAGCTGAACCGCTCCTTTTGGTACAGAAACATATCCTACAAGACATGTGTGGTTGGCTGGCCTGATATTGATGTGAATGGTCCCTGTTCCTCCTGCTCTTTCTCCTTTGCCACCACCTCATCCATCATTCATCACCTGAAGCTTTGTTTTAACGGGAGTCATAGAACTGGGATAGTAGCAGGAAAACATCCAGCAATCCTCGAAGGAGGTAGAATATGCGCCAAAACGCTGACCACCTCAGGCCTAGCTGCTACTACATACATGCGCTTGCATTCCAAGGAACAGAAAGCTAAGGAGGTGGAAGGCCTCATGATCATGAATAATTTACTCGTTGTGTAGGAGGCCGACCACTGCTGCTGTCTACCTTCTGAACTTTGTGTTGAAGCCTGATTGACCCAGGACCCGCAATCCTCTATGTCTGGAGGACGTGTTGCATCCCAGTGTCCAACTGTGTCCCGGCTTCCACAATATTAACCCATTGTGAAGGCGTCAGTGAGATGGACCATTCCTGGCCACATTCACTTGTCCACGTGTTTGTGGTTAGGCTGTCCTTCCCACTAAATGCACTGGGGAGGGCACAGGTAATGTTTTGGTATGCGCGCTTGTGTATAAGGCGCACCGGGACAAATAGGGGCGGCTGGGGACCGTTTATGGACACCCGGCCACCCCCACGCGGCTGGGGACTGTGTGTGGGCACCCGGCCGCGGGGCTGCTGGGGACTGATTATGGACACCCAGCCGCCCCCTGGAGGCTGGGGACCAAGCGTGGACACCCGGCCACCGGGCGGCTGGGGACTGAGTATGAATACCAGGCTACCGACGCAGCCATGACGTGGTGGCCAGATTCCACCTCCACATGCCTAAAAGGCCCAATTTCAAGTGCAAGCAAGCTAGCAGTATGGTATTGCAGCCTGGGGGTGGGTGGGTGGCAGGCTGCATACTTGCGCTTGTATTGCATGTTATGGGGGAGGTACAATTGAACACTGCCCTGGGACAAGGACTTGCACAGGGATAGTTGCAAGTCTGCATCTTCTGATGCGGCAAGGATCACTTCTGATGGGCACACTTTTAGGCAGTGACCTGGGTGTCAGAGATGCTTCCAGGGGTCTTCCCCATGCTGTTCCCATGTCTTTTTAGCACTGTATGCATGTGTCACACAGCACATGGCCAGATAAGGTTGTAAAATGTTAAAATGACATTTCCCGGTGAATGCATTTGTCATGGTTGAAAGCAGTACAAACGTGCAAAAACGCATAAAAAATGCTACTTGTGAACATAGCCCAAGGTGTGGAGGAGTATTTTTATTTTTATTTTTTTTTATTTTACCTTATACTCAAGTCTTTACCCTGGAAAGGATGTTCCTTAACCCCTTTCCGACCTGGTCAGTAATAGTACGCACCAGGTCGGGAAGGCCAGTTCAGCGGGGGCTCCGGCGGTGAGCCCGCACTGAAGCAAGCACATGTCAGCTGATTATTGGAATCGCAATCCACCCGCGGCTGTTAACATGTTAAATCTCTGACAGTGGCATTTAACTCGCGCTTCCGGGAGTCCTAAGCCCCGCCCATCAGTGACCCCGTCACGTGATCGCGGGTCACCAATGGGTGGGCATGACAGCTCAGGGTCTGCAGCAGACGCCTGTGGTTGTCATGTCTCAATTGCTATGAGCGCCACCTAGTGGTCAGCGCTCATAGCAAGTGAGCATTTCTCCTGCATACAAGCGATCTGCTCATCGCTTGTATGCAGTAGAAGCAATCAGACAACTGCTGCTTCTAGTCTCCTCTGGAGACTATAGAAGCAAGCAGAAAGTGTAAAAAAAAAGTTTTTAAAAAAATAAAAAAAATAAAAAATATATAAAAGTTTAAGTCACCCCCCTTTCGCCCCATTCAAAATAAAATATATATATATATATAAAAAAAAACCCACATACACATATTTGGTATCGCCGTGTTCAGAATCGCCCGATCTATCAATATAAAAGAAGAATTAATACAATCAGTAAACGGCGTAACGAGAAAAAAATTTTAAACGCCAGAATTAAGTTTTTTTGGTCGCTACAACTTTGCAATAAAATGCTATAACGGGCGATCAAAACATCGGATCTACCCCAAAATGGTATCAATAAAAACGTCAGCCCGGCACGCAAAAAATAAGCCCTCACCTGGCCCCAGATCCCGAAAAATGGAGAAGCTAAGGGTCTTGGAAAATGGCGTCATTTTTTTTTTTTTTTTTAGCAAGCTTTGGATTTTTTTTTCACCGCTTAAATAAAAAAGAACCTATACATGTTTGGTGTCTATGAACTCATAACGACCTGGAAAATAATGATGGCAGGTCAGTTTTAGCAATCTGTGAACGTGGTAAAAAAAGGACCCAAAAAATAACTGTGGAATTGCATTTTTTTTTGCAGTTTCACTGCACTTGGAATTTTTTTCCCATTTTCCAGCACACGATATGGTAAAACCAGTGATGGTGTTTAAAAGTACAACTCGTCCCACAAAAAATAAGCCCTCACATGGCCATATTGAACGAAAATTAAAAAAGTTCTGGCTCTGGGAAGAAGGGGAGCAAAAAAGGAAAACACAAAAACAGAAAGACCCATGGTCGTTAAGGGGTTAACATATTTCACAGGAAAGCACTTTCACTTTCGTTTTTGAACGTTTTATTGTGAGCCTGTAAAAGTGGCTTAATACCTCTGACCACGTTGTTGACAGCAGTGACCTGGGGGTCAGAAATGCTTCCTGGGGCGATCCCCATGCTGTCCCCATGTCATTTGAGCACTGTTAATATAGTTTTGGGCACTTTTTAGGCTTTCTATAGACTGCCGGGGGAGCCGCCGCAAAAATGTTCGGGTCTCCCATAGACTAACATTGGGCTCGTTGCTCGGGTCGAGCACCCGAGTATCACAGTGAGCTCGGCCCGAGCTTCAAGCACCCGAGCATTTTAGTGCTCGCTCAACACTAATAAATATCATTTTGTTTTACATTCTATGGACATATGGACAGCTAGGTTCGTCTGTTGCTTAGTTTGGGTAGAGATGGGATATATTGTATTATTATGTAATACACTGTCAGTTAAATGAGATTTTAACAAGTCTAATCTACAGGGTAGGTGCAGATGACTATTTTCTCCACATCCGAGAAAATCATTCCGATTATGCTAATCACAATCTGATCAGACTCTGATCAGAGTTTGATCAGAGTGTGATCTGATATTTTCAGAGGTGAATAGAAAAAAAAGTTTATCCAATTTGTCTATAATGTCAGTCAGTGAAAAGCAGACTGCACTCAGATGTCATCCAAGTCTGATCTGATTTTTCCCAAGGACCCATTGAGATGTATAGGCGAGTGCCACCTGATTCTCGAAGGCAAATTATAAGTGCTGCATTTTTTTCCCTAAGGACACGGCCCCACTATCAGTATTTGGTAAGTATCCAGTCAGTATTGTTTCTCAGGAGTGGGAGCCAAAACCAGGTGAGGAACAATCAGAGAAAAGGTATAATAGAAACAAGTCACCAATTCTGCATTTATCACCCACTCCTGGTTTTGGCTCCCACTCCGGAGAAAAAATACTGACCAAATACTGATAGTGAGGCCATGGCCTAAGAGTACCACTTAGTCCGAGGAAAAAATTGGACACGTGCACGTCCTCTTAGAATAACATGAGGAGGACTGGTATCTGTCAAAACGTTATACAGTCGTCTGCACGCACCCACATGGTGAGGAAAATATCTGAAGAAATTGGAATGAGATTTTGATTCTAAAATCTGCAGCATATCAATTTTTTGTGTAGAATTAATTGTAAGATTTTAGGCTCAATAAATTAAAGCTTTGTGCCAGTTTTCTGGCATAAAACACCTTGAAATGTTGTAAAATGTTTGGCTTTGGTTAGAGAGCATGTGACAAAACCTATCCAACAAATACATTAAAACTGACCCCACTTTTAGGGCATAAGTCACACCAGGACTTGCAGTTGTAAGATACATCTAATTAATTAAGCGGAATGTGCCTCTTAGGCTGTGTGCCCACGTAGCATTTTTCAAGCGTATATGCTGCGGAATTTCCGCAGCGTAAACGCTTGAAAAACGCATGTATATCCGCACCCCATGGTCCCCAATGGGATTCCGCAAGTTCTATGCACATGCTGCGGATTTTTCCGCAGCGTTTATGCCGCTTTCAAAAATCCGCAGCATGTCATTTAATTTTGCGTTTCCGCAAGCGGAATTGCCTTTGTCCAATGCATAAAAAACGCAAGGCAATTCCGCATGTGGAAAACGCGTGATAAACGCGCGAAAAATGCGCGATAAACGCGTGCGGAATTCCGCATGCGTTTTTCCGGGAGAGGACTTGCATTTATGCAGCAGAAATTTTCTGCTTCATAAATGCAACGTGGGCACATAGCCTTAAACCCTTCCAATCATGGCAATGTTCCATTTTTTCCACTTTTGTTTCTCCTCCCTTTCTTTCAAGAGCGATAATTGTTTTTAATTTTTCTGGCAACATAGAGCATGAAGGTTTGTTTTTTGCAAGACAAGTTGCACATTTGAAATAAACCATCCATTTTTATCATGTAATTTACTGGAAAATGGGTAAAACAAATCTTAGTCCACAGTGAAATAGTGGTAAAAGCGCAATTTCAGAACATTTTGGAAGTTTTTCATTTACAGCATTCATTATATGGTAAAATTGACCTAGCAATATGATTCTTACCAAATATGCCTAGTTTTTTTTAATTTAAGTGGTGAAAAAATTGGATATTTGTACAAATTTTTTTTGCTTGTGTAGCCATATTCTGAGAGTTGTAATGTTTTCAATTCTCAGGAGATGGAGTGAGGGCTCGTTTTTGCGTCCTGAGCCAGCATTTTTAATGATACAATTTGTGGGTAGGCAATATGTGATTACCTCTTATTGCATTTTTTATGCTGTTGTGGTGGCCAAAAACCCGCAATTCTGGCGTTTTTTTTCCCCTCATTACGCCAGTTTCTGATCGGGTTCATTCATTTTATATTTTGATAGATCTGACTTTCACAAACAAATTTATACCTGAAATGTGTATCCTTTTTATTTTTTCTCTCAAATATTTTTGAGGGTAAAATAGGGTGGTTTGAACTTTTTTTTTTTATTACATTTTTTTCACCTTTCATTACATTTCTTGGTCCCTTTAGAGGACTTGAACGTGCGATCGTCTGATCGCTTGTGCTATATACAGCAATACTCTATTGCTCTAATTAATTAATAAAAAATATGGTCACTTGTGAATGCTAGCCACAGGCTGGCTTTCATAGCAGTACAGTCATGACAGGCATGGGGGTCTTCAGCAGACCCTTTTTCTGTCACGGCAAACTTTTGGCACCCCACAATTACATCACAGGGGCACTGATGGGTGGTTAGAACTATATTTTAAATGTCTATCAGAGATTGACAACAGCATTTAACAGGTTAGCAGCTTCGGCTGGGGCTGTTACAGCTATAATCTGCCTTCAAAGATGCGGGCTCGGCTACTGAGCCCACATCATAGTCAGGGAGCCGGCATATGACGTACCAGTACATCATATGTCGGTATGGGTCAATGAATTAGGTGCATTTCACTCTAGTGTTGCCTTATTAAGACTTGCATGCACAACATCATTTA
The DNA here is from genome assembly GCF_046119375.1 of Phyllobates terribilis. Lineage (NCBI taxonomy): Eukaryota > Metazoa > Chordata > Amphibia > Anura > Dendrobatidae > Phyllobates > Phyllobates terribilis. The sequence goes on from NW_027362762.1 coordinate 403,654,150, forward strand.
TCAGGCCCTTTGTCTTTTGCAATGGAAATGATGAAATCCACAGGAAAATCCACATGTAACTCAACCTAATTTTGATGCAGATATGCTGCTATAACGCCACTCTCCCTTTTCTAGACACTCTGCATAATTATGACATGTAAACCAATTTTTGTTGGTATAAATAAACACCAGAATTCGGTCAGATTTGACATAGTAAATCAGTCCCAATATTCCTATCTTATGTTACTTGGTTGAATAACAAATATTCTAACATCTCCTTTAAACTTTGTGTGTTCATTATGATGCATTTTTGGCAGACACTTAGTAGGAGGTGGATGGATACACCGTGTGTGTATATATATATATATATATATATATATATATATATATATATATATATATATGTATACTAGCAGCCCGAGTTCCGAAACAAATAAGTTTAGGAAGCTAGAAAAGTGCAGATTTTGCTCTGAAAAAAAAAACAGTTTATTTGCTCTTCGGCAGATTTGTTTTGAAAAAAACAGTTAGGCTGCGTGCCCACTATGCGTTTTCCAAGCGTTTATGCTGCGGAATTTAAGCAGTGGAAACGCTTGGTAATCCATCCCCCATGGTCCCCAATGACAAGCTGCAATGTCAATGCCCATGCTGCGGATTTTTCCGCAGCGTTTATGCTGCGCTCAAAAATCCGCAGCATGTCCATTAATTTTGCAGAAGCGCTGCGTTTTCGCCGCCGTTGACTGGCATTAGAACACATGAATAGTGTTGAGCCACCCCCGTAGTGTTCGAGTTCGGTTCGGTTCGTCGAACACCCGTGTGTTCGCCGAACTGTTCGTCGAACTGTTCGTCGAACACCTTCGAACACCGTTAAAACCAATGGCAGGCAAACAAAAACACATAGAAACACATAGAAAACACCTTCAAAGGTGTCCAAAAGCTGACAAACTGCTCAAAAGACACAACTAACACATGGAAAAGTGACAAGTACATATAGTCATGAGAAAAGAAAAGAGGTGGAGGAGTAAAAGGAGGGGGAGACACAGATATAGGCATGTCATGCCCTTCTAAAATCCAAAAAGTGAGAAGCCGACACGTTCAGTCCGCTCCTGCCCGTGCCACCTCCGTGTCGCCGGGTTTGTGCCAGAGCCGCGGTGAACCCTGACGGCCAGCCCCCCTCTCCCAATACTGGTGCCTGTCCGCTGGTGGGTCGAGCGAGCCCCCCTGTGGTGGAGGCAGCTCTAAGTTTTTTAATTTAAATTGTCTCTCTAATTTGAATGAATACACTTTAAATCCATTTACAAGGATCTATTGGAGGGCAAGTCTCATGCCAGCAGCCGCGTAATTCCAGTTCCAGTAGCGTCCACTAAAGCTGCTGCAGTTAAAAAGCTTTTATAAGGATCGAGCTCGGCTGTCCACCGCAAGGCATCCTACTGCCAGTCCCAGCCCCTATGCCTTGGGGTGCCTCCTGATGCTCTTCACTGAGTATCCCGTGGTCCCGAAGCATTTCCTTTGAAAAAATTAAGTGTCCAAACTACAGGTGGTGTACCTTGCTTAACAGCCGGGATAATCCGCTGACTAGCAGACACTGCTACTAGGCACAAAGTATTTCCTGGGCTAGATGCAGTTAAAAATTTGTAAGTAGATACTCTCGTTGGATGCTGAGAAAGCATTCCATAGAGTCTCCTGGCACGCCATATATGATTCTCTTAAAAAGCTTGGGGTAGGGGTCTAGGGGACCCTTTTATAGCCAAAATCACGGCCCTGTATCACAATACGTCACCTAGGCTGAAGATAAATGGAACTGTAGCACCCTGAGGGCTCGGTTGCTACAGACGTATTGCACCTCACCCAGAGGTGTGATATCCCACTCTCAGGTAAGGATGGAGTGTGGATCAGGACCCGACACCTGCATGCATTACACCACATTGCCGTGGGGCAGGGCGACCAATATGCCCCTGAGATGGGCACGACAGTCCCTGTCCCTGGCTGGAGTGGGGGGAGGGAACACTGAGGAAGGGGAACCCTGTAGTGCAGGAGCAGGGAGGAAGCAGTTCCTGGGTGCATTGAGAAGGGAGTATAAAAGGTGGGCACCATCTTAGTTCAGTGCAGAGAAGTCTGAGCAGAAGTGGCAGGGAGCAGGGGCTCTGCATGAGCTCTGCTCCGGAGGCGGGCCTAGTAACAGAGGCCCAGGCCTGCAAGAGGGAGAAGGAAGGAAGAGGAGCGGAGAAGGCTCCAGGAACGAGGAATGAAGGGATCCCAGGGGTGCGGACGGGCGAGTCGCCACCGCATGCCCGAATCCACCTGTGTGGAGGGGTCAGGCCAAAGGGGGAGACCGGTCCCCGAACTGGTGGAGGCAGGAAACGACCCTCAGCTAGAAACCGGAGGCTCTGACATTTTATGTGGTGCAGCCCCTCACTACACCCGCTACGAAGGCACCACATAGGGTCAGGGAAACTGGCGCCAAGTTTACCAAGAGGAGGCCCGAGGCAGCCGGACAGAAGTGTTGGTAAGAAAGGCCAGACAAAGGACACACAAAGGGGGTCCTGTGAAGCGCTCCAAAGTTATCTGGGAGTTGTCTGAGCCCCTCACCTGGTGAGCACAGTACGACGTGGGCAGCCGTTACCTGCAGACATGGTCTGGATAATAAGAACTGTGAGTAAAGGCCCTGAACTGCACCACTGACTCCGTGTCGTTACTGCTGCTGCCCTGCACCATCACCCCCATCCTCCGCATACACTGCCCTGAGGCTATACTCCTCCCGTGGGGAGTTATGCTACGCTCTGCTGCACCCACAACACCAGCCTCAGCGGTCTGCCCTGTAGCGGCGGTTCACTCTGACCGCAATCCACGGGTGGCGTAGTCGGACATTTAAACATCAAAACCACATAAATAGTTCCGCCACTGGTTTGACCACCCTGAGCCACGGAACCGGGTCGCCGCCACGAAGACTACAGCCACCAGCATCCACCAAAAAGGGTCCGGCTCCGGGTGTCCCAAGGCCCAGGGGGTGCGTCAGAACATTTTCATCACCTTTCACAATCACCAATGGGACAAGGCAGGGATGTCCTCTGTCCCCTCTCTTATACATCCTAGTGACGGAGCACCTGCTCTCATCAATTCGCCATAACCCCAATATTAGGTGGATTGAGGTGGGAGGCACCGAGTACAAGTGCTCTCTATTTGCTGATGATGTCCTAGTATATATCACTCAATCACATATATCCATCCATGCTGTTATGGCTGAAATAGATCACTTTGTTACATGGTCAAATTTTAAAATCAATGCAGCGAAGTCTGAGGCCCTCGAGGTCTCCCTCCCCAAATCCATATAGGATTCCATCCAGTCCAACTTTCCCTTTGCCTGGCCCTCACAGGGTATCAAATACTTAGGAATTCCTATTCATAGAGACCTCTCCCATCTATGTTATCTTAATTTTGGGCCCTTTATTGAACAACTCCATACAGACCACGGTTGGCAAGTTAGAACTGTAAGATTCACTACGTGAACCACTGGTGTTTTGTGGAAAAGCACATGTACACTGCGTTCCAAATTATTATGCAAAAAGTGTTTAGGAGTGATAAGGGAAGAATTTGTTTGTTTGTCAGTTAAACTCATTGATGGTGATGTGTGTCAGGGCTCTTTATATCACTGTAAGTAATTGCAGACACCTGTGCTAATTAGTTTGGCAGGTGTGTCCAATGAAAGGCAAGACTACTTAAGAAGGCTCTCTCACATTATTAAGCAGCCTACATTTTCTGCCAAAATGGGAAAGAAAAAGGATGTGTCGGCTGCTGAGAAGCAACAAATTGTGGAGTGTTTAGGTCAAGGCATGACTACAATCAACATTGTGCGATGATCAGGATGAAGTGTCTTGGCAATCAAGAAGTATGTAGCTGATTCACAGTACACACGTGTGCGTGCTGATAAGGGCAAATTGAGGACTCTTTCCTACAGGCAATTACGTCAGGTTGAAAGAGCAGCGGCAAAAAAGCCTTGTCATAGCAGCAGACAAGTTTTTGAAGCTGCTTGTGCCTCCAACGTCCCCCGAACAACAAGATGCAGGGTCCTTCAGAGGTTTGCAGCTGTGCATACGCCATCCTGTCGACCTCCTCTATCCACTTCACACAAGCAGAAACGGCTCCAGTGGGCCAAACATTACATGAAGACTGATTTCAAAACTGTTTTGTTCACGGATGAGTGCCGTGCAGCGCTCGATGGTCCAGATGGATGGAGTGGAGGATGGCTGGTTGATGGACACCCCACGCAAACACGGCTACAGCACCAACAAGGAGGAGGTGGAGTAATGTTTTGGGCTGGAATCATGGGGAGAGAGATTGTCGGCCCCTTTAGGATCCCTGAAGGCGCTAAAGATGAACTCCATAATGTATGTGGATTTTCTCAAACAGCACTTCCTGCCATGGTTCAAGAAGAAGAACCGTGTATTTCACAGCAAGATCATTTTTCTGCATGATAATGCACCATCTCATGCTGCACATAAAACATCTGCATCTCTGGCTGATATGGGCATAAAAGGGGACAAACTTATGGTGTGACCCCCATGCTCCCCTGACCTCTACCCCATTCAGAACCTTTGGAGCATCATTAAAAGGAGTGTCTATGATGGCGGGAGGCAGTTCACATCTAAGCAACAGCTCTGGGAGGGTATTCTGTCCTCATGCAAAACAATTGAAGCAGAAACCATCCAAAACCTGACAAATTCAATGGACGAGAGAGTTCAGAAGCTCCTTTCGAACAAGGGGTCCTATGTGAAAATGTAACATCACCTAGAATAAAGTTTTGAGTTGAAAACTGTTTGATTTCAGTTTCTAACAACCTGCTAATGCTTATAATTTCAAAAATGACCATTTTTTTGGTCTTTATTAAAATGAAAAGGTTGATCGAAAAGTTTGGGGGATCTAAGAGTGTGGCAACCCAGTAGTCATGATTACTTCGATTTCTGACAATATGAGGGTCATGCTGCAGGTAGTGCAGCAAGAAGGCACTTATGTGTCTTGCGCATCTCGGAGCCCCAAAATTATTTTCCGGGCTAGATGCAGCTAAAAATTATTTTTAATTTTAAATCTGGTGAAGCTTTAGTATAGATGGCCTAATAGAATCAGTGCTGCACACTGCTACAAAGCACAAATTATTTTCCAGCCAAGATACAGATAAACATGATTAGTAATTTGAAAGCTTAAAACGGTTGGTAGGGTGATTTTAACCAATCATCAAGCTTTTACTCTCCCCAGGATGACACAGGGGTAGAAAAGTCGTTTCGGATCCATGATTTGTTCATCTTTATGAACGTGAGTCTGTCTACATTATCAGTGGAGAGCCGCGTGCGCTTATCTGTCAGCACACCACCAGCAGCGCTGAACACACGTTCAGACAGAACGCTGGCTGCGGGGCATGACAAGATCTCCAAGGCTTAAGTGGCTAGCTCCGGCCATTTATCCAGATTGGAAGCCCAAAAAGAGCAAGGGTCCAGTGATACAGTCGTGGCTTCAATGTTTACATGGAGATACTCCTGTACCATCGTCTCTAGGCGTTGACTATGTGTCAGACTTCTTGTTTCCTGTGGCCTTGCAAAGGATGGGCTAAAAAAGTGGTGAAATGATTCCGCAAAATTGATGTTACCAGCAGATACTGTGGTTCTGTTACGGTTTGAGTGCTGAACACTTGACGGTCCCACGGTTGGCAAGTTGGAACTGTGAGATTCACTACGTGCACCACTGGTATTTTGTGGAAAAGCACATGTAAGATTCTGCAACAGTCTCTGCTGATACTCCTGCATGCGTGCATCCCTTTCTATGGCAGGAATAATTTCTGCAAATTTACTTTTGTACCGGGGATCTAACAGTGTGGCAACCCAGTAGTCAGAATTATTTCTAATTCTCACAATTCGAGGGTCATGTTGCAGGTAGTGCAGCAAGAAGGCACTCATGTGTGTTGCGCATCCAGGAGCACCAAGTCCCTGTTGTGTTGGTGGCGAGGTAACAATCATGCTTCCTTCCTCTGTCCTCTCCCCCCAACCTCGCACAACAGAAATGTGATCAAGGTCTCCCTCATCTGATGAGTCTTCCATCAGTTCGTCCTCCACTTCTTCCTGGGCTCCTGCACCTTCCTCACTAGTTTGGCTGCTACCATGCGCCCTGGTAAAACCATCTCCCCCACCCTCACATGCCTGCCGCCTTGGTGCTGCCGACCGTCTGGACCTTGCAGATGTTAGCCCTTCCGCATACAACCCCTCCTCCTCTACTTCCTCCACCTCCTCTTGTGCCACCACCTGACTCCGAATTCTGTTTAACATGTGCTCCAGCATGTAAATCACCGGAATAGTCATGCTGATAATGGCATCGTCAGCACTAAACATCTTCGTCGCCATTTCAAAACTGTGCAGAAGGGTGCATAGGTCCCTGATCTGAGACCACTCCTCCAACGTGATTTGCCCCACCTCTGAATCTCGTTGGCCCAGGCTATACGTCAGAATGTATTGCACCAGGGCTTGTCGGTGCTGCCACAGTCGCTGCAACATGTGCAGCGTTGAATTCCACCGGGTAGGCACATCGCATTTTAGCCGGTGAAGTGGCAGGCCCAACGACTTCTGTAGAGATGTAAGTCGCTGAGCTGCGGGATGCAAACGGCGGAAGTGAGCACACAGCGACCGTGCACTCTGCAGAAGGTCATCTAGTCTGGGATAGTGGGCTAAAAATTGCTGGACAACCAGGTTCAACACGTGAGCCATACAAGGCACGTGTGTGACATTGCCCCGGCGAAGGGCCGCACCCAGGTTTGCAGCATTGTCGCACACGGCCTTCCCTGGTTTCAGGTCCAGTGGAGACAACCATTCATGAAATTGGTTCTCCAGAGCTGACCACAACTCCTCAGCTGTGTGACTCACATTTCCCAGACATTTCAATGTAAAAACCGCCTGATGACGTTGAGCCCTACTGCCAGCATAGTAAGGAGGTGTGCAGGATCCCTTCTGCGCAGTTAGAAAGCTTGTGGCATGACCAGACAGGCTTTGGGTGCAGGTGGAAGACCGAGAGGAGGTTGAGGAGGCAGAAGCAGTGGAGGAACTTTGACATAAAGAGGATTGACGCACAACTCGTGGGGACGGCAAGACTTGGACAGCAGCCCCTTGTCCTGCTGTCACCATAGTTACCCAGTGCCCAGTCAGCGACATGTAACGCCCCTGTCCATGCCTACTCGTCCAAGTGTCTGTGGTGAAATGCACCCTGTCACACACAGAGTTTCTAAAAGAAGCGGTGATGTTGTGTGCGACATGCTGGTGGAGCGCAGGCACACCTTTCTTTGAGAAGTAGTGCCGACTGGGCATCTGGTACTGAGGCACTGCGACGGACATAAGGTCTCGAAAATCCTCTGTGTCCACCAGGCGGAAAGGCAGCATTTCTGTAGCCAAGAGCTTGCAGATGGTGAAATTCAACCTCTTAGCTTTCTCATGGCTAGGAGGAAATGGTCTTTTACTTGTCCACATCTGAGGGACAGAGGGCTGGCTATTGTGCTTAGACGGGGTTGAGGAAGATGCAGGCGGACATGTTAGGTTGCCTTGATCCAAAGGTGGTGCTATCGATGTCGGACAGCGCTCAACACCAGCTGGTGTTACCACCTCCAAAGAAAATGATGACCTGCCAATCACGTTGGCTGTTGCGGGTAAAGAGGTGGCAGGTCTGCACCCCAAAACAGGTGTGACTGCTGTCCCCCCAGTCACAGAGGATGAAGAGGCCGCGGATGCACAAGATATGGCAGACGGTGGTTGGCCCGGCCGGCTAGGCCGCATTGTAGCACACTGAGCTTCCCACTGCAACTTATGCTTCATGTCCATGTGCCGGTTCATGCATGAAGTACTCAAACTATGTATTTTTTGGCCTCTACTTAGCTTTTGCTGACAAATGTTACAGATAACACGAGTTGGGTCATCTTTATCGATCTGAAAAAATGCCCAGGCTATGCAAGGCTTAGCACCCATGCGACCTGAAGAGCCACCACGACTTGTGGTGAGAGGCAGAGTTGTGTTTGAGGATGCAGTTGTTGACGTGCTTCCAGTACTACGTCTCTGTCCAGGAAGGCGCAACCTGACCTCGTCGTCACTAGCATCTTCCTCCACCTCCTCTGCTGACCTCATCTCTTGGCTGACTGTGGGTTGACAGTAAGTGGGATCTCCAACCTCATCATCATCACCCTGTGCGTTATCACACCCGTCGTCCTCAGAGCCAACCTGTTCCTGCCCTGACAAAAAACTAAAGTTGTCGCTCCAATCAGGTATTTGAGTCTTATCATCGTCTTCCTCATTGTCTCCACCAACAGGAGTTACAGTTTGGGAATGAGGGTCTACATTATGGTCAGAACCTTCTGCGTCTGGTCCTGGATCCGACTCATAAAGATTCTGGGCATCAGTGCAGATCATTTCCTCGTCTGGATTCACAGAAGCGCTGGAGTCGACCTCTGATTCCCAGGCTATAGTATGAGTAAACAGCTCTGCAGACTCAACCATCTGTTCTACCTCATACTCAGACGGGCAGCTGGAGATTTGGGAGCTGTGAGGAAGCAAGTGCGATTGGGGTGACACCTTTGAGGACTGGAGTATTTGTGATGTTGAAGTTGATGTGGAGGAGAGCCCACTTAAAGGAGCACTTGATATCCGTTGAAGCACCTGCTGTTTTTGTGCCTCATCTGGAATTTGTAGCGATTGGCGTGGCCGTAAGAAAGGGATCTTATCACATTGTCCGCTAAAAGAAGTAGACATTTTAGTTTGGCTGGAAGATGGTCTTTCTTCTGCAGATGTTACTGTTGCTTTAACACCTACCCCACGGACACAACCTTTTTTCCCCTTCCCAACACGCCTATTCCCCTTTCCACCAGCTGCAGGCCTTTTTCCACTCATTTTGGTGGTTAACTAATTCACAACTCTGGAGTTGTTTGCACAAAAAAACAATGGATGGGAACCGAGCAGAGCTGAGTGGCCAAACTGTGGTATTAGGCCAAAACTATTGGCTGGGTTAGATGCAGAAAAAAATTATATTCAATTTGCAACCTGATGGAGGTCTGTATAGATGGACTAATAGAACAAGTCCCACACACTGCTAGAAGGCCAAATATTTTTTCAGAGGTAGATGCAGAAAAAAATTATATTCAATTTGCAACCTTATGGAGGTCAGTATAGATGGACTAATAGAACAAGTCCCACACACAGCTAGAAGGCCAAATATTTTTTCAGAGGTAGATGCAGAAAAAAATTATATTCAGTTTGCAACCTTATGGAGGTCAGTATAGATGGACTAATAGAACAAGTCCCACACACAGCTAGAAGGCCAAATATTTTTTCAGAGGTAGATGCAGAAAAAAATTATATTCAGTTTGCAACCTTATGGAGGTCAGTATAGATGGACTAATAGAACAAGTCCCACACACAGCTAGAAGGCCAAATATTTTTTCAGAGGTAGATGCAGAAAAAAATATATTCAGTTTGCAACCTGATGGAGGTCTGTATAGATGGATTAATAGAACAAGTCCCACACACAGCTAGATGCCCAATATTTTTTCAGAGGTAGATGAAGAAAAAAATATATGCAGTTTGCAACCTGATGGAGGTCAGTATAGATGGACTAGTACAACAAGTCCCACACACAGCTAGAAGCCCAATATTTTTTCAGAGCTAGATGCAGAAAAAAATTATATTCAATTTGCAACCTGATGGAGGTCAGTATAGATGGACTAATAGAATGATGCTATGCCCAAAAGATTTTACTTCACTAGGTGCAGTAAAAAAATTGGTATTCTATACACAGGTGGTATATCTTGCAACACAGATAGGCTACTCCACTGACTAACACACTCTGCAATAGGCCAAAAAGGATTAGCTTTGCTAGATTCAGCCAAATGCTGTGAAAAAAACTTGCACAGCACTGGCACAGGCCTGCCTGGCAAAAACTGATAGGAACTGATGTAACCTAGTCCTGAAAAGGACTCCAATTACAATTAGTCTTTACTCCCACAATCTATCTATTTAAGAGCACAGACCTGCCTGATAAAAGTCGTAGGAAATGCTGTAACCTAGTCCTTAAAAGGACTGCAATAACAACTATTCCCTACTCCCAAGCTATCTGTAGATTTGTGCGAAAATTGGCTTGAAATTAACAAGGTATAGCGCACACAGCAACAGCGGTGCCGTCTAACACGCAGCTGCAGCAGTGAGAAAATGGTGGCGACGGGGAAAATGGCTTGGTCTTATAGGGCAAGGACATGTGACATACACTGCCAATGACACATGCCCTTGCTTGTGTGAAAAAAAGCACTTCGCTCCGTGTGTGCGCTGCTGATAGGCTGACAGATTGCACCTCCCCACTGCAAATGCGGGAAAGAGAAAAAAAAATGGAGATCTTCATTGCTTCTGCAGAGATCCATCCCATGCCCCTCCCCCCACCCCGCTGTACACTCAAACTGCGTATTAACATTAATTTTCATCATTACTGAGAAAAAATCCAGTTATGATTTTGGTGCACGAACAGTTATCGAACATAACCTCGAACAGCCGAATTTTTCTCAAATTGTTCGTGTTCGCTGAACGGCTCGAACACCGCCCAAAACAGCTCGAATTTGAGATTGGCGAACAGTTCGAGTAGAACAACGCTCATCTCTACACATGAAAAGCGCATCACTGCATCTGCAGATGCGCATTCCATGTGTTCTAATGTGCGGATGGTACCCGGGTCAGGAGAAGAGGAGACTCTCCTCCGGACCTGGGTACCATAGAAAACTGTAAAGAAAAAAGAATAAAATAAAAAATAAAGATTATATTCACCTTTCGACGGCCCCCGGACTCCTTCTCTGTGCTTGCCGACAGATTGCGAAGGACTGTAGGACCTGCGGTGACGTCACAGTCATGTGACGGCAGGTCCTTCAGTACAGGGCACCGCGAGCTGCCGGCAGCCAGCACAGGAGCGCAGCAAGACTGCGGGGGCCATCGGAAGGTAAGTATATATTTATTTTTTATTTTTTAACATTCTCTCGGGTCACACTATATAAATCCATGCCGTTTGCATGGATTTATATAGTGTGACCAAGTTGTCAAGCACTTTCCAAGTGATGCTAAAATCGCTTGGAAAGCTCTTGACACCCGCATGCGGAAATGCAAGTGAAGAACGCTTCACATCCGCTTGTCCGTGGCAGGAAAACGCATGTACAATCCGCATGCGTTTTTTTCTGCCAGGGAGATGCAGAAACGCTCAGGAAAAAATCCTGAGCATTTCTTCATCGTGGGCACATAGCCTTAAAGTGTTTATTTGCTCTGGCTTTAATAAAACCAAGGGTAAATAGGTGCAGTGTATAATATACAATGCACCCTGGCCAAACGTGAATGAAAAAAAATTGTATATGTGTTATATGCTAAAGACTTAATTCGGCCTCTTGGATTTCTAGTACATTATTGTACGATAGAAATCCCTTAATAATAAAACTTCATATTTCTGGAACCACTTACAATTAAAAAAAAAACTAATTACATTTCTGGATTCCCCGCATTTAAGCATTGAGTTAATCAGAAACAAACTGATCAGTAGACGCTCTGTTGGTAAGTTAATGTTGTTGATTGTAATAATGGCAGAGCCAGAATAAATACAAAAAGAACATATCAGTAGAAGTTAGGTTGTTAAGGTAATGTTGTATGTGACGCGCGCCTGGGCCTACTTAGTGTAGCGTTGCGCACGCGGGGACTACCCGGAGCCGGGCCTGTTGGGGGGTAGTAGTTTCGTGGCGGTGACCCGGTCCGTGCCCAGGGAGTCAAACTGTGTGGCTGAGTATTAGCAGTAGATGTTGGACGACTACGCCACCCGTTGAATGCAGCTATGGAGCTGCCGCTGCAGGGCAGACCGCTGAGGCCGGTGGTACGATTGTGCAGCGTAGATGGTATAACCCCCAACGGGAGGGGTATGGCCTCAGGGCAGCCGACGTGGATGATGGGGGTAGCAGGAACCACTCAGAGACGATGCGGTGTAGTTCAGGGTCTTTACTGGTGATAAAGATAGACCCTCCCGGAGTACTGCCTAGCGATCGGGGCCTGGTCAGTCTTTGAGCAGATGGGATCTCCCCTGGCCAGGCGGAGTTGTAGGCCTCCCCAACTAATTGTACTCTTCTGGCTACCTTGCTAGAGGCGGGTAAAAGTAGCCCACGTCCCTGAGTGTACCGTGTGGTGCTCACCCGTATGGCCGGTGACTCGGGGCCTTCTAGTGGCTTCCGCTCCACGACGGCGGTGCTGGTCCCACGCGTGTGACCGTGCCTTCGGGTTTCTTGGCCAGAGGACCTGAAATCCCCTGCCGGGCGGTTTCTGCTGCTGGGTCTGGGTTAATCCCCACAGCCTCGGACTCTGGGTCCGGTGGTAACTCTTCAATCAGGGCGAGCTCTACAGCTGCCAGCCCCTGATTCCTTTTAGCACGACTTCCCCAGAGCTCCTGATCTCTCTTTCCTATAGCTGCTTCTCTTCTTCTCAACTCACTAACCCTGCCTCAGCCCCAGTTTTATATAGAGGAAGTCCTTCCCCTCCCAGGACTGGGCAGGAGGTGTGGCATGCATAGGATTCCTGACCAAGATACCTCCCACCTGCTCTCAGACGTAATATCTCTATTACTGTGGCAACCAGACCCCTGGGGTGTCACATATGTATTTACAGTAAAGACCAAAAGTTTGGACACACCTTCTCATTTAAAGATTTTTCTGTATTTTCATGACTATGAAAATTGTACATTCACACTGAAGGCATCAAAACTATGAATTAACACATGTGGAATTATATACTTAACAAAAAAGTGTGAAACAACTGAAAATATGTCTTATATTCTAGGTTCTTCAAAGTAGCCACCTTTTGCTTTGATGACTGCTTTGCACACTCTTGGCATTCTCTTGATGAGCTTCAAGAGGTAGTCACCGGAAATGGTCTTCCAACAATCTTGAAGGAGTTCCCAGAGATGCTTAGCACTTGTTGGCTCTTTTGCCTTCACTCTGCGGTCCAGCTCACTCCAAATCATCTCGATTGGGTTCAGGTCTGGTGACTGTGGAGGCCAGGTCACCTGGCATAGCACCCCATCACTCTCCTTCTTGGTCAAATAGCCCTTACACAGCCTGGAGGTGTGTTTGGGGTCATTGTCCTGTTGAAAAATAAATGATGGTCCAACTAAACGCAAAGCGGTTGGAATAGCATGCCGCTGCAAGATGCTGTGGTAGCCATGCTTGTTCAGTATGCCTTCAATTTTCAATAAATCCCCAACAGTGTCACCAGCAAAGCACCCCCACACCATCACAGCTCCTCCTCCATGCTTCATGGTGGGAACCAGGCATGTAGAGTCCATCCGTTCACCTTTTCTGCGTCGCAGAAAGACACGGTGGTTAGAGCCAAAGATCTCAAATTTGGACTCATCAGACCAAAGCACAGATTTCCACTGGTCTAATATCCATTCCTTGTGTTCTTTAGCCCAAACAAGTCTCTTCTGCTTGTTGCCTGTCCTTAGCAGTGGTTTCCTAGCAGCTATTTTACCATGAAGGCCTGCTGCACAAAGTCTCCTCTTAACAGTTATTGAAGAGATGTGTCTGCTGCTAGAACTCTGTGTGGCATTGACCTGGTCTGTAATCTGAGCTGCTGTTAACCTGCGATTTCTGAGGCTGGTGACTTGGATAAACTTATCCTCAGAAGCAGAGGTGACTCTTGGTTTTCCTTTCCTGGGGCAGTCCTCATGTGAGCCAGTTTCTTTGTAGCGTTTGATGGTTTTTGCAACTACACTTGGGGACACTTTCAAAGTTTTCCCAATTTTTCGCACTGACTGACCTTCATTTCTTAAAGTAATGATGGGCACTCGTTTTTCTTTACTTAGCTGATTTTTTCTTGCCATAATACAAATTCTAACAGTCCATTCAGTAGGACTATCAGCTGTGTATCCACCAGACTTCTGCACAACACAACTGATGGTCCCAACCCCATTTATAAGGCAAGAAATCCCACTTATTAAATCTGATAGGGCACACCTGTGAAGTGAAATCCATTACCGGTGACTACCTCTTGAAGCTCATCAAGAGAATGCCAAGAGTGTGCAAAGCAGTCATCAAAGCAAAAGGTGGCTACTTTGAAGTACCTAGAATATAAGACATATTTTCAGTTGTTTCACACTTTTTTGTTAAGTATATAATTCCACATGTGTTAATTCATAGTTTTGATGCCTTCAGTGTGAATGTACAATTTTCATAGCCATGAAAATACAGAAAAATCTTTAAATGAGAAGGTGTGTCCAAACTTTTGGTCTGTACTGTATGTAACTTGGCAAGGCAATGAAGAGTAACAAAACAATAACAAAACAAGGTCAGCTGATGTTTTCCTCGGTCTCACCTCAACATTAAGCTCTTTATATAGTAAGATATTTATATACACTGCTCAAAAAAATAAAGGAAATACCTAAACAACAGAATATAACTCCAAGTAAATCAAACTTCTGTGAAATCAAACTGTCCACTTAGGAAGCAACACTGATTGACAATCAATTTCACATGCTGCTGTGCAAATGGAATAGACAATAGATGGAAATTATGAGTGGTTCTGCAGGTGGAGACCACAGACCACATCTCACTACCAATGCTTTCTGGCTGATGTTTTGGTCATTTTTGAATGTTGGTTGTGCTTTAACACTCGTGGTAGCATGAGACGGACTCTATAACCCACAGAAGTTGCTCAGGTAGTGCACCTCATCCTGGATGGCACATCAATGCGAGCTGTGGCAAGAAGGTTTGCTGTGTCTGTAGCGTAGTGACCAGTGGCTGGAGGCGCTACCAGGAGACAGACCAGTACACCAGGAGACATGGAGGGGGCAGTAGGAGGGCAACAACCCAGCAGCAGGACTGCTACCTCTGCCTTTGTGCAAGGAGGAACAGGAGGAGCACTGCCAGAGCCCTGCAAAATGACCTCCAGCAGGCCACAAATGTGCATGTGTCTACACAAACGGTTAGAAACCGACTGCATGAGGGTGGTATGAGGGCCCGACGTCCACAAATGGGGGTTGTGCTCACAGCCCAACACCGTGCAGAATGCTTGGCATTTGCTACAGAACACCAGGATTGGCAAAGTCGCCACTGGCGCCCTGTGCTCTTCACAGATGAAAGCAGGTTCACACTGAGCACATGTGACAGACGTGACAGAGACTGGAGACGCCATGGAGAGCGATCTGCTGCCTGCAACATCCTTCAGCATGACCGATTTGGCAGTGAGTCAGTAAAGGTGTGGGGTGGCATTTCTTTGGAGGGCCGCACAGCCCTCCATGTGCTCGCCAGAGGTAGCCTGACTGCCATTAGGTACCGAGATGAGATCCTCAGACCCCTTGTGAGACCATATGCTGGTGCGGTTGGCCATGGGTTCCTCCTAATGCAGGACAATGCCAGACCTCATGTGGCTGGAGTGTGTCAGCAGTTCCTGCAAGATGAAGTCATTGAAGCTTTGGACTGGCCCACCCGTTCCCCAGACCTGAATCCGATTGAGCACATCTGGGACATCATGTTTCGCTCCATCCACGTTGCACCACAGACTGTCCAGGAGTTGGCAGATGCTTTAGTCCAGATCTGGGAGGAGATCCCACAGGAGACATCCGCAACCTCATCAGGAGCATGCCCAGGCGTTGTAGGGAGGTCATACAGGCACGTGGAGGCCACACACAATACTGAGCCTCATTTTGACTTGTTTTAAGGACATTACATCAAAGTTGGATCAGCCTGTAGTGTGTTTTTCCACTTTAATTTTGGGGGTGACTCCAAATCCAGGCCTCCATTGGTTAATAAATTTGATTTCCATAGATTTTTCTGTGATTTTGCTCTCAGCACATTCAACTTTGTACAGAACAAAGTATTCAATGAGAATATTTCATTCATTCAGATCTAGGATGTGTTATTTGAGTCTTCCCTTTAATTTTTGAGCAGTGTATATATATGTTTATTTTTTTCTTGTTTTTTTTATGAAGTAATAGATTTCCCAACTTCAATTCATTTTCTTCAGGCAGAAATTACGATAGCCTTGCATTTAAATGTTCATTTGTATGTATACTGACACATATGAAGAAGGAGCTTTTAGAGGCCAAGGAGGAGAAAAAGACCCCTAATTCATGAGAATACGTTTTGAAAAAAATCACAGAGATACTTTTCAGAAGAATTGCATTTTAAGATATTTGAAGAAAGTGACCTTCATGGTGCAAGTTATATAAGCATGAAATGATTTATGTTATATGGGTCTTTAAAAGGTGATAAAATACAGTTCAATTCATTTGATTAACTTAGGCCAGCAAATATAAAAATAACCTATGGGAGTCAAGAGTAAAAACAGAAATAACTCACTAGGAAATCAGAATTTAGATTGGCAGATATTTACTTCTGGTGATAATTCTGTATGGTATTAGCACTATTCTATACTGTAATCTTCAATAAAATGTCTTCAATACCTGCTCAGCAGGATACAAAAGAGCTTTTTCATGAATCAAAGGTTTACTATAGCTTCATCACACTTTTAACGTCTTTAGAATAGATATTAGAATGAGCTCAGTTCAAGATTTCCAGTCTATGAAAAATGGAATTTGAAAATATTCACTCATGTATATAGGATTCACAGTTCATCAGATAGATTCATCTCTTGGAGAACCAATGGAGAAGAACATTTTCAAAGAACCACTTATCTTTAGATTTTATCAGGACTAAATAGATATGAAGCAGTATGATCACTCTCAACTGTTTTAATACTTCCACTAAAGCTCTGAGTACATAAAGCAAGCAAGCTTGACTTGACACCATTTAAAGGGGTTGTCTGGTCATATAATACTGATGTCTACTTCTTGAGTTACAGTAGGTCATTCAAGGGGTTGTCCACCTTTGGAAACATTTTTTCTTACTTATATAAATGCGATTTGGGCTAAAAATCATTGTTGAAATTGGGTTTCATTAAAACCTTTGCACCATTTGCCTCCTATAGCCTCTGCATTACACAACATATCACTGGCTGCAGAATGAGGTAACAGGTGGGCCATATTATCCTTTGTGTACAATTACCATTATATAGGTATGACAGATTCTTCTCCTGCTCTTGTTAGTGCAGCTTTCCTCACGGACTGCACAGCTCTCTCCAGCCAAGCATGTGACTAGACCTGAAATCTCCCTTCACACCACTTTTGCCCCCAATAAAAAAGGTTCTGATTTGGCTGTAATACAGTGGGTACGGAAAGTATTCAGACCCCTTTAAATTTTTCACTCTTTGTTTCATTGCAGCACCCCATCTTGACTGAAAAAAAACAGAAATGTAGAAATGTTTGAAAATTTATTAAAAAGAAAAACTGAAACATCGCATGGTCATAAGTATTCAGACCCTTTGCTCAGTATTGAGTAGAAGCACCCTTTTGAGTTAGTACAGCCATGAGTCTTCTTGGGAATGATGCAACAAGTTTTTCACACCTGGATTTGGGGATCCTCTGCATTCCTCCTTTCATATCCTCTCCAGTTCCATCAGGTTGGATGGTGAATGTTGGTGGACAGCCATTTTCAGGTCTCTCCAGAGTTGCTCAATTGGGTTTAGGTCAGGGCTCTGGCTGGGACAGTCAAGAATGGTCACAGAGTTGTTCTGAAGCCACTCCTTTGTTATTTTAGCTGTGTGCTTAGGGTCATTGTCTTGTTGGAAGGTGAACCTTTGGCTAAGTCTGAGGTCCAGAGCACTCTGGAAGATGTTTTCATCCAGGATATCTCTGTACTTGGCCACATTCATGTTTCCTTCAATTGCAACCAGTCTTCCTGTCCCTGTAGCTGAAAAACACCCCCATAGCATGATGCTGCCACCACCATGTTTCACTGTTGGGATTGTATTGGGCAGATGATGAGCAGTGACTCGTTTTCTCCACACATACCGCTTAGAATTATCAACAAAAAGTTCTATCTTCGTCTCATCAGACCAGAGAATCTTATTTCTCATAGTTTGGGAGTCCTTCATGTGTTTTTGAACAAACTCTATGTGGGCTTTCATATGTCTTGCACTGAGGAGAGGCTTCCGTTGGGCCACTCTGCCATAAAGGCCCGACTGGTGGAGGGCTGCAATGATAGTTGACTTTGTGAAACTTTCTCCCATCTCCCTACTGCATCGCTGGAGCTCAGCCACAGTGAACTTGGGGTTCTTTTTTATCTCTTCTCCCATGATTGCTCAGTTTGGCTGGACGGCCAGGTCTAGGAAGACTTCTGGTGGTCCCAAACTTCTTCCATTTAAGGATTATGGAGGCCACTGTGCTCTTAGGAACCTTGAGTAATGCCGAAATTCTTTTGTAACCTGGGCCAGATCTGTGACTTGCCACAATTCTGTCTCTGAGCTCCTTGGGCAGTTCCTTTAAGCTCATGATTCTCATTTGGTCTGACATGCACTGTGAGCTGTGAGGTCTTATATAGACAGGTGTGTACCTTTTCAATTCAAGTCCTATCAGTTTAATTAAACACAGCTGGACTACAATGAAGGAGTACAACCATCTCAAGGAGGATCATAAGGAAATGGACAGCATGTGACTTAAATATGAGTGTCTGGGCAAAGGGTCTGAATACTTATGACTATGTGATATTTCAGTTTTTCTTTTTAATACATTTTCAAAAATTTTTACATATCTGTTTTTTTCAGTCAAGATGGGGTGCAGAGTGTACTTTAATGAGAAAAAAAATGAAGTTTTTAGAATTTACCAAATGGCTGAAATGAAACAAAGAGTGAAAAATTTAAAGGGGTCTGAATACTTTCCATACCCACTGTAAGTGTTCTAAAAACATTTGAATGTCTGCCATCATAAAAAACTACAGTAAGTGTAATAATACACTCTTCAACATTGTAATTGCAATATCAAGGAAAAAAAATTGTGGCACTATAGAAATCACAGGATTGATAAACATTTTAATGATATGCGAATGATGAAAAATTTTCAAAAGCGTTTGATTTTTTCAATATCAAGTATGAGCTCTGCATGCAGAAATACATTCCTTTACACACCTTAGCATGCTCACAATGAGGTTATAGATTATTGTCTAAGGAATTTTAGGCCACTCTTAAAGCACTTGAACATGCAAAACATCAAGATTCACTGCTGGCAGCTCCCTTTGCAATTACTGTGTTGAAAAACATGTCAACTTCTCATTTGTAAAAATGGCTGAACTACTGGTTACATGATTAATTCAGTGCAATGCAGAGCTGCTAGTGTTCCTGGTATAAAGACTAGAGGGGTCTGACTACCATACATTATGCAATCCCACACAAAAATTTTGGGAGTAAGACTAGTGTGGTATTCCCTAATGAAGGCCTCTTCATGGCATAGCCCATGTGATCTCCAGACCAATCACAGGCTTTCATTGCATGCAAGACAAAAGTGAGCCCCAACACTAAAAAGGACAGACCTCTATTCCAGCCTCCATTGCCATCTTGTTCTACCACATGATATCCTTCCAGTGCGGTGGTTTGAGGTCAAACACCTATAGCTGGACGTTGTAGCCCAATGTCATGTAAACGCCTTCGGATGATTTAAGTAGACACTGTTTGACACCTTAGGCTTGGTATGTGACGTCCAGTTTCCCTTGTAGAACAGAATGGATCACTACGCACCATTCTTTTAATCTGACGATCCATCCATGCAGAGGTTTGCCTCTGTGCATCAACCAATCATCTCACAAGACTTGATCCGATTTTTGAGGTTTCATGTGGCTAGAAAAATTACTTTCAATCTGGCTCTTATGCCCCTCCATTATGCTACCGATTGGAATTAGGTGCTAAAAATGTGATAATTTGCAGAACTTTGTGATACCTGCTACTAATTTGATTTGCATATCCTTACGGTTTGCCCTTTTTTTTGTAATTTAATTGTTAACGAGTGTATGTGGCCAGATAATCCAAAGTGGCAATAAAGACATACCAGATAGAAAAAAATGTTTCATGCTATGGCAAAATAGATCCATGTTATTGTGTTCATGTCCAATATCTTGAAAGAACCAATAAAGTAACCTACTGTCACGGTTCCACCCGTCAGTGTGTCTGGGACGCAGTTACTGACAGGTTAGCTGTCCAATCTTGTACAGCGGCGTGCTGGAGCTGTCAGTACTGTAATTGACAGCTTGACCATCCAATTTGATACAGGAGCGTGCTAAAGCTGTTAGTGTGTTGATTGACAGCTCGACTGTCCAATTTGGGACTGGGAGGCGCTGGCTATTTCCAGGTGTTCATTATTCCAGGTGACTGCCAGACTACTTAACTGGGCTGTTTCTCTCAGACCTCTGCCAGCCGTACATTCAGCTCGTATGAGGTTTATTTCTCTGTGTCTAGTGTTCTGTGTTCTGATCCTCTGCTGCCTGACCCTTTGGACTGTGACCTGACTTACGTCTCTTTCTTTTTCCTTGGTATCTACGCGCTCTCTTGGTATTGACCCCGGAACGTATGACTTTCTGCCTCACTGTCGCTCCATGAGTTAGTGACTAGCGTCACACCTACCCTGTTCAGAATGAGCTGCCATGTTTGCGTACATTGTATCCAGCATCTTCACCATTTTTCCCATTGGCATGTTTTATCTCTAGCTTTCAGTTGTCTCTGATCTGATATGATGTCTCTCATACACTGCATATACAGGCACAAAAGATTCCTTCTCTCATATCTCTAGCGCATGTTCAGAAGCAGCAGCTTGAGGGACATTTTACTGTAATTCTAGGCATTGTAGGTGTTAACCTAGCTTTGGGAAGAGACATAACATTTCATTCCCTCAATGTGTGGACCATTTTTTTGGTCAAGACTAGTGTTGAGCGATACCTTCCGATATCAGGAAATATCGTATCGGATTGGATCGGGCCGATACCCAAAAAGTATCGGATATCGCCGATTCCGATACCGGAAACCAATGCAAGTCAATGGGACACAAATATTGGAATGAAAATAAACCCTTTCTTTCCTTGTAGGTTAATTCTACATGAAGTAAAACAACTAAGAATAATGTAGAATGACATGAAAAGCCGGCAATTCATCAGCGCATACACCGGTACCCGACAATTTACAACAGAAAGAATAGAGCTTCACACATAGATTAGGTAGATAGAACCATGTCAGTCACATATATATGAAGTACAGTGACAGTGTTGCTTACTGTACTTGTCATTTAGTGTAAAGGATTTATTAAAAAAAATATTAGTGTTTTCGTGCACCGTCTCTTTAAAAAAGCTGGCCGGCAATTCAGCAGCGGTACCCGACAATTTATAACAGACAGAATAGAGCTTCACACATAGATTAGATAGATAGAAACATGTCAGCCACATATATAAGAAGTACAGTGACAGTGTTGCTTACTGTACTTGTCATTTAGTGTAAAGGATTTATTTAAAAAAATAATAGTGTTTTCATGCACCGTCTCTTTAAGAAAGCCGGCCGGCAATTCAGCATCTGTACCCGACAATTTAGAATATAAAGAATAGAGAATCACACATAGATTAGATAGACAGAAACATGTCAGTCACATATATATGAAGTACAGTGACAGTGTTTGTTACTGTACTTGTCATTTAGTGTTAAAATAAAGGATTTATTTAAAAAAAAATTGGCGTGGGGTTCCCCATAATTTTAGGCTCTAGCGGAGGTTAAGCAGACAGCTGGGGCAAATGTTTGAAGCCTGGGAAGGGGGTAATACCCACGGAGCTTCCCAGGCTACTAATATCAGCCCCCAGCTGAATACCTAGCCTTTACTAGCTATTAAAATGGGGGAACCCCGCAAAAAAAATAACGTGGGGTCCCCCCTAATTTAATAGCTAGCACAGGCTAGGCAGACAGCTGGGGGCTGATATTAATAGCCCAGGAAGGGTGCCATGAATATTGGCCCCCTCCCAGGCTAGAAACACCAGCCGTCAGCTGCCCCAGAAATGGCGCATCCATAGGATGCGCCAATTCTGGCACTTAGCCTCGCTCTTCCACGCTGCCCTGGTGCGGTGGCAGGGGGTAATAGGGTTGGGGTTGATGTCAGCTTATAATGCCAGTTGACATCAAGCCCAGGTTAGTAATGGAGAGGCGTCTATAAGACACCCCCATTACTAACCCCATAGTCAAAGTTAAAAGAAAACACAAACACCCAGAATAAAGTCCTTTAATTGAAATAAAGACACAATTCTTTATTGTTCTAAATTAAACCATACTTACCATCACGCCCATTCCAGCTGAAGCCAACGATCTCCTGCAATAAAAGTAAAATAATAAAGCAACCTCATCCTTACCTTTCCATGGTTCCCACGACAGCTTCAGCTCTGCTACATCGAGATGACAGGCTGGACCGCAGCAGAACGCTGCCATCCAGCCTGTCATCCCGCGGACACTGAGAAGCGCA
Organism: Phyllobates terribilis; assembly: GCF_046119375.1. Classification (NCBI taxonomy): domain Eukaryota; kingdom Metazoa; phylum Chordata; class Amphibia; order Anura; family Dendrobatidae; genus Phyllobates; species Phyllobates terribilis. The sequence continues at coordinate 403,676,515 of NW_027362762.1, forward strand.
GGCATGCTTGCGCTCCTCAGTGTCTCTCTGTGACATCATCCAGATGAGCCGAGTTCATGTCCAATGAACTCAGCTCACCTCATGCACGTCACTGACAGCGTGGGAAAATTCTCCTGCACTCAGCGCTTCACCGTGAGAATTCTCCCACGCTGTCAGTGACATACATGAGGTGAGGTCATGTCCAATGAACTCAGCTCACCTCATGCACGTCACTGACAGCGTGGGAAAATTCTCACGCTGAAGTGCTGAGTGCAGGAGAATTTTCCCACGCTGTCAGTGACGTACATGAGGTGAGCTGAGTTCATTGGACATGACCTCGGCTCATCTGGATGCCGTCACAGCCAGACACTGAGGAGTGGAAGTATGCCTGCGCTTCTCAGTGTCTGCGGGATGACAGGCTGGATGGCAGCGTTCTGCTGCGGTCCAGCCTGTCATCTCGATGTAGCAGAGCTGAAGCTGTCGTGGGAGCCATGGAAAGGTAAGGATGATGTTGCTTTATTATTTTACTTTTATTGCAGGAGATCGTTGGCTTCAGCTGGAATGGGCGTGATGGTAAGTATGGTTTAATTTAGAACAATAAAGAATTGTGTGTTTATTTCAATTAAAGGACTTTTTTCTGGGTGTTGTGTTTTTTTAAATACTTTACTAGAAATTCATGGTGGTCATGTCTAATATTGGCGTGACCCCATGAATTTCGGGCTTAGGGCCAGCTGATAATGCCAAGCTGGCCTTAACTCCTTTATTACCCAGTGAGCCACCGCACCAGGGCCCTGGATGAGTTGGGTACAGCGCCAGAAGATGGCGCTTCTATGAACGCGCCATTTTCTGGGGCGGCTGCGGACTGCAATTTGCAGCGGGGGTGGCCCAGAAAGCTTGGGTCTCCCTGCGCTGCGGATTCCAGCCCCCAGTTGCCTAGTTGTATCTGGCTGGGCACAAAAATAGGGCGAAGCCCCACGCATTTTTTTTTAAAATTATTTCATGAAATTCATGGAATAATTAAGAAAAAAAGGGCTTCCCTATATTGTTGTGTCCAACCAGGTACAAATAGGCAGCTGGTGGTTGGGGGCAGCCCATTCCTGCCTGCTGTACCTGGCTGGACACAAATATAGTGCGAAGCCCCACGTCAATTTTTTTTTAATTATTTCATGAAATAATTTTTTTAAAAAAGGGCTTCCCTATATTGTTGTGTCCGGCCAGGTACAAATAGGCAGCTGGTGGTTGGGGGCAGCCTGTTCCTGCCTGCTGTACCTGGATGGACACAAATATAGGGCGAAGCCCCACGTCAATTTTTTTTTAAATAAATCCTTTATTTTAACACTAAATGACATTTGAGGAGTTAATAAAGATGCAGTCCCTAAATTATTATTTATTTTTTAATTAATTTTTCCCAAAACTTTTGACGTGGGCTTCGCCATATTTTTGTATGCCAGCCAGGTACAGCATCCAGCTTCTATGAACGCGCCATTTTCCGGGGTGGCTGCGGACTGCAATTTTCAGCGGGGGGGGGGGGGCAGAAAGCTTGGGCCTCCCTGCGCTGCAGATTCCATCCCCCAGCTGCCTAGTTGTACCTGGCTGGACACAAAAATAGGGAGAAGCTTCACGTATTTTTTTTTTTTAATTATTTCATGAAATTCATGAAATAATTAAGAAAAAAAGGGCTTCCCTATATTGTTGTGTCCAACCAGGTACAAATAGGCAGCTGGTGGTTGGGGGCAGCCCGTTCCTGCCTGCTGTACCTGGCTGGACACAAATATAGTGCGAATCCCCACGTCAATTTTTTTTAAATCATTTCAGGAAATTCATGAAATAATTAAAAAAAATTGATGTGGGGCTTCGCCCTATATTTGTGTCCAGTCAGGTACAGCAGGCAGGAACGGGCTGCCCCCAACCACCAGCTGCCTATTTGTACCTAGCCGGACACAACAATATAGGGAAGCCCTTTTTTTCTTAATTATTCCATGAATTTCATGAATTTAAAAAAAAAAACGTGGAGCTTCGCCCTATTTTTGTGTCCAGCCAGGTACAACTAGGCAGCTGGGGGCTGGAATCTGCAGCGCAGGGAGGCCCAAGCTTTCTGGGCCCCACCCGCTGCAAATTGCAGTCCGCAGCCGCCCCGGAAAATGGCACGTTCATAGAAGCGCCATCTTCTGGCGCTGTACCCAACTCATCCAGGGCCCTGGTGCGGTGGCTCACTGGGTAATAAAGGGGTTAAGGCCAGCTTGGCATTATCAGCTGGCCCTAAGCCGGAAATTCATGGGGTCACGCCAATATTAGACATGACCACCATGAATTTCTAGTAAAGTATTTAAAAAAAACACAAACACCCAGAAAAAAGTCCTTTAATTGAAATAAACACACAATTCTTTATTGTTCTAAATTAAACCATACTTACCATCACGCCCATTCCAGCTGAAGCCAACGATCTCCTGCAATAAAAGAAAAATAATAAAGCAACATCATCCTTACCTTTCCATGGCTCCCACGACGGCTCCAGCTCTGCTACATCGAGATGACAGGCTGGACCGCAGCAGAACGCTGCCATCCAGCCTGTCATCCCGCAGACACTGAGAAGCGCAGGCATACTTCCACTCCTCAGTGTCTGGCTGTGACGGCATCCAGATGAGCCGACAATGAACTCGGCTCACCTCATGTACGTCACTGACAGCGTGGGAGAATTCTCCTGCACTCAGCGCTTCAGCGTGAGAATTTTCCGACGCTGTCAGTGACGTGCATGAGGTGAGGTCATGTCCAATGAACTCGGCGCACCTCATGCACGTCACTGACAGCGTGGGAAAATTCTCACGCTGAAGCGCTGAGTGCAGGAGAATTTTCCCACGCTGTCAGTGACGTGCATGAGGTGAGCTGAGTTCATTGGATATGACCTCGGCTCATCTGGATGCCGTCACAGCGAGACACTGAGGAGCGCAAGCATGCCTGCGCTTCTCAGTGTCTGCGGGATGACAGGCTGGATGGCAGCGTTCTGCTGCGGTCCAGCCTGTCATCTCGATGTAGCAGAGCTGAAGCTGTCCTGGGAACCATGGAAAGGTAAGGATGAGGTTGCTTTATTATTTTACTTTTATTGCAGGAGATCGTTGGCTTCAGCTGGAATGGGCGTGACTGTAAGTATGGTTTAATTTAGAACAATAAAGAATTGTGTCTTTATTTCAATTAAAGGACTTTTTTCTGGGTGTTTGTGTTTTTTTTAAATACTTTACTAGAAATTCATGGTGGTCATGTCTAATATTGGCGTGACCCCATGAATTTCGGGCTTAGGGCCAGCTGATAATGCCAAGCTGGCCTTAACCCCTTTATTACCCAGTGAGCCACCGCACCAGGGCCCTGGATGAGTTGGGTACAGCGCCAGAAGATGGCGCTTCTATGAACGCGCCATTTTCCGGGGCGGCTGCGGACTGCAATTTGCAGCGGGTGGGGCCCAGAAAGCTTGGGCCTCCCTGCGCTGCGGATTCCAGCCCCCAGCTGCCTTGTTGTACCTGGCTGGACACAAAAATAGGGCGAAGCCCCACGTATTTTTTTTTTTAATTATTTCATGAAATTCATGGAATAATTAAGAAAAAAAGGGCTTCCCTATATTGTTGTGTCCGGCTAGGTACAAATAGGCAGCTGGTGGTTGGGGGCAGCCCGTTCCTGCCTGCTGTACCTGACTGGACACAAATATAGGGCGAAGCCCCACATAATTTTTTTTTAATTATTTCATGAATTTCCTGAAATAATTAAAAAAAAATTGACGTGGGGCTTTGCACTATATTTGGGTCCAGCCAGGTACAGCAGGCACGAACGGGCTGCCCCCAACCACCAGCTGCCTATTTGTACCTGGTTGGACACAACAATATAGGGAAGCCCTTTTTTTCTTAATTATTCCATGAATTTCATGAAATAATTAAAAAAAAAAAAAACGTGGAGCTTCTCCCTATTTTTGTGTCCAGCCAGGTACAACTAGGCAGCTGGGGGATGGAATCTGCAGCGCAGGGAGGCCCAAGCTTTCTGCCCCCCGCTGAAAATTGCAGTCCGCAGCCGCCCCGGAAAATGGCGCGTTCATAGAAGCTGGATGCTGTACCTGGCTGGCATACAAAAATATGGCGAAGCCCACGTCAAAAGTTTTGGGAAAAATTAATTAAAAAATAAATAATAATTTAGGGACTGCATCTTTATTAACTCCTCAAATGTCATTTAGTGTTAAAATAATGGATTTATTTAAAAAAAAAATGGCGTGGGATCCCCCATAATTTTAGTCTCTAGCGGAGGTTAAGCAGACGGCTGGGGCAGATGTTTGAAGCCTGGGAAGGGGGTAAAACCCACGGAGCTTCCCAGGCTACTAATATCAGCCCCCAGCTGAATACCTAGCCTTTACTAGCTATTAAAATGGGGACCCCCCCAAAAAAAATGACGTGGGGTCCCCCCTATTTTAATAGCTAGCAAAGGCTAGGCAGACAGCTGGGGGCTGATATTAATAGCCCAGGAAGGGTGCCATGAATATTGGCCCCCTCCCAGGCTAGAAACACCAGTCGTCAGCCGCCCCAGAAATGGCGCATCCATAGGATGCGCCAACTCTGGCACTTAGCCTCGCTCTTCCACGCTGCCCTGGTGCGGTGGCAGGGGGTAATAGTGGTGGGGTTCATGTCAGCGCCAGCTTCCATGAAGCCCAGGTTAGTAATGATGGGCGTCTATAAGACACCCCCATTACTAACCTACAAAGTGTTAAAAAGAAAAAACACACTACACCCAGAAAAAAATAATTTATTTGAAATAAAACACACAATTTTATTTAATTCTTAGTTTACTAAAAATAATAGTTACCTGTCCTCGTTCCTGTGCTGATCTCCCATGCACAGCTGTCACATCTGGAGATGGTGACAGCTGTGCATGGCTGCTGTAAGCTCACGCTGCCGGGAACACGTCCGCTCCCGGCAGCGGGAGCCACTGACTGAGGTCACCGGAGTGCATTCAGGCAGCGCAGCTCCGGAGACCTCCTTTACGGCACTGCTGTACCGTGGGAATTTCTCACGATACAGCAGGGCCGTAAAGGAGCTAACCGGAGCAGCGCTGCCTGAACTCCGGTGAACCCTTACGGCCCCGTCATTCTAGCGGCGGCAGCGGTTCAGAGCGGTCACATTCTATGTGGCTGCTCTGAACTGGAGATCTTCGTGGGACACTCGTGGACTGCTACGGAGGGGTAAGGATAAGGTTGTGGTTTATTATTTTATATTTTATTACAGGAGATCGATGGCTTCGGGGAATTAGGTGTCTTGGTGAGTATAGGTGTAGTTTTTTATTTTTTACTTTATTTTAGGTGGCGATCGGCGGGGACAGGTAATGTATGAACTAATTTCTTTTAGGTAACCACTGGCCACCAATGACATGTATTTAACATTTATTGGGGACACAGTAGGGCAATTTAAATAGCAGGATCAGTCTGATGGGAACTACTGCTCCCATCGAGCTGATCCTGCTGGCAGGAGTGGACGGGGGACAGACATAGGCCGATGGGAGTAGTAGTGTCACATCGGCCTATGTCTGCCTGCACGCACACACCCGCACACACACCGCACACACCCGCACACATCGCACAGACACCGCGCACACCCGCACAAACATCGCGCACACACCCCGCACACACACCCCGCACACACACTAATCATGACGGTCTGATCGTCTGGGAGGTGAGGCTGACCTGTGCGGCCGTGGGAAAGTTCATGTGAGTTCATGCAGTCAAGCATGAACTCACATGAACCCTCTGAGGGCAACGCGGCGACTTCAAATGAACAGCTGATCGGCATCAGCTGATACCTCAGCTGTTCATTTGAAATAACCGGCGGGAAAGCGCAGCACAGAACGGGAAAGCCGGCGGTGAAGTCTTTTCACTGCCGGCTTCCCCGCCCGGGTCCTTCACTCCCCGCTCCTTGGAGCTGCGCTCCCCGCCCGGTCCTAACTTACGATCGGGATGGGAGGTGGCGAGGGGAGCGGAGGATCGGGGTGGGAGGCTGCGGGGAAGCAGTATGGGGCTCTGTGATTGTTTAAAAGCCGGCGGCTTTATACCGCCCGCCGGCTTTTAAACAATCAGGAGAATTCTCCCCCGCTGGGATGGCATTCTGATGACAGGCTGGATCTCAGCTGAGCGCTGCCACCCAGCTTGTCATCCTTCACAGACACTGCAGAGCGCAGGCATTATGGGAACTTCCGATTCCGGTATCCGATATTGTAAAAGTATCGGAATTAAGTATCGGAATTCCGATACCGCGAATATCGGCCGATACCCGATATTACAGTATCGGAATGCTCAACACTAGTCAAGACAGATTTCAACAGTGAATGATCTCTGGAAAAATGATTAGATATATTTCAACAATTTTTTTATATATTTGCTTGCACTATTGTTTTATACAAACTTTTTTTAAATAGCTTTCTTTTTTTTACCAGTAAATCTAATCCAAAAAAATAAATTGTATAACTATTTAAATGGAAATCCATATTTTATAGTCTTAGGATTTATACTCTCAATATTGGTGTATTATGAAATATACATTATATATACTACAATCCAAGAGGATAACAGTATACAGGGAAAAGATTTCATAAGGCACAAAGGTCATTCAGCCACATAAGAAAACACCAGTATTGTGGCACATATCAGTTGAAGGACCCCGTCTCCGAATTTGCTTGGAGCCCAGGAGGTTTAAGTTACTCTTTGCTTTAAACTACTACATTGCTACCTCTAAATCTGTTTGTCAATAAGTAACAGTAAATGTATATTGTTTTCATTCTTTTCCATAATCTGCTTTGTTTTTTTGCATCTTGAGAATCACAATGCAAAGGGTATTTTATTTATTTTTCCCTGAGTAAATTCAAGAAGAGAATCAATTTAATCTAACATGTATGCAGAAGTCCCTCTGGTGTGAAAAAAATTGCATTTAGGGAAGTGCAAATTCTCAACATGGCTTTACTGATATTGATTTCTAAACAGTCCGGGCATGTGCTGTGACCCATAAATGAAGAATGAAGCAGTGCACAAGGATGAAATCAGAAGCATACAGAGAAATAAAAGACAAATAGATATGGAAATAAGACTGAGAAAGAATGGTCAGGGGTGGAGGAACACATATACAAAAGAGAAGGGACATTTTGTGATATATATTTTTAAAGAAACTGGTAAAGTGTTTCCATTTTTAGCAAGGAATTTAATTTACAGCCAAATCACACATATTTAATAATATTCATGTAATATCCATTTTGTAATAAAATAATTTGTATTGCAAAATGTTTGGTGACAATTCTGCTTAAGAGAAAAAAATATCTTGGTACCATATTAGCCAATGGATAGGAAAATTATCAGAGTTTAAGAGTCCTCAGTGGTTGATACCTTTTACTGGCCAACTGAAAAGATGGTAATGAATAGGAAACTTTCAATCCTACTCAGGTCTCTTCATCAAGCAGAGTTTAACACAATATATTAATGGTGGAGCAGAATGGGTTAATCATGCGCTGCCTAGACGAAGGAGTCATTGGAGCCAGAGACTACTATAGATATGTGTGGCTTATTTGTCAATGCATTTCGAAGTTTCACATTTCTTCTTCAGGACAAACCTTTGAAGTGTGAAACTTTATGCATTTTAAATAATCATGCATAAAAAAAAAAGTCACAAACAGTCTATTTCATGGCTGTAAATTAAAATTTTCCCATTGGGGCTCAATGATGACTTCTTAAGACACTACTGAAATATAGTTAAAGGGAATCTGTCAGCAGGTTTTTGCTTTGTAATCTGAAGACAGCATGCTGTAGAGGTTAAAACACAGATTTCAGCAATACCTCTCTTAGAAAGCTCTTAGGTTTTCTTTACTTGCCTTGCAATGATTGTTTTAGCATCAGGAGCTCATCATTGCTGGGACACAGCAGCGCATGCCTGGTAGTCTGTCCCCTCCCATTCCTGAGATAAGCACCTCACTGTCTATAGGCATTGTATATACAGAGCCCGGTGTGGGTGGGGTTAGCTTTCTCAGCTCTGCTAAATCTAAAAACTCTGATTGTGTCAGAACGGCTGCACCCAGTAAACTAAGTGATACATCATTGGATTCAGGGTCTCTTTGCCTGCATCATGCTTTGCCTATAGACATGCCCCCATAAAATCCTGTGGGTAAGGCCCTATTGGTAAATACCATAAAGATCTTCACTAAACAGATAAGCCCATATCTCTGCAATTGAATAGCAGATTAAAAAAAATACCCTCCTCTAGAGAGCTGTAGGGATCAAATAATAGCAATAACTGGCCAAGTTTGACCTGGTGACTTGCCCACATTAAAAGACAAAAACCTGATTTACATAAAGATTCTGATTATAGAAATTTTACAGGTAGGATAAATAAGGCAGATTGATAATTTCTTTTTTTGCCATTACTTTGCATCTTAAAAGGTTTCAGATGCACTTTAGAGTACATCTTCAGTTCTGCAAAGAAGAAATGACTTTTGAAAAGTAGCAAATATTAATAAGCATGTAATGATTTTTGCCTGATAAAACTTGTCATTTTAACTTTTAACTAGCATGAAAAGCTATTTGCCCGAGCGTTTTTTAGAACAGCTTGTTTGCATTTATACAGATAATTAGGTCACATACATTTTATTACATATCAAAAGCATTAGCAAAGATTGCAGTTCAGTCACTTTAGGAACTATTTCAGGTAAGGGGAATAATAGGAATGGACTGAACAGTGAAGTTGTTATCAGTACTAAGTAGTGTTGAGCGATACCTTCCGATATCAGGAAATATCGTATCGGATTGGATCGGGCCGATACCCAAAAAGTATCGGATATCGCCGATTCCGATACCGGAAACCAATGCAAGTCAATGGGACACAAATATCGGAATGAAAATAAACCCTTTCTTTCCTTGTAGGTTAATTCTACATGAAGTAAAACAACTAAGAATAATGTAGAATGACATGAAAAGCCGGCAATTCATCAGCGGCATTCACCGGTACCCGACAATTTACAACAGAAAGAATAGAGCATCACACATAGATTAGATAGATAGAACCATGTCAGTCACATATATATGAAGTACAGTGACAGTGTTGCTTACTGTACTTGTCATTTAGTGTAAAGGATTTATTAAAAAAAATATTAGTGTTTTCGTGCACCGTCTCTTTAAAAAAGCCGGCCGGCAATTCAGCAGCGGTACCCGACAATTTATAACAGAAAGAATAGAGCTTCACACATAGATTAGATAGATAGAAACATGTCAGCCACATATATAAGAAGTACAGTGATAGTGTTGCTTACTGTACTTGTCATTTAGTGTAAAGGATTTATTTAAAAAAATAATAGTGTTTTCATGCACCGTCTCTTTAAGAAAGCCGGCCGGCAATTCAGCATCTGTACCCAACAATGTATAACAGAAAGAATAGAGAATCACACATAGATTAGATAGATAGAAACATGTCAGTCACATATATATGAAGTACAGTGACAGTGTTGATTACTGTACTTGTCATTTAGTGTTAAAATAAAGGATTTATTTAAAAAAAAATTGGCGTGGGGTTCCCCTTAATTTTAGGATCTAGCGGAGGTTAAGCAGACAGCTGGGGCAAATGTTTGAAGCCTGGGAAGGGGGTAATACCCACGGAGCTTCCCAGGCTACTAATATCAGCCCCCAGCTGAATACCTAGCCTTTACTAGCTATTAAAATGGGGGAAACCCCCCAAAAAAATAACGTGGGGTCCCCCCTAATTTAATAGCTAGCACAGGCTAGGCAGACAGCTGGGGGCTGATATTAATAGCCCAGGAAGGGTGCCATGAATATTGGCCCCCTCCCAGGCTAGAAACACCAGCCATCAGCCGCCCCAGAAATGGCGCATCCATAGGATGCGCCAATTCTGGCACTTAGCCTCGCTCTTCCACGCTGCCCTGGTGCGGTGGCAGGGGGTAATAGGGTTGGGGTTGATGTCAGCTTATAATGCCAGCTGACATCAAGCCCAGATTAGTAATGGAGAGGCGTCTATAAGACACCCCCATTACTAACCCCATAGTCAAAGTTAAAAGAAAACACAAACACCCAGAATAAAGTCCTTTAATTGAAATAAAGACACAATTCTTTATTGTTCTAAATTAAACCATACTTACCATCACGCCCATTCCAGCTGAAGCCAACGATCTCCTGCAATAAAAGTAAAATAATAAAGCAACCTCATCCTTACCTTTCCATGGTTCCCAGGACAGCTTCAGCTCTGCTACATCGAGATGACAGGCTGGACCGCAGCAGAAAGCTGCCATCCAGCCTGTCATCCCGCAGACACTGAGAAGCGCAGGCATGCTTGCGCTCCTCAGTGTCTCTCTGTGACGTCATCCAGATGAGCCGAGTTCATGTCCAATGAACTCAGCTCACCTCATGCACGTCACTGACAGCGTGGGAAAATTCTCACGCTGAAGTGCTGAGTGCAGGAGAATTTTCCCACGCTGTCAGTGACGTACATGAGGTGAGCTGAGTTCATTGGACATGACCTCGGCTCATCTGGATGCCGTCACAGCCAGACACTGAGGAGTGGAAGTATGCCTGCGCTTCTCAGTGTCTGCGGGATGACAGGATGGATGGCAGCGTTCTGCTGCGGTCCAGCCTGTCATCTCGATGTAGCAGAGCTGAAGCTGTCGTGGGAGCCATGGAAAGGTAAGGATGATGTTGCTTTATTATTTTACTTTTATTGCAGGAGATCGTTGGCTTCAGCTGGAATGGGCGTGATGGTAAGTATGGTTTAATTTAGAACAATAAAGAATTGTGTGTTTATTTCAATTAAAGGACTTTTTTCAGGGTGTTGTGCTTTTTTAAATACTTTACTAGAAATTCATGGTGGTCATGTCTAATATTGGCGTGACCCCATGAATTTCGGGCTTAGGGCCAGCTGATAATGCCAAGCTGGCCTTAACCCCTTTATTACCCAGTGAGCCACCGCACCAGGGCCCTGGATGAGTTGGGTACAGCGCCAGAAGATGGCGCTTCTATGAACGCGCCATTTTCTGGGGCGGCTGCGGACTGCAATTTGCAGCGGGGGTGGCCCAGAAAGCTTGGGTCTCCCTGCGCTGCGGATTCCAGCCCCCAGCTGCCTAGTTGTATCTGGCTGGGCACAAAAATAGGGCGAAGCCCCACGCATTTTTTTTTTTAATTATTTCATGAAATTCATGGAATAATTAAGAAAAAAAGGGCTTCCCTATATTGTTGTGTCCAACCAGGTACAAATAGGCAGCTGGTGGTTGGGGGCAGCCCATTCCTGCCTGCTGTACCTGGCTGGACACAAATATAGTGCGAAGCCCCACGTCAATTTTTTTTTAATTATTTCATGAAATAATTTTTTTAAAAAAGGGCTTCCCTATATTGTTGTGTCCGGCCAGGTACAAATAGGCAGCTGGTGGTTGGGGGCAGCCTGTTCCTGCCTGCTGTACCTGGCTGGACACAAATATAGGGCGAAGCCCCACGTCAATTTTTTTTAAAATAAATCCTTTATTTTAACACTAAATGACATTTGAGGAGTTAATAAAGATGCAGTCCCTAAATTATTATTTATTTTTTAATTAATTTTTCCCAAAACTTTTGACGTGGGCTTCGCCATATTTTTGTATGCCAGCCAGGTACAGCATCCAGCTTCTATGAACGCGCCATTTTCCGGGGTGGCTGCGGACTGCAATTTTCAGTGGGGGGGGGGGCAGAAAGCTTGGGCCTCCCTGCGCTGCAGATTCCATCCCCCAGCTGCCTAGTTGTACCTGGCTGGACACAAAAATAGGGAGAAGCTTCACGTATTTTTTTTTTTTAATTATTTCATGAAATTCATGAAATAATTAAGAAAAAAAGGGCTTCCCTATATTGTTGTGTCCAACCAGGTACAAATAGGCAGCTGGTGGTTGGGGGCAGCCCGTTCCTGCCTGCTGTACCTGGCTGGACACAAATATAGTGCGAAGCCCCACATAATTTTTTTTTAATTATTTCATGAATTTCCTGAAATAATTAAAAAAAAATTGACGTGGGGCTTTGCACTATATTTGGGTCCAGCCAGGTACAGCAGGCAGGAACGGGCTGCCCCCAACCACCAGCTGCCTATTTGTACCTGGTTGGACACAACAATATAGGGAAGCCCTTTTTTTCTTAATTATTCCATGAATTTCATGAAATAATTAAAAAAAAAAAAACGTGGAGCTTCTCCCTATTTTTGTGTCCAGCCAGGTACAACTAGGCAGCTGGGGGATGGAATCTGCAGCGCAGGGAGGCCCAAGCTTTCTGCCCCCCGCTGAAAATTGCAGTCCGCAGCCGCCCCGGAAAATGGCGCGTTCATAGAAGCTGGATGCTGTACCTGGCTGGCATACAAAAATATGGCGAAGCCCACGTCAAAAGTTTTGGGAAAAATTAATTAAAAAATAAATAATAATTTAGGGACTGCATCTTTATTAACCCCTCAAATGTCATTTAGTGTTAAAATAATGGATTTATTTAAAAAAAAAAATGGCGTGGGATCCCCCATAATTTTAGTCTCTAGCGGAGGTTAAGCAGACGGCTGGGGCAGATGTTTGAAGCCTGGGAAGGGGGTAAAACCCACGGAGCTTCCCAGGCTACTAATATCAGCCCCCAGCTGAATACCTAGCCTTTACTAGCTATTAAAATGGGGCCCCCCCCAAAAAAAATGACGTGGGGTCCCCCCTATTTTAATAGCTAGCAAAGGCTAGGCAGACAGCTGGGGGCTGATATTAATAGCCCAGGAAGGGTGCCATGAATATTGGCCCCCTCCCAGGCTAGAAACACCAGTCGTCAGCCGCCCCAGAAATGGCGCATCCATAGGATGCGCCAACTCTGGCACTTAGCCTCGCTCTTCCACGCTGCCCTGGTGCGGTGGCAGGGGGTAATAGTGGTGGGGTTCATGTCAGCGCCAGCTGCCATGAAGCCCAGGTTAGTAATGATGGGCGTCTATAAGACACCCCCATTACTAACCTACAAAGTGTTAAAAAGAAAAAACACACTACACCCAGAAAAAAATAATTTATTTGAAATAAAACACACAATTTTATTTAATTCTTAGTTTACTAAAAATAATAGTTACCTGTCCACGTTCCTGCGCTGATCTCCCATGCACAGCTGTCACATCTGGAGATGGTGACAGCTGTGCATGGCTGCTGTAAGCTCACGCTGTCGGGAACACGTCCGCTCCCGGCAGCGGGAGCCACTGACTGAGGTCACCGGAGTGAATTCAGGCAGCGCAGCTCCGGAGACCTCCTTTACGGCACTGCTGTACCGTGGGAATTTCTCACGATACAGCAGGGCCGTAAAGGAGCTAACCGGAGCAGCGCTGCCTGAACTCCGGTGAACCCTTACGGCCCCGTCATTCTAGCGGCGGCAGCGGTTCAGAGCGGTCACAGTTTATGTGGCTGCTCTGAACTGGAGATCTTCGTGGGACACTCGTGGACTGCTACGGAGGGGTAAGGATAAGGTTGTGGTTTATTATTTTATATTTTATTACAGGAGATCGATGGCTTCGGGGAATTAGGTGTCTAGGTGAGTATAGGTGTAGGTTTTTATTTTTTACTTTATTTTAGGTGGCGATCGGCGGGGACAGGTAATGTATAAACTAATTTATTTTAGGTAACCACTGGCCACCAATGACATGTATCTAACATTTATTGGGGACACAGTAGGGCAATTTAAATAGCAGGATCAGTCTGATGGGAACTACTGCTCCTATCGAGCTGATCCTGCTGGCAGGAGTGGACGGGGGACAGACATAGGCCGATGGGAGTAGTAGTGTCACATCGGCCTATGTCTGCCTGCACGCACACACCCGCACAGACACCGCACACACCCGCACACATCGCACAGACACCGCGCACACCCGCACAAACATCGCGCACACACCCCGCACACACACCCCGCACACACACTAATCATGACGGGCTGATGGTCTGGGAGGTGAGGCTGACCTGTGCGGCCGTGGGAAAGTTCATGTGAGTTCATGCAGTCAAGCATGAACTCACATGAACCCTCTGAGGGCAACGCGGCGACTTCAAATGAACAGCTGATCGGCATCAGCTGATACCTCAGCTGTTCATTTGAAATAACCGGCGGGAAAGCGCAGCACAGAACGGGAAAGCCGGCGGTGAAGTCTTTTCACTGCCGGCTTCCCCGCCCGGGTCCTTCACTCCCCGCTCCTTGGAGCTGCGCTCCCCGCCCGGTCCTAACTTACGATCGGGATGGGAGGTGGCGAGGGGAGCGGAGGATCGGGGTGGGAGGCTGCGGGGAAGCAGTATGGGGCTGTGTGATTGTTTAAAAGCCGGCGGCTTTATACCGCCCGCCGGCTTTTAAACAATCAGGAGAATTCTCCCCAGCTGGGATGGCATTCTGATGACAGGCTGGATCGCGCTGCCATCCAACTTGTCATCCTTCACAGACACTGCAGAGCGCAGGCATTATGGGAACTTCCGATTCCGGTATCCGATATTGTAAAAGTATCGGAATTAAGTATCGGAATTCCGATACCGCGAATATCGGCCGATACCCGACATTTCAGTATCGGAATGCTCAACACTAGTACTAAGGCTTTTCTCACATATTCTGAGCCTCTAACACAAATTCTGTCACATTTGACCAGGCAAATAGCGCCACATAGAGCGCCGTTCTTCCCACAATAGGCACCGTGATGAAACCCGTGCCGGTGGTATCCAATGTACGATGCGGATGGGGATGCGGTATGATTCCTGTTGCGACCAGAAGCCACATCCAATCAGAGTCCGACATATATGGAGACAGTAATTGTTCATTATAGCTTATTGCTATTTTGGTCCCACACATCCAAAAAGACATTTCATATATTTAATAATAATTAAGAATACATTATTCATTTAATTACACAGTACAACTGCTGCAGAACCTCTTTTTGAAGAGAAATACTTCAAAGAGCAGAGGCAAAGTGATTTTTCTACAAAAGTGCTGCACAATCTTTTGTAAGGTTGGCGCATCTTTAGGCTATGTTCATACATGTTGTGTTTTTTAGCATTTTTTGCTGCAGATTTTTATGCAAATTCTCAGCTGAGTTTTGCAGTACCAGCAAAGTCTCTGAGAAAGCAGAATTTTTGTTCATACATCATGTTTTTGTTTTGTTTTGTATTTTGTGCCTTGGTTAGGTTTTTGGAAAATAGAGCATGTCACTTCTTTCAGCATTTTTTCAGTGTTTTTTCACCCATAGGAAGTAATGAAAAAACGCATCAAAAACGCACCAAAATTTGCATCAGCGTTTTTTCAGCATTTTTGATGGCAAAATAGAATGGGATTTGTTTTTTTCACATAAGTTTATGTACATGCATAAATAGAGACAGAAGGATAGTGAAAAAAAAACGCTGAAAGAACGCACAAAAAAACGCATCAAAAAATGCAGCCAAACCTGCATTTTTGATGCAGCTGAGTTCCTGAAAGAGATAAGTTTTGCTGCAGATTTGTTGCGTAAAAAAACAACATGTGTGAACATAGCCTTAGATATAGCGCAGATCTGTTTTTACACTTTATACACTTCCCCCTTACTGGAATGAGAATTGCGACTTTTTTTGCAACAGTGACATATAAATCTTCTATACAGCTTATATGCATAGCTAATAGTGATAAGCGAGCACTAAAATGCTTGGGTACTCGTTGCTCAGGTTGAGCAAATTGGAATGCTCGAGTGCTCGGTCCGAGTAACGAGCCCAATGTATGTCTATGGGAAACTCGAGCATTTTTCCGGTGGCTCTCCCCGGCGGTCTGCAGAGGGCCTAAAAATTGCCAAAATCAATGGGAATAGTGCTCAAATGACATAGGAACAGCATGGGGAAGACCCCTGGAAGAATTTCTGACTCCCAGATCACTGCTGTCAACAACGTTGTCAGAGGTATTTCGCCACTTTTACGGACTCACAATAAAACATAACAAAACGAAACCAAAATGGATTTTCCTGGGAAATATGTTAAAGAACATCCTGACCAGGGTAATGACTTGTATATAAGGCAAAATAAATAACCAAAACCAAAAATGCTCCTCCACACCTTAGGCTATGTTCACACGTAGCATTTTTGATGCGTTTTTGCACTTTGCATTGCTTTCAACCAAGACAAAAGCATTCACTGGGAAATGTCATTTTAACCTTTTACAACCTTATCTGGCCATGTGGTGTGTAACACATCATCAGACCCATGCATACAATGGGAACAGCATGGGGAAGACCAATGGAAGCTTCTCTGACTCCCAGGTCACTGCCTAAAAGTGTGCCCATCATAAGTGATCCTTGGCGCATGCGAAGATGCCTCCCATCATGCACCTGTCATTGCAGACTTACAACACTCACCATTCACATCCTTGTCCCAGCTCAGCGTTCAGTTGTCCCTACCCCATTCCTTTGAATGCTAACGCAAGTATGCAGCCAGCCAGCCAGCCAGCCACCCACCCACAGGCAGCAATACTATACTGCCAAATTTTTGGCAGCTGCTTGCACTTGAAATGTGGCCTTTTAGGCTTGTCGAGGAGGAAGCTGTCCACAACCTCATGGCAGTGGCTTGGTGTCCATGCTCAGTCCCCAGCCACCACTATTTCTCCGGGTGTCATCTACACCTTCCACAAGCACGGATCCCACAACATTACCCGTGCCCTCCCCAGTGCACTTACTGG
Organism: Phyllobates terribilis; assembly: GCF_046119375.1. Lineage (NCBI taxonomy): Eukaryota > Metazoa > Chordata > Amphibia > Anura > Dendrobatidae > Phyllobates > Phyllobates terribilis. The sequence continues at coordinate 403,693,181 of NW_027362762.1, forward strand.
GAAGGACCGCCTAACCACAAACACGTGGACAAGTCAATGTGGCCAGGGATGGTACGGAGCCAGACCACAGCATGTCAGTGAGTTGTATTTCACCACAGCCATATTTTTTAGCTCTGTGAAAGGACTGACTTTTGGGAAACCGTATCTACTCTGGCTGTCATTTCTCTGTCACCAGGTTCCGCCCATTTGTCACCAGGTTCCGCCCCGTTCCCCCGCAGTCCTTCGCTAATTTTTTCCTGGGGCTGTGGGAGAAGGAGATCTTCTTTACACAACCTGCCTCAGGGATCCAACAGGTCCAATTCTGGGGCAGGTTTATTGATGACATTTTGATGATATGGCAGGGCTCCATTGGTGAACTGAATCAGTTCATGGCTGGCCTTAATAATAATAACTATAATATCAGACTTACCCACACGGCAAGTGCCAAATCCATTAACTTCCTTGATTTAACTATACAGGTGGACGAATCGGGATATCTCCAAACGGATGTGTATAGGAAGGAGACGGCTGCCAACACTCTCCTCCATTGTTCTTCATCACATCCCTCCCACTTAATAAGGAATATACCAACTGGACAATTTTTGCGGGCTCGCAGAATTTGTTCTGAGGACAACGCATATGAAAAACAAGAGCGGGACCTGACTAATCGATTCCGAGAACGGGGTTATAGCAGACGTAATATTGAACAGGCGAAGAGACGGGCAAGGAATACCAATCGTGCAGATTTATTGATACCTAGAAGGAAAAATGCCAGTGAAGCAGAGAGAATACGATTCATTTGTGATTTTCAATCTCGTCATCACCAGGTTCGTGATATTTTGATGAAACATTGGCCTATACTGCTATGCGACAGGACTTTATGCAAACGTCTTAATGAGTATCCAGTTATCTCATTTAGGAGGTCAAGAAATTTAAAGGATTTGTTGGTTCATAGCCATCATCAGACCTCAAAACCTCATTTTATTTTTGGTTCACGTGGCCCTAGGTGGGGCTTTTCATAATGTGGACATTGTGTAGCATGTACAAATGTGATCAGCGCTACTGATTTCTACAATTCATCTGGTACAGTTCGCTACGAGATCACGCATTCAATCAATTGCGAAACAAGTGGTGTAATTTATTACGCCACTTGCCTTTGCAATAAAATTTACGTGGGCATGACCACAAGAGAATTTAAAAAACGAGTAAGGGAACATGTTCGTGACATTATAGCAGCAAAAGAGGCAAAAACAAGTAGTGAACTTAAGTCAATACCCCGTCACTTCTGGTTAGCGCACGGATGTGATGAAACTCTACTGAAAGTACGTGGCATTGACCGTGTGATACCAGGTCCAAGAGGGGGCAATTGGAAAAAACGATTGGCCCAGAAGGAAGTGGAGTGGATTTTTAAACTGGTCACACAGACACCTCTTGGGCTTAATGAATATACATCCTTTGCACCATTCCTATAGATCTTGGACACTTTCCTTTGCGTTGTCCTGATGGATGTTTAATGGCTACTTTCTTGGACCCCCTAGAAATGATTTCTGTCTCCCTTTGAGTGCCTCTCTCTGAGTCTTTATTGCAATGCTGGCAACAGTTGTTGTTTTTTTATTTTGTTTTTAACTTTTTTATATTTTTCATTTTTAGATTACTGAACATAGCCTTTCTATTACACAGATGTGTGATACCCATTTAGGGATCTGATTGTGGGGGGTACAAAAGAGAAATCTGTACATTATTAGGATGCTGCTGGAATAATGTGGGGACTTTCTGCCTTGAATCTATCAAGATGCCGCATCTTCTTTGATGATACTTTCTATTAATATGCATATGCACTTTATATGTTTTATGCACCTGTATTGGTGGCATGAAGCCCCCTACCCTAATCAGTGTTGTTCACTTTGCATTTGTAATTATATGCTGTTATAAATGTTTACACTTTTTCATACATATTTTATTTAATCATGTTTAAGATATACACTTCGTACTTCCTTTTTCTTTTTATTTATAATATTAATTGTTTAATACTTGCACATGATGAATATTTTGTGGTTTTTGATGTATATATATTTTTAGCATGCACTAACAATTGGGACGGTGGTCAATTGACCTCCTTTCCCAATGTTTTGTTGTATACAACAATATCAGGTTGATGTTTTTAATTATGTACGCGATCACTTTATTGTGTGTATGTATATTGTAATTTAGTATACTGATTTGATTTATGTACAGGACCTTATGATGCGGTGGTCAGGTGATCTTATGATGCGTTGGTCACATGACCCTATGGCACGATGGTTAGAACCCTCCACCAGTATCTGAAAGGACCTGATGATGCGGTGGTCAGGTGATCTGATGATGTATTGGTCACATGGCCCTATGGCACGATGGTTAGAACCTTCCACTAGTATATGAAAGGACCTTATGATGCGGTGGTCAGATGACCCTGTGACAGGTTAGTGGTTTTTTACTATGCAACACCTGTACCTGCCCCAAATATACGTATTTGATTGGCTTGATGCCCTTTATTAAGGAGGGCTTGTTCCCTCACTAATCACCCCTGATGAAGCTATTGTGAAATGTGCATTGGGTTGTTGGTGAGTGAGCAGTGACTATGTCACTCTATATTCATGGATTGATTATATGCTTAAAGTTGAGGGATAGTACCCAATTATGTATGTAGGTTTGATTCACAAATACATTGATTTATGATTATGTTGATTATATACTCACTTTGAGTGTACACATATATATTTTCTTTATATATATGTATTTGATGTATTAATTATATGATCAGAGATTTATTGAGCACTATGTCACTTTATACCTACAGAATTAATTAGAGTATATACAGTATTGGGCTATCTCTGTTGCTCATTCACCATTCTGTGCATCATTATACCTGTTGTTGGATTCCTATAATATTTGTTTGAGTCTTTTATTCAATAAAATTTACATCTTTTTAAATAATGTGGATGTATTTTGGTCCTGGCATTTTTTTTTCTTCGTTGGATGTATTTACAGGTTCCGCCCATTGACACACACGACTATGCCTGGCTGTATGTTCAGCGGTGAGAGCCAGAGATCATTAAGCATGTTATCTTCAGCACTGCCTGTTGCCACTTGGCCAAGGCAGTGCTGCAGTGCTTTCAGCTTATGACTGATGTGGTCTTTCGGACATGGAGGTGCAGGAGTTGTACAATGTGATTACATTGAGGTTATATTGGCGACTCTGGTTTTTATACTAAAGAAAGATACTACTGTGTTGTTTTTTTTTTACTTTATTTTTTTAGACAAATTCATTCACCGGGAAATGTCATTTTAATATTTTACAACCTTATCTGGCCATGTGGTGTGTGTGACACATCATCAGACACATCCTGTTTCATTTATGATGGAGGGACTCTGAAAGTCAAAAAGCCTATTTTTATAGGGCCATCAGGCGGCCCTTACTATTCTTAAAGGGCCAGCAGTCGGCCCTCGCTATTGTTAGAGAGCCATTAGCCGGCTATGCTTTGTTGTTCCCATTATTAACGAGTGGGTCTTCTATACTGTTATTGCGTATGCAGTGACAGCAAGGGCTGCCAAAAAATTGGAGCCACTCCAATGCCCCTTGCAAGAGACGTAGAGGTCAGACAGCCTACTAAAAACAATGTTCCCTTTATTAGGAAGTGGGTCTCCCATACTGTTTGCCTATGCAGTTAACAATGGCTGCCAAAAATTTGGAGGGACTCCAATGTCCCTTGAAAAAGATGTAGATATGTTGATATGGTACATATGGGGGTGATATGGTGGTGGAGGATGAGAATGCGGAGGAGGAGGACAAGAGCAAATAGACAAAATGAGGAAGCGAATCCCCATGTCTGGATGTGAAGACCGAGGAGCAGGGGAATAGAGTTAGACCTCCCCAACAAAAAACACTGTATTTGAATTTGTTACACTGATATCATTCGGTGGTGTTGAGAAGTCTGGCCCAATCCAGCCCTTGTTCATTTTTATAAGAGTCAGCCTGTCAGCATTTTCAGTTGACAGGCGAATGCGCCTATTGGCTATAATTCCACCGGCGGCACTGAAAACCTGCTCTGATAAAACGCTAGCGGCAGGGCAGCCAGGACCTCCAAGGCATAGAGAGCCAGTTCATGCCACGTGTCCAGCTTGGATACCAAATAATTATAAGGCACAGAGAAATCACGAAGGATGTTGGTACGGTCGGCAAGGTAGTCCCTCAGCATCTTCCGAAACTTTGCACTCCTTGTAAGAGTACTCCCCGCCTCAGGGCCTGTGAGATGGGAGGGTCTGAGAAAACTGTCTCAGAACTTTAACAGTGTTCCCTTGCCTCTGCTGGATTGCATTTGTGGCTCTCTCGCCAGTATCCCTTAGTTGTCCAACGAACTGTGACCTCTACCGCCAGCGTTTTCAGATGGGAATTTTTTCACTAATTCCGCAACAAGGGTCTTCTTGTACTGCCCCATTTTATTAGGCTTGTCCTGCAAAGGAATAAGAGACATAAAGTTCTCCCTGTAGCGTGGGTCTAGAAGTGTCACCAACCAATAATGACTGTCACCCAAAATTTGGACAAGGTGAGGGTCACGGGAAAGGCAGGGTAACATAAACTCAGTCATGTGTGCCAGACTGCAAAGAGGCAAGACTTCCGTGTCCTCACCAAGAGGACTACTGACCATGCTCTCCTCCTCATCCTCCACCTCTTCCTCCTCCTCCCTGTCCTCAAGCCATCCACGCTGAACAGACGGTATGGCAGTTGTGTAGGTAGTATCGTTTATAGCCCAGGAAACTAGTTTCTGTTCTTCCTCCTCCTCCTCTTCCTCATTGTCATCCATTCCACGTTGGGATGAGATGAGGCTGGGCTGTGTGTAATCACCATGTATGGTTCCTTGCTCCATCTCATCGTGCTCCGCCTGCAATGCATCCTCTTTAATTGAGAGCAGAGAGCGTTTCAGAAGACAGAGAAGTGGGTTGGTAATGCGAATTATTGCGTCATCGCCGCTCACCATCTTGGTGGAGTCCTCAAAATTTTGGAGGATGGTACAGATGTCTGAAATCCATGTCCACTCCTGAGGTTTTATGTGTGGAGTCTGATCTGAATACCGACAGCCTTGTTGAAGCAGGTAGTCAACAACTGCCCTCTTCTGCTCACAAATCCTTCCTAACATCTGCAATGTAGAGTTCCAACACGTGGGGACATCAAACACCAGTCGGTGAGCCAGAAGCTGCAAACGCTCTTGAAGCACGGCAAGAGCGCAGGAAGCTGTAGCTGACTTTCTAATATGGGCACACAGGCAGCGTACTTTGACAAGCAGACAGATCTGACTAGGTTTTGAGAAACCGCTGAACCAAGAGGTTAAGCACATGGGCCAGGCATGGTACGTGTGTGATCTCGCCTCGCCTCAGTGCCGCCACCAGGTTCCGGCCATTGTCACACATGACCATGCCTCGCTGTAGGTTCAGTGGTGTCAGCCACAGATCTGCCTGCTCTTTAAGAGCTGTCCACAACTCTTCAGCGTTGTGTGGTTTGTCACCTAAGCATATTAGTTTCAGCGCAGCCTGTTGCCGCTTGGCCCAGGCAGTGCTCCAGTGCTTCCAGCTTGCGACTGATGTGGTCATTTTGCAGATGGATGCTGAAGAGGAGGAGGAGGTGCAGGAGCTGTAGAATGTGGGGCAACCCTGATTGACCCAGGGCCCGCAATCTTTGGTCCGACTGGGTCCCGGCTTCCACTATGTTAACACAGTGTGCAGTCAGCGAGCTGTACCGTCCCTGCCCACAAGCACTTATACACGTGTCCGTGGTTAGGTGGACTTTCCCAGTAACTGCGTTGTTGAGGGCACGGCAAATGTTGTGGGACACATGCTTGTATAATGCGGAGGCGGCACACCAGGAGAAATAGTGGCAGCTGGGGACCGAGTACCGAGGGACGGCCGCTGCCATCAGCTTGCGGAAAGCTTCCGTCTCCGCGAGCCTAATAGGCAACATTTCAAGCGCAAGCGTTCACGAAATGTGTGAATTTAGTAGTGTGGCCTGTAGGGCGTTAGCTGCGTTTTTGCGCTTGCATTCCAAGGACAGTGGTAGGGATAACTGAACGCTGCACTGGGACAAGGACATGGATGTGCTAGTTGAGTGTTCGACAGGTGCAGGGTGGGAGGCATCTTGGCATGCGCCATGGACAGGGGATTAGCATGCACAGACAACAGTGGAACAAGCAGTGGTGTCACCCGCAGACACTGTTGCTGGACCCTGGGGTTCAGCCCACTTAGTCGGGTGCTTTACTGCCATGTGCCTGATCATTCTGATGGTGGTCAGTCTAGTCGTTTTGCCATCCCTGCTGATGCTGGCCTGGCAGGTGGTGCAAATGGCCTTTTTATGGTTATCGGCATAGTCTTTAAAAAACAACTAGACTCAGGAAGACCTAATAGTTGTACTGGCAACTTCTGTCGAGTCGATGTTATGGGGAACGGTTGCCTGCCTTCTCCCTGAGGCCACCACAGAGCTTGTTCTTGCCTGTTGTGGTGCTACGCCTCCATTCCCCTGTGTGCTGCTGTCCTTGCTCTGCATGTCACCTTGCCAGGTTGGGTCAGTGACTTCATCATCCACCACCTCATCTTCAACTTCCGCACCCTGGTCCTCCTCCTGACTTTCTGGCAATTGTGTCTCATCATCATCCACCTCTTGTGACAGTTTCTCACTGTCGCCTTCATGTGACTGTGGCTGCTCAAATATTTGGCCATTGCTACATGCGATCTCCTCTTGCCCCGCTTCAAGTGGACTGGGCGAGAGGCCCGAATCTATAAATGGAAAAGTGAACTGCTCTTCGGAGTGTCCAAGTGTGGGATCAGTTGTCTCCGTGCACTCGGCATGATGGGAGGAACGAGGATCAGGGTGAGGAATGTGCGGTCCAGACTCACGGCTACTGAGACTTGACCGTGTGGAAGATAAGGTGGTGGTGGTCGCTAAGCGACTGGAAGCATTATCTGCTATCCAACCAATAACCTTTTCACACTGCTCTGTGTTCATTAGTGGTGTTCTGCGTTCCCCTATTAATTGGGACAGGAAGGTCGAGCGAGAAGATGTGGGTGTTTGTTGTGGCACAATTTCAGCTTGCCCAGTGCCTCGGCCTCGTCCTCTGCATGCACCATCATCACCATCACGTCCACTTCCGTGTTCCTTGCCACGCGCCTTGCCCATTTTAAATGGAGGACAATATTTTCCACGTTCACTATAAATGGCTGGATTTGAACCGCAGTGATATGTGATTCGTGTGATGGAAAACCACAGTTTTAAATAACTGGCCTGTAGGTTACTATTTTTCACAGCGACCAGGTGTCAATAACTTTACTGACACTGCAACAAAATTTAAATGGAGGCCAGGAATGGCTGAATTTGAAGCGAACTTATATGTGATACGTGTGACGGAAAACCACAGTTTTAAATAGCTGGCCTGTAAATTACTATTTTTCACAGCGACCAGGTGTCAATAACTTCACTGACACACTGCAACAAAATTTAAATGGAGGCCAATATTTTCCACGTTCACTACAAATTTCTGGATTTTTATTGCTGTAATATGGAAAGAATCTTGCTGTATTCTGCTGTGGCAAGAAGCAAATGAAGCAGAAAAACTGTGTTCTCTGGATTGCTTTTTAACCAAATAATCAAGATTAAGATCAAAAAAATAATTATCCCTGGCCCCTGATACCTGGGTCTATTTGTAGAAGTATCTGTAACACCAGCAGACAAAACTGGAATGGAGCCTGTTGTGCTGTATTATACACTGCAGTCTGCCACATACACTGCCTGCCTAACTAGCTCAGAAAAAAATAAATATATATATGTATGTTGTGAAATACCTAGACAAACAGAATGTTCAATGGACCCTCTTGCTATTTGCACTGCAGTCTGACACATACACTGCCTGCCTGCCTAATTCCTGCTATCACCACTGATTATATGCAGCTGAATTAGTCTTCAGAAGGACTGTTAGTTCAGATAGATATAGATATACTGTATGTTGTGGAATACCTATAATAACTCTAAACAAGCAAATCTCTCCCTGACACAGCAGCAGCCCTCCCTACACTGTCTGATTCCGGAGTGACTGTGATGAGCACGGCGGCGCCAGGTCTTATATATACCTGATGACGCTGTGCGGCCAGCCAATCACTGTAATGCCACAACCAACATGGCTACAGCATTACAATGTGTGGCAGGCAATCCCTGCATGTTCATTGGCTCTCTAAAGAGCGCCAAACATGCAGGGAGGAGACCCGAGCTCCCGCCCGAGCAGCCAGGAAATACTTGCAGAGCTCCGAGCATCTGGAGAAGTGAGATGCTCGGGCGAGTACCGAGCAGTGGTGAGCACGTTCGCTCATTACTAATTGCTAACAGTTTTGAAAAGTGGCAAGTGCGGAATGTAATCGCAAAAAGTTGCACAAATTAATCACCCATTTGATATTAATATGAACATTCAGTATGTTGTATTAATTAAAGGGAATCTGTCAGTAGGATCAACAATCCTAAGCTGTCTATATGGGCATGCAGGTCACAGGGCGCAGAATAAAATGCTACCTTGATATCTGCGATCTGATGTCTTATTCCAGAGAAATACATGTTTTTCTTATATGTAAATGACCTTTCCCAAACTCTGGGGAGGACGCTGCCTGGAAGATAACTCTGCCTCCAGAGCTTATTTTACATGAAGGGGGAGATACCAGTGTGATATGTAATGGCCGCTCTCTGCTCTCCTGATCTCACTACAGAGCTGTGTGTGACTATTAGGGTTCAATCACACTAGCATCGATTCTCTCATGCGAGAGAATAAGGCCAATTATGCTAATGACACTCGGCTCAAACTCTGTCATAGATATGGGTGTGTCTGATCCGAATATCGGAGCCATGCGCAGCATTCTGTGATTATTTTCTCATTTCAAATTGGCATGTGAAAATAATCGCAGATCTGCACTGCCCCATAGTGTAGCATTGGGCCGCGTGCTATCCGACAAAACATTAGAGAGCACTTGGCCATGTTGTGGGCTAGCACCAACTGACACATTTTCAGGCTCCTCTCAGCTTCAGCTTCCATCTCATAGGCAGACACAGCTGCAATATTGTTGCAATACAGCAGAGCTGTGAGAGCTGCAACTGCTAATGTGTTTGTAACAAGACAAAGTTCAGGTCTACCGTACTGTGTTACTTAAATCTCTCACACTGGTAATGTCCCCTGTTATTTTAAACAATCTCTGGAAGCAGATTCTCAGGCAGATCAGTGTCTGGCCCATACAGCTCATTTACATATAATAAAAACATGGATTTCCCTGGAATAAGATATTGAATCTCAGATGTCAATGTATCATTTTATTCACCTTCCTATGACCTACATGCCATATAGAGGACTTAGGAGACTTGATCCTACTGAAAGATTCCTTTTAACTGAACTCAAGTGTAGTGTTGAGCGAGCATGCTCGACACTGCTCGCCCGAGCATCCCGAGGCGTTACTCGCCCGAGCATCGCACTACTCGGGATGTTCGGCGAGCACCGAGCATTTCCGGGTTACTCGGGCGGGAGCTCGGGTCTCCGCCCTGCACGTTTGGCACTCTTTACAGAGCCAATGAATATGCAGGGATTGCCAGCCAGTCACTGTAATTCCGCAGCCATGTTTGTGGGCATTACAGTGATTGGCTGGCCACACAGCGTCACCTCGAGTATTTAAAACCAGGCGCCGCCATCTTGGACACAGTCGCTCCGGATCAGCCAGTGTAGGGTCAGTGCTGCTGAGTTAGGAAGAGATATATAGTGTGAAATAGGTAGTGTAGGGTCTCCAAAGCCTGCCAAATCAAACAAACAGTCATTCTCAGGACTAATATCCATCTCAGATATCAGGCAGTCAGGCAGGCTGTATAGGAGACGCATTGGTTATACCAGCAAACGCTGCATTACAGTCCTGTGTGCTCCTGTTGGTCAAATTGCTAGAAACATTATGTTTGTTGGTCAAATTGCCAGGAAAAATTATTATTTTTTTCATCTAAATCCTGTATTTTTTTTTTCCCTCAGTCAGACTGTCCAAATACGCGTCTTATTAAACTTTTGGTATTCCCCCCCCCCCCCCAAAAAAAATTGAGTGTCTGTGACTGTTCAGACACCAATATATCTGTTGAAAATAGTCTGGTGTACGCCACATAACTATAAATGTGTTTTGCAGTTCCACGGGTCAAATCTCTGTATTATCTTGCTTTTGGCATTTTTTGCCGTTAAAAATAACAGTAATAGTGTCTCCCTGACTATTCAAACACCAATATATCTTTTTAAAAGATTCTGGTGTATGCCACATAACTATAACTGTGGTTTTGCAGTTCCACAGGTCAAATCTCTGTATTATCCAGCTTTTGGCCTGTTTTACGTAAAAGAAAACAGTAATAGTGTCTCCCTGTCTGTTCAGTCACAAATATATCTATTTAAAAGATTCTGGTCTAGGCCAGACAAATAGAACTGTGGTTTTCCTCTTCCACGGTTCTAATCTACTTTTTATTACCCTTTTTCCATTGATAGTGCGAGTGTAAGCTATTTTACTTCATTTACAATGGGCTTGGCGCGTGGCAAGGGACGTGGAACTGGACGTTCTGGTGATGGTGCGTGTAGAGGACGGGGCTGTGGTCAAGGTGAAAATGTGCCACAACCAACAGCCACATCTTCTTGACTGAATTACTAGGGAAGCACACTACAACACCAGTCTTGCGAACTGATCAGTGTGAGCAGGTTATTAATTGGATAGCAGATAATACTTCCAGTTACCTGGGCACCACCACCTCTGGTCTGTCTTCCACATGGTCAAGTTTTAGTAGCCGTGAGTCTCGACCGCATACTCCTCCTCACCCTGATGCTCTTTCCTCCCACCATGCCGAGTGTCGTCAGACAGCAACTGATCCCACACTTGCACACTCTGAAGAGCTATTCACTGGTCCATTTCCATATTTGTGCCCCTCGCCTGCTCCGCTTGAAGTGGTGGAAGATGAGATCCCATGTGGCGATGCCCAAATATTTGAACGGCCACAGGAAGTCAACGCTGGCAGTTTGTCACAAGAGGTGGACGATGATGAGACACAATTGCCACGAAGTGAGGAGGAGGATCGTGGTGCGCAAGTGGAAGAGAAGGAGGTGGTGGATGATCTAGTAACTGACCCAACGTGGCAGGAGGACGCTCAGAGCGAGGCCAGCAGCACACAGGGGGAGGGAGGCAGAGTACCCCAACAGGCAGGAAGAAGCAGTGTGGTGGCCGCACAGTTCACCGTAACACCAAAACGAGGGACATTGCTAGTACAACCGGTAGGTCTTCCAGAGTCTGGAATTTTTTAAAGACTTTGCTGATAACCCCAAAAAGGCCATTTGTACCACCTGCCATGCCAGCATCAGCAGGGGTGACAAAACTACCAGCCTGACCACCACCAGCATGATCAGGCACATGGCAGTAAAGCACCCAACTTTGTGAGGCGAACCCCAGGGTCCACGACCAGTGTCAGTGGGTGTCACCACTGCTTCTTCCTCTGTTGTGCGTGTGATAGAAGCCCCTGTTGTGCGTGCAAGGCAATCCCCTGTCCATACTGCATGCAATGATGCCCCTTCCTCTCAGTCTTCACTTGTTATGGCAGTTTCTCAAGAAACAGCATCAACGTCCACGTCCACGTCCCACCGCAGCGTGGGACGAAAGTGCAAATTCGAAGCCAATGCCCCACAGGCCACAGTCCTAAATTCGCACATTTTACGACTGCTTGCGTTGGAAATGCTGCCTTTTAGGCTGGTGGAGATGGAATCTTTCCGCAACCTTATGGCCGTGGCCATCCCTCGGTACACAGTCCCCAGCCAGCACTATTTTGCTCGGTGTGCCATCCCCGCACTACACAAGCACGTGTCCCAAAACATCTGCCGTTCCCTCAACAACGCAGTTACTGGGAGAGTCCACCTGACAACGGACATGTGGACAAGTGCTTGTGGCCAGGGATGGTACATCTCCCTGACGGCACACTGGGTAAACATAGTGGAAGCCGGGACCCAGTCGGACCTTGGGACGGAACACATCCTCCCCACACCGAGGATTGCGGGCCCTATGTCAGTCAGAGTTGCCCCCACAGTGTACAGCTCCTGCGCATCATCCTCCTCCTCCTCATGTTCAGCCTCCATCTCAGATATCACCACATCAGTTACAAGCTGGAAGCACTGAAGTACTGCCTCAGTCAAGTGTCAACAGGCTGTGCTGAAACTCATAAGCTTAGGAGATAAACCTCACACTGCTTGTGAGTTGTGGACAGCTGTGAAAGAGCAGGCAGATCTGTGGCTGAGACCGCTGAACCTACATCCAGGCATGGTCATGTGTGACAATGGCCGTAACCTGGTGGCGGCTCTGAGGCGAGGCGAGATCACACATGTACCATGCCTGGCTTATGTGCTTAACCTCGTGGTTCAGCGGTTTCTTAAATCGTACCCCAAGTTGCCAGATCTGCTCGTCAAAGTACGCCGCCTGTCAGCTCATTTTCGCAAGTCGACTATAGCTTCTGCCGCCCTTGCTGTGTTGCAGCAGCGTTTTCAGCTTCCAGCACACCGACTGGTGTGTGATGTCCCCACAAGTTGGAACTCTACCCTCTACATGTTGCAAAGGATTTGTGAGCAGAAGAGAGCAGTTGTGGAGTACCAGCTGCAACAAGGCTGTCGATATTCAGGTCAGACTCCACATATAAGACCTCCGGAGTGGACCTGGATGTCTGACATATGTACCATCCTGACAAACTTTGAGGAGTCCACCAAGTTGGTGAGTGGCGATGACTCCATCATTAGCGTCAGCATCCCACTTGTCTGTCTTTTGCAACGCTCTCTGCAGAGAATTAAAGAGGAGGCATTGCAGCCAGAGTATGATGAGATGGATCAGGAAGCCATAGCGGGCAATTACACACAGCCCAGCCTCATCTCATCCCAACGTGCATTGAAGGACAATGAGGGAGAGGAGGAGGAGGAGGAAGAAGAACAGGAGCTGGTATCATGAGCTGTAGATGGTAGTACCTGTACAACTGTAATACCATTGGTTCAGCGTGGGTGGCCTGAGGACGGGGGGAGGAGAGGGGGGAGGAGGAAGAGGTGGAGAGCATGGTCAGTCATCATCTTGGTGAGGACACGGAAGTCTTGCCCGTTACCTGTCTGGCACGCATGGCTGACTTTGTTACGCTGCCTTAACCGTGACCCTCGCGTTGTCAAAATGTTGGGTGACAGTCATTACTGGTTGACACTTTTATACCCCCACTACAAAGAGAACTTTCACTCTCTTATTCCTGAGGTGGAGAGGTCTACAAAAATGGGGCAGTACCAGAAGGCCCTTGCTGCAGAACTGTTAAAAAAAATCAAATCTGAAATAAGCTAGCGGCAGAGGTCACAGATCGTTTCCCAACCAAGGCATACAGGCGAGAGAGACGCAACTTCAATCCAGCAGAGGCAGGGGAACACTGTCAACGTTATTAGACAGTTTTCTGAGACCTGCCAATCTTACAGGCCCTGAGGCGCGGGGTACTCTCACAAGGAGAGGAAAGTTTCAAAAGATGGTGAGGGAGTACCTTGCCGACCGTACCAGCGTCCTCCGTGATTCCTCTGTGCCTTTTAATTATTGGGTATCCAAACTGGACACTTGGAATGAACTCGCTCTGTACGCCTTGGAGGTCCTGGCCTGCCCTGCCGCTAGCGTGTTATCGGAGCGTGTTTTTAGTGCCGCTGGGGGAATTATAACTGATAAGCGCACTCGCCTGTCAAATGACAAGCTGACCCTTATCAAAATGAACAAGGGCTGGATTGGGCCAGACTTATCACCACCAAATGACAGCAGAGTAATAAAGTCAAATCCACTGTGTTATTTCGGGAGGTGTATTCACATGCACCGCTTCACACCCACACATGGGTATACGCTTCCTCATTTCGGCTGTTTTATGTTCTTCTCCTTATCCTCAGCCTCCACCACCACTATACCTCCAGGGTGACCTTGTTCCGTGTTGCCATTATTGCAAGTTCCTCCGTCCTAATTTTTGCCAGCTTTTGCTTGGAAGGCATAGGCAAAGGCTATGGGAGACCCACTCCCCAATAATGGGAATAATGTTTTTAAGATGCTGTACTGCATGGCTCTTCCAAGGGGCATTTAAACCGTCTTGTTAAGCTACTGCAACCTCCACCACTTTTCCAAGGGGCATTAAAACCATCTTGTTAAGCTACTGCGACCTCCACCACTTTCCCCAGGGGCATGAAAACCGTCTTGTTAAGCTACTGCGACCTCCTCCATTCCTCCAAGGGGCATTAAAACCGTCTTGTTTAGCTACTGCAACCTCCACATCTCTTCCAAGGGGCATTAAAACAGTCTTGTTAAGCTACTGCTACCTCCACCACTTTTCCAAGGGGCATTGATATTGTCTTTTTATTCCACTGCGACCTCCACCATTCTTCCAACGGACATTATATGTCCTCCTAATTTTTGTCAGCTTTTGCTTTTCAATGCATAGGCGAACACTAAGGGAGACCCACTCCCCAATAATGGGTAGAAGGTTTTTAGTATGCTGTAATCCACGTCTGTTTCAAGGGGCATTGCATTTCCTCATAATTTTTGGAAAGCCTTCCATTCACTGCTTAGGCCAACAGTGCACAGGAGACCCAGTTGCTATAAATGGAAAAAATGGTTTAGTTAAGGCCCTCTTACCTCCATGTCACTTCCAAGGGGCATTGGAGTGCCTCGAAATTTTTGGTAGGCATTGCACTCACTGCATGCCCTATAACTGTATAGCCGAACCGCTCCTTTTGGTACAGAAACATATCCTACAAGACATGTGTTGTTGACTGGCCTGATATTGATGTGAATGGTCCCTGTTCCTCTTGCTCTTTCTCCTTTGCCACCACCTCATCCATAATTCATCACCTGAAGCTTTGTTTTAACGGGAGTCATACAACTGGGATAGTAGCAGGAAAACATCCAGCAATCCTCGGAGGAGGTAGGATATGCGCCAAAACGCTGACCACCTCAGGCCTTGCCGCTATTACATACATGCACTTGCATTCCAAGAAAACAAAGCATACGCTAAGTTTCATCATCACATGCTCCTCACCTTGGCACTCTCAACTCCCCTGATGGAGAAGCCAGGACCCACCGGAGGAGTCTGATTCTCTGGTGGGCTCGTCCAATGCTGCCCTAAAGCAGGCCAGGCTAAGAAAAGTGTGGGGGAAGTTTCAAGGGGAAATAGGGGCAGCTGGGAACCATTTATGGACACCCGGCCGCCCCCTGGCGGCTGGGGACCGAGCATGGACACCCAGCCGCCGGGCGGCTGGGGACTGAGTATGGATACCTCGCTGCCGAAACAACCATGAGGTAGTGGCCAGCTTCGGCCTCCTCCAAACTAAAAGGCCCCATTTCAAGTGCAAGCTAGCAGTATGGTATTGCAGCCTGGGGGTGGGTGGGTGGCAGACTGCATATTTTCGCTTGCATTGCAAGGAATGGGGGAGGTACAATTGAACACTGCCCTGGGACATGAACTTGCACGGGGATAGTTGCAAGTCTGCATCTTCTGATGTGGAAAGGATCACTTCTGATGGGCACACTTTTAGGCAGTGACCTGGGTGTCAGAGATGCTTCCAGGGGTCTTCCCCATGCTGTTCACATGTCTATTCAGCACTGTATGCATGTTTCACACAGCACAAAATGCATAAAAAATGCTACTTGTGAACATAGCCCAAGGTGTGGAGGAGTATTTTTGTTTTTGGTTATTTATTTTACCTTATACACAAGTCTTTACCCTGGAAAGGAAGTTCCTTAATATATTTCACAGGAATAAAACAGATTCATTTTTGAACGTTTTATTGTGAGCCCGTTAAAGTGGCTTAATACCTCTGACCACGTTGTTGACAGCAGTGACCTGGGGGTCAGAAATGCTTCCTGGGGCGGTGCCCATGCTGTCCCCATGCCTTTTGAGCACTGTCACTATCGTTCTGGGCACTTTTTAGGCTTTCTACAGACTACCGGGGGTGCCGCCGCAAAAAAGCTCGGGTCTCCCATAGACTAACATTGGGCTCGTTGCTCGGGTCTAGCACCCGAGTATCACGGTGAGCTCGGCCCGAGCTTCGAGCACCCGAGCATTTTAGTACTCGCTCAACACTAATCAAGTGCTATTTACATAACGCATGTTATGCGTATAGAAGGTGTGCTATGCAAAAACAACACACTGGGAACAGCTTGGGGAAGACCCCTGGAAGCATCTCTGACTCCCAGATCACTGCTGTCAGCAACGTGGTCAGAGTATTACGCCACTTTTACGGACTCACAATAAAACATACAAAAACTAAACCAAAATGGATTTTCCTGGGAAACATGTTAAGGAACATCCTTTCCATGGTATTGACTTGTATATAAGGCAAAATAAATAACCAAAAACAAAAATACTCCTCCACAACTTGGGCTATGTTCACACGTAGCGTTTTTGATGTGTTTTTGCACTTTTGAATTGCTTTCAACCAAGACCAATGCATTCACTGGGAAATGTCATTTTAACATTTTACAACCTTATCTGGCCATGTGGTGTGTGACACATCATCAGACACATGCATACAGTGTTGAAAAGACATGGGAACAGCATGGGGAAGACCAATGGAAGCATCTCTGACTCCCAGGTCACTGCCTAAAAGTGTGCCCATCATAAGTGATACTTGGCGCATGCGAAGATGCCTCCCGCCATGCATCTGTCGTTGCAGACTTGCAACAATCACCGTCCACGTCCTTGTCCCACTGCAGCGCTCAGTTGTCCCTACCCCATTCCTTGGAATGCAAGCGCAAGTATGCAGGCAGCCACCCACCCACAGGCTGCAATTCTTTGCTGCCAAATTTTTGACAGCTGCTTGCACTTGAAATGTGGCCTTTTAGGCTCATGGAGGCGGAAGCTTTTCACAACCTCATGCCGGCGACGGCCGGGTGTCCATACTCGGTCCCCAGCTGCCACTATATTTCCCAGTATCGCCTCCGCCTTCCAGAAGCACGGGTCCCACAACATTACCCATGCCCTCCCCAGTGCACTTACTGGGAAGGACCGCCTAACCACAAAACACATGGAGAGGTGAATGTGGCCAGGGATGGTACGGAGCCTGTCCACAACTTTTTTTGCTAAGAGTCGTATTTAGCTCGGTGAAAGAACTGCCATAGAGGGAAACTGCCTTAGAGGGAAACCGTATGTACCCTGCGTGTCATTTCTCCCAGGAAGTCCTGTTGCAGAAGCAATGGCTGCCCAACCAACATCAACTCGCACTTGTCGGTGGTGCTTTGACACACACACATCTTTCTTTGAGCATTTCATTTCTTGAATACAGAGTTGGACAATGGCCTGATCTGTAATGCGTTTTGAAAAATAACATGCATAAGCATGGCCGATCCACATTAAAAAAGCAGCCATAGAGTGTCCGGGAACCTGCCCCCACACTTTTCTTAGCCAGGGCTGCTTTTCGGCAGGGTTGGACAGGCGCACCAGAGAACCGGAGACTCCTCCAGTCGGTCCTGGCTTCTTCTTCAGGAGAGTTCATAGTGCCGAGGTGAGGTTGGAATGCAAGTGCAAGTATGCAGCCAGCCACCCACCCACAGGCCGCAACACTAAACTGCCAGATTTCTGGGCAGCTCTTTGAACTTGAAATATGGCCTTTCAAGCTCATGGAGGTGGAAGCTTTTCACAACCTCATGCCAGCGGCGGCCGGGTGTCCATACTCGGTCCCCAGCCCCCACTATATTTCCCGGTATAGCCTCCGCCTTCCACAAGCACGGGTCCCACAACATTACCCGTGCCCTCGCCAGTGCACTTACTGGGAAGGCCGCCTAACCACAAACACGTGGACAGGTGAATGTGGTCAGGGACGGTACGGAGCCAGTCCACAACTTTTTTTGCTGAGAGTTGTATTTAGCTCGGTGAAAGGACTGGCATAAAGGGAAATCGTATCTACCCTGTGTGTCATTTCTCCCAGGAAGTCCTCTAAAGCTGCTTGCACTTGAAATGTGGCCTGAACATTACGACTGGTACTTTTCTATGGGAATTTGCTTGCCTCCTACCAGCCTGGAATATTTCCAGCAAACTATGGTACGACGCCATGGTATTAGCATTGCCCCCAGTATCAGTAACGAAGCCATCCCCAATTTCCTTCTCAGGAATTTTATTTGGTAGACTGAGTGGCTGCCCAAATTCATTTTCTCACAAAGGAGCTGAAGATAGAGTGGCAGTAGGTGCAAGTTTCTCCAGCCTGTTAAATATTACAGGGTGAATGGCAGCACATTGGATCAGTGGTTAGCACTGAAGCCTTGCAGCGCTGGGATCCTGGGTTCAAATCCCAGCAAGGACAACATCTGCAAGGACTTTGTATCTTCTCCCTGTGTTTCCTCCTCAGTAAAAAGCAGCCATAGAGTGTCCGGGAACCTTCCCACACACTTTTCTTAGCAAGGACTGCTTCTCGGCAGAGTTGGACGGTCCCACCAGAGAATCCTCTGGTGTGCCTTGGCTTCTACCTCAGGAGAGTTCATGATAGCGCTAACTTTGCAGCTGCTATTGGGCTCTTGAGCGGGTGAGAAAGGTTAGCCCTCAGAATCAAATCCTCTGGTGGGCACAATGTTTTTCAATCTGAAACAGCTTCTCATTGGGAGTTGTATTTCACCACAGCCATATTCTTTAGCTCAGTGAAAGGACTGGCATAGAGGGAAACCGTATCTACCCCGGCTGTCATTTCTCCGTCACCAGGTTCTGTCCATTGTCACACACGACCATGACTGGCTGTATGTTCAGTGGTGAGAGCCACAGAACAGGCTGCTGTGTTACAGCTTTCAACAACTCTTCAGCGCTGGGTGGTTTGTCAATTAAGCATTAAGCATGTTATCTTCAGCAGAGCCTGTTGCCGCTTGGCCAAGGCAGTGCTGCAGTGTCAGCTTGTGACTGATGTGGTCATTTCGGAGATGGAGGAGGAGGAGGAGGTGCATGAGCTGAACAATGTGATTACATTGAGGTTAAAATGGTGACGCTGTTTTTTATACTAAAGAAAGATCCTATTGCTTTTTTTTACGTTATTTTTTAAGACAAATGCATACACCGGGAAATGTCATTTTAACATTTTACAACCTTATCTGGCAATGTGGTGTGTGACACATCATCAGACACATCCTTTTTTATTTATGATGGAGGGACTCTGAAAGTCATAAAGCCTATTTTTAAAGGGACATCAGACGGCCCTTACTATTCTTAAAAGGCCAGCAGTCGGCCCTAGCTATTGTTAGAGAGCCATCAGCCGGCTATTCTTTGTTGTTCCCATTATTAACAAGTGGGTCTCCTATACTGTTATTGCGTATCCAGTGACTGCAAGGGCTGCCAAAAATTTGGACGTAACCCAGTACCCCTTTGAAGAGACATAGCGGAGGGTCTCAGTAAAAAAAAATGTTCCCATTATAAAGGAGCGGGTCTCCTATAGTGGTAATACCCATGCTGTGACTGCAATGGCTGCCAAAATTTGGGAAAAATCCCACTAAGAATTTAAAGACACACGGAGCAGGGCCACAGTAACAAGGTACGACATGTTCCCATTAGATAGGAGAGGGTCTGCTATACAGTTATAGGGTATGCAGTGAGTCCAACGGCTGACCAATTTTAGGAAAAACCCCACTAAGAATTTAAAGACACACAGAGCAGGGCCACAGTAACAAGGTACGACATGTTCCCATTAGATAGGAGAGGGTCTGCTATACAGTTATAGGGTATGCAGTGATTCCAACGGCTGACCAATTTTAGGAAAAACCCCACTAAGAATTTAAAGACACACAGAGCAGGGCCACAGTAAAGGCCCCGTCACACTTAGCAATGCCACAGCGATCCCGACAACAATACGACCTGTCAGGGATCGTTGCTGCGTCGCTATGTGGTCGCTGGTGAGATGTCAAACAGTCAGATCTTCCCAACGACGCAGCAATGATGCGGGGACCCGAAACGATCTGTATAACGATGCACGCCTATGTTTTTCTGTGTCTGAGTCATCAACAAGGTCGTTGGTAAGGTGTCAAACACACCGATGCATGCTGCCCAGAGGGACCTCAACAATCAAAAAAAGGTCCAGACCATTCCGACACGACCAGCAATCTCACAGCAGGGGCCTGATCGCTGCTAAGTGTCAAATGTAGCAAGATCGCTTCTGAGGTCGCTGTTGCGTCACAAAACTTGTGACTCAGCAGCGATCTCGCTAGTGACCTCGCTTAGTGTGACGGGGCCTTAACAAGTACGACATGTTCCCATTAGAAAGGAGAGGGTCTGCTATACAGTTATAGGGTATGCAGTGAGTCCAACGGCTTACCAATTTTAGGAAAATCCCCAATAAGAATTTAAAGACACACAGAGCACGGCCACAGTAACGACAAATTCCCATTAGAAAGGAGAGAGTCTCCCATAGTGTTGGCCTATGCAGTGAATGCAAGGGCTGCCAAAAATTTGGAGGCACTTCAATGTCCCTTTGAAGGGACGTGGAGGAGGGCCTCATAAATAAATGTTCCCATTAGAGAGGAGCAGGCCTCCTATACTTGTAATGCCCATGCACTAAGTGTATGGGCTGACAAACATTTACGCCTGGGGGGTATACATGAACATACTGTGTAAAAAAAATTTTTTACGGGCATCATAAACACCCTTTAAAAAAATTATGTGGGTGTTGCATCACGGACCCTGGTCACCCTGGTGATATGGTGGTGGAGGATGAGGAGAAGTAGGAGGACAAGAGTAAATAGACAAAATCAGGAAGCGTATACCCATGTGTGGGTGTGAAAAGGTGCATGGGAATACACCTCCCAAGAAAAGACACTGGATTTGAGTTTATGCTACGCTGCTATCATTCGGTGGTGTTGAGAAGTCTGGCCCAATCCAGCCCTTGTTCATTTTTATAAGAGTCAGCCTGTTAGCATTTTCAGTTGACAGGCGGCTGCGCTTATCAGTTATAATTCCACCAGCGGCACTAAAAACCCGCTCTGATAAAACGCTGGCGGCAGGGAAGGCCAGGACCTCCAAGGCATAGAGAGCCAGTTCATTCCACGTATCCAGCTTGAATACCCAATAATTATAAGGCACAGAGGAATCACGGAGGACGTTGGTACGGTCGGCAAGGTACTCCCTCAGCATCTTCCCAAACTTTGCAATCCTTGTGAGAATACCCCGCGCCTCAGGGCCTGTGCGATGGGAGGGTCTGAGAAAACTCTCCCAGAACTTTGCCAGTGTTCCCCTGCATCTGCTGGATTGAAGTTGTGTCTTTCTCGCCTGTACTCATTGGTTGTCCAACGAAGTGTGCCCTCTGCCGCCAGCGTTTTCAGATGTCACCAACCAGTAATGACTGTCACCCAAAATTTTGAGAACGCGAGGGTCATGGAAAAGGCAGCGTAACATAAACTCAGCCTTGCGTGCCAGACTACTAACAAGCAAGACTTCCGTGTCCTCACCAAGAGGATGACTGACCATGCTCTCCTCCTCCTCCTCCTCTCTGTCTTCTGGCCATCTTCGCTGAACTGACGTTATGTCAGCTCTGCAGGTTGTACCATCTATAGTGCATGAAACTATCTCCTGTCCTCCTCCTCTTTCTCATTGTCACCCAATCCACGTTGGGATGAGATGAGGCTTGGCTATGTGTAATCACCCTGTATGGTTCCTTGCTCCATCTCATTGTGCTCCGCCTGCAATGCATTCTCTTTGATTGAGAGCAGAGAGCGTTTCAGAAGTCAGAGAAGCAGGATGGTGACGCTAATTATGGAGTCATTGCCGCTCACCATCTTGATGGAGTCCTCAAAGTTTTGGAGGATGGTACATATGTCTGACATCCGTGTCCACTCCTGAGGTCTTATGTGTGGAGTCTGAACTGAATACCGATGGCCTTGTTGATGCTGGTACTCAACAACTGCTCTCTTCTGCTCACAAATCCTTCCCAACATCTGCAGTGTAGAGTTCCAATGCGTGGGGACAACACACACCAGTCTGTGAGCCGGAAGCTGCAAATGCTGCTGAAACACTGCAAGGGTGGCAGAAGTTGTAGCTGACTTTCTAAAATGGGCACACAGGCGGCGTACTTTAACAAGCAGATCCGGCAGCTCCGGGTAGGATTTGAGAAACCGCTGAACCACGAGGTTAAGCACATGGGCCAGGCATGGTACGTGTGTGAGCTCGCCTCGCCTCTGAGCCGCCACCAGGTTCCGCCATTGTCATACACGACCATGCCTGGCTGTAGGTTCAGTGGTGTGAGCCACAGATCTGTCTGCTCTTTCAGAGCTGTCCACAACTCTTCAGCATTGTGTGTTTTTTCAGCTAAGCATATTAGCTTCAGCACAACCTGTTGCTGCTTGGCCGAGGCAGTACTGCAGTGCTTCCAGCTTGTGACTGATGTGGTCATTTCGGAGATGGAGGCTGAAGAGGAGTGGGAGGCTGAGGAGGATGAAGTGCAGGATCTGTAGACCGTGGGGGCAAACCTGATTGACCTAGGGCCCGCAATCCTTGGCTTCTGGAGGACGTGTTCCTTCCCAAGGTCCGACTGGGTCCCAGATTCCACTATGTTAACCCAGTGAGCCGTCAGTGAGATGTATCTTCCCTGCCCACAAGCACTTGTCCACGTGTCCGTGGTTAGGTCAACTTTACCGGTAACTGCGTTGTTGAGAGCACTGCTAATGTTTTGTGACACGTGCTTGTGTAATGCGGGGACAGCACACTGGGAGAAATAGTGGAGGCTTTGGACCGAGTACCGAGGAATGGCCGCCGCCATCAGGTTGCGGAATGCTTCCATCTCCACGAGCCTAAAAGGCAACATTTCGAGCGCAAGCAGTCGTGAAATGTGAGAATTTAGTAGTGTGCCCTGTGGGGCATTGGCTGCATATTTGCGCTTGCGTTCCAAGGACAGGGGTATGGACAACTGAACGCTGTGCTGGGACAAGGACATGGACGTGCTTCCTGATGCTGCTACTTGAGAGTGTTGCAGGGCAGTAGGCGTCTTTGCATGCACCATGGACAGGTGATTGGCTTGCATGCACAACAGCGGAAGAAGCAATGGTGCCACCTGCAGACACTGTTCCTGGACCCTGGGGTTCGGCCCACAAAGTCGGGTGCTTTGCTGCCATGTGCCTGATCATGCTGGTGGTGGTCAGGCTGGTCGTTTTGCCACCCCTGCTGATGCTGGCCTGGCAGGTGGTGCAAATGGTCTTTTTGGAGTTTTCGGCAGAGTCTTTAAAAAAGGTCTACCCGAGTCTGGTTCTAACAGTTGTACTGGCAACTTCCTTCGTGTTGGTGTTATGGGGAACGGTTGCCTGCCTTCTGTCTGCGGCCACCACACTGCTTCTTCCTGCCCGTTGGGGTGCTCTGCCTCCCTCCCCCTGTGTGCTGCTGTCCTCGCTCTGCATGTCCTCCTGTCAGGTTGGGTCAGTTACTATATCATCCACCACCTCATCTTCCACTTCCGCACCCTGGTCCTCCTCCTGACTTTCTGGCAATTGTGTCTCATTATTGTCCACCTCTTGTGACACTTTCCTATCGTCGCCTTCGTGTGACTGTGGCTGCTCAAATATTTGGGCATCGCTACACGCGATCTCCTCTTGCCCCGCTTCAAGCGGACCGGGCGAGAGGCCCGAATCTATAAATGGAAAAGTGAACAGCTCTTCAGAGTGTCCAAGTGTGGGATCAGTTGTCTCTGGGTACTCGGAATGGTGGTAGGAAGGAAGATCAGGGTGAGGAATATGCGGTCCTGACTCGCGGCTACTGAGACTTGACCGTGTGGAAGACAGGGTGGTGGTGGTGGCTAAGTGATTGGAAACATTATCCGCTATCCAACCATCAACCTTTTGACACTGCTCTGGGTTCAATAGTGGTGTGCTGCGGATCCCTAAAAATTGGGACAGGAAGGTCAGGTGAGAAGATGTGGGTGTTTGTTGTGGCACAATTTCAGCTTGCCCACGGCCTTGTCCTCGGCCTCTGCATGCACCATTACCATCACGTCCAGTTCCCCGTCCATTGCCATGTGCCTTGCCCATTTTAAATGGAGGACAGTATCTTCCACGCTCACTACAAATGACTGAGTTTGGAGCGAACTTATATGTGATCCGTGTGATGGAGAAAACAGAGTTTTAAATACCTGGCCTGTAGGTAAGTAGTTTGAATAGCAAACTGCGGTGAATTGCTTCAATGACACACTAAAGGAAATTTTTAATGGAGGCCAGAAATGGCCGTATTTTCTGACAACGTATATGTGATCCGTTTGACGGAGAAAACAGAGTTTTAAATACCTGGCCTGTAGATAAGTAGTTTGAACAGCAAACTGCGGTAAATTGCTTCAATGACAAGCTAAAGGACAGGGCCGGCTCCAGGTTTTCGTTGGCCCCGAGCGAAAGAGTCTCTGTGGGCCCCTTTAACACATACCACGCTTTATGATGCACAGATACCGCACAGAAAAAAAAAAAATATATATATATAAATATATAGTACAAGGCCAAACATTTCACTTCTTACATTACATGATCGATATCTATTGTAAATTCCACAACAGCTCAGAAACCGGTGAATCGCTCCATACAGAATAATGGCCCCCATAAAATGCTCCATACAGGATACTGGCCCCATATTACGCTCTGTACAGGATAATGGCCCCCTTATAATGCTCCATACAGAATACTGGCCCCCAAATAATGCTCCATGCAGGATACTGACCCCCATATTACACTCTGTACAGAACACTGGCCCCCTTATAATGCTCCATACAGAATACTGACCCCCAAATAATTCACCATGCAGGATACTGGCCCCCATATTATGCTCTGTACAGGATACTGGCCCCCTTATAATGCTCCATACAGAATACTGGCCCCATAATAATGCCCCATGCAGGATACTGTCCCCCATATTACGCTCTGTACAGGATACTGGCCCCCTTATAATGCTCCATACAGAATACTGGCCCCAAAATAATGCTCCATGCAGGATACTGGCCCCCATATTATGCTCTGTACAGGATACTGGCCCCCTTATAATTCTCCATACAGAATACTGGCCCCAAAATAATGCTCCATGCAGGATACTGACCCCCATATTACACTCTGAACAAAATACTGGCCCCCTTATAATGCTCCATACAGAATACTGGCCCCCAAATAATTCTCCATGCAGGATACTGGCCCCCATATTATGCTCTGCCCCATGCAGGCTGCCCCCCCCCCACATAATGCCCCATGCAGTCTGTTCCCCCACATAATGCCCCTTGCAGGCTGTTCCCCCCACATAATGCCCCATGCAGGCTGTTCCCCCCCCCACATAATGCCCCATGCAGGATAGCACCTCTCCCCTCCCTTATAATGCCCCATGCAGGATGTCACCCCCTTATAATGCCCCATGCAGGATGTCACCCCCTTATAATGCCCCATGCAGGATGGTACCCCCCCTTATAACACCCCATGCAGGATGTCACCTCCCTCCCATATAATGCCCCATGCAGGCTGTCCCCCCCCACATAATGCCCCATGCAGGATGCCACCCCCTCTTATAAAGCCCCATGCAGAGGATGTCACCCCCCCATATAATGCCCCATGCAGGATGTCACCCCCTCCTATAATGCCCCATGCAGGATGTCACCCCCCTTATAATGCCCCATGCAGGATGTCACCCCCCCTTATAACTCCCCATGCAGGATGTCAACCCCCCTTATAATGCCCCATGCAGGATGTCACCCCCCTTATAATTCTCCATGCAGGATGTCACCCCCACTTATAATGCCCCATGCAGGATGTCACCCCTCATTTAATGCCCCATGCAGGATGTCACCTCTCCCCCCGCCAATATAATGCCCCATGCAGGATGTCACCTATCCCTTCCTACCCCCCATACAATGCCGCCTGCAGGATGTCACCCCCTATTATAATACCCCATGCAAGATGTCCCCCCCCCTTATAATGCCCCATGCAGGATGTCACCCCCCCCCTTATAATACCCCATGCCTCCATGTATTAAAAAACAAAAAAACAAATACTCACCTCACTTCTCACCTGTCGCTGCTCCGGACTCCTCAGCATTGCCGGTGTCTTCCCGCTCTGCGCTGTGACGGCTCAGGAGAGAGCGCAGTGTAAAGACGTCACCGCGCCCTCTGACCTGAGACGTCACCGCGGAAGAGACCGGACCTGCTGCAGAGGCACGGGGAGAGGTAAGAATTGTAGTATTGTGCCGGGGCCCTGAGCAAGCAGGGGGGAGCGGGCGCTGGCACCGCACCGCTCACGGGTCCCATAGCGCGCAGGGGTCCCCGACAGTGAGTGGGCCCCTCTGCCTGCTCAGGGCCCCGGCACTTGCCCAGGTGCGCCGGGTGCTGACGCCGGCCCTGCAAAAGGACATTTTTAATGGAGGCCAGAAATGGCAGTATTTTCTGACAACGTATATGTGATCCATTTGACGGAGAAAACATGGTTTTAAATAGCTGAATTTCTAGCGCTCTAATATGGAAAGGACCTGGCTGTATTCTGCAGTGCCAACAAGCAAATGGCGCAGAAAATATGGTGTTCTCTGGATTGCTTTTTAAGCAAATACTGAGGATTAAGATCCAAAGAAAAGTATTCCTGGCCCCTGAGACCTGGGCCTTTGTATAGAAATATCTAACAGCAGCAGAAGGTAGAATTGGAATGGAGCCTCTTGTGCTAAATGCACTGCAGTCTGCTATATACACCGCCTGCCTATATACACGACCTGCCTGATATCTCTGCAGATGGATTAGTCCTCAGAAGGACTGTTTGTTAAGATGGATATGTGTAATGTACGGTTTTTTTCCCTACACTACCTAATATACGATCAAATCTCTCGCTGACACAGCAGCAGCTCTCCCTACACTGTCTGATCCGGAGTGACTGTGACGAGCATGGCGGTGCCAGGTCTGATATAGACCTGGTGACGCTGTGCGGCCAGCCAATCACTGCAATGCCCACAACCAACATGGCTACGGCATTACAGTGCATGGCAGGCAATCCCTGCATGTTCATTGGCTCTCTAAAGAGCGCCAAACATGCAGGGAGGGGACCCGAGTTCCCGCCCAAGCAACCCGGAAATACTCGGCGAGCATCGAGCATCTCGAGCAGTGAGATGCTCGGGCGAGCACCGAGCAGTAGCGAGCATGCTCGCTCATCACTAATACTGTATAATGTTCAAAATCCTACCAAATTTTAAATCCTCATAATTAAAGGGTAAATTCTTACCTAGCATACTCCAATAATTAATGCTGTTCTTTTATACATAAAAAGTTGCACCATTATTTAGCAGATTTCTACAAATAGCAGTTTATAAATCTTATAAAGTATTTCTGGGTCAGTGACTCATCATTGCCAATCCCTAATGAATTCTGTTTAATGATCTGAATTGTTGCACGTTACACCAGTATGGTTAAACATAACGCTGCATGCTGGAGAACTGGAACATATTGCATCTACTCTGACAAGCAGAACACAAGTTTTACAATTTGCCTGTGGAGATGAGTGAGCTGAAAAGAGGGAAGGTGACAGTGATACCTCGATTCAGTACGTTAAGGTAGTCACGGATCACTAACTTATAATGGAAAATACTATACCCCAGAGCTAACAATGACCTGGTATTTTACCTCTGTTCGCTGCATGTTTGGTATCTCTTTATACCTGCTGTGTAAGGAGAGAACAAAGATATTTTTAAAACATACAGTACATCTTATAAATAAAAGTTGACATATGTTATAGAATGGGATATTTTATACACTGCTCAAAAAAATAAAGGGAACACTTAAATAAAACATCCTAGATCTGAATTATCTTTGAATACTTTGTTTTGTACAAAGTTGAATGTGCTGACAACAAAATCACACAAAAATCATCAATGGAAATCAAATTTATTAACCAATGGAGGCTGGGATTTGGAGTCACCCCCAAAATTAAAGTGGAAAAACGAACTACAGGCTGACCCAACTTTGATGTAATGTCCTTAAAACAAGTCAAAATGAGGCTCAGTATTGTGTGTGGCCTCCACGTGCCTGTATGACCTCCCTACAATGCCTGGGCATGATACTGATGAGGTTGTGGATGGTCTCCTATGGGATCTCCTCCCAGACCTGGACTAAAGCATCCGCCAACTCCTGGACAGTCTGTGGTGCAACGTGACGTTGGTGGATGGAGCAAGACATGATGTACTAGCTGTGCTCAATCGGATTCAGGTCTGGGGAACGGGCGGGCCAGTCCATAGCTTCAATGCCTTCATCTTGCAGGAACTGCTGACAAACTCCAGCCACATGAGGTCTGGCATTGTCCTGCATTAGGAGAAAGCCAGGGCCAACCGCACTAGCATATGGTCTCACAAGAGGTCTGAGGATCTCATCTCGGTACCTAATGGCAGTCAGGCTACCTCTGGAGAGCACATGGAGGCTGTGAGGCCCTCCAAAGAAATGCCACCCCACACCATTACTGACCCACTGCCAAACCGGTCATACTGAAGGATGTTGCAGGCAGCAGATCACTCTCCACAGCATCTCCAGACTCTGTCACGTCTGTCACATGTGCTCAGTGTGAACCTGCTTTCATCTGTGAAGAGCACAGGGCGCCAGTGGCGACTTTGCCAATCCTGGTGTTCTGTGGCAAATGCCAAGCGTCCTACATGGTGTTGGGCTATGAGCACAACCCCCATCTGTGGATGTCAGGCCCTCATACCACCCTCATGGTGTCGTTTTCTAACCATTTGTGCAGACACATGCACATTTGTGGCCTGCTGGAGGTCATTTTGCAGGATTCTGGCAGTGCTCCTCCAAAGGCAGAGTTAACGGTCCTGCTGCTGGGTTGTTGCCCTCCTATGGCTCCCTCCACATCTCCTGGTATCTGCTCCATGCTCTGGATACTGTGCTGACAGACACAACTATTCTTCTTGCCACAGCTCGCACTAATATGCCATCCTGGATGAACTGCACTACCTGAGCAACTTCTGTGGGTTGTACTGTAGACACTGCCTCATGCTACTGTACCTCTAGGGGTGAGAGCAGTGGCAAAATGAAAAAGTGACCAAAACAACAGCCAAAAAGGATGAGAACAGAGAAATGGTCTGTGGTCACCACCTGCAGAACCACTCCTTTATAGGGGGTATTTTGCTAATTGCCTGTCATTTCTACCAGTTGTCTGTTCCATTTGCACAACAGCAGGAGAAATTGATTCACAATCAGTGTTGCTTTATAACTGGACAGGTAGATTTCACAGAAGTGTTATTGTCTTGGAGTTACATTGTGTTGTTTAAGTGTTCCCTTTATTTTTTTGAGCAGTGTACTTGGGAGCCTTGTTCAAGGTCAATTCAACTGGCTATAACTATCTATCTATCTACAACCCCTGGCAAAAATTATGGAATTACCGGGCTCGGAGGATGTTCATTCAGATGTTTAACGTTGTTGAAAAAAAGCAGATCACAGACATGGCACAAAACTAAAGTAATTTCAAATGGCAACTTTATAGCTTTAAGAAACACTAAAAGAAATCAAGATTAAAAATGTGGTACTCAGTAAGGGTAATTTTTTTCCGACCAAGCAGAGGGAAAAAATTATGGAATCACTGAATTCTGAGGAAAAAATTATGGAATCATGAAAAACAAACACACAAAAGAACACTCCAATACATCACTAGTATTTTGTTGTACCACCTCTGGCTTTAATAACAGCTTGCAGTCTGAGGCATGGACTTAATGAGTGACAAACAGTACTCTTCATCAATCTGGCTCCAACTTTCTCTGATTGCTGTTGCTTGATCAGCTTTGCCGGTTAGAGCCTTGTAATGGACCATTTTCTTCAACTTCCACCAAAGATTTTCAATTGGATTGAGATCCAGACTATTTGAAGGCCATGACATTGACCTTATGTGTCTTCTTTCAAGGAATGTTTTCACAGTTTTTGCTCTATGGCAGGATGCATTATCATCTTGAAAAATGATGTCATCATCCCCAAACATCCTTTCAATTGATGGGATAAGAAAACTGTCCAAAATATCAATGTAAACCTGGGCATTTAATGAAGATGTAATGACAGCCATCTCCCCAGTGCTTTTACCTGACATGCAGCCCCATATCATTGATGACTGTGGAAATTTGCATGTTCTCTTCATGCAGTCATCTTTATAAATCTCATTGGAACGGCACCAAACAAAAGTTCCAGCATCATCACCTTGCCTAATGCAGATTCGCGATTCATCACTGAATATGACTTTCATCCAGTCATCCGCAGTCCACGATTGCTTTTCTTTAGCCCATTGTAACCTTGTTTTTTTCTGTTTAGGTGTTAATGATGGCTTATGTTTAGCTTTTCTGTATGTAAATCCCATTTCCTTTAGGCGGTTTCTTACAGTTCGTTCACAGACAGTGACTCCAGTTTCCTCCCATTCATTTCTCATTTGTTTTGTTGTGCATTTCTTGTTTTAGAGACATATTGCTTTAAGTTTCCAGTATTGACCAGCGTTGAGCGAGCATGCTCGACACTGCTCGGTACTCGCCCGAGCATCACGCTACTCGGGATGTTCGGCGAGCACCGAGCATTTCCGGGTTACTCGGGCGGGAGCTCGGGTCTCCGCCCTGCATGTTTGACGCTCTTTACAGAGCCAATGAACATGCAGGGATTGCCAGCCAGTCACTGTAATGCCGCAGCCATGTTGGTTGTGGGCATTACATTGATTGGCTGGCCGCACAGCGTCACCTCGAGTATTTAAAACCGGGCGCCGCCATCTTGGACACAGACGGCTGGGATCAGACAGTGTAGGGACAGCGATGCTGATTTAGGGACAGATATATACTGCGAAATAGTTAGTGCAGGGTCTGTAAAGGCTGCCAGATCTAACAAACAGTCCTTCTCAGAACTAATATCCATCCCAGATATCAGGCAGGCAGGCAGGCTGTATAGGAGACGCAGTGGTTATACCAGCAAATGCTGCATTACAGTCTTGTGTGCTCCTGTTGCTGGACTTAGCTCCAGGTCTCGGGGGCCAGGAAAAATCCTTTTTTTTTTCATCTAAATCCTCTTTTCTTTTTCCTCCTTCACACTGTACAAATACCCATCTTAATAACCTTTTGGTGCCCCCCCCCCAAAAAAAGGTGTGTCTCTGATTTTTCAGACACAAATATATCTGTTGAAAGTAGTCTGGTGTAGACCAGAGAAACAGAAGTGTGGTTTTGCAGTTCCACAGTTCAAACCTCTGTATTATCCACTTTTGGGCCATTTGTATAAAAAAAAAAAAACAGTTTGTGTGTCGCTCACTGTTCAGCCGCAACTACAGTACAGACCAAAAGTTTGGACACACCTTCTCATTTAAAGATTTTTCTGTATTGTCATGACTATGAAAATTGTACATTCACACTGAAGGCATTAAAACTATGAATTAGCACATGTGGAATTACAGTAAATACTTAACAAAAAAGAGTGAAACAACTGAAAATATGTCTTATATTCTAGGATCTTCAAAGTAGCCATCTTTTGCTTTGATGACTGCTTTGCACACTCTTGGCATTCTCTTGATGAGCTTCAAGAGGTAGTCACCGGAAATGGTTTTCACTTCACAGGTGTGCCCTGTCAGGTTTAATAAGTGGGATTTCTTGCCTTATAAATGGGGTTGGGACCATCAGTTGTGTTGTGCAGAAGTCTGGTGGATACACAGCTGATAGTCCTACTGTATAGACTGTTAGCTGCTTTTTTCTTGCCATAATACAAATTCTAAGAAAAGAAAAACGAGTGGCCATCATTACTTTCAGAAATGAAGGTCCTTCAGTCCAAAAAATTGGGAAAACTTTGAAAGAGTCCCCAAGTGCAGTTGCAAAAACCATCAAGCGCTACAAAGAAACGGGCTCACATGAGGACCGCCCCAGGAAAGGAAGACCAAGAGTCACCTCTGCTTCTGAGGATAAGTTTATCCGAGTCACCAGCCTCAGAAATTGCAGGTTAACAGCAGCTCAGATTAGAGACCAGGTCAATGCCACACAGAGTTCTAGCAGCAGACACATCTCTTCAACAACTGTTAAGAGGAGACTTTGTGCAGCAGGCCTTTATGGTAAAATAGCTGCTAGGAAACCACTGCTAAGGACAGGCAACAAGCAGAAGAGACTTGTTTGGGCTAAAGAACACAAGGAATGGACATTAGAGCAGTGGAAATCTGTGCGTTCGTCTGATGAGTCCAAATTTGAGATCTTTGGTTCCAACCACCGTGTCTCT
This sequence comes from Phyllobates terribilis, assembly GCF_046119375.1. NCBI lineage: Eukaryota > Metazoa > Chordata > Amphibia > Anura > Dendrobatidae > Phyllobates > Phyllobates terribilis. The sequence goes on from NW_027362762.1 coordinate 403,725,409, forward strand.
GTGTGACACAGAAAAGGTGAACAGATGGACTCTACATGCCTGGTTCCCACCATAAAGCATGGAAGAGGAGATGTGATGGTGTGGGGGTGCATTGCTGGTGACACTGCTGGGGATTTATTCAAAATTGAAGGCATACTGAACCAGCATGGCTACCACAGCATCTTGCAGCGGCATGCTATTCCATCCGGTTTGCGTTTAGTTGGACCATCATTTATTTTTCAACAGGACAATGACCCCAAACACACCTCCAGGCTGTGCAAAGGCTATTTGACCAAGAAGGAGAGTGATGGGGTGCTACGCCAGATGACCTGGCCTCCACAGTCACCAGACCTGAACCCAATCGAGATGGTTTGGGCTGAGCTGGACAGCAGAGTGAAGGCAAAAGGGCCAACAAGTGCTAAGCATCTCTGGGAACTCCTTCAAGATTGTTGGAAGACCATTTCCGGTGACTACCTCTTGAAGCTCATCAAGAGAATGCCAAGAGTGTGCAAAGCAGTTGTAGCACCCTGAGGATTCGGCTGCTACAGGGGTATTGCACCTCAGCCAGAGGTGTGATATTCCACTCCCGGGTAAGGATGGAGTGTGGAACTGAGCTCGGTTAGCTGCATGCACTACACACATCCCATTTCCGAGGAACAGACCGACGGTACTCCCACTAGAGAAATGTGCAGGTACGACAGTGTCTGTTCCTGGCTGGAGTGGGAGGGGGGTGGAACATCCCAGTAGTGTAGGGGCAGATAGGGGGAGCAGCCTGGGTAAAGCTAGGAGCTCATTGGGTGCTGGTCACCTGAGCTCACACATAGAGGGAGTATATAAGGTGGGAACCATCTTAGATCAGGGTCAGTCAGTGAGACATCAGTCTTTGCAGAGGAGTCTTTTGCAGAAGGCTGGTCAGTCTGTCAGTCTTTTGCAGAGCAGTGGAGGAAAGCAGAGGAGCAGAGCAGCCCCAAGGCCAAGAGTGAGAGTGGAGAAAGAAAGACCCAGAGGGGGAGAAAGAAGGAACTCTGAGAGCCCAAACTAAATCAAAGGGTGAAGAGTTGGCAACAGGGTACCGGATCCCAAGCTGGCAGAGGCTACAGCACACCTTAGCCAGGAACCGGAGGTCGTGGGCAGGATCTGCCACGATCACCCACTAAATCCACCCGGAAGGCAGACCATGAATAGGGTCAGGGAACCCAGAGACAAGGGTTTACCACCAAGAGGCCCGAGGGAGCCGGACATAGGTGGATCCCTGGTGGGGAAGGCCAGAGAAGAGGACAGGACAGAAAGGGAGCTCAGGACCACGCTCCAGAATCACCTGGGGGTTGGCCGAGTCCAGGACCTGGTGGACGCAGCACGGCTCGGGTGGTCACTTAAGGCCGGAGTGACCAGAACAACTGCAGTAAGTAAACAGACCCTGAACTGCACAGCCCGACTCTGAGTCTCATTTCCATCCCCGCTGCACCACCACAACCCCCATCCTCTGCAACTGACCCCCTGAGGCTATACCCCTCCCGTTGGGGGTTATACTACCTGAGCTGCACATACATCACCAGCCTCAGCGGACCCTGCTGCAGCGGCGGCCGTAGTGACCGCAATTCAACGGGTGGCGTAGTCGACATAAAGAACTTTAGTAACATCATAAGGACTGCCACACACTGAGCTTGACACCCTGGGCACGGACCGGGTCACAGCCACTCGGAGACTACAACCCCCATCTGATCCGGCTCCGGGTATCCCCAACAACACTGGCCCAGGGGGCGCGTCACAGTCATCAAAGCAAAAGGTGGCTACTTTGAAGAACCTAGAATATAAGACATATTTTCAGTTGTTTCACACTTTTTTGTTAAGTATATAATTCCACATGTGTTAATTCATAGTTTTGATGCCTTCAGTGTGAATGTACAATTTTCATAGTCATGAAAATACAGAAAAATCTTTAAATGAGAAGGTGTGTCCAAACGTTTGGTCTGTACAGTATATATATTTAAAAAAATCTGGTATACACCAGTAAATTATAACTGTGGTTTGGCTGTTCCACGGTAAAAAATCTCTATTATCCTGCTTTTGGCATTTTTTGCTGTAAAAAAAAACTAATAGTGTCTCCCTGATTTTTCTGACACAAATATATCTGTTGAAAATAGTCTGGTGTAGGCCCGAGAAATAGAAGTGTGGTTTTGCAGTTCCACGGGTCAAATCTGTATTATCCTGCTTTTGGCATTTTTTGCCGTAAAGAAAAACAGTAATAGTGTCTCCTGATTGTTCAGACACAAATATATCTGTTGAAAATAGTCTGGTGTAGGCCCGAGAAATAGAAGTGTGGTTTTGCAGTTCCACGGTTCAAACCTCTGTTTTATCCACTTTTGGGCCATTTTTACCTAAAAAAAAAACAGTTTGAGTGTGTCGCTCACTGTTCAGCCGCAAATATATCTATTTAAAATTTTCTGGTATACCCCAGTAAACAATAACTGTGATTTTGCCATTCCATGGTAAAAAATCTCTATTATTCAGCTTTTGGTATTTTTTCCATAAAGAAAAACAGTAATAGTTTGTCCCTGATTGTTCAGATTGTTTAAAAGAGTCGGGTGTAGTCCAGAGAAATAGAACTGCGGTTTTCCTCTTCCACGGTTCAAATCTACTTTTTGTTACCCTTTTTCCATTGATAGTGCGAGTGTAAGCTATTTTACTTCTTTTACAATGGGCAAGGCGCGTGGCAAAGGACGTGGAACTGGACGTTCTGGTGATGGTGCGTGCAGAGGACGGGGCCGTGGCCAAGGTGAAAATGTGCCACAACCAACAGCCACATTTCGCTCCCACTTCTTCACCGAATTACTAGGGAAGCACAGAACAACACCAGTATTGCGATCTGATCAGTGTGAACCGGTTATTAATTGGATAGCAGATAATACTTCCAGTTAACTGGGCACCACCACCTTCGGTCTGTCTTCCACACGGTCAACTCTTATTAGCCATGAGTCTCGACTGCATACTCCTCCTCACCCTGAAGCTCCTTCCTTCCACCATGCCGAGTGTCATCAGACAGCACCTGATCCCACACTTGGACACTCTGAAGAGCTGTTCACTGGTCCATTTCCATATTTGTCCCCCTCGCCTGCTCTGCTTGAAGTGGTGGAAGAGGAGATCCCATGTAGCGATGCCTAAATATTTGAACAGCCACGGCCACAGGAAGTCGACATTGGCAATCTGTCACAAGAGGTGGACGATGACGAGACACAATTTCCAGGAAGTGAGGAGGAGGATCGTGGTGCGCAAGTGGAAGAGGAGGAGGTGGTGGATGATCTAGTAACTGACCCAACATGGCAGGAGGACATGCAGAGCGAGGGCAGCAGCACACAGGGTGAGGGAGGCAGAGTACCCCAACAGGCAGGAAGAAGCAGTGTGGTGGCCGCACACAGAAGGCAGGCAACAGTTCCCCGTAACACCAACACGAGGGACGTTGCCAGTACAACCTGTAGGTCTTCCAGAGTCTGGAATTTTTTTAAAGACTCTGCTGATAACCCCAAATAGGCCATTTGTACCACCTGCCATGCCAGTATCAGCAGGGGTGACAAAACTACCAGCCTGACCACCACCAGCATGATCAGGCACATGGCAGCAAAGCACCCGACTTTGTGGGGTAAAGCCCAGGGTCCACGACCAGTGTCAGCGGGTGTCACCACTGCTTCTTCCGGTGATGTGCATGCAATAGAACCCCCTGTTGTGTGTGTGCAAGGCAATCCCCTGTCCATACTGCATGCAAAGATGCCCCCTCCTCTCAGTCTTCACTTGTTCTGGCAGTTTCTCAAGAAACAGCATCAACGTCCACATCCACGTCCCACCGCAGCGTTCAATTGTCCATATCCCAGACCTTTGAACGAAAGCGGAAATTCGCAGCCAACACCCCACAGGCCACAGTCCTAAATTCACACATTTCACGACTGCTTGCGTTGGAAATGCTGCCTTTTAGGTTGGTGGAGACGGAATCCTTCCGCAACCTCATGGCGGTGGCCGTCCCTTAGTTTTCGGTCCCCAGCCGACACTATTTTGCCCGGTGTGCCATCCCCACACTACACAAGCACGTGTCCCAAATCATCTGCCATGCCCTCAACAACGCAGTTACTGGGAAAGTCCACCTGACAACGGACACGTGGACAAGTGCTTGTGGCCAGGGACGGTACACCTCCCTGACGGCACACTGGGTAAACATAGTGGAAGCCGGGACCCAGTCGGACCTTGGGACGGAACACATCCTTCCGACACCGAGGATTGCGGGCCCTATGTCAGTCAGAGTTGCCCCCACAGTGTACTGCTCCTGCGCATCATCCTCCTCCTCATTTTCAGCCTCTATCTCAGATATCACCACATCAGTTACAAGCTGGAAGCACTGCAGTACTGCCTCTGCCAAGCGGCAACAGGCTGTGCTGAAACTCATAAGCTTAGGTGAGAAACCTCACACTGCTTGTGAGTTGTGGACAGCTGTGAAAGAGCAGGCAGATCTGTGGCTGAGACCGCTGAACCTACATCCAGGCATGGTCGTGTGTGACAATGTCCGTAACCTGATGACAGCTCTGAGGTGAGGCGAGATCACACACGTACCATGCCTGGCTCATGTGCTTAACCTCGTGGTTCAGCGGTTTCTTAAATCGTACCCCGAGTTGGCAGATCTGCTCGTCAAAGTACGCCGCCTGTCAGCTCATTTTCGCAAGTCGGCTACAGCTTCCGCCGCCCTTGCTGTGTTGCAGCAGCGTTTGCAGCTTCCGTCTCACCGACTGGTGTGTGATGTCCCCACACGTTGGAACTCTACCCTCCACATGTTGCAAAGGATTTGTGAGCAGAAGAGAGCAGTTGTGGAGTACCAGCTGCAACAAGGCCGTCGATATTCAGGTCAGACTCCACACATAAGACCTCAGGAGTGGACCTGGATGTCTAACATATGTACCATCTTGAAAAATTTTGAGGAGTCCACCAAGATGGTGAGTGGCGATGACGCCATCATTAGCATCAGCATTCCACTTGTCTGTCTTTTGCAACGCTCTCTGCGGAGAATTAAAGAGGAGGCATTGCAGCCAGAGTATGATGAGATGGATCAAGAAGCCGTAGCGGTCGATTACACACAGCCCAGCCTCATCCCATCCCAACGTGCATTGGGCGACAATGAGAGAGAGGAGGAGGAGGAAGAACAGGAGCTTGTATCATGCGCTGTAGATGGTAGTACCTGTACAACTGTCATACCGTCGGTTCAGCGTGGGTGGCCTGAGGACAGGAGGGAGGAGGAGGAGGAGAGCATGGTCAGTCGTCATCTTGGTGAGGACACGGAAGTCTTGCCCGCATGGCTTACTTTATGTTACGCTGCCTTAACCGTGACCCTCGCATTGTCAAAATGTTGGGTGACAGTCATTACTGGTTGGTGACACTTTTAGACCCCTGCTGCAAGGAGAACTTTCACTCTCTTATTCCTGAGGTGGAGAGGTCTACAAAAATGGGGCAGTACCAGAAGGCCCTTGCTGCAGAACTGTTAAAAAATTCCCATCTGAACACGCTAGCGGCAGAGGTCACAGTTCGTTGCCCAACCAAGGCGTACATGTGAGAGAGACGCAACTCCAATCCAGCAGAGGCAGGGGAACACTGTCAACGTTCTGGGACAGTTTTCTCTGACCCTCCCTTCGGACAGACCCTGAGGCACGGGGTACTCTCACAAGGAGTGGAAAGTTTCAAAAGATGGTGAGGGAGTACCCTGCCAACCATACCAGCGTCCTCCGTGATTCCTCTGTGCCTTTTAATTATTGGGTATCCAAGCTGGACACTTGGAATGAACTCGCTCTGTACACCTTGGAGGTCCTAGCCTGCCCTGCCGCTAGCGTGTTATCGGAGCGTGTTTTTAGTGCCGCTGGGGGAATTATAACTGATAAGCGCACTCGCCTGTCAACTGACAATGCTGACAAGCTGACCCTTATCAAAATGAACAAGGGCTGGATTGGGCCAGACTTCTCATCACCACCAAATGACAGCAGAGTAACATAAAGTCAAATCCACTGTGTTATTTCGGGAGGTGTATTCACATGCACCGCTTCACATCCACACATGGGTATACGCTTCCTCATTTCGGCTGTTTTATGTTCTTCTCCTTATCCTCAGCCTCCACCACCACTATACCACCAGGGTGACTGTTGTCCGAGTTGCCATTATTGCAAGTTCCTCCAGCCTTATTTTTGTCGACTTATGCTTGGAAGGCATAAGCAATGACTTTGGGAGACCCACTCCCCAATAATGGGAATAATATTTTTAAGATGCTGTACTGTATGGCTCTTGTAAGGGGCATTAAAACCGTCTTGTTAAGCTACTGGGACCTCCACGTCTCTTCCAAGGGGCATTCAAACTGTCTTTTTAAGCTACTGGGACCTCCACGTCTCTTCCAAGGGGCTTTCAAACCATCTTGTTAAGCTACTGGTACCTCAACGTCTCTTCCAAGGGGTATTCAAACCATCTTGTTAAGCTACTGCGACCTCCACCACTCTTCCAAGGGGCATTCAAACCGTCTTGTTAAGCCACTGTGACCTCCACCACTTTTCCAAGGGGCATTAAAACCGTCTTGTTAAGCTTCTGCAACCTCCATGTCTCTTCTAAGGGGCATTAAAACCATCTTGTTAAGCCACTGCAACCTCCACGTCTCTTCCGAGGGGCATTAAAACCATCTTGTTAAGCTACTGTGACCGCCACCACTTTTCCAAGGGGCATTAAAACCGTCTTGTTAAGCTACTTGGACCTCCACGTCTCTTCTGAGGGGCATTAAAAGCGTCTTGTTAAACCACTCTGAACTGCACAGCTCTTCCAAGGGGCATTGAAATGTTGTTCTTAATTAACTCTAACCTCCACGACTCTTCGAACGAGCATTGCATTTCCTCCTAATTTTTGGCAGCTTTTGCTTGGAAGGCATTAGCAAAGACTATGGGAGACCCACTCCCCAATAATGGGAATAATGTTTGTAATATGCTGTACTGCATGGCTCTTGTAAGGGGCATTGCAAGTTCCTCCGTCCTAATTTTTGGCAGCTTTTGATTGGAAGGCATAAGCAAAGACTATGGGAGACCCACTCCCCAATAATGGGAATAATATTTTTAAGATGCTGTACTGTATGGCTCTTGTAAGGGGCATTAAAACCGTCTTGTTAAGCTACTGGGACCTCCACCACTTTTCCGAGGGGCATTAAAACCGTCTTGTTAAGCTGCTGGGACCTCCACGACTCTTCGAACGAGCATTGCATTTCCTCATAATTTTTGGCAGCTTTTGCTTGGAAGGCATAAGCAAAGACTATGGGAGACCCACTCCCCTATAATGGGAATAATATTTTTAAGATGCTGTACTGTATGGCTCTTGTAAGGGGCATTAAAACCGTCTTGTTAAGCTACTGGGACCTCCACGTCTCTTCCAAGGGGCATTAAAACCGTCTTGTTAAGCTACTGGGACCTCCACGTCTCTTCCAAGGGGCATTAAAACCATCTTCTTAAGCCACGCTGAACTCCACAGCTCTTCCAAGGGGCATTGAAATGTTGTTTTCAATTACCTCTAACCTCCACGACTCTTCCAACGGGTATTGCATTTCCTCCTAATTTTAGTCAGCTTTTGCTTTTCAATGCAAAGGCGAAAACTAAGGGAGACCCACTTCCAAATAATGGGTAGAATGTTTATAGTACGCTGTAATCCACGTCTGTTTCAAGGGGCATTGCAGTTCCTCATAATTTTTGGAAGGCCTTCCATTCACTGCTTAGGCCAACAGTGTACAGGAGACCCAGTTTCTATAAATGGAAAAAACGGTTTAGTTAAGGCCCTCTGACCTCCATGTCATTTCCAAGGGGCATTGGAGTGCCTCGAAATTTTTGGTAGGCATTGCACTCACTGTATGCCCTATAACTGTGTAGCCGAACCGCTCCTTTTGGTACAGAAACATATCCTACAAGACATATGTGGTTGACTGGCCTGATATTGATGTGAATGGTCCCTGTTCCTCCTGCTCTTTCTCCTTTATCACCACCTCATCCATCATTTATCACCTGAAGCTTTGTTTTAACGGGAGTCATAGAACTGGGATAGTAGCAGGAAGACATCCAGCAAACCTCGGAGGAGGTAGGATATGCGCCAAAACGCTGACCACCTCAGGCCTTGCCGCTACTACATACATGCGCTTGCATTCCAAGAAAACAAAGCAGATGCTAACTTTCATCATCATCATGCTCCTCACCTTGGCACTCTCATCTCCCCTGATGGAGAAGCCAGGGCCCACCGGAGGAGTCTGGTTCTCTGGTGGGCTCGTCCAATGCTGCCCTAAAGCAGGCCGGGCTAAGAAAAGGATGTGGGGGGAAGTTGACAGTAGAAATAGGGGCGGCTGGGGACCGTTTATGGACACCCTGCCGCCCCCTGGCGGCTGGGGACCGTTTGTGGACACCCGGCCGCCGGGCGGCTGGGGACTGAGAATGGATACCAGGCCGCCAACGCAGCCATGACGTGGTGGCCAGATTCCGCCTCCACATGCCTAAAAGGCCCAATTTCAAGTACAAGCAAGCAGTATGGTATTGCAGCCTGGCGGTGGGTGGGTGGCAGGCTGCATACTTGCGCTTGCATTGCAAGGAATGGGGGAGGTACAATTGAACACTACTCTGGGAGAAGGACTTGCACGGGCATAGTTGCAAGTCTGCATCTTCTGATGCGGCAAGGATAACTTCTGATGGGCACACTTTTAGGCAGTGACCTGGGTGTCAGATGCTTCCAGGGGTCTTCCCCATGCTGTTCTCATGTCTTTTCAGCACTGTATGCATGTGTCACACAGCACATGGCCAGATAAGGTTGTAAAATATTAAAATGACATTTCCCGGTGAATGCATTTGTCACGGTTGACAGCAATACAAAAGTGCAAAAACGCTTAAAAAATGCTACTTGTGAACATAGCCCAAGGTGTGGAGGAGTATTTTTTTGGGGGGTTATTTATTTTACCTTATACACAAGTCTTTACCCTGGAAAGGAACTTCCTTAACATATTTCACAGGAAAGCAGTTTCAGTTTCATTTTTGAACGTTTTATTGGGATCCCTTAAAAGTGGCTTAATACCTCTGACCACGTTGTTGACAGCAGTGACCTGGGGGTCAGGAATGCTTCCTGGGGCGATCCCCATGCTGTCCCCATGTCATTTGAGCACTGTCACTATCGTTTTGGGCACTTGTTAGGCTTTTAAAAGACTGCCGGGGATGCCGGCGCAAAAATGCTCGGATCTCCTATAGACTAACATTGGGCTCGTTGCTCGGGTCGAGCACCCGAGTATCACGGCGAGCTCGGCCCGAGCTTCGAGCACCCGAGCATTTTAGTGTTCGCTCAACACTAGTCTTGACGCTTTGATGTCTTCCTTGGTCTACCAGTATGTTTGTCTTTAAAAACCTTCCTATGTTGTTTGTATTTGGTCCAGATTTTAGACACAGCTGACTGTAAACAATCAACATCTTTTGCAACATTGCGTGATGATTTACCTTCTTTTAAGAGTTTGATAATCCTCTCCTTTGTTTCAATTGACATCTCTAGTGTTGGAGCCATGATTCATGTCAGTCCACTTGGTGCAACAGCTCTCCAAGGTGTGACCACTCCTTTTTAGATGCAGACTAACGAGCAGATCTAATTTGATGCAGGTGTTAGTTTTGGAAATGAAAATTTACAGGGTGATTCCATAATTTTTTCCTCAGAATTGAGTGATTCCATAATTTTTTTCCCTCTGCTTGGTCTGAAAAAAATTACACTTACTGAGTACCACATTTTTAATCTTGATTTCTTTCAGTGTTTTTTAAAGCCCTAAAGTTGCCATTTGAAATGACTTTAGTTTTGTGCCATGTCTGTGATCTGCTTTTTTTCAACAACATTAAACAACTGAATGAACATCCTCCGAGCCCGGTGATTCCAGAATTTTTGCCAGGGGTTGTATCATATATCTATTTATCTCTATTACTAACTATCTATCTATCTATCTATCTATCTATCTATCTATCTATCTGTCTATCTGTCTATCTATCTATCTGTCTATCTGTCTATCTGTCTATCTGTCTATCTGTCTATCTATCTGTCTATCTGTCTATCTGTATGTCTGCCTATCCATTTATCTAGCTATCATCTACAGTGGCGTCCAAAAGTTTTGCATTTTTTTTAAAAGTCTGCTTACTTCTGTCTGGTTGTTGTGATGCCATTTTCCTGGTGATTTTGGTAAAACAGAAGGAAATGGATGTCAGCTATAAGGATGAAAATTGTGTTTGACATTGTTTTATCCCTTTATGTGTTAGTTTTCAACATTTGCTGGGCCAAATGTTTTGCATATTTTGTCACGGGTAGTCGAATTTTGCCTACAGGTTTTTCTTTTATGTGCTTGTTTTTAGGTTAAAACATGGCAAAGACAAAGTCATATTTATCACCAGATGTCGGGAAGCTTATTATTCTGAAAGTAAAGTCAGACAAAAGCCAGCAAGAGGTAGCTATGGAATTCATCTGCTCTCAGAGTCATGTATTATCTCAAATTTCATGTATATTAAAGAAAGAAAAAGAAGGCTTTGGGACAGCTGACAAACCTAGAAGTGGACGACCAAGTTCCTCCAAAGTTGAACACATTTTAAGAAAAGGTCAATATCTGATGTCCATAAAAGTGCTGTACAGATTTTGCACGAAATTAACGAAGAATATGGGGTCAAAGTGAGTCGCCAAACTGTGGTGTGATGGCTAAGAGCAGTAGGGTTGAATGCATGAGATCTAGTCAACAAGCCTTTCATATCTGCAAAGAACCAGGAGGTCTGACTTAAGTTTGCCAAATGGAAAGAGACAGATTGGTCTAAGGTGTTGTGGTCAGATGAATCCAAGTTCAATCTGTTTGGTAGTGATGACAAGTGCTATATATACCGCCCAATTTGAAAACGTAATGATGTAAGGTACCAAACACCTACAGTGAAACATGGTGATGGCAATGTCATGGTTTGGGGCTGCTTTTCTGCATCTGCTATTGGCTCTCTGCATATAATTGATAGAAATATGAATGCCACCATGTACAAGGATATACTGGAGAATATAATGCTGCCACATGGTAAAGCCAAAGTAGGCAGGGGATGGAAATTCCACCAAGACAATGTTCCTAAGCACGCATCCAATTTAGTCAAAAATTGGTTAGCAAAGCAAAATGTTCACCTGTTGCAATGACCAAGCGAATCACCTGATTTACACCCTATAGAGCACCTTTGGGATGAGTTAGAGCAATAAGTTGGGGCCTGTATCCATAGCAATAAAGATGAATTGTTTGCAGATTTGCAAATGGAATGGAGCAAGATCCCTCAAGATGTCTTGAATCTCCTAGTGGTTCCAATGCCCCATCAGTGTGGTGCAGTGATTAAAGCAAGAGGTTATGCTACAAAATACTAAGTTTTGGCATTGTAAACCATGAATTACTCTCTACATTGTGGTCAATAAATAGTATATGCAAAACTTTTACCAGTCTGTTTTCTTTAATTAAATGACCATACCTATATTCAAAAGCATTCTGGTTAAAATTAAGGTTTTGTATGATAACAACTTCATGCACTTTCCATTCATCACCAGGGAAATGGCATCACAGCAACCAGACAGAAGTCATCAATCACACTTTAAAAAAAAATGCAAAACTTTGAGTCCCCACTGTATCTTGCTATCACTTAGTGTACTTCATAATTGGCATATTGGTGGGTTTTTCCTTTTTTTTATTCAGAGAATTACACAAACTATTTATTGTGAATTCTGATCTATAATGCAATGATTTCTGAATGATGCTGTCTGTTGTTCATTTATGAACAATATATAGGCTAGCTTGTGCCAGAACTGTTATGTGGCAGCAATCCAAGGATGCTAGTGATGACAAATGATTAACCTGTATCTCGCAGTCACCTGAGGAGAAAACACAAGTAATGAATGTTCAGATGTAACGAAGAAAAGAACCCAGTGCAGTTAAATAGGCTACTCCCGGGAGATTGGGCCCAAACAGGAAGCTGATGAGCAGACAGGCAGCAAGGGCAGGAGACAAGGTGCGGTCACTGGAAAGGCTGGGGCCCAGTGCCACAGTCATGGAAGAGGGAACCTTAGCTACGAAAGTCATGTTACAGAGTAAAGAGGCCCTGGAGAGGTCCAAGTATAACGCTGGAGCTATGTTGTAGTACAAGAGATGAATCCGTGTTGCTGTGTAGCTCTGTGAAGCTGCATTACAAGAGACAAGCAAGACTAATCCCTCTAGTCTCTGTAAAACTGATAACCAGTGTGAGTAATTTGGAAAAATGAGGGTTTATCCCTCAACTATCTGTAGCAATCAGACAGAAAAGAGCTCCTAGTGTATTGAATGGAGATCTGATACCTGTTTCTACAGAATTTGTTACTTATAACCTTTTGTCATTAAGTAGGGCTAAACGCACATATTGAGGTTAATTATGTGCAGTGTTGCAGTTACATTGTTTAAAGAGAATCTGTCATCAGGTTTTTGCCTCCTAATCTGAGAGCAGCATAATGTGAAGACAGAGACACTGATTCCACTGGGCTGCTTGCTGTAGTTTCAATAAACTCACAGTTTAATCAGCAGGATATTATCACTAGAGGACTAGTAGACATGTCGCCATGTAATTCTCCATATTCATAAGCTTGGTATAACCCCACCTACACCACTGATTATCAGCTTTTTAACTATGCACAGTGTACAGAGCTCAGCATTCAGTGAAGTTGTAGATTTGCAGCAGATAAAACAGTGGAGGATCTCTGCTCCTACATTATGCTGCTCTCAGATGTGATAACAAAATCCTCCCACTATTGAAAAATGTAAAGATTTACTACAACTGCCGTGTACATCTATTTTTCACCCAAGTTGCACCTTCGAAATGCTTTTTTTTAACACTGAATTTCCCCAGAGCTATTTTCTTAGGATGAAAAAGGCTTTTGCCAATTAAACTTTATGCACTATATGTATGTGACGCGCCCCTGGGCCTGTGTCGCGCTGCGTTGCGCACGCGGGAGCTTACCCGGAGCCGGATCTCTTGAGGGTTGTAGTCTCGTGGCGGTGACCCGGTCCGTGCCCAGGGAGTCAAACTGAGCGGCGATGTAACAGCGGTAGATGTAGGACGACTACGCCACCCGTTGAATGCAGCTATGGAGCTACCGCTGCAGGACAGTCCGCTGAGGCCGATGGATGGATGGTGCAGCGTAGATGGTATAACCCCCAACGGGAGGGGTATGGCCTCAGGGCAGCAGATGTGGATGATGGGGGTAGCAGGAACCACTCAGAGACGGTGCGGTGTAATTCAGGGTCTTTACTGGTAACAACGATAGACCCTCCCGGAGTACTTGCTAGTGAACGAGGCCTGGTCAGTCCTTGAGCAGATGGGATCTCCCCTGGCCAGGCGGAGTTGTAGGCCTCCCAAACTGACTGTACTCTTCTGGCTACCTTGCTAGAAGCGGATATAAGTAGCCCACGTCCCTGAGTGTACCGTGTGGTGCTCACCCGTATGGCCGGTGACTCGGGGCCTTCTAATGGCTTCCGCTCCACGATGGCGGTGCTGGTCCCACGCGTGTGACCGTGCCTTCGGGTTTCTGGGCCTGAGGACCTGAAATCCCCTGCCGGTCGGCTTCTGCTGCTGGGTAGGAGTTAGTCCCCACAGCCTCGGACGCCGGGTCCGGTAAGAAAGCTTCTCAGTCAGGGCGAGCTCTGCAGCTGCCAGCCCCTGACTCGTAGTAGTATTGCTTCTGCTGTTTCTTGTCTCTACTCTCCTTGACTGACTAACTCTGCCTCAGCCCAGGGTTTATACAGGGGAAGTTCTTCCCCTCCCAAGACTGGGCAGGAGGTGTGGCATGCACAGGATCCCTGACCAAAGGACCTCCCACCTGCTCTCAGACATAACATTACATTACTGTGGAAAACCAGACCCCTGGGGTGCCACATTCCCCCCTAGTGAAATTTAGTACTCCGGGACTAAACATATTTTAGAAAAAACATAACAAGATATAACAACAATAATAGTACAATAAGAAGAAACACATAAAGGTGGTCACGGCATGTCCGTAACCGGGTGTAGTCTTTGAAGAAAGCAAGGTGTCCATTTCACCAAAACAGGGAGACGTAACCAGGTAGGGGTCTGTCCTACCCCGAGTCCTTAACAGTCTCTAGTCCATCCTGGGTTACGCTCCAACTATGTACAAGGATTCCCGGTAAATCCACCAAGGATTCCTAAAAATAACTGGAAACACAAAATTATACACAAGCAACAATACACAGATAAACATAAATAAAACAATTTATACACTTCAAATCCTCCAGCGTGCGGGTAACTGGCCTCTAGTGGCCCTAGTGGACCTACGGAGCTGACTGTCTGGCCCTGAACTACAGGGTGTAGGAGCTGTCAAGGGTAAACTGGGCAGCTGTCTACCGGCTCTTTGTCTCACTAGGGGTACGGCAGGCTCACTATAAGCAGAGGGTTGATCCTCCTGTTCTGCTTGTGTGGAGTCTTCTGCCTCCTGGACCGGCTGTTCTTCCAGCTCTACCTGTTGCTCCGTAGGTGCTTGGGATGCTGGTTGGAGGAAGGTGAGTACGGGTACCACAACTGCACCATTGACTTGAGTCCAAGACCGAGGGAAGTCCCCGAGCACAGTACTAACCATATCTTCCCTTTCCTCTACGGGTCGATGGTCTTCTTGTTCCTCTTCAGGGTTCCTCAGTTGTTCGGGACACTTCTTCAGGTGGTCCCGGGATACAATGGCTGTGGTTTCCCCTCCGTCTTTACTGATGGTACAAACCTTCGGGTTCTCGTGGCTTGATGGCAGTACGGTGTACGGGTCCTTCTCCCACTGGTCATCCAACTTGTGGAGCCGTCTCTTCCTCTTCAAGACCTGCTCTCCGGGTACCAGGGGAACAGCGGGAGCATACTGGTTGTAAGTTTTCTCTTGTCTTTCCCTAGCCTGACAGAGACTTCGCTCCACGCTCTCCTGTACTCTCCGGTACTGCTGCTGCCTCTCTGTGTCCCAGTCTGTTTCTGGTGAAGTGTCCTCGGGTGTCAGGACTCCCATTTCCAGGTCAACAGGTAACTTACCAGGTCTTGCCCTCATTAGGTAAGCCGGGGTACAGTTGGTGGAACCTACCGGGATGTGGTTGTATAGGTCCACCAGATCGGGCAACTTCTCAGGCCACAGACTGCGTTCTTCCAGGGGCAACGTTTTTAGAAGATCCATTACCACCTGGTTCATTTTCTCACAAAGTCCATTAGTTTGTGGATGGTAGGGTGTCGTCCTTATCTTCCGGCAGCCATACAGATTGCAGAATTCCTGGAAGACCTCCGCTTCAAAGGCAGGTCCCTGGTCCGTCAGCACTTGATCCGGGTACCCGTGTGGACGGCAAAAGTGCTGCTGGAAGGCTCTAGCTGCTGTTTGAGCCGTTAAGTCCTTGACGGGGACGACAACCAGAAACCGGGAGTAATGATCCACGATGGTTAACGCGTAGACGTAGCCACTTCTGCTTGGGGTCAGTTTTACATGATCCAAGGCTACCAGTTCCAACGGTTGCCGGGTGACGATGGACTGCAGGGGAGTCTTCTGGCTGGCACGGTCCCTCCTTCTCAGGTTGCACGGGCCACAGTCTCTGCACCACTTCTCGATGGTTCCCCTCATGCCTACCCAGTGGAACCGCTCGCGCAGCAGGAACTCCAGCTTCTTCCACCCGAAGTGTCCAGCTCCGTCGTGGTATGCCTCCATCACCATGGCTGCGTCTCTTCGTGGCACCAGTACTTGCCAGAGTAATTCATGCGTCCGGGAGTTAACCATTCTGCGGCACAACTTCCCTTTGTAAAGGAACAGTCGACTCTTTTCTGCCCATAGTTGTTTGGCTTCCTCCGGAGCGTCTGGTTCAAGGCGAGCCTCCGGCCGAGTCAGCATCTCCTTCACCAGTCGGACGGCAGGGTCGCTGTCTTGCGTTTCCGCCCAGTTGTAGTGGGGTAAGGGGTTCAACGTAGCAGCCTGCTTACTCCTTACCCGGTGGGAATACTGGATAGTCCCATGACGGTGGAATGCAGAGAGTTCAACTTCTTCCAGTCCCTCCGGATCTTCTCCTCCGTCCGGCAGGTTGGGCATCCTGGACAGGGCGTCCGCGTTGGTATTGGAGCGTCCTGCCCGGTATTTGATTGTGAACTCGTAGTTGGACAGACGGGCCATCCACCTCTGCTCCAGGGCACCGAGTCTTGCCGTGTCCAGGTGTGTCAACGGGTTGTTATCCGTGTACACGGTGAACCAGGAAGAAGCGAGGTAATGCTTAAAGCGCTCGGTGACTGCCCATACTACGGCCAGGAACTCTAACTTAAATGAGCTGTAATTCTCGGGGTTCCTTTCGGTGGGTCGCAGTTTTCGGCTGGCGTAAGCAATTACTCGTTCCTTCCCCTGCTGGATCTGGGACAGTACGGCTCCTAGCCCGATGTTACTGGCGTCGGTGTAGAGGATAAAGGGCTGGCTATAATCCGGGTACGCCAGGATTTTGTCCCCCGTGAGGGCCATCTTCAGCTGGCGGAAGGACTCTTCTTCCAGCTCCTCCCATTTGAAGGGCGGTTTCTGGTTCTTGGCCTTCCGGGACTGGCCTATCAGGAGGTCCTGCATAGGTGCTGCCTTTTTGGTGAAACCGGGAATAAACCTTCGGTAGTAGCCTACCTACCCGAGGAACTGCCGCACTTCTTTTACGCTGGAGGGGCTTGGCCATTCCTTAATTGCGGTGATCTTATCAGGGTCGGGAGCCACTCCGTCAGCGCTCACCACGTGTCCCAGGTACTGCACCTTTGGTTTCAGGAGGTGACACTTGGAGGGTTTCACCTTTAGGCCGTAACTTGCCAGAGCTTCGAACACTTCCGCCAGGTGTTTCAGGTGGTCCTCATACGTCTTGGAATATACGATGACGTCGTCCAGTTACAACAGGACCGTCTCGAAGTTTCTGTGGCCCAGACAACACTCCATTAGTCGTTGGAAGGTTCCCGGTGCGTTGCAGAGTCCGAACGGCATGCAGGTGAACTCGCTAAGTCCCATCGGGCTGGTGAATGCGGTCTTCTCCCGGTCCGCCTCTGCTACAGGAACCTGCCAGTACCCACTAGTGAGATCCAAGGTAGAGAAGAAGTTAGCAGATCTTAAAGCAGCCAATGACTCCTCTATCCTTGGTAAGGGGTACGCATCCTTGTGTGTGATACGATTGATTTTCCGGTAATCTACACACATCCTCATGGTGTTGTCTTTCTTTCGGACTAAGACTAGTGGAGCTGCCCAGGGGCTACAGCTATCCCTGATCACCCCAGCCTCCTTCATGTCTCTAAGCATCCCCTTGGCGTGTTGGTAGTGGGCAGGGGGTACGGGTCGATACCTCTCTTTTATAGGAGGATGGTCTCCCGTGGGGATGTGGTGTTCTACCCCCTTGACTCGCCCGAAGTCTAACGGGTGTTTACTGAACACTCTCTCGTACTCCTGAACCACCCGATAGACTCCTTGTTTCTGGTGTGCGGGAGTGGAGTCAGTACCCAGATGTAGTTGCTGACACCAGTCCTCCATGTTTTTCTTAGAGCCGTTACCTTCCTCCGGGTGAGATGGAGGCAAGGGTTCCACAGATTGTATAGAATTTTGGTTAATGGTATATAATTTGGCTAGCGTGGCATACCGGGGCAGGTACACTTCCCTCTCCCCGATATTTATTATGCGAACGGGCACCCTCCCATGGCGTACATCAACCACCCCCCGTGCTGTCAAAATGGTGGGCCTACTGTCCGAGTAAACTGGTTCTACCATTGCCTGGTAATCTCTACCTCTCAGACCAATAGCTGCCCGGCACCAAATCATCATTTCACTTTTTGGGGCATGGCAATAGGAAAAGGGTCACACATTCTTACGCTACCAATCTCACCGCCGGAGAGTTCCACCTGTTGCCGTCGCATCAGTGCCCGGATCTCTTTCTGGAGCACCCGCTGCTCGCCGGAGCTGGCGTTCTTGGCAACCTGCTGTAAAAGGAAAATCACCTCTGCAAGACAATTTTCAATTACATTAGTTCCTAGAGTTATTTTTGGGTGACTCTCATGTTTGTCAATATCTACAATGATCAGTCCCTGTGCTGCCAGTTCGACTCTACCGATTTTGATGGTCACCTCTTTAAATCCGATCTGTGGCACGGGCTGGCCATTGCTGGTGATGATACTCAAGTCGTCGTCAGGGTAGCGGGTAATATCCGAGTCATTCCAGTACTGCTTAAAGAGCACGTACGGGATGGTGGTGACCTGTGACCCGGTGTCCAGTAGGGCACTCATGGGAATGCCATCCAGTACCACAGGCAAGACTGGACGTCCTCCCACATATCTGTCGCGCCAGTTCGATGGGCCTGGTGATCTTTTTCCTGGGGGTTGGCCCTCTACCCCAGGTTGTGCCCGTTTAAAGAACAGTACCTTGCCATATGTCCAGGTTGATTGCAGCGGCGGCAGATGGGTCGTCCGTCCTCGCTGTATCGGTCACTGGGTCTTCCTCTGGCCGGTGGGGTCCTCCTTGGTCGACGCCACGGGATGTCCTCCGGTCCGGATGCCAGCTGGATCTTCCCTGGGGTGGAAGCCTGTAAAGACTGCACAGTTCGGGTTAGCGCAGCAACGCTCTTAGCTAGCTCTTGGAGCTGATGGTGTAGGTCTGGAGCCGGGTCATTGTCCAAAGCCTGCGCATCAGCTCCCACAGGCCCTGCCGACAAGGGCGCCGCCTCCTGGTGGTAAGTGATAGCAGGGCGCTTGTGGGTCACAACGCCACCCGGTGCCGGTTCTCGGAGCACCCGGATGGCTCTGTCCTTGAACTGTGCAAAGCCCAGATGGGGATCCTGTAAGGCCATTGCCCGCAACTGGGTTCGGTGGGTATTACAATACAGTCCCTCTATAAACTGTTCGGTCAACAGCCTGTCCTCGTTTCCCACTCCATCAGGGTCTGCCTGCTTAATGGCCCTCAGGGCCTCTTGTAGGTTTAGTGCATAGTCCCTTATACTCTCATGCGCTCGCTGCTTGCACCCGTAGAATCTAATCTTAATCTCGGCTGAGGTGCGGGTATCAAAGGTGTCCTTCAGCCGGGTTAGTATCCCTGCGACAGTCTTCCTCCCAGGTGGCCAGGATTTTACTTCCCTTTTGGCTGCCCCGGTTAGTTGGGCCACCAGGATGCTCACTTTTTGCTCTTCTGTGAGGGGGTACACCTGGAAGAGGCTATCCAGCTTTTCTCTAAAGTCATGCAGGGTATGTGACTCCCCTGAGTACTGGGGTAGCCAAGCTGCTCCCGGGATATAGGGCATGGTGAAGGGCATAACTGCAGCAGCGGTAGCGCTGGCGGGGGTTGAGGCAGTGAAGCTCTCCTTCGTATCCGACATCTTCCTCCCCCCTAGTGGACCGTGGCCTACCTTGCGATGATCCTTTTCCGTAGGCCGCGGCTCCGCAGTGGATCGTCAGGGTTGAGGACCTTCCGTCGCGCTCCTGTGACGTCGGCGTCTGCTGGGCTCCTTCCAGGACCTTACGCAACGTCCGGACGTGAGGCGGGGCTTCAGTTCTCGCACGCTTTCGGAGTCCACGCCCCTCTTCTTCCCGCGCGGCGTCCTCAAGATGGCGTCCAATGGCGGGAAAACTCCACGGATGGCGGGAAGAAGGCAGAAGATGGCGCCGGATGGCGGGAAACTTCACCGATGGCGGGAAGAAGGCTGAAGATGGCGCCGGATGGCGGGAATCTTCACCACAGGTAAGTTTGAAAAGTCTCTTTTTCAGGCACGCAGTACCCGGTGGTTGCGGGCACGAAATCCTGCCGACTACGCCAAAGTTGACGCGCCCCTGGGCCTGTGTCGCGCTGCGTTGCGCACGCGGGAGCTTACCCGGAGCCGGATCTCTTGAGGGTTGTAGTCTCGTGGCGGTGACCCGGTCCGTGCCCAGGGAGTCAAACTGAGCGGCGATGTAACAGCGGTAGATGTAGGACGACTACGCCACCCGTTGAATGCAGCTATGGAGCTGCCGCTGCAGGACAGTCCGCTGAGGCCGGTGGATGGATGGTGCAGCGTAGATGGTATAACCCCCAACGGGAGGGGTATGGCCTCAGGGCAGCAGATGTGGATGATGGGGGTAGCAGGAACCACTCAGAGACGGTGCGGTGTAATTCAGGGTCTTTACTGGTAACAACGATAGACCCTCCCGGAGTACTTGCTAGTGAACGAGGCCTGGTCAGTCCTTGAGCAGATGGGATCTCCCCTGGCCAGGCGGAGTTGTAGGCCTCCCAAACTGACTGTACTCTTCTGGCTACCTTGCTAGAAGCGGATATAAGTAGCCCACGTCCCTGAGTGTACCGTGTGGTGCTCACCCGTATGGCCGGTGACTCGGGGCCTTCTAATGGCTTCCGCTCCACGATGGCGGTGCTGGTCCCACGCGTGTGACCGTGCCTTCGGGTTTCTGGGCCTGAGGACCTGAAATCCCCTGCCGGTCGGCTTCTGCTGCTGGGTAGGAGTTAGTCCCCACAGCCTCGGACGCCGGGTCCGGTAAGAAAGCTTCTCAGTCAGGGCGAGCTCTGCAGCTGCCAGCCCCTGACTCGTAGTAGTATTGCTTCTGCTGTTTCTTGTCTCTACTCTCCTTGACTGACTAACTCTGCCTCAGCCCAGGGTTTATACAGGGGAAGTTCTTCCCCTCCCAAGACTGGGCAGGAGGTGTGGCATGCACAGGATCCCTGACCAAAGGACCTCCCACCTGCTCTCAGACATAACATTACATTACTGTGGAAAACCAGACCCCTGGGGTGCCACATATGCATATACAATGGGTTGTGGTTTGTAAACCGTCTGTGACATTCATTCTCCTGTACTTATTGCCTGAGCCTTCAGCATTCAGAATTACCCAGAATATTGCTCACAATTTGAAATTAATTATATCTATATATAATGTTGTAACTTGAACCTTGTGGGACCCAGTTTGCGGCCCTGGTGGCGAATTTGCTCACAATATCACAGATATTTAAAGGGAATCTGTCACTACATCTGACCTATCCTAAACTATTAATATGAGCATACAGGCTATAGAATGCTGAAAAAAGTGATACCTCTATGTCTCATATCAGATGCCTTGTGGTTGATAAATCATCTTTTATCACTTTATATAAATTACCTATTCCAGGCTATAGGGAGGACGCTGCCTGGAAGATAGCTCTACCTCCAGAGCTTGTTTTACATGAAGGGGAGTTACCAGTGTGATATGTAATGGCCGCTCTCTGCTCTCACTGCAGAGCTGTGTGTGATTATACCTGACACATCTGCAGGTTCCTCTCAGCTTCAGCTTCCTTCTCACAGTGCAGACAGGGTTGTAATATTGTTACAATACAGCAGAGCTCAGAGAGAAGCAGAAAATGTGTTTGCAAGAAGAAAAATTTCATTTCTTCTGTACTGTGTTAGTTACTTGTCTCACATTGGTATCTCCCCCTTCATGTAAAATAAGCTCTGGAGGCAGAGTTATCTTCCAGCAAGCATCCTCCCCAAAGCCTGGGAGAGGTCATTTATATAAAGTGATAAAAGATGAATTATCAACCACAAGACATCTGATATGAGGCATACAGGTATCTCTCCTCAGCAATTTATAACATGTATGCCCATATTAATAGTTTAGATACCTCAAATGTGGTGACAGATTCACTTTAATAACACTGGACTTCTCATTTGGGCCAAATGATCTTTTCGGGTCCACCTACGCACAAATGCCTGGGTGTGTGTGGGAAGGGGGGATGGGTTGAGTGGACAATTCCTGCAATTACTATTGTGAGGCAGTGAGGGGAATTATATGAGAGGGACAGTATGTATCCCCCAGAATGCACATAGAAACATATTGAACCTGCTAGAGTGCATTACAATCACAGACACAGCTGTAAAACCCGGTATGGGCTTTTATTCTTGGAGTGGACTACAGGATGGCAGTGGGGCGGTCCACTCCCTCCAGCCCAGGTCTTGCATGTGTCTCATGTTCACAGTTTCCATTTAAAAACCTGCAGCAAATGTTTTGGTGTGTCAGTGGTTTATTTGCAAGCCTGCAGAGCAGGAGGCTCTGTGCACAGCAAGCTTGTGTGAAGGCATAACACAGGCCTGTGAAGGCAAAGCAACTGACGCACCTCAGAGCAAGCGCCGTCACCTACGGCAACCAGTTTATATAGACTGTTTGGAGCTCCTGGCTGCGATCCGGAGGCTACCATTTGTATTTAAGTTGTGAGTTCTGCAAATAAAGACATTTAAGTTTAACTTTCCTTGGGTCACTGCCTCATTACTGCAGTGTGAACACCGCCGCACTACACTATAGTTTCATATCCGTCTATATATTTTAACTTTTGGATAGTATTCAGACTACGGATCTAGCTGAATTTTATTGCGTGATGTCTAGAACATATAGTTCCAAGCAGGATTGCTTGCAGACAGTGATTTCTAAAATCAAGGTGGCAGATAGATGCTGACCGGTTATTCTTTTCTATAAGGTAAGTTATAGGTGCCATGAGAGGAGTGAAAAGAAGGCTGAAACAATGTGAACAACCTCAAGTGATAAGAATTACAAATAGCTATTGGTCTCTATTAAAAGATTTTAAAATGAGTATCATCAGTTGATTCGGAATATGTTTACATTTTCCTCTTAAAAAAATATTTGACTGATCTTTTTCCTGAATTTGACAAAATAAATGATTTCAAAGATGTGCTAGCATAGTGAGCTACGTATATATTGTTTAATATGTCTGAAAAAATAAATATAGTATGTCCATGACTTTCACCATAGGGAAGGGGGAGGATATAAATTTGTTTCAGAAAAAATTGGCCTTATTGTCCATGACTTTCAATTAGATACCAGTGTTACAGTTTCTAGTGCAGTTTACATAATGAAAGCTCATCTTTGATAGGTATGGCATATAAGGTAATTTACTATATTGTTTATATATTTTTTATTGTTATTGTCAATTTTTAATTTTTTAAAATAATTCATAGGCTATTTTAAAAACTTCTATATATTTTCATTATTAGGTTTATGTTATCGATTTCCCACATGAGGCTCCTATTGTAATGTATAAGAAAATTCATCAGGAAATCCAATACTGTATACTTGTTTATAGCCATTGACTGACCAGCCTTTAAAGTTACAATTGTATCACCGAGCATTTCTATTTCTTCTGAAGTGGTGTTGGGTGTAATTCAGGCTTTGAAGTATCTTTGACTTTTTTTTGCACACTACATACATTATTGTTCTCCAATTTTCTCCTGATATCATCCTAATAAATTGCCTCATATTGTCAACATGAATTCCTGTATTTGCTTTTTTGCTAGACTAGGAAGAATCAAGCTCTTATTATTTCTAAAGGCTTTCTCGTGAAGATACAAAATCATTCAATGCGTATTGGTAACGGCATCTCTCTAGAACATGATGTAGCAAAATATAAGTCAATGTAAAATCCAACTTTCACTTAAAGAGATGAAAGAGAAAAATCATTCAGTCCCGTAGCTTTATAGTATATGACGAAGTCATGGCGCAAATCCTTCTTGTTCTAAAACTGTGCAATTAACATATAATTCTGTACAAATTTTAGTTCCTCCAGTTATGTAGAGCTAGCATACTAAACATTTCCTATACCCTGCAGGGCTAGAAATCTTATTTTAACAGTCCCTAATTGGATTTTGTCACATCAGATATTTGTTCCAGTTATGTTCATATATTTCTTACCCCTTTAGGCTGCAAATTGTCCCACTCTACCGCAAAAGATGCTTCTCTCAATCATCCCCCCCCACACCTTGCCAGTAGCATTGTTTTTTCAAATTTCAGAAATACTAAAAAAAGGCATGTTGCTGTCAGAAGCAGGTAGAATTTTTATGGTAAGAAATGGGGAATGGGGTGTATTCAGTGTGGGACTGGAGCGCCACAGGCCTGCCAGTACCATCGATTCTTGGGGCCAACTGTTCAGCTACATGCAAATATTGCGTTACCCTCATTCACAAATTGATAGAATAATAAGATAGGTACTTTGCTAAATAAATGATGAGATGCTGCCTTTGCCTGGACATAATGAATCAAGAGCATTTTACCAAGTATTTCTCATATAGAGGGGGACCCACCAGGGGATTCACCTGTTCCCCAATGGGCCAGTCCAAGCCTGGGTATAGTGTTCTGCTGAAGAGAGTGAAAAAGTAATACCAGGGTAGAGGAGATTTAAATGCTAGTCAGTATTTCTAACTAGCTAGTGCAGTATTGTTCACATGGCAATCTGAAAAGATTCAAGGAAGTTGGTAGAACGTTTTATGATGGTTTAGTTGTATGTAAAGAAACAACCTTAGAGAAGACATCAGCTATGAATCAATGTATTTAATTTATTCTTTCTTTAGTTTATTCTTTCTTTAGTTTATTCTTTCCTTTACAGACTGTGTGACAGTCTCTGTATGTTGGTTTTATATATGCATTATAGGGGCAATGCAATATAACAGACTCTTTTTGGCATTATTTTCATGATAACCAAAGTTATATTGCAATCTAAACAAATACCTGTTATGTCTTCATAGCCCAATCCATAAAAATGATTAATCCCTTAATTGTCAGTTCCGTTTGATTAACAGCCAAGTTAATGATCAAGTGGATTTTTTTTCAGTTATTCATAGTAACATAGTAACGTTGGTTGAATAAAGACCTAGGACCATCAAGTTAAACCTTTCTCACCCAATTGTACTCGCTAAACAGACACTACACTAACTTACTACCTTACTGGGTCTAGGCCTCACAAATGTATTATTACCAGTTTATAATATTTTAATTTGTTTTATTTTTGTATTACACTTATGATTCTAATAATGGTATTAGTAAAATCCCTATACCTAAATCTGTTGATCCAGAAGAAGGCAAAAACCCCAGGACACATTCAGCCAATTTGCATCACGGGGAAAAATTCCTTCTTGACCTCGAGAAAAGGCGATCAGTTCAAGAACCCTGGATCAAATGTACTACTATAGGTGTAACATTTGGCCTAATTTAACCGTAACCCACAACGTTACCTGTATCGAGGAAATCATCCAGCCCTTTTTTGAAAGCTGTCATAGTGTCTGCTTTTACTACCTCTTGTGGTAGGGCATTCCACAGTCTGACTGCTCTGACTGTAAAGAACCCTTTCCTGTTTAGGTGCCGGAATCGCCTTTCTTCCAACCATAATGAGTGCCCCCTGGTCCTTAGTATGGTCTTTGGAAGGAATAAGTCATGTGCCAGTCCTTTGTACTGACCACATATATTTGTACATGTAAGTGAGATCTCCTCTGAGGTGTCGTTTTTCTAAGCTAAGCAAGCTCAATTTTTTCAACCTCTCATCATATGAGATGCCTTCCATCCCTTGTAATAATCTAGTTGCCCGCCTTTGAACTGACTCTAACTTCTGAATATACTTTTTAAAATGTGGAGCCCAAAACTGGATCCCATATTTGAGATGTGGCCTCACCAGGGATTTATAAAGGGGTAACAATATGTTGGGATCACGGGATTTTATTTCTCTTTTTATACATTTTAAAATCGTGTTTGCTTTTGTGGCTGCTGCTTGACATTGAGTACTGCTGCTCAGCTTTCTTGTAACCAGAATACTCAAGTCCTTCTCCTGTTCTGTAGTTCGAGTATACTCCCATTTAATGTGTATGCAGCAATAGGATTACTCCGTCCTAGGTGCATTACTCTACATTTATCTAAATTAAATTTCATCTGCCAAGTGTTTGCCCATTCAGTCATCTTATCCCGATCCTTCTGCAATATTGTAATGTCAAGATCAGATTTTAATATCCTACATAGTTTGGTATCGTCAGCAAAAACTGACACTTTACTCTCAATCTCATCCCCAAGATCATTAATAAAGAGGTTAAAAAGAATCAGTCCTAGCACAGATCCCTGTGGCACCCCATTGCTGACTATGTCCCATTTAGAGAATGTACCATTTATGACGACTCTTTGTTTCCTATCATTTAGCCAATACCTTACCCATCTACATATAGTTCCCCCAAGTCCTTACTTCTGTAGCTTCAGTATAAGGCTGTTATGTGGTACAGGGTCAAATGCCTTTGCTAAGTCCAGATAAATCACATCAGCCACATTACCAACATCCAGATTTGCACTTACCTCCTCATAGAGCCCCAACATGTTGGTTAAACACGACCTATTTTTCATGAATCCATGCTGATTATAATTATATTATTCTCTGTGATATAACTCTGCAGGTCATCTCTTATGATGCCCTCAAAAACTTTGCACACTACTGATGTCAGACTTACTGGATGGTAATTACCTGGATCCACCTTCTTACCTTTCTTAAATATCTGTACCACATTGGCTTTCCTCCAATCCTGTGGCGCTACCCCTGTTACAAGGGAATCTAAGTATACGAAATACCGTGGTTTGTCAATTACTGAGCTCAATTCCCTCAGTATCCGTGGATGAATATCATCTGGGCCAGGGGATTTGTCAATGTTTAATTTGTTCAGACGCAGGCATACTTCTTTTTTTGTTAAACTAGTTATATTAGGTGGTGAACATTGATTTTTGCCCTGTTCAAAGATCCCTGGAACAGACTGTTTGTTGGTGAACACGGATGATAAGTGTCTTTTTAATATCTCAGCCTTTTCTTTGTCCTCTATAATTATCTTGTTGTTGTCGTCTTTTAAGGGACCGATACCATCTGATTTTCTCTTTTTGGCATTGATGTGTGTGTATAAAATTTTTTGGGATTTACTTTAATGTCCCTGCCGATTTGTTGCTCTGTAGGTAATTTTGCTAGCTTGATTTCCTTTTTATATTTCTTATTTAGGTCTTTATACTTCTGAAATGCTATTTCTGTATTCTCGGCCTTCAAGATTTTGAATGCCCTTTGTTTTTGTCTTATTAAACTTTGTACTGTCTTATTTATACATAATGGTTTCTTTTTATTCCTGGACATTTTATTGACAGAGGGTATAAATTTTCTTCCGGATTCTAGTAGTGTTTCTTTAAACATGCTCCATTTACGTTTGGTATCCCCAGTTTCCATGACATGACCCCAGTCTACACGATTAAACTGTTCCCTTAATTTGTTGAAATCAGCTTTCTTAAAGTTCCAGGTTTTCGCATTTCTTTTTTGAAATGTTTTATTGAATATTACATTGAAACTTGCCATATTATTGTCACTGTTTCCCAAATGCTCCTGGATTTGTAGATCTGAAATTGTATCTGGTCTATCTGACAGCACCAGATCCAGCAGATTACCTCCCCTGGTTGGTTCATCTACCTGCTGAGAGAGTAATTGTCCTGAACCGTGGATAAGAACTTATAGCTTTTAGCACAACTCATTCTCACATTCAAAAATCATAACTTTTTTTGGCTTATTTTTTGCAAGTAAACAAAACTGGAATAGTGCATGAAAATAATAAAGGGTACATAGTTAACACAATTTTGATAAAAAAAATACAAAAGCCATCCCACCACTTCACGGTGACCCTAATCGAGATGGTCCTAACCTTGAATATTAAAACATTACAAATTTGTCAAGTGACATGCATGTGGATAAGGACTGAGAAGGACTGAACCCGGATAGTAGACACACAGTCATGGGAAACCACATGAATATAATGTCCAGTTCAAAGAAAAGGCAGGCCGCATCTTTATATGCTCAGGGTGCAAACAAACTGAAAAAAATCCTAAGGAAAGTGATCTGAGACATAAGTTAGTGTGCCTGCAGCATGTAAGTGCGTGTTCACACTGGCAAAAGCAAAGATAGAAACATAATAAGCAAATACCCTGCAGTAAATAAATAAACAGCAATAGTGCACAGGATGAACATGCACTTACAGGCTGCAGGCACACCAACTTTTATCCCAGTTAATTTCCTTAGGGTTTTTTCAGTTTGTTTGCACTCGGTGCATATAAAGGTGCTAGCGAAACTTCTCACGGTGCTAGCGGTGATCTCATTGAGATCACTGCAGTTCATCGGGCAGCTCACACTGAGCTGCCCATGGGAAACACAGTTTCAATGACCTGTGGTAACCTCAATGACATCACCGCAGGTCAGTGAAGCGGTTCCCATGGGCAACTCAGTGTCTTCCTGGATTCATGACTGAGGGGTAGCATCTTGCCAATGCTCATTCATGAAATCCAGATGTCGCAGAGATGGATCACGACGTGGGACCTAGGGTTTTTCATATGAATTATCTTCTCATCAGGCAGGTGAGGAATATGGTTGTTTTTTACTTTGAATTTTTTTTCTAATAAATAGAAAAAAGAGGGACGGGAAGTGTTTATTTCAATAAAGGAGTCTATGTGTGTTTTTTTTATTTACAATTTGACTATGGGGTTAGTAATGGGGACATCTCATAGACGCCTCTCCATTACTAACCCCTGAGCTTGATGTCAGCTAGCAATACAAAGCTGACCTCAACTCCAACCCAATTACCTTACTTGCCACCAAACCTGGGCAAGTGGGAAGAGCAAGGCTAAGCACCAGAATTGGCGTATCTTATTGATGTTCCATTTCTGGGGCCGCTGAAGGCTGATATTATTAGCCTCGGAAGGGGGCCAATATCCATGGCCCTTTCCCTGGCTATTATATCAGCCCACAGCTGTCTGTTTAACCTTTGTTGGTTAGAATTTATAGGGCAACCCTACGTGAATTTTTTTTGGGGTCCCCCTGTAAACTAGCCAGTAAACACTAATCAAACAGCTTTGAGCTGTTATTAAAAACCAGGGAATATTTTGGGATAATGGCCCCTTTCCCTGGATAGTAATATCAGCCTCCAGTGGGCAGCTTTCTCTCTGCTAATTATGAAAAATTGTCAGAAGCCCACACAGTATTTTTAATTTAATTCTTTATTTTACACATAATGTACACTTCGGGTGCTGACTACAACTCCCTTCATTGTCGCCTGGTGTCGCTGATCTCAGGGAGACCAGGTGACAATGATGTGAGCTGCCTTCAGCATCCGGCACCTGGGAATAGCATAAACTTCGCCGCCATTTCTTTTGCACCAGTACATGTCATACTTATGCGGCACATAGACACCACATGTATGAGACACACAGTCGCAGGGACATGGATATCTCCGGTACTGTTTTTTCCCATACCAGAAATATCAGGACATGTGAAAGACCACTAAGGAACTTGAATCAGTGATCATTTCATCACTTGCATATTGCCTTGGAATACATGGTATTTTATAACATTGTTGCCTGCCAGTTATACTGACCGGCAACCTATCATGCCATGTATCTGGTGCAATTTTTCCTTAAAAAAAACTATGTGAGGTCAGCCCTATTTTTAATACCCATCCAAGGGAAAGCAGGCAGGTATGAGCTGGTCTTATTATGCTGAGAAGGGGCTAATATCCATGGACCTTTCCAGCCTATTACCAGCCTATTAATATCAGCCCCCAGTTGTCTGCTTTGCCTTTGCTGGTTATTAAAAATGGGGGACCCTAAAAAAAATATACAGTGGATTATTTTTTTTAATAAATGGGTGAAAGAGGGAAATTGACGGGGAGTGATTTTTACAAATAAAGGATTTTTGTGTGTGTTTATTTCTTAAGATTACTGGATTAGGACCATTTTACAGTACCAAAGTCAGTCTCCTTTGACTTGTATGGGGTTCAGGTCCAGGGTCAAGTACTAGTACCCGAACCGAACTTGGGACAGAACCCAATGAACTCAAACTTTTATGGTCCGCTCATCCCTAGTGAATATGATAAAAGCTTTTTTCAATTTTTGTATGCGAACATGTACATTGGATGTCTTATATATGACATTTTTCTAAACCAATATTATAATCCCATGTGTTCTTGTAAAGCATACCTTAGTTCTGCAGTACAGGCAAAACTGTACATACTTAATAAAAAATGCACTCCATTTACAATGTGCATGATTATTATTGTCTATGGAGTGAAACTAGCAGAGAGCTGCTACAAGGGCAAGCAAGGCATGAAGCCTACAGGCCCTATTTGACTTTGTCAAAATTGAAAAGTGAGCTAGAAGAAGAAACAAGCCAATAACAGAATTTTGTTATCTGAATCTGTCTATGAAGCATAAAATAATACAAATATCGTTAACAATAAGGATTACTGACATACTGTCCAGAGAGGGCATGCTCAATCTTCCAAGGATAAAGTAATTCCTGCTAAGTTTTCTTAAAACAGTTTATTAGGGCTAGGTTCCACCGGATTGCACCCACCTGTGTGAGGTAGCAGTTCATTGGTAAAGGTCGATTAGTAGACTAGACTGTGAGATCAGGTTCCCGGGCATCTAACTAACTCGGTGCAAAGGGGCACTGCTGGTTGAGTTGCAAAGTTGTTCCTCTGCAAATAGGCACTTTGAATAGCACTGCTTTATACAGGTGTAATACATGCATGGAAGGCTCTTCTAAATAGCCATACCAGAATCCAAAATGACCAGTACATAACCTTGCAGAAACCATATTAGTCAATAGTTTCTGCAATAGCATCATGGAGCCATGAAATAGAGTCCATTAATCCTGAGAGTCATATTTGTGCCTGGACCATCATGGGTACCCACAAGTGGGAGATAAATCGCTCGAATTGCAATTTTGTCACAAATCAGACAATATTCTCTTGGAACCAGGCAAGTCTGACAAGTGTGAGGGAGAGAACTGTCTTATTTCTTCCAGCCAAGTCACCACCATAAGGGAAGGTTGAAGGAGCAAGACATAGACCTGCGCTCAGAGTCACTCACGTTATTTGTCAGACTCTTGCCAATAAACTCACACACATAAAAGGCCCACAGCAAGGAGAAGATGACGGGAACACTTTTACCACTCTTGAACATAAGTCCCCTTTACTCTAAATGAAAGTTTAATACTGATCATTAGGTAAAATACTATAGTAGGCATTGACCTTAACCACTAATTTAGGCCAAATATGAATGCAGTAGATGGGATTAAGGAGATGGAATCCTAGCTGTATTAATACACAGGGTCTTGTGAATCATATTTAGCTCATAGTCTATTATATAAAAAATCATAATTAATGGATATATATTATAGAGACTACTTGAAATTAGTACAACCATAAGAAATTTCTATTGCATTTGCTCATAGAGTGTACCATCTTTCGGTGTGGGTGTGCATTCATTTGTGAGTTCTTGCCTTGAACTTCTAATTAGTTAAGAGGACTGAGGGTCAGTTCATGGGTGCAACATTGTTTTGGTGTTAATGGGCTCATAAGTAACGACTAGGTCCTATCTTCTGAGGTATATTATAGATACTGTAAGCCAAAAAATGTGACTGTTGTAACAGATTGCAAGCTTATTTAATATTTAAAAAAAAAATTCTGAAAGATTGATGAGCTGAAGTCTTTTAATTCGAATTTCAGGCTATTCTCACAGTAATTCCTTATATCTTTTACTAAACAGATATAAAAAAACCTGTATTTGTCATTAAATGGTCCTTTTATTCACCGCGATGAGTCAATGAACTAAGATAATGCAGTGGATATATAACACTGCGATAAACTGCAAAATTGTAAATTGAGCTATACTATATATTTAAATGTAACCTATACAGGTGCCAAAAAATAGAGCATCCAATGACTGTGGCTGGTTGTGCAATCCACTATTTAAACTGTTCTCAATTACGTGTTGAATACTCCTGGGGAGAATCAATAGCTTTCCTCTGGACTGACAGAGAACAGAGAGCATAAAATCTCTGTGAAGGAAACTTGGATGCATTCCCAATTGAATAGAGTGAAACGAGAGAGTGGAAGAGACAAGGAAGAGCAAGGTGTGGCATACGCTGTTACAAAGGGGAATCAATGGTCGACAAGAAAAGAAAATAGGGAAATGTTGTGGTGAGTTTATCTGCATAATCTGCAAAATATACCTAATTTACAGCTATATAGAGATAGGAGCATGATATATGTAGTGCACAGAGATAGCAGTGTATCTAAGAACGTATACTTGTCTACTCATTTGTCATTGTGGATGACATTTGCAATGTAAGTTACACATTTTAATCGTCTACATTAGTTCACTTTAATTAAAATCCAAAAAATACTATCCTTTTGCAACCTTTTCAAAATTGAAGGCCAAGTGCATTATAGGAAACGCAGAATGACCCAAAGATTTCTCTAACATATACTTACTGTATTAATATCCAATATCTCATTCCTATCTTCTTCCCTTCACATCAATGTCTTCATTACCATAAGGGATTAAGGATCAAAGATTAATTCCACATTAAGTATCTTGAAGCCAAGAATTGCGCATATAAATGCCATGCCTATTACACTGACAACTGGAGGTTTTGAAGCTTTTATTAAGATGACCATTTTGTGCCAATATCAATAAGTCTTTGTGCTTTATTCTGAATAAAATAATAGAGGCAATAGAGCTGGCAGGTTTCTAGTATTAATTCTCATTACTGGCAACAAGGGGACAAAGAGGACTTGCTTTCTACATATTGAATTGACTTCTTTTAAGGTCACTATTTCTTATTATTAGTAAAGGAAACACCCATTTCCCAATTCATATATTACTAATACACAGAGCTTGATGCGATGGAAATACAAGCCCAAGGGGTAATACATGGCGTTTCTGTTCAGTTTAAACATAAACCTTTTAAGACGCATGCTTTTTTTGTTTCAATATTCTGTGCTTTTTTTTTACATATCTGTTTTTCTATTAGAGAGCCCCCAATTCACAGCACATAGAGAGAGATAAGCAACAAACTTTGAACTCAGCTGCCAAAAGAAGCGGAAAAATACTCCGGTGTTCACTATGAAAGGCCCACTGCCAGACTCCTTTGGCAGTGGCTTAGCTCCAGAGAGAGCACAAAAGGATTGGCTGCTGAAATTCTGGATTCTTCTCCACCCCAATATTATATGTTGGATGATAGTTGGGATGAACCTATGCACTATACATACGTTGGACTGTTAGCCAATCCGACAATATTAGTGGGTTCAAACTAATATGAATAGGAGTCTTGATAGTTTATTAAGGAATACAAAACCTCAGTAATCAATAAAAACTTAACCCCGCTAGTGGTGGATGCAGGCATCTCAGATTGTATCAATTAGCTATGTTTTTGAAGGAATTTGAAGCTCTGCATACGCAAAAGTTCAGACCAAGGGTGTAACTAGATCAAAGTCATTAATTTCCCCTGTTTTTCTCTATCCACTTCAGAACTCCATGACTACTTCATACCATCCACTTCTTGTTTCTGCAGACTGTAACACACAAACAATAATTATATTCCACTTTATGGCCCCATGCAATAAGTATGTCTCCCTTTTAAGCCATACAATAATGATGTCCCTCTTTTAGGCCCCATATAATAACTATGTCTTTGTGCCCCCCATATAATATTAATGTAGCGCCCGAGGGTTCGGCCGCTACAGGGGTATTGCACCTCTGCCAGAGGTGTGGTATTCCACTCCCAGGTAAGGATGGAGTGTGGACCAGGGATCAGTTAGCTGCATACAGCACACACACCCCATTTCCGAGGGACAGCTCAACGGTGCTCCCACTAGACAGAAGTGCAGGCACGACCGACTATGTCCCTGTCTGGAGTGGGGAGGGGGGTGGAACACCCAGTCCTGTAGGGGCAGATAGGGGTTGGTTCCTGAGCGTAGGAAGGAGCCCATTGGTTGCTGGTCACCTGGGCTCATGTTTCTAGAGGG
Source organism: Phyllobates terribilis (assembly GCF_046119375.1). Classification (NCBI taxonomy): domain Eukaryota; kingdom Metazoa; phylum Chordata; class Amphibia; order Anura; family Dendrobatidae; genus Phyllobates; species Phyllobates terribilis. The sequence continues at coordinate 403,759,088 of NW_027362762.1, forward strand.
AGGTATAAAAGGTGGGCACCATCTTAGTTCTGGGTCAGTTCAAGCAGGAGGAGGAGAGAGAGGAGTTCGGCCAGAGAGGGCTGACAGGGAGCTGTGTCTCAGTCTGGGCCCAGCTCCATTAGGCAGGCCTGAGCAGAGGGCCAGAAACAGAAAGGAACAAGAACAGAAAGGAACAGAAACAGAAAGGAACAGCAAAGAAAGAGAGGAAGAAACAGAAGGGCTCAGGAACAAGAAGGTGGAAGGGACCCTAAGAACCAACGAGAATCCAGGGTGAAGGGTCAGACAGAATAAGGGTACCGAATCCCAAGTTGGTGGAGGAGAAACAACCCTCAGCCAAAGACCGGAGGCTGTGACCATTTATTGGTGCAGCACCTCATCAAACCTGCTAGGAAGGCACCATATAGGACAGCGGAGGACGGGGCCCACGTGTAACCGCACAAGTCCACGGCAGCTGGACAAAAGTGGGTCACTGGTGAGGCAGGCCAGAGAAAGGACAAAAGGGGGTCTTGAGCCATACTCCTGAGCTGTCTGGGAGTTGACCGAGCCCCTCCCCTGGTGGACGCAGCACGGCTCGGGCAGTCATTCCCTGCAGAAGTGACTTGGATATTAACCATGAGTAAAGACCCTGGAATGCAGTACGTTGTCTGTGTGCATTTTCGCTCCTCCGGCATTACCGGTACTGGGACTCTCACCACCATCACTCCCACCATCCACCACACTGCCCTGGGGCCGCACTCTTCCCGTGGGGAGTGACACCATCCCAGCTGCGTACATCATCGGCCCCAGCGGTCTGCCCTGCAGCGGCGGTTCCTAATAACCGCAATCCACGGGTGGCGTAGGCGGAAATTATCTAAAACATCTAAAAGACTGCCACTGGTCTGACCACCCTGAGCCACGGGACCGGGTCGCCACTACTGCCCCCATCGTCTCCCTATTGCCCGGTTCCGAGTGCCCCACGGCAAAGGGGGCGAGTCAGCTTTGGCGTAGTCGGCAGTATTTCGTGCCCGCTAACAACGGGTACTGCGCGCCTGAAAAGAGACTGTTTCGTTGTACTAAAGATGACGCCCGCCCCAGAAGAACGAGCGCCAAAATGTGCGCGCCAAAGACCACAGGAGGCCGCCTCCCATCGTGGGCCGGGTCCCAGAATGGCGCCAAAGAGGAAGCCCGCCCCCAACAACCATGAGCACGGCGGTAGAAATGTCCGTCAACGTGGGGGGGGCTGCCCCTGAGAGTGATTGTCAGCAGAATGCCCCAGGACCACCCCCCATGGGGGCGGAAAGAGAAGAAAACTGCGGGGCAGGGGGTGGTCTGGATCAGTCTGGCCAGGCCGCACCCGGAGATGGAGAAAGGAACAAGCTCCAGCACTTTGGCAAAGGGCCTGCTGCAAGCCACACCACCATGCAGCCTCAGAGAGCTGCTAGCCCATCTCCCCAAGGAGGACCCCGAGTATGCGCGGGCGGCGCTGGAGGAGCTGGACCGGAGGATGGTCCGGGCGCAGCAGGACGTGATAGCCGGGTGGAAAGAAGAAGTGGCTCGGCGGGCTGTGACCCTGCAGCAGGAGGCTCCGTCGACGTCCAGGAGCACACCAGCCACTGAGGGCAGTGAAGACGGAGCAGAGGCTGACGACGACGCCGCGGAGGAGGCCGCGACAGCAGAGGCAGGTAACGGAGACGCCCCTACCCCGAACCCTGGGGCCGCCGACCTGCCCCTGCACCCTGTTGTGGAGCCCAACGCACCTGGACTCGCCGTCGACACCGTGCCACCACCGCCATCAACCGGCCCCCAGGCCGTCGACGCTGCCAATGAGCCCCGCCCCACGCCGTGCCCTCTGACCCCGGGCGTGCTCAGTAAACCACCACCGCAGGCCCGGCCGCAAGGCCTAGCGCCCCCGGGTGCTGCTGCCCTGACGGAACCCCCTGCACCTGCTGTACCACCCCTGGGAGCAACTAGGAAACGACCAGCGCGGGCCTGGTCGCAAGGCCGCGTGCCCCCGGGCACCGCCAACCCGCTCATGCCCCCTGCCTCTGCAGTACCACCACTGGGCGCAGATCTCTTCGCCCAACATACCAGTCCGGATGGGCTTCCTTTCATCTGGCCTCCCGAGTATGTCAACCCCCGCTTTCGGAGGAGCCCGCCCGCGGAGGTTGGAGTACCATCTGAGCCCCTCATCCCTGCTCCGGCGCCTCAGGAAACCCCCCAGCTACCGTTGGAGGATGCCCAGTTTGAATGGGACCCCACTGGGGAGGACCTAATGGGGTTCACAAAGGAAACGCGGGCAGACGCCGCCAACAGCTGGAGATGTTTGAGAGGGAGCAGCGAGAGCGGCGCGTGAAACAATAGAAGCTGCAGGTCCGGAGCGCGGAGCAGAAAATGAAGGCCCGGCGAGATCCCCGAACTGCCCGCAGTCCTCGGAACTGGTGTGAAGTTCCAGATGGAGCGCGGCTGGGGTTTCATCCGAGACCCTGAGACCATCAGCGACGTGTTCGTGACGAGGAGGGATGTGGAGAGCCACCTGCCGGAAGGTCATCGAGGGCGGGACCTATTTCCAGGGGATGTGGTGTCTTACACCCGGCACCAAGGCGTGAAGGGATGGTACGCCCTCCACGTCCACAGAGTAGTAGAGGAGGAGGAACAGCACTACTCGGACTCTGAGTACCAAGAGGGCCCGGACGGGCCTGAAGATTATGAGGAGCAAGGAGCGGCTGGAGGGTATCACTACCAGTAAACAGTAGCATACCAGTGTAAATAGTTACCCGTCTGGGTACAAAGGAACTGTTTGGGACTGTTTCCAGAATAAAGTGTGGTCCCTGTTGGGACTGATAAAGGACTGTGTGACTGTTGCCCTATCCCCTAAGTAACCTGGCTGAGGACTGAGAGCAGCCATCCCTCTTCCCTTTAACAGGCTGAGGACTGTGAGCAGCCACCCCTCCCCTTTCAACCGGCCGAGGACTGGGAACGGCCAATCCCCTGTAAATAGTTGCGCTTCCTAAAGCGCCCCCTACTGGTTTTATAAAAAGACTGCAACGTCTACCTCAAGACAAATTTACTGGACTGTTGCACCTTTAAGAAGAAAGAACACCTGGTCGCAAGTTGCACTGCGGCCATGACCCAAGAATCCAAGAATGTGCTTTACTTAAAAATGTTTTACATGAGAAAGTTTTATATGCTGCTAGGTGATAATGCAAATGTTTTACGAGATGTTTTATACAAAAGAGTTCCGGAAGTACTGAAAATGTTTCTATAATGTCTAGTGAAAAGAAAAGTGTGTCCCATAAAGGGAATTGAACAATGTCGTCCGTTTCTGATGTAGAAGGTTATTGAAAAAGTTTGCATGTCCTGTAATTATCTGTTTTTGCTCTTTTCCAGCCCGAGGACGTGCTGTGGTTTACCAGGGGGGAATGTAGCGCCCCGAAGTTTCGGCCGCTACAGGGGTATTGCACCTCTGCCAGAGGTGTGGTATTCCACTCCCAGGTAAGGATGGAGTGTGGACCAGGGCTCAGTTAGCTGCATACAGCACACACACCCCATTTCCGAGGGACAGCTCAACGGTGCTCCCACTAGACAGAAGTGCAGGCACGACCGACTATGTCCCTGTCTGGAGTGGGGAGGGGGGTGGAACACCCAGTGCTGTAGGGGCAGATAGGGGTTGGTTCCTGAGCGTAGGAAGGAGCCCATTGGTTGATGGTCACCTGGGCTCATGTTTCTAGAGGGAGGTATAAAAGGTGGGCACCATCTTAGTTCTGGGTCAGTTCAAGCAGGAGGAGGAGAGAGAGGAGTTCGGCCAGAGAGGGCTGACAGGGAGCTGTGGCTCAGTCTGGGCCCAGCTCCATGAGGCAGGCCTGAGGAGAGGGCCAGGAACAGAAAGGAACAAGAACAGAAAGGAACAGAAACAGAAAGGAACAGCAAAGAAAGAGAGGAAGAAACAGAAGGGCTCAGGAACAAGAAGGTGGAAGGGACCCTAAGAACACACGAGAATCCAGGGTGAAGGGTCAGGCAGATTAAGGGTACCGGATCCCAAGTTGGTGGAGGAGAAACAACCCTCAGCCAAAGACCGGAGGCTGTGACCATTTATTGGTGCAGCACCTCATCAAACCTGCTAGGAAGGCACCATATAGGACAGCGGAGGACGGGGCCCACGTTTAACCGCGCAAGTCTGCGGCAGCTGGACAAAAATGGGTCACTGGTGAGGCAGGCCAGAGAAAGGACAAAAGGGGGTCTTGAGCCATACTCCTGAACTGTCTGGGAGTTGACCGAGCCCCTCACTTGGTGGACGCAGCACTGCTCGGGCAGTCATTCCCTGCAGAAGTGACTTGGATATTAACCGTGAGTAAAGACCCTGGACTGCAGTACGTTGTCTGTGTGCTTTTTCGCTCCTCCGGCATTACCGGTACTGGGACTCTCACCACCATCACTCCCACCATCCACCACACTGCCCTGGGGCCGCACTCTTCCCGTGGGGAGTCACACCATCCCAGCTGCGTACATCATCGGCCCCAGCGGTCTGCCCTGCAGCGGCGGTTCCTAATAACCGCAATCCACGGGTGGCGTAGTCGGACATTATCTAAAACATCTAAAAGACTGCCACTGGTCTGACCACCCTGAGCCACGGGACCGGGTCGCCACTACTACCCCCATTGTCTCCCTATTGCCCGGTTCCGAGTGCCCCACGGCCCAGGGGGCGAGTCATTTACAGTGCCTTGAAAAAGTATTCATACCCTGTGAACTTTTCCGCATCATTATCATTATCATCATTTACGATCATTATGCTCCTGTTTCAAACCTCTATAAAGCCATATTAAGAAGATTCAAAAAGGAAAGAAAGAAGACAAGCGCACATAGCGTGACACTGCGTAATACGTTAGGTGTAGGGGGTGAGATATTGCTGACCTGGTGGAGTTGTGATTGTCACAACTCCAATAAAAGCCTGTGTTAAAATTAGCCACTGCAGTGGGGCCAGTAGGTAGAAGATCCCTTTCTTCTGCATACAATTAATATAGGTTAGCGGATAGGCATTTTGAGATGACCGCGCTGCTGGGGATGATGAGAGTTCTATACTCCAGGGTAGACTCACCACACAAAGTGGTGTGAGCAAGTCCTATGTCCAAAGAAGATCAGCATTTTTTCATACTCAAAATAAAAACAGACACAAAAAAACAACATTCTCTTGTCCTGTGTGATAGTAAATCACATATTAGAGCCTTTCTCTTGTCCTAGAAGTAGATCACACGTTAGTGCATATTTCTATTGATATGGAAAAGACAAAAAACAAAGTATCTTACCTCTTTTATTTCAAAATCTACAAGAATTTTCTTAAATTGTACCCACTAGTGATGAGCGAGCATGCTCGCTACTGCTCGGTACTCGCCTGAGCATCTGACTGCTCGAGATGCTCGGCGCTCGCCGAGTGTTTCCGGGTTGCTCGGGCAGGAACTCGGGTCCCCTCCCTGCATGTTTGGCGCTCTTTAGAGAGCCAATAAACATGCAGGGATTGCCTGCCATGCACTGTAATGCCGTAGCCATGTTGGTTGTGGCATTACAGTGATTGGCTGGCCGCACAGCGTCATCAGGTCTATATCAGACCTGGTGCCGCCATGCTCGTCACAGTCACTCCGGATCAGACAGTGTAGGGAGAGGTGCTGCTGCGTCAGGGAGAGATTTGATTGTGTGTTAGGTAGTGTAGGGAGAAAAACCGTACATTACACATATCCATCTTAACAAACAGTCCTTCTGAGGACTAATCCATCTGCAGAAATATCAGGCAGCCAGGGTGTATAGGCAGGCAGTGTATATAGCAGACTGCAATGCATATAGCACAAGAGGCTCCATTCCAATTCTGCCTTCTGCTGCTGTTAGATATTTCTATACAAAGGCCCAGGTTTCAGGGGCCAGGAATACTTTTCTTTGGATCTTATCCCTCATTATTTGCTTAAAAAGCAATCCAAAGAACACCGTTTTTCTGCGCCATTTGCTTGTTGGCACTGCAGAATACAGCCAGGTCCTTTCCATATTACAGCGCTAGAAATCCAGCTATTTAAAACTGTGTTTTCTCCGTCACACAGATCACATATACGTTGTCAGAAAATACTGCCATTTCTGGCCTCCATTAAAAATTCCCTTTAGTGTGTCATTGAAGCAATTCACACCAGTTTGCTGTTCAAACTACTTATCAAAAGGGGAAAGGGGGAAAGGAAAAGATGTGGATATATACTAATTTAAAATTCATATACTTTATTAAATTTATTAAAATAGTATGAGTACAAATCACTCATGCATCAACAGATGCATTTAAGGTAACCATCCTATTTTTCAAGGACGGTACCCACTAATAAATCTGGCTGAATGAGGTGTTGGATAATTATGAAACGCTATAGTCCAGTCCCTAAATTATTGGGCTGTAGCTGTATATTGTACATGGAATTCCCCATAGGTAGATATTGCCTTAATGTTTATATCATAGCAATGGCACAGCTCACAGGTGAGGCATACAGTAATTAGGCTTGAGCCACTATTAATCCTCACCCCAACTGGATAACTTTATGGTTAGAATGATAAATAGGGTGCTTGGTGATACAATAACAGACTCCAATTATAGGTGTACTACTGTGCCTATTATATGTCAGTCTGCTAAACCCACACGACTAATCGCCGCCGGCACAAGGTGTGCACCTGACTGCCAAGCGCCAAGTGGTAGGTGGTGTTATATATTGGTGAGGAGTAATCCGTTATGCCGGACAATTCCTTGCAACTATGAACCCGCTGCCTACATACGTAGTCGCTTTGTAAATGTTTTTCCCAGCAATATGCGCTCCTGAAGGATGATGATGGAACTTGATATTCGGATTCAAAGATAATTTTTATTTCAAACTAAAATACAACCAGTTTCGACTTCTTTGAGTCTTCCTCAGGTATAATATCATGCATATAAACAGATCTATCTACACACATTTTATAGCAGATATCCCTGCTTGTCATTTTGGGTGGGGACTGAAAGATCTGTTTTTCAGACACACCCAGATACTCAGATATGCAGGATTTTGCACTCTGAGGAATCTGACAAAACCCATATGCTAAATAACTTTCATACAGTTTTTTTCCATAAAAAATTTTTTTGCACAACAAATTTTTTTCACACAGAAAGTATTTTCTTTTCTAAAAACACTAGAAATATAATTTTATCATATATAAAATATCTTTTAAAATGTTAGTAAACATACTAAAAGTGTGATTGTTTTCTTTTTTATTATTTTTTTACAAAATTGTATTTGAAATGGCTATAATATGAAGAAAGAAAGGGTTTTAAATTTTGTCATAATGTACATGTTTGCAGGATTTTACATTTCTGTATTAAATCACACTTTTAGTATGTTTAATAACATTTTAAAATACATTTTATATATGGTAAAATTATATTTATACACCCACATCTTCTTGCCTGACCTTCCTGTCCCAATTTCTAGGGGACTGCAGCACACCACTATTGAACCCAGAGCAGTGTCAAAAGGTTGTTGGTTGGATAGCGGATAATGCTTCCAGTCACTTAGCCACCACCACCACCATCCTGTCTTCCACACGGTCAAGTCTCAGTAGCCGAGAGTCTGGACTGCATATTCCTCACCCTGATCCTCCTTCCTCCCACAATGCTGAGTACCCAGAGACAACTGATCCCACACTTGGACACTCTGAAGAGCTGTTCACTTTTCCATTTATAGATTCGGGCCTCTCGCCCAGTCCACTTGAAGCGGGGCAAGAGGAGATCGCGTGCAGCGATGCCAAAATATTTGAGCAGCCACGGTCACACAAAGGCGACGGTGGGAAAGTGTCACAAGAGATGGACGATGATGAGACACAATTGCCAGAAAGTCAGGAGGAGGACCAGGGAGTGGAAGTGGAAGACGAGGTGGTGGATGATATAGTAACTGACCCAGCCTGACAGGAGGACATGCAGAGCGAGGACAGCAGCACACAGGGGTAGGGAGTAAGAGCACCCCAACAGGCAGGAAGAAGCAGTGTGGTGGCCGCTGACAAAAGGCAGGCAACCATTCCCCATAACACCAACACGAAGGAAGTTTCCAGTACAACTGTTAGGTCTTCCCGAGCCTGGTTGTTTTTTAAAGACTCTGCCAATAACCCCAAAAAGGTCATTTGCACCACCTGCCAGGCCAGCATCAGCAGGGGTGGCAAAACGACCAGCCTGACCACCACCAGCCTGATCAGGCAAATGGCAGCAAAGCACCTGACTTTGTGGGCAGAACCCCAGGGTCCAGGAACAGTGTCTGCGGGTGGCACAATTGCTTCTTCCGCTGTTGTTCATGCAAGCCAATCCCCTGTCCATGGTGTATGCGAAGATGCCTCCTGCCCTGCACCTGTCCGTGTCCTTGTCCCAGCGCAGCGTTCAGTTGTCCATACCCCAGTCCTTGGAACGCAAGCACAAATATGCAGCCAACGCCCCACAGGCCACACTACTAAATTCTCACATTTCACGACTGCTTGCGCTCAAAATGTTGCCTTTTCGGCTCGTGGAGACGGAAGCATTCCGCAACCTGATGGCAGCGGCCATCCCTCGGTACTCGGTCGCCGCATTACACAAGCACGTGTTCCAAAACATTAGCCGTGCTCTCAACAACACAGTTACCGGTAAAGTCCACCTAACCATGGACATGCGGGCAAGTGCTTGTCGGCAGGACCGGAACATCTTGCTGATCGCACACTGGGTTAACATAGTGGAAGTCGGGACACAGTCGGACCTTGGGACGGAACACGTCCTCCCGACACCAAGTATTGCGGGCCCTTGGTCAATCAAGGTTGCCCCCATGGTCTACAGCGCCTGCGCCTCATCCTCCTCAGCCTCCTCCTCCTCTTCAGCCTCCATCTCCGAAATGACCACATCAGTCACAAGCTGGAAGCACTGCAGCACTGCCTCGGCCAAGCAGCAACAGGCTGTGCTGAAGCTAATATGCTTAGCTGAAAAACAGCACAATGCTGAAGAGTTGTGGACAGCTCTGAAAGAGCAGGCAGATCTGTGGCTCACACCGCTGAACCTACAGCCAGGCATGGTCGTGTGTGACAATGGTCGAAACCTGGTGGCGGCTCTGAGGCGAGGCGAGCTCACACACGTACCATGCCTGGCCCATGTGCTTAACCTTGTGGTTCAGCGGTTTCTCAAATCTTACCCGGAGCTGCCGGATCTGCTTGTTAAAGTACGCCGCCTGTGTGCCCATTTTAGAAAGTCATCTACAGCTTCCGCCGCCCTTGCAGTGTTTCAGCAGCATTTGCAGCTTCTGGCTCACAGACTGGGGTGTGATGTCCCCACGCATTGGAACTCTACACTGCAGTTGTTGGGAAGGCTTTGTGAGCAGAAGAGGGCAGTTGTTGAGTATCCGCATCAACAAGGTCATCGGTATTCAGTTCAGACTCCACACATAAGACCTCAGGAGTGGACATGGATGTCAGACATATGTACAATCTTCCAAAACTTTGAGGACTCCATCAAGATGGTGAGCAGTGATGACTCCATAATTAGCGACACCATCCCGCTTCTTTGTCTTCTGAAACGCTCTCTGCTCACAATCAAAGAGGATGCATTGCAGATGGAGCACGATGAGATGGATCAAGGAACCATACAGGATGATTACACACAGCCAAGCCTCATCTCATCCCAATGTGGATTGGGTGACAATGAGGAAGAGGAGGAGGAAGGACAGGAGCTAGTTTCATGTACTATAGATGGTACTACCTGCACAACTGTTATACCGTCTGTTCAGCGTGGATGGCCAGAGAACAGAGAGAAGGAGGAGGAGGAGCACATGGTCAGTCATCCTCTTGGTGAGGACACGGAAGTCTTGCCTGTTAGTAGTCTGGCACGCATGGCTGAGTTTATGTTACGCTGCCTTTCCCATAATCCTCGTGTTCTCAAAATTTTGGGTGACAGTCATTACTGGTTGGTGACACTTCTAGACCCACGCTACAAGGAGAACTTTCTATCTCTTATTCCTGAGGCGGACAGGTCTACAAAAATGGGGCAGTACCAGAAGGCCCTTGTTGCGGAACTATTAAAGAAATTCCCATCGGAAAACGATTGCGGCAGAGGGCACACTACGTTGGACAACCAAGAAGTACAGGCGAGAGAGACACAACTTCAATCCAGCAGAGGCAGGGGAACACTGTCAAAGTTATGGGAGAGTTTTCTCAGACCCTCCCATCGCACAGGCCCTGAGGCGCGGGGTACTCTCACAAGGAGTGCAAAGTTTGCGAAGATGCTGAGGGAGTACCTTGCCGACCGTACCAGCATCCTCCGTGATTCCTCTGTGCCTTATAATTATTGGGTATACAAGCTGGATACGTGGAATGAACTGGCTTTCTATGCCTTGGAGGTCCTGGCCGGCCCTGCCGCCATCGTTTTATCAGAGCGGGTTTTTAGTGTTGCTGGTGGAATTATAACAGATAAGCGCATCCACCTGTCAACTGAAAATGCTGACAGACTGACTCTTATAAAAATGAACAAGGGCTGGATTGGGCCAGACTTCTCAACACCACCGAATGATAGCAGCGTAACATAAACTCAAATTCAGTGTCTTTTCTTGGGAGGTGTATTCCCATGTACCTTTTCACACCCACACATGGGTATACGCTTCCTGATTTTGGCTATTTGCTCTTGTTCTCCTCCTTCTCCTCATCCTCCACCACCATATCACCAGGGTGACCGTGGTCCGTGATGCAACACTCACATAATTTTTTTAAAGGGTGTTTATGATGCCCGTATAAATTATTTTTTATACAGTATGTTCATGTATACCCCCCAGGGGTAAATGCTTGTCAGCCCATACACTTAGTGCATGGGCATTACAAGTATAGGAGGCCTGCTCCTTTCTAATGAGAACATTTTTTTATGAGGCCCTCCTCAACGTTTCTTTCAAGGGGCATTGAAGTGCCTCCAAATTTTTGGCAGCCCTTGCATTCACTGCATAGGCCAACACAATGGGAGACTCTCTCCTTTCTAATGTGAATTTGTCATTACTGTGGCCCTGCTCTATGTGTCTTTAAATTCTTAGTGGGATTTTTCCTAAAATTGGTCAGCAGTTGGACTCACTGCATACCCTATATCTGTATAGCAGACCCTCTCCTATCTAATGGGAACATGTTGTACTTGTTACTGTGGCCCTGCTCTGTGTGTCTTTAAATTCTTAGTGGGGTTTTTCCTAAAATTAGTCAGCCGTTGGACTCACTGCATACCTTATAACTGTATAGCAGACCCCCTCCTTTCTAATGGGAGCATGTCGTACCTTGTTACTGTGACCCTGCTCTATGTGTCTTTAAATCCTTAGTGGGGTTTTGCCTAAAATTGGTCAGCCTTTGGACTCACTGCATACCCTATAACTGTATAGCAGACCCTCTCCTTTCTAATGGGAACATGTCAAACTTGTTACTGTAGCCCTGCTCCGTGTGTCTTTAAATTCTTAGTGGGGTTTTTCCTAAAATTGGTCAGCCGTTGGACTCACTGCATACCCTATAACTGTATAGCAGACCCTCTCCTTTCTAATTGGAACATGTCGTACCTTGTTACTGTGACCCTGCTCTATGTGTCTTTAAATTCTTAGTGTGGTTTTTCCTAAAATTGGTCAGCCGTTGGACTCACTGCATACCCTATGGCTGTGTGCACACGATGCGTTTTTAATGCGTTTCCGTGGCGTTTTTGCAGCTGCGGAAACGCATTAAAAACGCATGGTAATGGGGCAGCAATGTTCCCCAATGGAAATCCACATGTGCTGTGCCCATGCTACGGATTTTTCCGCAGCGTTTATGCTGCGCTCAAAAATCCACAGTATGTCCATTAATTTTGCGGAAGTGCGGCGTTTTCGCCGCCATTGACTTTCATTAGAACGCGCCAATACCGCAAGACTGCATTTGTACTTGCGTTATTGGCACGTTCTAATGTGCGGATGGTACTCGAGTGTGGAGAAGATGAGACTCTCCTCCACACCCAGGTACCATAAAAAAGCTGTAAAAGCAAGAATAAAATAAAAAATAAATGTATACTTACCTTCTGTCGGCCCGCGCACCGCTCCTGCTTGGTTCCCGGCACTTAGCAGTGAGTTGAAGGACCTGCGCTGACGTCAGAGTCATGTGACGGGTCACGTGCCGCTGACGTCGGCAGGTCTTTCAATTCACTGTTGCCGGCAAGGGAGAACGGAGTGAGCGGGACACCAGGGGCTATCGGAGGGTAAGTATACATTTATTTTTTTATTTTTACCACTCTCTCGTGTCACACTATATAAATCCATGCTGTTTGCATGGATTTATATAGTGTGACCTAGTTGTCACAAGCACTTTCCAAGCGATGCTAATGGCTTGGGAAGCGCTTGTCAATCCGCATGCGGAAATGTCAGTGGGACCGCTTCATTTCCGCATGTCCCTGGCAGGAAAACGCATGCACAATCCGCATGCGTTTTTTTCTGCCAGGGAGATGCAGAAACGCTCAGGAAAAATTCCTGAGCATTTCTGCATCGTGTGCACATAGCCTTAAACTATATAGCAGACCCTCTCCTTTCTAATGGGAACATGTCGTACTTGTTACTGTGGCCCTGCTCTGTGTGTCTTTAAATTCTTAGTGGGGTTTTTCCTAAAATTGGTCAGCCTTTGGACTCACTGCATACCCTATAACTGTATAGCAGACCCTCTCCTTTCTAATGGGAACATGTCATACTTGTTACTGTGGCCCTGCTCCGTGTGTCTTTAAATTCTTAGTGTGGTTTTTCCTAAAATTGGTCAGCCGTTGGACTCACTGCATACCCTATAACTGTATAGCAAACCCTCTCCTTTCTAATGGGAACATGTCGTACTTGTTACTGTGGCCCTGCTCTGTGTGTCTTTAAATTCTTAGCGGGGTTTTTCCTAAAATTGGTCAGCCGTTGGACTCACTGCATACCCTATAACTGTATAGCAGACACTCTCCTTTCTAATGGGAACACGTCGTACCTGTTACTGTGGCCCTGCACTGTGTCTTTAAATCCTTAGTGGGGTTTTTCCCAAATTTTGGCAGCCCTTGCAGTCACAGTATGGGCATTACCACTATAGGAGACCCGCTCTTTATAATGGGAACATTTTTTTTTACTGAGACCCTCCTCTATGTCTCTTTAAAGGGGTATTAGGTTACGTCCAAATTTTTGGCAGCCCTTGCAGTCACTGGATATTCAATAACAGTATAGGAGACCCACTTATTAATAATGGGAACAACAAAGCATAGCCGGTAGATGGCTCTCTAACAATAGCGAGAGCCGACTGCTGGCCTTTTAAGAATAATAAGGGCTGTCTGATGGCCCTATAAAAATAGGCTTTATGACTTTCAGAGTCCCTCCATCATAAATAAAACAGGATGTGTCTGATGATGTGTCACACACCACATTGCCAGATAAGGTTGTAAAATCTTAAAATGACATTTCCCGGTGAATGCATTTGTCTTAAAAAAAACGTAAAAAAACCCAAACAATAGGATCTTTCTTTCATAAAAAAAACCAGCGTCACTAATTTAACCTCAATGCAATCACATTATTCAGCTCATGCACCTCCTCCTCCATCTCCGAAATGACTACATCAGTCACAAGCTGACAGCACTGCAGCAATGCCTTTGTCAAGCGGCAACAGGCTGTGCTGAAGATAACATGCTTAATGCTTAATTGACAAACCGCCCAGCGCTGCAGAGTTGTTGAAAGCTGTAACACAGCTGCCTGATCTGTAGCTCTCACCGCTGAACATACAGCCAGGCATGGTCGTGTGTGACAATGGGCGGAACTTGGTGACTGAGAAATGACAGCAGGGGTAGATACGGTTTCCCTCTATGCCAGTCCTTTCACCGAGCTAAAGAATATGGCTGTGGTGAAATACAACTCCCAATGAGAAGCTGTTTCAGATTGAAAAACATTGTGCCCACCAGAGGATTTGATTCTGAGGGCTAACCTTTCTCACCCGCTCAAGAGCCCCATAGCAGCTGCAAAGTTAGCGCTATCATGAACTCTCCTGAGAGAAAAGCCAAGGCACACCAGAGGATTCTCTGGTGGGACCGTCCAACCCTGCCGAGAAGCAGTCCTGACTAAGAAAAGTGTGTGGGAAGGTTCCCGGACACTCTATTTTTACTGAGGAGGAAACACACGCTAACACGGGGAGTACATATAAAGTCCTTGCAGATGTTGTTCTTGCTGGGATTTGAACCCAGGACTGGATCCCAGCGCTGCAAGGCTTCAGTGCAAACCACTGATCCAATGTGCTGCCGTTCACCCTCTAATATCTAACAGGCTGGAGAAACTTGCACCTACTGCCACTCTATCTTCAGCTCCTTTGTGAGAAAATGTATTTGGGCAGCCACTCAGTCTACCAAATAAAGTTCCTGAGAAGGAAATTGGGGATGGCTTCGCTACTGGTACTGGGGGCAGTGCTAATACCATGGCGTCATTCCACAGTTTGCTGGAAATATTCCAGGCTGGTAGGAGGCAAGCAAATTCTCACAGAAAAGTACCAGCAGTAATGTTCAGGCCACATTTCAAGTGCAAGCAGCTTTAGAGGACTTCCTGGGAGAAATGACACGCAGTGTGGGGGGAAGGTTCCCGGACACTCTATGGCTGCTTTTTTAATGTGAATCGGCCATGCTTATGCATGTTATTTCTCAAAACGCATTACAGATCAGGCCATTGTCCAACTCTGTATTCAAGAAATTAAATGTGCAAAGAAAGATGTGTGTGTGTCAAAGCACCACCGACAAGTGCGATTTGATGTTGGACGGGCTGCCATTGCTTCTGCAACAAGCTCAATTACAGGACTTCCTGGGAGAAATGATACGCAGGGTAGATACGGTTTCCCTCTATGCCAGTCCTTTCACCGAGCTAAATACAACTTTTAGCAAAAAAAATTGTGGTCTGGCTCCGTACCGTCCCTGTCCATATTCACCTGTCCATGTGTTTGTGGTTAGGTGGTCCTTCCCTGTAAGTGCACTGGGGAGGGCATGGGTAATGTTGTGGGACTCGTGCTTGTGGAAGGCGGAGGCGATACCGGGAAATATAGTGGCGGCTGGGGACCAAGTATGGACACCCGGCCGCCGCCGGCATGAGGTTGTGAAAAGCTTTCGCCTCCACGAACTTAAAAGGCCATATTTCAAGTGCAAAGAGCTGCCCAGAAATCTGGCAGTTTAGTGTTGCGGCCTGTGGGTAGGTGGGTGTCTGGCTGCATACTTGTACTTGCATTCCAAGTGACAGAAAACTAAGCAGACGGTGGCCTCTCTGGTGGGCCAGTGCAACCCTGCCGAAAAGCAGCCCTTGCTAAGAAAAGTGTGGGGAAAGGTTCCCAGACACTCTATGGCTGCTTTTTTAATGTGGATCGGCCATGCTTATGCATGTTATTTCTCAAAACGCATTACAGGTCAGGCCATTGTCCAACTCTGTATTCAAGAAATGAAATGCGCAAAGAAAGATGTGTGTGTGTCAAAGCACCACCGACAAGTGCGAGTTGATGTTGGACGGACTGCCATTGCTTCTGCAACAAGCTCAATGGCAGTCCTTTCACTGAGCTAAATACAACTCTTAGCAAATAAAAGTTGTGGACTGGCTCCGTACCGTCCCTGGCCACATTCACCTGTCCACGTGTTTGTGGACAGGTCCTTCCCAGTAAGTGCACTGGGGAGGGCACGGGTAATGTTGTGGGACCCGTGCTTGTGGAAGGCGGAGGCGATACCGGGAAATATATTGGTGGCTGGGGACCGAGTATGGACACCCAGGCGCCGCCGGCATGAGGTTATGAAAAGCTTCCGCCTCCACGAGCCTAAAAGGCCACATTTCAAGTGCAAGCAGCTGTCAAAAATTTGGCAGTATAGTATTGCAGCCTGTTCTGCCTGCATACTTGTGCTTTCATTCCAAGGAATGGGGTAGGGACAACTGAACGCTGCAGTGGGACAAGGACGTGGACGGTGATTGTTGCAAGTCTGCAGCGACAGGTGCATGGCGGGAGGCACCTTCGCATGCGCCAAGGATCACGTATGATGGGCATACTTTTAGGCAGTGACCTGGGAGTCAGAGATGCTTCCAGAGGTCTTCCCCATGCTGTTCCCATTTCTTTTCAGCACTGTATGCATGTGTCTGATGATGTGTCACACACCACATGGCCAGATAAGGTTGTAAAATGTTAAAATGACATTTCCTGGTGAATGCATTTGTCTTGGTTGAAAGCAATTCAAAAGTGCAAAACGCATCAAAAACACTACGTGTGAACATAGCCCAAGTTGTGGAGGAGTTTTTTTGGTTTTGGTTATTTATTTTGCCTTATATACAAGTCATTACCATGGAAAGGATGTTCCTTAACATATTTCCCAGGAAAATCAATTTTGGTTTCGTTTTTGTATGTTTTATTGTGAGTCTGTAAAAGTGGCGTAATACTCTGACCACGTTGCTGACAGCAGTGATCTGGGAGTCAGAGATGCTTCCAGGGGTCTTCCCCATGCTGTTCCTGTGACGCTAACAGCCCTCCCTGGGAAATGGGGTACTCGGAGCCGGGTCAGATGTTGGGGAGGCAGTCGTGGCCAGGACCCGTTCCGTGCCCAGGGCCGTCACAATAAAAAGGTTGTAGTGGGCTATCAGGGTTGAGTGGTTGCTATCGACTATGCCACCTGTGGTACCTGGTAAAGGCCACCAGCGCTGCTGCAGTCCTCTGAGGCGGGATGTTGTGGCAGCCGACAATGATACTACTCCCCACAGGCGGAGCAGGGCCTCAGGGCAGAGAAGCGGATGGAGGGAGTGATAGTCAGAAGTTCTGGTGCTGTGCGGTGCGGTGCAGAAATAAAGAGTCCGGAGGCCATAGGGGTTGACTTCCAGGGTTTTTACTCACGGTAGATTCATTTAAAGTGTACCTATTGTCACCAATCGTTGGGGGTCGCCACTGATCAGCAACATGTGTAATGGGGTGCAACATCTAAAAAAAACAAGTTTAAATGATAGATACACTTTAAGTAACTTTTGAAGTCTTTAATTTTGAGAATTGCCTCATATGTCTTGTTTTATGGCGTCACTGTACAGATAATTTACTACTTTAGCTAAACCCTAAATAAAGATTAACTTAATCTGGTACTTACAGAAATGGACATAATTGAATGTAAGTCAAGATGAGCAGGATTGACTTTGAGACAAATTTTTCTTAAATTCGTAGGTTGCCACAAATTGGAACACCCTGTAATTCGATTTATACACAGGCAGTAGACAGTAAATCATGGTGGCGGGTCAAGGAACACCATTTTATGCTTGTAAAATGTAGGGATAGGAGGTCAGAGCACAACGCTCATTCCACCTAGGGATAGAAAAAGGCCTAATCTGATTGTGGTGTACTACTTTCTGTGCTCAAACAGATTAAAAATGGGAGAGCTATTCTCAGTTTGTAAAAAATAATCCAAAAATTTGAGTGATGTATAGGAAGTGCTGGACCTGTATAGTCACTCAGTGTGACTTAATTGACAGATCTGATATATACAGCACATTAATAATACCATTTTGTATTATTTAAACACTGTAAACAAGGAGTCTTTCTCTCTCTCTCAGTATTTTTGTGGAAAATTTGACTAACCCATCGAATTTGAAAAGATCCACTCATCTCTAAATGTAATCATCTCTAAATGATTTGTCCTTGAGATTTTTGCTTTAAACACTCCAAATACAGTACATTAATGGAGCTTGGTTATTGGGCTTTTTTAAGCAAAAAAATATGCTCTGTTGAGGTTAGAAAATATGTTATTGTCCACCATTCTATGAGAACTGTTGACCTCCTGGATTAGAGATGAACACATGTTTTGGAATATTGGTAAATGTATCAGTCTTTTGAAATGATATCTGACATTTTAGTGAATATTGGCAGTAACTCTTTAGACAATCAAAGAACTATTCTGACAATATAACAGAATTGCTTATAGCAGTAGAGGCGATATTGATCTCTGCCATGAGATCTCCTCTCAGTTCTGCTTTTGAAAGCATTAAATCAAAAGCCCTGCAATGTCTTTGTTGTTGTATTGTACGTTTCCACACATTTAAGACTTGACAGCCACTGAAGCACACAAAAGGGTTGGGTTAGTGTCTGCTGCAATAAATGTCTAGTATAGTTATATAATTATGCAGAACTAAATGATCCTTTAGTAAATGGAAGCTAGCTAATAGATTTAATAATAGAAACTAGAAGACAGCTGCAAAAAGGATTTCCAAACTGTCCATCATATTTGTCCACTTACATTGTGGCGTTATCTTCTGTGGTACAATGTAATAAAGAAATGAGCTTCCATTAGGTGATATTTGTATCGTACATCAGTGACTGAATGTGTATTGTATGCCCGATGGGTGAAAAGGCCACCATTAATCTCATTGTCTTGGAATAGAGCAGAATCATGCATGCTCAATCATCTCTACATTCCTGGCTGTGGTTATGTAATTGGAGGAAACGGAGGACACTGTGTGCCCCTTTATAGAGATCAGTAAGGGTCCCCACCAATCTAACGTTTATCACCAATGCTGCGGATATGTCATAAATGCTTTCAGTAGGAATACCCCTTTAATTGTATGCAGAGCTTTTAACTCCTTACCGTCATCTGCCGTACATCTAAGGTGTGTAGCATCGGCGTCTCTGCCCCGTACTAGGCAGAGACGCCGTCCCTCTCACCTCCCCGCTCCTGGCGCGGCGTCCTCCAGCGCTTCTCTCCCCGCTGCTTCCGGCACGCGCTCCTTCCCCGGCAGTGTGCTTAGGGCGCGCGCGCGCTCCCCCTCTCTTAAAGGGACCGCGCGCGCCGTCCTAAGGATTGCCGGAGGACCTCCCATATATAAGGCACCTCCTCCAAAATGGAGGTGCCCGAGCAATGTTGTTGCAAAGCCTTCACTCTGCTTCAGCCCTCAGGTCCCGTTGCCAGTGACCTGCCAGTCACCTGCCTGATTCCTGCCTGTTACCTGCCAGTCATCTGCCAGATTCCTGCTTGATACCTGTCTGATATCCGCTTACCAGCTTGCAAGCCTGCGGTCTGACGGTCTGCTCTCCGACACCTGTCAGTCTGTCTATGGACCAGCCTGCCCGCTCACCTGGGAGCACTCACCTGTTACTTGCCTGCTAGCCTACCTGGAGGCCCTGCCGTCACTTGCCGTGACCACCTGCCTGTCCAGAGACTCTTGTCCGCTCACCTGGGAGCGCTCACCTGCTACCTGCCTGCTAGCCTACCTGGAGGCTCTGCCGTCACTTGCCGTGACCACCTGCCTGTCCAGAGACTCTTGTCCGCTCACCTGGGAGCGTCCACCCGCTACCTGTCTGCTAGTCTACCTGGAGGTTCTGCCGTCACTTGCCGTGACCACCTGCCTGTCCAGAGACTCTCGCCCGCTCACCTGGGAGCGCTCACCAGCCACCAGCCCGCTGCCCTTCTACCCAGAGACTGTCCCTGTCACTTGCCGTGACTACCTGCCCTTCTACTCAGAGACTGTCCCTGTCACTTGCCGTGACTACCTGCCCTTCTACCCAGAGACTGTCCCTGTCACTTGCCGTGTCTACCTGCCCCTCTACCCAGAGACTGTCCCTGTCACTTGCCGTGACTACCTGCCCGTCTTCCCTGGGAGCCACCCGCTTCCTTACAAGGACTGCCCCCTTGTATAGTTGCACAGAGGTTCCACCTCCCAGACCCGTTACAGTTTGCTCGGGCCATGGAACCCGGTGGCCCCCAGATCTCCGATCTGCACCAGGAAGTCTTACATCAGAAAACTCAGCAGGAGGTGGTACTGTCCTATCTACGGTCCGTTAACTCTCGTCTAGGCACATTGTGTGACTTGTCTATGTCTACCTCTGGTCCAGCCGTGCCCATTCCTGCGGTACCGCAATCCAGTCCCTTCATGGTACCCGACTATGGACCTCGGCTTCTGGCACCTCCACGCTTTGCCGGCGAACCTACTTTAGCTCGGGGTTTCATAAACCCGTGCACCCTGCACATTGAGCTATTGGCATACCTGTTCATCTCCGACCGGGCCAAGGTGGCCTTCATCATGTCCCATCTCACTGGAGAGGCACTGGCATGGCTAAATCCCCTGTGGGAGAGAGGGGATCCCCTGGTGTCCGACCTGCCGTCTTTCCTCGCTGCTTTCCGGAAAGTCTTCGATGAACCTGGACGGAAAACCTCTTCTGCCTCCTCTCTGCTACGTCTCCGCCAAGGGAGTCTCACCGTGGGCCAATATGCCATACGATTCCGCACCCTCGCTTCTGAGCTTGCCTGGGAAAATGAGGCTCTGGTGTCCGTCTTCTGGGATGGTCTTTCCGGTCGGATTAAGGACGAGTTAGCTGGTCGGGACATTCCTACCACTCTGGATGACCTGGTGTCACTAGCTACCCGGATTGGCATTCGGTTCCAAGAACGTGCCAAAGAGACTACCTGGGAGAAAGACTTTTCTTGCTCTGCTCCTACTTCCCTGAGACCTGCCTCTCAATCAGTCACTCCGTGGGCGCTCTCGCCTGAACCTATGCAGATCGACCAGACCAAGATGGTCAGATCTCGCCAAGAATCTCGCCGAGCCGAGGGAAGCTGTTTCTATTATGGCAGTATGGAGCACTTCATCCGTTCCTGCCCGGAGAAGCCGGGAAACGCCAGTGTCTAGGACCGCTCGGAGAGGTCGTCCTAGACAAAAGTAAGCCCTCTCCGTCTTTGACTTTACCGGTCTCTATTGCTTGGGGAGAAAACCGTCACTTTGAACTCGCCCACCTGGATTCTGGACCTGCTGGAAACCTCATCTCCCAGTCTCTGGTAGAGAGATACCGTATTCCCACCAAGTCCCTGGCTGAACCATTATCAGTCGCCTCCGTGGATGGAAGACTTCTCTCGGAGACCATCCTGCTCGTCACTGAACCCATAACCCTGCAGGTGGGAATGCTGCACTCTGAGGAAATCTCATTCCATGTGTTGTCCAGACTTTCTCACTCCCTGTTGCTAGGTCTACCTTGGCTCCAGACACACGAACCCATATTGAACTGGCGATCCGGTGAAGTACTCCGATGGGGTCCAGACTGCCATAGGACCTGCCTGGTTCCGGTCCGCCCAGCTCGCCCTCCGCCAACTCCAGCTAATTTACCAGGTCTCCCGGCACCATATTGGCCCTATGCGGACGTCTTCGGTAAGAAGGAAGCAGAGACGTTGCCACCCCATAGGCCATATGACTGCCCGATCGACCTGGTACCTGACACCACTCCTCCCCGTGGGCGTATCTACCCGTTGTCTGCAGCCGAGACCCGGGCCATGTCTGAGTACATTGAAGAGAATCTGGCTAGGGGATTTATCCGGAAATCTACCTCCCCGGCTGGAGCCGGATTCTTCTTTGTCAAAAAGAAAGACGGCTCGCTACGCCCCTGTATTGACTATAGAGGACTCAATCAGATCACGGTTAAAAATAAATACCCCCTTCCGCTCATCTCTGAGTTATTTGATCGTCTTAAAGGCGCCAGGATCTTCTTCAAGCTGGATCTACGTGGAGCGTATAACCTGGTCCGTATCCGTCAGGGAGACGAGTGGAAAACAGCATTTAATACCCGGGACGGACACTATGAGTACCGTGTGATGCCCTTCGGTCTCTGCAATGCTCCCGCCGTCTTCCAAGAACTGGTCAACGACATCTTCCGTGACCTTCTTTACTCCTGCGTGGTGGTATACCAGGACGACATCTTGGTCTTCTCTCCGGATCTTCCCACACACCGGAGGGATGTTCGTCAGGTCCTGCTTAGGCTCAGGCAGAACCACCTCTATGCTAAATACGAGAAGTGCCTTTTTGAGCAGACCTCTCTTCCTTTCCTGGGCTATGTTATCTCCCAGACAGGCTTGCGAATGGATCCCGAGAAGCTCTCTGCTGTCCTAAAGTGGCCCCGTCCGGAGGGCTTGAAGGCGATACAGCGATTCCTGGGCTTCGCTAATTTCTATCGTCTCTTCATTCCTCACTTCTCGTCACGGACTGCGCCCATATCTGCGCTCACCCGTAAGGGAGCAAATCCCAAGGTATGGTCATCCGAAGCTGAGGAGGCCTTCCTTTCCCTGAAACTAGCCTTCTCCTCTGCCCCTGTGCTGCACCGTCCGGACTGCAACAAACAGTTCTACCTGGAGGTTGATGCCTCCTCCTCTGGAGCCGGAGCGGTGCTCACCCAGAAGTCTTCCTCCGGGAGAATGGTAACCTGCGGCTTTTTCTCTAAAATCTTCTCCTCCTCTGAGCGCAATTACTCCATAGGAGACCGACAACTGCTTGCCGTTAAATTGGCGCTGGAGGAGTGGCGTTACTTGCTTGAAGGGGCTCTATACCCGGTGATCATCTATACGGATCACAAGAACCTGGCATATCTCCAAAATGCCCAGAGACTTAATCCACGTCAGGCCCGGAGGTCTTTGTTCTTTGCCCGCTTCGATTTCATCCTTCATTTCCGCCCGGCGGACAAAAATGTCAAAGCTGATGCCTTGTCCCTATCCTTCCTGTCCTCCGCTCAAGAGGAGGAGCCTATGCACATTATCGACCCCTCCAAGGTGATGAATGTGGCCCCCTTGGATTTGACTCGTCTTCCACCCGGCAAGACGTTCGTGGCACCTCCAGACCGTGAGAGGGTTCTTCGCTGGGGTCATTCTTCTAAACTAGCTGGCCATGCCGGCCAAAAGAAGACCTTCCTACTCATTTCCCGGCATTACTGGTGGTCTACCCTGCGTAAGGATGTGGTAGACTTCGTCTCTGCCTGTTCATCTTGTGGCCGCAACAAAATTCCCAGACACTTACCAGCTGGTCATCTCCTGCCGCTTCCCATACCTGTTGCCCCGTGGCAACACATCGCTATGGACTTCATTACCGATCTTCCTGTCTCTGCCGGGTGTACTGTCATTTGGGTGGTCGCGGACCGCTTCTCTAAAATGGCCCACTTCATTCCCCTGCCTGGTCTTCCGTCTGCACCTGAGCTGGCTAAGGACTTTATTCGCCATATCTTCCGTCTCCATGGCCTACCCCTCCACATCGTGTCGGATCGAGGGGTTCAGTTTACCTCACGCTTCTGGAGAGCCACATGTAAACTGCTGGACGTCACCCTGGACTTCTCCTCCGCTTACCACCCTCAGTCCAATGGTCAAGTGGAGCGGATCAATCAGATCCTTACCAGCTATCTCCGGCACTTTGTTGATGCCCACCATTCTGATTGGGTGGACCTCCTTCCTTGGGCCGAGTTCTCTTATAATAACCACGAGAGCGAATCCTCTTCCAAGTCCCCGTTCTTTATTGTCTATGGCCAGCACCCCCGGATTCCGCTTCCTGTCTCCGTTTCTGTGGACAACCCTGTTGCGGAGTCTCTTGTCAGTGAATTTTCTACTATTTGGGAGAGTACCAGGTCCGCTCTTCTTCTGTCCTCTGAGCGGATGAAGAGATATGCTGATAAGAGACGTCTGGATCCGTCTCAATTCCGTGCGGGAGACAAGGTTTGGCTCTTGTCCAAACATGTGCGGCTCAAAGTACCCTCCTTCAAGTTGGGCCCTCGATTCATCGGTCCCTTCGAAGTCCTCAGGCAAATTAACCCTGTGGCCTACAAATTAAAACTCCCGGCCACCCTACGGATTCCCAACTCCTTCCACGTATCTCTCCTCAAACCCGTTGTCTTTAACTCTTTTTCCAATAATCCACGTGCCCCTCCTGCTCCGGTTTCCGCTGATGACGTCTTTGAGGTAGAGAGTATTCTGGCCTCCAAGAGGGTAAGAGAAAAGACCTTTTTTCTGGTAGATTGGAGGGGGTTTGGTCCTGAGGAGAGAACTTGGGAACCCAGGGAGAAAATCAACGCCCCGCTTCTCCTTGAAAAATTTCTTTCTGGCCAAAAAAAGAGGGGGCCTAAAGGGGGGCGTACTGTAGCATCGGAGTCTCTGCCCCATACTAGGCAGAGACGCCGTCCCTCTCACCTCCCCGCTCCTGGCGCGGCGTCCTCCAGCGCTTCTCTCCCCGCTGCTTCCGGCACGCGCTCCTTCCCCGGCAGTGTGCTTAGGGCGCGCGCGCTCCCCCTCTCTTAAAGGGACCGCGCGCGCCGTCCTAAGGAGTCCCCGGCCAATTGCCGGAGGACCTCCCATATATAAGGCACCTCCTCCAAAATGGAGGTGCCCGAGCAATGTTGTTGCAAGCCTTCACTCTGCTTCAGCCCTCAGGTCCCGTTGCCAGTGACCTGCCAGTCACCTGCCTGATTCCTGCCTGTTACCTGCCAGTCATCTGCCAGATTCCTGCTTGATACCTGCCTGATATTTGCTTACCAGCTTGCAAGCCTGCGGTCCGACGGTCTGCTCTCCGACACCTGTCATTCTGTCTATGGACCAGCCTGCCCGCTCACCTGGGAGCGCTCACCTGCTACCTGCCTGCTAGTCTACCTGGAGGCTCTGCCGTCACTTGCCGTGACCGCCTGCCTGTCCAGAGACTCTTGCCCGCTCACCTGGGAGCGTCCACCCGCTACCTGTCTGCTAGTCTACCTGGAGGTTCAGCCATCACTTGCCGTGACCACCTGCCTGTCCAGAGACTCTCGCCCGCTCACCTGGGAGCACTCACCAGCCACCAGCCCGCTGCCCTTCTACCCAGAGACTGTCCCTGTCACTTGCCGTGACTACCTGCCCTTCTACCCAGAGACTGTCCCTGTCACTTGCCGTGACTACCTGCCCTTCTACCCAGAGACTGTCCCTGTCACTTGCCGTGTCTACCTGCCCCTCTACCTAGAGACTGTCCCTGTCACTTGCCGTGACTACCTGCCCGTCTTCCCTGGGAGCCACCCGCTTCCTTACAAGGACTGCCCCCTTGTATAGTTGCACAGAGGTTCCACCTCCCAGACCCGTTACAAGGTGCAAGTTGGATGCAGGTATATGGAGCGGGCTCACGGGGTGAGTTTACCTCATACTCGGCAGAGTACAGCCAGGACTTGCCATTAACACCCGCGATTGTTAACCTATTCAATACCACTTGCAATACCAAAGGCATGTGGGTGCGTCGTTCTACGCTCCTATCGACATGCCTGTGAAGTGATCATGAGTCGCCGATGGGTTGCTATGACAGAGTGTGTTGAAGACCTCTGTACCTGTCATTAAGGAGCTCCCTTGAAACCCAACATATGACCGAGATTCTAATGAGACTGCAATGTTTACTATATGCGGTAATACTGTAGTATTGCTGTATATAGTACAAGCGATCAGATGATCACAAGTTCACGTCCCCTATGGGGACTAACAAATGCAGTGAAAAGTACAAAAAGTTTTTTAAGAAAATATGAAAACAAAAAAAAATAAAAGTTCAACTCATGCCCCTGTTCCTCCATGAAAATATAGATAAAAAAATAAATTTAAAAAATACATATACGTGGTATCGCCGCTTTCAGAAAAGTTCGATCTATCAAACTATAAAAATAATTAACCCGATCAGTAAATGCCGAAATGGAAAAAATTCAAGAACACCAAAATTTAATTTTTTTGGTAGCTCCAAAATCGCAAAAAATGCTGTAACAAGCGATAAGTGTCATAGTTATCCCAAAATGGTATCAATAAAAACGTCTCACCCCACAAAAGATAAACCATAACACAGCTCCATCGACCAAAAAATGAAAACGTTACAAGTCTCGAAAAATGGCAACACAAGCCCCCAATGTTTTTTCACCACTAAAATAAATTGGACATGTTTGGTATCGTCGTAATCATACTATTGAGAAGTCTCATATTGCATGGTCATTTTGACCACACAGTGTACGCCGTTAAAACAATTCTCCAAAAGCAACATCAGAATTATGTTTTTTTTACAATTTCACTGCACTTGCTTTTTTTTCCCGCTTTCCACTACATTATGTGGTAAAATGAAACAAGCCCTCATAAGTCTATGATGACAGAAAACTAAAAAAGTTATGGCTCTGGGAAGAAGGAGAGGAAAATATGAAAACGCAAAAATGGCTGCGTCATGAAGGGGTTAAAAGTCGTTTATCCAGTGACACCCTTTACGTATTTTATCGGCCTTTACATATTCCAAAGATATATAAAGATGGTATAGGTTATACATTTTCTAAATATATTATATTGAACCATCTTTAAATTGTCATCTATTAATCCCATATGAAGCTTTGATTTATGCACCTTTTTTCAGCAGTCGTTTTTTAATATTCTTTTTTTCGGCTCACTGAATGGAGGTAATAAGCAAACTCAATGTACTATATGAGCACTGTATTACTATATTATGCAGGATCGCATAGCCATATATAAATGTTTACAGTCACACATAGCAAACTAAGCTAATAAAAGGAGAGGTAAGGTAATTTTATCTGATCAGTCATTAGTCCATATTTAATAAAGAAAGCACTTTCATAACATTATGGTCTACAGTAAATTGTATCATCACATGCTGTTATGAGTGTTTGTATAATTAATCTATATTCATTTTGCATCCATTGTCTCTGACACCACATTCATTACATGTCAGTAGATTGTGGTATTGTTTGCATGTAAAGTGGCCTACTTCATAGGCTCATGTCCTCAACATTAACCTTGCTAGACCTCACTGATGCTAAAAATGCAAAAATAATGTAACTCATGCACATCATAAATAAAACATTTAATAAAGACAAATAATGATGGTCATATACTAAATGTAAAATCTTCAGGAAAGCACTTATCTTCCCTATAGGATGCGATCTCTCTGCCTGAGTAGGACATTAGGCACTAGCTAGCTAAGCTAAATCTTTTTCAATTAATATACATTCTGTCTTCTGGGAACAGTTCCTTTCTTTATTTTTTTAAATCATAAATGGTTTAACAACAACATAAACAATATATCATCAGATCTCGGAGAACATATTAATCAGACATATAATAGCTAAAAAAGTGTTGTACAGCACTGCATTCTGGGATGACTGCCAGTCTATTCTCACACTGTAGATCTTGCTGGTAGAAGCTTGCGGTCACACGTTGCTTGGCTGAAATTGCCATATTTGTTTAGCTCCTGCGAAGTGTCTCGAAGATCAGCTCAAACAAGATCATATCTGCCAAGGTAATGTACTTCCTGTTATAGAAATGCAACATGAACTGGGGAAAATAAGGCTCAACCATTTCTTGAAAAATTATTCTCTTCTTAACAATAGGAACACAACGTAATTGTATACTATACCTTACACCACTAATTCCAGAGGTTCATTTTCTCCAGAAATTTTATAGCCAATGGGTTCTAGGTAAAAGAATTTGGATATTGGTGTCATTTTCTAAGTATCTACATGAACAGGCATACCTCCCAACCGACCTGGATCCAGTAGGACAATTCCAAAATTGGTCATTATTATAATGAGACACAATATGGGCATTATTATCATTATCATCATTATTATAGTTATGATCTGCAACATGTACTAAGGAAAGATAGGGGAAAGCTGTCCCTACAGTAAGACTAAGCTGAATCCCTACGATATAGCGGGCTGCCTGTTCCTAGTGAACAGACCCGCCTTAGTCCTCGGCTAGTCTGAACAAAGACCTATAGAATTAAGGGGAGGGGTCCCTAAAAGAACTAAGGACTGGGACAAAAATGGACACCTCCTAAACAGAAGTTGTTGCAGAGCACAAAAAGACAAACTGACAAAAAGTACTAGAGGTCCCAGAGGACCAAGCAAACTTGACAGAGAAAGGCACAGAAGCACCAGGCTAGAGAGACAGTCAAACACTGAAGTCCAGCACAGCCAGAAGGGCGGAGCTGGAATATAAAGGCAGATGGTCACGTGACCGCAAACACAAGATAGAAAAAACTAACAGGAGTGTTCTAACAGTTATGAAGCATAGTTGGATATTATAAGCAACATAATGAGGCATTGAAGGGCAGTATTATTATTATTATGAGACATAGGGGATCATTATTATTATAAGGAGGAACAGGGGGTCATTGTTATTATTATTGTAAGGTGGCACAGGGGGGTAATATTACTATAACAATATACAGGCGGGGAATTGTGACTATGTGGAAGTACAGAGAAGGTAATACTACTGTGTAGTGTCACAGAGGGAGCACTGTCACTGTGTAGCACAAAAGGAGGGTACTATTACTGTGCAGGGCATAAAGAGGGTGTTACGCTGGGTATGGGGAGAACCCAGCGTATAACAACAGGAAAAGGGATGGGTGCCCTACAAGTGGGGTAAAGGAGTGGAGACCACTAAACAGCTCAACAACAAACCCTGACTCCCCTATGGACCCTATATAGGTTCTGCACCTATTGCCGAGCAGGAAACCTGGCCCTAGATGATCCTAAAGCTACGCTCTAGGTAGGCAGGGGGAGGGGTGAGCACTAGTCAGCCCCACTGAAAACTAAAGTATACACAAGGGAAACAAACAAGGGAATACACTTAGCTTAAAGATGACACCGGGGAAAACAAGGCAACAATCCACGAAGGAACTCCAAGAAAATTCTATCCGACTACTAGAATTCCAGGCCTGAATAGAATAGGACACTCTGTCACTAGAAAACTCTCTGGAGAAACTGAGTGAATCTAAGGATACAGCAAGGGTGTGGTAATTGGCAGCAGAATATGAGGATCACCGCTGGGTCCTAAAGGTATAATCCCCAAGCAAGGTGAGGATCACCGCTGAGTCCTAGAGAGAGAGAGGATCATGAAAGAATCAGGAAGATGTTTGCAATGCAGCGACCTTCTACAGCCGGACCCCGTATGACTGTCTGTCAAACTTGATACGCCCGTGACAGAGGACATATATACTGTCAAAGGCAATGGTTATAGCACTATATAATACATACAGAGGTTGGGAATGTGAGGAAGGTGCTAGAAAAACGATTAGGTAAAGATTTCTGTATGTCACATTCTGCAGAAATGAGTTATAGATGAAAGGAGTGGTCTTGGTGGTCTGGGCCGAATAGAATAAAGAAAGTGAACGAATAATATCAGCGAGAATGGCAATGATGAGTCACTGATATGTACCATTATATGTTCACGGCATGGTTGTCATATCACTCCTAGTACAGTAATTTTGGTTAATGAGTATGGAAGTATTAGCCCTACTGTATATGTCGATGCTTTGTTGCTATGGTCTGGCAGTATTATTTGTCTCCTATAATGCAGTATTGATGGTGATATTGGTCTTGGTGTAGTCATGTGTGGTAATAATGATCAATATGGTGGCATTCTGTCACTATGTGGTCACATAGTTGTGTAGGTTGAAAAAAGACCTAGGTCCATCATGTTCAACCTTTCTCCACCAATTCTACATTTTGTCACTAAATTAACTATAACCCACAATGTTATGTGTATTGAGGAAATCATCCAGCCCTTTTTCAAAAGCTGTTATAGTGTCTGCCATTATTACCTACTATGGTAAGGTATATCACAGTCTGACTGCTCCAACTGTAAAGAAATCCTTTCCTATTTAGCTGCCTGGAATTTCCTTTCTTCCACCTATAATGAATGTCCCCTGGTCCTTAGTATGGTCTTTGGAAAGAATAAGTCATGTGCTAGTCCTTTGTATTGACCACACATATATTTATACATATTAATGAGATCTTCTCTGAGGCGTCTTTTTTCTAAGCTAAACAAGTCCAATTTTTCCAACGTCTCATCATATGAGATGCCTTCCATCCCTTGTAATAATCTAGTTGCCCGCCTTTGAACTGACTAACTTCTGAATATCCTTTTTAAAATGTGGAGCCCAAAACTGGATCCCATATTCTAGATGTGGCCTCACAAGTGATTTATAAAGGGGCAACAATATGTTGGGATCACAGAATTTTATCTCCCTTTTTATAGACCCTAAAATGGTGTTTGCTTTTTAACCAGAATACCCAAGTTCTTCCCCTGTTCTGTAGTCCCGAGTATACTCCCATTTAATGTATATTCAGCAATAGGATTACTCCGTCCTAGGTGCATTACTCTACATTTATCTACATTAAATCTCATTTGCCAAATGTTTGACCATTCAGACATCTTATCCAGATCGTTCTGCAATATTGTAATGTCAAGGTCAGATTTTAATATCCTACATAGTTTGGTGCTGTTGTCAGGAAAGACTGACACTTTCCTCTCAATCCCATCCACAAGGTCAATAATAAAGAGGTTAAAAAGAATTGGTCCTAGCACAGATCCTTGCTGACTATACTTGTACCATTTACGACAACTTTGTTTCCTGTCTTTTAGCCAATTCCTTACTCATCTGCATATAGTTCCCTGAAAGTCCTAGCTTCAGTACAAGGCTGTTATGTGGTACAGCATCAAATGCCTTTGCAAAGTCAACATAAAACCCATAGAAACCCAACATGTTAGTTAGACACAACTTATCTTTCATGAATCAGTGCTGGCTATCATTTATTATATTATTCTCTGTGATATAACTCTGCAGGTCATCTCTTATAATGCCCTCAAAAACGTTGCACACTACTGATGTCAGACTTACCGTGCGGTAGTTGCCAGGATCCATCTTCTTGCCTTTCTTAAATATTGGTACCGTTCATCCTCCATTCCTGTGGCACCAACCCTGTTACAAGAGAGTCTAAGAAAATGTCCATCCTCCATTCCTGTGGCACCAACCCTGTTACAGGGAGTCTAAGAAGATGAGATACATCAGTCTGTCAATTACTGAGCTCAATTCACTCAATATCCATGGATGAATGCCGTGTGGGCAAGGGGATTTGTCAATGTTTAATTTGCTCAGGCGCAGGCATACTTCTTCTTGTGTTAAACTAGTTATATCAGGTAGTGAACTTTGATTTTTGCCTTGTTGAATGATTCCTGGAGCAGTCAGTTGGTGAACATGGATGAAAAGTACCTGTTTAATATCTCAGCCTTTTCTTTGTCCTCTATAATTATCTTTGTTATTATCAATAGTCATGAGCGAGCATGCTCAGTTAACCCTTTCACCGAGCATGCTCAGGTGCTGCCTGTGTATTTTCGGTGTGCTCGACAACTATTTTCGAGCTACTGCAGCTGCATGTGTCACGGCTGTTAGACAGCTGCGACACATGCAGGGATTGCCTGTTTGTTCGTGCACATGCGCTATATTATATAGCCAGCATCTGTGTCTAACAACAGCAACCAAAACTGAGCTCTTATGGAAGCTGTTATCCATTTATTTGGTGCTGTCAAACTCTAACAGTTGCATTTAAATGTAACGTGCACCAATGTTCCCATGCATGGTGTCATGGCACAGTTGCAGTATATCCTGGGGCTAGGGACTCCTTCCCTATTCTTAAAGGTAGGGGAGCCTTAGCTATCCCTGCTCTCCGAATTACTTCTGATGGTGAAGAAGCTGGGGTCACATGCCTTGCTGGGCTCCTAAATCAGCCCTTATCTGTCCTCTCCCCCACCCAGGGAAGTGGAGCTTTGTAATATATAAGAATACACAAACCAGACTAACAAGGGAAGATGTATAGGACGTATGCACTCACAAACAACAGAGTGGAACCCCAAGAAGTATAGGAAGGAAAAAACAAATAGGAGAGGATGAGGATATGCACACAGACAAATCAACCAACCAACAGTCTTCTAAGCAACACTCCAAATGACTCATCAAACAAACAACACCTCCAACTCCAGAACCAGGCATTACAAAACTAATATTGACAATCCCTGATTGCCAAAGGCAATTACATATAGCAGAGGGGAGTGGCCATCACTGAACAGCTGAGACCATCATAACAGGAATGCTCCAGGTGCTCCCAACTGAACAGATTTACCTCTGCATGTCTAGCAGGAACCTGCACTGTTTAATATGATGGTAGTGTGCTTGTAATCAGTGCAGGAGTACGTGAAATCAGACACTCCTGGCCCCTCTCTGTAGTGGTAAACCCGTGACACATGGGTTTCCATCAGTTCCATGCAACACGATAATGGGTTATTGATGGGTTTATATGAGAGTGAGGGGCCTGCTGAAGGCCCCCATAGCTGACATTTTGTTACTCCTGTGAGGCCATACTACAGACTGAACTTCATAGGAGACTGAAATTCTCTCAAGAAGACTTATTAATTGACCTCATACTACCACTGTCAAAGCTATCATGGTGCAGAGTAAGATGACAATGGTGGCTGGAAGTAATGATAACCGGAGCTTGGTTTGGAGACAACGATGGTAATGCCACCAGGAGACCTTCAAAAGGGAAAGTCAGACTGGTTCTATTCATAGTTTGATGGTGTGGGATGGAAGAATTTATGGTAGCTGAATTCCTCTAGTCTTCATTACAGGTACACTAACAGCTCGCCTTTATATAGTTATATATGCAAAACTTTTAGGCAGGTGAAAAAATGCTGCAAAGTAAGAAAGATAAGAAAAATAGATATTATGATTAGGCCTACTGTATGTGAGGACCAAAATCATCACTTCCAGGTCTTGCTTTTTTTCATCCAAAAAATAGTTCCAAGAACATTGGCAGTATGTTTAGGGTCATTGTTCTGTTGCTATATATATATATATATGGAATTATACACAGTTGATACGTATCCAATTATTTCTGAAGATATTGACTTGCCACAATAAACAACCAAGCATGTGAATAATGTTGACCACAACTATATTGTGTTCTGCTACAGCTTTAAGTGGAGGGGGTGATGCGTTGGTTCCTGAAAGGCCATCACCAGAAGCAACACAATGAGAAATCAAAATAGGGAGGAACAAAACATAGAGAACATAGTAACTGAGTCCAAAATTAACCAATACTGTATAAATTGGCAGCACTTCAAATGATATGATATGAGAAAATTGTTATTCACCCAAGCATGGCTGATTAGAGAAATTCTTTCTTATCATTTGGACTGCTGCCAATTTCCACAATGCTGAAAACTCAGTTTAAGTGAAACTTCAATTATCTCCCACCTCTAAAATCTTAACTTACCAGAAAGTAATATCTGCAAGATGTGAAAGCAACCAAATGATAACTTACACCTGCAAGATTTAGAAAATATGTAATACTTTTGATTAAAATCTTGCAACACCTAAAGGATGGTTCAGAAGCAATATATGCCTTTAATGCCTTACATGCTAACCATGAGAATGTGAGTTTGTCTATAGTATAAATCATAGATGTGTTTATTTCTATTCTAACATACTGGGAAAATGAAATACAGGCAACAAGTCTATTTTTAAACCTATTTTTCTAATCCATTAATGATTTCTTCACTCAATCAACTGATTCACTGGTGGGGAAACAAGTGATGACCACTGAGATAATGATGCATTTTAGTGATGTAGAGGAGCAGGCACCAAATCTGCACAAGTTCCATTAACTGATTACATCTATCAGTACAAGTGACGAACTGCATATTTTTGTCATATTGAGTAAACAGCTCTGTTCATTCAAGCCTTATCATACTGTGTAATCTTATCCATTGTAGGTCTATTTATTAAAATATGTGTTTTAAACTTGGCCCCTCTGAATTAGAAAGAGTAAAAGCTAGGACAAATGTACTGAAGAGTATCTATTTGACACAATCATGCTGTTCTGTGCTGATAGCAGAATACAAACATCATCTACAGTATGGCACCTGTATTTTCTAAATGGAGGCCAGAGTAGAACTGTAGTCATGCATTGAATGGCATCACAACAGGTCCTCAACATTAACAGAATATTGTACCAATATACATATCTGTCTTGTGTAGATGTCCCAGCCATGGGAAATTTAATTTCTCCAAATCTGATCTCTAGTGATGAGCGAGCATACTCGCAAGTACTCGGTACTCACCCAAGCATCTCAGTACTTGAGATGCTCGGAGCTCGCCGAGTACTTGCGAGATGCTCAGGCGGATGCTCTGGTCCCCTCCCTGCATGTTTGGCGCTCTTTAGAGCCCCAATCAACATACAGGGATTGCCTGCCACTCATTGTAATGCCGCAGCCATGGTGGTTGTGGCATTACAGTGATTGGCTGGCCGCACAGCGTCATCAGGTCTATATGAGACCTGGAACCGCTGTGCTCGTCACAGTCACTCCGGAAGTGGGAGCTTCTGCTGCGTCAGGGAGAGATTTGCTTGTGTATTAGGTAGTGTAGCGATAAAAACCGTACATTACACATATCCATCTTAACAAACAGTCCTTTTGAAGACTAACTAATCCATCTGCAGAGATATCAGGCAGGCAGGGTATATAGCAGACTGCAGTGCATATAGCACAAGAGGCTCCATTCCAATTCTGCCTTCTGCTGCTGTTAGATATTTCTATACAAAGGCCCAGGTCTCAGGGGCCAGGAATATTTTTTTTTGGATCTTAATCCTCATTATTTGCTTAAAAAGCAATCCAGAGAACACCGTTTTTCTGCGCCATTTGCTTGTTGGCACTGCAGAATACAGCCAGGTCCTTTCCATATTACAGCGCTAGAAATCCAGCTCTTTAAAACTGTGTTTTCTCCGTGACATGGATCACATATACGTTGTCAGAAAATGCTGCCATTTCTGGCCTTCATTCCAATTTTTTTTCACTGTGTCAGCGAATTTTTTGACACCGGTTTGCTGTTCAAACTAGTTACTGACACGCCCCCTGGGCCGTGTGTGTAGGGGAAATACCCGGAGCCGGGTCTCTGTATAATACTGGGGGTTGTAGCCTCCGTGGCGGCGACCTGGTCCCATGGCTCAGGGTGGTCAAACCAGTGGCAGTCTATTTATGTGGTTTTTATGATTAAATGTCCGACTACGCCACCCGTGGATTGCGGTCACTGAGAACCGCCGCTGCGTGGCAGACCACTGAGGCTGGTGTGGTGTGCGCAGCAGAGGGTAGTATAACTCCCCATGGGAGGAGTATAGCCTCAGGGCAGTGTCTGTAGATGGTGAGGGTTGTGGTGCGTGGGCGCAGCAGAAATGACTCAGAGTCCATGCAGTGCGGTTCAGGGTCTTTGCTGTTGGTAATGAAGAAGGCCCTGTTGGGAGTACTGGCTAACATTAGAGGCCTAGTCAGTCTGTGTGCGAACAAGAGTTCCCCTGGCAGGTGGAGGTATAGGCCTTCCCGTCTGACTGCACTCTTCCTGGCTACCCTGCTGTAGTCGTGTAGTAGCCCACATCCCTGAGTGTACCGTGTGGTGCTCACTCGTATGGCTGGTGACTTGGGGCCTTTGGTGCTTTCCGCTCCTCGATGGCGGTGCTGGTCCCTTGCGTGTGACTGAGCCTCCGGGCTTCTATGGCCAGAGGACCTGAAATCCCCTGCCAGGTGGTTTCTGCTGCTGGATGTAGATATCCCCACAGCCTCGGACTCCGGTGTCCATTTCTCTGCGTCTTCTGCCAGGACGAGCTCTGCTCCAGTCCCTGGTCTTCAGCTCCTGGCTCCTACAGAGCTCCTTGCTGCTGCTCTGTCCCTTCTCTGGAACTAGACTTCTCTCTGACTACCTAATCCCGCCCCAGATCCAGTTTATAAAGGGCAGGTTCCTCCCCTCCCTGGACTGGGACAGGAGGTGTGGCATGCAATATTGCTCCTGACCAGGAAAACCCATGCTCGCTCTCAGACATGGTATTTCTACCACTGTGGCAACCAGACCCCTGGGGTGCCACATTCCCCCCTAGTGAATTTTAGTATTCCGGGACTAAACATATTTTATGAAAACATACATCACAGGGTATAAACAATAGCACAACATATATACAACAAGTTTATAGGTCACGGCGCTTCTGTAACCAGGTGTCCATGTCACCCAAGATGCATTTTGAGGGACCTGTCCCAAACCCTCCACGTAGGCCCTGGGGTGGCTACAGGGCATCGATGATCCGGCGTTGGACCACGTCTTCAGCCACCTCCATGGGTTTTTGTTCTGTGGTCTGGGACATAAAGGGGCACTTTACAGGTGCAACTATTTACAAGGTACAGTTCCGGTTATTCATTGTCCATAACCTGTTAGTCCATGAACCCTGTCGGGTAACTAGAAAAACATAATTAGTATGCAGGCAACAAACATAAAACATTTCAACAGTGGCAATATACAGGTATATAGATCACATTTTAAATTCTCCAGTGAGCGGGCATTTGACCCCTAGTGCTCCTGGTGGACCTACGTAACACACTATCTGGTGGTGTTCTTTCTGGGTCCCCTGTTTCTACCCCTTGTGTAGTGGGCTCACTAGTGTCTGCACTACAGGTATTTGGAGATGTTACAGGTAGGTTGGGCAGCTTTCTGCGTACTTTTTGGCTTACCACGGGCACGGCAGGCTCACTGCTAGCAGAGGGTTGATTCTCCTGGGCTGCTGGTATGGGATCTTCTGCCTCCAGGGCCGGTTGCTCTCCCAACTCTACTTGCTCTTCTGTAGGCTCTTGAGGGGCTGGCTGGAGAAAGGTAAGGACGGGTACCACAATAGCGTTGTTAATTTGTGTCCAGGACCGGGGAAATTCTCCGAGTACTGTACTGACCATTTCTTCCCTTTCCTCTGCGAGTTGAGGGCTATCTTGGCCTTCATCAGTGCTTTGTAGCTGCTCGGGACACTTCTTCAGGTGGTCTCTGGAGACAGTGGCTGTGGTCTCTCCTCCATCCTTACTGAAAACGCATACTTTCGGATTTTCATGGCTTGATGGCAGTGGTGTGTATGGTTCTTTCTCCCACTGGTCATCCAACTTATGGAGCCGCCTCTTCCTCTTCAAAACCTGCTCTCCAGGTGCCAGGGGAGCAGTGGGAGCATGCTGGTTGTAAGTCCTCTCTTGCCTTTCTCTTGCTTGAGACAGACTTCTCTCAACACTCTCCTGCACTTTCCGGTACTGCTGCTGTCATTCTGTATCCCAGTCTGCCTCTGGTGAGGTGTCCTCAGGGGTCAGGACTCCCATATCCAGGTCAATAGGCATCTTACCAGGTCTTGCTCTCATTAGGTAAGCCGGGGTGCAGTTGGTGGAATTTACTGGGATGTGGTTATACAAATCCACCAGATCAGGCAGTTTTTCAGGCCACAGACTGCGTTCTTCCAAGGGCAACGTTTTCAGCAAGTCTATCACCACCTGGTTTATCTTCTCGCATAATCCGTTGCTTTGGGGGTGATAGGGCGTTGTCCTTATCTTCTTGCAGCCATAGAGGTTGCAGAACTCCTGGAAGACCTCCCCTTCAAAGGCTGGACCTTGGTCAGTCAACACTTGCTCTGGATACCCGTGTGGACGGCAGAAGTGCTGCTGGAAGGCTCTAGCAGCTGTCTGAGCTGTTAAGTCCTTGACAGGGACCACCACTAGGAACCGGGAGTAGTGGTCTACGATGGTGAGGGCGTAGACGTACCCGGACCTACTTGGAGCCAGCTTCACATGGTCCAGGGCTACCAGTTCCAGTGGCTGCTTGGTGATGATGGACTGCAGGGGAGTCTTCTGGCTGGCACGGTCCTTTCTTCTCAGGTTGCACGGGCCGCAGTCTCTGCACCATCTCTCAGTGGCCCCTCTCATGCCTACCCAGAAGAACCGTTCACGCAACAGGAACTCCAACTTCTTCCATCCAAAGTGCCCTGCTCCGTCATGGTATGCGTCCAGGACCATAGCCGCGTCTCGTCTCGGGACCACTACCTGCCAGGTCAGCTCATGTGTCCAGGAGTTGACAATTCTCCGGCACAGCTTCCCCTTGTAGAGAAACAGTTTACTCTTCTCCTTCCACAACTGTTTAGTTTCTTCCGAAGCGTCTGGGTCAAGGCGGGCATCAGCCTGTGTCAGCATCTCTTTTACCAGGTGGACAGCTGGGTCACTGTCTTGCGTCTCCGCCCAGCTGTGGTGGGGTAAGGGATTGAATGTGGCAGAGCGCCTGTCCCTTACACGGTGGGAATACTGGGTAATCCCATGTCGCTGGAACGCAGGGAGTTCAATCTCTTCCAGTACTTCTGGATCCTCCCCTCCGTCCGGCAAGTTTGGCATCCTGGACAGGGCGTCTGCGTTGGCATTTGTGCGTCCCGCCGGGTATTTGATGGTGAACTCATAGTTGGATAGGCGGGCCATCCATCTCTGCTCCAGGGCACCAAGTTTTGCAGTGTCCAGGTGTGTCAACGGGTTGTTGTCCGTGTACATGGTGAACTTGGAAGAGGCAAGGTAAAGTTTAAAGCGCTCTGTCACTGCCCATACCACCGCGAGGAACTCTAGCTTGAAGGAGCTGTAATTTTCAGGATTCCTTTCTGTGGGCCGGAGCTTCCTGCTGGCATAAGCGATTACCCATTCTCTGCCCTGTTGGATCTGGGACAGCACCGCCCCTAGCCCAATGTTGCTCGCGTCCGTGTGGAGAATAAAAGGCTGGCCGTAATCAGGGTACGCCAGGATTTCATCCCCCGTGAAGGCCATCTTCAGCTGGCGGAAGGACTCATCCTCCAGCTTGTCCCATTTGAAGGGCGGGTTCTGGTTTTTGGTTTTCCTGGACTGGCCTATCAGGAGGTCCTGCATAGGATCTGCCATTTTGGTGAAACCGGAGATGAATCTTCGGTAGTAGCCTACCAACCCGAGGAACTGCCGTACTTCCTTTATGCTGGAGGGTCTTGGCCAGTCCTTAATCACTGTGATCTTATCAGGGTCTGGAGCTACTCCGTCAGCACTCACCACGTGTCCCAGGTACTGTACCTTCGGCTTCAGTAGATGACACTTGGATGGTTTCACCTTTAGGCTGTAGCCTGCCAGGGCGTCAAACACTTCTGCCAGGTGTTTCAGATGGTCCTCGTATGTTTTGGAATACACGATGACATTGTCCAGGTATAGCAGGACTGTCTCGAAATTCCTGTGCCCCAGGCTGCACTCCATCAACCGCTGGAAGGTTCCTGGCGCGTTGCAGAGCCCGAACAGCATACATTTGAATTCGGTGAGACCCATCGGGGTGGTAAACGCGGTCTTCTCCTTGTCCGCCTC
The DNA here is from genome assembly GCF_046119375.1 of Phyllobates terribilis. Classification (NCBI taxonomy): domain Eukaryota; kingdom Metazoa; phylum Chordata; class Amphibia; order Anura; family Dendrobatidae; genus Phyllobates; species Phyllobates terribilis. The sequence goes on from NW_027362762.1 coordinate 403,797,861, forward strand.
TGCTACAGGAACCTGCCAGGACCCGCTAGTAAAGTCCAAAGTGGAAAAGAAGTTAGCAGTTTTTAATGCAGCTAAGGACTCTTCTATTCTAGGTAACGGGTATGCATCTTTGTGTGTGATACGGTTGACCTTCCTGTAGTCTACACACATTCTCATGGTGCCATCTTTCTTTTTCACAAGAACTAGTGGAGCTGCCCAGGGGCTACAGCTGTCCCTGATTACCCCAGCCTCCTTCATTTCTCGCAACATTCCCATGGAATTCTGATAGTGTGCAGGGGGTACAGGTCGGTATCTTTCCTTTATGGGTGGATGGTCTCCTGTGGGGATGTGGTGTTCTACCCCCTTTACTTGCCCAAAGTCTAGCGGGTGTTTGCTAAAAACTCTTTCGTACTCCTGCACCACCCGGTAGACTCCCTGTTTTTGGTGTGAGGGAGTGGAGTCGGTGCCCACATGCAGTTTCTGACACCAGTCCTCCATTTGTTTATTGGAGCCGTTACCCTCCTCTGGTTGAGATGGAGGCAAGGGTTCCACGGCCTTTACAGAGTTCTGGTTAACGGTGAACAATTTGGCTTGAGTAGCATACCGGGGCAAGTATACTTCTCTTTCCCCAATGTTTAGGATGCGGACGGGTACCCTCCCATGGCGTACATCGAACACCCCCCGTGCTGTTAAAATGGTGGGCCTACTGTCTGAGTAGACGGGTTCTACCATGGCTTGGTAGTCTCTTCCTCTTAACCCGATTACAGTCCGGCACCAGATCATCATCTCACTTTTTGGGGGCATGGCGATAGGGAACGGGTCACTCATCCTAACGCTACCAATCTCACCACCAGACAGTTCTATCTGTTGCCTTTTCATCAGGGCTCTGATCTCTTTTTGTAGGACACGCTGCTGGCTGGAGCTGGCATTCACTGCAACCTGTTGTAATATGACTGTAGCGCCGGCGTCCCTGCCCTCTGCTAGGCAGGGACGCTCACCTCACCTCCCTGCTCCGTGCCCGGCGTCCTCCTCCCGCTCTGCTGGCAGCGCGCGCTCCTTCCCGTCCACTGTGCTTAGGGCACGCGCGCGCTCTCTCCCTCCCTCTTAAAGGGGCCGCGCGTGCCGTCCTAAGGAGTCCCCGGCCAATGGCCGGAGGACTTCACCATATATAAGGCACCTCCTCCAAAATGGAGGTGCCCGAGCAATGTTGTTGCACTGTTCACTACTCTGCTTCAGCCCTCAGGTCCCGTTGCCAGTTCCTGCCAGTTACCTGCCAGATTCCTGCCTGATTATCTGCTACCTGCCTGCTAGTCTGAGGTCCGACGGTCTGCCTTACTACTCCTGTCAGTCTGTCTAAGGACCAGTCTGCCCGCTCACCTGGGAGCGCACATCAGCCACCTGCCTGCTTGCCCGAGGTCCGACGGTCTGCCTTCCAACTCCTGTCAGTCTGTCTATGGACCAGCTTGCCCGCTCACCTGGGAGCACACACCTGCTACCTGCCTGCTAGTCTACCTGGAGGCTCCGCCGTCACGTGCTGTGACCACCTGCCTGTCCAGTGACTCCTGCTCGCTCACCTGGGAGCGCTCATCTGCTGCCTGTCTGCTAGCCTACCTGGAGGCTCTGCCGTCACGTGCTGTGACCACCCGCCTGTCCAGAGACTTCTGCCCGCTCACCTGGGAGCGCTCATCTGCCGCCTGTCTGTTGGTCTTCCTGGAGGCTCCGCCGTCACATGCTGTGACCACCTGTTCATCCAGAGACTCTCGCCTGCTCACCTGGAAGCTCACGTCTATCATCAGCCGCCACAGGTCGTACCAACCCTTTACCTAGAGACTGCCCCGGTCACTTGCCGTGACCATCTGCCCGTTCATCCAGAGACTGCCCCGGTCACTTGCCGTGACCATCTGCCCGTTCACTCAGAGACTGCCCCGATCACTTGCCGTGACCATCAGCCCGTTCATCCAGAGACTGCCCCGGTCACTTGCCGTGACCTCCAGCCCGTTCACTCAGAGTCTGTCCCGGTCACCTGCTGTGACCTCCTGCCCGTCTTCCCTGGTCGCCACCCGCTCCCTTACAAGGACTGCCCCCTTGTATAGGAGCTCAGAGGTTCCGCCTCCCAGACCCGTTACAATGACAATTATCTCTGCAAGACAATTTTCAATAACATTAGTACCCAAGGTTATCTTAGGGTGGCTTTCACGACGGTCAATGTCCACAATAATCAGTCCTTGCGCTGATAGTTCAACTTTACCAATTTTGATGGTCACCTCCTTGAATCCTACCTGCGGTACGGGCTGACCATTGCTGGCGATGATGCTCAAATCGTCGTCTGGGTAGCGGGTAATATCCGAGTCATTCCAGTACCGCTTAAAAAGCACATAGGGGATGGTGGTTACCTGTGACCCGGTGTCCAGTAGTGCACTCATAGGAATGCCAACCAGCACCACAGGCAAGACCGGTCACCCCCCTACGTACTTATCACGCCAGCTCGATGGGCCTGATGATCTTATGCCTGGGGGTCGGCCCTCTGCCCCAGGTTGGGCCCGTTTAAATGACAGTACCTTGCCATATGTCCTGGTTGATTGCTGCTGCAGCAAATGGGTTGTCCGTCCTGGTTGTAGCGGTCACTGGGCCTTCTTCTGGACGATGGGATCCTCCTTCGTCGGCTCCAAGGGACGTCCTCCGGACTGGAAGCCAGCTGGATCTTTCCTGGGGAAGACACCTGTAAAGACTGCATAGTTCTGGTTAGCGAGGCAACGCTTTTGGTCAGTTCTTGGACCTGATGGTGCAGGTCTGCAGCCGGGTCTTTGTCCAAAGCCTGCGCAGCAGCTCCCACAGGTTCTGCAGACAAGGGCGCCGCCTCCTGGTGATAGGTAATAGCAGGGCAGCTGTGGGTTACAGCGCCACCCTGTGCCGGTTCTTGGAGCACCCGGATGGCCCTGTCTTTGAACTGCGCAAACTCCAAATCAGGGTTCTGCAAGGCCATTACACGCAACTGATTTCGGTGGGCGCTGGAATTTAGACCCTCAATGAACTGTTCAGTCAACGGCTTATCCTCATTCCGCACGCTGTCAGGGTCTGCCTGCTTAATGGCTCTCAGGGCCTCCTGCAAATTCAAAGCATTGTCCCGAATACTGTCTTGTGCCCGCTGTTTACATCCATAAAATTTTAGTTTAATCTCTGCTGAGGTGCGGGTATCAAAAGTGTCCTTTAGACGGGCCAGTATTTCCTTTACAGTCCCCTTTTCCCTGGTTGACCAGGACTTCACTTCTCTTTGGGCTGCCCCAATTAACTGGCCTGTCAGGATGCTCACTTTTTGTTCCTCGGACAGGGGGTATACTTTGAATAAGCTATACAGTCTTTCTTTAAAGTCGCTCAGGATATGCGACTCCCCTGAGTACTGGGGTAACCATGCCGCTCTGCGGATATACGGCATCGTGAACGGCATCACTGCGGCAGTAGCCGTGCTGGCGGTGGGAGCTCCCTCCATTCCTGGTGTCTTCCTCCCCCTTAGTTAACCGTGGCCTACCTTCCGTTGCTTCTTCTCCGTAGACCGCGGCTCCGCAAGCGATCATCGGGGTCGAGAACCTTGCGTCGCGCGCTGGTGACGTTGACGTCCGCTGGGCTCCTTCCAGGACCTTGCGCAGCGTAAGGCGGGGCTTCAGCTCTCGCGCGCTTTTGGCGTCCACGCCCCTCTTCTTCCGGCGCGGCGTCCCAGAAATAACGCCCAATGGCGGAAAAATGGCGGCGGATGGCGGGAAAACGGCTGCGGATGGCGGGAAACTTCACCACAGTAAATATCACAGTTTTTCTTCAGGCACGCAGTACCCGGTGGTTGTGGGCACGAAATCCTGCCGACTACGCCAAAGTTGACGCGCCCCCTGGGCCGTGTGTGTAGGGGAAATACCCGGAGCCGGGTCTCTGTATAATGCTGGGGGTTGTAGTCTCCGTGGCGGCGACACGGTCCCGTGGCTCAGGATGGTCAAACCAGTGGCAGTCTATTTATGTGGTTTTTATGATTAAATGTCCGACTACGCCACCCGTGGATTGCGGTCACTGAGAACCGCCGCTGCGTGGCAGACCGCTGAGGCTGGTGTGGTTTGCGCAGCAGAGGATAGTATAGCATAGGGAGGAGTATAGCCTCAGGGCAGCATCTGAAGATGGTGAGGGTTGTGGTGCGTGGGCGCAGCAGAAATGACTCAGAGTCCGTGCAGTGCGGTTCAGGGTCTTTACTGTTGGTAATGAAGAAGGCCCTGTCGGGAGTACTGGCTAACATTAGAGGCCTGGTCAGTCTGTGAGCGAACAAGAGTTCCCTTGGAAAGGTGGAGGTATAGGCCTTCCCGTCTGACTGCACTCTTCCTGGCTACCCTGCTGTAGTCGTGTAGTAGCCCACGTCCCTGAGTGTACCTTGTGGTGCTCACCCGTATGGCTGGTGACTTGGGGCCTTTGGTGCCTTCCGCTCCTCGATGGCGGTGCTGGTCCCTTGCGTGTGACTGAGCCTCTGGGCTTCTATGGCCAGAGGACCTGAAATCCCCTGCCAGGTGGTTTCTGCTGCTGGATGTAGATATCCCCACAGCCTCGGACTCCGGTGTCCGTTTCTCTGCGTCTTCTGCCAGGACGAGCTCTGCTCCAGTCCCTGGTCTCCAGCTCCTGGCTCCTACAGAGCTCCTTGCTGCTGCTCTGTCCCTTCTCTGGAACTAGACTTCTCTCTGACTACCTAAACCCACCCCAGATCCAGTTTATAAAGGGCAGGTTCCTCCCCTCCCTGGACTGGGACAGGAGGTGTGGCATGCAATATTGCTCCTGACCAGGAAAACCCATGCTCGCTCTCAGACATGGTATTTCTACCACTGTGGCAACCAGACCCCTGGGGTGCCACATTACCTACAGGCCAGCTATTTAAAACTGTGTTTTCTCCATCACACGGATCACATATACGTTGTCAGAAAATACTGCCATTCCTGACCTCCATTAAAAATTTCTTTCAGTGTGTCAGTGAAGCAATTCACACCAGTTTGCTGCTCAAACTAGTTACCTACAGGCCAGGTATTTACACTGTGTGCCGAATTATTAGGCAAATGAGTATTTTGATCACATGATACTTTTTATACATGTTGTCCTACTCCAAGCTGCATAGGCTTGAGAGCCAACTACCAATTAAGTAAATCTGGGGATGTGCATCTCTGTAATGAGGAGGGGTGTTGACTAATGACATCAACACCATATATAAGGTGTGCTTAATTATTAGGCAACTTTCTTTCCTTTGGCAAAATGGGTCAGAAGAGAGATTTGACGGGCTCTGAAAAGTCCAAAATTGTGAGATGTCTTGCAGAGGGAAGCAGCAGTCTTGAAAATTCCAAACTTTTGAAGCGTGATCACCGAACAATCAAGTGTTGCATGGCAAATTGCCAACAGGGTTGCAAGAAGCATGTTGGCCAAAAAGGCGCAAAATAACTGCCCATGAATTGAGGAAAATCAAGCGTGAAGCTGCCAAGATGCCATTCGCCACCAGTTTTGCCATATTTCAGAGCTGCAACGTTACTGGAGTATCAAAAACCACAAGGTGTGCAATACTCAGGGACATAGCCAAGGTAAGGAAGGCTGAAAAACGACCACCTTTGACCAAGAAACATAAGATAAAACGTCAAGATTGGGCCAAGAAATATCTTAAGACTGATTTTTCAAAGGTTTTATGGACTGATGAAATGAGAGTGACTCTTGATGGGCCAGATGGATGGGCCAGAGGCTGGATCAGTAAAGGGTAGAGAGCTCCACTCCAACTCAGACGCCAGTAAGGTGGAGGTGGGGTACTGGTATGGGCTGGAATCATCAAAGATGAACTTGTGGGACCTTTTTAGGCTGAGGATGGAGTGAAGCTCAACTCCCAGACCTACTGCCAGTTTCTGGAAGACAGCTTCTTCAAGCAGTCGTACAGGAAGAAGTTGGTATCGTTCAAGAAAAACATGATTTTCATGCAGGACAATGCTCCATCACATGCATCCAACTACTCCACAGCGTGGCTGGCCAGTAAAGGTCTAAAAGAAGAAAAAATAATGGCATGGCCCCCTTGTTCACCTGATCTAAACCCCATAGAGAACCTGTGGTCCATCATAAAATGTGAGATCTAGAGGGAGGGAAAACAGTACACCTCTCGGAACAGTGTCTGGGAGGCTGTGGTGGCTGCTGCACGCAATGTTGATCGAAAACAGATCAAGCAACTGACAGAATCTATGGATGGAAGGCTGTTGAGTGTCATCATAAAGAAAGGTGGCTATATTGATCACTAATTTTTTTGGTTTTTGGTTTTGCATGTCAGAAATGTTTATTTCTAAATTTTGTGCACTAATATTGGTTTACCTGGTGAAAATAAACAAGTGAGATGGGATTATATTTGGTTTTTATTAAGTTGTCTAATAATTCAGCACAGTAATAGTTACCTGCACAAACAGATATCCTCCTAAGATAGCCAAATCTAAAAAAAAAACACTCCAACTTCCAAAAATATTAAGCTTGAATATTTATGAGTCTTTTGGGTTGATTGAGAACATAGTTGTTGATCAATAATAAAAATAATCCTCTAAAATACAACTTGCCTAATAATTCTGCACACAGTGTAAAACTCTGTTTTCTCCGTCACATGGATCACATATACAGTGTCAGAAAATACTGACATTACTGGCCTCCATTAAAGGTTTCCTTCAGTGTGTCAGTGAAGCAATTCACACCAGTTTGCTGTTCAAACTAGTTACCTAGAGGCCAGGCATTTAAAACTCTGTTTTCTCCGTCAGATGGATCACATATAAGTTCGCTCCAAACTCAGTCATTTGTAGTGAGCGTGGAAGATACTGTCCTCCTTTTAAAATGGGCAAGGCACGGGGCAAGGGACGGGGAACTGGACGTGATGGTGATGGTGCATGCAGAGGCCGAGGACAAGGCAGTGGGCAAGCTGAAATTGTGCCACAACAAACACCCACATCTTCTCGCCTGACTTTCCTGTCCCAATTCCTAGGGGACCGCAGCACACCACTATTGAACCCAGAGCAGTGTCAAAAGGGTGTTGGTTGGATAGCGGATAATGCTTCCAGTCATTTAGCCACCACCACCACCACCCTGTCTTCCACACGGTCAAGTTTAAGTAGCCGTGAGTCTGGACTGCATATTCCTCACCCTGATCCTCCTTCCTCCCACCATGCCAAGTGCCCGGAGACAACTGATCCCACAGTTGGACACTCTGAAGAGCTGTTCACTTTTCCATTTATAGATTCGGGCCTCTCGCCCGGTCCACTTGAAGCAGGGCAAGAGGAGATTGCATGTAGTGATGCCCAAATATTTGAGCAGCCATGGTCACACGAAGGCGACGGTGGGAAAGTGTCACAAGAGGTGGACAATGATGAGACACAATGGCCAGAAAGTCAGTAGGAGGACCAGGGTGTGGAAGTGGAAGGCAAGGTGGTGGATGATATAGTAACTGACCCAACCTGGCAGGAGGACATGCAGAGCGAGGACAGCAGCACACAGAGGGAGAGAGGCAGTGCACCCCAACAGGCAGGAAGAAGCAGTGTGGTGGCCGCAGACAGAAGGCAGGCAACCGTTCCCCGTAACACCAACACAAAGGAAGTTGCCAGTACAACTGTTAGGTCTTCCCGAGCCTGGTTGTTTTTTAAAGACTCTGCCAATAACCCCAAAAAGGCCATTTGCACCACCTGCCAGGCCAGCATCAGCAGGGGTGGCAAAACGACCAGCCTGACCACCACCAGCATGATCAGGCACATGGCAGCAAAGCACCCGACTTTGTGGGCAGAACCCCAGGGTCCAGGAACAGTGTCTGCGGGTGGCACCATTGCTTCTTCCGCTGTTGTGCATGCAAGCCAATCCCATGTCCATGGTGCATGCGAAGATGTCTCCTGCCCTGCACATGTCGTTGCACACTCTCAAGTAGCAGCATCAGGAAGCACGTCCATGTCCTTGTCCCAGCGCAATGTTCAGTTGTCCATACCCATGTCCTTGGAACGCAAGCGCAAATATGCAGCCAACGCCCCACAGGCCGCACTACTAAATTCTCACATTTCACGTCTGCTTGCACTCGAAATGTTGCCTTTTAGGCTCATGAAGACGGAAACATTCCGCAACCTGATGGCGGCGGCCATCCCTCGGTACTCGGTCCCCAGCCGCCACTATTTCTCCCAGTGTGCCATCCCCGCATTACACAAGCACGTGTCCCAAAACATTAGCCATGTACTCAACAACGCAATTACCGGGAAAGTCCACCTAACCACGGACACGTGGACAAGTGCTTGTGGGCAGGGACGGTACATCTCGCTGATGGCACACTGGGTTAACATAGTGGAAGCCGGGACCCAGTTGGACCTTGGGACGGAACACGTCCTCCCGACGCCAAGGATTGCAGGCCCTAGGTCAATCAGGGTTGCCCCCATGGTCTACAGCTCCTGCACCTCATCCTCCTTAGCTTCCTCCTCCTCTTCAGCCTCCATCTCCGAAATGACCACATCAGTCACAAGCTGGAAGCACTGCAGCACTGCCTCGGCCAAGCGGCAACAGGCTGTGCTGAAGCTAATATGCTTAGGTGACAAACCACACAATGCTGAAGAGTTGTGGACAGCTCTGAAAGAGCAGGCAGACCTGTGGCTCACACCGCTGAACCTACAGCCAGGCATGGTTGTGCGTGGCAATGGCCGGAACCTGGTGGCGGCTCTGAGGCGAGGCGAGCTCACACACGTACCATGCCTGGCCCATGTGCTTAACCTTGTGGGTAAGCGGTTTCTCAAATCCTACCCGGAGCTGCCGGATCTGCTTGTTAAAGTACGCCACCTGTGTGCCCATTTTAGAAAGTCACCTACAGATTCCACCGCCCTTGCAGTGTTTCAACAGCGTTTGCAGCTTCCTGCTCACATACTCCTGTGTGATGTTGCCACGCATTGGAACTCAACATTGCAGATGTTGGGAAGGATTTGTGAGCAGAAGAGGTCAGTTGTTGAGTACCAGCATCGACAAGGCCGTCGGTATTCAGTTCAGACTCCACACTTAAGACCTCAGGAGTGGACATGGATGTCAGACATGGTGAGCGGCGATGACGCCATAATTAGCATCACCATCCCTCTTCTCTGTCTTCTGAAACAATCTCTCCTCACAATCAAAGAGGATGCATTGCAGGCGGAGCACGATGATATGGAGCAAGGAACCATACAGGGTGATTACACACAGCCCAGCCTCATCTCATCCCAACGTGGATTGGGTGACAATAAGGAAGAGGAGGCGGAAGGAGCTAGTTTCATGCGCTATAGACGGTACTACCTGCACAGCTGTCATACCGTCGGTTCAGCGTGGATGGCCAGACAGAGGACAGAGAGGAGGAGGAAGAGGAGGAGGAGAGCATGGTCAGTCATCCTCTTGGTGAGGACACGGAAGTCTTGCCTGTTAGTAGTCTGGCACGCATGGCTGAGTTTATGTTACGTTGCCTTTCCCATTACCCTCGCGTTCTCAAAATTTTGGGTGACAGTCATTACTGTTTGGTGACACTTCTAGACCCACGCTACAAGGAGAACTTTATATCTCTTATTCCTGAGGCGGACAGGTCTACAAAAATGGGGCTGTACCAGAAGGCCCTTGTTGCGGAACTATTAAAAAAATTCCCATCTGAAAATGCTGGCGGCAGAGGTCACAGTTCGTTGGACAACCAAGGAGTACAGGCGAGAGAGACACAACTTCAATCTAGCAGAGGCAGGGGAACACTGTCAAAGTTCTGGGAGAGTTTTCTCAGCCCCTCCCATCGCACAGGCCCTGAGGCACCGGGTACTCTCACAAGGAGTGCAAAGTTTGGGAAGATGCTGAGAGAGTACCTTGCCGACCGTACCAACGTCCTCCGTGATTCCTCTGTGCCTTATAATTATTGGGTATCCAAACTGGATACATGGATTGAACTGGTTCTTTATGCCTTTGAGGTCCTGGCCTGCCCTGCCGCCAGCGTTTTATCAGAGCGGGTTTTTAGTGCCGCTGGTGGAATTATAACAGATAAGCGCATCCGCCTGTCAACTGAAAATGCTGACAGGCTGACTCTTATAAAAATGAACAAGGGCTGGATTGGGCCAGACTTCTCAACACCACCGAATGATAGCAGCGTAGCATAAACTCAAATCCAGTGTCTTTTCTTGGGAGGTGTATTCCCATGCACCTTTTCACACCCAGACTTGGGTATATGCTTCCTGATTTTGGCTATTTGCTCTTGTCCTCCTCCTTCTCCTCATCCTCCACCACCATATCACCAGCGTGACCGTGGTCCTTGATGCAACACCCACATAATTTTTTTAAAGGATGTTTATGATGCCCGTAAAAAATTTGTTTATACAGTATGTTCATGTATACCCCCCAGGGGTAAATGATTGTCAGCCCATACACTTAGTGCATGGGCATCACAAGTATAGGAGGCCCGCTTCTTTCTAGTGAGAACATTTTTTTATGAGGCACTCTTCCACGTCTCTTCCAATGGGCATTGGAGTGCCTCCAAATTTTTAGCAACCCTTGCATCCACTGCATATGCCAGCACTGTGGGAGACCCACTTCCTAATAATGGGAACATTGTTTTGAGGAGGCCCTCTGACCTCCATGTCTCTTCCAAGGGGCATTGAAGTGCCTCCAAATTTTTGGCAACCCTTGCATTCACTGCATAGGTCAACACTATGGGAGACCCACTTCCTAATAATGGGAACATTGTTTTGAGGAGCATTATTGTTTTTGGTTATTTATTTTGCTTTATATACAAGTCATTACCCTGGAAAGGATGTTCCTGAACATATTTCCCAGGAAAATCCATTTTGGTTTCGTTTTGGTATGTTTTATTGTGAGTCCGTAAAAGTGGCGTAATACCTCTGACAACGTTGTTGACAGAAGTGACCCGGGAGTCAGAAATGCTTCCAGGGGTCTTCCCCATGCTGTCTAGATGTCATTTCAGCACTGTTCCCATCGATTTGGGCAATTTTTAAGCCCTCTGCAGACCGCCGGGGGGAGCCGCCTGAAAAATGCTCGAGTTTCCTATAGACTTACTTTGGGCTCGTTGCTCGGGTCGAGCACCCGAGTATTCCAATGTGCTCGATCCGAGCATCGAGCACCCGAGCATTTTAGTGCTCGCTCATCACTACTGATCTGCCATAAATGAATCATGTTTTATCTATAGTGCTTCTAAAAAAGCTATAATTCCCATAATGCTCTTATAAGTAATATGGCACAATGTAGCCGCCAAAAAGTATTAATGCCCTAGAATAATATGTACCTTACTCTGAATTGCAGCAAGTCCACAAGCTGAGTTTTCTGTCACACAGCTACCATCCAAGCTTAAGGCTAAGTGCCCATGATGCAGAAATGCTGCAGATTTTACATGCGTTTTTCGTGCCAGGTAGAAGCGTTTGTCAAGCGTTTTTGCATGCATTCCTGTATGCGAGTTGTCAAGCGCTTTCCAAGCAACTTTAGCATCACTTGGAAAAGTGCTTGACAACTTGGTCACACTATATAAATCCTTGCAACTGGCATGGATTTATATAGTGTGACTAATTTAATAGGTAAAAAAAGGAATAAAAATGGTAAAAAATAAAAAAAAAAAACATTATACTCACCTTCTGATGGCCCGTGGTCTTCTCTCCAGTGCGTCCGGTCTCTTGTACGGCTCGCAGTGGTGACGTCGGTGGTCGCGTGACCTGTCACATGACGTCATTTAGTCATGGAAGGTCCTTTTACACCATCGCGAGCCGCCGGGGAGCCAGGACGCATCGTACAGGAGATCGGGGGACATCGGAAGGTGAGTATAATGTATATTTTTTATTTTAAATTCTTTTTTAACAGGTACTATGGTACCCGGGTCTGGAGGAGAGTCTCCTCTTCTCCAGACCCGGGTACCATCCGCACATTGAATCGCTTAATATCCACATGTGCACATGTAGTCATACGGATATTAAGCGATTCAATGCAAGTCAATGGCGGCAATTATGCTGCGTGACCGCAAAATTAATGGACATGCTGTGGATTTTTCCGCAATGATAATCCGCAGCGGAAATTTCAGCAGCATGTGCACAGCACATGCGGATTATCATTAGGGACCATGGGGCACGTATTACCAAGCATTTTCGCTGCGGAAATTCCGCGGCAAAAACACTTGAAAAATGCATAGTGGGCACGCAGCCTAAGAGGAGCAATAGAAATTGTACAGATTCACACTTTCAGGTAGGCAGTAAAGTTGAAACAGGCATCAGATTCTTGTGTTAAAACAGAGTGAGGTTTATTGAACTCCATAATCTTGCACACGTGTTTAACACCTTAGTGACAGAGCTATTTTCGACCTTAATGACCAGGCCACATGACCAGTGTCTCTTTATGAGGTAATAACTCTGGAAGGCTTCTGTGGCGCCCCTGAGGGTTCAGTCGCCACAGAGGTACTGCAAATCACCCAGAGGTGTGGTGTCTCCTTCTCTCAGGTGAAGAGGGAGTGCTGCCCGGAACCCCAACACCTGCATCCAACACTACACTGCTCCAGGCCAGCTGGAAGGGCAAGATGTTTCCTGCTGAGCCCTGTCCCTGGCTGGAGTGGGGGAAACCAAAGGTAGGGGGAACCAGTAGTGGGTGTGGGTGGAGGAAGCAGTTTAGGGGAGCACCATTATAGGAGATATAAAAGGGAAGCCATTTTAGGGTGGCAGGAGTGCAGTAGAGCACAGTGAGAGAGGACAGTCAGTCTGGGAGCAGAGTCTCTTAGGAGCTCTGCTCCACAAGCAGGGCCCAGTCTTAGAGGCCCCGGAGGGGAGCAGAGGAGTAGGCTCTGATCTAAAGAAGGGATCCCAGGGGGTACGGCGAGTGCGGGACGGCACCCGTATGCTCCGAATCTGTCAGAAGTCAGAGGGATCGTAGGGCGCAAGAAGGGGACCAGCCCCTGGTTCAGCCGTGTTGCTCCAGGTCTTGGCTGGAAAAAACGGAGGCTTCTGGCTTATATAGTCAGTTGTCGAAGCCTCTGTCTAATCGCTATGAGGGTCAAGCAGGTCTGGTAACTCCAGCAAGACAGGAGGGACCTCAGAGCACCCGAGCGGGATTGAGAGTGGGGAAGCGCAGGGCAGGAGGGAGAGAGACCCAGCGTGAAGACGGTCTAGCTAGGAACACACGAAAGTGGGGTTCCGTCAGGTGCTCCTAATCAGCCTGAGGAAGAGCTGAACCCCTGCCTGGTGAACGCTGCACGACGTGGGAGGCTGGCACCCGTACAGTGCACCAGCGGAACTGTCATAAGAACTGTGAGTAAAGACTCGGATGACTGCACCGTACTGCCTCCATCCGTTCTTTCGTCTGCGCCATCTTTCCCTCCCTGCACTACAACGCCCAGAGGAACTCACATTACCTACACTGCCCTGGAGCTAGCTCTACCTGTGGAAAGCCATACCATCCCTGCTGCCGTAACACCAGCTCCAGAGGACTGCTCCGCAGCGGCGGCTCCTTTTAGCCGCATTCCACAGGTGGCGTCACGAACTTTATAAAATCTCTTATAAATATAATTCCCCTTTTTAGTGACCGCCCTGGGCCACTGACCGGGCCAGCCATCGTGATATTCCCCAACCAGCATCCATAGGCCCAGCTGCTGAGTACCCCATTGCCCTGGGGGCAGGTCAACCTCTTGGCGTCACGAACAGGATTGCGTGCCCGCTACCACCGGGTACTGTGCACCTTAAAAGACTGTAACACTTACGTGGTGAAGATTTCCCACCATTTCCGAGGTTTCCCGCAATTATCCGGCATTTTCCTGTCACCGTGCGGGAAGAAGAGGGGCGTAACCGCGGGAACCCGAGAGGCGTAACCGCTGAAAGCACGCGAAGCTCAAGCCCCACCTCGCGCCTTGATGCCAAACCAGGAAGCGTCAGGTCCTAGAAGGAGACCGTTGTCAAGCGCACGCTCTGACGTCAGTCGCGAGGGAGACGCAAGGTCCTGGAAGGAGACCGTCGTCTGCGGAGCTGAGGCCTACCCGATTAAAGAAGCAGGAGGTAGGCTACGGTTCACTAGGGGGGCGCAACCATTGCTGACGACCAGCAAGACGCCGAAGCACCAGTTAACGCTCCTCATGCTCAACTCGCGCCCGGCACTGCTCAGGCCGGAGCAGCCGCCCCACCAGCAGGAGTCGCGATTCCAGCAGTCATGCCCATGGCCCTGCCGTACATCCCCGGAGCAAAATGGCTTCCCCAGTTTGACAGAGACATTTTTGTAAATCGGCGGGATGTTAAGCCCCACCTGGAACAGGGCCATCCCGACCGGAACTTGTACCCCGGTGACGGTGTCACCTACACACGACACCATGGGGAAAGCGGGTGGTATGCCCTCAAGGTGTACCGCGTAATTGAGGAAGGAGAGGACACGCCCCAGCATTTCTTAGCTGATGACTCGGCTGGGTCCAGCAAAAACCAAAAGTACCCCAGGCAGGGACCCCACTACTAGTACAGTAGGTGGGACTAAACTGTAAATAGTCACCCGTAAGGGTGCTGTAGTTGAAAGTTGAAATAATGTTTTTCTTTTTCTAATAGTGTGTGTTTTCATAATTACCCGTCAGGGTATATAGACTCCAGGCTGGGGACTGTGAACAGCCAGAAACTTCTTTTGTAAAAATTTCTGCACTTCTTAAAGTGCTTGCTATTGGTATTATAAGTATAACCACATGACCTCAGAAGAAAAACCCGTTTGGCGTGGCGGAAGACGTGGTCCACCACCATGATCACCTATGCCCTGCAGCCACACCCAGGGCCTACGTTGAGGGTTTGCGGACGGGTCTCTCATGCTGCTGCCTTTGAACTCTTTTTCCAGTAAAAGGACACCCTGTTCCAGAGTCTTATTGAAAAGTGTTTTATAATGTTTGATAAATATAACCTGTAACGTTAAAGTGAAGTGCCTCCCATAAAGGGAAGAAATGTTTTATTATCTTATATGCGAATGCATTCTTAAAAACTACATGTCTAATATACCCTGTTTTTACTCTGTTCCAGCCCGCGGACGTGCTGTGTTTTACCAGGGGGGAATGTGGCGCCCCTGAGTGTTCAGTTGCCACAGAGGTACTGCAACTCACCCAGAGGTGTGGTGTCTCCTTCTCTCAGGTGAGGAGGGAGTGCTGCCCAGAACCCCAACACCTGCATCAAAAACTACACTACTCCAGGCCAGCTGGAAGGGCAAGATGCAATGTGTTTCCTGCTGAGCCCTGTCCCTGGCTGGAGTGGGGGGAACCAAAGGTAGGGGGAACCAGTAGTAGGTGTGGGTGGAGGAAGCAGTGTAGGGGAGCACCATTGTAGGAGATATAAAAAGGGAAGCCATCTTAGGGTGGCAGGAGTGCAGTAGAGCACAGTGAGAGAGGACAGTCAGTCTGGGAGCAGAGTCTCTTAGGAGCTCTGCTCCACAAGCAGGGCCCAGTCTTAGAGGCCCCGGAGGGGAGCAGAGGAGTAGGCTCCGATCTAAAGAAGGGATCCCAGGGGGTACAGCGAGTGCGGGACGGCAACCGTACGTTCCGAATCTGTCAGAAGACAGAGGGATCGTAGGCCGCAAGAAGGGGACCGGCCCCTGGTCCAGCCGTGTTACTCCAGGTCTCGGCTGGAAAAACTGGAGGCTTCTGGCTTATATAGTCAGTTGTCGAAGCCTCATTCTAATCGCTGTGAGGGTCAAGCAGGTCTGGGAACTCCAGCAAGACTGGAGGGACCTCAGAGCACCCGAGCGGGATTGAGAGTGGGGAAGCGCAGGGCAGGAGGGAAAAAGACGGTCTGGCTAGGAACACAAGAAAGTGGGGTTCCGTCAGGTGCTCCTAATCAGCCTGAGGAAGAGCTGAACCCCTGCCTGGTGAACGCAGCGCGTTATTACTAATAATTTTTAGCTGCATCTTGCCTGGAAAATAATTTTGGACATAGTAGCAGTGTGTGGTACTCATTCTATTAGGCCATCTATACTAAGCTCTACCAGCTTTCAAATTACTAATAATTTTTAGCTGCATCTTGCCTGGAAAATAATTTTGGGCCTGTAGCAGTGTGTGGTACTCATTCTATTAGGCCATCAATACTACGCTCCACCAGCTTCCAAATTACTAATAATTTTTAGCTGCATCTTGCCTGGAAAATAATTTTGGACATAGTAGCAGTGTGTGGTACTCATTCTATTAGGCCATCTATACTAAGCTCTACCAGCTTCCAAATTACTAATAATTTTTAGCTGCATCTTGCCTGGAAAATAATTTTGGGCATAGTAGCAGTGTGTGGTACTCATTCTACTAGGCCATCTATACTAAGCTCCACCAGCTTTCAAATTACTAATAATTTTTAGCTGCATCTTGCCTGTAAAATAATTTTGGGCATATTAGCAGTGTGTGGTACTCATTCTATTAGGCCATCTATACTAAGCTCCACCAGCTTTCAAATTACTAATAATTTTTAGCTGCATCTTGCCTGAAAATAATTTTGGGCATAGTAGCAGTGTGTGGTACTCATTGTATTAGGCCATCTATACCAAGCTCCACCAGCTTTGAAATTAATAATAATTTTTAGCTGCATCTAGCCCGGAAAATAATTTTTCTTCCCAATAGTAGTAGCAATAGAAATATGGGGCGCGCGCCTAGCTAACAAAAATATACGCTTCATAGCAAAAAACACCAGCCTAGCGCACTGCATTAATAAGATGGCATCATCGTCTCTACCAGTGCTAGGCCTACTACGCCAGCTAGCATTCCTGCGCCTAAAACACAATGTATGGGTCCGCGCTAGCCGCGATACTGAGGGGTCTAACGCTGCTTCTAACACTTTATCACAATTCAATTGGCAGATTTTCACAGAGCTCCTCCCCAAAGCCCACCCATCGGGCAACAGTTGCCCACCCTCCCTATGGGATCTAGTGGTGAATAGTTGATGCCATTAATCAGAGTGTCAGTTGCCCCGTCGACGTGACAAGCATACGGTAAGGCATGGGAAGAGTGGACACGACTAGTAGCAGGCAGACGGGTTGACCAATGTGAACAAGCCAGATTACAAGTCACCATAGAATTTCTCCACCAACTAATGATGAGGGGCATATCAGGGGCGTCAGCGCAGCGGTGTCTGACCGGAGTAGCATTTCACTTCCAACTACTGAATTGGGGAGATGTGACAAAGAGATTCATCATCAGACAATCCATAAAAGGGTGGAAAAGGGGTCAGCCAAGTCAGGAGTGTAGACGTCCCATCCCGTGTCACTAAAACTGATTTCTCACATCATATGCCTAACACCATTAACATGACACTCACAATTTGAAGCAACACTACTGTCTACTGCATTTGCGATCGCCTTCTTCGGGGCGCTATGCATAAGCGAATTAGTCCCTCAATCCAAAATTACCACCAGTGGAGGCTTATTACACCAGGATGTAGTCATAGCCAATAATGCAATACGTCTACACATACGCAAATCGAAAACGGTTCCAGCGGACAGGGGCACTTGGGTACTTCTACAACCCACAAACGGTACAAAGTCGGGTAAGAATAGTAAAAACATATATAACCATCAGATCACAAAGTAATTTCTTCCTATCACACATTGATGGAATGCCATTATCAAGATACCAGTTCCAAGCTATATTTAATAAATGCCTAACAAGGGCAGGGAACCACCCCAAAGATTACGGGACACACTCATTCCGCATAGGCGCGACCACGGAAGCAGCAAGAGCAGGACTGTCACAAACGGAAGTTCAGAGGATAGGGAGATGGCGATCCACGTGTTTGGCGAGATACATAAGACCGGACTTGTTATCCTAATGTGGTTTGTTTCTTTTACAGGTGACGCTAAGCCAACAGTGTGGGTGATAGGCCACTTTTATATATATTGGGCAGAAAAAAGGGCGAAAATCCGCCCAGGCGGGAGGAAATTAGAGTTTCATAACACATATTTCAACTGGAGAGGTATTAGAGGCCTGCAATGGCCACAGGTACTAATGGAGGTAATCAAGGTAGGGAGAGAGGCAAGAGGTCCGGTCATCTTAGTTATACAGGCCGGGGGAAACGACCTAGGTCATCACAAGAGCGCATAACTAATGGCAATAATGAAACTAGACACTGAGCGCTTCAGAGAATTTTTCACAAAACTAACTATAGTATGGTCAGAGATTGTGCCGATAGCAGTATGGCAAGGTGCGCGAGACATCACGGCCATCGAACGGACAAGGCGGGTAATAAATATTCGGATGGCAAAATTTAGAAGAGGCAGAGGCGGTGTAGTGATACAACACCGACAACTGGAAGGAGATAAAGCAGGCCTCTTACAGCCCGATGGTGCTCACTTAATGGATATTGGATTGGACATATTCCTGTCAGTACTCCAGGACGGAGTGGACAAGCGTTAAGAGTGATGGATGGGTGTCAGAGTCCTGCATACGAGTACGCAGGATCCTCCGTGGCCTGGAAATAGGAAGGACATGTTGGAGAATTACACTTGTTGGCCAACTTGCCGGTGTGGAGACCCAGGGCATGCTGCAACAAGCTGAATTATTTTAGAAATAAAATGCCTTTCTAATGGAATGAGTATAAAGAGTTAATAAAGCTGTGACCAATCCTCACCCATCCAGTTGTAAGAGTTACATTATTGTATTGTCAAGGAAAGGGGGGCGGTAGGGGGGCTGAGCGTCAGGGTTTGGTTGGGGGTCCCCACAGTCTGCCTAGGCTAGATGCAGTTAAAAATTCTTATTAGATACACAGGCGGTGCAGCTTGCTTCGCAGCTGGGCTACTACGCCCAAAGTATTGGCTAGGCTAGATGCAGTTAAAAATTCTACGCTGACTAGCAGACACTGAAGCTTTGGAGCAGACCTCTGAGTAAACAGCTCTTCAGACTCAACCATCTGTGTTACCCCAAGCCATAGTTTATGTAGTTTCTTACGGTTAAAAGGGGGGGGGAGCGACCGAACCCACCTGGAATTGACGATGCCAACGTCACGTAAAACACAGCAAGGGGATTCCAAAAAGAGCCTCCATTTTTTCCAAAAATTGTGGCACAGACACCACTTAAGTGGCATCAATTGCCCCAGAGTTGCTTAAAACGGTTGGTGAGGTAATTTTACCAAATCCTCAAGCTTTTAGTCTCCCCAGGATGACACAGGGGTAGAAAAGTCCTTGCGGATCCATGATTTGTTCATCTTTATGAACGTGAGTCTGTCTACATTCTCAGTGGACAGCCACGTGCGCTTATCTGTCAGCACACCACCAGCAGCGCTGAACACACGTTCAGAGAGAACGCTGGCTGCAGGGCATGACAAGATCTCCAAGGCGTGAGTGGCGAGCTCCGGCCATCTTTCCAGATTGGAATCCCAAAATGAGCAAGGGTCCAGTGACACAGTCATGGCTTCGATGTTCACTTGGAGATACTCCTGTACCATCCTCTCTAGGCGTTGACTATGTGTCAGACTTCTTGTCTCCTGTGGCCTTGCAAAGGATGGTCTAAAAAAGTGGTGAAACGATTCCACAAAATTGCTGTTACCAGCAGATACTGTGTTACTGTTACGGTTTGAGTGATGAAGACTCAACAGTCCCACGGTTGGCAAGTTAGATCTGTGAGATTCACTACGTTCACCACTGGTGTTTTGTGGAAAAGCACATGTAAGATTCTGCAACAGCCTCTGCTGATACTTCTGCATGCGTGAATCCCTTTCTACGGCAGGAATTATTTCGGCAAATTTACTTTTGTATCAGGGATCTAAGAGTGTGGCAACCCAGTAGTTGGGATTACTTCTAATTCTGACAATCCGAGGGTCATGTTGCAGGTAGTGCAACAAGAAGGCACTCATGTGTCTTGCGCATCCAGGAGGACCAAGTCCTTGTTGTGTTGGTAGCGAGGTAAGAATCATGCTTCCTTCCTCTGCCCTCTCCCCCCAACCTCGCACAACAGAAATGTGATCAAGGTCTCCCTCATCTGATGAGTCTTCCATGCCCATCGCCAGTTCATCCTCCACTTCTTCCTCGGCTCCTGCACCTTCCTCAACAGTTTGGCTGCTACCATGCGCCCTGGTAAATCCCTCTCCCCCACCCTCCCATGCCTGCCGCCTTGGTGCTGCCGACCGTCTGGACCTTGGAGATGTTATCCCTTCCGCATACGACTCCTCCTCTACTTCCTCCACCTCCTCTTGTCCCACCACCTGACTCTGAATTCTGTTTAACGTGTGCTCCAGCATGTAAATCACTGGAATAGTCATGCTGATAATGGCATCGTCAGCAGTAAACATCTTCGTCGCCATTTCAAAACTGTGCAGAAGGGTGTGTGGCGCCCCTGAGGGTTCAGTCACCACAGAGGTACTGCATCTCACCCAGAGGTGTGGTATGTCACCCTCAGGTAAGGAAGGAGTATGGCTCGGGACCCTAACACCTACATCCAGCACATACCCGCAGTGGGGGTAGGGCGAGATTGCTCAAAAGGGAGAGCACAGTCCCAGGTCCCTAGCTGGCGGGAGGGTCCTATGTAGTTGGTGTGGGTGGAGAAAGCAGCTTAGGGGAGCACATGACAGGGAGAGTATAAATAGGAAGCCATCTTGAAAAGAGCAAGCCAGTCAGAGGAGGAGAAGTGACAGGAGCAGAGACTCTGCATGAGCTCTGCTCCGGAGGTGGGCCTAGCCTGGGAGGCCCAGGACTGAAGGAGAGAAGAGAGGAATTGGTGCAGGAAGGCTCCAGGAACCGAAGGGACCCTAGTAGTATGGGCCGTGCAGAAGGCCACCCGTACGCCCGCTGCTACCAGGAGGTAGAGGGGTCAGGCCAGATAAGGGGAACCGGTCCCTCAACTAGCGGAGAAACAGCAAGGCTCAACTAGAAGCCGGAGGCTGCAGCATTTCATGTACTGCAGGCCAAAGTCCACGCCAGTCTCACTAAGAAGGTAGCCACATAGGACCCAGGGGACGGAACACACGCCGCCCTCCAAGGCCCGAGGATACCGGATAGAAGTGTCACTTGGTGTGAGGTGCAGGGAGAAGGCCAGAGAAAGGACACACAGAAGGGGGTCCTGCTAAGTACTCCGGAGCTATCTGGGGGTGGACTGAGCCCATCACTGAGTACACACAGCACGACGGGGGGAGATTGCTCTGGTACCTGTAATCTGGACTGCAACAACTGTGAGTAAAGATCTTGGGACTGCATCACACGGACTCTGTGTTCATTACTGACTCCCTGCACTACAACCACCATCATCCACCCACACTGCCCTGAAGCTACACTCTTCCTGTGGGGAGAAATAATACCATTGCTGCAAAACCACCAGCTTCAGAGGACTGTTCCGCAGCGGCGGCCCCTTTGGCCGCACTCCACAGGTGGCGTAGTCGGACATTATAAAACCCATATATACAAATTACCCTTGTATTGACCGCCCTGGGTCATGGACCGGGTCACCTCCACAGTGACTACAACCCCCAGCGTCTACCGGCCCGTCTCCGGGTACCCCACGGCCCAGGGGGCGCGTCAACTTCATAGGTTTCTGATCTGAGACCACTCCTGCAGCGTGATTTGCCCCACCTCTGGATCTCGTTGGCCCAGGCAATACATCAGAACGTATTGCACCAGGGCTTGTCGGTGCTGCCACAGTCGCTGCAACATGTGCAGAGTTGAATTCCACCATGTCGGCACATCGCATTTCAGCCGGTGAACTGGCAGGCCCAACGACTTGGTGTAAGTCGTTGAGCTGCGGGATGCGAACGGCGGAAGTGAGCACACAGTGACCGTGCCCTCTGCAGAAGGCCATCTAGTCCGGGATAGTGGGCTAAAAATTGCTGGACAACCGGGTTCAACACGTGAGCCATACAAGGCACATGTGTGACATTGCCCTGGCGCAGGGCCGCAACCAGGTTTGCAGCATTGTCGCACACGGCCTTCCCTGGTTGCAGGTCCAGTGGAGACAACCACTCATGAAACTGGGTCTCCAGAGCTGACCACAACTCCTCAGCTGTGTGACTCACATTTCCCAGACATTTCAAAGTAAACACCGCCTGATGCCGTTGAGCCCTGCTGCCAGCATAGTAAGGAGGTGTGCAGGATTCCTTCTGTGCAGTTAGAAAGCGGATGGCATTACGAGACAGGCTTAGGGTGCAGGTGTAGGACCGAGAGGAGGTTGAGGAGGCAGAAGCAGTGGAGGAACTTCTAGATAAAGAGGATTGACGCACAACTCGTGGGGACGGCAAGACTTGGACAGCAGCCCCTTGTCCTGCTGTCACCATAGTTACCCAGTGCCCAGTCAGCGACATGTAACGCCCCTGTCCATGCCTACTCGTCCAAGTGTCTGCGGTGAAATGCACCCTGTCACACACAGAGCTTCTCAAAGAAGCGGTGATGTTGTATGCGACATGCTGGTGTAGCGCAGGCACACCTTTCTTTGAGAAGTAGTGCCGACTGGGCATCTGGTACTTGGGCACTGCGACGGACATAAGGTCTCGAAAATCTTCTGTGTCCACCAGGCGAAAAGGCAGCATTTCTGTAGCCAAGAGCTTGCAGATGTTGAAATTCAACCTCTTAGCTTTGTCATGGCTAGGAGGAAATGGTCTTTTACTTGTCCACATCTGAGGGACCGTGGGCTGGCTGTTGTGCTTAGACGGGGTTGAGTAGGGGGTCCCCGGCAAACTGCCGGTCTGTGAGGAAGATGCAGGCGGAAAAGTTAGATTGCTTGATCCAAAGGTGGTGCTCTCGATGTCGGAGAGCGCTCAACACCAGCTGGTGTTTCCACTTCCAAATGAAATGATGACCTGCCAATCACACTGGTTGTTGCGGGTAAAGAGGTGGCAGGTCTGCGTCCAAAAACATGTGTGACTGCTGTCCCCCCAGTCACAGAGGATGAAGAGTCCGCGGATGAACAAGATGGGGCAGACGGTGGTTGGCCCGGCCCGCTAGGCCACATTGTAGCACAGTGAGCTTCCCACTGCAACTTATGTTTCATATCCATGTGACGGTTCATGCATGAAGTACTCAAACTATGGATTTTTTGGCCTCTACTTTGCTTTTGGTGACAAATATTACAGATAACACAAGTTGGGTCATCCTTATCGATCTGAAAAAATGCCCAGGCTATGCAAGGCTTAGAGCCCATGCGACCTGAAGAGACACCACGACTTGTGGTCAGAGGCAGAGTTGTGGTTGAGGATGCAGTTGTTGACGTGCTTCCAGTACTCCGTCTCTGTCCAGGAAGGCGCAACCTAACCTCGTCGTCAATAGCATCTGTGATGCCCAGCTGCGCTTGGTATCACAGATCCTAGAAGAGTGCATTGATGGAATCCTCCACAAGAGGCCCCCATAAACATTCACACATCTCCACCTTCCAACTCAGACCAGCAGAGGGAGCCCGTTAGGGATATAAATAGGGAAGGTGGAGCTAGGCAGTTCAGTTCCTCTGAAGAGTTCCTGAAGTAGAGAAGCCTAAGAGAGGTCAGTCTGCAGTGGAGCTCAGTCTAGTCTAGAGAACTCAATTAATATTTCAGCAGTGGAGCACGAGGCTCCTGCTAGCTAGATTCAGGGAGCCCAGTTAGAGCTTAAGGTGTGTCGGCGCCATAAGATCGGTGAAGCGCGGCACGCTGCCGTTAGTGTGTATAGCCTAGTGAGGGCCCGAGTAGGCCGAAGGCGAGTGGAGAGTTAGTACATAGGGGGCAGAGGAGCTTAACCAGCTCACCCCAAAGCATTTACTGGACACCGGATCCGAGCTTACTGGGATCTCTATGACCCAGTAAGGCATAACCGGTATCCCTGGAGAACTACAAGTCCCAGGATCGCTAAGGTGCTGATACGTAACAGAGCCAGGAGACACTTAGGGCCCGCATACTGGGAGCGTGAACTCCAAGACAAGGCCCTACCACAAGGTCAGCCAGCGCAGGACAGAGACAAAGTTAGGCCTAGCTCCAGGCAGGTCAGAAACTTACTACGCAGAGGCAAGAAACAGGAGGCCCTACACCCGTTCATTGGGGAGGATCCTGATATGCACCCTTCACCCTACAGTGCTCCGGGATGTGCCTGAATTTCCACCAGTAAAAGGTACTGAAGTGACTACCGTGTCCGTTCCCGTTCTTGCTCTGACCCAGCTGGGTCTCGCCTGTCCTGCATTCCCCCTGCATACGCTTTTCTGAGGCCTAGCTCCACCTGTGGGGAGCTATACCATCGAGCTGCCTTATCACCGGCCTCAGTGGACTGCTGCAGGGCTAGTGCTTCTCACCAGATACCACAGGTGGCGTCACGAACTCTTATAAAATTAACAATTATCCACCCTTTTAAAGAGTGACCCCAGGGTACGGGCCCGGGAGCCGACCACCGCGACATCCCCAAGGCCAGGCAAAGGCCCGGGTACCGAGTCATCCCCATCCCCTGGGCTAGTCACATCCTCCTCCACCTCCTCTGCTGACCTCATCGACTGGCTGACTGTGGGTTGACAGTAAGTGGGATCTCCAACCTTGTCATCATCACCCTGTGTGTTCTCACACCCGTCGTCCTCAGAGCTAACCTCTTCCTGCCCTGACCGAAAAGTCAAGTTGTCGCTCCAATCAGGTATTTGAGTCTCGTCATCGTCTTCATCATTGTCTCCACCAACAGGAGTTACAGTTTGGGAACGAGGGTCTGCATTATGCTCAGAACCTTCTTCATCTGGTCCTGGATCCGACTCATAAAGATTCTGGGCATCAGTGCAGATCATTTCCTCGTCTGGATTAACAGAAGCTCTGGAGCAGACCTCCATTTCCCAGGCTATAGTATGAGTAAACAGCTGTGCAGACTCAACCATCTGTGCTACCCCATACTCAGACGGGCAGCTGGAGACTTGGGAGCTGTGAGGAAGCAAGTGCGATTGGGGTGACACCTCTGAGGACTGGAGTATTTGTGATGTTGAAGTTGAGGTGGAGGAGAGCCCACTTGAAGGAGCACTTGATATCCGTTGAAGCACCTGGTGTTTTTGTGCCTCAGCTGGAATTTGTAGCGATGGGCGTGTCTGTAAGAAAGGGATCGTATCACATTGTCCACGAAAAGAAGTAGACATCTTAGTTTGGCTGGAAGATGGTCTTTCTTCTGCAGATGTTACTCCCCCCCCCACCGTGGGGGGGCTCGACCCACCAGCAGACAGGCACCAGTATTGGGAGAGGGGGGCTGGCCGTCAGGGTCCACCGCGGCCCTGGCACAAACCCGGCGACACGGAGGTTGCACGGGCAGGAATGGACTGGCCGTGTCGGCTTTGCGCTCCAGTGTAGTCCCTCTGCCCGCTCGCGCCCGTAACCTCAAAGGGATGCGCAAGCGGCTGTTCTTCCCAGGGCTGTTCCCCGCCCAGCAGGAACGTGGGGGAGCTCTGGTCGGCCTTCCACTTTACTCCCTTACCTCCCTCGCCCTCTTTCCTTCTTCCGTTCTCCATCTAACCCCTCGGCTCTGTGGTGTCCGCTCTCCCTCCAGCTATCTCCTTCTCACAGGTGGACTACCGCGTGTATTCACACTGTGGCGAATCTTTTGGGCCCAGGCATAAGAAGTTGTCGAGGTAATGGATAATATGTGCCCCCTTAGAAACATCCATTACAACCCATTCGAGGAAGCAACTAAACGCCTCAAATAGTGAGCAGGATCTGGACCACCCCATGGGCAAACAGCGATCTATATAGTATGCTCCTTCCCAGAAGCAGCCCAATAGGTGGACACTATTCGGAGGCACAGGTAGTAAGTAATCGGAGCGTCGCATCAATGTCTGTTTTGGCCATTAGGGTGACCCTTCCCAACTTCTTGATCCGCCTGATTGCCTTGTCAAAGGATGTACTACTGTACTTGGTTCCGCGTCGATGTTGTCGTTTACTGACCTGCCCCTTGGATATGACAAATGGTGGATTAGTCCGAATGTATTGGGTTCCGTTTTTGGCACAACTCACAACGGGGATACCACTACGTCTTGTAAGGAAAGTGTTCTGAATGGAACCGCCATTCTACCTAAAGATATTTCTTTTTTTAATTTTCTTGTCACAACGTCTGGGTGTTGGTAGGCTGATTTTAGATTTTTTACTCCAGCCTTTCTGGAATTTAGAAGGGCATGACATGCCTATATCTGTGTCTCCCCCTCCTTTTATTCCTCCGCCTCTTTACTTTTCGCATGACTATATGTACTTGTCACTTTTCCATGTGTTAGTTGTGTCTTCTGAGCAGTTTGTCAGCTTTTGGACACCTTTGAAGTGTTTTCTATGTGTTTTCTATGTGTTTCTATGTGTTTTTGTTTGCCTGCCATTGATTTTAACAGTGTTCGAAGGTGTTCGACGAACAGTTCGACGAACAGTTCGGCGAACATACGGGTGTTCGACGAACCGAACCGAACTCGAACACTACGGGGGTAGCTCAAAACTAGTCAGGTCCTAGAAGGAGACCGTTGTCAAGCGCACGCTCTGACGTCAGCCGCGAAGGAGACGCAAGGTCCTGGAAGGAGACCATCGTCTGCGAAGCTGCGGCCTACCCGATTAAAGAAGCAGGAGGTAGCCAATGGTTCACTAGGGGGATGCAACCATTGCCGACGACCAGCAAGACGCCGGAGAACCAGTTAACGCTCCTGATGCTCAACTCGCGCCCGACGCTGCTCAGGCCGGAGCAGCAGCCCCACCAGCAGGGGTCGCGATTCTATTCATGCCCATGGCCCTGTCGTACATCCCCGGAGCAAAATGGCTTCCCCAGTTCGACAGAGACATTTTTGTAAATCGGCGGGATGTCAAGCCCGACCTGGAACAGGGCCATCCCGACCGGAACTTGGACCCCGGTGACCGTGTCACCTACACACGACACCACGGGGAACGCGGGTGGTATGCCCTTAAGGTGTACCGCGTGATTGAGGAAGGAGAGGACACGCCCCCGCATTTCTTAGCTGATGACCCGGCTGGGTCCAGCAAAAGTCAAAAGTACCCCAGGCGGGGACCCCCTACTAGTACAGTAGGTGGGACTAAACTGTAAATAGTCACCCGTAAGGGTGCTGTTGTTGAAAATTGAAATAATGTTTTTCTTTTTCTAATAGTGTGTGTTTTCATAATTACCCATCAGGGTATATAGACTCCAGGCTGGGGACTGTGAACAGCCAGAAACTTCTTTTGTAAATAGTTCTGCACTTCTTAAAGTGCTTGCTATTGGTTTTATAAGTGTAACCACATGACCTCAGAAGAAAAGCCCGTTTGGCGTGGCGGAAGACGTGGTCCACCACCAGGATCACCTATGTCCTGCAGCCACGCCCAGGGCCTACGTTGAGGGTTTGCGGACGGGTCTCTCATGCTGCTGCCTTTGAACTCTTTTTCCAGTAAAAGAACACCCTGTTCCAGAGTCTTATTGAAAAGTGTTTTATAATGTTTGATAAATATAACCTGTAACGTTAAAGTGAAGTGCCTCCCATAAAGGGAAGAAATGTTTTATTATCTTATATGCGAATGCATTCTTAAAAACTACATGTCTAATATACCCTGTTTTTACTCTTTTCCAGCCCGCGGACGTGCTGTGTTTTACCAGGGGGGAGTGTGGCGCCCCTGAGGGTTCAGTTGCCACAGAGGTACTGCAACTCACCCAGAGGTGTGGTGTCTCCTTCTCTCAGGTGAGGAGGGAGTGCTGCCCAGAACCCCAACACCTGCATCCAACATTACACTACTCCAGGCCAGCTGGAAGGGCAAGATGCAATGTGTTTCCTGCTGAGCCCTGTCCCTGACTGGAGTGGGGGGAACCAAAGGTAGGGGGAACTAGTAGTAGGTGTGGGTGGAGGAAGCAGTTTAGGGGAGCACCATTGTAGGAGATATAAAAAGGGAAGCCATCTTAGGGTGGCAGGAGTGCAGTAGAGCACAGTGAGAGAGGACAGTCAGTCTGGGAGCAGAGTCTCTTAGGAGCTCTGCTCCACAAGCAGGGCCCAGTCTTAGAGGCCCTGGAGGGGAGCAGAGGAGTAGGCTCCGATCTAAAGAAGGGATCCCAGGGGGTACGGCGAGTGCGGGACGGCACCCGTACGTTCCGAATCTGTCAGAAGACAGAGGAATCGTAGGCCACAAGAAGGGGACCGGCCCCTGGTCTAGCCATGTTACTCCAGGTCACGGCTGGAAAAACCGGAGGCTTCTGGCTTATAGTCAGTTGTCGAAGCCTCATTCTAATCGCTGTGAGGATCAAGCAGGTCTGGGAACTCCAGCAAGACAGGAGGGACCTCAGAGCACCCGAGCGGGATTGAGAGTGTGGAAGCGCAGGGCAGGAGGGAGAAAGACCCAGCGTGAAGACGGTCTAGCTAGGAACACAAGAAAGTGGGGTTCCGTCAGGTGCTCCTAATCTGCCTGAGGAAGAGCAGAACCCCTGCCTGGTGAACGCAGCGCGACGCGGGAGGCTGGCACCCGTACAGTGCACCAGCGGAACTGTCATAAGAACTGTGAGTAAAGACTATAGATGAGCGTTGTTCTACTCGAACTGTTCGCCAATCTCAAATTCGAGCTGTTTTGGGCGGTGTTCGAGCCGTTCGGCGAACACAAACAATTTGAGAAAAATTCGGCTGTTCGAGGTTATGTTCGATAACTGTTCGTGCACCAAAATCATAACTGGATTTTTTCTCAGTAATGATGAAAATTAATGTTAATACGCAGTTTGAGTGTACAGCGGGGTGGGGGGAGGGGCAGGGGATGGATCTCTGCAGGAACAATGAAGATCTCCATTTTTTTTTCTCTTTCCCGCATTTACAGTGGGGAGGTGCAATCTGTCAGCCTATCAGCAGCGCACACACGGAGCGAAGTGCTTTTTTTCACACAAGCAAGGGCATGTGTCATTGGCAGTGTATGTCACATGTCCTTGCCCTATAAGACCAAGCCATTTTCCCCGTCGCCACCATTTTCTCACTGCTGCAGCTGCGTGTTAGACGGCACCGCTGTTGCTGTGTGCGCTATACCTTGTTAATTTCAAACCAATTTTCGCACAAATATACAGATAGCTTGGGAGTAGGGAATAGTTGTGATTGCAGTCCTTTTAAGGACTAGGTTACAGCATTTCCTACGACTTTTATCAGGCAGGTCTGTGCTCTTAAATAGATAGGTTGTGGGAGTAAAGACTAATTGTAATTGGAGTCCTTTTCAGGACTAGGTTACATCAGTTCCTATCAGTTTTTGCCAGGCAGGTCTGTGCCAGTGCTGTGCAAGTTTTTTTCACAGCATTTGGCTGAATCTAGCAAAGCTAATCCTTTTTGGCCTATTGCAGAGTGTGTTAGTCAGTGGAGTAGCCTATCTGTGTTGCAAGATATACCACCTGTGTATAGAATACCAATTTTTTTACTGCACCTAGTGAAGTAAAATCTTTTGGGCATAGCATCATTCTATTAGTCCATCTATACTGACCTCCATCAGGTTTCAAACTGAATCTAATTTTTTTCTGCATCTAGCTCTGAAAAAATATTGGGCTTCTAGCTGTGTGTGGGTCTTGTTCTATTAATCCATCTATACTGACCTCCATCAGGTTGCAAACTGAATCTAATTTTTTTCTGCATCTAGCTCTGAAAAAATATTGGGCTTCTAGCTGTGTGTGGGTCTTGTTCTATTAATCCATCTATACTGACCTCCATCAGGTTGCAAACTGAATATAATTTTTTTCTGCATCTAGCTCTGAAAAAATATTGGGCTTCTAGCTGTGTGTGGGTCTTGTTCTATTAATCCATCTATACTGACCTCCATCAGGTTGCAAACTGAATATAATTTTTTTCTGCATCTAGCTCTGAAAAAATATTGGGTTTCTAGCTGTGTGTGGGTCTTGTTCTATTAATCCATCTATACTGACCTCCATCAGGTTGCAAATTGAATCTAATTTTTTTCTGCATCTAGCTCTGAAAAAATATTGGGCTTCTAGCTATGTGTGGGTCTTGTTCTATTAATCCATCTATACTGACCTCCATCAGGTTGCAAACTGAATATAATTTTTTTCTGCATCTAGCTCTGAAAAAATATTGGGCTTCTAGCTGTGTGTGGGTCTTGTTCTATTAATCCATCTATACTGACCTCCATCAGGTTGCAAACTGAATATAATTTTTTTCTGCATCTAGCTCTGAAAAAATATTTGGCCTTCTAGCAGTGTGTGGGACTTGTTCTATTAGTCCACCTATACTGACCTCCATCAGGTTGCAAACTGAATATATTTTTTTCTGCATCTACCTCTGAAAAAATATTGGGCTTCTAGCTGTGTGTGGGACTTGTTGTATTAGTCCATCTATACTGACCTCCATCAGGTTGCAAACTGAATATAATTTTTTTCTGCATCTAGCTCTGAAAAAATATTGGGCTTCTAGCTGTGTGTGGGTCTTGTTCTATTAATCCATCTATACTGACCTCCATCAGGTTGCAAACTGAATATATTTTTTTCTGCATCTACCTCTGAAAAAATATTGGGCTTCTAGCTGTGTGTGGGACTTGTTGTATTAGTCCATCTATACTGACCTCCATCAGGTTGCAAATTGAATATAATTTTTTTCTGCATCTAGCTGTGAAAAAATATTGGGCTTCTAGCTGTGTGTGGGTCTTGTTCTATTAATCCATCTATACTGACCTCCATCAGGTTGCAAACTGAATATATTTTTTTCTGCATCTACCTCTGAAAAAATATTGGCCTTCTAGCAGTGTGTGGGACTTGTTCTATTAGTCCACCTATACTGACCTCCATCAGGTTGCAAACTGAATATATTTTTTTCTGCATCTACCTCTGAAAAAATATTGGGCTTCTAGCTGTGTGTGGGACTTGTTGTATTAGTCCATCTATACTGACCTCCATCAGGTTGCAAACTGAATATAATTTTTTTCTGCATCTAGCTCTGAAAAAATATTGGGCTTCTAGCTGTGTGTGGGTCTTGTTCTATTAATCCATCTATACTGACCTCCATCAGGTTGCAAACTGAATATAATTTTTTTCTGCATCTAGCTCTGAAAAAATATTGGGTTTCTAGCTGTGTGTGGGTCTTGTTCTATTAATCCATCTATACTGACCTCCATCAGGTTGCAAATTGAATCTAATTTTTTTCTGCATCTAGCTCTGAAAAAATATTGGGCTTCTAGCTATGTGTGGGTCTTGTTCTATTAATCCATCTATACTGACCTCCATCAGGTTGCAAACGGAATATAATTTTTTTCTGCATCTAGCTCTGAAAAAATATTGGGCTTCTAGCTGTGTGTGGGTCTTGTTCTATTAATCCATCTATACTGACCTCCATCAGGTTGCAAACTGAATATAATTTTTTTCTGCATCTAGCTCTGAAAAAATATTGGGCTTCTAGCTGTGTGTGGGTCTTGTTCTATTAATCGATCTATACTGACCTCCATCAGGTTGCAAACTGAATATAATTTTTTTCTGCATCTAGCTCTGAAAAAATATTTGGCCTTCTAGCAGTGTGTGGGACTTGTTCTATTAGTCCACCTATACTGACCTCCATCAGGTTGCAAACTGAATATATTTTTTTCTGCATCTAGCTCTGAAAAAATATTGGGCTTCTAGCTGTGTGTGGGACTTGTTGTATTAGTCCATCTATACTGACCTCCATCAGGTTGCAAACTGAATATAATTTTTTTCTGCATCTAGCTCTGAAAAAATATTGGGCTTCTAGCTGTGTGTGGGTCTTGTTCTATTAATCCATCTATACTGACCTCCATCAGGTTGCAAACTGAATATATTTTTTTCTGCATCTACCTCTGAAAAAATATTGGGCTTCTAGCTGTGTGTGGGACTTGTTGTATTAGTCCATCTATACTGACCTCCATCAGGTTGCAAATTGAATATAATTTTTTTCTGCATCTAGCTGTGAAAAAATATTGGGCTTCTAGCTGTGTGTGGGTCTTGTTCTATTAATCCATCTATACTGACCTCCATCAGGTTGCAAACTGAATATATTTTTTTCTGCATCTACCTCTGAAAAAATATTGGCCTTCTAGCAGTGTGTGGGACTTGTTCTATTAGTCCACCTATACTGACCTCCATCAGGTTGCAAACTGAATATATTTTTTTCTGCATCTACCTCTGAAAAAATATTGGGCTTCTAGCTGTGTGTGGGACTTGTTGTATTAGTCCATCTATACTGACCTCCATCAGGTTGCAAACTGAATATAATTTTTTTCTGCATCTAGCTCTGAAAAAATATTGGGCTTCTAGCTGTGTGTGGGTCTTGTTCTATTAATCCATCTATACTGACCTCCATCAGGTTGCAAACTGAATCTAATTTTTTTCTGCATCTAGCTCTGAAAAAATATTTGGCCTTCTAGCAGTGTGTGGGACTTGTTCTATTAGTCCACCTATACTGACCTCCATCAGGTTGCAAACTGAATATATTTTTTTCTGCATCTACCTCTGAAAAAATATTGGGCTTCTAGCTGTGTGTGGGACTTGTTGTATTAGTCCATCTATACTGACCTCCATCAGGTTGCAAACTGAATATAATTTTTTTCTGCATCTAGCTCTGAAAAAATATTGGGCTTCTAGCTGTGTGTGGGTCTTGTTCTATTAATCCATCTATACTGACCTCCATCAGGTTGCAAACTGAATATAATTTTTTTCTGCATCTAGCTCTGAAAAAATATTGGGCTTCTAGCTGTGTGTGGGTCTTGTTCTATTAATCCATCTATACTGACCTCCATCAGGTTGCAAACTGAATATATTTTTTTCTGCATCTACCTCTGAAAAAATATTGGCCTTCTAGCTGTGTGTGGGACTTGTTGTATTAGTCCATCTATACTGACCTCCATCAGGTTGCAAATTGAATATAATTTTTTTCTGCATCTAACCCAGCCAATAGTTTTGGCCTAATACCACAGTTTGGCCACTCAGCTCTGCTCGGTTACCATCCATTGTTTTTTTGTGCAAACAACTCCAGAGTTGTGAATTAGTTAACCACCAAAATGAGTGGAAAAAGGCCTGCTGCTGGTGGAAAGGGGAATAGGCGTGTTGGGAAGGGGAAAAAAGGTTGTGTCCGTGGGGTAGGTGTTAAAGCAACAGTAACATCTGCAGAAGAAAGACCATCTTCCAGCCAAACTAAAATGTCTACTTCTTTTAGCGGACAATGTGATAAGATCCCTTTCTTACGGCCACGCCAATCGCTACAAATTCCAGATGAGGCACAAAAACAGCAGGTGCTTCAACGGATATCAAGTGCTCCTTTAAGTGGGCTCTCCTCCACAACAACTTCAACATCACAAATACTCCAGTCCTCAAAGGTGTCACCCAAATCGCACTTGCTTCCTCACAGCTCCCAAATCTCCAGCTGCCCGTCTGAGTATGAGGTAGAACAGATGGTTGAGTCTGCAGAGCTGTTTACTCATACTATAGCCTGGGAATCAGAGGTCGACTCCAGCGCTTCTGTGAATCCAGACGAGGAAATGATCTGCACTGATGCCCAGAATCTTTATGAGTCGGATCCAGGACCAGACGCAGAAGGTTCTGACCATAATGTAGACCCTCATTCCCAAACTGTAACTCCTGTTGGTGGAGACAATGAGGAAGACGGTGATAAGACTCAAATACCTGATTGGAGCGACAACTTTAGTTTTTTGTCAGGGCAGGAACAGGTTGGCTCTGAGGACGACGGGTGTGATAACGCACAGGGTGATGATGATGAGGTCGGAGATCCCACTTACTGTCAACCCACAGTCAGCCAAGAGATGAGGTCAGCAGAGGAGGTGGAGGAAGATGCTAGTGACGACGAGGTCAGGTTGCGCCTTCCTGGACAGAGACGTAGTACTGGAAGCACGTCAACAACTGCATCCTCAAACACAACTCTGCCTCTCACCACAAGTCGTGGTGGCTCTTCAGGTCGCATGGGTGCTAAGCCTTGCATAGCCTGGGCATTTTTTCAGATCGATAAAGATGACCCAACTCGTGTTATCTGTAACATTTGTCAGCAAAAGCTAAGTAGAGGCCAAAAAATACATAGTTTGAGTACTTCATGCATGAACCGGCACATGGACATGAAGCATAAGTTGCAGTGGGAAGCTCAGTGTGCTACAATGCGGCCTAGCCGGCCGTGCCAACCACCGTCTGCCATATCTTGTGCATCCGCGGCCTCTTCATCCTCTGTGACTGGGGGGACAGCAGTCACACCTGTTTTGGGGCGCAGACCTGCCACCTCTTTACCCGCAACAGCCAGCGTGATTGGCAGGTCATCATTTTCTTTGGAGGTGGTAACACCAGCTGGTCTTGAGCGCTGTCCGACATCGATAGCACCACCTTTGAATCAAGGCAACCTAACATGTCCGCCTGCATCTTCCTCACAGACCGGCAGTTTTCCGGGGACAACCTTATCAACCCCGTCTAAGCACAGTAGCCAGCCCTCGGTCCCTCAGATGTGGACAAGTAAAAGACCATTTCCTCCTAGCCATGAGAAAGATAAGAGGTTGAATTTCACCATCTGCAAGCTCTTGGCTACAGAAATGCTGCCTTTCCGCCTGGTGGACTCAGAGGATTTTCGAGACCTTATGTCCGTCGCAGTGCCCCAGTACCAGATGCCCAGTCGGCACTACTTCTCAAAGAAAGGTGTGCCTGCGCTCCACCAGCATGTCGCACACAACATCACCGCTTCTTTGAGAAACT
Organism: Phyllobates terribilis; assembly: GCF_046119375.1. Classification (NCBI taxonomy): domain Eukaryota; kingdom Metazoa; phylum Chordata; class Amphibia; order Anura; family Dendrobatidae; genus Phyllobates; species Phyllobates terribilis. The sequence goes on from NW_027362762.1 coordinate 403,832,370, forward strand.
CTGTGTGTGACAGGGTGCATTTCACCACAGACACTTGGACGAGTAGGCATGGACAGGGGCGTTACATGTCGCTGACTGGGCACTGGGTAACTATGGTGACAGCAGGACAAGGGGCTGCTGTCCAAGTCTTGCCGTCCCCACGAGTTGTGCGTCAATCCTCTTTATGTCAAAGTTCCTCCACTGCTTCTGCCTCCTCAACCTCCTCTCGGTCTTCCACCTGCACCCAAAGCCTGTCTGGTCATGCCACAAGCTTTCTAACTGCGCAGAAGGGATCCTGCACACCTCCTTACTATGCTGGCAGTAGGGCTCAACGTCATCAGGCGGTTTTTACATTGAAATGTCTGGGAAATGTGAGTCACACAGCTGAGGAGTTGTGGTCAGCTCTGGAGAACCAATTTCATGAATGGTTGTCTCCACTGGACCTGAAACCAGGGAAGGCCGTGTGCGACAATGCTGCAAACCTGGGTGCGGCCCTTCGCCGGGGCAATGTCACACACGTGCCTTGTATGGCTCACATGTTGAACCTGGTTGTCCAGCAATTTTTAGCCAACTATCCCAGACTAGATGGCCTTCTGCAGAGGGCACGGTCGCTGTGTGCTCACTTCCGCCGTTCGCATCCCGCAGCTCAGCGACTTACATCTCTACAGAAGTCGTTGGGCCTGCCACTTCACCGGCTAAAATGCGATGTGCCTACCCGGTGGAATTCAACTCTGCACATGTTGCAGCGACTGTGGCAGCACCGACAAGCCCTGGTGCAATACGTTCTGACGTATAGCCTGGGCCAACGAGATTCAGAGGTGGGGCAAATCACGCTGGAGGAGTGGTCTCAGATCAGGGACCTATGCACCCTTCTGCACAGTTTTGAAATGGCGACGAAGATGTTTAGTGCTGACGATGCCATTATCAGCATGACTATTCCGGTGATTTACATGCTGGAGCACATGTTAAACAGAATTCGGAGTCAGGTGGTGGCACAAGAGGAGGTGGAGGAAGTAGAGGAGGAGGAGTTGTATGCGGAAGGGCTAACATCTGCAAGGTCCAGACGGTCGGCAGCACCAAGGCGGCAGGCATGTGAGGGTGGGGGAGATGATTTTACCAGGGCGCATGGTAGCAGCCAAACTAGTGAGGAAGGTGCAGGAGCCCAGGAAGAAGTGGAGGACGAACTGATGGAAGACTCATCAGATGAGGGAGACCTTGATCACATTTCTGTTGTGCGAGGTTGGGGGGAGAGGACAGAGGAAGGAAGCATGATTGTTACCTCGCCACCAACACAACAGGGACTTGGTGCTCCTGGATGCGCAACACACATGAGTGCCTTCTTGCTGCACTACCTGCAACATGACCCTCGAATTGTGAGAATTAGAAATAATCCTGACTACTGGGTTGCCACACTGTTAGATCCCCGGTACAAAAGTAAATTTGCAGAAATTATTCCTGCCATAAAAAGGGATGCACGCATGCAGGAGTATCAGCAGAGACTGTTGCAGAATCTTACATGTGCTTTTCCACAAAATACCAGTGGTGCACGTAGTGAATCTCACAGTTCCAACTTGCCAACCGTGGGACCGTCAAGTGTTCAGTAGTGTTGAGCCACCCCCGTAGTGTTCGAGTTCGGTTCGGTTCGTCGAACACCCGTGTGTTCGCCGAACTGTTCGTCGAACTGTTCGTCGAACACCTTCGAACACCGTTAAAACCAATGGCAGGCAAACAAAAACACATAGAAACACATAGAAAACACCTTCAAAGGTGTCCAAAAGCTGACAAACTGCTCAGAAGACACAACTAACACATGGAAAAGTGACAAGTACATATAGTCATGCGAAAAGAAAAGAGGTGGAGGAGTAAAAGGAGGGGGAGACACAGATATAGGCATGTCATGCCCTTCTAAAATCCAAAAAGTGAGAAGCCGAGACGGCCAGTCCGCTCCTGCCCGTGCCACCTCCGTGTCGCCGGGTTTGTGCCAGAGCCGCGGTGAACCCTGACGGCCAGCCCCCCTCTCCCAATACTGGTGCCTGTCCGCTGGTGGGTCGAGAGAGCCCCCCTGTGGTGGAGGCAGCTCTAAGCTTTTTAATTTAAATTGTCCCTCTAATTTGAATGAATACACTTTAAATCCATTTACAAGGATCTATTGGAGGGCAAGTCTCATGCCAGCAGCCGCGTAATTCCAGCTCCAGTAGCGTCCACTAAAGCTGCTGCAGTTAAAAAGCTTTTATAAGGATCGAGCTCGGCTGTCCACCGCAAGGCATCCTAGTGCCAGTCCCAGCCCCTATGCCTTGGGGTGCCTCCTGATGCTCTTCACTGAGTATCCCGTGGTCCCGAAGCATTTCCTTTGAAAAAATTAAGTGTCCAAACTACAGGTGGTGTAGCTTGCTTAACAGCCGGGATAATCCGCTGACTAGCAGACACTGCTACTAGGCACAAAGTATTTCCTGGGCTAGATGCAGTTAAAAATTTGTAAGTAGATACTCTCGTTGGATGCTGAGAAAGCATTCCATAGAGTCTCCTGGCACGCCATATATGATTCTCTTAAAAAGCTTGGGGTAGGGGTCTAGGGGACCCTTTTATAGCCAAAATCACGGCCCTGTATCACAATACGTCACCTAGGCTGAAGATAAATGGAACTGTAGCACCGAGGGCTCGGTTGCTACTGACGTATTGCACCTCACCCAGAGGTGTGATATCTCACTCTCAGATAAGGATGGAGTGTGGATCAGGACCCGACACCTGCATGCATTACACCACATTGCCGTGGGGCAGGGCGACCAATATGCCCCTGAGATGGGCACGACAGTCCCTGTCCCTGGCTGGAGTGGGGGGAGGGAACACTGAGGAATGGGAACCCTGCAGTGCAGGAGCAGGGAGGAAGCAGCTCCTGGGTGCATTGAGAAGGGAGTATAAAAGGTGGGCACCATCTTAGTTCAGTGCAGAGAAGTCTGAGCAGAAGTGGCAGGGAGCAGGGGCTCTGCATGAGCTCTGCTCCGGAGGCGGGCCTAGTAACAGAGGCCCAGGCCTGCAAGAGGGAGAAGGAAGGAAGAGGAGCGGAGAAGGCTCCAGGAACGAGGAATGAAGGGATCCCAGGGGTGCGGACGGGCGAGTCGCCACCGCACGCCCGAATCCACCTGCGTGGAGGGGTCAGGCCAAAGGGGGAGACCGGTCCCCAAACTAGTGGAGGCAGGAAACGACCCTCAGCTAGAAACCGGAGGCTCTGACATTTTATGTGGCGCAGCCCCTTGCTCCACCCGCTAGGAAGGCACCACATAGGGTCAGGGAAACTGGCGCCAAGTTTACCAAGAGGAGGCCCGAGGCAGCCGGACAGAAGTGTTGGTAAGAAAGGCCAGACAAAGGACACACAAAGGGGGTCCTGTGAAGCGCTCCAAAGTTATCTGGGAGTTGTCTGAGCCCCTCACCTGGTGAGCACAGTACGACGTGGGCAGCCGTTACCTGCAGACGTGGTCTGGATAATAAGAACTGTGAGTAAAGGCCCTGAACTGCATCACTGACTCCGTGTCGTTACTGCTGCTGCCCTGCACCATCACCCCCATCCTCCGCATACACTGCCCTGAGGCTATACTCCTCCCGTGGGGAGTTATGCTACGCTCTGCTGCACCCACAACACCAGCCTTAGCGGTCTGCCCTGTAGCGGCGGTTCACTCTGACCGCAATCCACGGGTGGCATAGTCGGACATTTAAACATCAAAACCACATAAATAGTTCCGCCACTGGTTTGACCGCCCTGAGCCACGGAACCGGATCGCCGCCACGAAGACTACAACCACCAGCATCCACCAAAAAGTGTCCGGCTCCGGGTGTCCCAAGGCCCAGGGGGTGCGTCAGAACATTTTCATCACCTTTCACAATCACCAATGGGACAAGGCAGGGATGTCCTCTGTCCCCTCTCTTATACATCCTAGTGACGGAGCACCTGCTCTCATCAATTCGCCATAACCCCAATATTAGGTGGATTGAGGTGGGAGGCACCGAGTACAAGTGCTCTCTATTTGCTGATGATGTCCTAGTATATATCACTCAATCACATATATCCATCCCTGCTGTTATGGCTGAAATAGATCACTTTGTTACATGGTAACATTTTAAAATCAATGCAGCGAAGTCTGAGGCCCTCGATGTCTCCCTCCCTAAATCCATATAGGATTCCATCCAGTCCAACTTTCCCTTTGCCTGGCCCTCACAGGGTATCAAATACTTAGGAATTCCTATTCATAGAGACCTCTCCCATCTATGTTATCTTAATTTTGGGCCCTTTATTGAACAATTCCATACAGACCACGGTTGGCAAGTTAGAACTGTAAGATTCACTACGTGAACCACTGGTGTTTTGTGGAAAAGCACATGTATACCACGTTCCAAATTATTATGCAAAAAGTGTTTAGGAGTGATAAGGGAAGAATTTGTTTGTTTGTCAGTTAAACTCATTGATGGTGATGTGTGTCAGGGCTCTTTATATCACTGTAAGCAATTGCAGACACCTGTGCTAATTAGTTTGGCAGGTGTGTCCAATGAAAGGCAAGACTACTTAAGAAGGCTCTCTCACATTATTAAGCAGCCTACATTTTCTGCCAAAATGGGAAAGAAAAAGGATGTGTCGGCTGCTGAGAAGCAACAAATTGTGGAGTGTTTAGGTCAAGGCATGACTACAATCAACATTGTGCGATGATCAGGATGAAGTGTCTTGGCAATCAAGAAGTATGTAGCTGATTCACAGTACACACGTGTGCGTGCTGATAAGGGCAAATTGAGGACTCTTTCCTACAGGCAATTACGTCAGGTTGAAACAGCAGCGGCAAAAAAGCCTTGTCATAGCAGCAGACAAGTTTTTGAAGCTGCTTGTGCCTCCAACGTCCCCCGAACAACAAGATGCAGGGTCCTTCAGAGGTTTTCAGCTGTGCATATGCCATCCTGTCGACCTCCTCTATCCACTTCACACAAGCAGAAACGGCTCCAGTGGGCCAAACATTACATGAAGACTGATTTCAAAACTGTTTTGTTCACGGATGAGTGCCGTGCAGCGCTCGATGGTCCAGATGAATGGAGTGGAGGATGGCTGGTTAATGGACACCCCACGCAAACACGGCTACAGCGCCAACAAGGAGGAGGTGGAGTAATGTTTTGGGCTGGAATCATGGGGAGATTGTCGGCCCCTTTAGGATCCCTGAAGGCGCTAAAGATGAACTCCATAATGTATGTGGATTTTCTCAAACAGCACTTCCTGCCATGGTTCAAGAAGAAGAACCGTGTATTTCACAGCAAGATCATTTTTCTGCATGATAATGCACCATCTCATGCTGCACATAAAACATCTGCATCTCTGGCTGATATGGGCATAAAAGGGGACAAACTTATGGTGTGACCCCCATGCTCCCCTGACCTCTACCCCATTCAGAACCTTTGGAGCATCATTAAAAGGAGTGTCTATGATGGCGGGAGGCAGTTCACATCTAAGCAACAGCTCTGGGAGGGTATTCTGTCCTCATGCAAAACAATTGAAGCAGAAACCATCCAAAACCTAACAAATTCAATGGACGAGAGAGTTCAGAAGCTCCTTTCGAACAAGGGGTCCTATGTGAAAATGTAACATCACCTAGAATAAAGTTTTGAGTTGAAAACTGTTTGATTTCAGTTTCTAACAACCTGCTAATGCTTATAATTTCAAAAATGACCATTTTTTTGGTCTTTATTAAAATGAAAAGGTTGATCGAAAAGTTTGGGGGATCTAAGAGTGTGGCAACCCAGTAGTCATGATTACTTCGAATTCTGACAATATGAGGGTCATGCTGCAGGTAGTGCAGCAAGAAGGCACTTATGTGTCTTGCGCATCTCGGAGCCCCAAAATTATTTTCCGGGCAAGATGCAGCTAAAAATTATTTTTAATTTTAAATCTGGTGAAGCATATTATAGATGGCCTAATAGGATCAGTGCTGCACACTGCTACAAAGCCCAAATTATTTTCCAGTCAAGATACAGATAAACATGATTAGTAATTTGAAAGCTTAAAACGGTTGGTAGGGTGATTTTAACCAATCATCAAGCTTTTACTCTCCCCAGGATGACACAGGGGTAGAAAAGTCGTTTCGGATCCATGATTTGTTCATCTTTATGAACGTGAGTCTGTCTACATTATCAGTGGAGAGCCGCGTGCGCTTATCTGTCAGCACACCACCAGCAGCGCTGAACACACGTTCAGACAGAACGCTGGCTGCGGGGCATGACAAGATCTCCAAGGCGTAAGTGGCTAGCTCCGGCCATTTATCCAGATTGGAAGCCCAAAAAGAGCAAGGGTCCAGTGACACAGTCGTGGCTTCAATGTTTACTTGGAGATACTCCTGTACCATCGTCTCTAGGCGTTGACTATGTGTCAGACTTCTTGTCTCCTGTGGCCTTGCAAAGGATGGGCTAAAAAAGTGGTGAAATGATTCCGCAAAATTGATGTTACCAGCAGATACTGTGGTTCTGTTACGGTTTGAGTGCTGAACACTTGACGGTCCCACGGTTGGCAAGTTGGAACTGTGAGATTCACTACGTGCACCACTAGTATTTTGTGGAAAAGCACATGTAAGATTCTGCAACAGTCTCTGCTGATACTCCTGCATGCGTGCATCCCTTTCTATGGCAGGAATAATTTCTGCAAATTTACTTTTGTACCGGGGATCTAACAGTGTGGCAACCCAGTAGTCAGGATTATTTCTAATTCTCACAATTCGAGGGTCATGTTGCAGGTAGTGCAGCAAGAAGGCACTCATGTGTGTTGCGCATCCAGGAGCACCAAGTCCCTGTTGTGTTGGTGGCGAGGTAACAATCATGCTTCCTTCCTCTGTCCTCTCCCCCCAACCTCGCACAACAGAAATGTGATCAAGGTCTCCCTCATCTGATGAGTCTTCCATCAGTTCGTCCTCCACTTCTTCCTGGGCTCCTGCACCTTCCTCACTAGTTTGGCTGCTACCATGCGCCCTGGTAAAACCATCTCCCCCACCCTCACATGCCTGCCGCCTTGGTGCTGCCGACCGTCTGGACCTTGCAGATGTTAGCCCTTCCGCATACAACTCCTCCTCCTCTACTTCCTCCACCTCCTCTTGTGCCACCACCTGACTCCGAATTCTGTTTAACATGTGCTCCAGCATGTAAATCACCGGAATAGTCATGCTGATAATGGCATCGTCAGCACTAAACATCTTCATCGCCATTTCAAAACTGTGCAGAAGGGTGCATAGGTTCCTGATCTGAGACCACTCCTCCAGCGTGATTTGCCCCACCTCTGAATCTCGTTGGCCCAGGCTATACGTCAGAACGTATTGCACCAGAGCTTGTCGGTGCTGCCACAGTCGCTGCAACATGTGCAGAGTTGAATTCCACCGGGTAGGCACATCGCATTTTAGCCGGTGAAGTGGCAGGCCCAACGACTTCTGTAGAGATGTAAGTCGCTGAGCTGCGGGATGCGAACGGCGGAAGTGAGCACACAGCGACCGTGCCCTCTGCAGAAGGCCATCTAGTCTGGGATAGTGGGCTAAAAATTGCTGGACAACCAGGTTCAACACGTGAGCCATACAAGGCACGTGTGTGACATTGCCCCGGCGAAGGGCCGCACCCAGGTTTGCAGCATTGTCGCACACGGCCTTCCCTGGTTTCAGGTCCAGTGGAGACAACCATTCATGAAATTGGTTCTCCAGAGCTGACCACAACTCCTCAGCTGTGTGACTCACATTTCCCAGACATTTCAATGTAAAAACCGCCTGATGACGTTGAGCCCTACTGCCAGCATAGTAAGGAGGTGTGCAGGATCCCTTCTGCGCAGTTAGAAAGCTTGTGGCATGACCAGACAGGCTTTGGGTGCAGGTGGAAGACCGAGAGGAGGTTGAGGAGGCAGAAGCAGTGGAGGAACTTTGACATAAAGAGGATTGACGCACAACTCGTGGGGACGGCAAGACTTGGACAGCAGCCCCTTGTCCTGCTGTCACCATAGTTACCCAGTGCCCAGTCAGCGACATGTAACGCCCCTGTCCATGCCTATTCGTCCAAGTGTCTGTGGTGAAATGCACCCTGTCACACACAGAGTTTCTCAAAGAAGCGGTGATGTTGTGTGCGACATGCTGGTGGAGCGCAGGCACACCTTTCTTTGAGAAGTAGTGCCGACTGGGCATCTGGTACTGGGGCACTGCGACGGACATAAGGTCTCGAAAATCCTCTGTGTCCACCAGGCGGAAAGGCAGCATTTCTGTAGCCAAGAGCTTGCAGATGGTGAAATTCAACCTCTTAGCTTTCTCATGGCTAGGAGGAAATGGTCTTTTACTTGTCCACATCTGAGGGACCGAGGGCTGGCTATTGTGCTTAGACGGGGTTGATAAGGGTGTCCCCGGCAAACTGCCGGTCTGTGAGGAAGATGCAGGCGGACATGTTAGGTTGCCTTGATCCAAAGGTGGTGCTATCGATGTCGGACAGCGCTCAACACCAGCTGGTGTTACCACCTCCAAAGAAAATGATGACCTGCCAATCACGCTGGCTGTTGCGGGTAAAGAGGTGGCAGGTCTGCGCCCCAAAACAGGTGTGACTGCTGTCCCCCCAGTCACAGAGGATGAAGAGGCCGCGGATGCACAAGATATGGCAGACGGTGATTGGCCCGGCCGGCTAGGCCGCATTGTAGCACACTGAGCTTCCCACTGCAACTTATGCTTCATGTCCATGTGCCGGTTCATGCATGAAGTACTCAAACTATGTATTTTTTGGCCTCTACTTAGCTTTTGCTGACAAATGTTACAGATAACACGAGTTGGGTCATCTTTATCGATCTGAAAAAATGCCCAGGCTATGCAAGGCTTAGCACCCATGCGACCTGAAGAGCCACCACGACTTGTGGTGAGAGGCAGAGTTGTGTTTGAGGATGCAGTTGTTGACGTGCTTCCAGTACTACGTCTCTGTCCAGGAAGGCGCAACCTGACCTCGTCGTCACTAGCATCTTCCTCCACCTCCTCTGCTGACCTCATCTCTTGGCTGACTGTGGGTTGACAGTAAGTGGGATCTCCGACCTCATCATCATCACCCTGTGCGTTATCACACCCGTCGTCCTCAGAGCCAACCTGTTCCTGCCCTGACAAAAAACTAAAGTTGTCGCTCCAATCAGGTATTTGAGTCTTATCATCGTCTTCCTCATTGTCTCCACCAACAGGAGTTACAGTTTGGGAATGAGGGTCTACATTATGGTCAGAACCTTCTGCGTCTGGTCCTGGATCCGACTCATAAAGATTCTGGGCATCAGTGCAGATCATTTCCTCGTCTGGATTCACAGAAGCGCTGGAGTCGACCTCTGATTCCCAGGCTATAGTATGAGTAAACAGCTCTGCAGACTCAACCATCTGTTCTACCTCATACTCAGACGGGCAGCTGGAGATTTGGGAGCTGTGAGGAAGCAAGTGAGATTTGGGTGACACCTTTGAGGACTGGAGTATTTGTGATGTTGAAGTTGATGTGGAGGAGAGCCCACTTAAAGGAGCACTTGATATCCGTTGAAGCACCTGCTGTTTTTGTGCCTCATGTGGAATTTGTAGCGATTGGCGTGGCCGTAAGAAAGGGATCTTATCACATTGTCCGCTAAAAGAAGTAGACATTTTAGTTTGGCTGGAAGATGGTCTTTCTTCTGCACCTACCCCACGGACACAACCTTTTTTCCCCTTCCCAACACGCCTATTCCCCTTTCCACCAGCAGCAGGCCTTTTTCCACTCATTTTGGTGGTTAACTAATTCACAACTCTGGAGTTGTTTGCACAAAAAAACAATGGATGGTAACCGAGCAGAGCTGAGTGGCCAAACTGTGGTATTAGGCCAAAACTATTGGCTGGGCTAGATGCAGAAAAAAATTATTTTTAATTTGCAACCTGATGGAGGTCAGTATAGATGGACTAATAGAACAAGTCCCACACGCTGCTAGAAGCCAAAATATTTTTTCAGAGATAAATGAAGAAAAAAATTATTTTTAATTTGCAACCTGATGGAGGTCAGTATAGATGGACTAATAGACCAAGTCCCACACACTGCTAGAAGCCCAAATATTTTTTCAGAGCTAGATGCAGAAAAAAATTATTTTTAATTTGCAACCTGATGGAGGTCAGTATAGATGGACTAATAGACCAAGTCCCACACACTGCTAGAAGCCCAAATATTTTTTCAGAGCTAGATGCAGAAAAAAATTATTTTTAATTTGCAACCTGATGGAGGTCAGTATAGATGGACTAATAGAACAAGTCCCACACGCTGCTAGAAGCCCAAATATTTTTTCAGAGATAAATGAAGAAAAAAATTATTTTTAATTTGCAACCTGATGGAGGTCAGTATAGATGGACTAATAGACCAAGTCCCACACACTGCTAGAAGCCCAAATATTTTTTCAGAGCTAGATGCAGAAAAAAAATATTTTTAATTTGCAACCTGATGGAGGTCAGTATAGATGGACTAATAGACCAAGTCCCACACACTGCTAGAAGCCCAAATATTTTTTCAGAGCTAGATGCAGAAAAAAATTATTTTTAATTTGCAACCTGATGGAGGTCAGTATAGATGGACTAATAGACCAAGTCCCACACACCGCTAGAAGCCCAAATATTTTTTCAGAGCTAGATGCAGAAAAAAAATATTTTTAATTTGCAACCTGATGGAGGTCAGTATAGATGGACTAATAGACCAAGTCCCACACACTGCTAGAAGCCCAAATATTTTTTCAGAGCTAGATGCAGAAAAAAAATATTTTTAATTTGCAACCTGATGGAGGTCAGTATAGATGGACTAATAGAACAAGTCCCACACGCTGCTAGAAGCCCAAATATTTTTTCAGAGATAAATGAAGAAAAAAATTATTTTTAATTTGCAACCTGATGGAGGTCAGTATAGATGGACTAATAGACCAAGTCCCACACACTGCTAGAAGCCCAAATATTTTTTCAGAGCTAGATGCAGAAAAAAATTATTTTTAATTTGCAACCTGATGGAGGTCAGTATAGATGGACTAATAGACCAAGTCCCACACACTGCTAGAAGCCCAAATATTTTTTCAGAGCTACATGGAGAAAAAAATTATTTTTAATTTGCAACCTGATGGAAGTCAGTATAGATGGACTAATAGAACAAGTCCCACACGCTGCTAGAAGCCCAAATATTTTTTCAGAGATAAATGAAGAAAAAAATTATTTTTAATTTGCAACCTGATGGAGGTCAGTATAGATGGACTAATAGACCAAGTCCCACACACCGCTAGAAGCCCAAATATTTTTTCAGAGCTAGATGCAGAAAAAAATTATATTCAGTTTGCAACCTGATGGAGGTCAGTATAGATGGACTAATAGAATGATGCTATGCCCAAAAGATTTTACTTCACTAGGTGCAGTAAAAAAATTGGTATTCTATACACAGGTGGTATATCTTGCAACACAGATAGGCTACTCCACTGACTAACACACTCTGCAATAGGCCAAAAAGGATTAGCTTTGCTAGATTCAGCCAAATGCTGTGAAAAAAACTTGCACAGCACTGGCACAGACCTGCCTGGCAAAAACTGATAGGAACTGATGTAACCTAGTCCTGAAAAGGACTCCAATTACAATTAGTCTTTACTCCCACAATCTATCTATTTAAGAGCACAGACCTGCCTGATAAAAGTCGTAGGAAATGCTGTAACCTAGTCCTTAAAAGGACTGCAATCACAACTATTCCCTACTCCCAAGCTATCTGTATATTTGTGCGAAAATTGGCTTGAAATTAACAAGGTATAGCGCACACAGCAACAGCGGTGCCGTCTAACACGCAGCTGCAGCAGTGAGAAAATGGTGGCGACGGGGAAAATGGCTTGGTCTTATAGGGCAAGGACATGTGACATACACTGCCAATCACACATGCCCTTGCTTGTGTGAAAAAAAGCACTTCGCTCCGTGTGTGCGCTGCTGATAGGCTGACAGATTGCACCTCCCCACTGCAAATGCGGGAAAGAGAAAAAAAAATGGAGATCTTCATTGTTCCTGCAGAGATCCATCCCCTGCCCCTCCCCCCGCCCCGCTGTACACTCAAACTGCGTATTAACATTAATTTTCATCATTACTGAGAAAAAATCCAGTTATGATTTTGGTGCACGAACAGTTATCGAACATAACCTTGAACAGCCGAATTTTTCTCAAATTGTTCGTGTTCGCCGACCGGCTCGAACACCGCCCAAAACAGCTCGAATTTGAGATTGGCGAACAGTTCGAGTAGAACAACGCTCATCTCTAGTGTTCAGCACTCAAACCGTAACAGAACCACAGTATCTGCTGGTAACATCAATTTTGCGGAATCATTTCACCACTTTTTTAGCCCATCCTTTTCAAGGCCACAGGAGACAAGAAGTCTGACACATAGTCAACGCCTAGAGACGATGGTACAGGAGTATCTCCAAGTAAACATTGAAGCCACGACTGTGTCACTGGACCCTTGCTCTTTTTGGGCTTCCAATCTGGATAAATGGCCGGAGCTAGCCACTTACGCCTTGGAGATCTTGTCATGCCCCGCAGCCAGCGTTCTGTCTGAACGTGTGTTCAGCGCTGCTGGTGGTGTGCTGACAGATAAGCGCACGCGGCTCTCCACTGATAATGTAGACAGACTCACGTTCATAAAGATGAACAAATCATGGATCCGAAACGACTTTTCTACCCCTGTGTCATCCTGGGGAGAGTAAAAGCTTGATGATTGGTTAAAATCACCCTACCAACCGTTTTAAGCTTTCAAATTACTAATCATGTTTATCTGTATCTTGACTGGAAAATAATTTGGGCTTTGTAGCAGTGTGCAGCACTGATCCTATTAGGCCATCTATAATAAGCTTCACCAGATTTAAAATTAAAAATAATTTTTAGCTGCATCTAGCCCGGAAAATAATTTTGGGGCTCCGAGATGCGCAAGACACATAAGTGCCTTCTTGCTGCACTACCTGCAGCATGACCCTCATATTGTCAGAATTCGAAGTAATCATGACTACTGGGTTGCCACACTCTTAGATCCCCCAAACTTTTCGATCAACCTTTTCATTTTAATAAAGACCAAAAAAATGGTCATTTTTGAAATTATAAGCATTAGCAGGTTGTTAGAAACTGAAATCAAACAGTTTTCAACTCAAAACTTTATTCTAGGTGATGTTACATTTTCACATAGGACCCCTTGTTCGAAAGGAGCTTCTGAACTCTCTCGTCCATTGAATTTGTCAGGTTTTGGATGGTTTCTGCTTCAATTGTTTTGCATGAGGACAAAATACCCTCCCAGAGCTGTTGCTTAGATGTGAACTGCCTCCCGCCATCATAGACACTCCTTTTAATGATGCTCCAAAGGTTCTGAATGGGGTAGAGGTCAGGGGAGCATGGGGGTCACACCATAAGTTTGTCCCCTTTTATGCCCATATCAGCCAGAGATGCAGATGTTTTATGTGCAGCATGAGATGGTGCATTATCATGCAGAAAAATGATCTTGCTGTGAAATACACGGTTCTTCTTCTTGAACCATGGCAGGAAGTGCTGTTTGAGAAAATCCACATACATTATGGAGTTCATCTTTAGCGCCTTCAGGGATCCTAAAGGGGCCAACAATCTCTCTCCCCATGATTCCAGCCCAAAACATTACTCCACCTCCTCCTTGTTGGCGCTGTAGCCGTGTTTGCGTGGGGTGTCCATCAACCAGCCATCCTCCACTCCATTCATCTGGACCATCGAGCGCTGCACGGCACTCATCCGTGAACAAAACAGTTTTGAAATCAGTCTTCATGTAATGTTTGGCCCACTGGAGCCGTTTCTGCTTGTGTGAAGTGGATAGAGGAGGTCGACAGGATGGCGTATGCACAGCTGCAAACCTCTGAAGGACCCTGCATCTTGTTGTTCGGGGGACGTTGGAGGCACAAGCAGCTTCAAAAACTTGTCTGCTGCTATGACAAGGCTTTTTTGCCGCTGCTCTTTCAACCTGACGTAATTGCCTGTAGGAAAGAGTCCTCAATTTGCCCTTATCAGCACGCACACGTGTGTACTGTGAATCAGCTACATACTTCTTGATTGCCAAGACACTTCATCCTGATCATCGCACAATGTTGATTGTAGTCATGCCTTGACCTAAACACTCCACAATTTGTTGCTTCTCAGCAGCCGACACATCCTTTTTCTTTCCCATTTTGGCAGAAAATGTAGGCTGCTTAATAATGTGAGAGAGCCTTCTTAAGTAGTCTTGCCTTTCATTGGACACACCTGCCAAACTAATTAGCACAGGTGTCTGCAATTGCTTACAGTGATATAAAGAGCCCTGACACACATCACCATCAATGAGTTTAACTGACAAACAAACAAATTCTTCCCTTATCACTCCTAAACACTTTTTGCATAATAATTTGGAACGCGGTGTACATGTGCTTTTCCACAAAACACCAGTGGTTCACGTAGTGAATCTTACAGTTCTAACTTGCCAACCGTGGTCTGTATGGAATTGTTCAATAAAGGGCCCAAAATTAAGATAACATAGATGGGAGAGGTCTCTATGAATAGGAATTCCTAAGTATTTGATACCCTGTGAGGGCCAGGCAAAGGGAAAGTTGGACTGGATGGAATCCTATATGGATTTAGGGAGGGAGACATCGAGGGCCTCAGACTTCGCTGCATTGATTTTAAAATGTTACCATGTAACAAAGTGATCTATTTCAGCCATAACAGCAGGGATGGATATATGTGATTGAGTGATATATACTAGGACATCATCAGCAAATAGAGAGCACTTGTACTCGGTGCCTCCCACCTCAATCCACCTAATATTGGGGTTATGGCGAATTGATGAGAGCAGGTGCTCCGTCACTAGGATGTATAAGAGAGGGGACAGAGGACATCCCTGCCTTGTCCCATTGGTGATTGTGAAAGGTGATGAAAATGTTCTGACGCACCCCCTGGTCCTTGGGACACCCGGAGCCGGACCCTTTTTGGTGGATGCTGGTGGTTGTAGTCTTCGTGGCGGCGATCCGGTTCCGTGGCTCAGGGCGGTCAAACCAGTGGCGGAACTATTTATGTGGTTTTGATGTTTAAATGTCCGACTACGCCACCCGTGGATTGCGGTCAGAGTGAACCGCCGCTACAGGGCAGACCGCTAAGGCTGGTGTTGTGGGTGCAGCAGAGCGTAGCATAACTCCCCACGGGAGGAGTATAGCCTCAGGGCAGTGTATGCGGAGGATGGGGGTGATGGTGCAGGGCAGCAGCAGTAACGACACGGAGTCAGTGATGCAGTTCAGGGCCTTTACTCACAGTTCTTATTATCCAGACCACGTCTGCAGGTAACGGCTGCCCACGTTGTACTGTGCTCACCAGGTGAGGGGCTCAGACAACTCCCAGATAACTTTGGAGCGCTTCACAGGACCCCCTTTGTGTGTCCTTTATCTGGCCTTTCTTACCAACACTTCTGTCCGGCTGCCTCGGGCCTCCTCTTGGTAAACTTGGCGCCAGTTTCCCTGACCCTATGTGGTGCCTTCCTAGCGGGTGGAGCAAGGGGCTGCGCCACATAAACTGTCAGAGCCTCCGGTTTCTAGCTGAGGGTCGTTTCCTGCCTCCACTAGTTCGGGGACCGGTCTCCCCCTTTGGCCTGACCCCTCCACGCAGGTGGATTCGGGCACGCGGTGGCGACTCGCCCGTCCGCACCCCTGGGATCCCTTCATTCCTCGTTCCTGGAGCCTTCTCCGCTCCTCTTCCTTCCTTCTCCCTCTTGCAGGCCTGGGCCTCTGTTACTAGGCCCGCCTCCGGAGCAGAGCTCATGCAGAGCCCCTGCTCCCTGCCACTTCTGCTCAGACTTCTCTGCACTGAACTAAGATGGTGCCCACCTTTTATACTCCCTTCTCAATGCACCCAGGAACTGCTTCCTCCCTGCTCCTGCACTGCAGGGTTCCCCTTCCTCAGTGTTCCCTCCCCCCACTCCAGCCAGGGACAGGGACTGTCGTGCCCATCTCAGGGGCATATTGGTCGCCCTGCCCCACGGCAATGTGGTGTAATGCATGCAGGTGTCGGGTCCTGATCCACACTCCATCCTTATCTGAGAGTGAGATATCACACCTCTGGGTGAGGTGCAATACGTCTGTAGCAACCGAGCCCTCGGTGCTTCAGTTCCATTTATCTTCAGCCTAGGTGACGTATTGTGATACAGGGCCGTGATTTTGGCTATAAAAGGGTCCCCTAGACCCCTACCCCAAGCTTTTTAAGAGAATCATATATGGCGTGCCAGGAGACTCTATGGAATGCTTTCTCAGCATCCAACGAGAGTATCTACTTACAAATTTTTAACTGCATCTAGCCCAGGAAATACTTTGTGCCTAGTAGCAGTGTCTGCTAGTCAGCGGATTATCCCGGCTGTTAAGCAAGCTACACCACCTGTAGTTTGGACACTTAATTTTTTCAAAGGAAATGCTTCGGGACCACGGGATACTCAGTGAAGAGCATCAGGAGGCACCCCAAGGCATAGGGGCTGGGACTGGCACTAGGATGCCTTGCGGTGGACAGCCGAGCTCGATCCTTATAAAAGCTTTTTAACTGCAGCAGCTTTAGTGGACGCTACTGGAGCTGGAATTACGCGGCTGCTGGCATGAGACTTGCCCTCCAATAGATCCTTGTAAATGGATTTAAAGTGTATTCATTCAAATTAGAGGGACAATTTAAATTAAAAAGCTTAGAGCTGCCTCCACCACAGGGGGGCTCTCTCGACCCACCAGCGGACAGGCACCAGTATTGGGAGAGGGGGGCTGGCCGTCAGGGTTCACCGCGGCTCTGGCACAAACCCGGCGACACGGAGGTGGCACGGGCAGGAGCGGACTGGCCGTCTCGGCTTCTCACTTTTTGGATTTTAGAAGGGCATGACATGCCTATATCTGTGTCTCCCCCTCCTTTTACTCCTCCACCTCTTTTCTTTTCGCATGACTATATGTACTTGTCACTTTTCCATGTGTTAGTTGTGTCTTCTGAGCAGTTTGTCAGCTTTTGGACACCTTTGAAGGTGTTTTCTATGTGTTTCTATGTGTTTTTGTTTGCCTGCCATTGGTTTTAACGGTGTTCGAAGGTGTTCGACGAACAGTTCGACGAACAGTTCGGCGAACACACGGGTGTTCGACGAACCGAACCGAACTCGAACACTACGGGGGTGGCTCAACACTATATAAGACATATTTTCATTTGTTTCACACTTTTTTGTTAAGTATATAATTCCACATGTGTTAATTCATAGTTTTGATGCCTTCAGTGTGAATGTATAATTTTCATAGTCATGAAAATACAGAAAAATCTTTAAATGAGAAGGTGTGTCCAAACTTTTGGTCTGTACTGTATATCTCCACCAGAATTGCACATCTAGTGGCTGAAATTTTTCCCCTTTCTTCTATGCAAACTAGCTCTAGATAAGTGAGATTCGATGGAGAGTGTCTATGAACAGCAATTTTCAAGTCTTGCCAGAGATTCTCAATGGGATTTAGGGCTGGATTTTGGGTCATTCAAACACATGAATATGCTTTGACCTAAACCATTCCACTGTAGCTCTGGTAGTATGTTTAAGGTCATTGTTTTGTTGAAAGGCGAACTTATGGCCCAGTCTCAAGCCTTTTGCGGCCCCTAAAAGGTTTTAATCCAGGATGGCCCTCTATTGAGCTCCATCATTCTTCCGATCAACTCTGACCAGCTTCCCTGTCCGTGCTGAAGAAAAGCATCCCCACAGCTTGATGCTGCCACCATGTTTGATGGTGGGATTGTGTTTTCAGAGTGATGTGCAGTGTTAGTTTTTTCTGCGACACATAATGTTTTGCATTTAGCATAAAAACATCTACTTTGGTCTCATCTGACCAGAGCACCTTCTTCCACATGCTATCTGTGTCATCTACATGGCTTTTTGCAAACTGCAAATGGGATTTTTTATTGCTTGCTGTCAAAAATGTCCTTCTTCTGGCCACTCTTCCATAAAGGCCAGATTCGTGGCATATACAACTAATAGTTGTCATGTGGACAGATTCTTCCACCTGAGCTGTGGATCTATGCAGCATTTCCAAAGTAACCATGGGCCTCTTGGCTGCTCCTCTAATTAGTGCTTTCCTTCCTCGAGGTGTAAGTTTAGGTGGATGGCCGTGTCTTGATAGGTTTGCAGTTGCACCATGCGTCTTCCATTTTTGGATGATGTATGTGTTCTGAGAGATTTTCAGAACTTGGCTACTTTTTTTATAACTTAACCCTGCTTTAATCTTCTCCACAGCCCACAGTATGAGAGCCCTCACGCACAGTATGGTGGCCCCCAAAAAACCCACACAGTAGGATATGCCTACAGTCCCCCCCACAGTATAATGGCCCCAAAATAAGCTGCCTAACGTGGTATGATGTTCCCACAGCCCCCACACAGTGTGAGAGCACCCACAGTTAAGCACACACAGAATGATATTCCCTACAGTCCTTCACAAACACTACAGTGTCGCCCAAAGCCACCCCTCAAAAGCTACAACCCACACACACATTCTAATGTCCACACAGCCCCCAAACAGTATGATGGCATCGACAGCCCCCAGACAGCATGAGGGGTCTCCACAGTATAATAGCCCACACATAATATGACGGCTTCCACAGCCCTTCAAACATTCTCATGGCCCTCACACATTATAATTTCTCTCAGAACATCCTTACTAGTACTAAGTAATAAAAAGAAAATAAAACTACTCACTCGTTCCCACGATGGTCTGCTCCGATCTGAACTGAGGCTCCTCGCAGCATGCGCAATCTTGTGATGTATTTATGCCTGCTACTCTGAAACTTAGATGCATACAGTGGGGAAAAAAAGTATTTAGTCAGCCACCAATTGTGCAAGTTCTCCCACTTAAAAAGATGAGAGAGGCCTGTAATTGACATCATAGGTAGACCTAAGACTTATCTTCTTATAGACTTCTCCTGCTTTGTGGGCCTCCGCAATTTTCATTTTCAGAGTGCTAGGCAGTTGCTTAGAAGAAACCATGGCTGCTGGCAGAAGGTTTTTCGCACAAGGTTAGAGGAGGCTGGGTTTATATAAATCTGGGAAATTTCCATCACCTGGCCTTTCCTAACGATGATAGTGAACAATACATAACCCTAGCAGGCTAATTAAAGTCTGAAACCTTGGTCAAAGTTATCTGAGTATGCAAATCTCCAACGGTGTCCAAAGTTTTGCATCAGCTCATTTTCCTTTTTGTAATTTTTAAAATGTAAAATACAAAGGAAATGTGTCATCTTTAACTTTAGTCATTTTTTAGATCATTTCATATTCAACTGCCTTAACTGATCACAATAACAGTAATTTTGACCAGGGGTGCCCAAACTTTTACATGCCTATGTGAAAAAGTATTTCCCCCCTAAGCTGCTAAGTCAACCAATTACCCAGATTCAGTTGACAATTGGGTTCAATTTCATCAATTTCTTTATCCATACCCAGCCATGATCACCCCCAGTCCTGTTGAATCTAAATGTCACTTAAATAGAACATTTCTGGTAAAGTGAAAGAGCTACAAGGTCTCAGAAAGCACATTATTCCACATTCTATGGAGAACACAAAACAAATGCAAAAGACATTAAAATTTACCAGTTTAAAAAGGGTTAGCATTGCAAGCAAGGTACCGGGACTTCTACGAACTTCAGGGAGAGCCATTAAACACAACCAGAGAAAACTTAGAACAGTGGTGAACCTAAACAGTAAAAACAAAAGCAAAAAAAAGATAGAAAGATGCAATTTATGTTTTTTTTTCTAACTTGCCCTTCCAAAATAAGATACACAATACATCATATGGACTCCAAAATGATGCCAAAATGCAAAAAAAGCTAAGATAAAAGAAAAAAAAAAGGTAACATGTAGTAATGAGCGAGTACCGTAATATTCGTAATTGCTATACTCGTAACGAGTACTTTGTAATAATCGCGTATTCGTTCCGAATAGCGAGTACAATGTAAGTCAATGGGAAATGCGAGTAATTTTCTGCTGAACCCTACAAAGAGGTCTGGGGGCCTGAGGAAAAGGCTGAAATGGATGGGAAAGTGATGAAACAGAATGGGAAGAGCCTGGAGAATATGTCTGCATGCATTTCTGACTCACATATGGTTTCTGGGAATAAGTGTGTCGCAGTATTACGCCACTTTTACAGACACACAAGAACAACTACCAAACCTAACCTAAATTGCATTTAACAGGCCAAAAAGGTTAAGAAACTGTTTTTCCTGCATAATCACTTGTATATAAGGCTAAATAAACAAGAGAATCCAAAAAAATGTCCTTTTAGTGTTTGTTCACACATACTGTTGTGGCTTTTTTTTCGCCTTTTACAATTGGGAGGGCCCTGACTTTACAAGCACAGCTAGAACGTACCAGTAGGTATGCTGATCTTTGTCCTGAGAGGCCTCAGGTGGCTCTGTAACATGTGTTTTGGAGGGACAGCTGTTACTTAGACATTTGGGTGGTCCCTCCATCATTGACACTCAGATAGTGGAATACATATTCCATAGAAGTTTCCAATGTGCCCATTGTAGCGTTGGGCTTGACCCTCCTCCTCCTCCACCACCATGTGATACTGCAACCCTAAATTCCAATGTTCAGAGGGCCTGCAGTAGGCAGGAAAGCGGAGTTTTGTGAGAGCCCTCGTGTGGCCCTGTAACATACATTTTGATGTGCCCTCCTCTAGAAATTTTGGAGGTCCCTCTTGTGTACATTTGAGAGTGCCCTCACTTATTCATATTGTTGGGCCCTCACTCTGTTATTTAACTCATTTAAGGGCAGAGACTACAGAGAGAAAGGCCAGGAGACATGGAGTACTAGAAGGTAGCAGTGAGTGCGGCCTGCGATCCTCAGGTATGGCTGAACTCTGTGATCAGAAAAATAAAGATGCACTAGTCAACTGGATGACGAGCTCAAATATATCACTTGTGCAAGTCAATAGACAAAGGATATATGGTGCCCCCCCACCAGGATGGGTTGGAGAAGCTTCTCCAAATGGCTCAGAGATTTTTATTGTCAATATTCCCCAGATTATATAGCAAGAGAAGATTTCTTGATATTGTACTACTTGGTCCAGTGCAGAATGTGCATCGTATTTCCAAAAATTACTTCTGGGGCTGGGGGCTGTGTCATAGGTGCAGGAAGATTCCATGACAAGGGCCTTCCTTGACAAACATTATCTATGAACGAGTACTGCAGTACTTGTGGTCCTCAATTCAAGTTTTTAGAGGGCCATCAGTTGGTCATCAACAGTGTAAATTTCTATTGAATATGTATCCCCTATCTCAGTCACAATGTGGCACAAGCCAGGCATGTTTTTTTGCTAAATAGGGTGACTGACACAACATTTCTATTGAATATGTATCCCCTATCTCAGTCACAATGTTGCACAACCTGTGACAAGGGCCTCCAATGAAAAATATTAGTTTGGTAGGACCACTGTACATTCCAGATTTGTCCACTGCACAATGTGCATAGGGTTTGTAAAAATTAGCCCTATGGTCTGAGTCATGGTTGACGCAGAAAGCCACCATCCCAAGGGCCTCCAATCACAAATAGTAGTTAGGCTGGAGTAGGAATACTGTCCTGGTTTGTCTACTTCACAATGTGGATAGGGTTTGTAAAAATTAGCCCTATGGGTTGAGTCATGGTTGACTCGCTATTTTGGCTGTGACAGCTAGCTTGGCTTGTGCCATCAACATCTGAAAATCTGTCAACAAAACCCAAAATGCCAAAAAAGCCTGTTGTTAAGGGATGTGGACATGGTGTTGTCAGTGGTGCATAAGAAAGCACTCAGTCTGTGTCAGGTCAGAAGAAGCTTGATGCATTCACTATGTTCCTGGAAATATTTCCCTGTCTGGAACGTAAACGTGTGTGGAAGCCAGAAGAGCGAGAGCAGATTCTGTCTTGGATAGCAAGCAAGGCCTCTACGCATTTGTCAAGCAGCAACAAATCTTCCACGACCACGCTGTCTACTGTGGATACACAGAAGGCTGGCCCATCCAATCCTGAAGCTTGTTCTCCTTCCTCCCGCCATTATCAGTCACAGGAGACATATTTCCCCAAGCTTGCCCACTCTGAGGATCTGTTTGGTACGTATCCTTTGGTTGGCTCTGGCCTATCACCGTGCAGCATTGAAGAGGGACAAGAGGAGGTGGCGTGCATTGATGCTCAAGTATTTGAGGACCTACGGCCAGTAGAAAGCCACTTTGAGGAACGTTATTTACTGTCTCCAGAGGTGGAGGCTGATGATGATGAGACACAGTTGCGATCAGGTCAGCCTACATTGTCAACTGGGAAGGAGGATTAGATGGAAGACGAAGTGGTCGATGATGAGTCCACTGATCCGACCTGCACCGTTGGCACGCATAGCCATGACAGCAACACAGAGGAAGATGGATATGTAGCACCAACACAGGCACCAAGGAGTCGTGGTTTGCCCAGAGTGAGAACTGGTCAACCATTCCCAAGAGCAACCCTGCTGTGTGCCAAGTCAGGGCAAGGGGAAGTTCAGCTGCTGTGTGGAATTTTTTTTCTGAAAGTCCTTCAGAGAAAAACATTGTAGTTTGTAGCATCTGCCATACCAAGTTCAGCAGAGGCCAAGGCAAAGGCAACCTGAGCACCACCAGTATGCGAAACCACATGGCAGCCAAGCACCCAAGTAGGTGAGTGGAACATCGGGGTACCAAATCTGCCTCTGCGGGTCAAACCAATGCCATATTGCCTGGGCTATGTCCTTCAGAATCTGCTGTCCAAGAAGAAGGCGATTATACCTCCTGCCCACAAGTTACGGTTGTCCTTGTCCAATTGTCCGTGCCTGAGAGCTTGGAAAGAAAGCGTAAATACCCAGCCATGCACCCACAGGCACAAATACTAAGCTCGCACATTGCCAAATTGCTAGCTATGGATATGTTGCCGTTTAGGCTTGTGGGAACACAGTCTTTCCGTGATCTCTTGGCTGTGGCTGCTTCACGATACAGTGTTCCGGGCCACCACTATTTTGCCCGGTGTGCCGTCCCTGCATTACACAAGCACGTGTTAAACAATCTGAACAGTGCTCTCACCAACGCCGTAACCGGGAAGGTCCGCCTAACAACAGACACCTGGACAAGTTGTTGTGGACAGGGATGATACATTTCTGTCAAGGCACACTGGGTGAACCTGGTGGAGGGTAGGACAAAGGCAGAAACTGGAACATCACGCATCCTACCCACGCCAATAATAGCGGGCCCAACTTCTGTCAGGGTTTCCGCCTCTTCATATTCCACTTCCTCTCTTCCCTCCTCCTGCTCCTCATCCTCTGCTGAATTACCCTACCCATCACTGCCAAGCTGGGACCTGTGCAGCAGCGCATTGGCAAAGTGGCAACATGATCTGCTGAAGCTGATCTGTTTAGGTCACCACACACTGCAGCAGAGCAATGGCAAGCTTTAAAACAACAGACCGATCAGTGGCTCTCCCCGCGGCACCTCCAACCTGGTCTGGTTGTCTGCGATAATGGGAGTAACCTGGTGGCAACTTTAAAGGTCGGCAAGCTGGTACACGTGCCATGCATGGCTTACGTGCTGAACCTAGTTGTTCAGAAATTTCTGAAAACTTACCGTGACTTGCCGGACCTACTTAAGAAGGTGTGCCACATTAGCACCCATTTTCACCATTCCTCTACCGTTTTTGCTGCTCTTACAGTGCTGCAAAAGCGCTTGAATTTGCCAAGTCACCGACTCATTTGCGACCTGCCTACGAGGTGGATCTCAACCTATCATATGTTGGCGAGGATTAGCAGAGGGCAGTAGCTGAATACCAGCTTCAACATGCCCGTCAGACTGAGGGTCAGCCACCACACATAACAACTGTCGAGTGGGTGTGGATCACTGACATTTGTGAGGCTCTTGAGAACTTTGAGTACTGCACCAACCTCGTGAGCGGTCATCAGGCTATAATCAGCGTAACCATCCCGCTGCTGTGTCTCTTGAAACAATCATTGTATAATCTCAAAGAGGAAGCTTTGAGTGCCCAGCATGTTGGTATGGAGCCAGATTTCCCAATGGGTGATACTACCCAGCCCAGCCAATATTCTGAGGCAACATTGGGTGATGAGGAGGAAGATGAGGAGGATGAGGAGGGAGAGGACTTGTTTTTTTCTGCTACCAAGGGGTCTCGTAATGCTATAGAGGGGACACCGAACCCAAGCTTCATGTCTGTCCAGCCTGGATGGGATGGAGAGGAGGAGGTGGAGGAGGAGGAGGAGGTGAGTCAGCGTGGGGAGAGGATGGGTACTGTTTCTACTGTTGGGGACACAGAACATTTGCCTTTTTGCAGCTTGGCCCACAAGGCACAGTTCATGTGTAAGTGTCTGTGGCAAGACCCTCGCGTGATACACATTTTATCCAACATCCTATACTAGTTGGTCACCTTTCTCGATCCACGGTACAAGGAGAAATTTCCTTCTCTCCTCATGGAGTCACCAAAGAGTTTTACAATGGAATCGTTCAAGAGGGCAGTTGTAGATCAGTTGCTGTAAACATCACCCTCAGACAATGTTGGTGGCAGAGGTGCCAGCTCTTTTCAACACTAAGGGATAATGGGGAGAGACACGAACACCAGCTCCAACAGAGGTGAGGGGAAAATGTGCACAAATTGGGCAATTTCCAATAAACTAGCATAACAGCAAGGGCTATCTGTGCCTTTAACAATGCCAAGGAGGAATACGTTTCAGAACATGGTCAAGGGGTACTCAAGTGACCATACGTGCGTCCTTTCTGATGCTTCAATTCCCTTTAATTACTGGGTGTCTAAGCTGAAAACTTGGC
The DNA here is from genome assembly GCF_046119375.1 of Phyllobates terribilis. Lineage (NCBI taxonomy): Eukaryota > Metazoa > Chordata > Amphibia > Anura > Dendrobatidae > Phyllobates > Phyllobates terribilis. Next base: position 403,857,188 of record NW_027362762.1, read on the forward strand.
CCAACCTCTCCTTATATGCCTTGGAGGTGCTGGCCTGACTGGCTGCTAGTGTGGTGTCAGAGAGTGTTTTCAGTTCCGCTGGGGCAATCATTACTGATAGGCGCATACGCCTCTCCACGGAAAATGCAGACAGACTTACTCTGATTAAATTCAACAAGGACTGGAGATCTCCACAGTTTGTAATCCCTCCAGATGACAGCAAGCCAACCTAAATTCACCAAAAATGCAGATTCATGCTACTGCTGTTAATGTCACCCCCTTCCCATAAAAACCCGTTTCCTTCCTTAGTCAACCATGATTCAGCCCATAGGGCTAATTTTTACAAACCCTATGCACATTGTGCAGTGGGCAAACCAGGACAGTATTCCAACTACATCCTAACTGCTATTTGTGATTAGTGGCCATTGGAATCGTAGCTTCCAAAATACTGGGTAAAATGGCCTGAAGCGTGCTTAGTAGCAGGCAGTAGGAAATGTTTGGACTACAGCTTTGCGTAGGGCACTAAACACTATTTTAAGTGGACTAATGTGGACAGAAGGCAGGCTGTCACCCCAAAAATAGTGGAGAAAATGGCCTGGTGCATGCTTGGTAGCAGGCAGTAGGAAATGTTTGAACTACTGCTTGGTGTAGGGCACTAAACGCTTTTTTAAGTTGGCTAATGTGGATAGAAGGCAGGCAGTCACCCCAAAAACAGCGGGGAAATGGCCTACTGCATGCTTGGTAGCAGGCAGGAGGAAATATTTGGACTACTGCTTTGTGTAGGGCACTAGACGCTTTTCTAAGTGGACTAATGTGGACAGAAGGCAGGCTGTTACCCCAAAAATAGCGGGGAAAATGTCCTGGTGCATGTTTGGTAGCAGGCAGTAGGAAATGTTTGGACTACTGCTTTGTGTAGGGCACTAAACGCTATTTTAAGTGGACTAATGTGGACAGAAAGCAGGCTGTCACCCCAAAAACAGCGGGGAAAATGGGCTGGTGCATGCTTGGTAGCAGGCAGTAGGAAATGATTGGACTACTGCTTTGTGTAGGGCACTAAACGCTATTTTAAGTGGACTAATGTGGACAGAAAGCAGGCTGTCACCCCAAAAACAGTGGGGAAAATGGGCTGGTGCATGCTTGGTAGCAGGCAGTAGGAAATGTTTGGACTACTGCTTTGTGTAGGTCACTAAACACTGTTTTAAGTGGACTAATGTGGACAGAAAGCAGGCTATCACCTCAAAAACAGCTGGGAAAATGGGCTGGTGCGTGATTGGTAGCAGGCAGGAGGAAATGTTTGGATTACTGCTTTGTGTAGTGCACTAAACACTTTTTTAAGTGGACTAATGTGGACAGAAGGCAGGCTGTCACCCCAAAAACAGTGGGGAAAATGGCCTAGTGCGTGCTTGGTAGCAGGTAGTAGGAAATGTTTGGACTACTGCTTTGTGTAGTGCACTAAATGCTTTTTTATGTGGACTAATGTGGACAGAAGGCAGGCTGTCACCCCAAAAACAGCGGGGAAAATGGGCTGGTGCGTGCTTGGTAGCAGGCAGTAGGAAATGTTTGGACCACTGCTTTGTATACGGCACTAAATGCCTTTTTAAGTGGACTAATGTGGACAGAAAGCAGGCTGTCACCCCAAAAACAGCAGGGAAAATGGGCTGGTGCGTGCTTGGTTGCAGGCAGTAGGAAATGTTTGGACTACTGCTTTGTGTAGCGCATTAAATGCTTTTTTATGTGGACTAATGTGGACAGAAAGCAGGCTGTCACCGCAAAAACAGCAGGGAAAATGGGCTGGTGCGTGCTTGGTTGCAGGCAGTAGGAAATGTTTGGACTACTACTTTGTGTTGGGCACTAACCGCCTTTTTATGTGGACTAATGTGGACAGCAGAAGCCAGGCTCTGACCTCTAAAACAGCGGGGAAAATGGACCGGTGCTTTTAAAAAAAAACGGCAGCACAAAATGCTGGAAAAATATTGCTTTGCCTTTGACAAGAGCTGTTTTAAGATGGACACTGGAAGAAAACTTTAACCTCTCCCTACCTAATACTCAATCTCTCCCTCCCTCTTCAGCTCTGAAAAGAGCTATTTTTTGGTGGTATTATGGAGCTAGTGAGCGGCTCCTTTAAACACTGTACCAGTATACACTGCAGGTAGGCCTTAAAAAAGCTTTTGTTTTATCAAGAGGTCTAAACACTCTCCGTAGCAGCTCAGCGATCTCTCCCTATGCTTATAGAACGCAGGCTCCAGACGCAATGTGCGCAAAATGGCGGCGGCAGGGCTTAAATAGACCCCTTGATGCTGGGCGGCCAGTCAATCACAGTAATGCCACAACCAAGATGTCTGCGGCATTACTGTGATTGGTTACGAAGCCCAGCAAGTTTAGTGGCTGCAAAGAAGGCGTCACAACTGCAGGGCGGGACATCCGAATATAGTGAGGCGAGTACACAAATACTCGCAATATAACGAGTAACTATCCGTGCGAATAGCGAATAGTAACGACTACACTCGCTCATCACTAGTAACAAGGTATGAAAATTCTTTAGGATCCAAATATTAATTAAGATTTAAGAATTTAATAATACCCTTGAACAAAAAAATCTAGTAGACAATCTGGAGATATATTAACAGTAGTTTACATTACAATACATTAATAATACATGAAACTCATATAATATATTAATTCCTTCAAGCATTTTTCTCTGTTTTAGATGAACTCCATAGATGTGCTTGACATTGCAAAGTCAATAAAATCTGATTTCTATCGCTTTTAAAAAAAACTAAACACTGTATTCTGTCCCCCATAATCTTCTTTGCTTTTGGCAAAACATGTCCAGGGTGATTATCTCTTACTTGAGTTATACCTGACAAACAACCTCTCATTTTAAATGCTGCATATTGCATCCCTTTTTCAATTTTGTTCAAGTATTTATGAAATCATTAAAGAGTGGAACATTATTGCTACTACCTTATTACAGAAATGCTTATTATCCCTGGATTTGCAGCTCCTTTGCGACCCTCCATAGACAAGTATATATGTATGCTGCATCTATCAGATAGAAGCTGAAAAGTTTGTAGAATATAGTAATTTAAATTTAAAAAAAATGCTGAGTGTGCATGTTTTTATGTCTCCAAGTATGAATTAAGGAAAAAATTGGACAAATCTGTTTAATTGCAAAAAAGTACTTTCCAGATATTACCCTTTTCAGCACAAGAGTAATCAAGTGCTGAGGGTACATCATTAAACTACCATTGTGTGAAACAAACCCTAAGGGATGAACCACCTCTAATTAACAAATTGAGGCTCAATCCCCTGATAATGCCTATCTAGGTGAAACATGTTGGGAGGGCTATGAGCTACGTTTGACTGCTTATATTATACATCTATCAGAATATACCTACCTCAAAAACTCTATACTAGTTCACAGACTACAGTTGTGGTACAGCTAGGGAGATTTAAATCTAGAGTGAAGTCCTGACAGATAAGGAAATAGATTCTAGACAGATAGGGTATAACGCTTATAACAAAATATGTGGACTTATTTCAAATGCTATTAATTAAAATATTAAAAGTCAAGTTTTATTTACAAGCCCTAAAACATGGTTCCTTTTGCTCCTCGGGGTAATTTGTTAATAAAGGGTACATCATTGGTTTGATGTCGGATGACAGTATGAGTAGCAATTCAACATTGCCTGCTGTTCTGAGCGTGGTTTACTCATATAACAGGCAGTGCTACTTAACAACTACAAGCTAACGTGAACAGCAACAAAAAAAATATCCATCAAAATCCCTCTTAAAATAGTCACAGCCACAGTCTATTGTAAAATAGGGACTTCATGAATGTGTTGACTAGAGCCCCTCCCCAGTGACATTGATAGTTTCCCATGACAATGAAAATCACAGCCCCCCAAAAATTAGTAAATTTTTCTGTAAATGACAACCGCAATCTTCTTTTGAAAGGTGTGATACATAAAATCAAAGTAGCATCAAGAAGCCTTAATTGCTCCACAAGAGTGGTCATAGTCTAAGTGCTGCTATCAAACACCCAGCTTTGTGCTTGATTTTTTTGCTTTGATGGAGAATGTAGTGCAATAGGTATGTTTGACAAGAGCATTAGTGATGATTTAACAATAAAATGCTACAGTGCTCCGTACTCGGACTGAGCAGGTCGGACGCTTGGACGGGCTCGATTCGAACAACGAATATAATGGAAGTCAAGGGAAACTTGAGCATTTTTCTGGAAGACCCTACCCGGAGGGCAGGAAAAATACAGAAATGGATGGAAACAGCACTCAAATGTAGTGTTGAGCGAGCACTAAAATGCTCGGGGGCTCGAAGCTCGGGCTGAGCTCGCCGTGATACTCGGGTGCTTGATCCGAGCAACAAGCCCACTGTTAGTCTATGGGAGACCCGAGCATTTTTGCGGCGGCACCCCCGGCAGTCTTTTAAAAGCCTAACAAGCGCCTAAAACGATAGTGACAGTGCTCAAATGACATGGGGACAGCATGGGGATCGCCCCAGGAAGCATTTCTGACCCCCAGGTCACTGCTGTCAACAACGTGGTCAGAGGTATTAAGCGACTTTTAAGGGCTCAAAATAAAACATTGAAAAACGAAACTGAAACTGCTTTCCTGTGAAATATGTTAAGGAAGTTACTTTCCAGGGTAAAGACTTGTGTATAAGGTAAAATAAATAACCAAAAAGAAAAATACTCCTCCACACCTTGGGCTATGTTCACAAGTAGCATTTTTTATGCGGTTTTGCACTTTTGTATTGCTTTCAACTGTGACAAATGCATTCACTGGGAAATGTCATTTTAACATTTTACAATTTTATCTGGCCATGTGCTGTGTGATACATGCATACAGTGCTGAAAAGACATAAGAACAGCATAGGGAAGACCCCTGGAAGCATCTCTGACACCCAGGTCACTGTCTAAAAGTGTGCCCATCAGAAGTGATCCTTGCCGCATCAGAAGATGCAGACTTGCAACTATCCCCGTGCAAGTCCTTGTCCCAGGGCAGTGTTCAACTGTACCTCCCCCATTCCTTGCAATTCAAGCGTAAATATGCAGCCAACCGACCACCCACCCACGCGCAGGCTTCAATACCATACTGCTAGCTTTCACTTGAAATGGGGCCTTTTAGTTTGGAGGAGGCCGAAGCTGGCCACTACCTCATGGCTGCTTCGGCAGCGAGGTATCCATATTCAGTCCCCAGCCGCCCAGCGGCCGGGTGTCCACGCTCGGTCCCCAGCCGCCAGGGGGCGGCCGGGTGTCCATACTCGGTCCCCAGCCGCCCCGCGGCCGGGTGTCCACACACGGTCCCCAGCCGCCTGGGGATGGCCGGGTGTCCATAAACGGTCCCCAGCCGCCCCTATTTCTCCTGTCAACTTCCCCACACACACTTTTCTTAGCCTGGCCTGCTTTAGGGCAGCATTGAACGAGCCCACCAGAGAACCAGACTCCTCCGGTGGGCCTTGGCTTCTCCATCGGGGAGTTGAGAGTGCCAAGGTGAGGAGCATGATGATGATGATAGAAGTTAGCATCTGCTTTGTTTTCTTGGAATGCAAGCTCATGTATGTAGTAGTGGCTAGGCCTGAGGTGGTCAGCGTTTTGGCGCATATCCTACCTCCTCCGAGGATTGCTGGATGTTTTCCTGCTACTATCCCAGTTCTATGACTCCCGTTAAAACAAAGCTTCAGGTGATAAATGATGGATGAGGTGGTGGCAAAGGAGAAAGAGCAGGAGGAACAGGGACCATTCACATCAATATCAGGCCAATCAACCACACATGTCTTGTAGGATATGTTTCTGTACCAAAAGGAGCGGTTCGGCTACACAGTTATAGGGCATACAGTGAGTGCAATGCCTACCAAAAATTTAGAGGCACTCCAATGCCCCTTGGAAGTGACATGGAGGTCAGAGGGCCTTAACTAAACCATTTTTTCCATTTATAGCAACTGGGTCTCCTGTGCACTGTTGGCCTAAGCAGTGAATGGAAGGCTTTCCAAAAATTATGAGGAACTGCAATGCCCCTTGAAACAGACGTGGATTACAGCATGCTAAAAACCTTCTACCCATTATTGGGAAGTGGGTCTCCCTTAGTGTTCGCCTATGCATTGAAAAGCAAAAGCTGACTAAAATTAGGAGGAAATGCAATGCCCGTTGGAAGAGTCGTGGAGGTCGCAGTAACTTAACAAGACAGTTTTAATGCCCCTTGGAAGAGACGTGGAGGTCGCAGTAGCTTAACAAGACGGTTTTAATGCCCCTTGGAAGAGACATGGAGGTCGCAGTAGCTTAACAAGATGGTTTTAATGCCCCTTGGAAAAGTGGTGGAGTTCACAGTAGCTTAACAAGACGGTTTTAATGCCCCTTGAAAAAGTGGTGGAGGTCGCAGTAGCTTAACAAGACGGTTTTAATGTCCCTTACAAGAGCCATACAGTACAGCATCTTAAAAACATTATTCCCATTATTGGGGAGTGGGTGTCCCATAGTCTTTGCTTATGCCTTCCAAGCAAAAGCTGCCAAAAATTAGGATGGAGGAACTTGCAATGCCCCTTACAAGAGTCATGCAGTACAGCATATTAAAAACATTATTCCCTTTACTGGGGAGTGGGTCTCCCATAGTCTTTGCCTATGCCTTTCAAGCAAAAGCTGCCAAAAATTAGGAGGAAATGCAATGCCCGTTCAAAGAGTCGTGGAGGTTAGAGTTAACTAAAAACAACATTTCAATGCCCCTTGGAAGAGCTGTGGAGTTCAGAGTGGTTTAACAAGACGCTTTTAATGCCCCTCGGAAGAGACGTGGAGGTCCCAGTAGCTTAACAAGACGGTTTTAATGCCCCTCGGAAGAGACGTGGAGGTCACAGTAGCTTAACAAGATGGTTTTAATGCCTCTCGGAAGAGACGTGGAGGTCACAGTAGCTTAACAAACCGGTTTTAATGCCCCTCGGAAGAGACGTGGAGGTCACAGAAGCTTAACAAGACGGTTTTAATTCCCATCGGAAGAGACGTGGAGGTCCCAGTAGCTTAACAAGACAGTTTTAATGCCCCTTACAAGAGCCATACAGTACAGCATCTTAAAAATATTAAACCCATTATTGGGGAGTGGGTCTCCCACAATCTTTGCTTATGCCTTCCAAGCAAAAGTTGACAAAAATAAGGATGGAGGAACTTTCAATAATGGCAACACAGACCACAGTCACCCTGGTGGTAAAGTGGTGGTGGAGGCTGAGGATAAAGAGAAGAACATAAAACAGCTGAAATGAAGAAGCGTAGACCCATGTGTGGGTGTGAAGCGGTGCATGTTAAACCCCCCCTTCCCTGAAATAACACAGTGGATTTGACTTTATGTTACTCTGCTGTCATTTGGTGGTGATGAGAAGTCTGGCCCAATCCAGCCCTTGTTCATTTTGATAAGGGTCAGCTTGTCAGCATTCTCAGTTGACAGGCGAGTGTGCTTATCAGTTATAATTCCCCCAGCGGCACTAAAAACACGCTCCGAAAACACGATAGCAGCAGGGCAGGCCAGGACCTCCAAGGCGTACAGAGCGAGTTCATTCCAAGTGTCCAGCTTGGATACCCAATAATTACAAGGCACAGAGGAATCACAGGGGATGCTGGTACGGTCGGCAAGGTACTCCCTCACCATCTTTTGAAACTTTCCACTCCTTGTGAGAGTACCCCGCGCCTCAGGGTCTGTCGGAAGGGAGGGTCTGAGAAAACAGTCCTAGAACGTTGACAGTGTTCCCCTGCCTCTGCTGCATTGGAGTTGCGTCTCTCTCGCATGTACGCCTTGGTTGGGCAACGAACTGTGACCTCTGCCGCTAGCGTGTTCAGATGGGAATTTTTTTAACAGTTCTGCAGCAAGGGCCTTCTGGTACTGACCCATTTTTGTAAACCTCTCCACCTCAGGAATAAGAGAGTGAAAGTTTCTCCTTGTAGCGGGGGTCTAAAAGTGTCACCAACCAGTAATGACTGTCACTCAACATTTTGACAACGCGAGGGTCACAGTTAAGGCAGCGTAACATAAAGTCAGCCATGCGTGCCAGACTGGTAATGACGACTGACCATGCTCTCCTCCTCCTACCCCCCCTGTCCTCAGGCCACCCACGCTGAACCGACGGTATGACAGTTGTACAGGTACTACCGTCTACAGCGCATGATACAAGCTCCTGTTCTTCCTCCTCCTCCTCCTCTCCCTCATTGTCCCCAATGCACATTGGGATGAGATGAGGCTGGGCTGTGTGTAATCGACCGCTACGGCTTCTTGATCCATCTCATCATACTCTGGCTGCAATGCCTCCTCTTTAATTCTCTGCAGAGAGTGTTGCAAAAGACAGATAAGTGGAATGCTGACGCTAATGATGGCGTCATCGCCACTCACCATCTTGGTGGACTCCTCAAAGTTTGTCAAGATGGTACATATGTCAGACATCCAGGTCCACTCCTGAGGTCTTATGTGTGGAGTCTGACCTGAATATCGACGGCCTTGTTGCAGCTGGTACTCCACAACTGTTCTCTTCTGCTCACAAATCCTTTGCAACATGTGGAGGGTAGAGTTCCAACGTGTGGGGACATCACACACCAGTCGGTGTGACGGAAGCTGCAAACGCTGCTGCAGCACAGCAAGGGCGGCGGAGCTGTAGCCGACTTGCGAAAATGAGCTGACAGGCGGCGTACTTTCACGAGCAGATCTGGCAACTCGGGGTACGATTTAAGAAACCGCTGAACCACGAGGTTAAGCATATGAGCCAGGCATGGTACGTGTGTAATCTTGCCTCGCCTCAGAGTCGCCACCAGGTTACGGCCATTGTCACACACGACCATGCCTGGATGTAGGTTCAGCGGTGTCAGCCACAGATCTGCCTGCTCTTTCACAGCTGTCCACAACTCACAAGCAGTGTGAGGTTTCTCACCTAAGCTTATGAGTTTCAGCACAGCCTGTTGCTGCTTGGCGGAGGTAGTACTGCAGTGCTTCCAGCTTGTAACTGATCTGGTGATATCTAAGATGGAGGCTGAACATGAGGAGGAGGAGGAGGATGATGCGCAGGAGCTGTACACTGTAGGGGCAACTCTGACTCGGTGTGGGGAGGATGTGTTCCGTCCCAAGGTCCGACTGGGTCCCGGCTTCCACTATGTTTACCCAGTGTGCAATCAGGGAGATGTACCATCCCTGGCCACAAGCACTTGTCCACATGTCCGTTGTCAGGTGGACTCTCCCAGTAACTGTGTTGTTGAGGGCATGGCAGATGTTTTGGGACACGTGCTTGTGTAGTGTAGAGATGGCACACCGGGCAAAATAGTGTCGGCTAGGGACCGAGTACCGAGGGACGGCCACCGCCTTAAGGTTGCGGAAGGATTCCGTCTCCACCAGCCTAAAAGGCAGCATTTCCAACGCAAGCAGTCGTGAAATGTGCGAATTTAGGACTGTGGCTTGTGGGGCGTTAGCTGCGAATTTCCGCTTCCGTTCAAAGGTCTGGGATATGGACAATTGAACGCAGCGGTGGGACGTGGACGTGGACGTTGATGTTGTTTCTTGAAAAACTGCCATAACAAGTGAAGACTGAGTGGAGGAGGCATCTTTGCATGCAGCATGGACAGGGGATTGCCTTGCACACACAACAGGGGGTTCTCTTGCACACACAACAGCGGAAGAAGCAGTGGTGACACCCGCTGACACTGGTCGTGGACCCTGGGGTTCGCCCCACAAAGTCGGGTGCTTTGCTGCCATGTGCCTGATCATGCTGGTGGTGGTCAGGCTGGTAGTTTTGTCACCCCTGCTGATGCTGGCATGGCAGGTGTTACAAATGGACTTTTTGGGGTTATCAGCAGAGTCTTTAAAAAAATTCCAGACTCTGGAAGACCTACAGGTTGTACTGGCAACGTCCCTCGTGTTGGTGTTACGGGGAACTGTTGCCTGCCTTCTGTGTGCGGCCACGACACTGCTTCTTCCTGCCTGTTGGGGTACTCTGCCTCTCTCACCCTGTGTGCTGCTGGCCTCGCTCTGCATGTCCTCCTGCCATGTTGGGTCAGTTACTAGATCATCCACCACCTCCTCCTCTTCCACTTGCGCACCACTATCCTCCTCCTCACTTCCTGGCAATTGTGTCTCGTCATCGTCCACCTCTTGTGACAAATTGCCAGCGTCGACTTCCTGTGGCCGTGGCTGTTCAAATATTTGGGTATCGCTACATGGGATCTCCTCTTCCACCACTTCAAGCGGAGCAGGCGAGGGGCACAAATCTGGAAATGGACCAGTGAACAGCTCTTCAGAGAGTCCTAATGTGGGATCAGTTGCTGTCTGACGACACTCGGCATGGTGGGAGGAAGGAGCATCAGGGTGAGGAGGAGTATGCAGTCGAGACTCACGGCTACTAAGATTTGACCGTGTGGAAGACAGACCGGAGGTGGTGGTGCCCAGGTAACTGAAAGTATAATCTGCTATCCAATTAATAATCTGTTCACACTGATCAGTTCGCAATACTGGTGTTGTTCTGTGCTTCCCTAGTAATTCGGTCAAGAAGTGGGAGCGAGAAGATGTGGCTGTTGGTTGTGGCACATTTTCACCTTGGCCACAGCCCCGTCCTCTGCACGCACCATCACCAGAACGTCCAGTTCCACGTCCCTTGCCACGCGCCTTGCCCATTGTAAATGAAGTAAAATAGCTTACACTCGCACTATCAATGGAAAAAGGGTAATAAAAAGTAGATTTGAACCGTGGAAGAGGAAAACCAAATTTCTATTTATCTGGCCTACACCCGACTCTTTTAAGCAATCTGAACAATCAGGGAGAAACTATTACTGTTTTTCTTTATGGAAAAAATACCACAAGCAGAATAATAGAGATTTTTTACGATGGAATGCAAAACCACAGTTATTGTTTACTGGGGTATACCAGACAATTTTAAATAGATATATTTGCGGCTGAACAGTGAGCGACACACTCAAACTGTTTTTTTTTTAGGTACAAATGGCCCAAAAGTGGATAATACAGAGGTTTGAACCGTGGAACTGCAAAACCACACTTCTGTTTCTCTGGCCTACACCAGACTATTTTAAACAGATATATTTGCGTCTGAACAATCAGGGAGAAACTATTACAGTTTTTTTTTTTACAGCAAAAAATGCCAAAAGCAGGATAATAGAGATTTTTTACCGTGTAACAGCAAAACCACAGTTATAATTTACTGGTGTATACCATACTTTTTTAAATATATATATTTGCGGCTGAACAGTGAGCGACACACTCAAACTGGTTTTTTTTTAGGTATAAATGGCCCAAAAGTCGATAATACAGAGGTTTGAACCGTGGAACTGCAAAACCACATTTCTGTTACTCTGGCCTACACCAGACTATTTTAAACAGATATATTTGTGTCTGAACTGTCACAGACACACTTTTTTTTTTTTTTGGGGGGGGGGGGGGGTGGGACGACACCAAAAGGTTAATAAGATGGGTATTTGTACAGTGTGAAGGAGGAAAAAAAAAAAGAGGATTTAGATGAAAAAAAAGGATTTTTCCTGGCCCCCGAGACCTGGAGCTAACTCCAGCAATTTCAGCAACAGGAGCACACAGGACTGTAATGCAGCGTTTGCTGGTATAACCACTGCGTCTCCTATACAGCCTGCCTGCCTGCCTGATATGTGGGATGGATATTAGTCCTGAGAAGGACTGTTTGTTTGATCTGGAAGCCTTTACAGACCCTACACTAACTATTTCGCAGTATATATCTCTCCCTAAATCAGCAGTGCTGTCCCTACACTGTCTGATCCCAGCCATCTGTGTCCAAGATGGTGGCGCCCGGTTTTAAATACTCGAGGTGACGCTGTGCGGCCAGCCAATCAATGTAATGCCCACAACCAACATGGCTGCGGCATTACAGTGACTGGCTGGCAATCCCTGCATGTTCATTGGCTCAGTAAAGAGCGCCAAACATGCAGGGCGGAGACCCGAGCTCCCGCACGAGTAACCCGGAAATGCTCAGTACTCGCCGAACATCCCGAGTAGCGTGATGCTTGGGCGAGTACCGAGCAGTGTCGAGCATGTTCGCTCAACACTACTCAAATGGAATGTGAACAGCATTGGGAAGACACCTTGGCACATCTCTGACTCCCAGTTTGCTGCTGGGAACTATGTTGTCAGAGTTTTACACAACTCTTATGGACTGACAATAAAACATACAAAACCGAGGATAAAATAGATTTTACAGGAAAAAATGTTAGGAAGCATTCTTTCCTGTATAATGACTTGTATATAAGGCAAAATTAAAAAGAGAAAAAAAACACCTCCTCCAGCTCTTAACAGCCGGTCCCTCTCTACAGTTTATGACATATTAGAGGGGGAAATAAAACTACACCCACTGGTAGTCACCGGTAAATGTAACTTTAACATTTTACTACATTATCTGGGCATGTGGTGTGTGTGACATGTTCAGACACGTCCTGTTTAATTTATGAAGGAGGAACTCTGAAACTCACAAAGCCTATGCGGACACTGCAAGAACTGCCAAAAATTAGAAGTAAGTGGGACTCTGATACACCCTGTATTAGACATAAAGGAGGGCCTCATACACATTCTGTTAAAATTGTTAGGTAGTGGGACTCCTAGACTCATAAAACCTATGCACTAAGTGCAAGTGACGCGCCCCCAAGGGTACTCGGCAGCTGGGCCCCTGGATGCCGGTTAGGGGATATCACGGTGGCTGGCCCGGTCAGTGACCCAGGGCGGTCAGTGCAAAAAGGGGATATTTTTATATGGGTTTTTGGGGTTGTTCGTGACGCCACCTGTGGATTGCGGCCAATGGAAGCCACCGCTGCGGAGCAGTCCTCTGGAGCTGGTGTTACGGCAGCAGGGATGGTGTGGCTCTCCACAGTTAGAGCTTGCTCCAGGGCAGTGTAGGTAGTGTAAGTTGCGCTGGCCGTTGTAGTGCAGGGGGAAAGATGGCGCGGACGAAATAATGGACAGAGGCGGTGCGGTGCAGTCATCCGAGTCTTTACTCACAGTTCTTTAGTTCCTCAGGGTGCACTGTCAGCTTACAGCCTCCCACGTCACGCTGCGTTCACCAGGCAGGGGTTCAGCTCTTCCTCAGGCAGATTAGGAGTACCTGACAGAACCCCGCTTTCTCGTGTTCCTAGCCAGACCGACTTCACGCTGGGTCTTTCTCCCTCCTGCCCTGCGCTGCCCACTCTCAATCTTGCTCGGGTGCTCTGAAGTCCCTCCTGTCCTTCAGAGTTCACAGACCTACTTGACCCTCATGGGGATTAGAATGCGGCTTACGATCCCTCTGTCTTCTGACAGATTCGGGGCGTACGGGTGCAGTCCTGCACTCGCCGTACCCCCTAGGATCTTTTCTTAGAACGTAGCCTACTCCCTGCTCCCCTCCGGGGCCTCCAGACCAGGCCCTACTTGTGGAGCAGAGCTCCTAATGAGACTCTGCTCCCGGACTGTTCTTCTGAACTGTTCCGAGCTGTTCTTCTGAACTGCTCTCCTCTCACTACTTGACCTCCACTTCTTCTGCCACCCTAAGATGGCTTCCCTATTTATATCTCCTACCAAAGTGCTTCCCCTAACTACTTCCTCCACCCACAACCACTACTGGTTCCCCCTACCTCTGGGTTCCCCCCACTCCAGCCAGGGTCAGGGCTCAGCAGGAACATACATTGCGTCTTGCCCTTTCAGCCGGCCTGGAGCAGTGTAGTGATGGATGCAGGTGTTGGGGTTCCGGGCAGCACTCCCTCCTTACCGGAGAGAAGGAGACACCACACCTCTGGGTGAGGTGCAGTACCTCTGTGGCGACTGAACCCTCAGGGGTGCCACACAAGGACTGCCAAAAATTAGAAGGGGGGACTGCAATATACCCTGAAAGACAAAAATTTTGAACAAGGGTCGCATTATGACCCTCTAAAACTTTGGAGAGAGTAATATATAATGGCCCTCTAAAAATGTGGAGACAGTGACGCATAATGACCCTCTAAAAATTTGGAGAGAGAAAAGCATAATAACCCTCTAAAAATTTGGAGAGAGTGATGCATAATGACCCTTTAAAAATTTGGAGAGAGAAAAGCAAATGTGGCGCCCCTGCGGGTCCAGTTGCCACAGAGGTACTGCATCTCAGCCAGAGGTGTGGTACCCCACTTTCAGGTAAGGAGGGAGTACTACCCGGGACCCACACACCTACATCCAACACTACACCACTCCAGACCAGCAGGAGGGGCAAGATGCACTTGGTCACTGCTGAGCCCTGTCACTGGCTGAAAGGGGGGGAACCAAGAGAGAGGGAACCATGTAGTGGGTGTGGGTGGAGGAAGAAGTTTAGGGGAGCACAGAGGGTAGGAGTATAAAAAGAAGGGTAGAAAGTTCTAGAAAGAGTTGGGGGTTCAGAGGAGAGGCAGTTGGGAGCTCAGGAGGAGCTCGGCTCAGGAGAGCAAGGAAGGAGTGAGAGAGGAGTCGGGCCTAGTGAGAGAGGCCCAGGAGGAGGAAACTGAGGAAAGAAGACAGGAACAGTGAGGAGGGCTCCAGAGAGACAGAAGGGATCCCAGGGGCACGGCGAGTGCAGGATGCCACCCGTGCATCCGAATTCACGCTGACGCGGAGGGATCAGGCCGCAGTATGGGATCGGCTCCAGCCTAGTGGAGTACTCTAGGTCTCAGCTAGCAAATCGGAGGTTGCAGCATTTCAAGTGCTGTAGCCACACTCCACACTTAATCGCCGAAAAGGTGGCCATAGAGGACCAAGGGGACTCAGAGGGCATCGCCCGACAAGGCCCGCGGCCACTGGCTTGGGATACTGGGTGTGAGGCGTAGGGCAGGAGGGCGAGAGCCAGCGCAGAGAGACGACCTGGAGAGTTACACAGAAAGGGGTCCCGTTCAAGTGCTTCCAAGATTCCTGAGAGTTGGCTGGATCACTTCCCCGGAGGACACAGGACGACGTGGGCGGTTATAACCTGGCCATTGTAACTTGGAGTAGCTTAACAACTGTAAGTAAAGTCTGAAGACTGCACCCCACTGTGTCCTTGACTAATTACTGCGCCACCAGCCCTGCATTACACCGCACCAACAACATCTACCTCCACAATTCATCATATACTGCCCTGAAGCTTAGCTCTGCCCGTGGAGAGCTGAACCAACTCTGCTGCGTCACCATCAGCTCCAGTGGATTTGCATCGCAGCAGCGGCCCCATATAGCCACATACCATCACGAACATTATCCCAAAAACTTTATTCCCCTTTTTCTTTAATTATTTGACTGCCCGGGGCCACAGACTGGGTTACTGCCACCGTGACTACCCCAGAAACGGAGCGACCCGGCTACCGAGTACCTCACGCCCCAGGGGGCGCGTCACATAATAACCCTCTAAAAATTTGGAGAGGGTGACACATAATGACCCTTTAAAAATTTGGAGAGAATGACGCATAATGACCTTCTAAAAATTTGGAGAGAGTGATGCATAATGGCTCTCTGAAAATTTAGAGAGAGTGATGCATAATGATGCTGTAAAAATTTGGAGTGTGTGCCACATGATCACCCTATATTTAAATTGGCTTAATGTCCATCTTAAGAAACCATGAACCATATACTCTTTTTTGGGTGGGAAGGGGAACATGGGAATACACCAGAAAAAAAGGAACATTTGAATTGTCTTTATGTTCCGCTGCTGTCATTTGGTGGGGTTGAGAAGTCTTGCGCAATCAAGGCTTTGTTCATTGTGAGTGAGGGCCGCCTGATGACCCTATAAAGATTTTGAGTGCGGGACACTCAGAAAGAAAAAGAAGAAACCATGAACTGCATACATTGTATTGCATTGGAATACACTAAAAAAGGAATATTTGAATTGGCTCCCTCGATTATCCTCCTTGGTTGTCCAAGGAAATATGACCTCTGCCGCCAGTGTTGTCAGATAGGAATTTTTATACCAATTGTTCAAGTAGGGCCTTCTAGAATTGCACAATTTACTAGACCTCTCTGCCGCAGGAGAGAGAGATGGAAAGTTGTAGCATGGGTTGAGAAAGGTGAACAACCAGTAATCAGTGTTGGCTAAAATGCGTATAGCTATATTTCTCTGCCGTATCTGTGCATCATAAATCATGCTATGTATTAAAGGGGCTCACTGAAACTCTTTCGACCGGGGCCCACGAAAACCTTGAGCCGGCCCTGGCCACTATCACACATGAACCATGCCTGGTTGAAGGTTCAGAGGCAAGAGCCACAGATCTATCTGGCCTGTTATACCTTTCAACAATTCTACAGCGGTGTGCTTTTTGTCATCTAAAAAGATTAGCTTTAGCAGAGCCTGTTGCTGCGTAGCTGAGGCAGTGCTGCAGTGCTTTCAGCATCCAACTGATATGGATGACAATTCAGAGATGGAAGAGGGGGTGCAGGAACTGGTGTAGGAGGTGGAGGAAACCTTGATGGAACTAGGTCCCTCAACCCTCAGAGTCACTTGTATGTGTGCCGTCCCAGGGTGCGACTTGGTCTAGGACTCCACTAGGTTCACCCAGTGTGCCATCAGGCAAATGTAGCATCCCTTGTCACAAGCACTTATTCACGTGTTAATTATTTTAATAATAATTATTTTAATAATTCACTAATTAAGTGGACCTTCCGAGTAACTGCGTTGGTCAGGGCATGGATAATTTTATGGGACATGTGCTGGTGTAAGACAGGGATGACACACCATGAAAAATAGTGGTGGATGGGGGCTGAGTCCCGAGAGACGGCCACCGCCATGAGGTTGCGGTAAGCCTGAGTGTCCATAAGCCTAAATGGCAACATTTCCAGGGCAATCAGTCTGGAAAAGTGTCTCTGTTTAGTGTTAAGTCCTGCGGTGGGTAGCTGGGTATTTAAACTTGTGTTCCAAGGCCTAAGGTAGGGACAGCTGAACGCTACACTGTGACAAGGTAGTGGACATGGTTGATAATGGTGCTGGCGAATGTGCAACAAAAGATGCAGGGCAGGAGGCATGCATCCATACCTGCATCATAGACAGGAGATTGGCAAGCACATAGTACAAGGGAAGAGGCAGTGGTGTCACCCGCAGATGCTGTGGACCCAGGCGTTCTGCCCACTTAGTCGGAGGCTTTGATGACATGTGCCTGAGCTTGCTGGTGGGGGACAGGCCCCTTCTGATCTTGGTACGGCACATGTTGCAAATGACCATTCTTTTATTGTCCACACATTTTTTTAAAAAGCGCCAGACTGGGGAACATCTAACCCTGTAAAGGGCTGTGGAATTAATGATGCTATATAAGTGAGTAAAATAAATAAATAAAATAAATCCTTGCCTGGGAACTTGTTGCGTGTGGGAACAGTTGCCCGCCTTCTCCCTCTGGCCACCCCACTGCCTTTTCCTGCCTGTTGCAGTGCTGTGGATCCCTCCCCCTCTACTCTGCTGACCTTGCTCTGCATGGCACCTTCCAAGGTTGGGTCAGTGACTTCATCATCCACCACTTTGTCTTCCACTTCTGCACTGTAGTCCTCCTGACTTGTTGACTTAACAGCATCACTTGTTTGCAATTGTGTCTCATCATCATCTACTGTACCTTTTGAGCCACTAATTGCTGTTCCCCAGCATAGTCTCCTGACCATGGCAGCTCAAATATTTGAGCATCACTGCACACGAGCTCCAGAAACATATGCTTTAGGTTGCTGTCCTGCTGGAACACTATGTCATCCTTTTCATATCCATTTTACTCGACTGTACAAAGTAACTCATCTCGTAGGATACTCACATATAGCTCAGCATTGAGACCACCATTGATCCAACACCTTTTGCTGTGAAACAACCCCATACCATTAGGCTTTCTCCACCAAATTTGACAGTTCCTTCAATTTCTCAATCTGTTAGCCCCTTTTTCCCTTGTTTTTTCCAGACCCATTTGCAACCATCAGAGCCCAGTCTATTGACTTTCATCCAAATCACCCATTTCCAATCTTCTACTGTCCACTTTTTGTACTTTTTTGCAAGCCAATACTTCTTTTAATGGTATTGAAGTTGAGGCTTCTTCACCTTTTTTTGGGCCACTGTTCCAGACTTGTGTAATGTGCATCGCACAGTGCTTGCATGGACGTCTATGGTCTCACTATTATGAAGCATATGAGCCACCTCCATTTCCGTGTTTGTCTCTCCAGAACTGATAGAACTTGTGATGAGCCTACTTGTTGACTCTGATATTTTTCCTGGACGTCCACCTTTTGGCTTTTTAATGGTTGGACGGACTTCATTTCATATTCTTCCAACTGTCATGGCTGTCACACGATGCCGTTTGGCAATATTTTCTTGGCCGAGAGACCGCTACAATGAGCTAGATGATGCTGTTTCTCTTTCCTGCGAAATCTTCATTATACCTCCTCGATTCAAACCAGTGACTTTTCGCTTGGGAATCAACCTAATAACACACTGAGCTATTAGGGAATGTGAGAACAGGTTGTAATTTGTAGTATACTTTACAGGGAGAAAAAAAAATTCCCACAGCAAGGAGCAAAACAGTAACAATGCATGGACATTACTAATCATATGTAAAATAGTTGCAAGTCAACTTTATGTATGAGATAGCCAAGATGATTGTTTATAAAATAATGGTAGTCTCACATTCGAAGCAGGAGTGGATATTGAGATATGGAGCCTGAAAGTGAAAAGTCGAAAAAAAAAACCTTTTGCTTGTTAGTGTAACAACTCTGACTGAACTGCTTCCTGAACACAGAGTGCCAAGCTTCACATCACCAGGTCATATATAAGAACCCATGACATTATGCGGCCGCCAACCATAGTAATGCCAGTAGCCAACATGGCTACGGCATTACCGTGCATGGTGTGCAATCCCCTCTTGTTCATGTACTTGATCGAGTAATGAGCGTGCCTGAGCACCCTGATACTCCATTGAGTATTGAGCAGTGGCGAGCATGCTCGCTCATCTCTAATGAGCACCCAAATAATTTTCGGATAATGCATAATTTAATCCTGTTAATACTGAAAGATAATTACTGTATGAATTAATTACATTGGAATTGTAAGGGCTGAGGCATTCTGTCGTGACCTTAGGCACCAGTGAGATGAGTTCCTCTGGGTGTGTGTATTGTTAATCTCTTCCAATGTTTCGCTTCATGGTCACTTACCTTAAGATGAAATAGTAACCTCCCATTTACTATACAAGCAAGGAAGGATTCAGTCCAGAGTATAAAAATAAACTTATTTTTATTGGTGAGCTCAATAAAACTTATGTAAACTCGATAGCAGGTATATGACTTGTCAATCACATCTACTAATCTAGTAAACAGAGGTACAGGCTTAGCAGTTACACATGCCAATACATATCTCACAAGTAACATTATATCCTACAAAAATAAGGAGCAAATAAGCCCAAAGTAAAGCAATAATAATGAGAAATTAGTCTAAATGTAAAACATATATATAAAATTGTATTAATATATCAAATAGACAATGACGTATGAATCAATCAAATAGAATACAGAGGTAGGTCAATGGTCAGAACACAAATATAGGGATAGGAAAGCCCTTGGGGACAACAAGGTAATTTATATATATTCACGAAGCCAAAAGAAAAGTTCAAACACAGTATACCACTGTTGGAGATAGAAAGTAACTGCAAGATATGTTATATGGTAAAGAGGTACCTTATTTTTTGGATTATAAGATGCACTTTTTTCCCCTCAAATTTGTGAGAAAAATGGGGATGCATCTTATAATCAGAAGGTAGCTGATCATGGAACGTGACAGCTGTTGTAAAGAGGTGTCACAGGAGGCAGGGTCGTTGCTTCAGGAGGCCGGCCGGGGCAGCAGGCATGGGATAATGCTGCGTGTCCTGGGCTCTCATAAGATATCGGCACTGGTGAGTGGAGTCCCTGCGGTGGGCTTTGGGAAAATGGCTGCCGAACACGGCACATGGACAGATTGAGATCTTGGGAGATGAGATCTCGAGAGATAAGATCTCAATCTTGGGAGACAAGATCTCATCTCCTGGGATCTCAATTTACACATGCTCTGCCTCCGGTGACTATTTTCCCAAATCCTGCCGCAGGGAAATCAGTGGGAAAGGGGACTCCACTCACCTACGCCGACATCTTATGAGAGCCCAGGGACTGCAGCCTCGCACTGCCTGGACTCCCCCTCCTCCCAGCCCGGGGGCTGCAGCTTCGCACCACTCCTGCTGCCACTGGTCTCCTGAAGCAGCAACCCTGCCTCCTGGGACCCTGCGCCACTGCCACCACCCCTCCTTCCCCCCAGTAAACTACCGTTAAAACTGATAATAAGACATGCCACCATTTTATTTAAAAAAAAAAGTTTTCTTATTTTCCACTCCAAATTTTGGGTGTGTCTTATTGTCCGCAAAATATGTAGATATATTTTTAATGGTGTAGCCACTAAATGGCAAACACCATATGGCATAAAGCTCACAACAATTAGTAAACCACCCAAAAGCATTAGTAAAGAGTAGATAACATGAAAAAACAACAATGCAAATGGAATACCATGATTATAAGTAAAGTGACAAGTGCTTACCTATGAAATGTTATGTTCCCGTGTGCAGACCTTAGCCACGACGAGGGTTTCATGTGGGCTTCCTCGGAGGGGCTGTATTCTATGTTTTATTGATTTATACGTCATTGTATATTTGATGGATTAATAAAATTTGATATATATTTTTTATACCTAGACTAAATTCTCATTATTATTGCTTTACTTTGCGGTTATTCACTCCTTATTTTTTGAGGATATATGAATTTTGCTGTTCCTTATTAGTAATCGGATTATGATCCCTTTTTTAGTTCAGATTACCAATGTTTGGAGATATATTGTTCTTATAAGTAACATTGAAGTTACATGGCATAGATGACCTGGCCTTTCCATTTCAGCTATTTTTTCACTGTCTACAGCCCACCTCTATGCAGTACTTATGCCCGGCTTAGCAAGTCTAGTCTTCTTTCACTAAGCCTCCAGATCCGGGCTACACGGTGCCTTAGTCTCAACTTCACCTTTGCTGTCTCAGAGTCCTCACAAACCCACAGCTCTATCCACCTGGGCTCCTGGATCTGTACCTGGTGCAGCTGAACTTTCCTTTCGCTCTGCTCTACTTCCAGGAACATCAAGTATGTTCTGGCCTTGTCAAGGATGCAAAACTGACAATTCTTATTCCAGTTACCAGGCTTGCTACCGAAGCATCCTTCATTCTACACATACCCTATCTATAGCCTTCCTTCTTGCGAATTAGTCTTCCTCTTACTGCAACTAACTATAAAATCACTAACCAAGAATCAACCCTTTTTTTGCTCCCAAAACTCCTCACTGCAGGGCTGGCCAGCTTGCTAACCCACCCCTACCTAGGTGGCGCTACCACAACATATTTCCTACTGTAAACTACCTAAGAGTCACAATACTATATTAAAACATCACAGGTGCATATAGTCACACTAGACACAACATTAGATCATACAATTTGACATAAGACTAACAACATTAGAATTTTAGGTGTGCTAGCCAACCTTCACTCCTTTGCAAATTGATCAGGGGTAAAATTATCAGGCGCACATTTTGAGAAAGGCATGTTTTTTTCAGTAGTTGAATAGAGTTTTAACAAGACGCCAGACTTTATTTGTGCAAAAGCCCATACTGGCACTGTTGCATTTAATATTGTAAATAAGCTTAGTAGTATTGGCCTCTTGATTTTAATTGCAGAACCTTGTAGTTTCAATTTCGCATGTGCTCCAAGCTTTTCTCCTTCCACAATCATAATGGGATATATTTTGAGCAGTTTGGACAGTAGAAAATAACGTTGCAATCCAGTACATCCTGGCCGTACACAGGGGGATGTCTCAATGACATGTATGATTGATGAAAAATCTCTGGTTTCTAGACACCTACTGTGTCAGTGATGTGATACTTCCATTTTCTCATAGATATACCGTATGTACAATAGGTTTTCAAAACCCATCTGATCATCAGAAATAGCATATATCCTTGAAACTGAATCATAATAGCCAAACATTTTTAACCCCTGTCTCCAGTTCCATTCAGGAACCCCAACATTTTATTTAGACTCCTCTTTAACATAAATTTAAATAATTCTCCCCAGTCAGAGGACAATCTGATGAAACGTGGGACTGTTGGTAGGTATGCAGATAATGCTCATGAATTGTGCAATTATAAGCTCAACAGATTGAATCATATACGGGGAGCTTGACAAAACTTTTCTATCATGGATAATATTAAAGAGATCCATTGTTATTTCTTTTCTTTAAAGCATGCCTATTGTTTCAGAAAAAAACACAATCCCTCCTCAGGCAGCTGTAGAGGTATATTAGATATAGTAAAGCCAGAAATGTTGAGTAACCTACATATTTTATGTGTTTTTCTTTTATTCCGTGAGTTTCTATAAATGCTTGCTGAGTGGGTGGGCTCCTCCTGGTGTGAGATGTCTTCTTTCCTGCTGCTCAGTCTTCCCTCCTAAAGCATGAGACTTACTCATCCACTGCAGGAATCATGCTTTAGCTGAATCTTCCCTCTCCTCCCAGTATAGTAGTTGGGAAACTAAGCTGATTTCCAGACTTATGCAAGGACCCTGTAAATTTCAATTGAACCTCATGTAGTGCTAGTGAGTCCTAAAAAGAACAAAAACGAACAAACAATAAAAAAATTGTATAACAATACATTTATATTAAGTGGCACCCATTCAATTTGTTGGTAGGTATACTCAAATACCTCTAAACTGGAGGCAATCTCTAAGACTCTTGCTTTTGCATATGCAGTATTAACATGTGTAGAACAAGTACAAGATATTAAATCTTGATAAGAGCCAAACATTTCAATAAAAGATGTACCATATGTATTATAAAAAGAATATTCAACCTTTAAAATACTTTGGGGAGCCAGAACAAATAAATATGAAAATAATCTGTTTGCAATATGTAGGATTTGTTATGTTGTTCTTATCTTGAAGTAATAAAAACAAAATATTGTTTGAATGTCTGTGATATCAAAGTGTATGCATTAAAATCCAGGAGACACGCTCGCAGGATGCTGCTTACCTTATTATGTGCATATGAAAGTTCCGCTTGTGTGTGGAACGTACAGAAGATTTTCTCTCATTATGTTTTGTATTTGCATTATGAAACCAAGACGCATCAGATATTGCTGTTGTGCTCAAAATCAATGAAATGTGAAGCTTGTAGACCTTCATGAATAACATGGGTATAGTTGTCTATTGGTTGATGCCAAGTCTATTTAAGGTGCAATACATAGCTGTCATACCCCATCCCAACATTTGCAGTATATATATGACGCACCCCCTGGGCCTGTGTTGTGCAGGGGAACCCGGAACCGGGCCTGTTGTAGAATGCTGGGGGTTGTAGTCTCCGTGTGGCGGTGACCCGGTCCGTGCCCAGGGTGGTCAAACCAGTGGCAGTCTTAATGTATAGCAAATGTCCGACTACGCCACCCGTGGATTGCGGTCAGTGGGGACCGCCGCTGCGCTGCCGACCGCTGAGGCTGATGTTGGTTGCGCAGCCGAGTATGGGATAACTCCCCACGGGAAAAGTATTGCTTCAGGGCAGCTAATGTGAGAGATGATGGGAGTGATGGTGTGAGGGTCCCAGTGCTAATGGTGCTGGTGCGGCAAGGAATCACAGAGACGTGAGGTGCAGTTCAGGGTCTTTACTGATGGTACAAGGCAGACCCTCCCGAGAGTACTGGCTAGTATAAGGGGCCTGGTCAGTCTGCGAGCAAGCAGGAGTTCCCCTGGCCAGGTGGAGTTGTAGGCCTCCCCGTTTATCTGCACTCTTCCTGGCGACCTTGCTGTCAGCGGTTACAAGTAGCCCACGTCCCTGAGTATACCGTGTGGTGCTCACCCGTATGGCTGGTGACTTGGGGCCTTCTGTTAGCCTCCGCTCCTGGATGGCGGCGCTGGTCCCTTCTTTGTGACTGAGCCTCCGGGCTTCTATGGCCAGAGGACCTGGAATCCCCTGCCGGCTGGTTTCTGCTGCTGGGTATATATCAGTCCCCACAGCCTCGGACTCCTGTGTCCGGTTTTAGTAACTTCAGCCAGGGCGAGCTATATCTCTACTCACAGCCCCTGGCCTTCTGCTGCTGCTCCTACAGAGCTCCTGTTCTCACTTTCCCTCTCCAGGCTCTGACTGCTCTGCTTGTTCTGCAGGCTCTGTCTCTGTCTTCACTCTCTAATCCCGCCCCAGACCCAGTTTATAAGGGCAGATTCCTCCCCTCCCCTCCCAGGTCTGGGTGGGAAGTGTTGCATGCTTAGGGCTCCTGACCAGAGAAACTTCCCACTTGCTCTCAGACATAATATCTCTATTACTGTGGCAACCAGACCCCTGGGGTGTCACATTCCCCCCTAGTAAATTTTAGTACTCTGGGACTAAACACATTTTTAAAACATAATAACAGGGTATAAACAATAATACGATAACATATTTACAAGAAGCTTTAGTTCTTTAAAGGTCACGGCGTGTCCGCAACCGGGTGTCCATATCACCCAAGGTGAAGTTTTAAGCGAAGTAGGGGACCTGTCCAAAGCAAACCCCTTGCGTTGGCCTTGGGCGTGGCTGCAAGGGTAGACTAACTACTTTGGGCCGCAAGGAGGCCACGCCAGACAGGTTTTCTCTTCCGCGGCCGTCTTCGCAAGATGCACCAAGGTGCAACTATCTACAAAACTGTTCCGGTTATCCAGCGTCCATAACCTGTTAGTCCATAAAAATCTGCAGGGTAACTGAGAAACATAATTAATAACAGGCAACAAACATAAACCATAAACAGTTAGCAGATAAATTCACAGTGCATTAGTTTAGATTCTCCAGCGAGCGGGCATCTGACCTCTAGTGACTCTAGTGGACCTACGGAGCTCACAATCTGGTTCTGCACTACAGGGTGTAGGAGGTGTTATGGGTAAGCTGGGCAGCTGTCTGCGCACTCTTTGGCTCACTAGAGGCACGGCAGGCTCACTACTAGCAGAGGGTTTATCCTCCTGTAATGCTGGTGTGGACTCTTCTGCCTCTTGGGCCGGCTGCTCTTCCAGCTCTACCGGTTCCTCTGTAGGCACTTGCGGGGCTGGCTGGAGAAAGGTGAGGACGGGTACCATGACAGCGCCGTTTACTTGTGTCCAAGACCGGGGGAAGTCTCCGAGTATGGTACTGATCATTTCTTCCCTTTCCTTTGCGGGTTGAGGGTTTCCTTGATCTTCTTCAGGGCTTTGCAGCTGCTCAGGACACTTCTTCAGGTGGTCTCTGGAGACAATGGCTGTGGTTTCTCCTCCATCCTTACTGATTACGCAGATTTTTGGGTTCTCATGGCTTGATGGCAGTACGGTGTACGGGTCCTTCTCCCACTGGTCGTCCAACTTGTGGAGCCGCCTCTTCCTCTTCAAGACCTGCTCTCCAGGTACCAGGGGAACAGCGGGAGCATACTGGTTATAAGCCTTCTCTTGCCTTTCTCTAGCTTGAGACAGACTTCGCTCGACGCTCTCCTGTACTTTCCGATACTGCTGCTGCCGTTCTGTATCCCAGTCTGCCTCTGGCGAGGTGTCCTCAGGCGTCAGGACTCCCATATCCAGGTCAATAGGCAGCTTACCAGGTCTTGCTCTCATTAGGTAAGCCGGGGTACAGTTGGTGGAACCTACTGGGATGTGGTTATACAGGTCCACCAGATTGGGCAGTTTCTCAGGCCACAGACTGCGTTCTTCCAGGGGCAATGTTTTTAGCAGATCTATCACCACCTGGTTCATGTTCTCGCAGAGTCCATTGGTTTGAGGGTGATAGGGCATTGTTCTTATCTTCTTGCAGCCATACAGGTTGCAGAACTCCTGGAAGACCTCCGCTTCGAAGGCTGGTCCTTAGTCTGTCAACACTTGGTCCGGGTACCCGTGTGGACGGCAGAAGTGCTGCTGGAAGGCTCTAGCTGCTGTTTGAGCCGTTAAGTCCTTGACCGGGACCACCACCAGGAACCGGGAGTAATGATCTACGATTGTGAGGGCGTAGACATACCCAGATCTGCTTGGAGCCAGTTTCACATGGTCCAGGGCTACCAGTTCCAGTGGCTGTCTGGTGATGATGGGCTGCAGGGGAGTCTTCTGGCTGGCTCGGTCTTTTCTTCTCAGGTGGCATGGGCCACAGTCTCTGCAACACCTCTCGATGGCTCCTCTCATGCCTACCCAGTAGAACCGTTCACGCAACAAGAACTCCAGCTTCTTCCATCCGAAATGCCCTGCTCCGTTGTGGTATGCCTCCAGAACCATAGCCGCGTCTCGTCTTGGGACCACTACCTGCCAGGTCAACTCATGTGTTCGAGAGTTAACCATTCTCCGGCACAGCTTCTCCCTGTAGAGGAACAGCTTACTTTTCTCCTTCCACAGTTGCTTGGTCTCCTCCGGAGCTTCTGGGTCAAGACGGGCATCGGCCTGGGTCAGCATTTCCTTCACCAAATGGACTGCGGGATCACTGTCTTGCGTCTCCGCCCAGTTGTAGTGGGGCAAGGGATTGAACGTCATGGAGCGCCTGTCCTTCACACAGTGGGAATACAGGGTAATCCCATGACGGTGGAACGCAGGGAGCTCAACTTCTTCCAGATCTTTTGGATCTTCCCCTACGTCCGGTAAGTTCGGCATTCTAGACAGGGCATCCGCGTTGGCATTTGAGCGTCCTGCCCGGTATTTGATGGTGAATTCAAAGTTGGACAGGCGGGCCATCCATCTCTGTTCCAGGGCACCGAGCCTTGCAGTGTCCAGGTGTGTCAACGGGTTGTTATCCGTGTACACGGTGAATTTGGAGGAGGCAAGGTAATGCTTGAAACGTTCGGTCACTGCCCACACTACTGCCAGGAACTCCAGCTTGAATGAGCTATAATTCTCAGGGTTCCTCTCTGTGGGCCGTAGCTTTCGGCTGGCGTAAGCGATTACCCGTTCTTTCCCTTGCTGGATCTGGGACAGTACGGCTCCTAGCCCGATGTTGCTTGCATCCGTGTGGAGGATAAAGGGCTGGCTGTAGTCTGGATATGCCAGGATTTCATCCCCCGTGAGGGCCATCTTCAGCTGGCAGAAGGACTCCTCTTCCAGCTTTTCCCACCTAAAGCGCGGCTTCTGGTTTTTGGCTTTCCGAGATTGACCTATCAGGAGGTCCTGCCTAGGGGCTGCCATTTTGGTGAAACCAGGAATGAATCTTCGGTAGTAGCCTACCAACCCGAGGAACTGCCGCACTTCCTTTATGCTGGAGGGTCTTGGCCAGTCCTTAATCACGGTGATCTTATCAGGGTCAGGAGCCACTCCGTCAGCACTCACCACGTGTCCCAGGTATTGCACCTTTGGTTTCAGGAGGTGACACTTGGAGGCTTTCACCTTTAGGCCGTAGTTTGCCAGAGCTTCGAACACTTCTGCCAGGTGTTTCAGGTGGTCCTCGTAGGTCTTGGAATAGATGATTACATCGTCCAAGTATAACAGGACCGTCTCGAAGTTCCGGTGTCCCAGACAGCATTCCATCAACCGTTGGAAGGTTCCTGGTGCGTTGCAGAGCCCGAACGGCATACAGTTAAATTCGCTGAGACCCATCGGGGTGGTGAATGCGGTCTTCTCCCGGTCCGCCTCTGCTACAGGAACCTGCCAGTACCCGCTAGTGAGATCCAAAGTAGAGAAGAAGTTAGCTGATTTTAATGCAGCTAAGGACTCTTCTATCCTTGGTAAAGGGTACGCATCTTTGTGTGTGATACGGTTGACCTTCCTGTAGTCTACACACATTCTCATGGTGTTGTATTTCTTTTTCACTAAGACTAGTGGAACTGCCCAGGGGCTACAGCTGTCCCTGATTACCCCAGCCTCCTTCATGTCTCTAAGCATCCCCTTGGCGTGTTGGTAGTGTGCCGGGGGTACGGGTCGGTATCTCTCCTTTATGGGAGGATGGTCTCCCGTGGGTATGTGGTGTTCTACCCCCTTTACTCGCCCGAAGTCTAGCCGGTGTTTACTAAACACTCTCTCGTACTCTCGAACCACCCGATAGACTCCCTGTTTCTGGTGTGAGGGAGTGGAGTCAGTACCCAAATGCAGTTGCTGACTCCAGTCCTCCATTGGTTTCTTAGAGCCGTTACCTTCCTCTGGTTGAGATGGAGGCAAGGGTTCCACGGCCTGTACAGAGTTCTGGTTGATGGTGAACAATTTGGCTAGCGTGGCATACCGGGGCAGGTGTACTTCTCTCTCCCCGATATTTATGATGCGAACGGGCACCCTCCCATGGCGTACATCGACCACCCCCCGTGCTGTCAAAATGGTGGGCCTACTGTCTGAGTAGACGGGTTCTACCATTGCTTGGTAGTCTCTACCTCTTAGACCAATAGCTGCCCGGCACCAAATCATCATCTCACTTTTTGGGGGCATGGCAATAGGGAACGGGTCACACATTCTCACGCTACCTATCTCACCACCAGATAGTTCCACCTGTTGCCGCTTCATCAGTGCCCGGATCTCTTTTTGGAGCACACGCTGCTGGCCGGAACTGGCTTTCTTGGCAACCTGCTGTAATATGAGAATCACCTCTGCAAGACAATTTTCAATCACATTTGTTCCCAAGGTTCTTCTAGGGTGACTCTCATGACGGTCTATGTCCACTATAATCAGTCCTTGTGCCGCCAGTTCGACTTTACCGATCTTAATGGTCACCTCTTTGAATCCCACCTGCGGCACGGGCTGACCATTGCTGGCGATGATACTCTGGTCGTCATCTGGGTAACGGGTTATGTCCGAGTCATTCCAGTACTGTTTAAAGAGCACGTACGGGATGGTGGTCACCTGTGACCCAGTGTCTAGTAGGGCACTCATAGGAATGCCATCCAGTACCTCAGGCAAGATTGGACATCCCCCTACGTATTTATCACGCCAGTTTGATGGGCCTGATGGTCTTATGCCTGGGGGTTGGCCCTCTACCCCAGGTTGTGCCCGTTTAAATGACAGTACCTTGCCACATGTCCGGATTGATTGCAGGGGCGGCAGATGGGTCGTCCGTCCTCGTTGTATCTGTCGCTGGGTCTTCCTCTGGCCGGTGGGGTCCTCCTCAGTCGGTGCCACGGGACGTCCTCTGGTCCGGATGCCAGCTGGATCTTTCCTGGAGAAGAGACCTGTAAAGACTGCACAGTTCTGGTTAGCGCGGCAACGCTCTTAGTCAGCTCTTGGACCTGATGGTGCAGGTCTGTAGCCGGGTCACTGTTTAAAGCCTGCACATCAGCTCCCACAGGCCCTGCCGACAAGGGCGCCGTCTCCTGGTGGTAAGTGATAGCAGGGGGCCTGTGGGTCACAGCGCCACCTGGTGCTGGTTCTCGGAGCACCCGGATGGCTCTGTCCTTGAACTGTGCAAAGTCCAGGTCAGGGTCCTGTAAGGCCATTGCCCGCAACTGGGTTCGGTGGGCATTGCACAGTAGACCCTCAATAAATTGTTCAGTCAACAGCTTATCTTCATTTCCCACGCTGTCAGGGTCTGCCTGCTTAATGGCTCTCAGGGCCTCTTGTAGGTTTAGAGCATAGTCTCTTATACTCTCATGTGCCCGCTGTTTACACCCGTAAAATCGGAGCTTTATTTCGGCTGAGGTGCGGGTATCAAATGTGTCTTTCAGCCGGGCTGGTATTTCTCTGACAGTCCTCTTCCTCCCAGGTGGCCAGGACTTTACCTCCCTTTGGGCTGCCCCGATTAATTGGGCCACCAGGATGCTCACTTTTTGCTCTTCTGTGAGGGGGTACACCTGGAAGAGGTTATCCAGTCTTTCTCTAAAGTCATTTAGAATATGTGACTCCCCTGAGTACTGGGGTAGCCAGGTTGCCCCCGGGATATAGGGCATGGTGAATGGCATGACTGCTGCAGTGGTTGCGCTGGCGGTGGCTGTGGCAGTGGAGCTCCCCTCGGTATCCGGCATCCTCCTCCCCCCTAGTGGACCGTGGCCTACCTTGCGATGCTCTTCTTCCGTAGGCCGCGGCTCCGCAGTCGATCGTCGGGGTTGAGGACCTGGCGTCGCGCTCCGATGACGTCAGCGTCGCTCTTCCTCCCTTCCAGGACCTTGCGCAGCGTCAGAGCGTGGGGCGGAGCGTGGGGCGGAGCTTCGGATCTCGCGCGCTTTCGGCGTCCACGCCCCTCTTCTTCCCATGCGGCGTCCCGAAGATGGCGTCCGAAGGCGGGAAGCAGCTGCGGATGGCGGGAAGAAGGCAGAAGACGGCGGGAAACGGTCCAAGATGGCGTCTGATGGCGGGAATCGGCTCCGGATGGCGGGAAACGACTCCACAGGTAAGTATAAAAGTCTCTTTTTCAGGCACGCAGTACCCGGTGGTTGCGGGCACGAAATCCTGCCGACTACGCCAAAGTTGACGCGCCCCCTGGGCCTGTGTTGTGCAGGGGAACCCGGAACCGGGCCTGTTGTAGAATGCTGGGGGTTGTAGTCTCCGTGTGGCGGTGACCCGGTCCGTGCCCAGGGTGGTCAAACCAGTGGCAGTCTTAATGTATAGCAAATGTCCGACTACGCCACCCGTGGATTGCGGTCAGTGGGGACTGCCGCTGCGCTGCCGACCGCTGAGGCTGATGTTGGTTTTGCAGCCGAGTATGGGATAACTCCCCACGGGAGAAGTATTGCCTCAGGGCAGCTAATGTGAGAGATGATGGGAGTGATGGTGTGAGGGTCCCAGTGCTAATGGTGCTGGTGCGGCAAGGAATCACAGAGACGTGAGGTGCAGTTCAGGGTCTTTACTGATGGTACAAGGCAGAGCCTCCCGGGAGTACTGGCTAGTATAAGGGGCCTGGTCAGTCTGCGAGCAAGCAGGAGTTCCCCTGGCCAGGTGGAGTTGTAGGCCTCCCCGTTTATCTCCACTCTTCCTGGCTACCTTGCTGTCAGCGGTTACAAGTAGCCCACGTCCCTGAGTATACCATGTGGTGCTCACCCGTATGGCTGGTGACTTGGGGCCTTCTGTTAGCCTCCGCTCCTGGATGGCGGCGCTGGTCCCTTCTTTGTGACTGAGCCTCCGGGCTTCTATGGCCAGAGGACCTGGAATCCCCTGCCGGTTGGTTTCTGCTGCTGGGTATATATCAGTCCCCACAGCCTCGGACTCCTGTGTCCGGTTTTAGTAACTTCAGCCAGGGCGAGCTATATCTCTGCTCACAGCCCCTGGCCTTCTGCTGCTGTTCCTACAGAGCTCCTGTTCTCACTTTCCCTCTCCAGGCTCTGACTGCTCTGCTTGTTCTGCAGGCTCTGTCTCTGTCTTCACTCTCTAATCCCGCCCCAGACCCAGTTTATAAGGGCAGATTCCTCCCCTCCCAGGTCTGGGTGGGAAGTGTTGCATGCTTAGGGCTCCGGACCAGAGAAACCTCCCACTTGCTCTCAGACATAATATCTCTATTACTGTGGCAACCAGACCCCTGGGGTGTCACATATACGTCATGGTCGGGAAGTACTACATGACTGATGAAGTATATATACGTCATGGCGATCACCCGCACACAGGGGGCTGTTTCTGACAGCTGACACCCGGCACTAAGTGCCAGGAGTGGTGCCCGTACCTCTCCTGGAACTTTAGCAGGAAGGCAGAGGGAGGAAGCCCCCTCTGTTCTTAGATCGGTGCCCCGGCGTGAAGTCGCAGGGGCCCGATCGTTGCCATGATGACCTTATCTCGTCATGACGACATCTGGGTCACCAGGCACTAGCAAGTTAGTTAGATCATGCGCAGTGTATGATCTAACTAACTTGAGTCAGTGCAGCACTGACAGTTATAAGGCATAGCAATGCTCCTGCATAGCTATGTCTTATAACTGTGATCATAATAAAAAAAAGTAAAAAAGAATTGTAAAAATATTTTAAAAAAAATCACAAAATAATAAAAAAAATAAGTAAAAATATATTGTACCCATAAATAAATATTTTTATAAAAAAAAAGAAAACAAAAAAAGTACACATGTTTGATATCACCGAGTCTGGTAAGAACCGCCCTATAAAACTGTTCCACTAGTCAACTGCTTCAGTGAACACTGTAAAAAATAAAAAATGAGGCAAAAAATGATGCTATATCATCATACCGCCGAACAGAAAAAGAAATAAAATGTGATCAAAAAGACTAATGTGAATTAAAATTGTATCGCGCGAAAACATCATCTTGTCCCACAAAAAACAAGCTACCACACAGCTCCATCAGCAGAAAAATAAAAAAGTTATAGGTTTTAGAATAAAGTGATGCAAAAATATTTTTTTCTGTAAAATAGGTTTTATTGTGTAAAAGTGGCAAAAAATAAAAAAATTATATAAATGTGGTATCGCTGCAATCGTACTGACCCAAAGAATAAAGCTGCTTTCTAAATTTTACCACACGTGGAACGACATAAAAGAAAAAGCAAAAAAAACAAGTCCTGAATTGCTAGTTTTTGCTCATTCTACCTCCCAAAAATTAGAATAAAATGCGATCAAAAAATGTCATGTGTCCGAAATGTTACCAATAAAAACGTCAACTCGTCACGCAAAAAACAAGCCATCACATGACACTGTCAGCTGAAATATAGAAAAATTATAGCTCTCAAAATATGGCGATGGGAAAACTAGCTCCTTGCCCCCAAAACAAATTTAGCAAATTCTGTGCTCCCAAAACCAAATGCCCCCCTCCCTTCTGAGCACTCGTGGCCCTAAACCACAGTTAGCATCCACATGTTTGGCATTTCTGTAGTGATAAGAGCCCGCCTAATTTATGGATGCGTGTCTCCAGAAAAATGAGCTGGGCACAACGTAATGTCACTACAACGTACTGGCCACTACAACATACTGGTCACTGCAACGGCAGTTCGCAATTTTCACTCAGCAAAATCCACTGCTGCTTGTTTTTGAAAAACACCCATGGAGTCAAAATCGCCACTACATCTGTAGATAAATATCCAAAGGGGTATAATTTCCAAAATGGGATCACTTGAGAGGGATTCTGCTGTTCTAGCACTTAGGGGCTCTGTAAAAAGAGTCACAAAACTGTTATAGGAAAATCTGCACTCTAGTAGGCAAATAGGGCTCCGTTCCCGCTGAGGTGTTCGTAGGAGAAGCTGGTGTGTCCTCCTTTGAGGCTGTGAAGTTTATGTGCGTGTGTTTTCCCCTGCTTGTCTCCTTTCCTGTGTTTTCTTATGGTAGAAGTAAGACCAGTGTCTTACTGCCCATCTCATTAGCTAGGGCTAAGCCCAGGGTCAGCCAGGGCTTAGGCACGCGACGGCGCACAGGGGGAAGGACCCGTATTGGGTGATAGGGAGCGCAGGTTTCAGCACTAGGTGAGTGTTGAGGAGTCACCATCTCCCCCTTTCTCTATTGTCGGGGCCTTGCTTTTCCTGTTTTCACCTCTCCCTTTACGTCACTCGCCAAGCATCTCCCTGTCCTGGTGTGACACCTACCTAGGCTTGCACAAGATCGATCTTCCTATAAGTGTTCATCCATCAAGTCACCGTGCCTTGAGATAGAATTGAAGGCCATTAAATAAATAAATATTCATCATAATTGAGTTTTAATAAGCATTTTACTTCATTGTTCAATATACACAATATAGGTTACAGTATGTGGACAGCCTGACCATGATTTCAACAAGACAGCACAAATCCATGAATCCATTTTTATGGGTACACATTCAGGAAGAGCTGATCACTTCTTTTCATTATGTAATAGATAATAAGGAATTGAACAGCCCTTCAGAATGTTGATTTTGGTTCAAGTGATTTCATTCCCACTTTTTAATCCAGATCCAAATTTTACCACCACTAGCATTTGTTTGCATTACGCATATTGTGTCATCATTACTGTTTTCTAGCATTTTATGCCTATTTAACGTATTTTTAAAATGGGAGGAGGTGGAGGAGCCAGAATAGAACATGAAGTGGATATGCCTAACATCAAATTCTGCAAAAGTGCTGACATCTTTTTTTGCCAGTAATGCTAGTAGCAAGTCTGGTAAGGTGCAATTTAGGTGCATGCCACTGAGAAAATGCAGCAAATCCATTCAATGTCATGCACTTCCTAATAGATTTGGCATATCATACTCCAGCGATCCCTTGATTAAGACTGCTGAAATGCTTGTCTTAATGAATCAGCTCCTCTGACTTCTGCAGTTAGTATATGTAATGTAGGAGTCATAGGTCTCCTGTATGAGGCACTACACCTTAAGCATCATCTTCCATAATATCAACATGTTATGTTTTATGAAGGACATTTAGCTAAGAAGGTAAAAAATGCACATGTGACATGTTTAATCTAAATAATATCACAAGTAGCAATAAAATTTGCATTTAGAAAAAAAAAAGTAAATAAAATTAATTGAGGCAAGACCAACATAACTAACATTATATTTATTAAAGAGGTTATCTGGGACTTTTATATTGATGGCCTATCCTTAGGATAGGTCATCAATATCTGATCGTTGGGAGTGTGACACCTGGCAGCCAGATGTACTGAGTTGCGAAGCTGGATAGCACAGCTCAGTCAACAGAATAGTGGTCCAGTCAAGTACTGCAGATCCACCCCCTATTTGAACCAATAGGGGGCAGATGTGCAGTACCCAACTGTGGCCACTATGCAGTTGACAGAGCTGTGCTGTCCAGGTCTGCAGCTCAGCACATCCAATCAGGAACAGCTGATCAGTGGGGATCAGATATTGATGACCTATCCTATGGATAGGCCCTCAATATAAAAGTCCTGGACAACCGCTTTAAGTTCGAATGGTTTAGACATGTCCATTGTAAATAGGTGGAAAAATAAAGCACACAGTCATCCAATCTCCATAGACAAATATACGTAAAAAAATTTATGCTGAAGCGCTAAGTGACTTTAACCACTTCGCGCCAGAGCCTGTTTTTGCCTTCGTGACCGGGCCAATTTTTTCAATTCTGACCACTGTCACTTTATGAGGTAATTACTCTGGAACGCTTCAACGGATCCCCCTGATTCTGAGACTGTTTTTTTGTGACATATTGTACTTCATGATAGTGGTAAAATTTCTTCGATATCACTTGCGTTTATTTGTGAAAAAATCGGAAATTTGGCGAAAATTTTGAAAATTTTGCAATTTTCAAACTTTGAATTTTCATGCCCTTTAATCAGAGAGATATGTCACACAAAATAGTTAATGAATAACATTTCCCACATGTCTACTTCACATCAGCACAATTTTGGAACCAAAATTTTTTTCTGTTAGGAAGCTATAAGGGTTAAAAGTTGACCAGCGATTTCTCATTTTTACAACAAAATTTACAAAAACATTTTTTTAGGGACCACATCTTATTTGAAGTGACTTTGAGGAGCCTTTATGACAGAAAATACCCAAAAGTGATACCATTCTAAAAACTGCACCCCTCAAGGTGCTCAAAACCACATTCAAGAAGTTTATTAACCCTTCAGGTGCTTCACAGGAATTTTTGGAATGTGGAAGAAAACAATGAACATTTAACTTTTTTTCACAAAACTGCTACTTTAGCCTCAAAGTTTTAATTTTCACAAGGGCAGCCAGAAAAAATGGACCCCAAAATGTGTTGTGCAATTTCTCCTGAGCACGCTGATACCCCATATGTGGTGCAAAGCCACTGTTTGGGCGCACGGCATGGCTCGGAAGGTAAGGAGCGCCATTTGACTTTTGGAATGGAAATTTGACTGGAATCGATAGCGGACGCCATGTTGCATTTGGAGAGCCCCTGAGGTGTCTAAACAGAGGAAACCCCCAACAAGTCACCCCATTTTGGAAACTAGACCCCTCAAGGAACTTATCTAGATGTGTGGTGAGCACCTTGAACCCCCAGGGGCTTCACACAATTTTATAATGTTGAAGGGTGAAAATAAAAAAACACATTTTTATCACAAAACTTCTAATTTAGCCTCAAATTTTTAATTTTCACAAGGGCAGCCAGAAAAAATGGACCCCAAAATGTGTTGTGCAATTTCTCCTGAGCACGCTGATACCACATATGTCATGCAAAGCCACTGTTTGGGCGCACGGCATGGCTCGGAAGGTAAGGAGCGCCATTTGACTTTTGGAATGGAAATTTGACTGGAATCGATAGCGGACGCCATGTTGCATTTGGAGAGCCCCTGAGGTGCCTAAACAGAGGAAACCCCCAACAAGTCACCCCATTTTGGAAACTAGACCCCTCAAGGAACTTATCTAGATGTGTGGTGAGCACCTTGAACCCCCAGGGGCTTCACACAATTTTATAATGTTGAAGGGTGAAAATAAAAAAACACATTTTTATCACAAAACTGCTAATTTAGCCTCAAATTTTTAATTTTCACAAGGGCAGCCAGAAAAAATGGACCCCAAAATGTGTTGTGCAATTTCTCCTGAGCACGCTGATACCACATATGTCATGCAAAGCCACTGTTTGGGCGCACGGCATGGCTCGGAAGGTAAGGAGCGCCATTTGACTTTTGGAATGGAAATTTGACTGGAATCGATAGCGGACGCCATGTTGCATTTGGAGAGCCCCTGAGGTGCCTAAACAGAGGAAACCCCCAACAAGTCACCCCATTTTGGAAACTAGACCCCTCAAGGAACTTATCTAGATGTGTGGTGAGCACCTTGAACCCCCAGGGGCTTCACACAATTTTATAATGTTGAAGGGTGAAAATAAAAAAAACACATTTTTATCACAAAACTGCTACTTTAGCCTCAAATTTTAAATTTTCACAAGGGCAGCCAGAAAAAATGGACCCCAAAATGTGTTGTGCAATTTCTCCTGAGCACGCTGATACCCCATATGTGGTGCAAAGCCACTGTTTGGGCGCACGGCATACCTCGGAAGGTAAGGAGCGCCATTTGACTTTTGGAATGGAAATTTGACTGGAATCGATAGCGGACGCCATGTTGCATTTGGAGAGCCCCTGAGGTGCCTAAACAGAGGAAACCCCCAACAAGTCACCCCATTTTGGAAACTAGACCCCTCAAGGAACTTATCTAGATGTGTGGTGAGCACCTTGAACCCCCAGGGGCTTCACACAATTTTATAATGTTGAAGGGTGAAAATAAAAAAACACATTTTTAACACAAAACTGCTACTTTAGCCTCAAATTTTTAATTTTCACAAGGGCAGCCAGAAAAAATGGACCCCAAAATGTGTTGTGCAATTTCTCCTGAGCACGCTGATACCCCATATGTGGTGCAAAGCCACTGTTTGGGCGCACGGCATGGCTCGGAAGGTAAGGAGCGCCATTTGACTTTTGGAATGGAAATTTGACTGGAATCGATAGCGGACGCCATGTTGCATTTGGAGAGCCCCTGAGGTGCCTAAACAGAGGAAACCCACAACAAGTGGCCGAATTTTACAATCTACTCCTCTGTATAAATTAATCTAGTGGTGGGAAAATAAGTAGGTAAATGGTCACTAAACCCATAGATGAATTCCCACAGAGGTGTCATTTCCATAATGGGGTCACTTCAGGGGGGATTATGCTGTTCTGGCACTTTTCAGAGTACCAGAGCTAA
Source organism: Phyllobates terribilis (assembly GCF_046119375.1). NCBI lineage: Eukaryota > Metazoa > Chordata > Amphibia > Anura > Dendrobatidae > Phyllobates > Phyllobates terribilis. The sequence goes on from NW_027362762.1 coordinate 403,894,617, forward strand.
AGAATCCCCCCTGAAGTGACCCCATTTTGGAAATGACACCCCTCTGGGAATTCATCTATGGGTTTAGTGACCATTTTAACTCGATGGATGATTTCCAGAAACAAGCACGCAATGGAAGGTTTAGATTCTGGAGAACCCCCCCTGGAAATTAAGTGAGCTCTACTCGAATATGTCATTCACTAAATGAACCAAATGTTTGAATGACAAATTGGGATACATTTTTACAGTTTAAAAACGTGGTTCTGTGTGGTAGATTTTAAAGCAGTCAGTGACGCATAAGGCTGGCAATGATGGGCATTGTGGGCAATAGTAGCGGGTATCACGCCTCATTCCTCTCTTAGTACATACACGACATCTTTTCTGGGGGTTCCTTCTTGTTTCCGTTGCTGGAATAAGTGCAATAAAATGTCGCTCAGTGAGTCTTTTCACATCCTCAGATTCTAATGGATGAGCGGGGCTAACACTTTGAAAGACAAGATTTTCAATGACCTTTTCTTGATAATCAAGAAAAGGATCTGAATTTCCTGCTTTTTTGTACAACACAAAAGAATTGTATGTGGCCACCTGAAACAAATAGATAACCAACTTTTTATACCAGGTATAGGACTTTCTTGATACCTGGTATGGCTGTAGAACCTGGTCTGCAAGGTCCACACCCCCCATGTGTTTGTTGTAGTCAATGACTGACACAGGTTTTTGCTTCGGAGTGGTGGATCCTAGTTCTACAGTGGCCCTTGTGGCATCTGTGTGGATCGAGCTGAGGACAAAAATATCCCTCTTATCCCTATATTTCAGGGCAAGCAGCTCTCCGTTGCGTACAGCCCCTGACTGCCCCTTTTGGAACTTTTGGTTGACCAATGGTTGTGGAAACCCCTGACAGTTTTTACGGATGGTCCCACAAGCCCCGATGTTGTGTTCAACCAGACTTTTAAATAGGGGTATGCTGGTGTAATAATTGTCCACATATAGATTGTAGCCTTTTTGAAAAAATGGACTTATCAGCTCCCAAACAATTTTTCCAGATGTCCCCAGATAAGTAGGGCATCCTGGTGGGTTTAGTTGGCTGTCTTTCCCCTCATATATGCGGAAAGCGGATGTGTATCCGGTTGAACTTTCGCACATTTTATAGATCTTTATTCCAAACCTTGCCCTTTTAGATGGGATAAATTGCTTGAGGTGCAGTCTTCCTTTGAATTTTACAAGGGACTCATCTATAGAAATATTTTGTGTTGGGGTGTAGAGGCTTAAGAATTTTTCTGACAAATTTTCAATGATGGGTCTAATTTTATATAACCTGTCATGTTCTGGGGCATTTCTGGGCAGGCATTGACTATTGTCGTTAAAATGCCAAAACCGCATGAGCATTTCATAACGGGTCCTAGGCAGAATGACTGAAAACATAGGGGTGGCTTGAACAGGGTGGTTGGACCAGTAGGATCGAATACTCGGTTTTTTAACAAGCCCCATGGCAAATGTAAGTCCTAAAAATTTTTTTATTTCCGGGACATTAGTTGGTGTCCATAAATTTGCCCTAGCATAGTAAGATCGGGGATTCTGGCTTATGAATTGGGATGCATATAAATTTGTTTGCACGACAATATGCTCTAGCAAGCTGTCTGTAAAAAACAAATTAAAAAAATGAATTGGTCCAAAATCTTCCACCTCCACATTTATACCAGGAATGGCGTTGAAATCAGGGCTGAATGGAGCAGCCGAATCCGAAGCCTCCCATCTGGGAAATGCTAGATCATGTGGCAAAGCCCCTTGTACACTGGCGTGCGCCAATTCACTAGTAGCAGGGACAGCGCTTGTACTGGGCAGTGTTCCCTGATTTGGAGACGTTTCTCCAGTAGCGCTATTTGCCCCTATTGTTGTACTGGTCCTTGGGCTTTAGGATGGACCAGAATCACTGCTCATTTCTGAGCTCTCAGTGTCGCCGCTACTAAAGCCCTCAAAATCCACATCGCCATCTGAGATTGCGCTGTCATCAGTGTCAGAACACAGCAGGGCATACACCTCCTCTGCGGTATAAGTCTGACGGGCCATTTTATTTTTAGATTTTTTGACTGGACTGAACGGACCGGACTGAACGGACGGGACTGATCTGACAGGACTGACTGACCTGACAGGACTGACTGATCTGACAGGACTGACTGACTGATCTGACAGGACTGACTAACTGACAGATCTGACAGGACTGACTGACTGACAGATCTGACAGGACTGACTGACTGGACTGATCTGACAGGATTGACTGACAGGACTGACTGACTGACAGATCTGACAGGACTGACTGACTGACAGATCTGACAGGACTGACTGACTGACTGATCTGACAGGACTGACTGACTGATCTGACAGGACTGACTGATAGATCTGACAGGACTGACTGACTGACAGATCTGACAGGACTGATCTGACAGGACTGACTGATCTGACAGACGCACTAACCCTAACTCTTACTTTCTTTTTTATTTTATTTTTTTTACTTTCACAGTGGCAAGGCTGACACAGCTCTTGTCACACTGTTTCTCCTCTGCTCTCTCACTGAGATCGGAGGAGAAACAGTGTATTTATCAGGCAGATCGCCCGGGAAAGTTTGTTGCTAAAACAAACTTCCCTGGTGATCTCTCTGATTGGCTGGTGTGACGCTGACATCATCGAGACCTGAGCCAATCAGGTCTCAATGATGTCAGAGGTCACAGCACCGGGATCCCCGCCGCTCCTGAGGTATGTGGGGGGTCCCGATCGCCGACCACCAGCTGTTGCTATCTTTTAAATGCCGCGATCGCTATGGATCGCGGCATCTAGAAGATAGGAACAGGTTAACATCATGGGGACCTGATCCATTCAGGTCCCCATGATGCCACATGTCAGAGCTATCGCTCTGAACCGGTACCGCAGCGCTAGCAGGACCCTGGGGGTCCTGAGCGCTGCGGGACCACCCACCGTTTTTAAACGTCGGCGCTGCACAGAGCCCGGGCAGCGCCGACGTTTATGTACAGTGGGCGGTCCTGAACCGGTTAAATATGGTGTGGGTGGACTTTAACCCAATTCAGCATTTGCATGGCTTGTGCTCAGGAACTGAGACTGTAAGGGGGTTGATTCAAAGAGTACATAACCATAACCCCATTTACATGCGTGGGATGCAGATTTCACATGGCACACGGATTCTTTATAGATTTTGACATGGAATCCATTCCTAAATATACCTAAAATCCAACATGTGAACATACAGTACCCTAAGTCAGCAAGTAACATGAAAGTTTTCAGCTCTAGAATATTGATAAACCAGCTGAGTGAATATAATGTTAATGCATGTAAATTGTGAAATGATGTGTAAAAGTGATCTTTTTGTGCTCTAGTATTAATGATGCAATGGTTATGCAAACAACATTGGACAAAGCTTGAAGAATTCTGCTATAGAATGTCTAAAAAGCTAAAAGAGCAACTAGGAATTGTAAATTATATATAGACACTAAGATTAATATAAAAACTTTAACTACAATCCCTTTCATATATCCATGAAAGCATTTGTGGACATCCAGGGACTCAGTGTCATTGACAACCTGAAAACTGATAACCACATAACAAATGGACAGCAGTAACATTGTACAAGATTTAGTATACTACAGTATATAATTATTACCTTTATTTTATATACTTCAAGCAAAATCGTGGCTATTTGAATTAACAATGTCTCAATAAATGCCTTAAGTTACATTGTTTCCAGAAAATAAATTGGGATCTCGAAATAAACTAAGTGAGTTACAGATAATGATTCCTGGGATTACCTTGACATCACAGATATTCCTCCGAGTAGCCTGCCAGATACTAAATAAAGCAAACTGCTTGTAGTACACTTGTTTGCAGCTTTGCAAAACCTGAATACGGAATGAATAAAAATGCAGCCTAATTATATCTCATGTAGACCAAATCAAAAGCCTCTTTCTAACAAAGATTGCATTAAAAAGTTAAGAGAACTAGTGGCGAAAAATATATAAAAATTTGAAGCACTTGTGACGTATTACATTACAGTTACAGTGTTTAAAAATATTGATTTAAGGGGTTTTATAATCTCTTAAAAATTGAGAATTTCTTTCCAAATATCTTAAAACAAAATTGAGCATTTTTTTACATTTTGTTAAGTGAAACCTGGGATTTGTCTGTCACTGACAAAAGTGATGCCTGGAATCTAAGGTACTTAATTCTTATCTCCTTCACCAGGAAGTCTGTCCAAAAGGAATCTTGGTGAGAACTAGTCAGTATTCCATTTTGAGATCTTTAGAAAACTTCCATGGCTGGCAGAAAAAAGTTTCAACTATGCACAGATAAGCAGTCAGATGGCAGCAGTAATAAATAAATCTGGGGGATGAGGCATAATTCCATGATAGAGGTCAAATCATATGGTATATGAATGAATCAAGCAGCGCTCCTTGAAAAAGGTGTCGAAACGCACGTCGGAGCGGCGGTGGTCCCCATGTCTTCATCCTCATTTACAACTGTGTGAGGTAATGATGTTTTCTGTCTAATGTGATTCATTCATATACCCTTTGATGTGAATTGGTTATCTACCTACTATATAGGATATTGTACACATTAACAGAGTTTAATATGCTATGGTGTTATAACATATGTGTTACCCATCTATATATATTTTTTGAATGGTCCATGGTTTGACCTCCCCATGTCTGTAGTACGGGTATCTATCTGCTTTTACACCTTTATTTTTAAAGAATATCTAATAAATATATTATATTTTAAACCTAATACTCATTTGTTGTGCTTTGGATTTATGTGTCCTACACAAGTTGCTGATACCATATGCTGGGGAAGTAATGTGTGGGTATCTGATGCTAATAAGCTAAATAAGCTTATAAGGAAGTCAAGCTCTGCTGTTGGCCGACATCTTGACACTTTTGAGGAGGTAGTGGAGAAAAGAATTCAGAAGAAGTATTTGGCAATAATGAGCAATAACACACACCCATTATATGAGCTGTTCATGAGGCAGAGGAGCACCTTCAGTAACCATCTAATCCTACTAAGGTGTAAGAAGGAAAGATACAGGAAATCATTCGTGCTGACTGCTATGGTAATGTACAACAACTACCTAAAGGCCCCGTCACACTTAGCGACGCTGCAACGATCCCGACAACGATACGACCTGTCAGGGATCGTTGCTGCGTCGCTATGTGGTCGCTGGTGAGCTGTCAAACAGGCAGGCTCACCAACGATCAGGTGAGCAGCGACATCGTGGAAAGAATCTTTCCACGATGTCCTGCTCCTGGTTACGAGCCTGCTGAAGCAGGAGCAGGCTGGTAACTATGGTAAACATCGGGTTATTAGGGGCACACGCGCTTCTAGTAACCCCTTGTTTATCATGGTTACTACTCTGCTACAGTGAGCGGGAGGTTACCGCTCACTTTAGCAGGCCTGTAACCATGATAAACAGCGGGTTACTAGGTGCGCGTGTGCCCCTAGTAACCTGATGTTTACCATAGTTACCAGCCTGATCGCTGCTCCCACTGGTCACACACAGCGATGTATGTTGACCAGCAGGAAAGCAACGACCAAAAAATGGTCCAGGACACTTTGTAGCGATCAGCGACCTCACAGCAGGGGCCTGATCGTTGCAAAGTGTCACACATAGCGACATCGCTGGTGAGGTCGCTGTTGCATCACCAAAACCGTGACACAGCAGCGATCTCGCTAGCGATCTCGCTATGTGAGACGGGGGCTTAAGTGTGAAATTCTCTAAGTGACTGGTGTATTATTGGCATCCCAATGGTAAATAGCAGTGACCGGTCATGAATACGAATGTATGAGATTATACCTGAGAAATTCTACTGTTATGTTCTAATTCATGTCTATGTCTGCTGCTGTGATACTGTAATTTCAGTCAGGATTAATAAAGTGTATCGCATCGTATGACCAGGCCAAATTTTACAATTTTGACCCGTATCACTTCCTGTGATAATAACTCTGGAGAGCTGCAACGTATCCCAATGATTCTGAGATTGTTTTTTGTGATATATTGTACTTCATAATATTGGTAAAAAAAATCGTTATGACTTGCGTTTATTTGTGAAACAAATCAGAGGTTTGGTGAAAATTTCGCAATTTTCAAACTTTTAATTTTTATACCCTTGAACCAGAGAGTTATGCCACACAAAATAGTTAATAAATAAGATTTCTCATATATCTACTTTACATCAGCACAATTTTTGAAACATAATTTTTTTTTTAGTTAGGAAGTTAGAAGGGTTAAAAGTTGATCATTTGAAGTGATTTCTAGGACCTATATGATAGAAATTACTCAAAAGTGACACAATTCTAAAAACTGCACACTTCAAGGTGCTCAAAAGCACATTGAAAAAGTTTATTAACCTTTCAGGAACTAAAGCAATGAGGAATTCTACTTTAGCCCAAAATTTGTTATTTACACAAGGGTAACAGGAGAAAATGGATTACAAAATTTCTCCTTAGTACACCAATGTCCCATGTGTAAGGGAAAACTACTGTTTAAGCTAACAGTAGGACTCGGAAGGGAAAGAGAACCGTTTGACTTTTTGAACACAAAAATGGTTGGAAACTAGACCCCTCAAGTAATTTATCAAGATGTATAGTGAGCATATTTTCACAAGAGTAACAGAAGAAAATAGACCCCAATGTTTGTCATGCAATTTCTCCTGAGCACGCTGATAACCTATAAGTGAGGGAAAACCACTGTTTGGGTGCACGGCAGGGCTCGGAAAGGAAGGAGTGACGTTTCGGAATGCAGACTTTAAAGGAATGGTCTGCGGGAGTTATGTCATGTTTGTAGAGCCCCTGATGTGCCTAAACAGTGGGAATCCCCCACAAGTGACCCCATTTTACAAAATAGACCCCTCAAAGAATTTATCTAAATGTGTGGTGAGCGCCTTGAACCCACAGGTGCTTCTCAGAACTTTACAATGTTGGAACAGTGAAAATGAAAAAAAAATTATATTTTCCACCAAAATGTTGTTTTAGCTCCAGATGTTTTCATTTTCACAAGGATAGCAGGAGAAAATGGACCCCAAAGTTTGTTGTGCAATTTGTCATGAGTATGCTGATACCCCATATGTGGGGGGAAACTACTGTTTGGTGCACGGCAGCGCTCAGAAAGGAAAATATAACGTTTTTTAACTCAGACTTTGATGGAATGGTCTGCAGGCATCATGTCGCATTTGGAGAGCCCCTGATGTGCCTAAACAGAGGAAACCCCCACAAATGACCCTATATTGGAATTGATCTAGTGTTTTCCTGGTATGTGAATTTTAAAATGTAGTGTAGTGGTATATGTAAGTTGTGTAGAGTGCTTCAGGTTGGCATACGTTAGTTATGTAGAGTGCATCAGGTTGACATACTTGAGTTGTGTACACTGCATCAGGTTGACATAATTGAGTTGTGTACAGTACATCAAGTTGGCATATGTGAGTTGTGTACAGTGCATCAGGTTGGCATACATTAGTTGTGTAGAGTGCATCAGGTTGTCATATGTGAGTTGTGTACAGTGCATCAGGTTGTCATATGTGAGTTGTGAACAGTGCATCAGGTTGGCATACGTGAGTTGTGTAGAATGCATCAGGTTGGCATATGTCAGTTGTATTGAATGCATCAGGTTGGCATACGTCAATTGTCTAGCGTGCATCAGGTTGGCACATGTGCGTTGTGTAGAGTGCATCAGGTTGACATACGTGAGTAGTGTAGAGTGCATCAGGTTGACATAATTGAGTTGTGTACAGTACATCAGGTTGGCATACGTGAGTTGTGTACAGTGTATCAGGTTGGCATACGTCAGTTGTGCAGAATGCATCAGGTTGGCATACGTTAGTTGTGTAGAATTCATCAGGTTGTCAATCGTGAGTTGTGTAGTGTACATCAGGTTGGCATATGTGAGTTGTGTAGAGTGCATCAGGTTGACATAATTGAGTTGTGTACAGTACATCAGGTTGGCATATGTGAGGAGCTGCCCACTTACTAAAGACTATGATACTTTTCCAGCACGGACCACCATTTTCGTCAATATTATTATTGTATGTTATTAGTGATTTACTTGTTATGTTTTATATAGTTTTGCTTACTTGTCAGTATGTAAGATTCACTTGTAAAATGTCCAGCATTCCACTAATCTCATCTTTATCTCAGGAGTCCATTGTTCCAACAGCCAATGGTCTCATTGTGTGTGGATTGTGGATACAGTGGAGCCTTCACCACAGGGGGTCTTACATGGAGTCTCAGATGAAGGCTTCTAGAATATTCTTCATTGTTTTAGAGAACAGTGAATGTTTAAGGGGGAGGGTGTGATCACTTCTGACCTGGGAGGGGACTGAGCCCAGTGGAAGAAAGTGGACACATGGTTTAGAGAGAGTTGTGTGGAAAGATTGAATGAAGAGGATGGAGACCGTGGACTTGGAAGGATGAATGGATAAACATGTTACCATTATGGATTATGTCATTTGGATTTACACTTTCTTAAAAGGACTGCTGCTGGATACCTGTGCTTTCATCGTTTTATCTGCCGTCTAGAGGATCATGGACTGTGGCTTCAGACTATACTTTCTGGAGATACGAAATCTGTGGGCCAACCAAAAGTTGGGAGACAGTGAGTATGGCCTGATACAAAGCCAGTGGAACTACTGAACCCAGATTGGGAACTTGAGGACTGAGAGAACTGTTTTTTGGCCATTTACCTGGAACTGATTTATTATCATGGCTGTGATCAATAAAATATTGTTGCATCGTTAACCTACCTAGGTGATTACTTACAACCCACAACCTCAGATCTTTACAGCATACGTGAGTTGTGTACAGTGCATCAGGTTGGCATACGTCAGTTGTGTAGAATGCATCAGGTTGGCATACGTTAGTTGTGTAGAATGCATCAGGTTGTCAAATGTGAGTTGTGTAGTGTACATCAGGTTGGCATATGTGAGTTGTGTAGAGTGCATCAGGTTGTCATACGTCAGTTGTGTAAGTTAGAAATGAATTTAGGAGTCCACAGATGTGTGCTACAGTTTGAAGCATTCTTTTATACATAGGCCAGATTTGTCGGTGCAAGTGTCACGTTGATAAGTGGTGTCCTTGCGTATCCCCCTTCTGTAATACACTAGTACTTCTTTTGCAACCTTCCTTTCTTTGTGATTTGAGGGACCTCACCTGCGAAATGTTGCCTTGGTATGATACATGCACCTTCAGTTTCAGAAGTACTGGGCCCTTCCCCTTCCTGACTACCAAATATTAGGACCATGATCACTTCCTCCTAGAACTGAAGGAGCTTACCAGTCTGGCCATCATGATAGCACGTAAGCATTATACATAGCCATCTGTACGATATGCACGACCAGCTTCTTGTAACACACCTTAGGTTTTTGAATGGCACTGTAGGGCTAGAGAACTTGATCAGAGAGATCAACTCTACCCCATATTTTTATTGCACCCCAGGACACTGTTTGGTTTGTTGATCTGGGTAGAAGAACCTCGTACAGCAGTGGAGGTGCTGCCATCACCATGTATATGGTGGTCAAGAAAAGGATATCAACTTATCCTTGAACTTTCCCACCAGTATGTTGTTGCTACATTAGGCTCTGCTCTCACCCTTTCTGAACAGCTGCCCAATTAGCATCTTAGGAAGGCCTCTCTGATGTTTGTGGACAGTATTGCATGATGCGGTAGCTCGCAGAGAAAGGGACTTGAAAATTGGGATTCTGGTATAAAAGTTATCTGCGTAGAGGTGATAACCTTGATCCAGCAGTGGGTGCACCAAACCCCACAAAATTTTTCCACTCACTCACAGGACAGATGGGCATTCAGGGGATTAAATCTGGGTGCCCTTTCCATCATAAACCCTAAACCTGTGGGTGTACACTGAGGTACTCTTGCATAGCTTCTAGAGTTTAATTCCACAGCCAGACCTCTTACTGGGCAGGTATTGCTGTAATTTGAGCCTATCTTTGAAAAATATTAGGGACTCATCCACACAGATGTGGGGAACGTACACCTCAGCAAACTTGTTGCTGAAGTGATCAATGACCTGCTGAGCTTTCAAAAGTAGGTCAAAGTAGGGGTCATGTTAGGGAGGATGCAGTGCATTATAATTGTAATGCAAAAATTTGAGGATGACCTCAAATTGTTTACAGGTCATAGCCATGCAGAACAGTGGAGTGCTGTATAAAACATCAACATTCCAATATTGTCGAAGTTCTGGCTTCTTCACTAAACCCATATGAAGGACGAGGCCAAGGTCCCAAAATGATATAATTTCTACTGCATCTACAGGGGTCCAGTTAGAAAATGATGAATTTGGGCAAAAACTGTTGAGTATACAAATTTGTCTGAGCCATCATGAGGCTTACAAAATCCTCTGAGAAAAAGACTTTGAAAAAGTCAATTTCTGTGAGGCTGCTAGTGTCAAATTTGATTCTTTATTGCACCACAATCTGTGGCTCACAATTTTTGGGTGTTGAGGTCCATATGGGGTCAGTAACGGTGGACACTGGTCCATTTTCTGTCCTGGGGTGTCTGTATGGCGGTTCAGTATCACTTGTAGAAGAGGAAGATGAAAAATAAAGGAATGTGGCATCCTCTCCCTCACTATCAGTGTCAGAAGCAAGAAAGGGGTATGCCTCCTCTGCTGAATACCGAGATTGGGACGAGTGGAACATTTTTTCACATATGTGTTTTTTGTGTGTGTACGAAATTTTATTGAGGTGTGTGTGAGTGTTTGGTGAAAACTTTTTTTTATTTAGAAGAGAAAAAAAAAGCGAAAGAAAAGAATTTCGAAAGCAAAAGATAAAATAAAATACAAAGAATATGAAAAATTGGTAAAATAAAAAACAAATTTACTAAACGGACTTCAGTAAAAACAAAAATTGCTGCAACTATCTGACACTAACCCTGACTATGTTAGTAAAAAATACTGTAGTAGACCCTGATTAGTACAATATATTTTTACTGTCCATAATCTAGTCCTATCAGCTAATCTAAACTTTTATTTTTCATTCTTTTTTCACCCAAAAAAACCCAAAACAACCGGATGCCAATCAGTGATGGGCATCACTGATCAGCGCTCGACTGCTGTAAGACGCACGCACGGATCTGATTCTTTGTTTCCGCTTTGCGATTGGACACTAAGGCCTCTGCCCCACTATCAATATTTGGTCAGTATTCAGTCAGTATTTTTTCTTAGGAGTAGGAACCAAAAGTAGGAGTGGAAGATGAATGCAGAATTGGTGAACTTGTTTCTATTATAACTTTTCTCTGATTGTTCCTCACCTGGTTTTGGCTCCCACTCCTGAGAAAAAATACTGACCAAATACTGGCCTCGCCTTGACTAAATTCAGTAAAAAATACTGTAGTAGATGCTGATTACTATGATATATTTTTACAGTCCCTAATCTAGTCATATCAACTAATCGAAATAATTTTTTATATTTTTTTACTTTACTTTACTATCGGACACTAATCCTGACTTTATGCAGTAAAAAATACTGTAGTAGATGCTGATTATTACAGTATATTTTTACTGTCCCTAATCTAGTCTTATCAACTAATCTATTTTTTTTTATCCTTTTTTCACACACACAAAAAAAAAGAACAACTGGATGTCAATCAGTGATGTTCATCATTGAGCACCGATCAACGGCTGTTGGATGTGGTGCAAAAAGAGGAGAAAAAAAAAGTCCTGGTCAAAGCAAGTACAGATGCCGATCAGTGGTCTGCGTTACTGATTAGTGGCTCATCGGCTGCAGGACGCACACATGGAGATGATGCAAAGAGGAAGAGGGGAATAGGCAAGGAAAAATAGTCTTGGAAAAAAGTGTGCATGAGTGCTGATCAGTGGCATCAGTGCATGCATCCTGCAGCTCGGCGGCTGCAGGATGCATGCACGGAAGTGGTGCAAAGTGGAGGGACAGAAAAATTGGCAGGGAAAAAAAGGGCTGGAAAACAACGAGCACATATGCATGAATGCCGATCAATGATTTGTGTCACTGATTGGTGCTCGGAGGCTGCAAGACGCACGAGCAAGAAAAAAACTGCCAAAAATTGAGCAATCGAGTACTGATCAGCGATCAAGTACGGATCAGTGCTCGGCAGCACAAGGGGGTGGGGAAGTGGTTAGGGAGAGTGGAAGAGGGAAAAAAGGGGGGAAAGGATGGAGAGGAGGATTGGGGAGGATTAGCAAAAAGCTGGGGACAGGAACAGGTCAGGAAAGGATCAGGAACATCTTCTTTCTTCTTACAGTAACAGCAGCAAAACCAGCAGCAGTGATGGCTGTAACAGCACCATTCATAGGCTGGACATCAGTGTTTCAGACAATTTCATTGCCTTGCCTGAAACACTGAAATCACTGTGATTGGCTGTTCAGAATTGAGCAGCCAATCACAGCAATCGTATTTGCATGGGGGCTGCGAACCCCCCCGACAACGACTCACAGTGCCCTGCACCTTAATGTGGACACCATGCGCGCCACGGTGAAGTATTAAAGCTAGGACGTATCCATATGTCCAAGGTTCATAAGTCCTTCCCAACCAGGACATATGGATACGTCCAAGCCGGAAAGGGGTTAAAAACCTGTGGCACTTCAGTGGATGTGCAAAAAAATTTTATAAGGGCTTTTGCTGTATTTGCTTAAAGAAAATCAGTCACCAGGTTTATTTTTCCCCTTTCATTCCAAGTGGGATGAATTAGAATGGTGAAAAAAAGCAATTCTGCCATTGTTCTCTGGGTTTTGTTTTTATGATGTTCATTGCATGGTAAAAATGACCTGGTACTAGTGATGGGCGAAGCCGAACAGTAAAGTTCGAGGTCCGTACTGAACACCTAGTTTCCATGCACAGACCCCGAACACAGACTTCTCCATGGGCAACTATTCCAGTTTGGCAGCCCGATCGTAGGCTGTTGCCCATGCTGTCATCTGTGTGACAGTGTGAGAAACACCAGCGGCTCTGATGGGCAGTAACATGTCAGATGACAGCATGTGAGTCAGCAGCCGACAGGCATTGGCTGATGAGAGTATTACCCCCAGCTGACAGCAATCCCCAGCTGTCAGCTTTATCATCACTAGTTATCAAAAATAGAGGGTTCCCATGACTTTTTTTTAGGTTTGGGATTGATGTCAGCTGTTTTATGGCCACTGACAGCAAGCCCAGGGGTTATAATGGAGAGGCATCTATAAAACGTCCCCTTTACTAACCCCATAGTTAGATTGTAAAAAACACCGTAAAAATAAACTCCTTTAATTGAAATAATGACACTGATACCTTTATTTGAGATAAAAATAAAGGGAGAGAAGTAACTTTTTTACCGCCGGTAACAGCTGCTGTCTCACGCTGCCATCTGACAGCGTGGGAACCGCAGCTCTCTGACTGGCGGTAACGATCTTACTACCAGTCAGAGCCTGTGTTTCTCACACTGTCACACAGATGACAGTGTGGGAAAACACGGATGTTCAGGCCCCCATTCATCTGAATGTGGTCCGCGTTCGGGTTCGAGTTCGGGTACTCTTCTGGTACCTGAACAGAATAGTTTTTAGATGTTCGATTGAACCCGCCGGACCTGAACATCCACGGGTTCACCCGTCCATACCTGGTACCATGATTTTCAATGTCATAACAATTAAAGGGATACCAAACTTGCAATTTTTTTTTATTTTTCTTGTTTCTGAAGCTGTGTTAGAATTTATTTTTTGCTTGGTGAGCTGATGGTTGTTTGGGGTTCATACAACATTTTATATTGCATTTTTGTAGGGAGCAATTCTGATTTTTTTTATTTTTTCTCCAAATGGCATTTACCACATGGGTTCATAAATGTTATATTTTGATAGGCCAGACTTTTACAGACACGGTGATGTCAAATAAATTTATTTATTTATTTTTAATGGAGGAAAACGGGAGTGATTTAATGGACTTGAGCCTGCTATAGTCCAATTGCTTATACTATATAATGCAAAACCTTAGTATTCCAGTATATAGTAAAAATCGTGGTCTGTTACAAAGCTCAGCCTGTGGCTAAGTACTTAGCTGCCCCAAGCTGCCATGGCAACCCATTGGCTCCCTTATAATCACATTGTGATGGGCTTTTTGGAAGCCAGTGCATGTACGCACTGGCAACCATTCCTTTTCAACTACCGCTATCAGAGATTGACAGAAGCCTGTAAATGCTCTTCTCACTGCTGTTAGAGAAACATGCTGTCTATGTAGTGTAGTCGGCATCTGCCGTATGTTGATGTAGCTCGGCTCCAGAACCTTCTACACACATGGTGAACCCAGCATTGATGTATTTGAGTGTCACCTTGCCTTATGGGGTTAATGTTTCACTGCTTGCTAAATAAAAGCCTCTATGGCTTTTTTGTATCTGAATGGCAGTGCTGCGTTTTCCTACACTTGTGCCTACTGTGGGGCTTCATTCACACCTCTGAATGTGTAATTGAGGCACTGTTTCCCAGATGGGGCTTATGGTATGTTGTGCTGTTGATCTAGCATCTACATACAAATTACAGAGTCAAAACACAGGCACGCTAAGAAAAACAGGCAAGACAAGCAATATTCAGCCAAAGGTCAGGAGGCCCTCGTCATTGGAACCAGATATTCAGGCAGAGGACCTCATCACTGGGTGGCTGTGTGTTATGGCAACTCTGCACTTATAGTGGCATGGTAATGAGAAGCGGCGTTGGATCCCTATTGTATTTTAGAATGTTATTATTTTTTACCTGCAGCTCAGGCACATGAAACAATGTTTTGGATTACCAGGATTGGTAAATGTATGTATATTGCAACTCTGACTGTATAGAGTGTTGGAAATTAAATTACAATTTTTTGAGATCATATGGCTTTGCATGAGGTCTGTCATGCTCATAGACTATAGTTACTGCAATCTGACAGCAAACTCTCATAACCATGGCCAAATTGTATGCTCACATCACTGCTATAATCTACTTTCTAACACAATTCTTCTCTTGACAAGTTAATATATAATTTGCTACTTATAAATATCAGCAGATCAATTACACTGTCCGAACTGTTAAAAAAACTCGAGACTTTGTATGATAACCCACAATCAGTAGAACATTCTACCGTGTTGCAATCAGTCCATAGGTTGATTCAGATCCATAGCTTTCCATCTGCTCTTATTGAACCAAGTCATTTTTGCCTGGAGTTATATTTATCTTAGTTTAATGAATTCCCTCCATTCATTTCCTTAGTCTGAAAAAAAAGAAGATCAGAATGTCTTATTTGAGAGGTGTTTTTAAAATCAATATTAATTTTAGGGTCTGATAAACACAGTTTTAATGTTGACAGTGAATTGCTTATTTCCTATTGATGACTTTAATTTAAGTGAACCTTAATTTCTAAAACTCAACATTTCATTCTGGACCCAATCAATGATTATCAATTATTTAGAGGTATTTAATGTGTTTTGGAAGTTGTATTTAAAAAAATATATTAGCTGAGTACTAAAACCTACAAAGCTAGTGTTTGTTAAGCTTTAATTTGTTTTCATGGGGTTAGGCAGGCATGTAAAGAAGCACTCCCATCAACGTTTTTATCCTCTTAATATATTGCAGTTATCATATTATATGGCACTGTGTACTTATAATTGCTCATTTTGCCTTTCTACTCAGTTAATTCTTTTCTTTTCCAATCGGTCTATGACATCACGTGATTAAAGACTGACTATCTGAATCCTTCTAAGCTTTATGTACTAATAGGAGGTCAATATTCTATGCACAAGTCATGAGTCACTGCAAAAGTCTATGGCGGGGGGGAGAAGGGAGCAGCTGGGTCAGGATTTGAAGAGTGGAATGATAAATGCAGGGACAAGAGACTTTCTGTTTCTACAAAGAGTAGAGAAAAGAGAATAATTAGCTGGGAAGAAAGGCAAAATGAGCAATTGTAAGTAAGCAATATATTCAGAAGATAAAAACTTTGATGGCATTGTTTCTTTAACCTTTTCCCTAGGAATGGGGTAGATGGCAGAAGAAAATGCATTTTCTTGATGTTTTGTAGGTACTGTATAGCTATTAATAAAATGTTGTATCATTACAAGGTTCAGTTTTAGCACAAAATGTTATATTTTTTCATTCAAGCTTATGGTTCATCTCCCCTCTCCACAAAGTTTCGCTTGTAAGTGCAACAGATAAACATCTAGATATACAACAACCTCCATCTGATCGGCTGGCATCAGCTTTGCCAAGTTGTATCCTGACTAAATATGTTATGGAAAAGTGCATCTGTTTGACAGCACAAACATTCCCTCCATGGCACTTACTGAACAAGGGAGTGTAAAATGCTGATATTTGCTAATGAAAACATCATCTGCCTGAGTAAGGGATGCTAATATTAGATTTCTAAAGAACCCTGTACACATTAGACCACATTCTGCTGAGCCCACTGATTAAACTAGGACTGAACTACTATCTTATATGATAAGAAGGTCTCCCAACAAATAGTACTAGTTTCAATGCCCAATCCTTTTGATGTTGGGTAATGAGCCCCCATCAGAGGTGTCCCACAGAGGCAAGTCCCTTTCCACCATTGAAAACACATACAGACTTGGCCACACCAAGCGTACATGTTAATGGGGGGTCAGGATATACAACTGAAATATTTCTTGTGAAGTAAAAGTACTTTATTGATATATAAACATATGGCAATGCTATTGAAGGCCGACATTTCAATCCATCCCAAAACTTTTTCAAGGCCTGTATCCTGTGGTAAAAATGAGTATAGCAATTCTCCATCAACACAATATGGAGAATGTTATACTTGATATCATATCACCACAGGATACAGGCCTTGACAAAGGTCCAGGATGGACAGAAATGTTGGCCATCAATAACGTTGCCACATGCTGTTCTCCCTATAAAAGCAGGTGCAGACCAGCGTATTTTCGGTCCAAGTGCTATCGGACAAAACATCGGATCGCACACGGATAAATGTTAGTCTACAGGGCCAAGCACATTTCCAATTTAAGAAATTATGACTTCCCAGGTTATTATGAGTTTGTAGATACCAAACATGTATGAGTTATTTTTTATTTAAGTGATAAAAAAAATCCTAAATTTGCACAAAAAAGTTGCCATATTCAGAGATTCATTTTTCGGGGTCTGTGGTAGGGTGAGGGTTTATTTTTTGCGTGCCGAGCTAACGTTTTAATTGATACCATTTTAGGGAACATACAATGTTTTGATCACCTGTTATTGCATTTTATTGGTGACCAAAAAAAACATAATTCTGGCGTTTCTGATTTTAGGGGTTAAAGAGTTTAGGGGTTAAAGAGTACCTGCTTCCAGTTGAAAAGTAGCCAGTTTTTGCGCATTTTATTTTTTATTGCTGTTGCTCTACTGAGTATTTTTTTTAACTCTGCCACACAGTTCGAGAGATATTGGTCTTTTTATTTAGTGATTTCAATATGCTAATTTGCATGTTTTTTTTCAAAGGTGGCATTGTTCACAGCATTCTCTGGGGAAGTATCTATAATATGTTATAGATAATTGTTAGAAACACCCCCTTTAATTTAGACCATAAAAATTAGCGCTAAATTAAAAAGTCCATATCTTTGAAAGTGTATGGTGGATTTAATAACAAAAAAAATTGAATACTTAGGTGATTAGTAAACTAAAAGCAAAAACTGTCTACTTTTAACCTGGTGACAGGTAATCCTTAATATCCATGGTAGTGGTGCTGAAGGCGGCAGTGGAGAGTCACAACAGAAAAGCACTTTATAGTAAGTTATCTTTGGATAAGCAATCCAAAAAATAACTTGTCCACAACCCAATAAAAAGTATTAAAAAAGTTCCAGACACACAAGTGATTATGGTAAGTTAATCATGCACAAAGTTAGATGACACATAAGCATGTTCTGAAATCCTGTGATCATCTTGAATAACTACTATTAAACTGAGAAAATGCATTCCTATTCTAATGTAATGATTCAATAATAAAAATGACAAGCCATTAATACATTTTGATTATCCCTTTCATTTAAATTGATGCTACTATATAGTTTAGTATCTTAAACTTTTTCATAAGTGCAGGGGGCACTATTAAAATTTCAGCTCTGAATCACTGAAATTTTAAAGGAATATTCTTGAAATGACAAGTGAGTTATTATATGACAATATAGAAATTGAACATTCTTTTATATAGTAGTAGTTTTGCTTGTCCAAAACATAAAAGGCAATTACTTTAACAGTTGAGAACTTGAAAACTGATATTATACCCCAATAGAAAAATTCAAACCTATAAATAATCCTGCACCTACAGGTAATTGTGCCTGTAACTTTACTATCAGGTACAACATAACAAAAAAAATATATTTCATTTGCCTAATAACTACATTTCTGTCTGTTGATTCCAATTGAAGAACAGACATGGTTTAAAAAGTTGGTAATATGGTCTCTTTATGCCAATTTACATTTACAAGCTTTCTCGAAAGATTTCCTATAAAATTGGCCATCAGACATGCACTTAGAATTGCAAGTCAGAATCAATTTCATAGTCTTTCAGCTGACAAACATAAAATTAAATTAAATACAGCGAAGATTGCCTTTGAAATTTGAGAAAATTAGATATGAATCCTTCTGGCAGCAAAATCACTAAAGGGGCTTGTCCCTTTTCAGAAAACCTTAGGGTTTAGGCTTCAGTAGTTATGTAAAGATAACTTGTCCTCCTCGGGTCCAGCGCTGGATCTCTCTTACTGCCATAGTCTCTGTTGTTTGTCTGCAGCGCTGATGTCATGTCTGCACTGCAGACAAACAGTCAAGATGGGGATAGCATCAGAGAGCTAGCGCCAGACCCAGGGAAGGTAAGTGATACTCAGCCTGCTTTTTCTTATAACTACCATAGCTTACAAACCTAAAGTTATCTAAAATTAGAAAACCCCTTTCAGTATGTCCCTATAAGACATTAATTTGCATTTTATACTGCGCCTTTTCAAAGCCATGTGCATAAATAAAAGAGGAGAGTTCTTATGATTTTCACAGTCTTCACTTATATATTTAGTATGCTTGAAATTAATTGTAAAGTTATGGTAAATTCAAAATGCAGGTAAGTTACATATGTGCAATAAAATTCCTTTATATTAATAAACAGGAAAGTCTGCTAATACTTCAATAGAGACAGTAGTGTAGCTGCCTGAGATGGAGGGGAAGGTCAGCTGGGGCTCATTAACATGGTGAAGCCCACCTGGAGTGACCAGGAATCTTAAAGACGTTATCTGGCACTGCTTAATTTTTTTTCTTATTGGTCTGTTCTGTTATGTTCGTCTCCATGCTGCATAATGAAGGGGAGAAAGCTGTCAATCTGCATGGCATCAGCAGTCATGCCCTGTTGACAGAGCAGCCCGGAAGGGGAAGAGCTTCTTTGTTGACGTGCAGTAGCAGAATCCCTGGCAGGAGTGGTCTATGATAGCTTTGACCTAGTGCCAGGCAGAACAAGTAGTTAGATAACAATCACCTGCCTGTCAGTTCTTAGCCCAATAGGAAAAAAAATAAAGAAGTGCCCTTTACTGTAACGATTGGCATATTATGTCAGTCCAGCTAAAGCCTGTTATAGAGCTGGAAGAGCATGGAAACCATGTCAAGGCTAGAGATGAGCGTTGTTCGACTCGAACTGTTCGCCAATCTCAAATTCGAGCTGTTTTGGGCGGTGTTCGAGCCGTTCGGCGAACACGAACGATTTGAGAAAAATTCGGCTGTTCGAGGTTATGTTCGATAACTGTTCGTGCACCAAAATCATAACTGGATTTTTTCTCAGTAATGATGAAAATTAATGTTAATACGCAGTTTGAGTGTACAGCGGGGTGGGGGGAGGGGCAGGTGATGGATCTCTGCAGGAATAATGAAGATCTCCATTTTTTTTTCTCTTTCCCGCATTTACAGTGGGGAGGTGCAATCTGTCAGCCTATCAGCAGCGCACACACGGAGCGAAGTGCTTTTTTTCACACAAGCAAGGGCATGTGTCATTGGCAGTGTATGTCACATGTCCTTGCCCTATAAGACCAAGCCATTTTCCCCGTCGCCACCATTTTCTCACTGCTGCAGCTGCGTGTTAGACGGCACCGCTGTTGCTGTGTGTGCTATACCTTGTTAATTTCAAGCCAATTTTCGCACAAATCAACAGATAGCTTGGGAGTAGGGAATAGTTGTGATTGCAGTCCTTTTAAGGACTAGGTTACAGCATTTCCTACGACTTTTATCAGGCAGGTCTGTGCTCTTAAATAGATAGATTGTGGGAGTAAAGACTAATTGTAATTGCAGTCCTTTTCAGGACTAGGTTACATCAGTTACTATCAGTTTTTGCCAGGCAGGTCTGTGCCAGTGCTGTGCAAGTTTTCTTCACAGCATTTGGCTGAATCTAGCAAAGCTAATCCTTTTTGGCCTATTGCAGAGTGTGTTAGTCAGTGGAGTAGCCTATCTGTGTTGCAAGATATACCACCTGTGTATAGAATACCAATTTTTTTACTGCACCTAGTGAAGTAAAATCTTTTGGGCATAGCATCATTCTATTAGTCCATCTATACTGACCTCCATCTGGTTGCAAATTGAATATAATTTTTTTCTGCATCTAGCTCTGAAAAAATATTTGGCCTTCTAGCAGTGTGTGGGACTTTCTGTATTAGTCCATCTATACTGACCTCCATCAGGTTGCAAACTGAATATATTTTTTTTCTGCATCTACCTCTGAAAAAATATTGGGCTTCTAGCTGTGTGTGGGACTTGTTCTATTAATCCATCTATACAGACCTCCATCAGGTTGCAAACTGAATATATTTTTTTTCTGCATCTACCTCTGAAAAAATATTTGGGCTTCTAGCTGTGTGTGGGACTTGTTCTATTAGTCCATCTATACTGACCTCCATCAGGTTGCAAACTGAATATAATTTTTTTCTGCATCTAGCTCTGAAAAAATATTTGGCCTTCTAGCAGTGTGTGGGACTTTCTCTATTAGTCCATCTATACTGACCTCCATCAGGTTGCAAATTAAAAATAATTTTTTGTCTGCATCTAGCTCTGAAAAAATATTTGGCCTTCTAGCAGTGTGTGGGACTTTCTCTATTAGTCCATATATACTGACCTCCATCAGGTTGCAAACTGAATATATTTTTTTCTGCATCTACCTCTGAAAAAATATTGGGCTTCTAGCTGTGTGTGGGACTTGTTCTATTAATCCATCTATACAGACCTCCATCAGGTTGCAAACTGAATATAATTTTTTTCTACATCTACCTCTGAAAAAATATTTGGGCTTCTAGCTGTGTGTGGGACTTGTTCTATTAATCCATCTATACAGACCTCCATCAGGTTGCAAACTGAATATAATTTTTTTCTGCATCTACCTCTGAAAAAATATTTGGGCTTCTAGCTGTGTGTGGGACTTGTTCTATTAGTCCATCTATACTGACCTCCATCAGGTTGCAAACTGAATATAATTTTTTTCTGCATCTAGCTCTGAAAAAATATTTGGCCTTCTAGCGGTGTGTGGGACTTTCTCTATTAGTCCATCTATACTGACCTCCATCAGGTTGCAAATTAAAAATAATTTTTATCTGCATCTAGCTCTGAAAAAATATTTGGCCTTCTAGCAGTGTGTGGGACTTTCTCTATTAGTCCATCTATACTGACCTCCATCAGGTTGCAAACTGAATATATTTTTTTTCTGCATCTACCTCTGAAAAAATATTTGGGCTTCTAGCTGTGTGTAGGACTTGTTCTATTATTCCATCTATACTGACCTCCATCAGGTTGCAAACTGAATACAATTTTTTCTGCATCTACCTCTGAAAAAATATTTGGGCTTCTAGCTGTGTGTGGGACTTGTTCTATTAGTCCATCTATACTGACCTCCATCAGGTTGCAAATTGAATATAATTTTTTTCTGCATCTAACCCAGCCAATAGTTTTGGCCTAATACCACAGTTTGGCCACTCAGCTCTGCTCGGTTCCCATCCATTGTTTTTTTGTGCAAACAACTCCAGAGTTGTGAATTAGTTAACCACCAAAATGAGTGGAAAAAGGCCTGCTGCTGGTGGAAAGGGGAATAGGCGTGTTGGGAAGGGGAAAAAAGGTTGTGTCCGTGGGGTAGGTGTTAAAGCAACAGTAACATCTGCAGAAGAAAGACCATCTTCCAGCCAAACTAAAATGTCTACTTCTTTTAGCGGATAATGTGATAAGATCCCTTTCTTACGGCCACGCCAATCGCTACAAATTCCAGATGAGGCACAAAAACAGCAGGTGCTTCAACGGATATCAAGTGCTCCTTTAAGTGGGCTCTCCTCCACATCAACTTCAACATCACAAATACTCCAGTCCTCAAAGGTGTCACCCCAATCGCACTTGCTTCCTCACAGCTCCCAAATCTCCAGCTGCCCGTCTGAGTATGAGGAAGAACAGATGGTTGAGTCTGCAGAGCTGTTTACTCATATTATAGCCTGGGAATCAGAGGTCGACTCCAGCGCTTCTGTGAATCCAGACGAGGAAATGATCTGCACTGATGCCCAGAATCTTTATGAGTCAGATCCAGGACCAGACGCAGAAGGTTCTTACCATAATGTAGACCCTCATTCCCAAACTGTAACTCCTGTTGGTGGAGACAATGAGGAAGACGATGATGAGACTCAAATACCTGATTGGAGCGACAACTTTAGTTTTTTGTCAGGGCAGGAACAGGTTGGCTCTGAGGACGACGGGTGTGATAACGCACAGGGTGATGATGATGAGGTTGGAGATCCCACTTACTGTCAACCCACAGTCAGCCAAGAGATGAGGTCAGCAGAGGAGGTGGAGGAAGATGCTAGTGACGACGAGGTCAGGTTGCGCCTTCCTGGACAGAGACGTAGTACTGGAAGCACGTCAACAACTGCATCCTCAAACACAACTCTGCCTCTCACCACAAGTCGTGGTGGCTCTTCAAGTCGCATGGGTGCTAAGCCTTGCATAGCCTGGGCATTTTTTCAGATTGATAAAGATGACCCAACTCGTGGTATCTGTAACATTTGTCAGCAAAAGCTAAGTAGAGGCCAAAAAATACATAGTTTGAGTACTTCATGCATGAACCGGCACATGGACATGAAGCATAAGTTGCAGTGGGAAGCTCAGTGTGCTACAATGGGGCCTAGCCGGCCGGGCAAACCACCGTCTGCCATATCTTGTGCATCCGCGGCCTCTTCATCCTCTGTGACTGGGGGGACAGCAGTCACACCTGTTTTGGGGCGCAGACCTGCCACTTCTTTACCCGCAACAGCCAGCGTGATTGGCAGGTCATCATTTTCTTTGGAGGTGGTAACACCAGCTGGTGTTGAGCGCTGTCCGACATCGATAGCACCACCTTTGGATCAAGGCAACCTAACATGTCCGCCTGCATCTTCCTCACAGACCGGCAGTTTGCCGGGGACACCCTTATCAACCCCGTCTAAGCACAGTAGCCAGCCCTCGGTCCCTCAGATGTGGACAAGTAAAAGACCATTTCCTCCTAGCCATGAGAAAGCTAAGAGGTTGAATTTCACCATCTGCAAGCTCTTGGCTACAGAAATGCTGCCTTTCCGCCTGGTGGACACAGAGGATTTTCAAGACCTTATGTCCGTCGCAGTGCCCCAGTACCAGATGCCCAGTCGGCACTACTTCTCAAAGAAAGGTGTGCCTGCGCTCCACCAGCATGTCGCACACAACATCACCGCTTCTTTAAGAAACTCTGTGTGTGACAGGGTGCATTTCACCACAGACACTTGGACGAGTAGGCATGGACAGGGGCGTTACATGTCGCTGACTGGGCACTGGGTAACTATGGTGACAGCAGGACAAGGGGCTGCTGTCCAAGTCTTGCCGTCCCCACGAGTTGTGCGTCAATCCTCTTTATGTCAAAGTTCCTCCACTGCTTCTGCCTCCTCAACCTCCTCTCGGTCTTCCACCTGCACCCAAAGCCTGTCTGGTCATGCCACAAGCTTTCTAACTGCGCAGAAGGGATCCTGCACACCTCCTTACTATTCTGGCAGTAGGGCTCAACGTCATCAGGCGGTTTTTACTTTGAAATGTCTGGGAAATGTGAGTCACACAGCTGAGGAGTTGTGGTCAGCTCTGGAGAACCAATTTCATGAATGGTTGTCTCCACTGGACCTGAAACCAGGGAAGGCCGTGTGCGACAATGCTGCAAACCTGGGTGCGGCCCTTCGCCGTGGCAATGTCACACACGTGCCTTGTATGGCTCACGTGTTGAACCTGGTTGTCCAGCAATTTTTAGCCCACTATCCCAGACTAGGTGGCCTTCTGCAGAGGGCACGGTCGCTGTGTGCTCACTTCCGCCGTTCGCATCCCGCAGCTCAGCGACTTACATCTCTACAGAAGTCGTTGGGCCTGCCACTTCTCCGGCTAAAATGCGATGTGCCTACCCGGTGGAATTCAACTCTGCACATGTTGCAGCGACTGTGGCAGCACCGACAAGCCCTGGTGCAATACGTTCTGACGTATAGCCTGGGCCAACGAGATCCAGAGGTGGGGCAAATCACGCTGGAGGAGTGGTCTCAGATCAGGGACCTATGCACCCTTCTGCACAGTTTTGAAATGGCGACGAAGATGTTTAGTGCTGACGATGCCATTATCAGCATGACTATTCCGGTGATTTACATGCTGGAGCACATGTTAAACAGAATTCGGAGTCAGGTGGTGGCACAAGAGGAGGTGGAGGAAGTAGAGGAGGAGGAGTTGTATGCGGAAGGGCTAACATCTGCAAGGTCCAGACGGTCGGCAGCACCAAGGCGGCAGGCATGTGAGGGTGGGGGAGATGGTTTTACCAGGGCACATGGTAGCAGCCAAACTAGTGAGGAAGGTGCAGGAGCCCAGGAAGAAGTGGAGGACGAACTGATGGAAGACTCATCAGATGAGGGAGACCTTGATCACATTTCTGTTGTGCGAGGTTGGGGGGAGAGGACAGAGGAAGGAAGCATGATTGTTACCTCGCCACCAACACAACAGGGACTTGGTGCTCCTGGATGCGCAACACACATGAGTGCCTTCTTGCTGCACTACCTGCAACATGACCCTCGAATGGTGAGAATTAGAAATAATCCTGACTACTGGGTTGCCACACTGTTAGATCC
This sequence comes from Phyllobates terribilis, assembly GCF_046119375.1. Taxonomy (NCBI): domain Eukaryota; kingdom Metazoa; phylum Chordata; class Amphibia; order Anura; family Dendrobatidae; genus Phyllobates; species Phyllobates terribilis. The sequence continues at coordinate 403,919,730 of NW_027362762.1, forward strand.
CCGGTACAAAAGTAAATTTGCAGAAATTATTCCTGCCATAGAAAGGGATGCACGCATGCAGGAGTATCAGCAGAGACTGTTGCAGAATCTTACATGTGCTTTTCCACAAAACACCAGTGGTGCACGTAGTGAATCTCACAGTTCCAACTTGCCAACCGTGGGACCGTCAAGTGTTCAGCACTCAAACCGTAACAAAACCACAGTATCTGCTGGTAACATCAATTTTGCGGAATCATTTCACCACTTTTTTAGCCCATCCTTTGCAAGGCCACAGGAGACAAGAAGTCTGACACATAGTCAACGCCTAGAGACGATGGTACAGGAGTATCTCCAAGTAAACATTGAAGCCATGACTGTGTCACTTGACCCTTGCTCTTTTTGGGCTTCCAATCTGGATAAATGGCCGGAGCTAGCCATTTACGCCTTGGAGATCTTGTCATGCCCCGCAGCCAGCGTTCTGTCTGAACGTGTGTTCAGCGCTGCTGGTGGTGTGCTGACAGATAAGCGCACGCGGCTCTCCACTGATAATGTAGACAGACTCACGTTCATAAAGATGAACAAATCATGGATCCGAAACGACTTTTCTACCCCTGTGTCATCCTGGGGAGAGTAAAAGCTTGATGACTGGTTAAAATCACCCTACCAACCGTTTTAAGCTTTCAAATTACTAATCATATTTATCTGTATCTTGGCTGGAAAATAATTTGGGCTTTGTAGCAGTGTGCAGCACTGATTCTATTAGGCCATCTATAATAAGCTCCACCAGATTTAAAATTATTAATCATGTTTATCTGTATCTTGACTGGAAAATAATTTGGGCTTTGTAGCAGTGTGCAGCACTGATCCTATTAGGCCATCTATACTAAGCTCCACCAGATTTAAAATTAATAATAATTTTTAGCTGCATCTAGCCCGGAAAATAATTTTGGGGCTCCGAGATGCGCAAGACACATAAGTGCCTTCTTGCTGCACTACCTGCAACATGACCCTCATATTGTCAGAATTCAAAGTAATCATGACTACTGGGTTGCCACACTCTTAGATCCCCCAAACTTTTCGATCAACCTTTTCATTTTAATAAAGACCAAAAAAATGGTCATTTTTGAAATTATAAGCATTAGCAGGTTATTAGAAACTGAAATCAAACAGTTTTCAACTCAAAACTTTATTCTAGGTGATGTTACATTTTCACATAGGACCCCTTGTTCGAAAGGAGCTTCTGAACTCTCTCGTCCATTGAATTTGTCAGGTTTTGGATGGTTTCTGCTTCAATTGTTTTGCATGAGGACAGAATACCCTCCCAGAGCTGTTGCTTAGATGTGAACTGTCTCCCGCCATCATAGACACTCCTTTTGATGATGCTCCAGAGGTTCTGAATGGGGTAGAGGTCAGGGGAGCATGGGGGTCACCAAATAAGTTTGTCCCCTTTTATGCCCATATCAGCCAGAGATGCAGATGTTTTATGTGCAGCATGAGATGGTGCATTATCATGCAAAAAAATGATCTTGCTGTGAAATACACGGTTCTTCTTCTTGAACCATGGCAGGAAGTGCTGTTTGAGAAAATCCACATACATTATGGAGTTCATCTTTAGTGCCTTCAGGGATCCTAAAGGGGCCGACAATCTCTCTCCCCATGATTCCAGCCCAAAACATTACTCCACCTCCTCCTTGTTGGCGCTGTAGCCGTGTTTGCGTGGGGTGTCCATCAACCAGCCATCCTCCACTCCATCCATCTGGACCATCGAGCGCTGCACGACACTCATCCGTGAACAAAACAGTTTTGAAATCAGTCTTCATGTAATGTTTGGCCCACTGGAGCCGTTTCTGCTTGTGTGAAGTGGATAGAGGAGGTCGACAGGATGGCGTATGCACAGCTGCAAACCTCTGAAGGACCCTGCATCTTGTTGTTCGGGGGACGTTGGAGGCACCAGCAGCTTCAAAAACTTGTCTGCTGCTATGACAAGGCTTTTTTGCCGCTGCTCTTTTAACCTGACGTAATTGCTGGTAGGAAAGAGTCCTCAATTTGCCCTTATCAGCACGCACACGTGTGTACTGTGAATCAGCTACATACTTCTTGATTGCCAAGACACTTCATCCTGATCATCGCACAATGTTGATTGTAGTCATGCCTTGACCTAAACACTCCACAATTTGTTGCTTCTCAGCAGCCGACACATCCTTTTTCTTTCCCATTTTGGCAGAAAATGTAGGCTGCTTAATAATGTGAGACAGACTTCTTAAGTAGTCTTGCCTTTCATTGGACACACCTGCCAAACTAATTAGCACAGGTGTCTGCAATTGCTTACAGTGATATAAAGAGCCCTGACACACATCACCATCAATGAGTTTAACTGACAAACAAACAAATTCTTCCCTTATCACTCCTAAACACTTTTTGCATAATAATTTGGAACACAGTGTACATGTGCTTTTCCACAAAACACCAGTGGTTCACGTAGTGAATCTTACAGTTCTAACTTGCCAACCGTGGTCTGTATGGAGTTGTTCAATAAAGGGCCCAAAATTAAGATAACATAGATGGGAGAGGTCTCTATGAATAGGAATTCCTAAGTATTTGATACCCTGTGAGGGCCAGGCAAAGAGAAAGTTGGACTGGATGGAATCCTATATGGATTTGGGGAGGGAGACATCGAGGGCCTCAGACTTCGCTGCATTGATTTTAAAATTTGACCATGTAACAAAGTGATCTATTTCAGCCATAACAGCATGGATGGTGGATATATGTGATTAAGTGATATATACTAGGACATCATCAGCAAATAGAGAGCACTTGTACTCGGTGCCTCCCACCTCAATCCACCTAATATTGGGGTTATGGCGAATTTATGAGAGCAGGTGCTCCGTCACTAGGATGTATAAGAGAGGGGACAGAGGACATCCCTGCCTTGTCCCATTGGTGATTGTGAAAGGTGATGAAAATGTTCTGATGCACCCCCTGGGCCTTGGGACACCCGGAGCCAGACCCTTTTTGGTGGATGCTGGTGGTTGTAGTCTTCGTGGTGGCGACCCGGTTCCGTGGCTCAGGGTGGTCAAACCAGTGGCGGAACTATTTATGTGGTTTTGATGTTTAAATGTCCGACTACGCCACCCGTGGATTGCGGTCAGAGTGAACCGCCGCTGCAGGGCAGACCGCTGAGGCTGGTGTTGTGGGTGCAGCAGAGCGTAGCATAACTCCCCACGGGAGGAGTATAGCCTCAGGGCAGTGTATGCGGAGGATGGGGGTGATGGTGCAGGGCAGCAGCAGTAACGACACGGAGTCAGTGATGCAGTCCAGGGCCTTTACTCACAGTTCTTATTATCCAGACCACGTCTGCAGGTAACGGCTGCCCACGTCGTACTGTGCTCACCAGGTGAGGGGCTCAGACAACTCCCAGATAACTTTGGAGCGCTTCACAGGACCCCCTTTGTGTGTCCTTTGTCTGGCCTTTCTTACCAACCCTTCTGTCCGGCTGCCTCGGGCCTCCTCTTGGTAAACTTGGCGCCAGTTTCCCTGACCCTATGTGGTGCCTTCCTAGCGGGTGTAGCGAGGGGCTGCGCCACATAAAATATCACAGCCTCCTGTTTCTAGCTGAGGGTCGTTTCCTGCCTCCACTAGTTTCGGGGACCGGTCTCCCCCTTTGGCCTGACCCCTCCACGCAGGTGGATTCGGGCGTGCGGTGGCGACTCGCCCGTCCGCACCCCTGGGATCCCTTCATTCCTCGTTCCTGGAGCCTTCTCCGCTCCTCTTCCTTCCTTCTCCCTCTTCCAGGCCTGGGCCTCTGTTACTAGGCCCGCCTCCGGGGTAGAGCTCATGCAGAGCCCCTGCTCCCTGCCACTTCTGCTCAGACTTCTCTGCACTGAACTAAGATGGTGCCCACCTTTTATGCTCCCTTCTCAATGCACCCAGGAACTGCTTCCTCCCTGCTCCTGCACTACAGGGTTCCCCTTCCTCAGTGTTCCCTCCCCCCACTCCAGCCAGGGACAGGGACTGTTGTGCCCATCTCAGAGGCATATTGGTCGCCCTGCCCCACGGCAATGTGGTGTAATGCATGCAGGTGTCGGGTCCTGATCCACACTCCATCCTTACCTGAGAGTGAGATATCACACCTCTGGGTGAGGTGCAATACGTCTGTAGCAACCGAGCCCTCAGGGTGCTACAGTTCCATTTATCTTCAGCCTAGGTGACGTATTGTGATACAGGGCCGTGATTTTGGCTATAAAAGGGTCCCCTAGACCCCTACCCCAAGCTTTTTAAGAGAATCATATATGGCGTGCCAGGAGACTCTATGGAATGCTTTCTCAGCATCCAACGAGAGTATCTAATTACAAATTTTTAACTGCATCTAGCCCAGGAAATACTTTGTGCCTAGTAGCAGTGTCTGCTAGTCAGCGGATTATCCCGGCTGTTAAGCAAGCTACACCACCTGTAGTTTGGACACTTAATTTTTTCAAAGGAAATGCTTCGGGACCACGGGATACTCAGTGAAGAGCATCAGGAGGCACCCCAAGGCATAGGGGCTGGGACTGGCAGTAGGATGCCTTGCGGTGGACAGCCGAGCTCGATCCTTATAAAAGCTTTTTAACTGCAGCAGCTTTAGTGGACGCTACTGGAGCTGGAATTACGCGGCTGCTGGCATGAGACTTGCCCTCCAATAGATCCTTGTAAATGGATTTAAAGTGTATTCATTCAAATTAGAGAGACAATTTAAATTAAAAAGCCTAGAGCTGCCTCCACCACAGGGGGGCTCGCTCGACCCACCAGCGGACAGGCACCAGTATTGGGAGAGGGGGGCTGGCCGTCAGGGTTCACCGCGGCTCTGGCACAAACCCGGCGACACGGAGGTGGCACGGGCAGGAGCGGACTGAACGTGTCGGCTTCTCACTTTTTGGATTTTAGAAGGGCATGACATGCCTATATCTGTGTCTCCCCCTCCTTTTACTCCTCCACCTCTTTTCTTTTCACATGACTATATGTACTTGTCACTTTTCCATGTGTTAGTTGTGTCTTCTGAGCAGTTTGTCAGCTTTTGGACACCTTTGAAGGTGTTTTCTATGTGTTTCTATGTGTTTTTGTTTGCCTGCCATTGGTTTTAACGGTGTTCGAAGGTGTTCGACGAACAGTTCGACGAACAGTTCGACGAACACACGGGTGTTCGACGAACCGAACCGAACTCGAACACTACGGGGGTGGCTCAACACTAGTCAAGGCGTCCCTAGCATTTTCCATTCTGTAGGCCGCAGGTTGCCTTAGGTCTGCAACCTACAGAATGGCAGGGATATGTCAAAGATTATGTCATCACATCACTCTGCCCATGTCAAGATGCTGACTGTTCTAGTGAACTTGTCAGTCCCAAGTGCTTTCCCAGGAATTTACCATGTATAATTTAAAAGGAACCTTTCAGCTGATTCAAGCTGCCTGTAGTTTGGATAGCATGAATCAGAGAGCAGCTTTTGTATAGCAGACATCTATGGTCTGTCAGTCTAACTGAGTGGAGTGGGGGGAGGGTGGGCTAGTAGGGACATGCCTCTTCCATGGTCATACTTCAACCATCTTTTACTCTGAAATGCTGCAAAAATTCAGAGTAAAACGGTTAGGCGTCGGTCTGGTTCTGGATTCGTCCAGGACCTTCTGTTGTCTCCCATTTCAGTCCAGCCAGGGCTGATGCTGCTCGGCATCATCACCAGTCCCAATGCCTAGCTGGTCCACGAGACATACAGATTGTCTACCATGTATTAGCACCTAGCAAGGTTAAGCATAGGTTGCAGAGGGAGACAGGGTGCTTGGAGTTTAAGTCCAGGATTCGCCGTACTGAGCATGCTCGTGACCTGGCGGATTGTGATTGGTGGTTTGGCACCCACCTGACCCGGTGACCTGGCACCGCCTGATTGGTCCACGGGTAACATCACCAATGGCGCGTCGGTGGGCAGGGCTTAGTCTTTAAAAGGCCCGCCCAAAAACATGGCGGCGCGCTCGGATCATTGAGCATGATGCTGTTGTGTGGACGACTGTGCTCCACGTGTAGTTTCCTAAGGCAGGTCTAGTGAAAGTAGGCAGGCTAGTGAAAGTAGGCAGGTAGCTTTGCCTTGCAGTCTGGCTCTGTCAGAGGGGGTCGCCTTACACCCCGAGCAGCCTGCAGACGTCCTACTCCCTGTAGACACCTGTGGACCACGTGGAGAAATACTCCTCTGTCCGGTAGCACGCCGGCAGAGGGCACATACCCGTCGGCGTGAGTCACACACGCATCTTAGCGCCAACTCCTACTGCGTAGCGCCTGTATCGAAGACAGGGCTACTGCTTTTCCCCCAGTCACACATCTCCCTGAGGTTCTTGGAGATTGTGTGAACCGCTGAAATCCGCTCCGTGTGCTTTAACACGGAGTGGTTTATCAGTTAAGTAGGTGCTATCCCGGATGCTCTTCTCCCGTGCAGTTAACGGAGATAGAGCGAACCGCTATACCCGTTCCTGTGTGCAGAAACACGGAAGGGTTTAACATTTAAGTTTGTCGCGTTCCTTTCCACCTGGAAAGTGTTCGGCAGCAGTCCACCCGGCTGCATTGCGGACCCCGGGGTCGGTTGCGTTCCATTTATTAAAGTTGTTTGCAACCGCCCTCCTAACAAAAACATACATGTTTTTAATATAGAAGCTGATCTTTGATCTATGCTGTCCATGGTGTGGGCAGTAGGAATCAGCTGACAGTCTCCCTTTGGGCTCAATCACACTTCCAAATAAATCAGACGAATGCAATCCGATAAAAAATTGAATTGAATTCAGACCAATGTTATTCTATGATGGTGTGCTCAACTGCGTTTTTTTTTCAGCTCCCATCGTATCGAGATCAGACTGAAAATAAAACCGCAGCATGCTGCAATTTCATGCGAAATTCAGATCGCACACACCCATACAACAAGTCTACGAGTGCGTGTAAAACATTGCACTGCACTCGGATGTCATCTCTTTGCAGTGTGATTTCCGTGGACGCCGACAACAGAGAAGATAGAGAAATTACTTTCTCCGTCTCCTCCACACCTGTGCTGTGATTCTCTCATGTGAGAAGATCGGATCATAGAGCACTGACACTTGGATTATGCTTGAAGCAGAGCTGGAGCCGAGTGTCATTAGCATATCGTGTCCAATGCTCTCGATACGCTAGTGGGGCCCCGGCCTAAAAGTGTGTACAATGAAACCTCGCTGAGACAGCCATTCGTTCATTGTTCTGGTGTGTGTGGGTGGGTTTCCTGTCAAAGATGAGACCAGCACTAAACAAAAGATTGTAAATTGTAAAGTGGTGCGGATTGTTCTCAACTATTATAACTTCCATTTGGCATACTGAAGAAAGCCAATTCTTATAATAGTAATCTTGTGATTATTGGCATCAAAGAAATAATTGAAATATAAAAAAGCATTAAATATTAAAAATACATTTTACCCCAGACTTTTAGTTTTGACATCTTCCCTTTTTTGTACTATTTGGCCCTTGGACATAAGCAGCTGGCTATAAATGGATTTCACCAGCTCGCTTTTTATCATCATTTTGTGTGTGAACTAAGCATAAAACAGATATTCTGACATTTTCTCTTCCTGTCACTTACAACATTAGAAGTTTTTATAGATAAGAACTTCACAGTGAAAAGTGTCGAGAGGAATACATTATTTGTAATGAAAGGGAAAATTTTGCAAACCTGAAACTTCTACTTATGAAATACTTTTTTCAGCTGCCCAATCTATCATTGAGATTTATAGAACCTAATCAAGATGACACAGAAGATGTCACCTAGATGACATGTGAAGAAGTCCACAAAGCCTAAAAGCACTTAGACCTTATGCACAAGACGTCGCTCCGCACAAGCTCCGAGTTATGCACAGATGTTCTAGGCAGTTAGTCTAAAAGCTATCCTATAGAATCCTGACTAGGGCTTCATACTGTATGCTTCTGATGCATATGAAATTAAAGAACACAGCTGGCATAGGAAGCACAAGGTGTGAACCTAGCCATAGTTATGACATAAGAAACACAGAACTCTATTTCAATTAACCAACATTAGTAACATCTGGAAGCAATTACTGATCTGAAAGGTATAAATAGCATTTACTAAAAGTTGTAAAAAGAATAAAAAGAAGCATATTTGCAATATTTACAATTCCATGGTGAAAACACCTTTAATGGGTTGGTCTGGTACCTAAAATTAATTTTCCAACTATCTATCTTTACACCCTAACCACTTTTGTAATGAGCTTTATTTCCCATCACTCTACACTTTTCCTTACCTTCATAATCTCTAAATGTGTTTTTTACTTCACTTCCTGTGACATTACATTTGAGAGGATTCCCAAACGTGATGTCACTGGAGGCTGGGGCTGCACTAACTCCCTGCAGCATTCATCGCACTTCTGGAAAAGGACATCACAGGGGCAGCACAGCAGTTACTCACTAGTTTCTTGCATCACCACCCCGTCTGAAGACGTCCTGGATCCTGGATGATGGACACTGTGGGAGATGTGAGCGCTGCCCCTTCACTCTGCTTCTGTCTCCACCGCCATAGCTTCTACCTGAAAGAAGATATCAGGGGCAAAGATAGAAGTAGCGAAGGACACCAGCATTGCCCCAGAACTTCCAGCTCCGCTCTCAAATGAGTCGTTATCAGGGGGCAGTGATAGAAGCATTGAGTGACAATAGCATTGGCCCTTGATGCTAGAAGCTGTTGGGTGGAGCTGGTGTCTCTCACTATTTCTGTCTCCGCTCCCTGATGAACTCTTCTTTCACAGAAGCTATGGCAGTGAAGACAGAAGCATCTGCCTCAATTTCCATCACCCAGTATCCCGGACATCTTCAGAGGGGTCAAGTTGCATGAAACTAGTGAGTAACTGCAGTACTTCCCCTTATGACATCCTGTTCCAGAAGGGCGATGGACGCTGTGAGGTGTGAGTGCAGCCCCAGCCTTCTGTGACATAACTCCTCGCAAACAAAGTGTCACAGGAAGTACAGTAGAAAGACACATTTAGAGATTAGATACATAAAGAGAAGCATAGGGTGTTGTGTAATAAAGGAAATGACAAAAGTGACAAGGGTGTATAGATAGATAGTCAGAAAATACATTTTAGGTGAGTGCAGCCCCAGCCTTCTGTGACATAACGCCTCGCAAACAAAGTGTCACAGGAAGTACAGTAGAAAGACACATTTAGAGATTAGATACATAAAGAGAAGCGTAGGGTGTTGTGTAATAGAGGAAATGACAAAAGTGACACGGGTGTATAGATAGATAGTCAGAAAATACATTTTAGGTGCCGAACCACCCCTTTAAATTTACCATAGGCAATATATTCTTAGCAAACAAAGAACTCACAACCCCTTGGCTGGATGCCTGGATATGTTCAGAAAGATTATTCTAGTGTATTGTAAATAATACCCATCAATCAACCCTACCTCAAATAGTGAAGAGTATGGGGGGAATTGCTGTGAATTATGCTTAGTAATTCAAGACACCACGATATGTGGAAAGCTGCAGTGCATTAATATTAAAATGTTTTCTTGATTCTGCTTTAATCTAAAAAAGGTGTCTGAAGTGTCACTGTACCAATGCTGAATAAAAGTTGATAGAATTAAAAAGCCTAGATGAGTACTGTACAATGTTACTGTAGGGAAAAGTAAAGAACCTTTGCTTCCTAGTGGAGATGATGGCATATTTTGAAATTTGAATTCACCAGGTTCATTAAATTTTTTTTCCAATATATTTGATTTGAAGTGAATCACAAAAGTGCAAAGACTGAAATTGCACTGAAAATATGTGTGTGGCACATCTCCTAGGGATGCATCCAACCCTTTTCAAGTTCTTTAACACAGGCACAGCCATTGTGATGTCAAAGTGACCTCACCATAGATGTAACTGGAATTAAAAAAAAAACATGATAAGACTGCATGTTATTAAATGGGCTGTTGGTTATTTAAAAAATTAAAAAAAACAGTACAAAATTGTATCTTTTAGTCATTTGTGATCAGACAGACCATTCTTTTCTGAAAACGGACCCAAACTATCGGTGTCGCTGTCAGATGTAACATCAGCCTGCTATGACTGAGATGGGTGATGTGCCAAATATTTCAAAATGCCCTTCACTTTCTCCTCACAGGTACACTTTCTGAAGATAAAAGAGGCCAATTGTGGCCTGCATTTAGTAGTACTGCAGCCGGACAGTTGGTGCTGATGGTTCTTTTGCTGCAGCTAGAGCTCCTCACATTCTTAGCCATTGTATTGTTTTTTTTCTTCCACACTACCCCGTCATTAGTCACTGCCACTTTTTCTTCTACCATACATTTTGTATTACACTTTAATTAACTGTCACGCCAGTGTGTCGCACACCTTCTCAGAGCCGCCCTACTCACTGCTTTCACCACTGTGCTTCCCCAGAGTCAGGCCATCTCCCTGAGCTGCCTTGTGCTCACTGCCAGATCTGCTCCTAGATAATCTCCAGCTGGTTATAGGAAGGCGCGGCCAGATCCTACATAGATTTAACCCTGCTGTGTTCTGCAGGGTTTGCCTTCCCCAGCCTATCACTAGGTTTACTAGGCAGCTCCTCCCTCCACTCCTGGCCCGATCATTGGTTCCCAGTTGCTTGTCTCTGGATCCTGTGGGTGCATGTTTGTTTCTCTCGTTATTGACCCGGCTTGTTTACCATTTATCCTTAGCTCTTTATTCCTGACCCCATATACTGAACCTGTGCTGCCTGCCCTGACCCCAGATTGTTTAGATAGATAGACTGTATATAGAAAGAGACATACAGTACTGTGAAAAAATGTAAGCAGATGTGGAAAGATACTGCAAAGTGTTAATAGTTTGTAATTATTGATTAGAAAAATGCAAAGTGAAGGAACGAAAGAGAAATCTAAATCAAATCAATATTTGGTATGACCATCCTCTACTTTTAAAACAGCATCAATTTTTCTAGATACTCTGCCGCAATGTCAGAGACTCTGTAAGATTATAGTCAGGTGTATTAGTAACAAACCTTACCAAACAGGTGATAATGATTACCATTTTTATATCCAGATTAAAACACAGTCATTAACAGAAACAGCTGTGTAGGAGGCCCAAAACTGGGTGGAGAACAGCCAAACCCAGCTACAAAGGGGGGTTGTAGAAGACAGTTTCATGTTACAGGTCATACACCATGACTGAGCACAGCAACATGACACAAGATATGCTGTTCAAGAAGAAGAACCAAGAAATGGGCAACGTTGAGTACTATAGATACAATTATTGGCCAAGGAATCTTAGTGAGCAGACAAAAGACCATTTTAAAATCAGAAAATGTATAGCAGCGCCATCAGCTCAGAATAGGCAGCCACCAGTGGAACCCAGCTACACCCATCTACTAATCGGAGAAGTCTGGCTAAGTCATCATGGTAGTATTAGTAAACAAACCTGGACACAAAGACCCATAATAAATCCCAAAATATGAAGAACATTTAAAGAGTACCAAAACAATGAGATATACTTATAAATTACTCCTTAAAGGGGTATTCTCAATAATATTGGCAAATACCTCAAATTAGAAATGTAGTATAATTCTTCTGATTTGCTATGTCTCTTTCCTCATGTGCAGGCATTGCAGGACCTTGGGTATCCATGGTTACGACCACTAGCAACTAGTTAACTGTCTCTATATCAGTGGTCATAACCATAGATACCATAATGTCCTGCAATTCCTGCTCATGGGGTAAGCAACATAGCAAATCAGCAAAACTATGCTACATTTCTAACTGGAGGTATTTGCTAATATTATTATTATTAAATCTACTACATATTGGGATAGGATCTTGGAGAAGAGAATACCCCTTTAAATAAAACAAATATACTAAACAATTAACATATTCAAAAATATATATTTTATTTAATACAAAAGCAAATTAATACATAACTACTAAAGAAAAAATACTAAAAACACGCAATGAAAACCCAAGGGTGGCAGTGTGACAAATGAAGAGTCTCACATTAACGTATTATTGGCATATTATTATCAATCAAATACAGTATGGACGGTACCAATCAGACAGTGAAGGTACAATACAAAAAGTTAATACTATAAGCAGACATGAAAGTCCAAAAAACATGATTGGAGTCACTTAAGAACAAACTAAATTATATCCATTTATAAATCCATAATTATAACATAAATAAATACCTTAAATAAAGAGACAGTATGGTCCGCACTGTATTTGATTGATAATAATACACCTATGTGGGAATCCTCATTTGTCACATTTCCTTCTTTGGGTTTTTATGGAGTGTTTTTAGTATGTTTGCTGTAGTAGTTGTTTATTAACTTGTTTTTGTATTCAATACATTTGTATATGTTTATTGTCTAGTATACTTGTTTTGTTTATGCTGGAAATGTAGTTAAAACTCATGCTTTCCACATTGAAAACAAAGCCAGGTGACTCAACTTTGCATGAATACACAGAAACTGGAGTGCAGAAAAATGGCAGCAGGTGCTCTGGACTAATGATTTAAAATATGAAATATTTGGCTGTAGAAAAGGTAGTTTGTCACTAAAGTGTTGATGAGTTTCTGCAGGCAACAGTGAAGCATGGTGGAGGTTCCTTGAAAATTTGAGGCTACATTTCTGCAAATGGAGTTGGGTATTTGGTCAGGATAAATAGTGTCCTTAATGCTGAGAAATTCAGGCAGATACTTATCCATAGCGTAACACCATCAAGGAGGGTCTGGCTCTAAATTTACTTTGCAACAAGACAATGATCCCAAACAGACAGCCAATATAATTGAAAAATATCTTCAGCATAAAGATAAACAAGGAGTACTGGAAGTGATAATTGGTCCCCACAAACCCCTGATTTCACCATCACTGAATCTGTGCAGGATTATGTGAAAAAACAGAAGGTTTTGCACAAGCCTACAGCCACAGAAGATCTGTGGTTCTCCAAAATATTTGGCACAACCGCTCTGTCAAGTTCCTTCAAAAATGTGTACAAATGTACCTAGAAGAACTGATGCTGTTTTGAGGGTAAAGGGTGCTCACACCAAATATTGTTATGATTTAGATTTCCCTTTTGTTCATTTACTTTACATTTTGTTAATTGATGAAAATAAACTATTAACACTTCTATTTTTGAAACCATTCTTAGTTTGCAACATTGTTTACTCTTCTGCATACAACTTTTGCACTACAATGTACATATATTTTATTTACATTTTTAACCTGCAAGCTCAATTTCAATCATATCAATGTTTTACAACCAGATTCAGAAATTAGAAGCTGCATATTTTAAATATAATCTATGCATATCCCATATCTGTTACAATCTTTTTTTATTCCGGGACACACACTGAAATCACAAGTAAGTGCAGACAGATTTATCAGTGGACAGCATGGCCATAAACAGATGAAATCCATTTGTTTCTCCATCTCTTCTGCTCTGTATGTAATACGCTAAACGAAAAATAGAAAATGTAAGAGGCTTGGCAATAAATTTATTTAAAAGGATTAAGAGATGATTTGTTTAGTGGGGGCAGGGAGTATAAAGCACCATATGCTTGGATTTACAGATGAGTGGCTAGCTTTTCGCTTTAGTGTTCTTTATGTGTCCTGTTTCTCTCTGTTGGCTAAACACCAGCTCAGCATACAATTCTTTGTCATAGAATAAAGAAAAAAAAAATTCTAGGATTGAAATTCACCCAACAGCCAGAGCTTGTTTTGCCAATGTTTTGTGACTATGCACCAAACATTGCAGACAAAAAACATTTATAATACTATTTTGATTTATGTTCATGGTTATGAAATTGCATATGCTCATTAGATACTTCAATACAGAAATGCCTCAGTGGACAGTGTGAAAATTGCAAGATTTATATTTTGACTTATTAATACAGATTGTGATATGAAAAAAAAAATTCCCCTCCCCAAAAAACAACTAAACAAAACCCTTAAATGTATTATTTAACCCCTTAACGACTGCCAATAATCCTTTCCACGGAGGCAGTTAAGGGTACTTATTCCTCAGCGCCTCTTTTTAACGGCGCTGACTAATAACAGTGGAAGCTGAGTGGAAGCGGGGGAGGTTGAGACCCTGGAGAACATGATCAGGGCTGGTTTTACGGTACCCTGTCATGTGATCACCGTTAATGGCAATCACAAAAAAAAGTCTGATTTAAAATTAATTTCTCTCTCCTCTGATATGATGTAACATATCAGACGAGAGAGAAATGGGGTCCCTGAGCCCCCTCCACGGTACCTTAGGTACCAGATTCGTGATCCCCCGTCCCTGCTTTTTCTTCTGCCGTAAGAAAATGGTGGGCGTATGCGCAGTGCGCCCGCCAAGATCTGCCTCCCTGCACCCGGCAACAGAAGGGATTTTTCTCATTGACTGATGGCTTTTGATTACTGTGATAGACCCTAATAATAGTTTCAGTAAATCTCTTAAATCTCATTGATCACCCCAACTCCTCTCCCTTTGGTGTCATCCCCCTTGTCAAATCACTTTTTTTTTTCAAATTTACTTTTTTCATTCTTTGCAGTTAGGGCTAGGGATACTTTTGTGGGGTTACCTCTGGCAAAAGTGAGAAATTTGGGACTAAAGCAGAATTTGCGAAAAAAATTAACTTTTTCAATATGACGACCTAATGTTTTCAAATTCTGTGTTGTACCTGTGGGTTCAAAATGCTCACTATACCCCTGGGCAAAAATCCTTTTTGGGGTTTTTCCACTGTTTAGGCACATCAGGGGCTCTCCAAACCCGACATGGTGTCCACTCTCGATTCCAGACAATTTTGCATTCAAAAAGTCAAACGGTGCTCCTTTATTTCCGAACCCTGCCGTTCGCCCAAAGAGTAGTTTTCCCCCACATATGGGGTATCGGTATGCTCAGGACAAATTGCACAACAAATTTTATGGTCCATTTTCTCTTGTTACGCTTGTGAAAAAAAAATGGGTTTGAAGTAAATTTGTGTGAAAAAAAATTAAATGTTCATTCTTTCCTTCCACATTGCTTCAGTTCCTGTGAAGCACGTAAAGGGTTAATAAGCTTATTGACTGTGGTTTTGAGCACTTTGAGGGGTCCAGTTTTTAGAATAGTGACACTTTTTGTAATTTTATGTCATATAGACCCCTCAAAATCACTTCAAATGTGATGTGGTCTCTAAAAAAATGGCTTAGTAAATTGTGTAGGAAAAATGAGAAATTGATGGTTAATTTTTAACCCTTATAACTTCCTAACAAAAAAAAAAATATGTTTCAAAAATTGTACTAATGTAAAGTAGACATGTGGGAAATGTGATTTATTAACCATTTTGTGTGACATATCTCTCTGATTTAAGGGCATTAGAATTCAAAATTTGAACATTTTTCACAAATAAACTCAAGTAATGTCGAAGACATTTTACCACTATCATGAAGAACGATATGTCATGAAAAAACAATCTCAGAATCACTGAGATCCATTGAAGAGTTCCAGAGTTATTACCACATAATTTGACACTGGTCAGAATTTGGCTTGGTCATTAAGGACATAATTGGCTCGGTGACTAAGGGGTTAAAGTGGTTATTTTATTAAAGCACAAACCTGATTTAAACAGAACATTATTTTCTGATGATAGCTTCTTTTTAAAGGCACATTTTCCTGTTTTAAAGTTACCAATGACCTTCGTGCATCAATACATATGATGGAAGCAGTGAAGCGGACATACATACTTTTATCCAGACACATACAGTGTTCATTGATCAGCAATAACACTGAAAGTAATTTTGTGTAGGTCCCCTTTTTGCAGCCAAAACCTCTCTGACTTGTTTAAGCATGTACTCAAGAAGTTCTCTGAAGATGTCCTGTGGTATGAGGCACCCAGAGAAAAGCAGCAGATCCATTAAATACTATGGGTTGCAAGTTGGGACTCCCATGGATATTTTTTTCGAGCACATCCCATAGATGCTTTATTTGCTTGAAAGGATAGAGCTCTGAGGAATTTGGAGCCAAGATAACATCTTCAACTTTTTGTGAAAATCAAACCTTGTCTTCTTAGGGAACATTATCCTGCCAAAAGAGGCTTTTACTATTAGAAAATATTATTGCCACGTAAGAGTGTACATGGTTTAACAGAATGTTTAAATAGGTGGTACATGTTAGTGCATTATCGTTATAAAGGCTAGGACTCACAATTTCCCAAAATAATATTGTCTAATGCATCACATTGCCTCCACCAGCTTTTCTTCTTCACATAGTACATCCTGGTGCCAGTTCTTCTTGAGGTTACCAATGCACATGTACTAGTCTTTGATTCCTCATCTCAGTTTCTCTGGTTGTCTTTCTTTGGACCACTTTTGATGCCCATCTTCAGGTATGAACACTTCAGATGACCCACCATTTTGGAGTAATGACAGTGTCATGAGAATAATCAATGTTACTTCTAATTGCGGTTTCATTGTTATGGCTAATAGGTGTAAATGCTTGTTACTAAGAATTACCACCAATTTGCCATTGAGGGCTTTTTTCTTTATATATATTTTTGGAGATGTATATGCTAAAATAGAATGTTTATGTAGATATATAAAACAGAATAGAAAGTTTATGTAGATGTATAAAATAGAATGATCTGTGGGAGTCTAAAAGCTGTAACACTCCCATCAATCATTAAAAGAAATGGGTTGCATGCCCATTTGACTAGCCATATGTGGCTTCATTTAATACACAGTTTTAATAGAGACCATTCCAAAGCAGAATGCCATGTTAGAGTGTAAGAACTGGAATATCCCACAAAATGACAGTAGTACTGGGGAAATAATAAGCCACAGATAAACCATATGCAGAGGAGCTGGCTTTCTAACAGAATGAAAATAACAATTGTAATACCTCTCATATGACGTATGTATTCGAGTGACCATGTCAAAGTAAGAAGACATGATAACTAGAAATTAAAGAGACTTATAAAAAAAGGGCTAGATAACATTCTGACAGATACTTCAAAGTGTTAATGCCAGAATACTAGAGTAAAAGGCTTTGTAAAGTCACACAATTTTTGCAAAACATTGAGTTGAGCAAATATTTATAGTGACTATTGCCATTTCCACGCTACACCTGGCTAGCTCTCACCAATGTTGGCTGAGCATGGGTGGAATGTGAACGTGGTAAAACCCGCCTGTCTAATTCACGACAAGGCGATTTGCACCAGAAATCGTACTCAAGTTCCAGAAAGTAGTAATATTTTCAGTGAGGTGCTCAGATGCACACACCACTTGTAAGATGTGCCTGATCTATTAAATGGTGGGTGCCTCTTTATGAATCAGGCACCTCTTACTCCACCATACCCTTTCATTAAGACTGGCATGTACAATGGCAGTCTTAATGAACCATAGACTTAGTGTTTCAAAACATTATATGATTACCAGCAGAAGGATCCTGAAGGTTTTATCTGGATGGGTAATAAGAGCACTGGGAGTAATTGACATGGAGGGGAAAAAGTGAAAACTTTAGGCTATGTGCCCACGATGCAGAAATGCTGCATATTTTTTCCGCTTCTCCCTGGCAGGAAAAACGTATGTGGATTTTACATACGTTTTTCCCGCCAGGTAGAAGCGTTTGTCAAGCGTCTTTGCATGCATTTCTGCATGCGGGTTATCAAGAGCTTTTCCAAGCGATTTTAGCATCACTTGGAAAAGTACTTGACAACTTGTTCACACTATATAAATCCATGCAACCGGCATGGATTTATAGTAGTGTTACCAAGTTAGTTAAAAAAAAAAAGGATAAGAATGGTAAAAAATAAAAAAAAAAGATTATACTCACCTTCCGATGTCCTCCCGGTGTTTTCTCCGCCGCATCCGGTCTCTTGCACTGCTCGCGGTCAGGTCTCATGACTCAATGACGTCATGGCAGGTCTTTCACAACACCGTGACCCATAGAGCAGACCAGACGAAGTGGAGAAAACACCGGGAGGACATCGGAAGGTGAGTATAATCTTTAATTTGTATTTTAAATTCTTTTTTAACAGGTCCTATGTGTTAGAACCCTCCAGTCTGTTTTTTCTATCTTGTGTTTTGCGGTCACATGACCATCTGCCTTTATATTCCAGCTCCGCCCTTTTGGCTGTGCTGGACTTCAGTGTTTGACTGTTTCTCTAGCCTGGTGCTTCGGTGCCTTCTAATACATTTTGTCAGTTTGTCTTTTTGTGTTCTGCAACAACTTCTGTTTAGGAGGTGTCCCATTTTTGTCCCAGTCCTTAGTTCTTTTAGGGACCCCTCCCTTAATTCTATAGGTCTTTGTTCAGACTAGCCGAGGACTAAGGCGGGTCTGTTCACTAGGAACAAGCAGCCCGCTACATCGCAGAGATTCAGCTTAGTCTTACTGTAGGGACAGCTTTCCCCTATCTTTCCTTAGTACATGTTGCAGATCATAACAGTAAGGTCAGCCCAAAAATCTAAAAGGAAAGAAATTCGGGGATCAGTATGGTTTCCGTCCAGGATTTGGCTCAACGCCTGCAGGGATTGTCTCTGGAGGTGGCCGACCTTCAGCAACACGTGAGTAGCTGTTCTGGAGCGCATTTTGTCAAACCCAAGGTAGGACTGCCTGATGGTTTTTATGGTAACCAGCAAGATTTTTTTTTCCTTTAAAAATGCTTGTTTGTTATATTTTCGTTTGAGACCAAGGTCCTCTGGGAATGAATCACAGCGCATTGGTTTTATTATGTCACTTTTGCACAATGAACCACAGGGGTGGGCCTTTTCTCTCCAGCCTAATGATCCGTGTTTAAGGTCTGTTGAAGAATTTTTTCTGCTATGGGGTGTGATGTAGCAGACATCCCTTTAATGGTTCAGTGTGTTTGAATGACCATGTACCTTCCCCTTTAATTGACTGGTCACATGACCGTGACATCACACAGGTCCTTATGCACACAGAGGGTGTGGACACATGACTCTGACATCAGTTAAGGTCCTATCTGTGGATATCTGCATGTGTGCTGCAAGATATAAAAACCCTGTGTGTTCCTATGTGGGTGTGTTCCGGTGTGTAGGAGTTCCTATGTGTTGGGAGCTCCTGTGTGGGCACCGTGTGAGAGACACGAGGCTGTTCCCTGTGTGTGGGGGGAACACTGCTCGTGTGAGGCTCGTGTGAGGCCTGGTGGACTCCGGTGGAGGTGAAGCCTGGATCCCCATGTGAGAGTGTGGGGGATGCCAGTAAGCCTCGGAGTGCCACACAAACACCGCTCGTGAGAGGCCGTGTGAGAGACACGAGGCTGTTCCCTGTGTGTGGGGGAACACCGCTCCTGTGAGGCCTGGTGAGGCCTGGTGGACTCCGGTGGAGGTGAAGCCTGGATCCCTGTGTGTGTGTGTGTGGGATGCCAGTAAGCCTCAGAGTGCCACACAAGCGTCCTGGAGGGTGAAGCCTGGGTATGTGAAATACGCCAGTAAGCCTTAGAGTCACAGTGGTGGCGGACTAAAAGCAGCTGAAAGCCGATAAAGGTAATACTCTTTATGTTATGGACGTTTTCATGGACATTGTTTTATTACCTTGCGGGAGGCTGTAATTAGAGCCAAGTGGGCCGGTCTGCCACTTGGGCTCGTGGACATGTTGTATGGGAAATACGGTTTATGACGTGTAATAAACTGTGGATTGTGAAGAACAGCAAAGTAGTTGCTGGTGTGCAGTGATTGACGCAGCAAAGCGAGTATCCCCCCAGGATAATGACAAGCGCTGCCTTACATGTGGTGGAGAATGCGGGCAGCTGCAGTCTGGTTGCTAGGAGCTGCTGCAGTCTGGTTGCTGGGGGCACTCTGCAGTCTGGTTGCTGGGAGCAATTGCAGTCTGGTTGCTAGGGGCAATTGCAGTCTGGTTGCTGGGAGCAACTGTACAGGTCGACGAGTGTGGTAAAGCATCTGGCTACAACTCGGCGGGGTTGTGAAGGTCGTCGTCGCACTCAAACCTGGTTTGCTGTGGCTCGGCGGGGCTCACGAAGGTCAAAGCATCTGGCTACAACTCGACGGGGTTGTGAAGGTCGTCGTCGCACTCAAACCTGGTTTGCTGTGGCTCGGCGGGGCTCACGAAGTTAAAGCATCTTGCTGCAACTCGGCGGGGTTGCAAAGATTGACATCGCACTCGAATCCTGTGTTGCGGTGGCTCGGCGGAGCCACGAAAATTTTTTCGGGGAGAGCGGTGAAGTTCAAGTGTGAACAGTGTACCGTGATGGCTGTGAGCAAAGCAGCAGATGTGTTTGGGGCTATTGAGCGTTTGAAGGACCGGTTGGGACCGGAGCAGGTATTTGAGAAACTCTTACTGGACATGGTGCAGGAACCACAGGAGCTGTGGGCACCGTATAGAATGGCGGCGGTGGACCATTCTATGGACTCTCCGGGGGCGCCCGTATTGTCCCAGAGTGCCCGGGGAGGTGGTAAGAGGCCTTGTGAACTGAGTCCTAAGACTTTCGCTGATGTTTTTTGTAAAAATTCCCTTATAGGTGTGGTTGTTTAAAAGGGGGCGGAGTCTAAAAAGGGGGCGGATTTTCACAAGAGTGTAGAGTGTAAAAAACTGGAAATTGTTGATGATTGTGGGTGGGTACCTCCTAAAAATGACAAGGTGACCGTTAATAACGGGGTAGCTCCAGTGGAAGGGGGTGAAGTCAAAGGGGGAGGTGACCTGGTAGTCCACAACATCATGGGGAGTAGCACAGACCCCGTAGCTGACGGTGACACTACGGAAGTAGAAGGAGAGGTCAGTCAGGAGGGGATAGATGAGGGGAGAGAGTCCACCTCTCGTCGCAGACGGCGCAGGGGCCACAAAAAGGTTGCTCCTGTACTCTTTGCTGAAAGTGAAAGTAAAGAAAATGTAATGGTGTGTGCCATTGTTTCAAGTGTGGATCCTCCTTCAGAGGCAGAAGAGGAGGTGACGGACCTGGAGAACGTGTCCTCAGACCAGCGGAGCCTGGAGTCTGAACGGCAGAGGGTATACCAGGTTGTGAAGGACTTACAGCGAAGTCTAAAGGAAAGCAACGAGGAACTTGTCCAGTGGAAGGAGATGTTCCACGCAATTAAGGAGGACCACCGCAAAATCAAGGAAGAGGTTTTGCAGTTGAAGCTTGAGAAGGAGGCGCGGCAGGATGGAGGTTTTGGAAGAGATCCAGGCCTAGTACGACTGCGCGAACAGTTCAACCGGGAACTGTCTGACTCCAAGAAGGAGTGTAGTGAACTCATGAGGGAGCTGCAGCTGTTCCAGGACCAAGTAAAGCCTCTAATGCAGGAGAAGGAGCGGCTGGAGGACTCTCTGTACCAGCGAGACCAGGAGCTATCCACCCTGAAAGAGGCAATAAAAGTTGAAGTGTCTGCTCATGACCATGAGGCAGAAAAGAGGTATGGAAAGTTCAGTGAGGAACTGCAACAGAGTAAGAGAGATTATGAGGATCTCCTCAAGGTGAAGGAAAAACTAGAGGAGGATAAGGCGGATGCAGAGCAAGAACGTCAAGTGGTTGAGACCACTCTGCAAGATATCCGTGAGGAGAATGATGATCTCCGGGGAAAGACCCTAGATCAGGAAGCTCAGGTGAAGGAGCTACAGATGTCCTGTGATACTCTCCAGAAAGCGGAGACTTACCTTAAGGAAACAGTCAGCAAGATGGAAGCTGAGCCAGAGAAGATGGAGAAGTCCATCGGAAAAGCCACAGACCAGGGCCAGGAGTTGACCGCTGGTGACGGGAGGTATGAAGCAGATACCACCTCGAGTGATGTGGGCTCTGAGGATTCGGTGGATGTCGGAGCCGAGATCAAGCAGCTCAAGGAGTTGCTACAAGCCCAGTGGACGCAAGAGAAGCATGAGAGACTGGCTATTGAGAGCCGAGTGGGCGCATTGGAGACGGAGAGGTCTGACAGAGCTCTGCTGCTGGAAGAGCAGTTGAAGCAGGAAGAGCTTCAGAGATGGACTGCTGAGAGGCGAGTAACTGAGCTGGAAGGAGAAGTTTTAGAGCTCAAGGGTCGCCTAACAAAGTGTCACGTGGTGAACGAGGTCTCCTTGGAGAAGGGAAAAGGCAAACAAGTTGCACTTACTTCCTTAGACCATGAGAAGGTGGACCTGAGGAGAGCTAAGAGTATGGCGTCGGAAGATAAAGATGAAGTGGAGGTGGTCAAGACGAAAAGTTGTGAAGTTGTAGCTGTGAGTCAACTCAGGGGAAGCATCCACGGTGAAGAAGCTGGAAGTCAGTTGTCCCTGAAACTTGAGCTGGTTGATCGTCTGGAAACCACTGGAGAGACCGAAACGTCTCGGTACAAGTGCCTCGTAGATGTACCTGAGGACTTGAGGGAAGAATGCACCCGTGAGTTCGTGCATGAGGAGTTTAAGAAGGCCGTGGGAGCCTGTAAGGTGTACTTGACCTCAGAGGCTAAACAGCTGGTGGTCCTGTCCACGACTGAAGTCACAGTGAAGAGGGTAGCGATCCTGAGTGACATACATTGGCGATGTATTCGCATGAAGCGGTTTCTCTGGTTGAAGACGGAGCAAGCCGCTAGACAACTGGAGCTGATGAGAAAGGCTCACAGTCTGTGAGAAGAGGTCATCCGGGTGCCTCGTGTTCTGGTGAGAGAGCTCATTGGGAGAAATGGCCGAGCCATGCAGATGATGGTGAAGAAGTCTGGTGTGGTAAAAGTAAGCAGTCCACGTGATCGTCGGGACTGGATGCCGGATGAAGACGGCATGGTGTCGTTCTACGCTGTAGGAACGGAAGAAAGTCTTGCAGATATAAGCATGCTGGTGGGGTACCGAGTGACCTACCTGCGAGAGGTGGAAAAGCTGAATCTCGCTAGACTGCGAGTGAATAGACAGCATCATCTGAGCAGCAGAAGATAGCAGCCGTCTAGAAAGTGTGAGACCAGACAGAGAAAGGGCTCCCTAAATATCAGAGCAGCTGAAGTTAGGGACCTTTCAAGATGTCCTGGGAGTGGGTTTGGAGGTAGTGAGACCTCCAGTGACTCAGGGTTGAGTGGCCCATACAATCGACCCAATAGAGGACGGAACTATGTGGAGTCACACTGTTGTATTGACCGCTGGGAGCGGGGGAGACCTGATAGGGTTTCGACTGACCGCTGGGAGCGGGGGAGACCTGACAAAGTTACGACTGACCACTGGGAGCGGGGGAGCCGCTGGGAGCGAGGGAAGTCTGACAAGTTTACGACCCGGAAATGCGACTTGACGGAGTCGATGACATTGACAGATGGTAGGTCCCTAAGGAGTGGGCTAATGTCAATGTTTAATGTTCCAGGGGCTGGACAATGCAAGGGTCGAGTGCATGGTCTCAGTGTGAACTGTGGGATATAGACTGTTTTATATATTATGTGTTCAACCCCACAAGTTTGAACAGAGGGGGGGAATATGTGATGTAGCAGACATCCCTTTAATGGTTCAGTGTGTTTGAATGACCATGTACCTTCCCCTTTAATTGACTGGTCACATGACTGTGACATCACACAGGTCCTTATGCACACAGAGGGTGTGGACACATCACTCTGACATCAGTTAAGGTCCTATCTGTGGATATGTGCATGTGTGCTGCAAGATATAAAAACCCTGTGTGTTCCTGTGTGGGTGTGTTCCGGTGTGTAGGAGTTCCTATGTGTTGGGAGCTCCTGTGTGGGCACCGTGTGAGAGACACGAGGCTGTTCCCTGTGTGTGGGGGGAACACTGCTCGTGTGAGGCTCGTGTGAGGCCTGGTGGACTCCGGTGGAGGTGAAGCCTGGATCCCCGTGTGAGAGTGTGGGGGATGCCAGTAAGCCTCGGAGTGCCACACAAACACCGCTCGTGAGAGGCCGTGTGAGAGACACGAGGCTGTTCCCTGTGTGTGGGGGAACACCGCTCCTGTGAGGCCTGGTGAGGCCTGGTGGACTCCGGTGGAGGTGAAGCCTGGATCCCTGTGTGTGTGTGTGTGGGATGCCAGTAAGCCTCGGAGTGCCACACAAGCGTCCTGGAGGGTGAAGCCTGGGTATGTGAAATACGCCAGTAAGCCTTAGAGTCACAATGGTGGCGGACTAAAAGCAGCTCAAAGCCGATAAAGGTAATACTCTTTATGTTATGGACGTTTTCATGGACATTGTTTTATTACCTTGCGGGAGGCTGTAATTAGAGCCAAGTGGGCCGGTCTGCCACTTGGGCTCGTGGACATGTTGTATGGGAAATACGGTTTATGACGTGTAATAAACTGTGGATTGTGAAGAACGGCAAAGTAGTTGCTGGTGTGCAGTGATTGACGCAGCAAAGTGAGTATCCCCCCAGGATAATGACAAGCGCTGCCTTACATGGGCTATTATATGACGATCCTGATCAAATCTCATCTGCTGAATCAGAACTTAGACGTTTGAATCAGGGGTCAGATGATGTTGAAAATTATTGCACACACTTCAGGAGATGGGCTTCAGAAGTTAAGTGGAATGATCCTGCGCTGAGATGTTTATTTCTTGCTGGTCTGAGTGAAAGGGTTAAGGATTTGCTAATTGCATTCCCTGCACCTGAGACTCTGCAGGATGCTATGCAGTTAGCTGTTCGTATAGACAGGAGACTGAGGTGCAGGCTCAATGAGGTAAAGACTTCTGTAAGGTCAGGTCCTAGTCCCCAGAAAATCTGCTCTGATGGCGGAGAACCGATGGAGGTTGGGGCTCTCAGGAAGGAGACCGGAGGTTCGCCGAGGGATTGTGTCTTTATTGTGGTAAAGCTGACCATTTGATTAAGTATTGCGAGCGTCGTTTAAGTAAAGAAAAAAAAAAAGGTCAGTTACGCCTGTATAGCTTGTTTACACTCTGCAGGAGTATTTCTTTCTGGGAGTACTACTTTGCAGGGAGATTTGATTGAATTTCAGGTATTTGTGGATTGTGGTTCAACACTTAATGTGATTGATAAAGGGTTTTTGGAAAACCTTAAATTGAAATCTAAACCTTTGTCATCACCTATTTCTTTGGTTGCAATTGATAACACTCCTTTGAAGTGTATTACTCACAAGACTGCTGCATTTCCCCTCACTATCAATGGAGTTCACCAAGAAATGTTGGACTTGGTTGTTTTGGATAATTTGCCCTCTCCAGTTGTTCTAGGATTGCCTTGGTTAAAACTGCACAATCCTTTATTGGACTTGTCTACTAATGTGATTAAGTCTTGGAATCCGAAGTGCTATGGCGGCTGTGGAAAGGGGGGAATTGCCGGTACCTATTCAAGATTTTTGGGGGTTTTTTTCGGAGGAGGAGTCGCAGGTTTTGCCTCCTCATGGGGATTGTGATTTTGCCATTGAGTTTGTTCCGGCTGCTGCTCTTCCCAAGAGTCGCTTGTTTAATCTGACTATCCCTGAATGAAAGGCCTTGGAGGAGTACATAGAGACTAACCTGGCTGCTGGTCACATTAGACCTTCTAAGTCGCCTGTGGCAGTTGGATTCTTCTTTGTTAAAAAAAAGGACTGCGGTTTATGTCCATGTCTGGATTTTCGTGAAATTAATAAGATTACCGTACGCAATTCCTACCCATTGCCATTAATTCCTCACTTGTTTAACCAGTTAGTGGGAGACCAAGTGGTTCTCCAAAATTGATCTCTGGGGGGCATACAATTTGTTACGAGTGAAGGAGGGTGATGAATGGAAAACTGACTTTAACACTCCGGTAGGTCATTTTGAGAATCTGGTGATGCCTTTTGGTCTTACCAATGCACCTGCATTTTTTCAGAACTTTTTTAATGACATCCTGAGACCATTGATTGGTAAGAATGTGGTTGTGTATTTGGATGACATTTTGATTTATTCGCCAGATCTGGAGTCCCATTGGCAGAGTGTACGTGAAGTTTTACAGTTACACTCTTTGCTAAGCTGGAGAAATGTGAGTTCGCTGTGCAGAAAATTAGTTTTTTTGGGCTACATCGTCTCCAGTGAGGGCTTTTAGATGGACCCTGTGAAGGTTCAGGCTGTGCAGTAATGGCCTAGGCCTATTGGTTTGAAATCTATACAGAGATTTTTGGGTTTTGCCCAATTATTACAGGAAGTTCATTAAGAATTTTTCTGTAATTGTTAAACCTCTAACCGATCTCACCAGGAAAGGTGCGAATACGGCCCAGTGGACTACTGAGGCCATTGAAGCGTTTGAGTATCTCAAAGAGAGGTTCAGTTCTGTCCCTATCCTTATGCAGCCTGATGAGACCAAGCCTTTTTTGGTCGAGATCGATGCTTCATTGGTGGGGGTCGGAGCAGTTTTGTCTCAGGAGAACAAGGGTGGAGTACATCTGTTAGGAGGGCGGTTGCAGACAACTTTATTTTAATGGAACGCAACCGACCCCGGGGTCCGCAATGCAGCTTAATGGACTGCTGCCAAACACTTTCCGGGTGGAAAGGAAAGCGACAACTAAACTGATAACCCGTCCGTGTTAACAGCACACCGGACCGGGTAAAGCGATACGCTCTATCTCCGTAAACTGCACGGAGGGAGAGCGACCGGCGACGCACCTATCAACTATCTTAGCCCTTCTTGTTAATGCACACGGAAGGGTAAGACGGTTCGCACAATCTCCAAGAACCGCAGGGAGACGTGCGACCGTGGGAGAATCAGTAGCCCTGTCTTTGATACAGGCGCTACACTATGGGGAATGGCGCTAAAGCGGTTCACACAATCTCCGAGAACCGCATGGAGACGTGTGACCGGAGAAGAAGCAGTAGCCCTGTCTTCGGTACAGGTGCTACGCTATAGCAGTCGGTGCTAGTATGTGGGTGTGATACCCACCGGGTATTCGTGCATTCAGCCGGCGTGCTACCGGACTGAGCAGACCCGCTCTATATGGCTCAAGCTACCTGCCTGCATAAAGCTATGGCTCTTCAAGGAGCCCAAGAGTTCAAGCGTGCACACCACAACCAACCAGCTCAAATGATCTGAGCGTGTCACCATGTTTGTGGGCAGGCCTTTTAAAGACTAAGCCCTGCCCACCGACGCGCCATTGGTGACGTTACCCGTGGAAAAATCAGGCGGTGCCAGGTCACCGGGTCAGGTGAGTGTCAAACCACCAATCATGATCCGCCAGGTCACGGACATGCTCAGTACGGCAAACTCTGGACTTAGACTCCGCAAGCCCTGTCTCTCTCTGCAACCCAGGCTTAACATTGTTAGGCACAACTACCTGGGAGACAAGCTAGGCGTTGGGGTTGATGGCAATGCTGTGCAGCATCAGCCCTGGCTGGACTGAAATGGGGGACCACAGAAGGTCCTGGATCCATTTCAAATCCAGCACCAGACCAACACCTAACAACATCCCTGTGCCTTCTTTTCGGAAACCAAACTGAGTTATGATGTTGGAAATCGTGAGTTGCTGGCACTTTTTTTTTCTCGGTTTCATTTTTCTGTTACCTATATCCCTGGTACTAAGAATGTTAACCCCTTTACGACAATGTTAACCCCTTTACGTATTAGTACGTATCTGTGCCCTGGGACTTATGGACCAGATATGTATTTATACGCCCTGGCAATTTCACCCACACAGGCTGTGCGGGCGCGATCGCCGCCGGGTGTCAGCTGATTGTCACAGCTGACACCTGGTACTATGTGCAGGGAGCGGTCCCGCACCGCTTCCGGCACATTAACCCCCGCAATGCTGCGATCAAAGTCGATCGCAGTCGATCGCAGCATTGCGGTGGCTAATGGGAGGTGATCGGAATACTCATCTTTCTTCCAGCCTCCAGCGCTGTCTGCCGTGGCTTCCAGGATGTTGCCATGACGACCCAATGTCGTCATGACAACATCCCGGTCACCAGACAGCAGGAAGATTTTTTGGACATGCACATTGCATCTCCAAACTATCTTCTCCCTGTCCAGCGCTGACAGCCTGCATGGCACAGGGATGGTGCTACATTCCTGTGCCATGCAGGCAATCAGAGAAAAAAAAGTTAAAGTCCCATAGTGGGACAAAGTAAAAAAGTAAAAAAAACTGTCATAAAGTGAAAAAAAAATAAAAAAAAATTGTAAAAAAAAAAATAAAAAAAATAATAATCCACCAAAAATAAAAATATAATGTATCCATCAATAAATATTATTATAAAAAAAACAAAAAAACAATAAAAGTACACATATTTGGTATCGCCGCGTCCGGAACGACCTGACCTATAAAACTATCCCACTAGTTAACCCCTTCAGTGAACACGGTAAAAAAAAAAAATAAAAAACGAAGCAAAAACCAATGCTTTATCACCATACCGCCAAACAAAAAATGGAATAACACCCGATAAAAAAGACGAATATAAACAAAAGTGGTACCGCTGAAAACATCATCTCGTCCTGCAAAAAACAAGCTACCATACAGCTCCATCAGCTGAAAAATAAAAAAGTTATAGCTCTCAGAATAAAGCGATGCTAAAAATAATTTTTTCTACAAAATTGCTTTTATTATGTAAAAGTGCAAAGCATAGAAAAACGATATAAATGTGGTACTGCTGTAAACGTACTGACCCGAAGAATAAAGTTACCTTATCAATTTTACCACACACGGAACAGAATAAAAAAAAAAAAAAAAACAATTCCTGAATTGTTGGTTTTTGTTTATTCTGCCTCCCAAAAATCGGAATAGAAAGCGATCAAAAAATGTCACGTGCCTGAAAATGGCACCAATAACAATGTCAACTCATTCCGCACAAAACAAACCATCACATGACTCTGTCTGCCAAAATCTGGAAAAATGATAGCTCTCAAAATATGGCGATGCAAAAACTAGATTTTACAAAAAATGCGACTTTTAGTGTTTGACAGCTGTCAATCATAAAAACCCGATATGATTCTGGTATCTCTGTAGTCGCACAGACCCGAAGAATAAGGTTGTCTAATCACTTATACCGCACGAGGAACGGCGTAAAAAATAAACTCTCAAGTTAGGTTTGTGCTAGGGTTAGGGTTGGGCTAGGGTTAGGGCTGGGTTTGGGGTTAGGGTTGTGATGGGGTTGGGATTTTTTTCAAAAGTAAGAAAAAAAGATGACGATATGGCGACTAGTGTTGAGCACAAGTGCTCGCTACTTCAGTTTGCATCGGGTGCTCTGGTATGCATTGAGTATCGTGGGTATTTGAGTGACATGCTCGAGTCTCCGCCCCATATGCTTCGCGGCTAAAAAAAACTTTGCGGGGATTGCCTGCCATGCACGAGCGATCCCCGCATGTTTTTTTTTGAGTATCTAATAACCGTAAAACATGCGGGGCAGAGACTCGAGCATGTCACTCGAGCACACGCAGTACTTGGTGCATGCCTGAGTACCCGATGCAAACTCAAGTAGCGAGCACTTGCGCTCAAGACTAATGACAACTTATTCAATATGATGACCTAATGTTATCAAATTCTGTGTCGTACCTCTGGGTTCAAAATGTTCACTATACCCCTTAATAAAATCCTTGAGGAGTATAGTTTCCAAAATGGGGTCACTTGTGGGGGAGCTCCACTGTTTAGGCACACAGGGGCTCTCCAAACGCAACATGGTGTCCGCTAACAGTTTGAGCCGATTTTCCATTCAATTTGTTAGCGGACACCATGTCGCGTTTGGAGAGCCCCTGTGTGCCTAAACATTGGAGCTCCCCCACAAGTGACCCCATTTTGGAAACTAGACCCCCCAAGGCACCTATCTAGATGCACAGTGAGCACTTGGAACCCCCAGGTGCTTCACAAATTGATTCGTAAAAATGAAAAAGTGGAAAAAAAACACTTTTTTATTTTTACGGATTAATATGTAAGGGAGCTTCAATGTTTAGGCACATCAGGGGCTCTCCAAATGCAACATGGTGTCCGCTAACAATTTGAGCCGATTTTCCATTCAATTTGTTAGCGGACACCATGTTGCATTTGGAGAGCCCCTGTGTGCCTAAACATTGAAGCTCCCCTACAAGTGACCCCATTTTGGAAACTAGACCCCCCCAAGGCACCTATCTAGATGCATAGTGAGCACTTGGAACCCCCAGGTGCTTCACAAATTGATTCGTAAAAATGAAAAAGTGGAAAAAAAAATACTTTTTCATTTTTACGAATCAATTTGTGAAGCACCTGTGGGTTCCAAGTGCTCACTATGCATCTAGATAGGTGCCTTTGGGGGTCTAGTTTCCAAAATGGGGTCACTTGTGGGGGGTTTCCACTGTTTAGGCACATCAGGGGCACTCCAAACTCAACATGGCGTCTGCTAATTATTCAAGCAAATTTTACAATCAAAAAGTCAAATGGCGCTCCTTCCCTTCCAAGCCCTGCCGTGCGCCCAAACAGTGGTTTTTCCCCACATATGGGGTATATGCGTGCCCAAGGGAAATTGCACAACAAATTTTGGGGTTCATTTTTTCTTGTTACCCCTGTGAAAATAAAAAAAATTGGCTCTAAATTAACATTTTTGTGAAAAAAGTTAAATGTTCATTTTTTTCTTCCACATTCCAAAAATTCCTGTGAAGCACCTGAAGGGTTAATAAAGTTCTTGAATGTGGTTTTGAGCACCTTGAGGGGTGCAGATTTTAGAATGGTGTCACTTTTGGGTATTTTCTGTCATAAAGACCTCTCAAAGTGAATTCAAATGTGACGTGGTCCCTAAAAAAATGGTTTTGTAATTTTTGTTGGAAAAGTGAGAAATCGAATGGAAAATCGGATCAAATTGTTAGCAGACACCATGTTGCATTTGGAGAGCCCCTGTGTGCCTAAACACTGGAGCTCCCCCACAAGTGACCCCATTTTTTAAACTAGACCCCCCAAGGCACGTATCTAGATGCATAGGAGCACTTGGTGCTTCACAAATTGATTCGTAAAAATGAAAAACTGTTTTTTTTTACTGTAGGTTGTAGGTTAAAAGCCCAAGCAGAGATATATTGCTCATACAGGCTTACAGCCCAAGAGTGGCATATCCAGTGGTAGCATAGCGTAGTTTCCCATCATACGAAGGTGACCTTGTCGTGGTTGATGGGCACACATAAATTGGCCAAATTATGCGCAAAAAACCTTCATTTTTCAAAGTGACATTAGTCTAGATACAATATTTCTTATATATTCATGTATGGAGTGCCGAAGTTCTTTTTGCAATTGAGATTACTTTTTTCTTCAGAGCACCCAAATAGACCAGTGAGCGACCCCTCTCTTTTTTCTATTTTGTATCTGATAGAGACGCCACTGTCACAGTTCCTCCAGTGGTGGAAGACGGCGAATATGAAATTTCTCGTATCTTGAATACTAGATGGCATAGAAGTAGATTACAGTATCGTGTCTCCTGGAAGGGTTTCGGTCCCGAAGACAACTCCTGGGTAAGGACAGATCATGTTTCTGCTCCTAGGCTTGTTAAAGCTTTCCACAGGAGGTTTCCGGATAGGCCTGGGCCTGGAGGATCCGGAGGATCCTCATAAAAGAGGGGGTACTGTTAGAACCCTCCAGTTTGTTTTTTCTATCTTGTGTTTTGCGGTCACGTGACAATCTGCCTTTATATTCCAGCTCTGCCACTCTGGCTGTGCTGGACTTCAGTGTTTGACTGTTTCTCTAGCCTGGTGCTTCGGTGCCTTCTAGTACATTTTGTCAGTTTGTCGTTTTGTGTTCGGAAACAGCTTCTGTTTAGGAGGTGTCCCATTTTTGTCCCAGTCCTTAGTTCTTTTAGGGACCCCTCCCTTAATTCTATAGGTCTTCGTTCAGACTAGCCGAGGACTAAGGCGGGTCTGTTCACTAGGGACAGGCAGCCCGCTATCCATGTGTACAAATGTACTGACATGGATATTATGCGTTTCAATGCAAGTCAATGGCGGCAATTACACTGCGTGTCCGCAAAATTAATGGACATGCTGCCTAGTTTTCCGCAATGATAATCCTCAGCGGAAATTTCCGCAGCATGTGCACAGCACATGCGGATTATCATTGGGGACCATGGGGCACGTATTACCAAGCGTTTTTTAAGTGCTTTCGCTGCGGAAATTCCGCGGCAAAAACGCTTGAAAAACGCATAGTGGGCACGCAGCCTTACTCCAAGTGATGGCACTGATGATTTTTTAACTAGAAACATTGTCCATAATGAGTGAAAAAGAGCTGTGGATCTAAATAGCCTCAACACAATGGAACCAAAATGGCAGTAATTTACGGTAAAACAGTGTGTGTGTATGGGCACTATTAGGCAACTTTTTTTGTACCAATAATGTTTTATTTATAGGATTCTGATTGATTTTAGTATATTTTTAGCAAGTAGTAGGAGGAGCTTTGCATCTAGATAAGGGAGAATAGAAGCTTTCCTGTGAGAAATCCCTATTGAAGATGAAATAGCATAATAGGTGGAATGCAATCGAGTGTCATAGTTTTACCAGGGAAAAAAAAATATACACTGCTCAACAAGATAAAGGGAACACTCAAATAACACATCCTAGATCTGAATGAATTAAATATTCTCATTGAATACTTTGTTCTGTACAAAGTTGAATGTGCTGACAACAAAATCACACAAAAATCATCAATGGAAATCAAATTTATTAACCAATGGAGGCCTGGATTTGGAGTCACCCCCAAAATTAAAGTGGAAAAACACAGCACAGGATGATCCAACTTTGATGTAATGTCTTTAAAACAAGTCAAAATGAGGCTCAGTATTGTGTGTGGCCTCCCTACAATGCCTGGGCATGCTTCTGATGAGGTTGCGGATGGTCTCCTATGGGATCGTTGGTGGATGGAGCGAGACATGATGTCCCAGATGTGCTCAATCGGATTCAGGTCTGGCCAGTCCATAGCTTTAATGCCTTCATCTTGAAGGAACTGCTGACACACTCTAGCCACATGAGGTCTGGCATTGTCCTTCATTAGGAGGAAACCAGGGCCAACCGCACTAGCATATGGTCTCACAAGAGGTCTGAGGATCTCATCTCGGTACCTAATGGCAGTCAGGCTACCTCTGGCGAGCACATGGAGGGCTGTGCGGCCCTCCAAAGAAATGCC
Organism: Phyllobates terribilis; assembly: GCF_046119375.1. Lineage (NCBI taxonomy): Eukaryota > Metazoa > Chordata > Amphibia > Anura > Dendrobatidae > Phyllobates > Phyllobates terribilis. The sequence goes on from NW_027362762.1 coordinate 403,952,621, forward strand.
ACCCCACACTATTACTGACCCACTGCCAAACCGTTCATGCTGAAGGATGTTGCAGGCAGTAGATCGCTCTCCATGGCATCTGCAGACTCTGTCACATCTGTCACCTCTGCTCAGTGTGAACCTGCTTTCATCTGTGAAGAGCACAGGGCACCAGTGGCGACTTTGCCAATCCTGGTGTTCTGTGGCAAATGCCAAGCATCCTGCACGGTGTTGGGCTGTGAGCACAACCCCCATCTGTGGACGTTGGGCCCTCATACCACCCTCATGGAGTTGGTTTCTAATCGTTTGTGCAGACACATGCACATTTTTGGCCTGCTGGAGGTCATTTTGCAGGGCTCTGGCAGAGCTCCTCCTGTTTCTCCTTGCACAAAGGAGGAGGTAACGGTCCTCCTGCTGGGTTGTTGCCCTCCTATGGCTCCCTCCACATCTCCTGGTATCTGCTCCATGCTCTGGACACTGTGCTGACAGACACAGCTACCCTTCTTTCCACAGCTTGCACTGATGTGCCATCCTGGATGAATGTCACTACCTGAGCAACTTCTGCGGGTTGTACTGTAGACACCGCCTCATGCTACTGTACCTCTAGGGGTGAGAGCAATGGAAAAATGAAAACGTGACCAAAACAACAGCCAAAAAGGATGAGAACAGAGAAATGGTCTGTGGTCACCACCTGCAGAACCACTCCTTTATAGGGGGTATCTTGCTAATTGCCTATCATTTCTATCAGTTGTCTGTTCCATTTGCACAACAGCAGGAGAAATTGATTCACAATCAGTGTCGCTTCAACACTGGACAGGTAGATTTCACAGAAGTGTTATTGACTTGGAGTTACATTGTGTTGTTTATGTGTTCCCTTTATTTTTTTGAGCAGTGTATATATTTTTGTACCATGTTAGCCAGTAGATAGAAAAATATTTAGATTTGAGAGTCCTCAGTGGTTGATACTTCTTCATAAGGCTAGTATAACCCAAAATCTGAAGAGTCACATATTTATACACAATATGGCACAGAAATAATGCAATAGATGAGACTGATGATGAAAAGCTGAGCTATTACTGTAGGAGAGATAAATATTTCTGGCTGTAAATATTTTAGAAGTTCATAGATAAGGATTGTGAAAGTTTTATTGTTTGGTGCAGTGTTGTGATGACCCCACAAGTCTGATGGGCACATTCCTTAGTTGATGTAGAATGACATAAATCCATGCGACACATTCATTCCTGCTTTGAAAGTGTCAAGGGACACCATTAGTTTATATTCCGAGACTCTCCTTTCTATCTGAGATTTGAAGGTACCTTTTAATACCAGTAATTTAATGTCTTTGATGCTGTGATCAGGGGAACAAAAATGCTTAGCTACAGGTAGATCTATTCTTTTTTCTTTTATTGTGTGGCTATGATGATTCATCCTTGTCCTAAGTTTTTGCCCCGTCTCCCCTACATATAGACACCCAGCTAGAAAATTGGTACATATAATTAAGTGCACTACATTAGATGTGATACAGCTGAAAGTACCTGGGATATTGTAGTCCTGATGTGAGTTGGGTATCTTCATCTTGCCTGTGTTCATTATATACGGACAGGTTTTATATTTTTTCTGGTCGCAAGGAAAGGTACCTGTAGCTGGTGGAGATGACAGAGAGCTTCTGACAATGATACTTATTAGATTTGGGGGCTGTCTAAAACACATAAGTGCGGGTTCTGGAAATATGGATTGTAATCGGGCATATTTTTGTAGTAAAGGTTGTAGTTTCCGTCCAACTCTCCTTGGCACCTCCAGATTTGGATTGGAGGTGACTACTAGAGGCACCCGGTTGCTTTCTTGTTTGGTTTTGTAATGTAGGAGATGATTCCTTGATATTCTGGTGGCTCTGCTCTGCTCTGCTTTTCATCACCTGTCTCATCTATTGCATTATTTCTGTGCCATATTGTGTATAAATATGTGACTCTTTAGATTTTGGGTAATACTAGCCTGATGAAGATGCCTGAGTAGTCTCGAAAGCTTGCAACCTGTTACCATCTTTTCAGTTAGCCATTAAAAGGTATTAACCACTGAGGACTCTCAAATCTAAATAGTTTTACCATACATACTATCAAAATATACTGTTTTAACTTGTTTTTTTTTTTGCTGTGCAATAAGATAGTGCTTCTCAATAAAACCAGAGATATTATGCAAGTCTTCTTTTTATATATTTTTTTTCATTTTTCTCTCCATCAGACACTAAAGAAAAATCGCCTTTCTCCAGACAGTCTGATCACATTTGTATGACAATAAATGTCATAAGAATTAATCACTTAATAGAAGCTCCAGACACAAGATGGGAAAATAAAGTAGTCAGTATAAAGTGAGAAACCATTTCACAAAATTGGGCTTTCCTACTTACTTGGCATCAAAGACATCAATACTCAAGCTTTAGCTGTGGGTAAGTCTGTTGAAGTAGAACTCTTATGACCTCTGACTGACATTTACTGGGATCTCTGTTTGAAGCTTATGCAGAAACTTCTAAGGAGCTTTTGATGGACAGTTACTAACTATGTTACGGTGGAATTAACACTTCTTTACATCTCTGGTTCATATTCATGGATGACCTCTGGTTGACATTTCCTGGGGAAGCAATTGGAAACTGATATGATATAATTGACACTCAGAGGACCTTAGGGTTAGATTATGTGGACATTTGGCAGACCCTAATAAAGAAATTACCGTACATGTGCGAACTCAGGTAAAGTCAGTTATGGAGATGCCTGTTAGGTATCAGTCCAAATCCCCTCATAGACATTTTTTCAGTAAGAGGAAGAAGAAAAGTTTGCTGCAACAGTTTAGACATATGACAGCCTTGGCCTTGGGATCCTCTGTATATGCACATAAAGTATAATAATGCTATGTGGGAGATGTTCTGTATAAACTCTAATGCAAAGTAAAACTAGAACAATTGTCCATAACAATCAATCATGCTACTGCTCTTACTTTAAAAATCTGTCACAGAGAAATGAAAGCTATGATATGATTGATGGCTATTGACAAATGTTTCTGTATTCTTTTGCTCAGTGTATTACATTTTCCCCTATATTTCAACATCTAACGCTTCTACCAGGCAGTTCTGAACATTTTACAACATAGACTGCATGTGACTGGGTTCCTCCTGGCATTAAACAGCTATTTGAACTATGTCAAATAGTGATGAGTGAGCATGCTCGGGTGTTTTCCAAGTATCTTCAGCGTGCTCGGGTGTTATATTCTAGTCACTCTGTACTCATATTTGCGACTGCTTGACAGCTTTAATATATGTGAGGAATGCCTGTTTCTTAGGCATTCCGCTCATGTATTAAAGCTGTCAAACAGTTGCAAATCATGATCATGGAGTGACTAAAACATTACACCCAAGCACGCTGAAGATACTCGGCGAGCACCCAAGCATTCTCGCTGAAAGGGTTAACAGAATATGCTCGCTCATCACTAATGTCAAAGCTCAGAGAATGGGGACACCAGGCGGCACGATGACCACTGCACAGGTAATATGCATCCACTCAAAGGACTCTATCATTATCTTTTTTATATTAAACGATTGAAAATTGGTTAGAAGTCAAATTTCACTTACTTTTTCAATGGTGGTGCATGTTTCTAATTGCATTATGACTTAGAAGTTAAATGGGGTATTATGGAAGCAATGTTGCACAGCACTTACAGGATCAATGGGAACATTATGGCTTGCACTCCCGGAAGCACTATAGGGGGTGCATTTTAAACACCTGCTGCTTCAGCATTAATGCAAGTCTTTTACTGAAGTGCTGTATTGACAAATGACTGCTGTAGTGAACCTCAGCCTTTATCAGTCCTGTGCCACACTTACTGACCGACATCAACGCTGCAGCTAGTGATTGGCTGCATCAGTTGTGTTATTGCTGTTGCCAATATAAACAAAGACCAGTGGGAAATCACTGAATTAAAGGATGTGTTAACTGGTGAGCTTTCTTTTTTCTTTTTTTTTTAACATACAGTACAGACCAAAAGTTTGGACACACCTTCTCATTTAATGATTTTTCTGTATTTTCATGACTGTGAAAATTGTACATTCACACTGAAGGCATCAAAACTATGAATTAACACATGTGGAATTATATACTTAACAAAAAAGTGTGAAACAACCGAAAATATGGCTTATATTCTAGGTTCTTCAAAGTAACCACCTTTTGCTTTGATGACTGCTTTGCACACTCTTGGCATTTTTTTGATGAGCTACAAGAGGTAGTCACCGGAAATGGTTTTCACTTCACAGGTGTGCCCTGTCAGGTTTAATAAGGCTTAGGCTTTCAGTCGGTGCAGCCGCCGTGGCTTCAGTCACCGCACAGTGCATAGTGAGAGGCGGCTGTAACTACACCGTGGCACTGGCTGACAGCCGGCTCAGCATTAGACCCTACCCTAAGCTGCTGTCAGATTACATAGCATACACCAACTGAGAGATTCCCTTTAACATAAAGATAAAGTGGCTAACCCCTTTAAAGTAATACTTGATCATCATATGGCCCTAAAACCACCATAAATTAGAATGCCACGAATAAAAATCCTTCTGGGCTTTTTTTTTTTTTTTTTAGTTTTGCAAATTTGAATTCTAGTATATTCAAGATAAAAGAGTACAGTTATATGAAAAAGTTTGGGCACCCCTATTAATCTTAAGCTTAATGTTTTCTTAAAATTGGTGTTTTTGCAACAGCTATTTCAGTTTGATATATGTAATAACTGTTGGACACAGTAATGTTTCTGCCTTGAAATGAGGTTTATTGTGCGAACAAAAAATGTGCAGTCTGCATTCAAACAAAATTTGACAGGTGCATAAGTATGGGCACCCTCATCATTTTCTTGTTTTAAATACTCCTACCTACTTTTTACTGACTTACTAAAGCACTTTTTTTGGTTTTGTAACCTCATTGAGCTTTGAACTTCATAGCCAGGTGTATGCAATCATGAGAAAAGCTACTTAAAGTGGCCCCTTGCAAGTTGTTCTCCTGTTTGAATCTCCTCTGAAGAGTGGCATCATGGGCTCCTCAAAACAACTGTCAAATGATCTGAAAACAAAGATTGTTCAACATAGTTGTTCAGGGGAAGGATACAAAAAGCTGTTTCAGAGATTTAACCTGTCAGTTTCCACTGTGAGGAACATAGTAAGGAAATGGAAGAACACAGGGACAGTTCTTGTTAAGGCCAGAAGTGGCAGGCCAAGAAAAACATCAGAAAGGCAGAGAAGAAGAATGGCGAGATCAGTCAAGGACAATCCTCAGACCACCTCCAGAGAGCTGCAGCATCAACTTGCTGCAGATGGTGTCACTGTGCATCGGTCAACTATACAACGCACTTTGCACAAGGAGAAGCTGTATGGGAGAGTGATGCGAAAGAAGCAGTTTCTGCAAGCACGCCACAAACAGAGTCGGCTGAGGTATGCAAAAGCACATTTGGAGAAGCCAATTTCTTTTTGGTAGAAGGTCCTGTGGACTGATGAAACCAAGATTGAGTTGTTTGGTCATACAAAAAGGCGTTATGCATGGGAAAAAAACACAGCATTCCAAGAAAAACACTTGCTACCCACAGTAAAATTTGGTGGAGGTTCCATCATGCTTTGGGGCTGTGTGGCCAATGCCGGCACCGGGAATCTTGTTAAAGTTGAGGGACGCATGGATTCCACTCAGTATCAGCAGATTCTTGACAATAATGTTCAAGAATCAGTGATAAAGTTGAAGTTATGCAGGGGATGGATCTTTCAGCAAGACAATGATCCAAAACACCGCTCCAAATCTACTCAGGCATTCATGCAGAGGAACAATTACAATGTTCTGGAATGGCCATCCCAGTCTCCAGACCTGAATATCATTGAACATCTGTGGGATCATTTGAAGAGGGCTGTCCATGCTCGGCGACCATCAAACTTAACTGAACTGGAAATGTTTTGGAAAGAGGAATGGTCAAAAATACCGTCATCCAGGATCCAGGAACTCATTAAAAGCTACAGGAAGCGACTAGAGGCTGTTATTTTTGCAAAAGGAGGATCTACTAAATATTAATGTCACTTTTCTGGTGAGGTGCCCATACTTATGCACCTGTCAAATTTTGTTTGAATGCAGATTGCACATTTTCTGTTAGTACAATAAACCTCATTTCAAGGCAGAAACATTACTGTGTCCAACAGTTATTACATATATCAAACTGAAATAGCTGTTGCAAAAACACCAATTTTTATAAAACATAAAGCTTAAGATTAATAGGGGTGCCCAAACTTTTTCATATAACTGTATAATGTGATGCGATAGATGGATAGATAGATACATGATAAAGCCCACACCTTCTTTTCACATTTCTGCATTGATGTAAACACATTTAATGTAGAGACAGAGAGTTACGTTTCCTGTAGATATCCATGGACCTATGTGATAACAGTAATAGAAATTCCATTCAAGGACATTGATTTCACTTTTCATTATAAATAAGGTTACACTGATGACATGTATCTATAGGCAATAATAACAGGACCGAATGAATGGCTGCGACAACTATGTTATATGAGTGTTAAACAGGATTAGTGTGATTTAGACAGATGTTCCGAATTGCTGGGAATAAGCATTAGATAAGATTGATGATTAGGCAAAGCAGAGACATTTTTGCCAATACGCTCGTCACTCTAATCTTGTTCACCTTGAAACATGTGATTTTACATTTCAGATAGTGGTATACAGAATCTATAGCTTCAAATAAATCCCTAGCACTGATCTGCAACAAGAATATCCAGAGCATTGAAATTAAAGCACATTAACTAAGAAACCCAGCCTCACAAGTGAATATGCCAAGCTTTTTCCAGCCCCATATGCAGATTGATTAGCAAACACATATCTGAGTGCAAGTCTATAGTACTATATACACACAGTAGCAGCAAATGCAGAGCTTAGCTGCCCAATCCAAATGTCAGTTCAGAATGTCATTTTCCTTATAGTATGCTTTCTGGTCATGAAGTTGAGAGACTCAAGACAAGGTCTTATTCTATTAACCTTTTATATAAAACATTGAGTAAATGTCAAAGGTAAACCTTATCTTAATTGGGAAGGATTTCATCAAGCTTGTCCACTGGTTCCTAATATAAACCTGCAATCTTTGTTAAATTAGATCATACACGGTAATTACATCATTTTACGCATAACTCGATGATGCTAAGGTCCTTTGTGAACCCTTCATTGTTTAACTCTTTCACTATAGTAACATAGAGAAAGAGTTTATAATAACATGTTTATAAGGCTAGGGCTACATGGCGATATGGGGATCCCAAAAGCAATGCTCAGACAAGTCTCATGGCCAAAAACAATTGCTTTACTTACTTTCGCGTGACTATTTTAGTGTCTGGTTTGAATTTTTATCCTAAGTCATTTTGTAAAGCTTGTTAAAAGGTCATTATTGCCGTTTAGGATTGATACCCCTAATAGATGGCACTGAAGTCATAATCCTCTTTCCCGCGGAAGAAGTTGTTTGCATAGTTAATTTTCCAAAAGAGCATTGGAAGGCCTGTAAGTCTCCTACGCAAGCCCTCTCCACAAGGAGAAACCTTCCCCTTTAAAAACCCTGTCAGAGGCGTCTTACTTAGCCAAATCAAATCTCCTGCTTTCTACTGATGAGGAACAAACAACCCTAATCACGTGTCTGCAAAGAGAGTGTCTGGTTTGACTTTTTCCATAAGCTATGTGGCAAGGCTTTTTAAAGGGTCAATAATGACTTTTAGGATTGCTACTTCCAATTGATGGACTAGAGTTTGAATTCACTTCTTCTCTGAAGAGGATATATGCATATTTTAGAGCTGTTATTTTGCTGTTTAACCCTTCACCCCCAGATCCTGTTTTCACCTTCATGACCAGGCCAAATTTTGTAATTCTGCCCAGTGTCAATTAATGGAACGCTTCAACGGATTCCATCGATTCTAAGATGTATTTATGTGACATATTGTACTTCATGATAGTGGTAAAATTTGTTCAAGATGACTAGCATTTATTTGTTTAAATATCGGAAATTTAGCAAAAAATTGGCAAAAATGTAATAATTTTCAAACTTTTAATACTTATGCCCCTAAACCAAAGAGTTATGTCACACAAAATAATTAATAAATAACATTTACCACATGTCTACTTTACAGCTGCATCATTTTTGAAGCATACATTTTTTTGTTAGGAAGTTAGGATTAAAAGTTGATCAGCAATTTCTAATTTTTCCAACAAAATTTACAAAACCATTTATTTTGTGACCACATAACATTTGAAGTGACTTTGAGGTGCTTATATGACAGAAAATACCCAAAAGTGACACCATTCTAAAAACTGCACTCCAATTTTTATTTTCACAAGAGTAATAGGAGAAAATGATCCCCAAAATTTGTTGTGAAATTTCTCCCAATATGTGGAAGAAAACTACTGTTTGTATGCATGGCAGGGCTTGGAAGAGAAAAAGCACCTTTTTTGAACACAAAAATGTCTGGAATCAAGAGTGGACGCCATGTTACGTTTGGAGAGCCCCTGATGTGCTTAAACATTTGTGGTGAGCACCTTAAACCCCTAGGTGCTTCACAGAAGTTTATAACATAGAGCCGTGAAAATAAAAAGTTCTTTTAGCCCCAAATTTTGCATTTTCACAAGGGCAACAGGAGAAAATGCACCATACAATTTGTTGTGCAATTTCTCCTGAGTACGACGATAAGCAATATATGGAGGAAAAATATTATTTATGCGCACAACAAGTCTCGGAAGGGAAGGAGCGTCATTTGACTTTTTAAATGCAAAATTGGCTGGAATTGTTAGCGGATGCCACGCCAGGTTTGAAGAGCCCCTGATGGGCCTATACAGTGGAAATCCCCCACAAGTGATTCCATTTTTTATCCTAAGTCATTTTGTAAAGGCAGCTTTATTCTTCGAGTCAGTATGATTATAGCAATGCCACATTTATATCATTTTTTTTGTTTTGGTGCTCCTACACAAAAAAAAACTAATTTATAGAAAAAATAATAATTTTTGCATCGCTATATTCTGTGAGATATCACTTTTTACTGCTGATGGAGCTGTATTGTGTCTTGTTTTTTGTGGAACAAGATTTTGTTTTCAGCAATACCATTTTCATTTACATTTGTCTTTTTGATTGAGTTTTATTCCACTTTTTGTTTGTCAGTATGATGAAAAAGAATAGTTTTTTACCTTGCTTTTTATTTTTTTTTTACGGTGCTCACTGAAGGGGTTACCTAGTGTGACAGTTTTATAGGTCGGGACACATCGATAACAAATATGTGTACTAGTTCTTTTTTCATAAAAATACTTATTTATGGGTGCAGAATTTTTTTATTATTATTTTGTGATTTTTTTTAAAAAAAATATTTTTACATTTTATAAAATTTGTTTTTACTTAGTCCCTCTATGGGACTTTCACTTTTTGAAGTCTTATTGCTGTTATAAAGCATTGCAATGCACAAGCATTACAATGCTTTATAAACTGTCAGTTCTGCAGTAACACACAAGCTTGTTAGACCATTCTCTGAGCATGGTCTAACAAGCTTGCGAGCCTGGTGACCCGGATGTCATCATGACGACCTTGGGTCATCATGGCATCGCTCCTGGCAGTGAGAGCTTGGTGTTAGCTGTTAGATTTGCTGTACACCAAGTGGCGATCTTACGCGCACAGGAGCAAAAGCATCATAATGTATCCATACGTCCAAGGTCAGCAAGTCCTTCCCAACTAGGACATATGGGTATGTCTAAGGTCGGGAAGGGGTTAAATAAAATATCTAATTCGCAAATAGGTTGCATACAAGTTCAAAGTCATATATGTCATGTGATCAAAAATCCAACTAAGTTGATTGCAGTTATGAGTGGTTATGGGTTACAATGTTCCTCATTGTGAAGATATAAGGTTGTGGGTTGTAATAATCACCTAGGCAGGTTAACAATGTAACTTTTTTTATTCCTTATGTCCATGGTTTTGCAGCAATTCTGGGTAGATGGTCACAATGCAATGTCCCCAGTCTGCAAGATCCCATCCTGGATAGTTCAACTGCCCCTGTATCAGGTGATACCCACTGTCTCCCAACATTTAGTTAGCCCACAGTTTTTGTATCTCCTGTCGGTATATATTGCAGTCACAGCCCATGCTCCCCCAGATGATGGATCCAACAACTGTAGCACGTGTATCCAGCTCCAGCCAGCAACAAACCCTTCCATTTCCTCGTCAGTGTCCTAAACACCCCAAGGTGCACCCCGAAATTGAGCTCTGCCCTAGGGAAACACCCCCCCAAGCTAATTGTGCATTGGTGGAGGTATTTTCCTCATGACTGGGACTGCATGTGAGACCCCCTGTGGTGACAGCTCCACTGCGTCTAATATCCCCATCCACATAATGTGACTGGTGACTAGGAGAACAATGACTTGAGGCCCTTGAGACATTAATGAGAGTAATGGAATGATTGCTGTACTTGATTACCAATCTTGTCTCTGACCTTAATTTTGCATAAGATCCAGCCTGCACGTCTTCCTCTGCTTACTGTCACTGAATGGAAACATTGATTCCTGAGGCTGAACTCATGAGCAACCAAATCTCTAATAAAACATAGCAAGAAAATCTTCTATATGACACAGCAAGCAAATCTCTAAAAAACTCAATCATATTGACGTAACGGGTGCTCTGTGCTTGGAAAATTCAGCATGTCTTAGAGCCATGGATTCCGCTCTATATGCATTGGTCCAATAGTCTTTAGAACAAGGCCAGCTACTCAAACTCATCCCCTACTTTTTTAGCATGGTTTCACCTTCATTATAATGAAACTTTGTATCATCCAGTTTCCTCAAAGCATATTCCAGGTTTTTCTTGAGAATAAACTCCACAATCCCCATTCCATCTTTGTGTACATCAGCGTAGCAGACATCTCCAGCTTCTCTCATATGATCTTTCAGAACCTGCCAACTCCCCAATGGGGGAAGCCCTGAGACAAGGACTCTGAATTCAGTTTGCCGGGCAGGGGTTTGTTCCTCCTGCAGAGTCCTCCATATCCTCCCTCTGATCCCTGGTTTGACCAGGGAAACTCCACACGTACCCGACGAGAACTGAACTTGTATCCATTGCGCCTAACCATGGCTTCCTTCACATTCCATGGATCATGGAAGCTGATAAAGATGAACAGTGCTGCGCTGCTTCCCCTGTGATCAATCAGCTCGATGGCACAGATCCGCCCATACCGATGGACTCTCAGCTAGGAGGATGCTCACTTGATGGCCTGGTAAATAGTGTTCTGGGAGAACAATATCTGGGCTGACCAGGGTGAAGGAAGACTCAGTGTCCCAAAGTCTCTGGGCCTTCTCCCTGAAGTCATCTACCTTTCCCAGGTCATGTTCCTTCATGGTAAAAGTCATTGTATTTTGTTCACTACTCACCAGTGGCAAGGGGATCAGTCGACATGTTGACATCGCTTTGTTCCCTGTCACTGATGCAGGGAAATCAGTTCTTTGCTTTGGGTTATGACATTAGTCCAGTGGCACACCATTGCTGCTCCTAGGTTGTTTCCCAGCAACACATCTACCGGTAGGTGTTGGACTACTCCTTCATCCACCATTCCATGACTGTGACCCCAGTCTAAATGTAGTTGGGCCCTTCGAATGTTCAGAGATTCTCCTCCGGCTATGTTGACTAACATACGGCTGACGGGAACAATACATTGGTCCAGTACTAGATGTTCTTTGATCAGTGTGACTGAGGCTCTGGAGTCACGGAACCCCGCAGCCTCCACACCCTCTACTCAGGCCTGCTGCAGATGCTGGTTCATGTTCGCTGATGTGGGACACTTGTCCTTGTACCACATATGACTCTTCCTCTTCCAGTCAAGGTAGTGGAATCTTCTTTCCCCCCCAGCATTCCAGTCCCATTGCAGCACAGTGTTCACCTATTTGGGATACAGATGATGTGGGCTAGAACATTCCTTTCATTCCCTGGCAAAGTGTCCAATGCGTCCACAATTATGGCAATTTAACCCATCTCGCCCTGACGCGGGCCCTACTTGGGTGCTTGGGAAACCTCCCCCTCTTTGTGAAGTCCAAAATCTTTGCTGCTCCTCCTCTCGCTGGTCTATCGGTCTCTCTGGCTACCCTGTAAGCCCCTGTTTCCGACTCGCTGGGGCTGTCCTTCCGCATAGCCCTGGTCAGTTTGCAGACCAATCATCAGCTACTCTTGCAGCCTGAACAAGTGGTTTCCTATCCATCACCCATTCTTTTAAGTCATCTGTGAGCTTGGACATAAATTGTGCCAGCATAAATAAATCCAAGACATGTTTTCTTTCCAAGCCCCCAGTTCTTTTATTCAATGAGTGCATGCCATACGTAATGTGTTGGCAAACTCCTGGTGCTTGTGTGTACCGGGCTTGTCAGTCTCCCAAAACTTCCTCCAGTAGGTTTCTGGCGTGACGGTATACCTCTCTAGTAATGTGCTATGAGCAAGAGATTAACAACTCTGATTCGTGGACGACAAGTTTTTAAAATCTTCTCTTACTTTTATGGTCAGGCCACTGCTCAAAAATATTGGTCAGTCACTGATTGGCACCTCATGCAGCAGGTAGAGGTTCTCCAATAAAAGGAGATGTTCATCAATATCTGAGGTGTCCTTATTGAACTGTGGTATTTCCAGGTACCTTAAAGATGCAGGCCCCTCTCTCTGGTTATCCACTGTCACCTACAGTGGGGTGGATGGGAGTACTGCTACATGCACACCCAAATATTTGCTCAACACTGCAGTCCACTCTATCTCCATGGCCCGCTCTCCTAGTGTGGCCAGCATCTGCTTCAACTCAGTCTGTCGATCCTCTGCCAACTGGATGCCAATCCGAGGATGTGGTCCCTCCACGGAGCAGCTCTCCTCCACGTCTGAACTGACCTCCTCGGGTGGGTGTTCACGGTCCAAGATGGCCAAGCATTGTATTAGGGTCTCCCAGTTATCCTCCTGAAACCACTCTAGCTCTCTCACAAAGCAAAGGGATCTCAGCTTCTCCTTCTTGGGCCTTTTGTAGATGGAGTCTGCCATCTCTTCTGCCAAGTCACCACAATGTAACTTGCCCTAGTTGCTGTCTAGAGATAGGCTATCCCATTGCTGCCACCACTCGTGAAGATCTGAGGTTGTGGGTTGTAATAATCACCTAGACAGGTTAACAATGTAACTCTTTTTATTCCTTACGTGCACGGTCTTACAGCAATTTCGGGTAGATGGTCACAATGCAATGTCACTAGTCCACAAGATCCCATGCTGGGGCCGATAGTTCCTTTGCCCCCTTACCAGACAATACTCACTCTCTCCCAACTTTTGGTTGGCCCACAGCTTTTGTATCTCCCGCTGGTATAATCTGCAGTCACAGCCCATGCTTCTCCAGATGATGGATCCCAAAACCATAGCACATGTATCCAGCTTCAGCCAGCAACAAATCCTCCATTTCCTCATCAATGTTCTATATACCCCAATCCTTCCCCCGGAATTGAGCTCAACCCTAGGGAAACACCCCCCAAGCTAACTGTGCATTGGTGGAGGTATTTTCCTTAGGCCGAGCCCCATCACCTGGGTCTGCATGCGAGACCCCCTGTGGTGACAGCTCTACTGGATCTACTATCCCCATTCACATAATGGGACTAAAGCCTCGGAGAACAATGGCTTAAGGCCCCTGAGACACTAACGAGAGTAATGGAATGATTGCTTTACTTGATTACCAATTTTGTGTCTGGCCCGCACATCTTCCTCTGCTTACTGTCATTGAATGGAAACATTGATTCCTGAGGCTGAACTAACAATCAAGCAAATCTTTAATAAAGCATAGCAAGCAAATCTCTAATAAAACACAGAAAGCAAATCTCTAATACAACACAGCAAGCAAATCTCTAATTAAACACAATAATAAGATCAATGTAACTGGTGCTCTGTGCTGGAAAAAGTGTGCATCCCTTAGAGCCATGAATTCTGCTATATGTTCATTGGTCCAATAGTCTTTACAACAAGGCCAGATCCTCACAATAATCTTATGCGATCATAGTAACCATGTAGTCCTAGCCTAAAGATGAAAAAAGACGTAAATCCATCTTATTCAGTCTAATATCCCACAATCCATAGGATAGCAAAAGCCCCAGTAATGCACAAGCCAACTTCTCATTTTAGGGAGAAATTTCCTGCCTGTCACTTCTTAATGTTTTTACTATTTTTTCTTCTCAGTATGATAATATAAAGACATTTACTACTTTTTCAAGGTCAGCAATATGGAAGCTCAAGTTGATAATAAACTTTCTAACCTATATATTACATGTAACATGCTAATTAGACATCTTGCCGCATATCTACAATAACATAAGCAGATGTCCAAGATGTTATTTATAAGTCCAGTTTTCAGGTCATATAAGTAAAAGTGGACCCATATGTTACACGAAAAAAACATAATGCCATTGCCTTATAAATCTAGAATTATCATCACAGAATGTCCATCATATTGCCAAAATAACATTATTATTAGTATTCTTCACTGTATTTAAAAGCTTCAATAAAAACCATGAATTTCATGCATTTTATTTCTCTTTTTTTGGGGGGCATTTTTTAGTTCATTTAGGCTCTTCTTTTTTTTTCTGTAGAGATGCCCATGTGAAAACATAGCAAAAAAAACATCATACTTAGAGTATGCCGACTTGGAAAAACATGACAAAAATTGTATAAATGCACAAATACAACAAAAAAGACACACTAGGGCACATTATTCAGTGCTGTCTAATTGTTTGACTGTGCAAACCTAGACTAGTTGGAAAAAGGAGAAAAAGTCAGCTCACCGTAGTTGGCTTGTCCGTCCGGAGCACGGAATGAGCTTCACTACCACCGTCGATGATGATCAGAATAGGGTATATGCACACATCTTTTTCAGGTGGGTTCTGCCTAGATCTCACCTGAAAAAGCATTTAATAATTATTAAAATTGCTAAACATATGAACAGCAATGTCAAGACGACTTGCTGTTCATATATTCCATCTTTTGTAAAAAATTGTAACTTTTAGCTTCAGAATATGAAAGCCATTAAGTAGAGATGAGCGTTGTTCTACTCGAACTGTTCGCCAATCTCAAATTCGAGCTGTTTTGGGCGGTGTTCGAGCCGGTCGGCGAACACGAACAATTTGAGAAAAATTCGGCTGTTCGAGGTTATGTTCGATAACTGTTCGTGCACCAAAATCATAACTGGATTTTTTCTCAGTAATGATGAAAATTAATGTTAATACGCAGTTTGAGTGTACAGCGGGGCGGGGGGAGGGGCAGGGGATGGATCTCTGCAGGAACAATGAAGATCTCCATTTTTTTTTCTCTTTCCCGCATTTGCAGTGGGGAGGTGCAATCTGTCAGCCTATCAGCAGCGCACACACGGAGCGAAGTGCTTTTTTTCACACAAGCAAGGGCATGTGTGATTGGCAGTGTATGTCACATGTCCTTGCCCTATAAGACCAAGCCATTTTCCCAGTCGCCACCATTTTCTCACTGCTGCAGCTGCGTGTTAGACGGCACCGCTGTTGCTGTGTGCGCTATACCTTGTTAATTTCAAGCCAATTTTCGCACAAATATACAGATAGCTTGGGAGTAGGGAATAGTTGTGATTGCAGTCCTTTTAAGGACTAGGTTACAGCATTTCCTACGACTTTTATCAGGCAGGTCTGTGCTCTTAAATAGATAGATTGTGGGAGTAAAGACTAATTGTAATTGGAGTCCTTTTCAGGACTAGGTTACATAAGTTCCTATCAGTTTTTGCCAGGCAGGTCTGTGCCAGTGCTGTGCAAGTTTTTTTCACAGCATTTGGCTGAATCTAGCAAAGCTAATCCTTTTTGGCCTATTGCAGAGTGTGTTAGTCAGTGGAGTAGCCTATCTGTGTTGCAAGATATACCACCTGTGTATAGAATACCAATTTTTTTACTGCACCTAGTGAAGTAAAATCTTTTGGGCATAGCATCATTCTATTAGTCCATCTATACTGACCTCCATCAGGTTGCAAACTGAATATAATTTTTTTCTGCATCTAGCTCTGAAAAAATATTTGGGCTTCTAGCAGTGTGTGGGACTTGGTCTATTAGTCCATCTATACTGACCTCCATCAGGTTGCAAATTAAAAATAATTTTTTTCTTCATTTAGCTCTGAAAAAATATTTGGGCTTCTAGCAGTGTGTGGGACTTGTTCTATTAGTCCTTCTATACTGACCTCCAGCAGGTTGCAAATTGAATATAATTTTTTTCTGCATCTAGCTCTGAAAAAATATTTGGGCTTCTAGCGGTGTGTGGGACTTGGTCTATTAGTCCATCTATACTGACCTCCATCAGGTTGCAAATTAAAAATAATTTTTTTCTGCATCTAGCTCTGAAAAAATATTTGGGCTTCTAGCAGTGTGTGGGACTTGGTCTATTAGTCCATCTATACTGACCTCCATCAGGTTGCAAATTAAAAATAATTTTTTTCTTCATTTATCTCTGAAAAAATATTTGGGCTTCTAGCAGCGTGTGGGACTTGTTCTATTAGTCCATCTATACTGACCTCCATCAGGTTGCAAATTAAAAATAATTTTTTTCTGCATCTAGCTCTGAAAAAATATTTGGGCTTCTAGCAGTGTGTGGGACTTGGTCTATTAGTCCATCTATACTGACCTCCATCAGGTTGCAAATTAAAAATAATTTTTTTCTGCATCTAGCTCTGAAAAAATATTTGGGCTTCTAGCAGTGTGTGGGACTTGGTCTATTAGTCCATCTATACTAACCTCCATCAGGTTGCAAATTGAATAAAAAAATTTTCTGCATCTAGCTCTGAAAAAATATTTGGGCTTCTAGCGGTGTGTGGGACTTGGTCTATTAGTCCATCTATACTGACCTCCATCAGGTTGCAAATTAAAAATAATTTTTTTCTGCATCTAGCTCTGAAAAAATATTTGGGCTTCTAGCAGTGTGTGGGACTTGGTCTATTAGTCCATCTATACTGACCTCCATCAGGTTGCAAATTAAAAA
This sequence comes from Phyllobates terribilis, assembly GCF_046119375.1. Lineage (NCBI taxonomy): Eukaryota > Metazoa > Chordata > Amphibia > Anura > Dendrobatidae > Phyllobates > Phyllobates terribilis. The sequence goes on from NW_027362762.1 coordinate 403,969,661, forward strand.
TAATTTTTTTCTTCATTTAGCTCTGAAAAAATATTTGGGCTTCTAGCAGTGTGTGGGACTTGTTCTATTAGTCCTTCTATACTGACGTCCAGCAGGTTGCAAATTGAATATAATTTTTTTCTGCATCTAGCTCTGAAAAAATATTTGGGCTTCTAGTGGTGTGTGGGACTTGGTCTATTAGTCCATCTATACTGACCTCCATCAGGTTGCAAATTAAAAATAATTTTTTTCTGCATCTAGCTCTGAAAAAATATTTGGGCTTCTAGCAGTGTGTGGGACTTGGTCTATTAGTCCATCTATACTGACCTCCATCAGGTTGCAAATTAAAAATAATTTTTTTCTGCATCTAGCTCTGAAAAAATATTTGGGCTTCTAGCAGTGTGTGGGACTTGGTCTATTAGTCCATCTATACTGACCTCCATCAGGTTGCAAATTAAAAATAATTTTTTTCTTCATTTAGCTCTGAAAAAATATTTGGGATTCTAGCAGTGTGTGGGACTTGTTCTATTAGTCCTTCTATACTGACCTCCAGCAGGTTGCAAATTGAATATAATTTTTTTCTGCATCTAGCTCTGAAAAAATATTTGGGCTTCTAGCGGTGTGTGGGACTTGGTCTATTAGTCCATCTATACTGACCTCCATCAGGTTGCAAATTAAAAATAATTTTTTTCTGCATCTAGCTCTGAAAAAATATTTGGGCTTCTAGCGGTGTGTGGGACTTGGTCTATTAGTCCATCTATACTGACCTCCATCAGGTTGCAAATTAAAAATAATTTTTTTCTGCATCTAGCTCTGAAAAAATATTTGGGCTTCTAGCAGTGTGTGGGACTTGGTCTATTAGTCCATCTATACTGACCTCCATCAGGTTGCAAATTGAATAAAAAAATTTTCTGCATCTAGCTCTGAAAAAATATTTGGGCTTCTAGCGGTGTGTGGGACTTGGTCTATTAGTCCATCTATACTGACCTCCATCAGGTTGCAAATTAAAAATAATTTTTTTCTGCATCTAACCCAGCCAATAGTTTTGGCCTAATACCACAGTTTGGCCACTCAGCTCTGCTCGGTTACCATCCATTGTTTTTTTGTGCAAACAACTCCAGAGTTGTGAATTAGTTAACCACCAAAATGAGTGGAAAAAGGCCTGCTGCTGGTGGAAAGGGGAATAGGCGTGTTGGGAAGGGGAAAAAAGGTTGTGTCCGTGGGGTAGGTGCAGAAGAAAGACCATCTTCCAGCCAAACTAAAATGTCTACTTCTTTTAGCGGACAATGTGATAAGATCCCTTTCTTACGGCCACGCCAATCGCTACAAATTCCAGATGAGGCACAAAAACAGCAGGTGCTTCAACAGATATCAAGTGCTCCTTTAAGTGGGCTCTCCTCCACATCAACTTCAACATCACAAATACTCCAGTCCTCAAAGGTGTCACCCAAATCGCACTTGCTTCCTCACAGCTCCCAAATCTCCAGCTGCCCGTCTGAGTATGAGGTAGAACAGATGGTTGAGTCTGCAGAGCTGTTTACTCATACTATAGCCTGGGAATCAGAGGTCGACTCCAGCGCTTCTGTGAATCCAGACGAGGAAATGATCTGCACTGATGCCCAGAATCTTTATGAGTCGGATCCAGGACCAGACGCAGAAGGTTCTGACCATAATGTAGACCCTCATTCCCAAACTGTAACTCCTGTTGGTGGAGACAATGAGGAAGACGATGATAAGACTCAAATACCTGATTGGAGCGACAACTTTAGTTTTTTGTCAGGGCAGGAACAGGTTGGCTCTGAGGACGACGGGTGTGATAACGCACAGGGTGATGATGATGAGGTCGGAGATCCCACTTACTGTCAACCCACAGTCAGCCAAGAGATGAGGTCAGCAGAGGAGGTGGAGGAAGTAGAGGAGGAGTAGTTGTATGCGGAAGGGCTAACATCTGCAAGGTCCAGACGGTCGGCAGCACCAGGGCGGCAGGCATGTCAGGGTGGGGGAGATGATTTTACCAGGGCGCATGGTAGCAGCCAAACTAGTGAGGAAGGTGCAGGAGCCCAGGAAGAAGTGGAGGACGAACTGATGGAAGACTCATCAGATGAGGGAGACCTTGATCACATTTCTGTTGTGCGAGGTTGGGGGGAGAGGACAGAGGAAGGAAGCATGATTGTTACCTCGCCACCAACACAACAGGGACTTGGTGCTCCTGGATGCGCAACACACATGAGTGCCTTCTTGCTGCACTACCTGCAACATGACCCTCGAATTGTGAGAATTAGAAATAATCCTGACTACTGGGTTGCCACACTGTTAGATCCCCGGTACAAAAGTAAATTTGCAGAAATTATTCCTGCCATAGAAAGGGATGCACGCATGCAGGAGTATCAGCAGAGACTGTTGCAGAATCTTACATGTGCTTTTCCACAAAATACCAGTGGTGCACGTAGTGAATCTCACAGTTCCAACTTGCCAACCGTGGGACCGTCAAGTGTTCAGCACTCAAACCGTAACAGAACCACAGTATCTGCTGGTAACATCAATTTTGCGGAATCATTTCACCACTTTTTTAGCCCATCCTTTGCAAGGCCACAGGAGACAAGAAGTCTGACACATAGTCAACGCCTAGAGACGATGGTACAGGAGTATCTCCAAGTAAACATTGAAGCCACGACTGTGTCACTGGACCCTTGCTCTTTTTGGGCTTCCAATCTGGATAAATGGCCGGAGCTAGCCACTTACGCCTTGGAGATCTTGTCATGCCCCGCAGCCAGCGTTCTGTCTGAACGTGTGTTCAGCGCTGCTGGTGGTGTGCTGACAGATAAGCGCACGCGGCTCTCCACTGATAATGTAGACAGACTCACGTTCATAAAGATGAACAAATCATGGATCCGAAACGACTTTTCTACCCCTGTGTCATCCTGGGGAGAGTAAAAGCTTGATGATTGGTTAAAATCACCCTACCAACCGTTTTAAGCTTTCAAATTACTAATCATGTTTATCTGTATCTTGACTGGAAAATAATTTGGGCTTTGTAGCAGTGTGCAGCACTGATCCTATTAGGCCATCTATAATAAGCTTCACCAGATTTAAAATTAAAAATAATTTTTAGCTGCATCTAGCCCGGAAAATAATTTTGGGGCTCCGAGATGCGCAAGACACATAAGTGCCTTCTTGCTGCACTACCTGCAGCATGACCCTCATATTGTCAGAATTCGAAGTAATCATGACTACTGGGTTGCCACACTCTTAGATCCCCCAAACTTTTCGATCAACCTTTTCATTTTAATAAAGACCAAAAAAATGGTCATTTTTGAAATTATAAGCATTAGCAGGTTGTTAGAAACTGAAATCAAACAGTTTTCAACTCAAAACTTTATTCTAGGTGATGTTACATTTTCACATAGGACCCCTTGTTCGAAAGGAGCTTCTGAACTCTCTCGTCCATTGAATTTGTCAGGTTTTGGATGGTTTCTGCTTCAATTGTTTTGCATGAGGACAGAATACCCTCCCAGAGCTGTTGCTTAGATGTGAACTGCCTCCCGCCATCATAGACACTCCTTTTAATGATGCTCCAAAGGTTCTGAATGGGGTAGAGGTCAGGGGAGCATGGGGGTCACACCATAAGTTTGTCCCCTTTTATGCCCATATCAGCCAGAGATGCAGATGTTTTATGTGCAGCATGAGATGGTGCATTATCATGCAGAAAAATGATCTTGCTGTGAAATACACGGTTCTTCTTCTTGAACCATGGCAGGAAGTGCTGTTTGAGAAAATCCACATACATTATGGAGTTCATCTTTAGCGCCTTCAGGGATCCTAAAGGGGCCGACAATCTCTCTCCCCATGATTCCAGCCCAAAACATTACTCCACCTCCTCCTTGTTGGCGCTGTAGCCGTGTTTGCGTGGGGTGTCCATCAACCAGCCATCCTCCACTCCATTCATCTGGACCATCGAGCGCTGCACGGCACTCATCCGTGAACAAAACAGTTTTGAAATCAGTCTTCATGTAATGTTTGGCCCACTGGAGCCGTTTCTGCTTGTGTGAAGTGGATAGAGGAGGTCGACAGGATGGCGTATGCACAGCTGCAAACCTCTGAAGGACCCTGCATCTTGTTGTTCGGGGGACGTTGGAGGCACAAGCAGCTTCAAAAACTTGTCTGCTGCTATGACTAGGCTTTTTTGCCGCTGCTCTTTCAACCTGACGTAATTGCCTGTAGGAAAGAGTCCTCAATTTGCCCTTATCAGCACGCACACGTGTGTACTGTGAATCAGCTACATACTTCTTGATTGCCAAGACACTTCATCCTGATCATCGCACAATGTTGATTGTAGTCATGCCTTGACCTAAACACTCCACAATTTGTTGCTTCTCAGCAGCCGACACATCCTTTTTCTTTCCCATTTTGGCAGAAAATGTAGGCTGCTTAATAATGTGAGAGAGCCTTCTTAAGTAGTCTTGCCTTTCATTGGACACACCTGCCAAACTAATTAGCACAGGTGTCTGCAATTGCTTACAGTGATATAAAGAGCCCTGACACACATCACCATCAATGAGTTTAACTGACAAACAAACAAATTCTTCCCTTATCACTCCTAAACACTTTTTGCATAATAATTTGGAACGCGGTGTACATGTGCTTTTCCACAAAACACCAGTGGTTCACGTAGTGAATCTTACAGTTCTAACTTGCCAACCGTGGTCTGTATGGAATTGTTCAATAAAGGGCCCAAAATTAAGATAACATAGATGGGAGAGGTCTCTATGAATAGGAATTCCTAAGTATTTGATACCCTGTGAGGGCCAGGCAAAGGGAAAGTTGGACTGGATGGAATCCTATATGGATTTAGGGAGGGAGACATCGAGGGCCTCAGACTTCGCTGCATTGATTTTAAAATTTTACCATGTAACAAAGTGATCTATTTCAACCATAACAGCAGGGATGGATATATGTGATTGAGTGATATATACTAGGACATCATCAGCAAATAGAGAGCACTTGTACTCGGTGCCTCCCACCTCAATCCACCTAAAATTGGGGTTATGGCGAATTGATGAGAGCAGGTGCTCCGTCACTAGGATGTATAAGAGAGGGGACAGAGGACATCCCTGCCTTGTCCCATTGGTGATTGTGAAAGGTGATGAAAATGTTCTGACGCACCCCCTGGGCCTTGGGACACCCGGAGCCGGACCCTTTTTGGTGGATGCTGGTGGTTGTAGTCTTCGTGGCGGCGATCCGGTTCCGTGGCTCAGGGCGGTCAAACCAGTGGCGGAACTATTTATGTGGTTTTGATGTTTAAATGTCCGACTACGCCACCCGTGGATTGCGGTCAGAGTGAACCGCCGCTACAGGGCAGACCGCTAAGGCTGGTGTTGTGGGTGCAGCAGAGCGTAGCATAACTCCCCACGGGAGGAGTATAGCCTCAGGGCAGTGTATGCGGAGGATGGGGGTGATGGTGCAGGGCAGCAGCAGTAACGACACGGAGTCAGTGATGCAGTTCAGGGCCTTTACTCACAGTTCTTATTATCCAGACCACGTCTGCAGGTAACGGCTGCCCACGTCGTACTGTGCTCACCAGGTGAGGGGCTCAGACAACTCCCAGATAACTTTGGAGCGCTTCACAGGACCCCCTTTGTGTGTCCTTTGTCTGGCCTTTCTTACCAACACTTCTGTCCGGCTGCCTCGGGCCTCCTCTTGGTAAACTTGGCGCCAGTTTCCCTGACCCTATGTGGTGCCTTCCTAGCGGGTGGAGCAAGGGGCTGCGCCACATAAAATGTCAGAGCCTCCGGTTTCTAGCTGAGGGTCGTTTCCTGCCTCCACTAGTTCGGGGACCGGTCTCCCCCTTTGGCCTGACCCCTCCACGCAGGTGGATTCGGGCGTGCGGTGGCGACTCGCCCGTCCGCACCCCTGGGATCCCTTCATTCCTCGTTCCTGGAGCCTTCTCCGCTCCTCTTCCTTCCTTCTTCCTCTTGCAGGCCTGGGCCTCTGTTACTAGGCCCGCCTCCGGAGCAGAGCTCATGCAGAGCCCCTGCTCCCTGCCACTTCTGCTCAGACTTCTCTGCACTGAACTAAGATGGTGCCCACCTTTTATACTCCCTTCTCAATGCACCCAGGAACTGCTTCCTCCCTGCTCCTGCACTGCAGGGTTCCCCTTCCTCAGTGTTCCCTCCCCCCACTCCAGCCAGGGACAGGGACTGTCGTGCCCATCTCAGGGGCATATTGGTCGCCCTGCCCCACGGCAATGTGGTGTAATGCATGCAGGTGTCGGGTCCTGATCCACACTCCATCCTTATCTGAGAGTGAGATATCACACCTCTGGGTGAGGTGCAATACGTCTGTAGCAACCGAGCCCTCGGTGCTACAGTTCCATTTATCTTCAGCCTAGGTGACGTATTGTGATACAGGGCCGTGATTTTGGCTATAAAAGGGTCCCCTAGACCCCTACCCCAAGCTTTTTAAGAGAATCATATATGGCGTGCCAGGAGACTCTATGGAATGCTTTCTCAGCATCCAACGAGAGTATCTACTTACAAATTTTTAACTGCATCTAGCCCAGGAAATACTTTGTGCCTAGTAGCAGTATCTGCTAGTCAGCGGATTATCCCGGCTGTTAAGCAAGCTACACCACCTGTAGTTTGGACACTTAATTTTTTCAAAGGAAATGCTTCGGGACCACGGGATACTTAGTGAAGAGCATCAGGAGGCACCCCAAGGCATAGGGGCTGGGACTGGCACTAGGATGCCTCGCGGTGGACAGCCGAGCTCGATCCTTATAAAAGCTTTTTAACTGCAGCAGCTTTAGTGGACGCTACTGGAGCTGGAATTACGCGGCTGCTGGCATGAGACTTGCCCTCCAATAGATCCTTGTAAATGGATTTAAAGTGTATTCATTCAAATTAGAGGGACAATTTAAATTAAAAAGCTTAGAGCTGCCTCCACCACAGGGGGGCTCTCTCGACCCACCAGCGGACAGGCACCAGTATTGGGAGAGGGGGGCTGGCCGTCAGGGTTCACCGCGGCTCTGGCACAAACCCGGCGACACGGAGGTGGCACGGGCAGGAGCGGACTGGCCGTCTCGGCTTCTCACTTTTTGGATTTTAGAAGGGCATGACATGCCTATATCTGTGTCTCCCCCTCCTTTTACTCCTCCACCTCTTTTCTTTTCGCATGACTATATGTACTTGTCACTTTTCCATGTGTTAGTTGTGTCTTCTGAGCAGTTTGTCAGCTTTTGGACACCTTTGAAGGTGTTTTCTATGTGTTTCTATGTGTTTTTGTTTGCCTGCCATTGGTTTTAACGGTGTTCGAAGGTGTTCGACGAACAGTTCGACGAACAGTTCGGCGAACACACGGGTGTTCGACGAACCGAACCGAACTCGAACACTACGGGGGTGGCTCAACACTACCATTAAGCTGCTCAAAGAAGTGACCTGAACATTCTTCAGGCAGCTTTTGCTTGGAACTCACTGCTATCTTATATATGAAAATATGAAAAAAAGCCATAGCAAAAACAACAAGAAGGACAAGAAATAAGAAGCTACAGCAAAAACACCTGATGCGTCTTCTGCTTGAAAACGATGCGGGTGCCCTGGCATCTAAAAGCACCTGTGTGCTAATACTTTAATGAGTTTAAAATGTTACAGAGGACACTTGAGGCTTGAGGGAAGATTGCATGTCATAATATCAATGCTTTTTCTTATGTGCTCCACAATAATGCAGTAATTGCTCAAATTGGTGATTTGTTTACGCTTTTAATCCAAAAGAAAACTGTTTTAAATATAGGTTTATTGTAAAGATATAAGGAAGGGATATCATTTTAATGTAAAAATTATATTCAAAATACACAACCTCTACAGAAAACTTTGAATACTGCTCTTTTCCATTTTCCTCCTTTGACATAACTTTACCTGTTTTTCCACCTTTTATTATTAGAACAGATCTTTCTAATTCAAATTAACTTTTTCCATGATCCCCCACGAACCTTCCTGCTGTAAGAATTAAATAAAGATGTTGTCATCAGTCTGCAGGTCGTATTTTAAATAAAAAATTGTCTGTGTTAATCTGTCTCAGGAAATTACTCAATATGAGATAGGAAAAATGAATTATGATTAGTGATACCTACAAGTATTTTATGTCTTATTCTTCATAATTAGACACAGACTAAACATCCTTTATACATAACTAAATTAAATTTGACAATCCAAGCGGATTCTATTCAGATTAGTAGTAAAAGGTCTGCTCCTCCATACAATATATCTGACAGGAAGCACAGGAAGAACAGGAAGCACATAGAACGAGCCACATTATCTATTGTGGAGAAATATTAATGTTCAATTTATATCAAACTTTTTTCTTATTTCTAAGAAGTTTCTTTCATATTAGCTGCTGGTTTAACAGCTGATCTTCTATTGTTATAAATGTGGTAAATTAACATAGAAAACTATCTGCCTTGGGCTTTATCCTTGACCTTCTAGTCCTGCCTGCTGGCAGGTAGCGCATAGAGTTCATTAATGCAACTCAGCTGATCTCTTGTTATTTATTATGGTACTATGGGATTTTTTAAAATATTGCATGGCAGATAGTCTGTCGGTTCCTCAGTTTGACCTGCTTAGAATTTCTTTATGAAGGAATTATTGAAGTTCTACGCCCCAAGGGCAGACCTTGAGAAATGTAAGTGCATGCTGAGTGCTATTATATAGAAATACAACATCACCTAGTTCTATGAACATACATTAGAGATGATTGAATATTTAAAATTTCGAATCGACCAGCTTTTACAAATGTTTCCCAAAAACTAAATTTGCATTGACTTGATTCACCACAAATCACAAATATTGCAGTTGCCCTGAAACGACACGTGAAACAGTCTCAGGACCTCTAGGACAGCACGGAACCCCCTTTCAAGCTCTTTAATGCAAAAACAAAATTTTAAATATCAAAGTGACCTCAATATATCTGGTGATGAGTAAATGAATATATAACACGAGGCTGTTTAGCAACATTCACCAATGAATTTTGATGGCTTGTTATAACAAAAAAAGTCCAAAAATTATCCTTCTTTGTGTTTTATCATCAAGCACTCTGTTCTGTCACTGTCTGAAAGTACATGATAATGAATAAAATTGCCTGCAAGGAAAGAGAATTCACCTGTCTAGGTTGACCAACGTGATTGACCATGCATTTTATAGAGTGTACATGCAGGTCATGACTTGAAGACAGCCACCAATTCTTGTGGCAACGACACTGTGTCTCTGAGTACTATCACTTTGGATGTTTTTTTCTGTAGGTAACATGGTATCCATATCATGTGGAACCCAGAATCTGGAATTTTTTCCTCTAGTGATCACCTTCACCATCCATGTGACTTATTGAGTTTACGAATGACACTGTTGGATGAAAACCATGCAATGGAGAATTTTGATGTTAAAGCTGAAAAACTGGAAGTAGGTACTCCATCATCAGAACAATTAGCCATTACCAATGTAAATTAAATTCTGTTGAACCTGATTCCTGTGAAAGAACTGACGCCTTTTCAAGATAATTGTTTAATATCTCCATCTCTTGAAGATGTATCTGGCAGCATTAAGCATGATCCATCTGTCTGCTAAGCTACCTGATATTTGTTTCACAGTGAATACAGAGAGTATCATTAAAGAAAATTATGGTGACACTGATTTAACCTCTTAAGGGCGCAGCTAATTTTCATTTTATTGCTCCCCTTTTTAAAATAGCCATAACTCTTTTTATTTTCTGCTGACATAGTCGTATGAAGATTTTTTTTTTCATGATAAGTTGCAGTTTTGAAATACACAATTCATTTCACTATGTAGAGTAGAAGAAAATGGCAAGAAAACTCCAAGTGAAGTGAAATGTTGAAAAGAGTATACCACATAAAAGGAAGGTGGGCACCACTAGTGGGATTAAATCACTACATAATTATAAATGTTCAATAAAAACAAGAGAAGATAGAAGTATGCATAAAGCAAGGATCACAGAATAATAAGAAATACTTATTTAATCATAACAAAGCTAACCAAGCATATGCCCATAATATGACTTTCATCCAACTGCTCTGCACCCTGTAATAATGTAGTCAATAGTATGGTCTAATGTTATCAAAAAATAATAAATGCACATAAAACTGGTTCATCAAGAATCAAAATATAAGATAATACTTTATGTAGAGATGAACGGATGGATTCGTGGAGGATCTAATTCGAGTTGAATTTCCTGACATCCGCGGTTCCACATGAATTCGAACCATCAGCAATTTGATTCGTGAGGATATGCAAAAAAAAAAAAGACCTGCGCTATTTCACACATGCTGTCCACTCAGTGAGTGGGCTGATTGCGACAGAAGCAGCAGTACAGGCTTCCCTATAATGCCCTGCTGCAATCCGATCACTTGCATTGACACAGCCAATCAGGAGGTCTTTCACAGGCTATATAAAACATAGGGGCTGGCCAAGGAATGCCATTTTATGCCTGTACTGTGTAGGATAGGAACACTCCGAGCACACAGCATAGGAAAAAAAAGGCATAGTGTGATTGTGGTGTACTTCTAGAGTGCTGATGTACTATATTGAAAATGGGAGTTATAGTCTCAGTCTGTATATAGAAATCTAAGATTCAAGTGAACTGTTGCAGCAGTTTCATCATCACCAATCAGTGTGTGACTGTGATTAATAGTTACGTATGTGATATACAGAAGCAACAGCATCTCAATAGCTGCTTTTTATTTTTTCACAGTGACAGCAAAGAAGGATAGTATCAAAACACTCATTGCAGATTTCGCAATTAAATCCAAATTCTGAATTCAAGGCTTTTGTCTGTTTTTAAATAAAAGTGTGATCCCTGTGTGTTGAAAAACAACATTTTTTAAATTTACATCTCTCTAATACTGAAACTTAAACACAAATGTTTACCTACCAAAGTTTGCATGTTGGTTAAAATATATTTTTGAGCCCGCTTTATTGCTCATAGACCACAGTAGTCAGCTGCACATGCTTCCTTTCCTATTGGGAGGTGATTTTACCTACATTTTCTGTTTCCATCCTATTTGATAAAGACGTGGACTTTTCTAAATGTATTTACCGTACTTTTTGGACTATAAGATGCACCAGACCATAAGACGCACCTAGATTTTAGAGGAGGATTATAGAAAAAAATTTGAAACAAAAAATTTGGTCATGATGCACTGTTATGGGGGAAGGAGTCTGCTGCTGACAGTGTTATAGGTGTAATGTCCCCCAATTCTGTACTAATATCCCCCATCCTGGTATATACAGTACAGACCAAAAGTTTGGACACACCTTCTCATTTAAAGATTTTTCTGTATTTTCATGACTATGAAAATTGTACATTCACACTGAAGGCATCAAAACTATGAATTAACACATGTGGAATTATATACTTAACAAAAAAGTGTGAAACAACTGAAAATATGTCTTATATTCTAGGTTCTTTAAAGTAGCCACCTTTTGCTTTGATGACTGCTTTGCGCACTCTTGGCATTATCTTGATGAGCTTCAAGAGGTAGTCACCGGAAATGGTCTTCCAACAATCTTGAAGGAGTTCCCAGAGATGCTTAGTACTTGTTGGCCATTTTGCCTTCACTCTGAGGTCCAGCTCACCCCAAACCATCTCGATTGGGTTCAGGTCTGGTGACTGTGGAGGCCAGGTCATCTGGCGTAGCACCCCATCACTCTCCTTCTTGGTCAAATAGCCCTTACACAGCCTGGAGGTGTGTTTGGGGTCATTGTTCTGTTGAAAAATAAATGATGGTCCAACTAAACGCAAATCGGATGGAATAGCATGCCGCTACAAGATGCTGTGGTAGCCATGCTGGTTCAGTATGCCTTCAATTTTGAATAAATCCCCAACAGTGTCACCAGCAAAGCACCCCCACACCATCTCACCTCCTCCTCCATGCTTCACGGTGGGAACCAGGCATGTAGAGTCCATCCGTTCACCTTTTCTGCGTCGCACAAAGACACGGTGGTTGGAACCAAAGATCTCAAATTTGGACTCATCAGACCAAAGCACAGATTTCCACTGGTCTAATGTCCATTCCTTGTGTTCTTTAGCCCAAACAAGTCTCTTCTGCTTGTTGCCTGTCCTTAGCAGTGGTTTCCTAGCAGCTATTTTACCATGAAGGCCTGCTGCACAAAGTCTCCTCTTAACAGTTGTTGTAGAGATGTGTCTGCTGCTAGAACTCTGTGTGGCATTGACCTGGTCTCTAATCTGAGCTGCTGTTAACCTGCAATTTCTGAGGCTGGTGACTTGGATAAACTTATCATCAGAAGCAGAGGTGACTCTTGGTCTTCCTTTCCTGGGGCGGTCCTCATGTGAGCCAGTTTCTTTGTCGCGCTTGATGGTTTTTGCAACTGCACTTGGGGACACTTTCAAAGTTTGTCCAATTTTTCAGACTGAAAGACCTTCATTTCTTAAACTAATGATGGCCACTCGTTTTTCTTTACTTAGCTGCTTTTTTATTGCCATAATACAAATTCTAACAGTCTATTCAGTAGGACTATCAGCTGTGTATCCACCTGACTTCAGCACAACACAACTGATGGTCTCAACCCCATTTATAAGGCAAGAAATCCCACTTATTAAACCTGACAGGGCACACCTGTGAAGTGAAAACCATTTCCGGTGACTACCTCTTGAAGCTCATCAAGAGAATGCCAAGAGTGTGCAAAGCAGTCATCAAAGCAAAAGGTGGCTACTTTGAAGAACCTAGAATATAAGACATATTTTCAGTTGTTTCACACTTTTTTGTTAAGTATATAATTCCACATGTGTTAATTCATAGTTGTGATGCCTTCAGTGTGAATGTACAATTTTCATAGTCATGAAAATACAGAAAAATCTTTAAATGAGAAGGTGTGTCCAAACTTTTGGTTTGTACTGTATATGCTTCCATCCTGGTATGCATGGCACCCCTATCCCCATCTTGGTATGCATAACACCCCATCTCCATCACGATATGCATGGCACCCCCATCCTGGTATGCATGGCACCCACATCCCCATCCTGGTATGCATGGCACCCCCATCCTGATATACATGGTACCCCCAACCCCATCCTGGTATGCATGGCATCCCCCATCACGCTGCACACAAAAAAATCTAAAGGATTCTGCTCACCTTTCTTCTGCTCCAGCGCTGCATCCTGTTCTGCTGCTAGCAGCTGATCTCACCCTGTGAACAGCACTTAACATCACTGCCATGCGCCCTCACACCAAGATCAGCTGCCGGAATATTCACTGCTCCCCATGCCTGGACTATGGGAGTGGGGAGTAGTGAATATTTCATCTCCTTAATAGCATGCACAATGTAAACCACAGCCACCGGCTCCTGCAGCGGCTGCGACTGTGTGCCCGCTACTAAAGAGAATCAATATTTACTAATCCCCACACACATGGGAGTGAAGAACAGTGAATATTCATGCTGTTTACTAGAGGGCACACTGTTAGCCACATCCGCTGCAGGAAACTGGCGACTGTGGCTGACACCAGTGGGCGTGGGGAGCAGTGAATATTCATTTTCTTTAACAATGGGCACAGTGTTAGCTGCAGCAGGCAGCTTCTGCCTTTTGTGACCCACTCCTCTGCTGCTGATGCTCTACCCACACCCTCAACCATCCACAGCCGGACTGTACATCCAGACTCTAAGACGCATCTCCCACTTTCCTCCAAATTTTTGGAGGAAAAAAGTGCGTTTTATAGAAAAAATACACATATTTGGTTTCACCATCACCACCACCATTGGTATCATTTGGGTTTAGAAAAATCTGATCTATCAAAATATAAAAATAATTAACTAAATTGATAAACATTGTAAACAGAATAAACATTAAAAATGCCAAAATAGCATTTTTGGTCACTGCAATACTGCGTAAAATGCTGTAAGAAGTGATCAAAATGTCATATCTATTCCAAAATTGTATCAATAAAATCATTATATCACCCTGCAAATATAAGCCATCACACAGCTATATCTACCAAAAAATTAAAGCTTTACGGGTCTATGATTCTGGAGACACAATCCCCTCATTTTTTTTTTTATTTCTGATTTTTTTTCTCCGTTACTAAAATAATAAAAAAACTAGGCTAATCATACTGATAAGGAGAATCATATTGTGAGGTCATTTTTACCACACAATGTACGCCGTGAACACAATTCCCCCAAAAACTATTTCTGAATTGCTTTTTTTTCTGCAATTTTACCGCACTTGGAAATTTTTTTCCCACTTTGCAGTATGCTGTGTGGTAACATGAATAGTGTGATTCAAAGAACAATTATTTCCATGAAAAACAAGCCCTCATACGTCTATGTGGACCGAACAATAAAAAAGTTATGCCTCTTGGAAGAAGGGGAGGAAAAAACAAAACCAAAAAAATTGGCCATGTTGGGACAAAGTTGGGATAATTTTTGGATGACTTATGAAAAAGCTATTGCTTCTTCATTTAGCAACATTTATCAAAGAGCAAAGCTCTTCATACTCCCCAAACAGGGAAAATTGTTGCACCCAACCATGTGAAAATACCACGACTTCTTCTATTTGCATCGACTATTAACAACAGCAATGCATGCATCTGGCAGACCAAAAGGAATCATTTTTAGATTGTTTCTACAGTTTGGATAGTCTAAAATGCCTGATACTGCAGTGGGTTGTTAAATATGGGGTTGGTTACCATCTGATTACCACTGGCCAGATTGGTTGAAATTATTTGGACATTAAAAAAGGCTATGCATGACTTACAGACATGAAAATGTGTTCAATTGAGTCCAATGGGAATTATTTTTTATGGAATTAGAGGTATTTTAATTATGTGATTCATGCAAATTTATTTGCCGAGAAACAAATGTATCTGGAAAATTTGGCAAAGCCGGTGTATTTAAATTTCAAAAGATCAAAATTTCAAAACAATCAACAGATAAAAAACTGCATAGGTAACAACCCAAATTAAAAAAGTGCTGTGCGCCAAAAGGGAATGACAAACATCAACACCCAAAAAAATAAATTAAAGTTTACGATCACAAGACAATACCTGCCAAACAACCTGAAGTACAAATTGTTAAATATAGTACAACAAGCTTATAGCAATTGCATTCTTTTTGGTACATAGCACTTTGGAAACTTTCTGCGTGCTACATTTACTTACTTATTAAAGTGCTTTGTACCAAAAAGAATATCTCAAGAGATAATACCCAGTATATACAGTGTATCTGTGTAGAGGATTGAGCAGCATATAACCAGAGTAAAGACCATGCAATGATGCTGCAGAGCTGTGCACTGCTCTTTTTGACACATAGCACTCAGGAGAAATAACATGACAGGCACAGAGGCCTTCAGCTGGCCCCTGGATGTTATAGCAAAAAGGGTTGGACAGAGTGTAGTCAGGCCCATATGTCCTATTCATTAAAACTGATGGTGTCTTGTACAACTTGTACGCCAGAAATGCTACTCCAGTCCAAGATTTACGCCACTTAAAAGATCCTCCAAATTCATTAACCCTTTTACCTCCGAGGGTGGTTTGCATGTTAATGACTAGTACAATTGTTACAATTCTGACCACTGTCACTTTATGAGGTAATAACTCTGGAACACATCAATGGATCCCCCTGATTCTGAGATTGTTTTTTGTGACATATTTTACTTCATGATAGTGGTAACATTTATTTGATATGACTTGTGTTTAATTATATGAAAAAATCGGAAATTTGGCGAAAATTTTGCTATTTTAAAAATTTGAATTTTCATGCCCTTAAATCAGAGAGTTATGTCACACAAAATAGTTAATAAATAACATTTCGCACATGTCTATTTTATATCAGCACAATTTTGGAACCAACATTTTTTTTATTAGGGAGTTATAAGGGTTAAAAGTTGACCAGCGATTTCTCATTTTTACAACATCATTTACAAAACCATTTTTTTTTACAGACCACACCACATTTGAAGTCACTTTGAGGGGTCTATATGACAGAAAATACCCAAAAGTGACACGATTCTAAAAACTGCACCCCTCAAGGTGCTCAAAACCACATTCGAGAAGTTTATTAACCCTTCACGTGCTTCACAGCAATTAATCGAATGTGAAAGGAAAAAAGTAACATTTAACTTTTTTTCACAAATTTTACTTTAGACCCCAATTTTTTCATTTTCATAAGGGTAATAGGAGAAATTGAACCCCAAAAGCTGTTGTGCAATTTCTCCTGAGTACGCTGATACTCCATATGTGGGGGAAAGCCATTGTTTGGGCGCACGGCGGGGCTCGGAAGGGAAGGAACACCCTTTGACTTTTTAACGCAAAACTCGCTGGAATTGACAGCGGACGGTATGTTGTGCTTGAAGAGCCCCTGATGTGCCTAAACAGGATTGTGCAATTTCTCATGAATACGCTGATATCCCATATGTGGGGAAAAGCCATTGTTTGGGTGCACAGAAGGGCTCGGAAAGGAAGGAACACCCTTTGACGTTTTTAACTCAAAACTCGCTGGAATTGACAGCAGACGCCATGTCGTGTTTGAAGAGCCCCTGATGTGCCTAAACAGTGGAATCCCCCCACAAATGGCCCCATTTTGGAAACTAGACCCCTTAAGGAACTAACCGAATTTTTCGGACTACAAGATGCACTTTTTTCCTCCAAAATTTTGGAGTTAAGTTGGGGGTGCGTCTTATAGTCCGATATACATAAATATTGTGGCTGTGGGTGGTGGGGGATGTGAGGGATCCAACAGCTGCAGAGTAGCGGGGCACAGGAGGCAGCTGCCTGCTGCAGTCTATACTGTGCCCGCTACTAAAGAAAATTAATATTCACTGCTCCCCATGCCCATGGGCGTGGGGAGCAGTGAATATTAATTTTCGATAATAGCTGGCACATTGTGCCAGCAGCGTGGTTCTTGGTATGTATGGCGCCCTTTATCCCTGTATGTATGGCCCCCCTCATCCTGGTATGCTTGTCACTCCCTGATCCCCATCATGCTGCACAGAAAAAAAATAAACAATTATACTCACCTCCTCTCTCCTTCAGCGCTGTGTCCTGCTCTGTGCCGGAATAGTCACTGCTCCCCACGTCGGGACTGTGTGCGTGGGGAGCAGAGACCATTCATTCTCCTTAATAGCGTGCACACTGTACCCACAGTGGGGCTCCTGCTGCGCTCAGCGGTCCACATGCCCGCTATTTAACCCCATGAATATTCGCCACTCCTATGGGTGTGGTGAACATTCATGGATCTTAATAGCGGGCACAGTGTGCATGCTCTTAAGGAGAATGAATGGTCACTGCTCCCCACAAACACAGTCCCAGCGTGGGGAGCAGTGACTATTCTGGCTCAGCATCTCGTTGTGTGAGGGTCTATGGCAGTTACACCATGCGTGGCTCACACAGTGAGATCCCTGTTGGCAACAGAGCTGGACGCAGTGCTGGAGGAGAGAGGAGGTGAGTATGATTGTTTATTTTTTTCTGTGCAGCATGACGGGGATCAGGGGGTGACAAGCATGCCAGGAGGAGGGGGGCCATACATACAGAGATGAAGGGTGCGATACATACCAGGAAGAGGGATGAGGGGGGCCATACATACTCGGATGAGGGGGGCCATACATACAGGGATAAAGGGTGCCATACATACCAGAAACTGTGCTGCAGGCACAATGTGCCGGCTATTAAGGAAAATTAATATGAAGGGTGCCATACATACCAGGAAGAGGGATGGGGGGGCCATACATACTGGGATGAGGGGGGCCATGCATCCAACAATGAGGGTGGCCATACATACAGGGATGGGGCATGAGGGGTCATACATACAGGGATAAAGGGGGCCATACATACAAGGATGAGGGGGGCATACATACTGGGATGAGGAATGAGGGCGGCCATACATACAGGGATGAAGGGGCCATACATAACAGGATGAGCAGAGCCATACATACAGGGATGAGGGGGCCATACATACCGGGATGAGGGGGGCCATACATACAGGGATGATGGATGAGGGGGGCCATACATACAGGGATGAAGGGGGCCATACATACTCGGATGAAGGGGGTTATACATACAGGGATGAAGGGGGCCATACATACAAAGATGATGAGGGCCATACATACAGGGATGAAGAGTGCCATACATACCAGGAAGAAGAATGAAGGTGCCATACATACCAGGATAGGTGTGAGGGGGCCATACATACCAGGATGAAGGGTGCTATACATACCAGGAAGACGGATTAGGGGAGCCATGCATACCAGGATGGGGGATTGGGGTGCCATGCATACCAGGATGGTGGATTGGGGTGCCGTGCATATCAGGATGGGGATAAGGGCCACATATAACAGGAAGGAGGGGGCCATAAATACCAGGATGGGGGATATTAATAGAATTGGGGAACTTTACCCCTATAACAGTGTCAGCAGCAGACTCCCTCCCCCTTAACAGGGCATCATGACCACATTTTTTGCTTACATTTTTTTTTCTAATTTCCTCCTCTAAAACCTAGGTGCGTCTTATGCTCCGGTGCATCTTATAGTCCGAGCCGTGAAAAAAAAATATTTTTTTTCCACAAAAACAATCTTTTGGCGGCAATTTTTTTTATTTTCACGAGGATAACAATAGAAATTGGACCCCAAAAGTTGATGTGCAATTTTTCCTGAGTACGCTGATACCTCATATTTGGGGGAAAGGCATAGTTTGGGCGCAAGACAGGGCTCGGAAGGGAAGGAGCACCTGTTGATGTTTTCAACGCAAAACTTGCTGGAATTGACAGCAGACACCATGTTGCGTTTGAAGAGCCCCTGATGTGCCTAAACAGTGGAAAACTCCCACAAGTGACCCCATTTTGGAAACTAGACCCCTTAAGGAACTTATTTAGATGTGTTGTGAGCACTTTGAGCTCCCAAGTGTTTCACAAAAGTTCATGACCTAGAGCCATGAAAAAAAAATCATTTTTTTCCCACAAAAACGATCCTTTAGCCGCAATTTTTTTATTTTCATGAGGGTAACAGGAGAAATTTGACCTTCAAATCTGTTGTGCAATTTCTCCTGAGTATGCTGATACCCCATGTGTTGAAGAAAACAACTGTTTGGGTGGATGTCATGGCTCGGAAGGGAAGGAGTGACGCTTTGGATGGAATGGCCTGTGGGCATCATGTCGCGTTTGCAGAGTCCCTGATGTGCCTAAACAGTGGAAATGCCCAACAAGTGCCCCCTTATTAGAAACTAGACCCCCAATGAATTTATGTAGTTGTGTGGTGAGCACCTTGAACCCCCAGGTGCTTCATAGAAAATGATAATGTTGACTTGTGAAAATAAAAAAAAACTAATTTTTTCCACAAAATGTTAAAAAAAAATATTTTCACAAGGGTAATAGGAGAAAGTGGATCTCAAAATCTGTTGGCAATTTCTTCTGAGTATGTGGATACCTCATGTGTTGGAGAAAACTACTGTTTGGGCGCATGTCAGGGCTCGGAAGAGAAGGAGTGACGCTTTGGAATGCAGAGTTTGATGGAATGGTCTGTGGGCGTCATGTGGAAATGCCCAACATGTGCCCCCCTTTTGGAACCGATACCTGATTTGTGAAGTTTATAATGTAGCGTCATACGAAGACTACACAACTGACATACGACAACATGACGATAACTACGTCAGTTGTGTAGTATTCGTCAGGTTGTCATATGTCAAAAATTAATTTAGTAGTGCATGGAATTATGGTAACTTCTGAAGCATTCTTTCATGCAAGGGCCAGGTTTGTCGGGGCATGTGTCGCATTGATAAATGGTGTCCTTGCATATGCCCCTTTTGTAACACACTCGGCACCTCTTTTGTTACATATCTTTCTTTGAAATTTAAGGGACCTCACCTGGTAAATGCCGGCCTGGTACAAATTGAGGTCCTTCAAGTACTGGGACCCACTCCATCACCACTGCCAAATATCAGGACCTTGATAACTACCTCCTGGAAGTGAAGGTACGACGTAGAAGTCTGGCCTGCACATTATGATAGAAGGAAAGCGTTGTGCATTGCCATCTGTACAATGTGCACGGCCAGCTTCTTGTACCACAACTTGGCCTTTCTCAAAGCACTGTACGGCTGGAAGATTTGATCAGAGAGATCAACTACCCCCTTGTACTTGTTGTACCCCACTACACAGTATGGTGGTCAAGAAAAGGACATCCCTCTTGTCCTTGCACTTGATCACCAGCAGGTGGTCGCTACATTGGGCTCTGCTCTCATCCCTTCTGAGCATCTGCCCAAATTAGCATCTTCAGGGGGCCTCTCTGATTTTTGCAGACAGTACTGCAGGCTGCTGTACCTCACGCATAGAGGGACATGAAGAGAATGACACTGGTATAAAAGTTATCCACGTAGAGGTGATAACCTTTATCCAGAAGTGGGTGCACCAAATCCCACACAATTTTCCCACACACTCCCAGAATAGGGGGGCATTCAGGGGGTTCAATCCGGGAGTCCCTTCCTTTGTAAACTCTAAACTTGTGAGTGTACCCTGAGGTACTCTCACAAAGTTTATTCTGCTTGATTCCGTACATGGCCTTCTTACTGGGCAGGTACTGCCAGAATGCAAGCCGCCCCTTAAAATGGATTAAGGACTCATCCATGCAGATATACCTTTGGGACACGTACACTTCAGCAAACTTTTTGTCTAAGTGCTCGATGACAGGCAGAACTTTGAAAATATTATCAAAGTTCGGGTCATCGCGTGCAGGACACCTTGCATTATCGTTGTAATGCAAGAACATGTGGATGGCCTCCAAACGTGTCCGGGTCAAGACCATTCTGAACACTGGAGTGTTATACAAACCGTCAACACTCCAGTATTGCCGAACTTCTGGCTTCTTCAGGATCCCCATATGAAGGACCAGGCCCAAAACTTCATAATTTCTACTGCGTCTACAGGAGACCAGTTAGAAAATGATGAAAAGGGGTTTTGTTCCAAACATTTATGAGCATATAAATTAGTTTGGCCCATCATGAAGTTTACAAATCCTTAGAGAAAAAGACTTTGAAAAAGTCAATTTCTGTGAGGCCGGTGGTCTCAAACTTGATTCCTGATGCCGCCACGAAATCAGGAATCAGTGGCTCATAATTTTCGGGGGGCGAGGTCGATACGGGGTCAGTAGTGGGGGGCGCTGGTTCATCTTCGCTCCTGGGGCATCTGCGTGGCGGTTCAGCAGCACCTGAAGAGGAAGAGGAGGAGGAAGAAGAGGACGATGAAGAGAATGACGATGAGGAGTCGGAAAAATAAAGAAAGGTGGGATCCTCTTCCTCGCTGTCAGTGTCGGAGGCAAGAAAAGTGTATGCCTCCTCTGCTGAATAGCGAGTTTGGGATGAGCGGGAGATTTTTTTTTTATGTATGTTGTGCATGTGTGTCAGTATTTTATTTAGAGTGTGTGTGTATGTGTGTCAGTGTGCTTGGTGTGAACTTTTTTTTTTTTTTTAAAAAAAAGAGGAAAAAAAGGAACTACCGTAGGTGGTGCAAACAGCGAGCACGAGTGCGGAGCGGTGAACTATGTCACCGATCAGTGAACTATGTCACCGATCAGCGCTCGGTGGCTGCTGGATGTGCGCACGGATGTGTTGTAAAGGAGAAGGCTGTGTAAAACAGCGAGCACGAGTGCGGATCAGTGATCTGCGGTCACTGATCAGTGCTTGGCTGCAGCTGGAAGCACGAAAAAATCTGACAAAAGTCGAGCGATCAAGTTCTGATCAAGTAATGATCAGCACTTGGTGACAGAAATGGGGATGTGAAGAGGGAAGGGGGAGAGGGGGATTGGGATGGATGAGGAGGGATCAAAAAATCCTACTTACAGTTTCTTTCTTATGGTGGAGTCATGAACACTGACCTTAACTGAGGCAAGTGAGCCCTGCAGTTCTTTGTATGTTGTTGTGGGGCCTTTTGTGACCTCTTGGATGAGTCGTCGCTGTGCTCTTGGGATAATTTTGGTTGGCCAGCCACTCCTGGGAAGGTTCACCACTGTTCCATATTTTCACCATTTGTGGATAATGGCTCTCACTGTGGCTCGCTAGAGTCACAAAGCTTTAGAAATGGCTTTATAACCTTTTCTAGACTGATAGATCTCAATTACTTTGTTTCTTATTTGTTATTGAATTTCTTTGGATTGCAGCATGATGTCTAGCTTTTGAGGATCTTTTGGTCTACTTCTCTTTGTCAGGTAGGTCCTATTTAAGTGATTTTTGATTGAGAACAGGTATGGCAGTAATTAGGCCTGTGTGTGGTTGGGGAAATAGAACCCAGTTTCCCAAAGATGTGATAAACCACAGTTAATTAATTTTAAGGGGGAGGGGTACGATCACTTTTTTCACACAGTGCCAAAACATCCTGGGCTGGAATAACAGTTGAAAGGTGCCAGAAGTTGGTTGACTCTATGCGACATAGATTTGAAGCAGTTCTAAAAAACTGTTGGTATACAACTAAATATTAGGTTAATGATTCACAGGAATGCTAAATCCTCAAGAAATAGTACATATTGTGAGTTTATAATGACAAATGCAAACACTGTTTTTTTTTTAGAACAGCCCAATGTTCATTTTTTGTTATTTTCTGTAAAGTAATTAAAAGTTATATACATTTCTCTTATTGTTTTGAATTAGAAAACAATGTGCAATGTTCCCAATGCATGGAAATAAAAACTAGTATAAAGATTTTGTGCTTAACTCATGTTTTTGAACAAATTGCTATTATTTTGAACACTAAGGTAGATGAGGGCCAGAAGGAGCATGTAGTCCAGTAGATGCCAAGCACTGCATCAAGTGGCCTCTGCTACTCTTCCTCCACCTTAACACAGTACAATCCTCAGAGGTGGCATCCCAATTACTCTTGTTTTCCCCCCGCATCAAAACTCTCCAACCACCCAACTGAATGTGGGGAACCATAGATGGGTGATTTTTTTTCGCACAATCTATTTCGGGGCATCAGAGTTCTTATCCAAAAATTTGCAGACTCAAGAGGAGGAAAGCATGTGCAGCGATGCCCAAAGTTTGTTGCCTGAATTTGGCAGAGCTTTCAGAGCACAAGGCCTACACCTGTCACTCATCCACCAGTTACTGATCAAACTTTAAGCTAAAAATACTGCTCAAAGACCTGTCCAATGCTTAAATTAGCACAAGCAATTTAGATTCGGAAATTTGGACTCCTGGATGGAGCACAATATTAGCACAAAATATTTATCTGCTGAAATGTGGCCTGGTTTCTGGAGCACGCTATTAGCACAAATAATTTTTATTGTGAAATGTGAACTCTTGGCTGGAGCACAATACTAGCACAAAATAATTAAAAGATAAAATGTGACCTGTTTTATGTAGCGCGGTAGTAACAGAAAAAAAGTTAGATTTTTTACTGTGGACAAGCCTTCTATACAGCAGATCTCAGCGCAAAATAATTACAACCTCAATTGTGGCCTACTTTTTGTAGCATGGTAGTAACAGAACAAATTTAGATTATATCATGTCAACCCCTGTATGGAGAAGAATATCAGCACCAAAGAATTAAACAGTGAAATGCGGCATACTTTATGTAGCATAGTAGTAAAACAACTAATTTAAATTTTATCAGGTCAACCCCTGGATGGAGCAGAATATCAGCATCAAAGAATTAAAAGCACAAATGTGGTATAGTTTGTGTAGCACTATAGTAGCAGAAAATATTGAGATTAAGTAATGTGAACCCCTATATGGAGAACAATATCATCATCAAAAAAGTAAAAGATGAAATGTAGCCTGCTTTATAAAGCACGGTAGTAAGAAAACCAATTTAGATTTTATCATGTGTTCCCCTGTATGGAGAATGATATCAGCACTAGTGATGAGCGAGCATGCTCGCTACTGCTCAGTGCTCGCCCGAGCATCTCACTGCTCAACATGCTCGGAGCTCACCGAGTATTTCCGGGGTTGCTCGGCGGGAGCTCGGGTCTCCTTCCTGTATGTTTGGCGCTCTTTACAGAGCCAATGAACATGCAGGGATTGCCTGCAACTCACTGTAATGCCTTAGCCATGTTGGTTGTGGCATGACAGTGATTGGCTGGCCGCACAGCGTCATCAGGTCTATATCAGACCTGGCGCCGCCAGGCTCGTCACAGTCACTCCGGAATCAGACATTATAGGGAGAGGTGCTGCTGAGCTAGGGAGAGATTTGCTTGTTTCTAGTGAGTGTAGGTATACCAAACTATATTAGAGACACATATCTGTGTCACCCCAGGCCTGGATGCCACAAATAATAAAGGCTGTGTCTGAGAGCAGGAGGGAGGTTCCCTGGTTAGGGACAATTAGCATACAGCACCTCCTGTCCCAGGCCAGTAGGGGAGCTGGCTGCCCCTATAAAAGCTGGAACTGGGGGTAGGGTTAGAGAGAACTGGACGACCTAGCTCTGGAGTGAGACTAGTCCCAGAGAAGGAGGGACAGATCAGCTGTAGCTGAGGAAGTCGTGAAACAGTGGAGGAACTGCTAGCCAGGGACGTACGGCGCCGAGAGCCTGTCCTGGAAGAAAGGGAGAATAATCTACCGGACATTGGGGTCCGAGGCTGTATAGACTCTAAGTCCAGCAGCAGAGAACCAATCCACGAGGGATTTCATGTCCTTTGGCCTAAAAAGTCCGGAGGCTCCGCCACAACAGAAGAGACCAGCAAAGCCAAGAGAGGCCAGAGGTAAAAGGAGCCCAAGTTGCAAGCCATACGGGTGAGAGCACACGGCACGCTCAGGGACGTGGGCTATTTTACCACTAAAGGGGGAAATAGTCAGAAAGAGCTTAGAGAGCACGGTAGGCCTACACCCTCACCATGACCAGAGGGGCTTCCCGAGTGTTCTCAGACATCCAGGCCCCTTCTAGCCGGTACTGTTGTTGGGTCATTACCATCTGTTATAATAAAGACCTTGAACTGTTTAAGCGGACTCTGCATTCTGACCATCGCGGACGGAACTATCACCCCCAACATCCACCTACACTACCCTGGGGCTACACTCCTCCCGTGGGGAGTTATTCTACCTCTGTGCTGCTCACCAACACCAGCCCCAGTGGCCTGCCCTGCAGCGGCGGTTATCCCTGACCGCAATCCACGGGTGGCGTAGTCGGACATTTAAAACACTGATTCATAGACCGCCATTTGGTCTGACCACCCTGAGCCACGGGATCGGGTTGCCACCACTACTACCCTCAGCAATGTACAGAGGCCCTGTCTCGAGCGCTCCGCGGCCCAGGGGGCGAGTCAGCTTTGGCGTAGTCGGCAGGATTCTGACCAACCCGCCACAAACGGGTATTGCGTGCCTGAAATGACTTTATACTTACCTGAGTGAAGTTTCCCGCCATTCGGGGCCGTTTCCCGCCAAAAGGCGCCATCTTCAGGACGCCGCGCGGGAAGAAGAGGGGCGTGGACACCAAAACTGCGTGAGACCTGAAGCCCCGCCCTACGTCTGGACGCTTTGCAAGGTCCTGGAAGGATAGAAAGCGACGCTGACGTCACCAGGACGCGACGCAAGGTCCTCGCCCAGAGCAGCGCTAGCAGAACCGCGGCCTACGGAAGAGGATCAACGGAAGGTAGGCCAGGGTTATCAAGGGGGGAGGAAGATGTCGGACGCGGAGGGACCCACTACCATCAGCGTAGCCACTGCAGCTGTGATGCCGTTTTCCATGCCCTATATCCCCGGGGCGGCCTGGCTGCCCCAGTATGCCGGCGAGTCGCATACCTTGAGCGACTTTAAGGAAAGGCTGTATAGCTTGTTCAAAGTTTATCCCCTGACAGAAGAACAGAAAGTAAGCATACTGACAGGGCAGCTAACCGGTGCGGCCCAGCGGGAGGTAAAATCATGGCCAGCTGAGGAGAGAAGGACTGTAAATGACATTTTGGCCTGGCTGCGGGGTACCTTGGACACCTGCACCTCCGCTGAAATTAAAATGCGGTTCTGCGGATGTAAGCAGCGGACACAGGACAGCATCAGAGATTATGCCCTAAATTTACAGGAAGCCTTGGGGGCAATTAAGCAAGCTGACCCTGGCAGCGTGCAGGATACAGATAAACTATTGACTGACCAGTTCATAGAAGGTCAGCTGTCCAGCGCCCACAGAACCCAGCTGCGCCTCATGGCCCTACAGAACCCCAATTTGACTTTTGCACAGTTCAAAGATAGGGCCATCCGGGTGCTCCCAGAAACCGCACCAGGTGGCGCTGTAGCTTCCCGGCGCCCTGCCATCACTTACCACCAGGGGGCGGCGCCCTACCCCACAGACCTTGTGGGGGCTGATGCGCAGGCCCTAAACACATCCCCGCCTGCAAACCGGCACCATCAGGTCCAAGAACTAACAAAGAGTGTTGCTGCATTGACCAGGACCATTCATTCGTTACAGATGGACCCGTCGGGACCAATCAAGCTGGCTTCCAGTCCGGAGGATTTCCCGTGGTGTTGACGGAGGAGGATCCCGTCATTCAGAGGAAGGCCCGCCGACCATTACACTGAGGGTGGACAGCCGATTTGCCGCCGTTGCAGCCAGCCGGGACACATAGCCAGGTACTGTACTTTAAACGGGTCCGACCTGGGGCAGAGGGCCAACCGCCAGGCATAAGGTCATCAGGCCCGTCTAATTGGCGTGATAAGTACGTGGGGGGGCGCCCGGTTTTACCCGTAGTGCTGGACGGTATCCCCCTGAGTGCACTGCTGGACACCGGGTCCCAAGTGACTACCATCCTCTATGTACTTTTCAAGCAGTACTGGAGTGACACTGATATAACCCGTTATCCAGACGATGACTTGAGCATCATCGCCAGCATTAGTCAACCCGTGCCGTAGGTGGGGTTCAGGGAGATGACCATCAAGATTGGTAAGGTTGAACTGCCGGCACAGGGAGAGATTAGATAAGAGCCCTGATGAGACGGCAACAGGTAGAACTGTCTGGTGGTGAGATTGGTAGCGTGAGGATGAGTGACCCGTTCCCCATTTCCATGCCTCCCAAAAGTGAAATGATGATCTGGTGTTGGACTGCAATCGGGTAGAGAAGAAGAGACTACCAAGCCATGGTAGAACCCATGGACTCAGACAGCAGGCCCACCATTTGACAGCCCGGGGGGTGGTTGATGTCCGCCATGGAAGGGTGCCCGTCCGGATCTTAAACATTGGGGAAAGGGAAGTACACTTGCCAAATTGTTTGCTGTTGAACACAATGCTGTCAGGGCCGTGGAACCCTTGCCTCCATCTCCCCAGGCGGAGGGTAATGGCTCCCAGAAACCCAAGGAGGACTGGTGCCAGAAACTCCACGTGGGTGCTGACTCCACCCCCCTGCATCAAAAACAAGGAGTCTATCGGGTGGTGCGCGAATATGAAAGAGTTTTTAGCAAGCACCCGTTAGACTTCGGCCAAGTGAAAGGGGTAGAACACCACATCCCCACGGGGAGCCACCCACCAATAAAAGAAAGATACAGACCTTTCAGAAATGAAAGAAGCTGGGGTCATTAGAGACAGCTGTAGCCCCTGGGCAGCCCCCTTGGTTCTGGTAAAAAAGAAAGACGGTACCATGAGAATGTGTGTGGACTATAGACAAGTCAATTGTATCACCCATAAAGACGCATACCCGTTGCCTAGAATAGAGGAGTCTTTGGCCGCACTAAAATCAGCTAATTTCTTCTCTACTTTGGACCTTACTAGCGGGTACTGGCAGGTTCCTGTGGCAGAGGCTGACAAGGAGAAGACCACATTCACTACCCCGATGGGATTAAGTGAATTCAACTGTATGCCATTCGGGCTCTGCAACGCACCCAGGACCTTCCAGAGGCTGATGGAATGCTGTCTAGGGCACCGAAACTTTGAGATGGTCCTACTTTACCTGGACGACGTGATTGTATATTCAAAGACCTACGAGGACCATCTGAAACACCTGGCAGAGGTGTTCGAAGCCCTGGCAGGCTTTGGCCTGAAGGTGAAGCCCTCATTGTGTCACCTGTTGAAACAGAAGGTACAGTACCTAGGACACGTGGTGAGTGCAGAGGGAGTAGCCCCCAACCCCGACAAGGTTACTGTAATCAAGAGCTGGCCAAGCCCCTCTAACATCAAAGAAGTGAGGCAATTCCTCGGGTTGGTAGGCTACTAACGAAGGTTCATCCCTGGGTTCACTAAGATTGCAGTTCCAATGCAGGACCTCCTGATAGGTCAGTCTAAATCCAGAGGTCACAAGCCACCCTTCAAGTGGGACAAGTTGGAAGAAGATTCCTTCCGCCAGCTGAAAATGGCCCTCACGGGAGATGAAATTCTGGCCTACCCTGATTATGGCCAGCTTTTTATCCTCCACACCGATGCCAGTAATGTGGGGCTAGGAGCCGTACTGTCCCAAAATCAACAGGGCAGGGAACGAGTGATAGCGTATGCCAGCCGGAAGCTGAGGCCCACTGAAAGAAACCTGGAGAATTACAGCTCCTTCAAGCTAGAATTCTTGGCAGTGGTGTGGGCCGTCACAGAACGGTTTAAACATTACCTGGCCTCCGCAAAGTTCACTGTGTACACGGACAACAACCCGTTGACACACCTGGACAATGCAAGACTAAGTGCCCTAGAACAGCGGTGGATGGCCCGGCTATCAAATTATGACTTCACAATCAAGTACCGGGCGGGCAGAACCAACGCCAATGCAGACGCTCTATCAAGAATGCCCCACCTACCCGAAGGAGAAGAAGACTCGGAAGAGCTGGAGGAAGTAGAGCTCCCTGCGTTCCACCGGTATGGGGCCACTCAGTATTCTCACCGGGTAAGAGACAAAGACCTAACCACCGTCATGTTCAACCCCTTACCCCACCACGTCTTGGCTGAAATGCAAGATAGTGACCCTGCAATCCGCCTGGTGAAATACATGTTAACCCAGGCAGACGCTAGCCCTGGCCCGGATGCTCCAGAGGAAGCCAAGCAGTTATGGAAGGAGAAAAGCAGGCTATTCCTCTACGAAGGTAAGCTGTGCAGAAGGCTTGTCAAACACCGGACGCACGAGCTGACCTGGCAGGTAGTGGTCCCAAGACGAGATGCAGCAATGGTCCTGGAGGCCTACCATGACAGAGCGGGACATTTCGGGTGGAAGAAACTGGAGTTCCTACTGAGAGAGCGGTTCTTCTAGATCGGTATGAAAGGGGCCATAGAGAAGTGGTGCAGGGACTGCGGCCCATGTAACCTCAGAAGGAAGGACCGTACCAGCCAGAAGACACCCTTGAGGCCCATCGTCACCAGGCAGCCTCTTGAGCTGGTAGCTCTGGATCATGTGAAATTGGCTCCAAGCCGGTCGGGATACATCTATGCCCTGACAAGAGTGGATCACTATTCCCGGTTCCTGGTGGTGATCCCGGTTAAAGACTTGACAGCACAAAGGGCGGCCAGAGCCTTCCATCAGCACTTCTGCCGCCCACACGGGTATCCGGAACAGGTACTGACAGACCAAGGTCCAGCGTTCGAGGCTGAAGTTTTCCAGGAGTTCTGCAACCTCTACAGCTGTAAGAAGATTCGGACAACGCCTTACCACCCGCAAACCAACGGGCTGTGTGAAAAAATAAATAATATCGTCATTGATCTCCTCAAGACGTTGCCCCTGGAAGAACGCTGCCTGTGGCTTGAGAAGCTGCCAGACGTGATAGACTTATACAACCATATCCCGGTGAATGTTACAAATTGCACCCCGGCTTACCTGATGCGAGCAAGACCAGGTAAGCTGCCGGTAGACCTGGAGATGGGAGTCCTGACACCCGAGGACACCTCCCCAGACGCGGACTGGGATACGGAACGGCAGCTACAGTACAAGAAGGTACAGGAGAGTGTGGAGAGGAGTCTGGCTCAAGCGAGAGAAAAGCAAGAGAGGCTCTTTAACCAACATGCCCCTGCTGGTCCCCTGGAACCTGGCGAGCAGGTCCTGAAGCGGAAGAGAAAGCTTCACAAGCTAGATGACCAGTGGAAGAGAGACCCGTACACAGTACTGCCGTCCAACCACGACAACTCGAAGGTATGTGAAATTACCAAGGATGGAGGAGAAACCACTAGCACAGTCTCCAGAGACCACCTAAAAAGGTGCCCCGAGCAACTACAGAGTGCAGGAGAAGATCAAGATGACCTTGAACCCGCAGAGGACAAGGAAGAAATGATCAGCACGGTTCTTGGAGAGTTTCCCCGGTCCTGGACTCGGATAAATGATGCAATAGTGGTACCCGTCCTACACTTCCTTCAACCAACCCAGCAGGAACCTACAGGAGAGCAGGAAGAATAAGAAGAACAAGCAGCCCCAGAGGCAGCAGAACCCATGCCAGCAGCCCAGGAGAGTCAACCCTCTGCTGACAGTGAGCCTGCCATGCCTGCGGTAAGCCAAAGGACCCGCAGACAGCTGACTGAACTGCCTGTAAACCCAGCTAGTAGCTGGACCCTAAATGCTAGTGGGGAAAGCCAGGTTAGACCACCACCAGACAGTGGGTTACGCAGGTCAACCCGGAGCACTAGGGGGCAGATACCCGCTCGCTGGAAAATATAGGGTGTGTAAAGAACTGTAAATAACCCTTATAAATAGTTGTCAAATGTTTAAACAGTTAATTGCATGACCAATAATTATGTTTTTTTTCAGTTTCTTTCAGTTGACTATATGGACTAACAGGTTATGAACTTTGAGTAACCGGGACTTTCTTGTAAAATATGTTCGGAGCCTAACCAAAGGAATAAATAAAGACTGTCAAGGACTCGGGGCAAGGACACACCCCCACCTGGTTAAGGCTCCCCTTGTGTTGGTGAAATGGACACCCGGTCACAGTTCATACTGTGACCCTCTCCTTTTGTTGGTGATATGGACACCCGGTCACAGACCACACTGTGACCCTAAGAACTCAATATGTGATGTTGTTTGCTATTTCCTTCCCTGTAGTGTTTTCATGGTCATGCATAAATACCCTGTTTGTTTTTAGCCAAAAAGGCTTAGTCCCAGAGTACTAAACTTTTACTAGGGGGGAATGTGTCACCCCAGGCCTGGATGCCACAAATAATAAAGGCTGTGTCTGAAAGCATACAGCACCTCCTGTCCCAGGCCAGTAGAGGGAGCTGGCTGCCCCTATAAAAGCTGGAACTGGGGGCAGGGTTAGAGAGAACTGGACGACCAACTCAGGAGTGAGACTAGTCCCAGAGAAGGAGAGACAGTTCTGCTGTAGCTGAGGAGGTCGTGAGGCAGTGGACGAACTGCTAGCCAGGGACGTACGGCGCTGAGAGCCTGTCCTGGCAGAAAGGGAGAATAATCTACCGGACATTGGGGTCCGAGGCTGTAAAGACTCTAAGTCCAGCAGCAGAGAACCAATCCGCAAGGGATTTCATGTCCTTTGGCCTAAAAAGCCCGGAGGCTCCGCCACAACAGAAGGGACCAGCAAAGCCAAGAGAGGCCAGAGGTAAAAGGAGCCCAAGTTGCAAGCCATACGGGTGAGGGTACACGGCACGCTCAGGGACGTGGGCTATTTTACAACTAAAGGGGGAAATAGTCAGAAAGAGCTTAGAGAGCACGGTAGGCCTACACCCTCACACTGACCAGAGGGGCTTCCCGAGTGTTCTCAGACATCCAGGCCCCTTCTAGCAGGTACTGTTGTTGGGTCATTACCATCTGTTATAATAAAGACCCTGAACTGTTTAAGCGAACTCTGCATTCTGACCGTCGCGGATGGAACTATCACCCCCAACATCCACCTACACTACCCTGGGGCTACACTCCTCCCGTGGGGAGTTTTTCTACCTCTGTGCTGCACACCAACACCAGCCCCAGTGGCCTGCCCTGCAGCGGCGGTTATCCCTGACCGCAATCCACGGGTGGCGTAGTCGGACATTTAAAGCACTGATTCATAGACCGTCATTTGGTCTGACCACCCTGAACCACGGGACCGGGTTGCCACCACTACTACCCCCAGCAACGTACAGAGGCCCTGTCTCGAGTGCCCCGCGGCCCAGGGGGCAAGTCATATCCATCTTAACAAACAGTCCTTCTGAGGACTAATCCATCTGCAGAGATATAGGCAGGCAGTGTATGTAGGCAGGCAGAGTATATAGCAGACTGCAGTGCACATAGCAAGAGAGGCTCCATTCCAGTTTTGTTTGCTGCTACTGTTAGATATTTCTAGAAATAGGCCCAGGTCTCAGGGGCCAGGAATAATTTTTTTTTGGATCTTAATCCTTATTTCTGATCTTATTTGCATAAAAAGCAATCCAGAGAACACAGTTTGCTTGTTGGCACTGCTGAATACAGCTAGGTCCTTTCCATATTACAGCGCTAAAAATCCAGCTATTTAAAACTGTGGTTTGTCCGTAACAAGCATCACATATAATTGCGCTGAAAATACTGCCATTTCTGACCTTCATTAAAAATTTGTTTCAGTGTGCCAGTGAAGCAATTGACACCAGATTGCTGTTCAAAATAGTTACCTACAGGCCAGGCATTTACAACTGTGTTTTCTCTGTCACATGGATCACATATACGTTTTAAAAAAATACTGCCATTTCTGACCTCCATTAAAAATTTGTTTCATTGTGCCAGTGAAGCAATTGACACCAGATTGCTGTTCAAAATAGTCACCTACAGGGCAGGTATTTAAAACTGTGGCTTGTCCGTCACACGGATCACATATACATTTTAAGAAAATACTGCCATTTCTGGCCTTCATTAAAAATTTGTTTCATTGTGCCAGTGGAGCAATTGACACCAGATTGCTGTTCAAAATAGTTACCTACAGGCCAGGTATTTAAAACTGTGGTTTGTCCGTCACACGGATCACATATGAGTTCGCTCCAAATTCAGTCATTTGTTGTGAGCGTGGGAGATATTTTCCTCCATTTAAAATGGGCAAGGCACGTGTCAAGGGAAGGGGAACTGGACTTGATGGTGATGATGGTGCATGCAGAGGCCGAGGCTGTGGGCAAGCTGAAATTGTGCCACAACAAACACCCACATCTTCTCGCTCAACCTTCCTGTCCCAATTAATAGGGGACCTCAGAACACCACTATTGAACACTGAGCAGTAGTGTTGAGCCACCCCCGTAGTGTTCGAGTTCGGTTCGGTTCGTCGAACACCTTCGAACACCGTTAAAACCAATGGCAGGCAAACAAAAACACATAGAAACACATAGAAAACACCTTCAAAGGTGTCCAAAAGCTGACAAACTGCTCAGAAGACACAACTAACACATGGAAAAGTGACAAGTACATATAGTCATGCGAAAAGAAAAGAGGTGGAGGAGTAAAAGGAGGGGGAGACACAGATATAGGCATGTCATGCCCTTCTAAAATCCAAAAAGTGAGAAGCCGAGACGGCCAGTCCGCTCCTGCCCGTGCCACCTCCGTGTCGCCGGGTTTGTGCCAGAGCCGCGGTGAACCCTGACGGCCAGCCCCCCTCTCCCAATACTGGTGCCTGTCCGCTGGTGGGTCGAGAGAGCCCCCCTGTGGTGGAGGCAGCTCTAAGCTTTTTAATTTAAATTGTCCCTCTAATTTGAATGAATACACTTTAAATCCATTTACAAGGATCTATTGGAGGGCAAGTCTCATGCCAGCAGCCGCGTAATTCCAGCTCCAGTAGCGTCCACTAAAGCTGCTGCAGTTAAAAAGCTTTTATAAGGATCGAGCTCGGCTGTCCACCGCAAGGCATCCTAGTGCCAGTCCCAGCCCCTATGCCTTGGGGTGCCTCCTGATGCTCTTCACTAAGTATCCCGTGGTCCCGAAGCATTTCCTTTGAAAAAATTAAGTGTCCAAACTACAGGTGGTGTAGCTTGCTTAACAGCCGGGATAATCCGCTGACTAGCAGACACTGCTACTAGGCACAAAGTATTTCCTGGGCTAGATGCAGTTAAAAATTTGTAAGTAGATACTCTCGTTGGATGCTGAGAAAGCATTCCATAGAGTCTCCTGGCACGCCATATATGATTCTCTTAAAAAGCTTGGGGTAGGGGTCTAGGGGACCCTTTTATAGCCAAAATCACGGCCCTGTATCACAATACGTCACCTAGGCTGAAGATAAATGGAACTGTAGCACCGAGGGCTCGGTTGCTACAGACGTATTGCACCTCACCCAGAGGTGTGATATCTCACTCTCAGATAAGGATGGAGTGTGGATCAGGACCCGACACCTGCATGCATTACACCACATTGCCGTGGGGCAGGGCGACCAATATGCCCCTGAGATGGGCACGACAGTCCCTGTCCCTGGCTGGAGTGGGGGGAGGGAACACTGAGGAAGGGGAACCCTGCAGTGCAGGAGCAGGGAGGAAGCAGTTCCTGGGTGCATTGAGAAGGGAGTATAAAAGGTGGGCACCATCTTAGTTCAGTGCAGAGAAGTCTGAGCAGAAGTGGCAGGGAGCAGGGGCTCTGCATGAGCTCTGCTCCGGAGGCGGGCCTAGTAACAGAGGCCCAGGCCTGCAAGAGGGAGAAGGAAGGAAGAGGAGCGGAGAAGGCTCCAGGAACGAGGAATGAAGGGATCCCAGGGGTGCGGACGGGCGAGTCGCCACCGCACGCCCGAATCCACCTGCGTGGAGGGGTCAGGCCAAAGGGGGAGACCAGTCCCCGAACTAGTGGAGGCAGGAAACGACCCTCAGCTAGAAACCGGAGGCTCTGACATTTTATGTGGCGCAGCCCCTTGCTCCACCCGCTAGGAAGGCACCACATAGGGTCA
The DNA here is from genome assembly GCF_046119375.1 of Phyllobates terribilis. Lineage (NCBI taxonomy): Eukaryota > Metazoa > Chordata > Amphibia > Anura > Dendrobatidae > Phyllobates > Phyllobates terribilis. Next base: position 404,004,311 of record NW_027362762.1, read on the forward strand.
GGGAAACTGGCGCCAAGTTTACCAAGAGGAGGCCCGAGGCAGCCGGACAGAAGTGTTGGTAAGAAAGGCCAGACAAAGGACACACAAAGGGGGTCCTGTGAAGCGCTCCAAAGTTATCTGGGAGTTGTCTGAGCCCCTCACCTGGTGAGCACAGTACGACGTGGGCAGCCGTTACCTGCAGACGTGGTCTGGATAATAAGAACTGTGAGTAAAGGCCCTGAACTGCATCACTGACTCCGTGTCGTTACTGCTGCTGCCCTGCACCATCACCCCCATCCTCCGCATACACTGCCCTGAGGCTATACTCCTCCCGTGGGGAGTTATGCTACGCTCTGCTGCACCCACAACACCAGCCTTAGCGGTCTGCCCTGTAGCGGCGGTTCACTCTGACCGCAATCCACGGGTGGCGTAGTCGGACATTTAAACATCAAAACCACATAAATAGTTCCGCCACTGGTTTGACCGCCCTGAGCCACGGAACCGGATCGCCGCCACGAAGACTACAACCACCAGCATCCACCAAAAAGGGTCCGGCTCCGGGTGTCCCAAGGCCCAGGGGGTGCGTCAGAACATTTTCATCACCTTTCACAATCACCAATGGGACAAGGCAGGGATGTCCTCTGTCCCCTCTCTTATACATCCTAGTGACGGAGCACCTGCTCTCATCAATTCGCCATAACCCCAATATTAGGTGGATTGAGGTGGGAGGCACCGAGTACAAGTGCTCTCTATTTGCTGATGATGTCCTAGTATATATCACTCAATCACATATATCCATCCCTGCTGTTATGGCTGAAATAGATCACTTTGTTACATGGTAAAATTTTAAAATCAATGCAGCGAAGTCTGAGGCCCTCGATGTCTCCCTCCCTAAATCCATATAGGATTCCATCCAGTCCAACTTTCCCTTTGCCTGGCCCTCACAGGGTATCAAATACTTAGGAATTCCTATTCATAGAGACCTCTCCCATCTATGTTATCTTAATTTTGGGCCCTTTATTGAACAATTCCATACAGACCACGGTTGGCAAGTTAGAACTGTAAGATTCACTACGTGAACCACTGGTGTTTTGTGGAAAAGCACATGTACACCGCGTTCCAAATTATTATGCAAAAAGTGTTTAGGAGTGATAAGGGAAGAATTTGTTTGTTTGTCAGTTAAACTCATTGATGGTGATGTGTGTCAGGGCTCTTTATATCACTGTAAGCAATTGCAGACACCTGTGCTAATTAGTTTGGCAGGTGTGTCCAATAAAGGCAAGACTACTTAAGAAGGCTCTCTCACATTATTAAGCAGCCTACATTTTCTGCCAAAATGGGAAAGAAAAAGGATGTGTCGGCTGCTGAGAAGCAACAAATTGTGGAGTGTTTAGGTCAAGGCATGACTACAATCAACATTGTGCGATGATCAGGATGAAGTGTCTTGGCAATCAAGAAGTATGTAGCTGATTCACAGTACACACGTGTGCGTGCTGATAAGGGCAAATTGAGGACTCTTTCCTACAGGCAATTACGTCAGGTTGAAAGAGCAGCGGCAAAAAAGCCTTGTCATAGCAGCAGACAAGTTTTTGAAGCTGCTTGTGCCTCCAACGTCCCCCGAACAACAAGATGCAGGGTCCTTCAGAGGTTTGCAGCTGTGCATACGCCATCCTGTCGACCTCCTCTATCCACTTCACACAAGCAGAAACGGCTCCAGTGGGCCAAACATTACATGAAGACTGATTTCAAAACTGTTTTGTTCACGGATGAGTGCCGTGCAGCGCTCGATGGTCCAGATGAATGGAGTGGAGGATGGCTGGTTGATGGACACCCCACGCAAACACGGCTACAGCGCCAACAAGGAGGAGGTGGAGTAATGTTTTGGGCTGGAATCATGGGGAGAGAGATTGTCGGCCCCTTTAGGATCCCTGAAGGCGCTAAAGATGAACTCCATAATGTATGTGGATTTTCTCAAACAGCACTTCCTGCCATGGTTCAACAAGAAGAACCGTGTATTTCACAGCAAGATCATTTTTCTGCATGATAATGCACCATCTCATGCTGCACATAAAACATCTGCATCTCTGGCTGATATGGGCATAAAAGGGGACAAACTTATGGTGTGACCCCCATGCTCCCCTGACCTCTACCCCATTCAGAACCTTTGGAGCATCATTAAAAGGAGTGTCTATGATGGCGGGAGGCAGTTCACATCTAAGCAACAGCTCTGGGAGGGTATTCTGTCCTCATGCAAAACAATTGAAGCAGAAACCATCCAAAACCTGACAAATTCAATGGACGAGAGAGTTCAGAAGCTCCTTTCGAACAAGGGGTCCTATGTGAAAATGTAACATCACCTAGAATAAAGTTTTGAGTTGAAAACTGTTTGATTTCAGTTTCTAACAACCTGCTAATGCTTATAATTTCAAAAATGACCATTTTTTTGGTCTTTATTAAAATGAAAAGGTTGATCAAAAAGTTTGGGGGATCTAAGAGTGTGGCAACCCAGTAGTCATGATTACTTCGAATTCTGACAATATGAGGGTCATGCTGCAGGTAGTGCAGCAAGAAGGCACTTATGTGTCTTGCGCATCTCGGAGCCCCAAAATTATTTTCCGGGCTAGATGCAGCTAAAAATTATTTTTAATTTTAAATCTGGTGAAGCTTATTATAGATGGCCTAATAGGATCAGTGCTGCACACTGCTACAAAGCCCAAATTATTTTCCAGTCAAGATACAGATAAACATGATTAGTAATTTGAAAGCTTAAAACGGTTGGTAGGGTGATTTTAACCAATCATCAAGCTTTTACTCTCCCCAGGATGACACAGGGGTAGAAAAGTCGTTTCGGATCCATGATTTGTTCATCTTTATGAACGTGAGTCTGTCTACATTATCAGTGGAGAGCCGCGTGCGCTTATCTGTCAGCACACCACCAGCAGCGCTGAACACACGTTCAGACAGAACGCTGGCTGCGGGGCATGACAAGATCTCCAAGGCGTAAATGGCTAGCTCCGGCCATTTATCCAGATTGGAAGCCCAAAAAGAGCAAGGGTCCAGTGACACAGTCGTGGCTTCAATGTTTACTTGGAGATACTCCTGTACCATCGTCTCTAGGCGTTGACTATGTGTCAGACTTCTTGTCTCCTGTGGCCTTGCAAAGGATGGGCTAAAAAAGTGGTGAAATGATTCCGCAAAATTGATGTTACCAGCAGATACTGTGGTTCTGTTACGGTTTGAGTGCTGAACACTTGACGGTCCCACGGTTGGCAAGTTGGAACTGTGAGATTCACTACGTGCACCACTGGTATTTTGTGGAAAAGCACATGTAAGATTCTGCAACAGTCTCTGCTGATACTCCTGCATGCGTGCATCCCTTTCTATGGCAGGAATAATTTCTGCAAATTTACTTTTGTACCGGGGATCTAACAGTGTGGCAACCCAGTAGTCAGGATTATTTCTAATTTTCACAATTCGAGGGTCATGTTGCAGGTAGTGCAGCAAGAAGGCACTCATGTGTGTTGCGCATCCAGGAGCACCAAGTCCCTGTTGTGTTGGTGGCGAGGTAACAATCATGCTTCCTTCCTCTGTCCTCTCCCCCCAACCTCGCACAACAGAAATGTGATCAAGGTCTCCCTCATCTGATGAGTCTTCCATCAGTTCGTCCTCCACTTCTTCCTGGGCTCCTGCACCTTCCTCACTAGTTTGGCTGCTACCATGCGCCCTGGTTAAACCATCTCCCCCACCCTCACATGCCTGCCGCCTTGGTGCTGCCGACCGTCTGGACCTTGCAGATGTTAGCCCTTCCGCATACAACTCCTCCTCCTCTACTTCCTCCACCTCCTCTTGTGCCACCACCTGACTCCGAATTCTGTTTAACATGTGCTCCAGCATGTAAATCACCGGAATAGTCATGCTGATAATGGCATCGTCAGCACTAAACATCTTCGTCGCCATTTCAAAACTGTGCAGAAGGGTGCATAGGTCCCTGATCTGAGACCACTCCTCCAGCGTGATTTGCCCCACCTCTGAATCTCGTTGGCCCAGGCTATACGTCAGAACGTATTGCACCAGGGCTTGTCGGTGCTGCCACAGTCGCTGCAACATGTGCAGAGTTGAATTCCACCGGGTAGGCACATCGTATTTTAGCCGGTGAAGTGGCAGGCCCAACGACTTCTGTAGAGATGTAAGTCGCTGAGCTGCGGGATGCGAACGGCGGAAGTGAGCACACAGCGACCGTGCCCTCTGCAGAAGGCCATCTAGTCTGGGATAGTGGGCTAAAAATTGCTGGACAACCAGGTTCAACACGTGAGCCATACAAGGCACGTGTGTGACATTGCCCCGGCGAAGGGCCGCACCCAGGTTTGCAGCATTGTCGCACACGGCCTTCCCTGGTTTCAGGTCCAGTGGAGACAACCATTCATGAAATTGGTTCTCCAGAGCTGACCACAACTCCTCAGCTGTGTGACTCACATTTCCCAGACATTTCAATGTAAAAACCGCCTGATGACGTTGAGCCCTACTGCCAGCATAGTAAGGAGGTGTGCAGGATCCCTTCTGCGCAGTTAGAAAGCTTGTGGCATGACCAGACAGGCTTTGGGTGCAGGTGGAAGACCGAGAGGAGGTTGAGGAGGCAGAAGCAGTGGAGGAAAAATGACATAAAGAGGATTGACGCACAACTCGTGGGGACGGCAAGACTTGGACAGCAGCCCCTTGTCCTGCTGTCACCATAGTTACCCAGTGCCCAGTCAGCGACATGTAACGCCCCTGTCCATGCCTACTCGTCCAAGTGTCTGTGGTGAAATGCACCCTGTCACACACAGAGTTTCTCAAAGAAGCGGTGATGTTGTGTGCGACATGCTGGTGGAGCGCAGGCACACCTTTCTTTGAGAAGTAGTGCCGACTGGGCATCTGGTACTGGGGCACTGCGACGGACATAAGGTCTCGAAAATCCTCTGTGTCCACCAGGCGGAAAGGCAGCATTTCTGTAGCCAAGAGCTTGCAGATGGTGAAATTCAACCTCTTAGCTTTCTCATGGCTAGGAGGAAATGGTCTTTTACTTGTCCACATCTGAGGGACCGAGGGCTGGCTATTGTGCTTAGACGGGGTTGATAAGGGTGTCCCCGGCAAACTGCCGGTCTGTGAGGAAGATGCAGGCGGACATGTTAGGTTGCCTTGATCCAAAGGTGGTGCTATCGATGTCGGACAGCGCTCAAGACCAGCTGGTGTTACCACCTCCAAAGAAAATGATGACCTGCCAATCACGCTGGCTGTTGCGGGTAAAGAGGTGGCAGGTCTGCGCCCCAAAACAGGTGTGACTGCTGTCCCCCCAGTCACAGAGGATGAAGAGGCCGCGGATGCACAAGATATGGCAGACGGTGGTTGGCCCGGCCGGCTAGACCGCATTGTAGCACACTGAGCTTCCCACTGCAACTTATGCTTCATGTCCATGTGCCTATGTATTTTTTGGCCTCTACTTAGCTTTTGCTGACAAATGTTACAGATAACACGAGTTGGGTCATCTTTATCGATCTGAAAAAATGCCCAGGCTATGCAAGGCTTAGCACCCATGCGACCAGAAGAGCCACCACGACTTGTGGTGAGAGGCAGAGTTGTGTTTGAGGATGCAGTTGTTGACGTGCTTCCAGTACTACGTCTCTGTCCAGGAAGGCGCAACCTGACCTCGTCGTCACTAGCATCTTCCTCCACCTCCTCTGCTGACCTCATCTCTTGGCTGACTGTGGGTTGACAGTAAGTGGGATCTCCGACCTCATCATCATCACCCTATGCGTTATCACACCCGTCGTCCTCAGAGCCAACCTGTTCCTGCCCTGACAAAAAACTAAAGTTGTCGCTCCAATCAGGTATTTGAGTCTTATCATCATCTTCCTCATTGTCTCCACCAACAGGAGTTACAGTTTGGGAATGAGGGTCTACATTATGGTCAGAACCTTCTGCGTCTGGTCCTGGATCCGACTCATAAAGATTCTGGGCATCAGTGCAGATCATTTCCTCGTCTGGATTCACAGAAGCGCTGGAGTCGACCTCTGATTCCCAGGCTATAGTATGAGTAAACAGCTCTGCAGACTCAACCATCTGTTCTACCTCATACTCAGACGGGCAGCTGGAGATTTGGGAGCTGTGAGGAAGCAAGTGCGATTTGGGTGACACCTTTGAGGACTGGAGTATTTGTGATGTTGAAGTTGATGTGGAGGAGAGCCCGCTTAAAGGAGCACTTGATATCCGTTGAAGCACCTGCTGTTTTTGTGCCTCATCTGGAATTTGTAGCGATTGGCGTGGCCGTAAGAAAGGGATCTTATCACATTGTCCGCTAAAAGAAGTAGACATTTTAGTTTGGCTGGAAGATGGTCTTTCTTCTGCACCTACCCCACGGACACAACCTTTTTTCCCCTTCCCAACACGCCTATTCCCCTTTCCACCAGCAGCAGGCCTTTTTCCACTCATTTTGGTGGTTAACTAATTCACAACTCTGGAGTTGTTTGCACAAAAAAACATTGGATGGTAACCGAGCAGAGCTGAGTGGCCAAACTGTGGTATTAGGCCAAAACTATTGGCTGGGTTAGATGCAGAAAAAAATTATTTTTAATTTGCAACCTGATGGAGGTCAGTATAGATGGACTAATAGACCAAGTCCCACACACCGCTAGAAGCCCAAATATTTTTTCAGAGCTAGATGCAGAAAATTTTTTTATTCAATTTGCAACCTGATGGAGGTCAGTATAGATGGACTAATAGACCAAGTCACACACACTGCTAGAAGCCCAAATATTTTTTCAGAGCTAGATGCAGAAAAAAATTATTTTTAATTTGCAACCTGATGGAGGTCAGTATAGATGGACTAATAGACCAAGTCCCACACACCGCTAGAAACCCAAATATTTTTTCAGAGCTAGATGCAGAAAAAAATTATATTCAATTTGCAACCTGCTGGACGTCAGTATAGAAGGACTAATAGAACAAGTCCCACACACTGCTAGAAGCCCAAATATTTTTTCAGAGCTAAATGAAGAAAAAAATTATTTTTAATTTGCAACCTGATGGAGGTCAGTATAGATGGACTAATAGACCAAGTCCCACACACTGCTAGAAGCCCAAATATTTTTTCAGAGCTAGATGCAGAAAAAAATTATTTTTAATTTGCAACCTGATGGAGGTCAGTATAGATGGACTAATAGAACAAGTCCCACACGCTGCTAGAAGCCCAAATATTTTTTCAGAGATAAATGAAGAAAAAAATTATTTTTAATTTGCAACCTGATGGAGGTCAGTATAGATGGACTAATAGACCAAGTCCCACACACTGCTAGAAGCCCAAATTTTTTTTCAGACCTAGATGCAGAAGAAAATTATTTTTAATTTGCAACCTGATGGAGGTCAGTATAGATGGACTAATAGACCAAGTCCCACACACTGCTAGAAGCCCAAATATTTTTTCAGAGCTAGATGCAGAAAAAAATTATTTTTAATTTGCAACCTGATGGAGGTCAGTATAGATGGACTAACAGAACAAGTCCCACACGCTGCTAGAAGCCCAAATATTTTTTCAGAGATAAATGAAGAAAAAAATTATTTTTAATTTGCAACCTGATGGAGGTCAGTATAGATGGACTAATAGACCAAGTCCCACACACTGCTAGAAGCCCAAATATTTTTTCAGAGCTAGATGCAGAAAAAAATTATTTTTAATTTGCAACCTGATGGAGGTCAGTATAGATGGACTAATAGACCAAGTCCCACACACTGCTAGAAGCCCAAATATTTTTTCAGAGCTAGATGCAGAAAAAAATTATTTTTAATTTGCAACCTGATGGAGGTCAGTATAGATGGACTAATAGAACAAGTCCCACACGCTGCTAGAAGCCCAAATATTTTTTCAGAGATAAATGAAGAAAAAAATTATTTTTAATTTGCAACCTGATGGAGGTCAGTATAGATGGACTAATAGACCAAGTCCCACACACTGCTAGAAGCCCAAATATTTTTTCAGAGCTAGATGCAGAAAAAAATTATTTTTAATTTGCAACCTGATGGAGGTCAGTATAGATGGACTAATAGACCAAGTCCCACACACCGCTAGAAGCCCAAATATTTTTTCAGAGCTAGATGCAGAAAAAAATTATATTCAGTTTGCAACCTGATGGAGGTCAGTATAGATGGACTAATAGAATGATGCTATGCCCAAAAGATTTTACTTCACTAGGTGCAGTAAAAAAATTGGTATTCTATACACAGGTGGTATATCTTGCAACACAGATAGGCTACTCCACTGACTAACACACTCTGCAATAGGCCAAAAAGGATTAGCTTTGCTAGATTCAGCCAAATGCTGTGAAAAAAACTTGCACAGCACTGGCACAGACCTGCCTGGCAAAAACTGATAGGAACTGATGTAACCTAGTCCTGAAAAGGACTCCAATTACAATTAGTCTTTACTCCCACAATCTATCTATTTAAGAGCACAGACCTGCCTGATAAAAGTCGTAGGAAATGCTGTAACCTAGTCCTTAAAAGGACTGCAATCACAACTATTCCCTACTCCCAAGCTATCTGTATATTTGTGCGAAAATTGGCTTGAAATTAACAAGGTATAGCGCACACAGCAACAGCGGTGCCGTCTAACACGCAGCTGCAGCAGTGAGAAAATGGTGGCGACGGGGAAAATGGCTTGGTCTTATAGGGCAAGGACATGTGACATACACTGCCAATCACACATGCCCTTGCTTGTGTGAAAAAAAGCACTTCGCTCCGTGTGTGCGCTGCTGATAGGCTGACAGATTGCACCTCCCCACTGCAAATGCGGGAAAGAGAAAAAAAAATGGAGATCTTCATTGTTCCTGCAGAGATCCATCCCCTGCCCCTCCCCCCGCCCCGCTGTACACTCAAACTGCGTATTAACATTAATTTTCATCATTACTGAGAAAAAATCCAGTTATGATTTTGGTGCACGAACAGTTATCGAACATAACCTCGAACAGCCGAATTTTTCTCAAATTGTTCGTGTTCGCCGACCGGCTCGAACACCGCCCAAAACAGCTCGAATTTGAGATTGGCGAACAGTTCGAGTAGAACAACGCTCATCTCTACTGAGCAGTGTCAAAAGGTAATTGGTTGGATAGCAGATAATGCTTCCAGTCACCTAGCCACCACCACCACCACCTTGTCTTTCACACGGTCAAGTCTCAATAGATGTGAGTCTGGACCGCATATTCCTCACCCTGAACCTCCTTCCTCCCACGATGCCAAGTGCCCAGAGACAACTGATCCCACACTTGGACGCTCTGAAGAGCTGTTCACTTTCCCATTTATAGATTCTGGCCTCTTGCCCGGTCCATTTGAAGCAGGAAAAGAGGAGATCACATGTAGCAATGCCCAAATATTTGAGCAGCAACGGTCACACAAAGGCGAGGTTTGGAAAGTGTCACAAGAGGTGGACGATGATGAGACATAATTGCCAGAAAGTCAGAAGGAGGACCAGAGTGTGGAACACGAGCTTGTGGATGATATAGTAACTCACCCAAGCTGGCAGGAGGACATGCAGAGCGAGGACAGCAGCACACAAGGGGAGGGAGGCAGAGCACCCCAACAGGCAGGAAGAAGCAGTGTGGTGGCCGCAGAAAGAAGGCAGGCAACCGTTCTCCGTAACACCAACATAAAGGAAGTTGCCAGTACAACTGTTAGGTCTTCCCGAGTCTGGTTGATTTTTAAAGACTCTGCTGATAACCCCAAAAAGGCCATTTGCACCACCTTCCAGGCCAGCATCAGCAGGGGTGGCAAAACAACCAGCCTGACCACCACCAGCATGATCAGGAACATGGCAGCAAAGCACCCGACTTTGTGGGCCGAACCCCAGAGTCCAGGAACAGTGTCTGCGGGTGGCACCATTGCTTCTTCCGCTGTTGTGCATGCAAGCCAATCCCTTGTCCATGGTGCATGCGAAGATGCCTCCTGCCCTGCCTCCTGCCCTGCACCTGTCATGCACACTCTCAAGTAGTAGCATCAGGAAGCACGTCCACGTCCTTGTCCTAGCGCAGCGTTCTGTTGTCCATACCCCAGTCCTTGGAACGTAAGCGCAAATACGCAGCCAATGCCCCACAGGCCACACTACTAAATTTACACATTTCACGACTTCTTGCGCTCTTAATCTTGCCTTTTAGGCTCGTGGAGATGGAAGCATTTCACAACCTGATGGCGGCAGCCGTCTCTCGGTTCTCGGTCCCCAGCCGCCACTATTTCTCCGGGTGTGCCGTCCTCACATTACACAAGCACGTGTCCCAAAACATTAGCCGCGCCCTCAACAACGCAGTTACAGGGAAAGTCCACTTACACACGGACACGTGGACAAGTGCTTGTGGGCAGGATCGGTACATCTCGCTGACGGCACACCGGGTTAACATAGTGGAAGCTGGGACACAGTCAGACCTTGCGACGGAACACGTCCTCCCGACCCCAAGGATTGCGGGCCCTAGGTCAATCAGGGTTGCCCCCACAGTCTACAGCTCCTGCACCTCATCCTCCTCAGCTTCCTCCTCCTCTTCAGCCTCCATCTCCGAAATGACCACATCAGTCACAAGCTGGAAACTCTTCAGCACTGCCTCGGCCAAGCGGCAACAGGCTGTGCTGTAGCTAATATGCTTACAGTGCTGGCCAAAAGTATTGGCACCCCTGCAATTCTGTCAGATAATACTCAGTTTCTTCCTGAAAATGATTGTAATCACAAATTCTTTGGTATTATTATCTTCATTTAATTTGCTTGCAAGGAAAAAACACAAAAGAGAATGAAGCAAAAATCAAATCATTGATCATTTCACACAAAACTCCAAAAAAGGGCGGGACAAAAGTATTGGCACCCTCAGCCTAATATTTGGTTGCACAACCTTTAGCCAAAATAACTGCGAACAACCGCTTCCGGTAACCATCAATGAGTTTCTTACAATGCTCTGCTGGAATTGTAGACCATTCTTCTTTGGCAAACTGCTCCAGGTCCCTGATATTTGAAGGGTGCCTTCTCCAAACTGCCATTTTGAGATCTCTCCACAGGTGTTCTATGGGATTCAGGTCTGGACTCATTGCTGGCCACCTTAGAAGTCTCCAGTGCTTTCTCTCAAACCATTTTATAGTGGTTTTGGAAGTGTGTTTTGGGTCATTGTCCTGCTGGAAGACCCATGACCTCTGAGGGAGACCCAGCTTTCTCACACTGGGCCCTACATTATGCTGCAAAATTTGTTGTTAGTCTTCAGACTTCATAATGCCATGCACACGGTCAAGCAGTCCAGTGCCAGAGGCAGCAAAGCAACCCCAAAACATCAGGGAACCTCCGCCATGTTTGACTGTAGGGACCGTAGGGACCGTGTTCTTTTCTTTGAATGCCTCTTGTTTTTTCCTGTACACTCTATGTTTATGCTTTTTGCTCTACTTTTGTCTCATCTGACCAGAGAACATTCTTCCAAAACGTTTTAGGCTTTCTCAGGTAAGTTTTGGCAAACTCCAGCCTGGCTTTTTTATGTCTCGGGGTAAGAAGTGGGGTCTTCCTGGGTATCCTACCATACAGTCCCTTTTCATTCAGATGCCGACGGATAATACGGGTTGACACTGTTGTACCCTTGGACTGCAGGGCAGCTTGAACTTGTTTGGATGTTAGTCGAGGTTCTTTATCCACCATCCGCACAATCTTGTTTAGAAATCTCTCGTCAATTTTTCTTTTCCGTCCACATCTAGGGAGGTTAGCCACAGTGCCATGGGCTTTAAACTTCTTGATGACACTGCGCACGGAAGACACAGGAACATTCATGTCTTTGGAGATGGACTTGTAGCCTTGAGATTGCTCATGCTTCCTCACAATTTGGATTCTCAAGTCCTCAGACAGTTCTTTGGTCTTCTTTCTTTTCTCCATGCTCAATGTGGTACACACAAGGACACAGGACAGAGGTTGAGTCAACTTTAATCCATGTTAACTGGCTGCAAGTGTGATTTAGTTATTGCCAACACCTGTTAGGTGCCACAGGTAAGTTACAGGTGCTGTTAATTACATGAATTAGAGAAGCATCACATGATTTTTCAAAGGGTGCCAATACTTTTGTCCACCCCCTTTTTTAGGTTTGGTGTGGAATTATATCCAATTTGGCTTTAGGACAATTCTTTTTGTGTTTTTTTCATTGAAGACAAATTAAATGAAAAGAATAATACCAAAGAATTTGTGATTGCAATCATTTTCAGGAAGAAATTAACTAATATCTGACAGAATTGCAGGGGTGCCAATACTTTTGGCCAGCACTGTAGGTGACAAACCGCACAATGCTGAAGAGTTGTGGACAGATCTGAAAGAGCAGGCAGATCTGTGGCTCACACCACTGATCCTACAGCCAGGCATGGTCGTGTGTGACAATGGCCGGAACCTGGTGGCGGCTCTGAGGCGAGACGAGCTCACACACGTACCATGCCTGGCCCATGTGCTTAACCTTGTGGTTCAGCGGTTTCTCAAATCCTACCCGGAGCTGCCGGATCTGCTTGTTAAAGTACGCCGCCTGTTTGCCCATTTTAGAAAGTCACCAACAGCTTCCGCCGCCCTTGCCGTGTTTCAGCAGCGTTTGCAGCTTCTGGCTCACAGACTGGTATGTGATGTCCCCACGCATTGGAACTCTACACTGCAGATGTTGGGAAGGATTTGTAAGCAGAAGAGGGCAGTTGTTGAGTACCAGCATCAACAAGGCCGTCGGTATTCAGCTCAGACTCCACACATAATACCTCAGGAGTGGACATGGATGTCAGACATATGTACCATCTTCCAAAACTTTGAGGACTCCACCAAGATGGTGAGCGGCGATGACGCCATAATTAGCATCACCATCCTGCTTCTCTGTCTTCTGAAATGCTCTGTGCTCACAATCAAAGAGGATGCATTGCAGGCAGAGCACGATGAGATGGAGCAAGGAACCATACAGGGTGATTACACACAGCCCAGCCTCATCTCATCCCAATATGGATTGGGTGACAATGAGGAAGAGGAAGAGGAAGAACAGTAGCTAGTTTCATGCGCTATAGACGGTACAACCTGCACAACTGTCATACCGTCTGTTCAGCATGGATGGCCAGAGGAGAGAGAGGAGGAGGAGGAGGAGAGCATGTTCAGTCATCCTCTTGGTGAGGACACGGAAGTCTTGCCTGTTAGCAGTCTGGCACGCATGGCTGAGTTTATGTTATGCTGCCTTTCCCATAACCCTTGTGTTCTCAAAATTTTGAGTGTCAGTCATTACTGGTTGGTGACACTTCTAGACCCACGCTACATATCTTTTATTCCTTAGGCGGACAGGTCTACAGAAATGGGGCAGTACCAAAAGGCCCTTGTTGCGGAACAGTTAAAAAAATTCCCATGTGAAAACGTTGGCAGCAGAGGTCAGAGTTCGTTGGAAAACCAAGGAGTACAGGCGAGAGAGACACAAATGCAATCCAGCAGAGGCAGGGGAACACTGTCAAAGTTCTGGGACAGTTTTCTCAGACCCTCTTATCGCACAGGCCCTGAGGTGCAGGGTACTCTCACAAGGTGTGCAAAGTTTGGGAAGATGCTGAGAGAGTACCTTGCCGACCATACAAACGTCCTGAGTGATTCCTCTGTGTCTTTTTAATTATTGGGTATCCAAGCTGGATACGTGGAATGAACTGGCTCTCTACGCCTTGGAGATCCTGGGCTGCCCTGCCACTAGCGTTTTATCAGAGCGGATTTTTAGTGCCACTAGTGGAATTATAACTGATAAGTGCATCTGCCTGTCAACTGAAAATGCTGACAGGCAGACTCTTATAAAAATGAATAAGGGCTGGATTGGGCCAGACTTCTCAACACCACCGAATAATAGCAGCGTAACATAAACTCAAATCCAGTGTCTTTTTTTGGGAGGTGAATTCCCATGCACCTCTTCACACCCACACATGGGCATATGCTTCCTGATTTTGGCTATTTGTTCTTGTCCTCCTCCTCCTCCTCCTTCTCCTCATCCTCATCCTCTACCACCATGGGTCACCAGGGTGACCATGGTCCGTGATGCAACACCCACATAATTTTTTTAAAGGGTGTTTATGATGCCCATAAAAATATGTTTTTAAACAGTATGTTCATGTATTCCCCAGGGGTAAATGTTTGTCAGCCCATACACTTAGTGCATGGACATTACAAGTATAGGAGACCCGCTCCTTTCTAATGGGAACATTTTTTTATGAGGCCCTCTAAGTCTTTTCCAAGGGGCATTGAAGTGCCTCCCAATTTTTAGCAGCCCTCGCATTCACTGCATAGGCCAACACTATGGGAGACCCACTGCTTTCTAATGGGAACATGTCATTACTGTGGCTCAGCTCTATGTGTCTTTAAATTGTTAGTGGGGTTTTTCCTAAATTTTGGCAGCTGTTGGACTCACTGCATACCCTATAAATGTATAGCAGACCCTTTCCTTTATAATGGGAACATGTCTTTACTGTAGCCCTGCTCTATGTGTCTTAAAACCCCACTAAGAATTTATTCTAAATTTTGGCAGCTGTTGGACTCACTGCATACCCTATAACTGTATAGCAGATTCGCTCCTTTCTAATGGGAACATGTCGTTACTGAGGCCCAGCTCTATGTGTCTTTAAATTGTCAGTAGGGTTTTTCCTAAATTTTGGCAGCCATTGGACTTACTACATACCCTATAAATGTATAGCAGACCCTTTCCTTTATAATGGGAACATGTCTTTACTGAAGTCCAGCTCTATGTGTCTTTAAATTGTTAGTAGGGTTTTTCCTAAATTATGGCAGCCATTGTACTCACTGTATATCCTATTACTGTATAATACACCATCTCTTTTCTGATGGAAACTTCATTACTGTGGCCTAGGTCTATGTGTCTTTAAATTGTTAGTGGGGGTTTTCTTAAATTTTGGCAGCCGTTGGACTCACTGCATACCCTTTAACTAAATAAGAGACCCTCTTCTTTCTAATCGAAACATGTCGTTACTGTGGCCCAGCTCTATGTGTACTTAAATTGTTAGTGAGGTTTTTCCTAAATTTTGGCAGCCGTTGGACTCACTGCATACCCTAAAACTGTATAGCAGACCCTCTTCTTTCTAATGGGAACATGTCGTTACTGTGGCTCAGCTCTATGTGTCTTTAAATTGTTAGTGGGGTTTTTCCTAAATTTTGGCAGCCGTTGGACTCAATGCATAACCTATAACTGTATAGCAGACCGTCTCTTTTCTAGTGGGATCATGTCGTTACTGTGGCCCAGGTGTATGTGTTTTAAATTGTTAGTGGGGGTTTTCCTAAATTTTGGCAGCCGTTGGACTCACTGCATTCTCTATAACTGGAGAGCAGACTCATTCCGTTCTAATGGGAACATGTTATTACTGAGGTCCAGATCTATGTGTCTTTAAATTGTTAGTAGGGTTTTCCTAAATGTTGACAGCTGTTGGATTCCATGCATACCCTATTACTGTTTAATAGACCATCTCCTTTCTAGTGGGAACATGTCATTACTGTGGCCCAGTTCTATGTGTCTTCAAATTGCTATTGTTTTTCTTTCTAAATTTTGGCAGCCGTTGGACTCATTGCATACACTTTAGCTGTATAGCAGACCCTCTCATTTCTAATGGGAGCATGTCGTACTTGTTACTGTGGCCCTGCTCTATGTGTCTTTAAATTCTTAGTGGGGTTTTTCCTAAAATTGGTCAGCCTTTAGACTCACTGCATACCCTATAACTGTATAGCAGACCCTCTCCTTTCTAATGGGAACATTTCGTACTTGTTACTATGGCCCTGCTCTATGTGTCTTTAAATTCTTAGTGGGGTTTTTCCTAAAATTGGTCAGCCGTTGGACTCACTGCATACCCAATAACTGTATAGTAGACCCTCTCCTTTCTAATGGAAACATGTCGGACTTGTTACTATGGCCCTGCTCTATGTGTCTTTAAATTCTTAGTGGGGTTTTTCCTAAAATTGGTCAGCCGCTGGACTCACTGCATACCCTATAACTGTATAGCAGACTTTCTCCTTTCTAATGGGAATTTGTCGTTACTGTGGCCCTGCTCTATGTGTCTTTAAATTCTTATTGGGGTTTTTCCCAAATTTTGGCAGCCCTTGCAGTCACTGGATACGCAATAACAGTATAGGAGACCCACTTGTTAATAATGGGAACAACAAAGCATAGCCGGCTGATGGTTCTCTAACAATAGCGAGGGCCGACTGCTGACCTTTTAAGAATAGTAAAGGCCGTCTGATGGCCCTATAAAAATAGGCTTCATGAGTCTAAAAGTCCCTCCATCATAAATGAAACAGGATGTGTCTGATGATATGTCACACACCACATTGCCAGATAAGGTTGTAAAATGTTAAAATTACATTTCCCGGTGAATGCATTTGTATTAAAAAATAATGTTAAAAAAACAAAAAAAAACAACATTAGGATCTTTCTTATAAGTATATATATAAAAAACAGCGTCGCCAATTTAACCTCAATGCAATCACATTGTTCAGCTACTGCACCTCCTCCTCCATCTCCGAAATGACCACATTAGTCACCAGCTGACAGCACTGCAGCACTGCCTTGGCCAAGCGGCAACAGGCTGTGCTGAAGATAACATGCTTAATGCTTAATTGACAAACCGTCCAGCGCTGCAGAGTTGTTGAAAGCTGTAACACAGCAGCCTGATCTGTGGCTCTCACCGCTGAACATACAGCCAGACATGGTTGTGTGTGACAATGAGCGGAACCTGGTGACGGAGAAATGACAGCCTGAGTAGATACGGTTTCCCTCTATGCCAGTCCTTTCACCGAGCTAAATAATATGGCTGTGGTGAAATACAACTCCCACTGAGAAGCTGTTTCAGATTGAAAAACATTGTGCCAACCAGAGCATTTGATTCTGAGGGCTCACCTTTCTCCCCATTCAAGAGCCCCATAGCAGCTGCAAAGTTAGCGCTATCATGAACTCTCCTGAGGTAGAAGCAAGGGCACACCAGCGGATTCTCTGATGGGACCGTCCAACCCTGCCAAGAAGCAGTCCTGGCTAAGAAAAGTGTGTTGGAAGGTTCCCGGACACTCTATGGCTGCTTTTTTACTGAGGAGGAGACACACGCAAACACGGGGAGAACATACAAAGTGCTTGCAGATGTTGTCCTTGATGGGATCTGAACCCAGGATCCAAGCGCTGCAAGGCTTCAGTGCTAACCACTAATCCAATGTGCTGCCGTTCACCCTCTCATATCTAACAGGCTGGAGAAACTTGCACCTACTGCCACTCTATCTTCAGCTCCTTTGTGAGAAACTAATGTATTTGGGCAGCCACTTAGTCTACCAAATAAAATTCCTGAGAAGGAAATTAGGGATGGCTTTGCTACTGGTACTGGGGGCAGTGCTAATACCATGGTGTCGTACCATAGTTTACTGGAAATATTCCAGGCTGGTAGGAGGCAAGCAAATTCCCACAGAAAAGTACCAGCAGTAATGTTCAGGGACCCGCGCTTGTAGAAGGCGGAGACAACACCGGGAGAAAAAATGACGGCTGGGGACCGAGCATGGACACGAAGCATGAGGCATGAGGTTGTGAAAAGCTTCTGCCTCCACCAGCCTAAAAGGCTGCATTTGCAAGCAGCTGCCCAGGAATCTGGCAGTTTAGTATTGCGGCCTGTGGGTGGGTGGCTGGCTGCAAACTTGCGCTTGCATTCCAAGTAACAGAAAACTAAGCAGATGGTGGCCTCTATCATCATCATCATGGCCTCACCTTGGCACTATGAACTCTCCTGAAGGAGAAGCCTAGGCCCACGGGAGGAGTCTCTGTTTCTCTGGTGGGCCCGTCCAACTGTGCCGAGAAGCAGCCCTGGCTAAGAAAAGTGTGGGGGAAGGTTCCCGGACACTCTATGGCTGCTTTTTTAATGTGGATCGTACGTGCTTATGCATGTTATTTCTCAAACCGCATTGCAGATCAGGCCATTGCCCAACTTTGTAGTCAAGAAATTAAATGCGCCAAGAAAGATGTTTGTGTGTCAAAGCGCCACCGACAAGTGCGAGTTGATGTTGGACAGGCTGACATTGCTTCTACAACAAGCTGCATTAGAGGACTTTCTGGGAGAAATGACACGCAGAGTAGATCCGGTTTCCCTGTATGCCAGTCCTTTCACCGAGCTAAATACAACTCTCAGCAAAAAAAGCTGTGGACTGGCTCAGTACTGTCCCTGGCCACATTCACCTGTCCAGGTGTTTGTGGTTAGGCAGTCCTTCCCGGTAATTGCACTGGGGAGGGCACGGGTAATGTGGGACCCGTGCTTGTGGAAGGCGGAGACGATACCGGGAGAAATAGTGGCGGCTGGGGACCGAGTATAGACACCCGGCGATCCGCCGGCATGACGTTATGAAAAGCTTCTGCCTCCACAAGCCTAAAAGGCCACATTTCAAGCGAATGCATCTTTAGAGGACTTTCTGGGAGAAGGGACACCCAGAGTATATACGGTTTCCCTCTATGCTCGTCCTTTCACCGAGCTAAATACAACTCTCAGCAAAAAAAGCTGTGGACTGGCTCCATACCGTACCTGGCCACATTCACCTGTCCATGTGTTTGTGGTTAGGCGGTCCTTCCCAGTAAGTGCACTGGGGAGGGCACGGGTAATGTTGTGGGACCCGTGCTTGTGGAAGGCGGAGACTATACCGGTAGAAATAGTGGCGGCTGGGGACCGAGTATGGACACCCGGCCGCCGCCGGCATGACGTTATGAAAAGCTGCCACCTCCACGAGCTTAAAAGGCCACATTTCAAGTGAAAGCAGCTTTAGAGGACTTTCTGGGAGAAGGGACACCCAGAGTAGATACGGCTTCCCTCTATGCCAGTCCTTTCACCGAGCTAAATACAACTCTCAGCAAAAAAGCTGTGGAATGGCTCCGTACTGTCCCTGGCCACATTCACCTGTCCATGTATTTGTGGTTAGGCGGTCCTTCCCAGTAAGTGCACTGGGGAGGGCACGGGTAATGTTGTGGGACCAGTGCTTGTGGAAGGCGGAGACGATACCGGGAGAAATAGTGGCGGCTGGGGACTGAGTATGGACACTCGGCCGCCGGCAAGACGTTCTGAAAAGCATCTGCCTCCACAAGCCTAAAAGGCCACATTTCAAGTGCAAGCAACTGTCAAAAATTTGGCAGTATAGTATTGCAGCCTGTGGGTGGGTGGCTGGCTGGCTGCATACTTGCTCTTGCATTCCAAGGAATGGGGTAGGGACAACTGAACGCTGCACTGGGACAAGAACGTGGATGGTGATTTTTGCAAGTCTGCAATGACAGGTGCATGGCGGGAGGCATCTTCGCATACGGCAAGGATCACTTATGATGGGCACACTTTTAGGCAGTCACCTTGGAGTCAGGAATGCTTCCAGAGGTATTCCCCATGGTGTTCCCATGTCTTTTCAGCACTGCATGCATCTGTCTGATGATATCTCACACAACCATGGCCAGATAAGGTTGTAAAATGTGAAAATGACATTTCCCTGTGAATGCATTTGTCTTGGTTGAAAGCAATGCAAAAGTGCAAAAAACAATCAAAAACGCTACGTGTGAACATAGCCCAAGGTGTGGAGGAGTATTTTTGGTTTTGGTTATTTATTTTTCCTTATATACAAGTCATTACCCTGGAAAGGATGTTCCTTAACATATTTCCCAGGAAAATCCATTTTGGTTAAGTTTTTGTATGTTTTATTGTGAGTCCGTAAAAGTGGGGCAATACTCTGACAACGTTGTTGACAGCAGTGACCTGGGAGTCAGAAATGCTTCCAGGGGTCTTCCCCATGCTGTTCCCATGTCATTTGAGCACTGTTCCCGTCGATTTCGGCAATTTTTAGACCCTCTGCAGACCCCTGGGGGAGCCGCCTGAAAAATACTCGAGTTTCCCACAGACTTACATTAGGCTCGTTGCTCGGGTCGAGCACCCGAGTATTCCAATTTGCTCAACGAGTACCCGAGCATTTTAGTGCTCGCTCATCACTAATCAGCACCAAAATATTAAAAGATGAAATATAGCCTGCTTTATGTAGCACAGGAGTATGAAAACCAATTCAGATTTTATAATGTGAACCCCCCTGGATGCAGAACAATATCAGCACCAAAAAATTACAAGCAGAGATGTGACCTGCTGTATCACATTAATAACAGAAGAAATTAGATTTTTTTTTACTGTGGATGAGGCCTGTATACAGCAGGATATATGTGCCAAAAAATTACAAGCTGAGATGTGGCCTGCTGTATCACATTATTAACAGAATATTTTTTTTTTTTTTTACTGTGGAAGAGGCCTATATACAACAGAATATATTCGCCAGAAAATTACAAGTGGAGATGTGGCCTTTTGTATCATGTTAGTAAAAGAAGAAATTAGATTTTTTACTGTGGAGGCCTGAATACAGTAGAATATATGCACCAGAAAATTACAAGCTAAGATGTGGCTTGCTGTATCACGTTAGTAGCATAATAAAAATAATAATCTTTTATTTTTATATAGCGCTAACATATTCCGCAGCGCTTCACATACATTATCGTCGCTGTCCCCATTAGGGCTCACAATCTAGATTCTCTATCAGTATGTCTTTAAAGTGTGGGAGGAAACCGGAGAACCCGGAGAAAACCCACGCAAACACGGGGAGAACATACAATCTTCTTGCAGATGTTGTCCTTGGTGGAATTTGAACCCAGGACCCCAGCGCTGCAAGGCTGCAGTGCTAACCACTGCACCACCGTGCCGCCCTAGCATAAGAAATTAGATTTTTTTTTACTGTGGATGATGCCTGGATACAGTAGAATATATGCACAAAAAAAATTACAAGATGAGCTGTGGCCTGCTGTATCACATTATTAACAGAAGAAGTTTTTTTTTTTCACTCCTTTTTAGAGGCAGACTAATGAGCAGATTTATTTTGATGCAGGTGTTAGTTTTGGAAATGATAATTTACAGGGTGATTCCATAATTTTTTCCTCAGAATTGAGTGATTCCATAATTTTTTCCCTCTGCTTGGTCTGAAAGAAATTACCCTTTCTGAGTACCACATTTTTAATCTTGATTTCTTTTAGTGTTTCTTAAAGCCCTAAAGTTGCCATTTGAAATGACTTTAGGTTTGTCCCATGTCTGTGATCTGCTTTTGTTAAACAACGTAAAACAGCTGAATGAACATCCTCCAAGCCTGGTGATTCCATAATTTTTGCCAGGGGTTCTAGAAGGTCGATTTCCCAGGCACAGGATCCTATTTAGCTAAACTATCTGACTTAGAAGCAACCACAGAGCTAACTATTTAAAATCCCTCAGTATCCAGTACCTGCATCAGGAGCAGCCTCTCTGCGCTGTTATACTAACAAAATGGCACTAAAACAACATGTCCACTCTTTCTATGGAGAGGGACATGTGACTTCAGCAGCCAAAGGAACAATCTCTTGTGTCTGGACATTGTGGATGGTTCCTGTGTCTTGATTGGCTTGCCGGAATCTGCACACATTAAAGGGGTATTCCCATCTCCAAGACCCCATCCCTATATATAGTAGGTGTAATAATAGTAATATTAGCAAATACCTCCAAATAGAAATGTAGTATAGTATTTCTGATTCTCTATGTCTCTTTCCTCATGTGCAGGCATCGCAGGACCTTAGGTATCCATGGTTACGTCCACTGATAAAGTCACAGTTAGCTAGTTGCCAGTGGTCGTAACCATGGGTACCTAAGGTCCTGCGATGCCTGCACATGAGGAAAGAGACATAGCGAATCAGAAATACTGTACTACATTTCTAATTGGAGATATTTGTTAATATTATTATTATTACACCTACTACATATTGGGATAGGATCTTGGAGATGAGAATACCCCTTTAAGTTAGGAAAAAAAAATAAAAAATTAGAATAACAGCAAGTAGCTGCTCTAAACTCTCCCCACTCACCCTCCCTCATCAAACACGTACCCCTGCTCATCATACGGCACCACTATCCTAGCTAAAGTGATTAAAATACTGTAGTGGAAACGTGATCATTTATTGCGCTTTCCCCAATTTTTACAGATTTTAAGTAAAAATCGGGTGTCCGATCACGAACCCAAATGGGCTACGTTCATGCCGAATTTGAAATTGACGAACATTTTCTGAACATGTTAGATCATCTCTACTAATGAGAACAATGATTTTTAAGCAAGCTCAAAAATAATTTCACCAGATGAACCCTAAAATCATTTTGTTGGGTGATTGGTGGCCTGATTAGACAGGCTGATTATTAGAGAACCAGCGTTCTTAGGAATGCGTGTTCCCGAAACTCATCCAGTGTAAATGTGCCCTAAGACTGAATTTTCACAAGATGTCTTTTTCAGAATTTTAACACTTTTTGTGCCTAAGCACATATGAGTAGAAAGCATGTACAAAACCAAAAGTATTTTTACTATAAATTGCCACGGTTTAGTGATGCAGGTTTTGACTAAATATTTTTTGTACAGATGAAACACTTTTAAAAATGCAAAAACAACATTGTCAAAAGCCAAATTGCAAAATTGTATCAATTTGTTGTAAAACCGTAAACATTTTTTGGCATATATTTTTGTGCCTCGCAATCTCAAAAAAGGTGTTAAATTATTATGAAACTAGCCATGTGAGAACCTAGTATAACACAAGCATTGAAGGTGGATCCCGCATCACAGATTCTCCTCATTTCTCTGCAGTCTGTCATCTGCCTCGATGCCCCCTTCCACATTCACACTAACTGATGGCAGAAGTAAGGAGTGTTTCTTAGCCTGGAGGGCAGTTAGGTTGCTCTCATGGTCTTATTGTAAAGGAAAGACTCTAAACTATTAGAGAAGAACACACCTCTAGCAGCCTTGCAGGCTGAGATAGCACCCTTGGAAGACCATTTGGTAATGATAGGGAGAGACTGCTCCTGACTCTAACCAACTAGAACCATGGCATCAATATGTTCTGGGTGGTTACTACCAGAGGTGGCACAATTCTCCTGTTGCAAGAGGACAATGCCAACCCCTGAGAGATACATCATACCACTGACTAAGACAAAATGCATGCCTCACGGCAAATGTGATCCTGATGGTATCATTATTTTAAATACTTTGCACTGTCAAATAATGTTGTATAGATAGGCGAACCAATTTGAAATTAATTGCATTTATTAAGAATTTTGCCAAAAAATTCATCACAGTTTGATTCACGATTTTGCTGGATTGATTTTTAAAACTGGGAAAGGGTTTAAAAATAATAATAATAATAGTAAAAAAAACATTATTTTTTCACCCATTACCTGTCCTATTGCAGCAGCTCTTTTCCAAGACCTCTACTGGCTCCCTCCTGGCCTTCTGCTAGCTCCTTCCCATCATCTTTCGTATTCTTTTCAGTCTTGACTTTTCGGAGCCTCTGGCGTTGACTAGACCTCATAAGATGCCATGACATTGCAGGGTGACGAACGTCTAAACTTCGCCTGAGGCCTAGTCAGTGATGCATATGCCAAAGAGTAAAGACTGCATATTGTGGATGAGCAGCATCATGTTTTGAATGATATAGCTTACAAAATTTGCAGATGCTGAGTGCAACTTAAGGGCTCTTGCGCAAACAGGTATATTCTGGCTCCTTACCAATAATCTCTCTAATAGTTCTGTTTTCAATATATACCTCTTGTGGGAAACTGAGAGTTTGTTGGATACAAAAAAATATTCCACTGTATCTGATTTTTTTTGCATACTGTGAACTCAGTGGAAGGTTGATTTGGAAGGACACATCTATGCAAATAGTCAGTTTCCAGCACATCTCTTTTCCAGGGTTGCCAACTTGAATTTTTACTTTTTTTCAACAGCTTACAAATAAATCACAATCTTTTTTACTGACCCATGGGAAAAACCATAATAAATCATTATGATTATTTTACATGTCTACAGCCCATAATTCTGATAAGAAGACATCAGCTCAGTTGACTGCAAACTGTAATATGATAACTACAGCCAAAGTTTCTTCAGGTTCAAAAAAATTACGTACATCTTCAATTTTTTTTACAGATGGTAAAAAGTGCCCTATTTTTACGGACTGTCCCGGAATTTCTGGATGGTTGGTAACCCTGCTCACTTCTGAGCTAAAGCAACCTAATATTTGCTAGTGTAATGATAATACTGAAGCTCTGACTGATCCAGGCAGCTTCTATAAAAGTATGTAAGAGTAATACATGTGGCAGCTGTTGGTAGAATTTTGGCTCTTAGACATATTATCAATTTGCTATTGATGCTGAATTCAGGATAACTAGTAAATATGACAAATAATTCACTTTCAAACTGAAATAAAATGGAAATGTAACATTGATTGATTTGATTAGGGAAGCTCGTATGACAACACAGCTTTTCTCTAAAGCAAATATTGTAGGATGAAAGGAAAATGTTGTCCATCATTGTGTGTCATCTACTGTCTGGGACAGCAATGGATGTAAACCAGATGACTAACAATAGCACACGCAGAAAATCCATGCTAGGATTCAACTGAAAAGGATCATTACTTTGTCGAACATGAATCCATTAATCAATGACTTAATCTATAACTCTACATTGTTATGCCAGTTTCACACATCCATGTTTCGCAGTCCGTATACACAGACTGCCCATAGGTTTTTTAACACAATCAGCCTTAGGCATTTAGGGGGCTGACGAATTTAAGCAAGGTAACCTATTTTTTAAAGTTCTCAAGTGCCTTTGAGGGGCTGATATATTAGACGTCCCACACAAATTATCCCATTTAAAAGATCAATGCTTAAAGTTTTCAGAACAGTATTCAAGAAGTTTGTTACCCTTCAGTTGCATTACAAATTGAGAAAAATGCAGTTTTAGCCTGAAATGTTAAATTTTCAAAAGGAGTAGTATGAGGAAAACACTCCACATTTCTTACCTAATTTCTGTTAAGCATAGCAATATCCTATATGTGGTTTTGGGTGCATGGTACAGCTCAGAAGGGAAGGAAGCTAGTGCCATTTGTCTTTTGGAGTGCAAATTTTGCTTGATTGGTTTCCATTCAAAATATTGCATTTGTAAATCCCCTGAGGTATTATTACACAGGAAAACCTCTAAAAGTTACTTATTTTGGGGACTCCACCACCCAAGGAATTTTCATCTAGTGATATAGCGAACATTTTTACCTTTCAGGTGTTTAAGATATTCTTTTCCGATTGGCCTGTGAAAATTAAAAATTATTTTGTTACAATATTAAGTAGCTTTAACATTTTTACAAGAGGTAATAAGAAAAAATACACTTCATAATTTATTAATCAATTTCTCCCGAGTACAGCAATACCAGGTATTTGGTTGTATACTACTTTAGTAGTAGTTTAGGCACACGGTGAGGCTCAGGAGGAAATGAACACCATATAGTGTGCAAAATTTTCTTTAATGGTTTGCTGGCTGTTACCATATCACATTTGCAAAGCCCCTGATGTATTAGAACAGAGGAAACCCTACAGAAGTGACCCAATTTTACAAACTCTACCCCCCAAAGCCTTTACAAAGTGGACTAGTGGCCATTTTAACCTTTTTTAAAAAATGTGCAGCTGATGTCAAAATATGAAAATTTGTTTTTTTTCCCGGTTAGTCTATTTTTTTAACATTGACTGTGTGGCATATGTGATATATTACCTTCATTAGGGATTCCAATGGTGCTGCTGGTGTACAATGATCCAAAGTACAAAGGTCTGTGCACTAAAATTTTATTATGATGTGTGAAACAATGCGTTTCGGCACCTGAGCTAGTGCATTCAACAGGCTGGTTCAGTGCCAAAATGCATAGTTATGTACATCATATGCTTAGTGTGTAGACTTTTGTACCTTGGATTTTTCAACACCAGCAGGGCAGCCGGCATGTCCTATCTCCATTGGATTTCCAATTCAACAATACATGTACAGGCAAAATGGATTTTCTACCCTTGCCATATCAGCAGCAGCTGGATATACCATAACTTTTTATAGGTATTGGTATAGGTATACTACCGTATGAACGATTTTTTTCCTATTAGCATCTACAGATTTTAACTTTATTTTGTGGGTCAATATGATGAACAAGATACCAAATTTCTATAATTTTATTTATGTTTTAATATTTGCACAATTAAAATACTTTATAAAAAAATATATATTTTTGCCAGATTCTGTGAGCCATAACTTTTTTTATTTTTCTGTTGATAATGCTGTATGAAGACTTATTTTTTGATGGACGAGTTGTAGTTTTTATTATTACCACTTTGGTCTGTATATGACTTTTTGATCACTTTTTATTTCATCTTGTTTAAGATGTGACATAAAAACCGTCACTGGGTGAGATAAATAGCATGCTATTTTATAGTTGACTATTAAGTAAAAGTTTACTAAAAAGTAAAAAATTTTATTTTTTCATCGATGGAGTATATTTCTTATATAACGAGCTGTAGTATTTATTTGTACCATTGTTGGATTCATGAGACTTTTTATAGCTTTTTGCTCCATTTTTTAAGGGAAGTGATGATAAAACATCAATTCTGGCTTTGTTTTTTTATGGTGTTTATTGGGCGGGATAGAAAGCATGCTCAATTTGGATTTTGGGTTGTTATGGACATGGCCACACCACATATCTATAGTTTATTTATACTTTGTTGCCTTTTCACAATAAAATTCCATATAAAAAATGCTGTTTTTTTTCTTGCATTTCCAGACTTTAAAATTCATAACTTTTTAATTACTTCTGCAACAGTGATGTATGAGGGCTTATTTTTGTGAGAGAAACTGTAAATTTAGTTGGTAAATGTTGGGGTTATTGACTTTTTTATTTCTGTTTATTTTTATTTTTTTAAGCAAAGGGACCAATGGATGGCAATTTTGGTTTTTAATTTTACAACAATCACTGGGATTGCTAAGTGAAAAGATAGGTTTTTTTAATTTAATTCCAAATCTCTGTATTTTTTTCAATAATAAAGGACTTAAAAGAAAAAAATTCTATTAAAATTTTTACATGATATTTTTGTTTGTTTTTTTGCTTTATTTTTACCTACTTATCTTTTTACTTTGGAGGTCTTACTGCTGTAGTTGCAGCATATCTTGGGCTGAAAGGTGACAACAAAAAATGAGCCCTAATTCACTTTTGTAGCTGCCACCCCCAACTTCTCCATCCTGACTTCAACCAGTGTGAAGGTAGACAGTGGGGTGGCGGCTGCAGGGAAGGGTGATCTCATGTGAATGTGTAATATGATGTTTTATAAATCACACCTGCAAAGTTAAAAAAAAAAAGTACAAAAGTATGTACAAAATGGAAGAAGCCTTTTTTTCTTTTAATTCCTTTATTATTTAAAAAAATCCTACATATCAGCCTTGAATCACTTTTGTAGCTTCAGATTCAGACTGAGAAATGGCCATTAATAGCCAGGATCTATATAATATGTCCTTAGCTACTGAGTTGCCAGGTTGTATATGCCATTGGCAGAGAAAGGGATTGTCCCACAATCGTAACTAAGTTGCTGATAATTTGCTGATCAATGGGAGTCCCATCAGACACATGCAAGCAGCACAGACAGGAAAAAAAGCTGTGAAGCAGAAAAAAACTAATGCAGAGGTTGTGACAAATTGGGGGAGATGCAGCTAAAGAGGTTAGCAGTACTTTGTCGCAATGATCATTAAAGTATCAGGACACCATTATAATCTTTGTGAGTACATATAGCAGAAACCACAAAGCTTGTTGCTGCTTGTAAGACTCTGTAACCATCAAACTTGCTGTCTTCCTCTAAGTAAAGTTGGTGAACTGTCATCCGTGTATGTCTGCATTCCTTCTGCCACATAATGTATACACCTCAACATTGAAATTGCAACATCAAGCAGGACAAGCCATAAGGTTGTGCAAATTGATGAAGTAGCTGGTGTTGCTAAGATCTGCAAGCGATCACATTTTCAAGCACCTTGCTCCAATCTACAGTATATTGTAGGGGCATAAGAGCCAGATTTAAATATTTTTTTATTAGCCACATAAACCTAAAAAATTGGATTAAGTTTTGTGCAGTGAATGTGCAATGCCTCCGATTTGTCTACCAACCAGTTATCGCCATTTGTCGTAAACTGAGAGGGAGAGAATTCTGGAACTGAGAAACCTCGGTCTTTGACTCCAGCAGATCGCAATGTAAATACATTGAGAATATTTGTATACAGAACATGTATATAAAAAACAGAAGGAAAAGAAACTATCAAATATCCCAAATAATGGTAAAATAAAAAAACTTTATTCAAAAATGAATAAGATATAAGGAGACGGGGGACAGAATAAATACATACATTCAAATGGGCTGCATTTCCAGTACAGGAATCAAATAGAGCACTCAATACGTTACCATGGTAACCAGGATACATGACGGTGTCGGCATCATGTGCCGAGTGACGTCAGGAACACATCAGTCATGTGATCTGACGTCAGTTAGCACATGAAGATGCCAAAAGTCGACGGGTATACAAGGACCAAGGATAGCATGCATAAAGGTCATCTCGCAATAAGGGTAGTAAGGGAGACATCTATAAGTCATAATTATATAACATAATGTATAATGGTGTTTCCGTCTGTATTGCACAGTGTTTAAACATGTTACATCATTGCACAATGTGATGGTGTCATATACAAAGTTGTTCATATTTTCTCTAGTGGATGTGCTATTGTACAGATTTGATAAGTTTGCCTACATCATATGTGTGGTTAGTCTGATCATAACTTCATAGACAGCTTTTCACCTTCTCGTCCTTACTTTTTTCAGATATTTTTGTGGTCCTGAGTGCATCATTAACCTATGATTATAATGTACGTTTGCGTAGTATTATGTGCTTTGCTTCTAATCATGTTTATCCAGCCTATTCCTTAGCACTGTTATATAATTACGATGTATAGATGTCTTCCTTACTGCGAGATGACCTGTACGCATGCGCACCAAGGTCCTTGTATACCCGTCGACTTTCGGCATCTTCGTGTGCTAATTGACATCAGGTCACAAGACTGATGTATTCCTGACGTCATTCTGCACATGATGCTGACGCCGCCATGTATCCCGGTTACAATGGTGTTGCATGCGTCACTTCTGGTCAGCGCTGCAATACCATTGGTTAGACACCACTTTTTATACCTGTCTGTGCAACTATGTGCCGCCTCCTGAGGAAGGCTCCGTCGAAACGCATGTCAGGGTGGGCGTGGTGTCCACCTAGAGATCTCATTACTCTCTTGGTTATATCCACTGAGGTATTTATACCATACAAACGTACAGCCTTGTAATTATAGTTTGCACCCCTGCATTTGAGCAGACAATCTCTAGGATCCCCCAGGTCATATGGAATGTTGCAATTACATTCTAATAGGTATGCTTTGATGCATATATTGGCTATATCTACAGAGCTATTTAATATACCATATTAACACAACCTTATAAGTACTGTTTACACTGCTGCAATTGAGCAGGCGATCTCTAGGATTCTTCAGGTCATATGGGATGTTGTAATTATATTCTAATAGATATACACTGCTCAAAAAAATAAAGGGAACACTCAAATAACACATCCTAGATCTGAATGAATGAAATATCCTCATTGAATACTTTGTTCTGTACAAAGTTGAATGTGCTGACAACAAAATCACACAAAAATCATCAATGGAAATAAAATTTATTAACCAATGGAGGCCTGGATTTGGAGTCATCCTCCAAAAGTAAAGTGGAAAAACACACTACAGGCTGATTCAACTTTGATGTAATGTCCTTAAAACAAGTCAAAAGGAGGCTCAGTATTGTGTGTGGTCTCCACGTGCCTGTATGACCTCCCTACAACACCTGGGCATGCTCCTGATGAGGTTGCGGATGGTCTTCTGTGGGATCTCCTCCCAGACCTGGACTAAAGCATCCGCCAACTCCTGGACAGCCTGTGGTGCAATGTGACGTTGGTGGATGGAGTGAGACATGATGTCCCAGATGTGCTCAATCGGATTCAGGTCTGGGGAACGGGCGGGTCAGTCCATAGTTTCAATGCCTTCATCTTGCAGGAACTGCTAACACATTCCAGCCACATGAGGTCTGGCATTGTCCTGCATTAGGAGCAACCCAAGGCAAACTGCACCAGCATATGGTCTCACAAGGGGTCTGAGGATCTCATCTCGGTACCTAATGGCAGTCAGGCTACCTCTGGCGAACACATGGAGGGCTGTGCGGCCCTCCAAAGAAATGCCACCCCACACCATTACTGACCCACTGCCAAACCGGTCATGCTGAAGGATGTTGCAGGTAGCAGATCGCTCTCCACGGCGTCTCCAGACTCTTTCACATCTGTCACATGTGCTCAGTGTGAACCTGCTTTCATCTGTGAAGAGCACAGGGCACCAGTGTCGGCTTTGCCAATACTGGTGTTCTGTGGCAAATGCCAAATGTCCTGCATGGTGTTGGGCTGTGAGCACAACCCCCATCTGTGGATGTCGGGCCCTCATATTACCCTCATGGAGTCGGTTTCTAACCGTTTGTGCAGACACATGCACATTTGTGGCCTGCTGGAGGTCATTTTGCAAGGCTTTGGCTGTGCTCCTCCTGTTCCTCCTTGCACAAAGGCGGAGGTAGCGATCCTGCTGCTTTGTTGTTGCCCTCCTACGGCTCCCTCCATATCTCCTGGTGTACTGGCCTGTCTCCTGGTAGCGCCTCCAGCCTCTGGACACTACGCTGACAGACACAGCAAACCTTCTTGCAACAGCTCGCATTGATGTGCCATCCTGGATATGCTGCGCTACCTGAGCAACTTCTGTGGGTTGTAGAGTCCGGCTCATGCTACCACGAGGGTGAAAGCACAACCAACATTCAAAAGTGACCAAAACATCAGCCAGAAAGCATTGGTACTGAGATGTGGTCTGTGGTCCCCACCTGCAGAACCACTCCTTTATTGAGTGTGTCTTGATAATTGCCAATAATTTCCATCTATTGTCTATTAGAGATGAGCGTTGTTCTACTCAAACTGTTCGCCAATCTCAAATTCAAGCTGTTTTGGGCGGTGTTCGAGCCGTTCGGCGAACACGAACAATTTGAGAAAAATTCGGCTGTTCGAGGTTAT
The DNA here is from genome assembly GCF_046119375.1 of Phyllobates terribilis. Classification (NCBI taxonomy): domain Eukaryota; kingdom Metazoa; phylum Chordata; class Amphibia; order Anura; family Dendrobatidae; genus Phyllobates; species Phyllobates terribilis. The sequence goes on from NW_027362762.1 coordinate 404,035,377, forward strand.
GTTCGATAACTGTTCGTGCACCAAAATCATAACTGGATTTTTTCTCAGTAATGATGAAAATTAATGTTAATATGCAGTTTGAGTGTACAGCGGGGTGGGGGGAGGGGCAGGGGATGGATCTCTGCAGGAACAATGAAGATCTCCATTTTTTTTTTCTCTTTCCCGCATTTACAGTGGGGAGGTGCAATCTGTCAGCCTATCAGCAGCGCACACACGGAGCGAAGTGCTTTTTTTCACACAAGCAAAGGCATGTGTCATTGGCAGTGTATGTCACATGTCCTTGCCCTATAAGACCAAGCCATTTTCCCCGTCGCCACCATTTTCTCACTGCTGCAGCTGCGTGTTAGACGGCACCGCTGTTGCTGTGTGCGCTATACCTTGTTAATTTCAAGCCAATTTTCGCACAATTCTACAGATAGCTTGGGAGTAGGGAATAGTTGTGATTGCAGTCCTTTTAAGGACTAGGTTACAGCATTTCCTACGACTTTTATCAGGCAGGTCTGTGCTCTTAAATAGATAGATTGTGGGAGTAAAGACTAATTGTAATTGGAGTCCTTTTCAGGACTAGGTTACATCAGTTCCTATCAGTTTTTGCCAGGCAGGTCTGTGCCAGTGCTGTACAAGTTTTTTTCACAGCATTTGGCTGAATCTAGCAAAGCTAATCCTTTTTGGCCTATTGCAGAGTGTATTAGTCAGTGGAGTAGCCTATCTGTGTTGCAAGATATACCACCTGTGTATAGAATACCAATTTTTTTACTGCACCTAGTGAAGTAAAATCTTTTGGGCATAGCATCATTCTATTAGTCCATCTATACTGACCTCCATCAGGTTGCAAATTGAATATAATTTTTTTCTGCATCTAGCTCTGAAAAAATATTGGGCTTCTAGCTGTGTGTGGGACTTGTTGTATTAGTCCATCTATATTGACCTCCATCAGGTTGCAAACTGAATATATTTTTTTCTGCATCTACCTCTGAAAAAATATTGGGCTTCTAGCTGTGTGTGGGACTTGTTCTATTAATCCATCTATACAGACCTCCATCAGGTTGCAAACTGAATATATTTTTTTCTGCATCTACCTCTGAAAAAATATTGTGCTTCTAGCTGTGTGTGGGACTTGTTCTATTAATCCATCTATACAGACCTCCATCAGGTTGCAAACTGAATATAATTTTTTTCTGCATCTAGCTCTGAAAAAATATTTGGCCTTCTAGCAGTGTGTGGGACTTTCTCTATTAGTCCATCTATACTGACCTCCATCAGGTTGCAAATTGAATATAATTTTTATCTGCATCTAGCTCTGAAAAAATATTTGGCCTTCTAGCAGTGTGTGGGACTTTCTCTATTAGTCCATCTATACTGACCTCCATCAGGTTGCAAATTAAAAATAATTTTTATCTGCATCTACAGTACCTCTGAAAAAATATTTGGGCTTCTAGCTGTGTGTGGGACTTGTTCTATTAGTCCATCTATACTGACCTCCATCAGGTTGCAAATTGAATATAATTTTTATCTGCATCTAGCTCTGAAAAAATATTTGGCCTTCTAGCAGTGTGTGGGACTTTCTCTATTAGTCCATCTATACTGACCTCCATCAGGTTGCAAATTGAATATAATTTTTATCTGCATCTAGCTCTGAAAAAATATTTGGCCTTCTAGCAGTGTGTGGGACTTTCTCTATTAGTCCATCTATACTGACCTCCATCAGGTTGCAAATTAAAAATAATTTTTATCTGCATCTACCTCTGAAAAAATATTTGGGCTTCTAGCTGTGTGTGGGACTTGTTCTATTACTCCATCTATACTGACCTCCATCAGGTTGCAAACTGAATATATTTTTTTCTGCATCTACCTCTGAAAAAATATTGGGCTTCTAGCTGTGTGTGGGACTTGTTGTATTAGTCCATCTATACTGACCTCCATCAGGTTGCAAATTAAAAATAATTTTTATCTGCATCTACAGTACCTCTGAAAAAATATTTGGGCTTCTAGCTGTGTGTGGGACTTGTTCTATTAGTCCATCTATACTGACCTCCATCAGGTTGCAAATTGAATATCATTTTTATCTGCATCTAGCTCTGAAAAAATATTTGGCCTTCTAGCAGTGTGTGGGACTTTCTCTATTAGTCCATCTATACTGACCTCCATCAGGTTGCAAATTAAAAATAATTTTTATCTGCATCTACCTCTGAAAAAATATTTGGCCTTCTAGCAGTGTGTGGGACTTGTTCTATTAGTCCACCTATACTGACCTCCATCAGGTTGCAAATTCAAAATAATTTTTTGTCTGCATCTAGCTCTGAAAAAATATTTGGCCTTCTAGCAGTGTGTGGGACTTTCTCTATTAGTCCATCTATACTGACCTCCATCAGGTTGCAAACTGAATATATTTTTTTTCTGCATCTACCTCTGAAAAAATATTGGGCTTGTAGCTGTGTGTGGGACTTGTTCTATTAATCCATCTATACAGACCTCCATCAGGTTGCAAACTGAATAAAAAAATTTTCTGCATCTACCTCTGAAAAAATATTTGGGCTTCTAGCTGTGTGTGGGACTTGTTCTATTAGTCCATCTATACTGACCTCCATCAGGTTGCAAATTGAATATAATTTTTTTTTTGCATCTAACCCAGCCAATAGTTTTGGCCTAATACCACAGTTTGGCCACTCAGCTCTGCTCGGTTCCCATCCATTGTTTTTTTGTGCAAACAACTCCAGAGTTGTGAATTAGTTAACCATTAAAATGAGTGGAAAAAGGCCTGCTGCTGGTGGAAAGGGGAATAGGCGTGTTGGGAAGGGGAAAAAAGGTTGTGTCCGTGGGGTAGGTGTTAAAGCAACAGTAACAACTGCAGAAGAAAGACCATCTTCCAGCCAAACTAAAATGTCTACTTCTTTTAGCGGACAATATGATAAGATCCCTTTCTTACAGCCACGCCAATCGCTACAAATTCCAGATGAGGCACAAAAACAGCAGGTGCTTCAACGGATATCAAGTGCTCCTTTAAGTGGGCTCTCCTCCACATCAACTTCAACATCACAAATACTCCAGTCCTCAAAGGTGTCACCCCAATTGCACTTGCTTCCTCACAGCTCACAAATCTCCAGCTGCCCGTCTGAGTATGAGGTAGAACAGATGGTTGAGTCTGCAGAGCTGTTTACTCATACTATAGCCTGGGAATCAGAGGTCGACTCCAGCGCTTCTGTGAATCCAGACGAGGAAATGATCTGCACTGATGCCCAGAATCTTTATGAGTCGGATCCAGGACCAGACGCAGAAGGTTCTGACCATAATGTAGACCCTCATTCCCAAACTGTAACTCCTGTTGGTGGAGACAATGAGGAAGACGATGATAAGACTCAAATACCTGATTGGAGCGACAACTTTAGTTTTTTGTCAGGGCAGGAACAGGTTGGCTCTGAGGACGACGGGTGTGATAACGCACAGGGTGATGATGATGAGGTTGGAGATCCCACTTACTGTCAACCCACAGTCAGCCAAGAGATGAGGTCAGCAGAGGAGGTGGAGGAAGATGCTAGTGACGACGAGGTCAGGTTGCGCCTTCCTGGACAGAGACGTAGTACTGGAAGCACGTCAACAACTGCATCCTCAAACACAACTCTGCCTCTCACCACAAGTCGTGGTGGCTCTTCAGGTCGCATGGGTGCTAAGCCTTGCATAGCCTGGGCATTTTTTCAGATCGATAAAGATGACCCAACTCGTGTTATCTGTAACATTTGTCAGCAAAAGCTAAGTAGAGGCCAAAAAATACATAGTTTGAGTACTTCATGCATGAACCGGCACATGGACATGAAGCATAAGTTGCAGTGGGAAGCTCAGTGTGCTACAATGCGGCCTAGCCGGCCGGGCCAACCACCGTCTGCCATATCTTGTGCATCCGCGGCCTCTTCATCCTCTGTGACTGGGGGGACAGCAGTCACACCTGTTTTGAGGCACAGACCTGCCACCTCTTTACCCGCAACAGCCAGTGTGATTGGCAGGTCATCATTTTCTTTGGAGGTTGTAACACCAGCTGGTGTTGAGCGCTGTCCGACATCGATAGCACCACCTTTGGATCAAGGCAACCTAACATGTCCGCCTGCATCTTCCTCACAGACCGGCAGTTTGCCGGGGACACCCTTATCAACCCCGTCTAAGCACAATAGCCAGCCCTCGGTCCCTCAGATGTGGACAAGTAAAAGACCATTTCCTCCTAGCCATGAGAAAGCTAAGAGGTTGAATTTCATCATCTGCAAGCTCTTGGCTACAGAAATGCTGCCTTTCCGCCTGGTGGACACAGAGGATTTTCGAGACCTTATGTCCGTCGCAGTGCCCCAGTACCAGATGCCCAGTCGGCACTACTTCTCAAAGAAAGGTGTGCCTGCGCTCCACCAGCATGTCGCACACAACATCACCGCTTCTTTGAGAAACTCTGTGTGTGACAGGGTGCATTTCACCACAGACACTTGGACGAGTAGGCATGGACAGGGGCGTTACATGTCGCTGACTGGGCACTGTGTAACTATGGTGACAGCAGGACAAGGGGCTTTTTACATTGAAATGTCTGGGAAATGTGAGTCACACAGCTGAGGAGTTGTGGTCAGCTCTGGAGAACCAATTTCATGAATGGTTGTCTCCACTGGACCTGAAACCAGGGACGGCCGTGTGCGACAATGCTGCAAACCTGGGTGCGGCCCTTCGCTGGGGCAATGTCACACACGTGCCTTGTATGGCTCACGTGTTGAACCTTGTCCAGCAATTTTTAGCCCACTATCCCAGACTAGATGGCCTTCTGCAGAGGGCACGGTCGCTGTGTGCTCACTTCCGCCGTTCGCATCCCACAGCTCAGCGACTTACATCTCTACAGAAGTCGTTGGGCCTGCCACTTCACCGGCTAAAATGCGATGTGCCTACCCGGTGGAATTCAACTCTGCACATGTTGCAGCGACTGTGGCAGCACCGACAAGCCCTGGTGCAATACGTTCTGACGTATAGCCTGGGCCAACGAGATCCAGAGGTGGGGCAAATCACGCTGGAGGAGTGGTCTCAGATCAGGGACCTATGCACCCTTCTGCACAGTTTTGAAATGGCGATGAAGATGCTTAGTGCTGACGATGTCATTATCAGCATGACTATTCCGGTGATTTACATGCTGGAGCACATGTTAAACAGAATTCGGAGTCAGGTGGTGGCACAAGAGGAGGTGGAGGAAGTAGAGGAGGAGGAGTTGTATGCGGAAGGGCTAACATCTGCAAGGTCCAGACGGTCGGCAGCACCAAGGCGGCAGGCATGTGAGGGTGGGGGAGATGGTTTTACCAGGGCGCATGGTAGCAGCCAAACTAGTGAGGAAGGTGCAGGAGCCCAGGAAGAAGTGGAGGACGAACTGATGGAAGACTCATCAGATGAGGGAGACCTTGATCACATTTATGTTGTGCGAGGTTGGGGGGAGAGGACAGAGGAAGGAAGCATGATTGTTACCTCGCCACCAACACAACAGGGACTTGGTGCTCCTGGATGCGCAACACACATGAGTGCCTTCTTGCTGCACTACCTGCAACATGACCCTCGAATTGTGAGAATTAGAAATAATCCTGACTACTGGGTTGCCACACTGTTAGATCCCCGGTACAAAAGTAAATTTGCAGAAATTATTCCTGCCATAAAAAGGGATGCACACATGCAGGAGTATCAGCAGAGACTGTTGCAGAATCTTACATGTGCTTTTCCACAAAATACCAGTGGTGCACGTAGTGAATCTCACAGTTCCAACTTGCCAACCGTGGGACCGTCAAGTGTTCAGCACTCAAACCGTAACAGAACCACAGTATCTGCTGGTAACATCAATTTTGCGGAATCATTTCACCACTTTTTTAGCCCATCCTTTGCAAGGCCACAGGAGACAAGAAGTCTGACACATAGTCAACGCCTAGAGACGATGGTACAGGAGTATCTCCAAGTAAACATTGAAGCCATGACTGTGTCACTGGACCCTTGCTCTTTTTGGGCTTCCAATCTGGATAAATGGCCGGAGCTAGCAACTTATGCCTTGGAGATCTTGTCATGCCCCGCAGCCAGCGTTCTGTCTGAACGTGTGTTCAGCGCTGCTGGTGGTGTGCTGACAGATAAGCGCACGCGGCTCTCCACTGATAATGTAGACAGACTCACGTTCATAAAGATGAACAAATCATGGATCCGAAACGACTTTTCTACCCCTGTGTCATCCTGGGGAGAGTAAAAGCTTGATGATTGGTTAAAATCACCCTACCAACCGTTTTAAGCTTTCAAATTACTAATCATGTTTATCTGTATCTTGGCTGGAAAATAATTTGGGCTTTGTAGCAGTGTGCAGCACTGATTCTATTAGGCCATCTATAATAAGCTCCACCAGATTTAAAATGACTAATCATGTTTATCTGTATCTTGACTGGAAAATAATTTGGGCTTTGTAGCAGTGTGCAGCACTGATCCTATTAGGCCATCTATACTAAAGCTTCACCAGATTTAAAATTAATAATAATTTTTAGCTGCATCTAGCCCGGAAAATAATTTTGGGGCTCCGAGATGCGCAAGACACATAAGTGTCTTCTTGCTGCACTACCTGCAGCATGACCCTCATATTGTCAGAATTCGAAGTAATCATGACTACTGGGTTGCCACACTCTTAGATCCCCCAAACTTTTCGATCAACCTTTTCATTTTAATAAAGACCAAAAAAATGGTCATTTTTGAAATTATAAGCATTAGCAGGTTGTTAGAAACTGAAATCAAACAGTTTTCAACTCAAAACTTTATTCTAGGTGATGTTACATTTTCACATAGGACCCCTTGTTCGAAAGGAGCTTCTGAACTCTCTCGTCCATTGAATTTGTCAGGTTTTGGATGGTTTCTGCTTCAATTGTTTTGCATGAGGACAGAATACCCTCCCAGAGCTGTTGCTTAGATGTGAACCGCCTCCCGCCATCATAGACACTCCTTTTAATGATGCTCCAAAGGTTCTGAATGGGGTAGAGGTCAGGGGAGCATGGGGGTCACACCATAAGTTTGTCCCCTTTTATGCCCATATCAGCCAGAGATGCAGATGTTTTATGTGCAGCATGAGATGGTGCATTATCATGCAAAAAAATGATCTTGCTGTGAAATACACGGTTCTTCTTCTTGAACCATGGCAGGAAGTGCTGTTTGAGAAAATCCACATACATTATGGAGTTCATCTTTAGCGCCTTCAGGGATCCCAAAGGGGCCGACAATCTCTCTCCCCATGATTCCAGCCCAAAACATTACTCCACCTCCTCCTTGTTGGCGCTGTAGCCGTGTTTGCGTGGGGTGTCCATCAACCAGCCATCCTCCACTCCATCCATCTGGACCATCGAGCGCTGCACGGCACTCATCCGTGAACAAAACAGTTTTGAAATCAGTCTTCATGTAATGTTTGGCCCACTGGAGCCGTTTCTGCTTGTGTGAAGTGGATAGAGGAGGTCGACAGGATGGCGTATGCACAGCTGCAAACCTCTGAAGGACCCTGCATCTTGTTGTTCGGGGGACGTTGGAGGCACCAGCAGCTTCAAAAACTTGTCTGCTGCTATGACAAGGCTTTTTTGCCACTGCTCTTTCAACCTGACGTAATTGCTGTAGGAAAGAGTCCTCAATTTGCCCTTATCAGCACGCACACGTGTGTACTGTGAATCAGCTACATACTTCTTGATTGCCAAGACACTTCATCCTGATCATCGCACAATGTTGATTGTAGTCATGCCTTGACCTAAACACTCCACAATTTGTTGCTTCTCAGCAGCCGACACATCCTTTTTCTTTCCCATTTTGGCAGAAAATGTAGGCTGCTTAATAATGTGAGACAGCCTTCTTAAGTAGTCTTGCCTTTCATTGGACACACCTGCCAAACTAATTAGCACAGGTGTCTGCAATTGCTTACAGTGATATAAAGAGCCCTGACACACATCACCATCAATGAGTTTAACTGACAAACAAACAAATTCTTCCCTTATCACTCCTAAACACTTTTTGCATAATAATTTGGAACACAGTGTACATGTGCTTTTCCACAAAACACCAGTGGTTCACGTAGTGAATCTTACAGTTCTAACTTGCCAACCGTTGTCTGTATGGAGTTGTTCAATAAAGGGCCCAAAATTAAGATAACATAGATGGGAGAGGTCTCTATGAATAGGAATTCCTAAGTATTTGATACCCTGTGAGGGCCAGGCAAAGGGAAAGTTGGACTGGATGGAATCCTATATGGATTTGGGGAGGGAGACATCGAGGGCCTCAGACTTCGCTGCATTGATTTTAAAATTTGACCATGTAACAAAGTGATCTATTTCAGCCATAACAGCATGGATGGATATATGTGATTGAGTGATATATACTAGGACATCATCAGCAAATAGAGAGCACTTGTACTCGGTGCCTCCCACCTCAATCCACCTAATATTGGGGTTATGGCGAATTGATGAGAGCAGATGCTCCGTCACTAGGATGTATAAGAGAGGGGACAGAGAACATCCCTGCCTTGTCCCATTGGTGATTGTGAAAGGTGATGAAAATGTTCTGACGCGCCCCCTGGGCCTTGGGACACCCGGAGCCGGACCCTTTTTGGTGGATGCTGGTGGTTGTAGTCTCCGTGGCGGCGACCCGGTTCCGTGGCTCAGGGCGGTCAAACCAGTGGCGGAACTATTTATGTGGTTTTGATGTTTAAATGTCCGACTACGCCACCCGTGGATTGCGGTCAGAGTGAACCGCCGCTCCAGGACAGGCCGCTGAGGCTGGTGTTGTGGGTGCAGCAGAGCGTAGCATAACTCCCCACGGGAGGAGTATAGCCTCAGGGCAGTGTATGCGGAGGATGGGGGTGATGGTGCAGGGCAGCAGCAGTAACGACACGGAGTCAGTGATGCAGTCCAGGGCCTTTACTCACAGTTCTTATTATCCAGACCACGTCTGCAGGTAACGGCTGCCCACGTCGTACTATGCTCACCAGGTGAGGGGCTCAGACAACTCCCAGATAACTTTGGAGCGCTTCACAGGACCCCCTTTGTGTGTCCTTTGTCTGGCCTTTCTTACTAACCCTTCTGTCCGGCTGCCTCGGGCCTCCTCTTGGTAAACTTGGCGCCAGTTTCCCTGACCCTATGTGGTGCCTTCCTAGCGGGTGTAGCGAGGGGCTGTGCCACATAAAATGTCACAGCCTCCTGTTTCTAGCTGAGGGTCGTTTCCTGCCTCCACTAGTTTCGGGGACCGGTCTCCCCCTTTGGCCTGACCCCTCCACGCAGGTGGATTCGGGCGTGCGGTGGCGACTCGCCCGTCCGCACCCCTGGGATCCCTTCGTTCCTCATTCCTGGAGCCTTCTCCGCTCCTCTTCCTTCCTTCTCCTTCTTCCAGGCCTGGGCCTCTGTTACTAGGCCCGCCTCCGGAGCAGAGCTCATGCAGAGCCCCTGCTCCCTGCCACTTCTGCTCAGACTTCTCTGCACTGAACTAAGATGGTGCCCACCTTTTATACTCCCTTCTCAATGCACCCAGGAACTGCTTCCTCCCTGCTCCTGCACTACAGGGTTCCCCTTCCTCAGTGTTCCCTCCCCCCACTCCAGCCAGGGACAGGGACTGTCGTGCCCTTCTCAGGGGCATATTGGTCGCCCTGCCCCACGGCAATGTGGTGTAATGCATGCAGGTGTCGGGTCCTGATCCACACTACATCCTTACCTGAGAGTGAGATATCACACCTCTGGGTGAGGTGCAATACCTCTGTAGTAACCGAACCCTCAGGGTGCTACAGTTCCATTTATCTTCAGCCTAGGTGACGTTGTAAATGGCTTCACATCCAGCTGGATGAATGTCTCAAGTGGGGTACCACAGGGCTCCGTCCTGGGACCTGTATTGTTCAACATCTTTATCAATGATTTAGATGAAGGAATTGAGGGTAAACTGATTAAATTTGCTGATGACACAAAGCTAGGAGGGATAGCTAATACTAGAGAAGAGAGAGAGAGGATTCAAAAAGACCTAAATAAACTGGAGCAGTGGGCAGCAACCAACAGAATGGTTTTTAACAGGGAAAAATGCAAAGTACTACATCTGGGCAATAAAAATGAAAAAAGCATATACAGAATGGGAGGAATAGAGCTAAGCAACAGTACATGTGAAAAAGACTTAGGTATACTAATAGATCATAGACTGAACATGAGTCAACAGTGTGATGCAGCAGCAAAAAAGGCAAATACAATTCTGGGATGTATTAACAGAAGCATACAGTCTAGATCACGTGAAGTCATTATCGGTCTTTACTCCTCTTTGGTCAGACCTCATCTGGAATACTGTGTACAGTTTTGGGCACCACATTTTAAAAAAGACATAGACAAACTGGAGCAAGTTCAGAGAAGAGCGACCAGAATGGTGACTGGTCTGCAAACCATGTCCTATGAGGAACGGTTGCAGGATTTGGGAAAAAGAAGACTGAGAGGAGACTTAATAGCTGTCTACAAATATGTCAAGGGCTGTCACATTGTAGAAGGATCATCTTTATTCTCATTTGCACAAGGAAAGACTAGAAGCAATGGGATGAAACTAAATGGGAGGAGACACAGATTAGATATTAGAAAAAACTTTTTGACAGTTAGGGTGATTAATGAGTGGAACAGGCTGCCACGAGAGGTGGTGAGTTCCCCTTCAATGGACGTCTTCAAACAGAGGCTGGACAGACATCTGTCTGAGATGATCTAGAGAATCCTGCTTTGAGCAGGGGGTTGGACCAGATGACCCAGGAGGTCCCTTCCAAATCTACCATTCTATGATTCTATTGCGATACAGGGCAGTGATTTTGGCTATAAAAGGGTCCCCTAGACCCCTACCCCAAGCTTTTTAAGAGAATCATATATGGCGTGCCAGGAGACTCTATGGAATGCTTTCTCAGCATCCAACGAGAGTATCTAATTACAAATTTTTAACTGCATCTAGCCCAGGAAATACTTTGTGCCTAGTAGCAGTGTCTGCTAGTCAGCGGATTATCCCGGCTGTTAAGCAAGCTACACCACCTGTAGTTTGGACACTTAATTTTTTCAAAGGAAATGCTTCGGGACCACGGGATACTCAGTGAAGAGCATCAGGAGTAGTGTTGAGCCACCCCCGTAGTGTTCGAGTTCGGTTCGGTTCGTCGAACACCCGTGTGTTCGCCGAACTGTTCGTCGAACTGTTCGTCGAACACCTTCGAACACCGTTAAATCCAATGGCAGGCAAACAAAAACACATAGAAACACATAGAAAACACCTTCAAAGGTGTCCAAAAGCTGACAAACTGCTCAGAAGACACAACTAACACATGGAAAAGTGACAAGTACATATAGTCATGCGAAAAGAAAAGAGGTGGAGGAGTAAAAGGAGGGGGAGACACAGATATAGGCATGTCATGCCCTTCTAAAATCCAAAAAGTGAGAAGCCGAGACGGCCAGTCCGCTCCTGCCCGTGCCACCTCCGTGTCGCCGGGTTTGTGCCAGAGCCGCGGTGAACCCTGACGGCCAGCCCCCCTCTCCCAATACTGGTGCCTGTCCGCTGGTGGGTCGAGAGAGCCCCCCTGTGGTGGAGGCAGCTCTAAGCTTTTTAATTAAATTGTCCCTCTAATTTGAATGAATACACTTTAAATCCATTTACAAGGATCTATTGGAGGGCAAGTCTCATGCCAGCTCCAGTAGCGTCCACTAAAGCTGCTGCAGTTAAAAAGCTTTTATAAGGATCGAGCTCGGCTGTCCACCGCAAGGCATCCTAGTGCCAGTCCCAGCCCCTATGCCTTGGGGTGCCTCCTGATGCTCTTCACTAAGTATCCCGTGGTCCCCAAGCATTTCCTTTGAAAAAATTAAGTGTCCAAACTACAGGTGGTGTAGCTTGCTTAACAGCCGGGATAATCCGCTGACTAGCAGACACTGCTACTAGGCACAAAGTATTTCCTGGGCTAGATGCAGTTAAAAATTTGTAAGTAGATACTCTCGTTGGATGCTGAGAAAGCATTCCATAGAGTCTCCTGGCACGCCATATATGATTCTCTTAAAAAGCTTGGGGTAGGGGTCTAGGGGACCCTTTTATAGCCAAAATCACGGCCCTGTATCACAATACGTCACCTAGGCTGAAGATAAATGGAACTGTAGCACCGAGGGCTCGGTTGCTACAGACGTATTGCACCTCACCCAGAGGTGTGATATCTCACTCTCAGATAAGGATGGAGTGTGGATCAGGACCCGACACCTGCATGCATTACACCACATTGCCGTGGGGCAGGGCGACCAATATGCCCCTGAGATGGGCACGACAGTCCCTGTCCCTGGCTGGAGTGGGGGGAGGGAACACTGAGGAAGGGGAACCCTGCAGTGCAGGAGCAGGGAGGAAGCAGTTCCTGGGTGCATTGAGAAGGGAGTATAAAAGGTGGGCACCATCTTAGTTCAGTGCAGAGAAGTCTGAGCAGAAGTGGCAGGGAGCAGGGGCTCTGCATGAGCTCTGCTCCGGAGGCGGGCCTAGTAACAGAGGCCCAGGTCTGCAAGAGGGAGAAGGAAGGAAGAGGAGCGGAGAAGGCTCCAGGAACGAGGAATGAAGGGATCCCAGGGGTGCGGACGGGCGAGTCGCCACCGCACGCCCGAATCCACCTGCGTGGAGGGGTCAGGCCAAAGGGGGAGACCGGTCCCCGAACTAGTGGAGGCAGGAAACGACCCGCAGCTAGAAACCGGAGGCTCTGACATTTTATGTGGCGCAGCCCCTTGCTCCACCCGCTAGGAAGGCACCACATAGGGTCAGGGAAACTGGCGCCAAGTTTACCAAGAGGAGGCCCGAGGCAGCCGGACAGAAGTGTTGGTAAGAAAGGCCAGACAAAGGACACACAAAGGGGGTCCTGTGAAGCGCTCCAAAGTTATCTGGGAGTTGTCTGAGCCCCTCACCTGGTGAGCACAGTACGACGTGGGCAGCAGTTACCTGCAGACGTGGTCTGGATAATAAGAACTGTGAGTAAAGGCCCTGAACTGCATCACTGACTCCGTGTCGTTACTGCTGCTGCCCTGCACCATCACCCCCATCCTCCGCATACACTGCCCTGAGGCTATACTCCTCCCTTGGGGAGTTATGCTACGCTCTGCTGCACCCACAACACAAGCCTTAGCGGTCTGCCCTGTAGCGGCGGTTCACTCTGACCGCAATCCACGGGTGGCGTAGTCGGACATTTAAACATCAAAACCACATAAATAGTTCCGCCACTGGTTTGACCGCCCTGAGCCACGGAACCGGATCGCCGCCACGAAGACTACAACCACCAGCATCCACCAAAAAGGGTCCGGCTCCGGGTGTCCCAAGGCCCAGGGGGTGCGTCAGAACATTTTCATCACCTTTCACAATCACCAATGGGACAAGGCAGGGATGTCCTCTGTCCCCTCTCTTATACATCCTAGTGACGGAGCACCTGCTCTCATTAATTCGCCATAACCCCAATATTAGGTGGATTGAGGTGGGAGGCACCGAGTACAAGTGCTCTCTATTTGCTGATGATGTCCTAGTATATATCACTCAATCACATATATCCATCCCTGCTGTTATGGCTGAAATAGATCACTTTGTTACATGGTAAAATTTTAAAATCAATGCAGCGAAGTCTGAGGCCCTCGATGTCTCCCTCCCTAAATCCATATAGGATTCCATCCAGTCCAACTTTCCCTTTGCCTGGCCCTCACAGGGTATCAAATACTTAGGAATTCCTATTCATAGAGACCTCTCCCATCTATGTTATCTTAATTTTGGGCCCTTTATTGAACAATTCCATACAGACCACGGTTGGCAAGTTAGAACTGTAAGATTCACTACGTGAACCACTGGTGTTTTGTGGAAAAGCACATGTACACCACGTTCCAAATTATTATGCAAAAAGTGTTTAGGAGTGATAAGGGAATAATTTGTTTGTTTGTCAGTTAAACTCATTGATGGTGATGTGTGTCAGGGCTCTTTATATCACTGTAAGCAATTGCAGACACCTGTGCTAATTAGTTTGGCAGGTGTGTCCAATGAAAGGCAAGACTACTTAAGAAGGCTCTCTCACATTATTAAGCAGCCTACATTTTCTGCCAAAATGGGAAAGAAAAAGGATGTGTCGGCTGCTGAGAAGCAACAAATTGTGGAGTGTTTAGGTCAAGGCATGACTACAATCAACATTGTGCGATGATCAGGATGAAGTGTCTTGGCAATCAAGAAGTATGTAGCTGATTCACAGTACACACGTGTGCGTGCTGATAAGGGCAAATTGAGGACTCTTTCCTACAGGCAATTACGTCAGGTTGAAACAGCAGCGGCAAAAAAGCCTTGTCATAGCAGCAGACAAGTTTTTGAAGCTGCTTGTGCCTCCAACGTCCCCCGAACAACAAGATGCAGGGTCCTTCAGAGGTTTGCAGCTGTGCATATGCCATCCTGTCGACCTCCTCTATCCACTTCACACAAGCAGAAACGGCTCCAGTGGGCCAAACATTACATGAAGACTGATTTCAAAACTGTTTTGTTCACGGATGAGTGCCGTGCAGCGCTCGATGGTCCAGATGAATGGAGTGGAGGATGGCTGGTTGATGGACACCCCACGCAAACACGGCTACAGCGCCAACAAGGAGGAGGTGGAGTAATGTTTTGGGCTGGAATCATGGGGAGAGAGATTGTCGGCCCCTTTAGGATCCCTGAAGGCGCTAAAGATGAACTCCATAATGTATGTGGATTTTCTCAAACAGCACTTCCTGCCATGGTTCAAGAAGAAGAACCGTGTATTTCACAGCAAGATCATTTTTCTGCATGATAATGCACCATCTCATGCTGCACATAAAACATCTGCATCTCTGGCTGATATGGGCATAAAAGGGGACAAACTTATGGTGTGACCCCCATGCTCCCCTGACCTCTACCCCATTCAGAACCTTTGGAGCATCATTAAAAGGAGTGTCTATGATGGCGGGAGGCAGTTCACATCTAAGCAACAGCTCTGGGAGGGTATTCTGTCCTCATGCAAAACAATTGAAGCAGAAACCATCCAAAACCTGACAAATTCAATGGACGAGAGAGTTCAGAAGCTCCTTTCGAACAAGGGGTCCTATGTGAAAATGTAACATCACCTAGAATAAAGTTTTGAGTTGAAAACTGTTTGATTTCAGTTTCTAACAACCTGCTAATGCTTATAATTTCAAAAATGATCATTTTTTTGGTCTTTATTAAAATGAAAAGGTTGATCGAAAAGTTTGGGGGATCTAAGAGTGTGGCAACCCAGTAGTCATGATTACTTCGAATTCTGACAATATGAGGGTCATGCTGCAGGTAGTGCAGCAAGAAGGCACTTTTGTGTCTTGCGCATCTCGGAGCCCCAAAATTATTTTCCGGGCTAGATGCAGCTAAAAATTATTTTTAATTTTAAATCTGGTGAAGCTTATTATAGATGGCCTAATAGGATCAGTGCTGCACACTGCTACAAAGCCCAAATTATTTTCCAGTCAAGATACAGATAAACATGATTAGTAATTTGAAAGCTTAAAACGGTTGGTAGGGTGATTTTAACCAATCATCAAGCTTTTACTCTCCCCAGGATGACACAGGGGTAGAAAAGTCGTTTCGGATCCATGATTTGTTCATCTTTATGAACGTGAGTCTGTCTACATTATCAGTGGAGAGCCGCGTGCGCTTATCTGTCAGCACACCACCAGCAGCGCTGAACACACAGACAGAACGCTGGCTGCGGGGCATGACAAGATCTCCAAGGCGTAAGTGGCTAGCTCCGGCCATTTATCCAGATTGGAAGCCCAAAAAGAGCAAGGGTCCAGTGACACAGTCGTGGCTTCAATGTTTACTTGGAGATACTCCTGTACCATCGTCTCTAGGCGTTGACTATGTGTCAGACTTCTTGTCTCCTGTGGCCTTGCAAAGGATGGGCTAAAAAAGTGGTGAAATGATTCCGCAAAATTGATGTTACCAGCAGATACTGTGGTTCTGTTACGGTTTGAGTGCTGAACACTTGACGGTCCCACGGTTGGCAAGTTGGAACTGTGAGATTCACTACGTGCACCACTGGTATTTTGTGGAAAAGCACATGTAAGATTCTGCAACAGTCTCTGCTGATACTCCTGCATGCGTGCATCCCTTTCTATGGCAGGAATAATTTCTGCAAATTTACTTTTGTACCGGGGATCTAACAGTGTGGCAACCCAGTAGTCAGGATTATTTCTAATTCTCACAATTCGAGGGTCATGTTGCAGGTAGTGCAGCAAGAAGGCACTCATGTGTGTTGCGCATCCAGGAGCACCAAGTCCCTGTTGTGTTGGTGGCGAGGTAACAATCATGCTTCCTTCCTCTGTCCTCTCCCCCCAACCTCGCACAACAGAAATGTGATCAAGGTCTCCCTCATCTGATGAGTCTTCCATCAGTTCGTCCTCCACTTCTTCCTGGGCTCCTGCACCTTCCTCACTAGTTTGGCTGCTACCATGCGCCCTGGTAAAACCATCTCCCCCACCCTCACATGCCTGCCGCCTTGGTGCTGCCGACCGTCTGGACCTTGCAGATGTTAGCCCTTCCGCATACAACTCCTCCTCCTCTACTTCCTCCACCTCCTCTTGTGCCACCACCTGACTCCGAATTCTGTTTAACATGTGCTCCAGCATGTAAATCACCGGAATAGTCATGCTGATAATGGCATCGTCAGCACTAAACATCTTCGTCGCCATTTCAAAACTGTGCAGAAGGGTGCATAGGTTCCTGATCTGAGACCACTCCTCCAGCGTGATTTGCCCCACCTCTGAATCTCGTTGGCCCAGGCTATACGTCAGAACGTATTGCACCAGGGCTTGTCGGTGCTGCCACAGTCGCTGCAACATGTGCAGAGTTGAATTCCACCGGGTAGGCACATCGCATTTTAGCCGGTGAAGTGGCAGGCCCAACGACTTCTGTAGAGATGTAAGTCGCTGAGCTGCGGGATGCGAACAGCGGAAGTGAGCACACAGCGATCGTGCCCTCTGCAGAAGGCCATCTAGTCTGGGATAGTGGGCTAAAAATTGCTGGACAACCAGGTTCAACACGTGAGCCATACAAGGCACGTGTGTGACATTGCCCCGGCGAAGGGCCGCACCCAGGTTTGCAGCATTGTCGCACACGGCCTTCCCTGGTTTCAGGTCCAGTGGAGACAACCATTCATGAAATTGGTTCTCCAGAGCTGACCACAACTCCTCAGCTGTGTGACTCACATTTCCCAGACATTTCAATGTAAAAACCGCCTGATGACGTTGAGCCATACTGCCAGCATAGTAAGGAGGTGTGCAGGATCCCTTCTGCGCAGTTAGAAAACTTGTGGCATGACCAGACAGGCTTTGGGTGCAGGTGGAAGACCGAGAGGAGGTTGAGGAGGCAGAAGCAGTGGAGGAACTTTGACATAAAGAGGATTGACGCACAACTCGTGGGGACGGCAAGACTTGGACAGCAGCCCCTTGTCCTGCTGTCACCATAGTTACCCAGTGCCCAGTCAGCGACATGTAACGCCCCTGTCCATGCCTACTCGTCCAAGTGTCTGTGGTGAAATGCACCCTGTCACACACAGAGTTTCTCAAAGAAGCGGTGATGTTGTGTGCGACATGCTGGTGGAGCGCAGGCACACCTTTCTTTGAGAAGTAGTGCCGACTGGGCATCTGGTACTTTGGCACTGCGACGGATATAAGGTCTCGAAAATCCTCTGTGTCCACCAGGCGGAAAGGCAGCATTTCTGTAGCCAAGAGCTTGCAGATGGTGAAATTCAACCTCTTAGCTTTCTCATGGCTAGGAGGAAATGGTCTTTTACTTGTCCACATCTGAGGGACCGAGGGCTGGCTATTGTGCTTAGACGGGGTTGATAAGGGTGTCCCCGGCAAACTGCCGGTCTGTGAGGAAGATGCAGGCGGACATGTTAGGTTGCCTTGATTCAAAGGTGGTGCTATCGATGTCGGACAGCGCTCAACACCAGCTGGTGTTACCACCTCCAAAGAAAATGATGACCTGCCAATCACGCTGGCTGTTGCGGGTAAAGAGGTGGCAGGTCTGCGCCCCAAAACAGGTGTGACTGCTGTCCCCCCAGTCACAGAGGATGAAGAGGCCGCGGATGCACAAGATATGGCAGACGGTGATTGGCCCGGCCGGCTAGGCCGCATTGTAGCACACTGAGCTTCCCACTGCAACTTATGCTTCATGTTCATGTGCCGGTTCATGCATGAAGTACTCAAACTATGTATTTTTTGGCCTCTACTTAGCTTTTGCTGACAAATGTTACAGATAACACCAGTTGGGTCATCTTTATCGATCTGAAAAAATGCCCAGGCTATGCAAGGCTTAGCACCCATGCGACCTGAAGAGCCACCACGACTTGTG
The DNA here is from genome assembly GCF_046119375.1 of Phyllobates terribilis. Classification (NCBI taxonomy): domain Eukaryota; kingdom Metazoa; phylum Chordata; class Amphibia; order Anura; family Dendrobatidae; genus Phyllobates; species Phyllobates terribilis. The sequence goes on from NW_027362762.1 coordinate 404,053,752, forward strand.
GTGAGAGGCAGAGTTGTGTTTGAGGATGCAGTTGTTGACGTGCTTCCAGTACTACGTCTCTGTCCAGGAAGGCGCAACCTGACCTCGTCGTCACTAGCATCTTCCTCCACCTCCTCTGCTGACCTCATCTCTTGGCTGACTGTGGGTTGACAGTAAGTGGGATCTCCGACCTCATCATCATCACCCTGTGCGTTATCACACCCGTCGTCCTCAGAGCCAACCTGTTCCTGCCCTGACAAAAAACTAAAGTTGTCGCTCCAATCAGGTATTTGAGTCTTATCATCGTCTTCCTCATTGTCTCCACCAACAGGAGTTACAGTTTGGGAATGAGGGTCTACATTATGGTCAGAACCTTCTGCGTCTGGTCCTGGATCCGACTCATAAAGATTCTGGGCATCAGTGCAGATCATTTCCTCGTCTGGATTCACAGAAGCGCTGGAGTCGACCTCTGATTCCCAGGCTATAGTATGAGTAAACAGCTCTGCAGACTCAACCATCTGTTCTACCTCATACTCAGACGGGCAGCTGGAGATTTGGGAGCTGTGAGGAAGCAAGTGCAATTGGGGTGACACCTTTGAGGACTGGAGTATTTGTGATGTTGAAGTTGATGTGGAGGAGAGCCCACTTAAAGGAGCACTTGATATCCGTTGAAGCACCTGCTGTTTTTGTGCCTCATCTGGAATTTGTAGCGATTGGCGTGGCCGTAAGAAAGGGATCTTATCACATTGTCCGCTAAAAGAAGTAGACATTTTAGTTTGGCTGGAAGATGGTCTTTCTTCTGCACCTACCCCACGGACACAACCTTTTTTCCCCTTCCCAACACGCCTATTCCCCTTTCCACCAGCAGCAGGCCTTTTTCCACTCATTTTGGTGGTTAACTAATTCACAACTCTGGAGTTGTTTGCACAAAAAAACAATGGATGGTAACCGAGCAGAGCTGAGTGGCCAAACTGTGGTATTAGGCCAAAACTATTGGCTGGGCTAGATGCAGAAAAAAATTATTTTTAATTTGCAACCTGATGGAAGTCAGTATAGATGGACTAATAGAACAAGTCCCACACGCTGCTAGAAGCCCAAATATTTTTTCAGAGATAAATGAAGAAAAAAATTATTTTTAATTTGCAACCTGATGGAGGTCAGTATAGATGGACTAATAGACCAAGTCCCACACACTGCTAGAAGCCCAAATATTTTTTCAGAGCTAGATGCAGAAAAAAATTATTTTTAATTTGCAACCTGATGGAGGTCAGTATAGATGGACTAATAGACCAAGTCCCACACACTGCTAGAAGCCCAAATATTTTTTCAGAGCTAGATGCAGAAAAAAATTATTTTTAATTTGCAACCTGATGGAGGTCAGTATAGATGGACTAATAGAACAAGTCCCACACGCTGCTAGAAGCCCAAATATTTTTTCAGAGATAAATGAAGAAAAAAATTATTTTTAATTTGCAACCTGATGGAGGTCAGTATAGATGGACTAATAGAACAAGTCCCACACGCTGCTAGAAGCCCAAATATTTTTTCAGAGATAAATGAAGAAAAAAATTATTTTTAATTTGCAACCTGATGGAGGTCAGTATAGATGGACTAATAGACCAAGTCCCACACACTGCTAGAAGCCCAAATATTTTTTCAGAGCTAGATGCAGAAAAAAATTATTTTTAATTTGCAACCTGATGGAGGTCAGTATAGATGGACTAATAGACCAAGTCCCACACACCGCTAGAAGCCCAAATATTTTTTCAGAGCTAGATGCAGAAAATTTTTTTATTCAATTTGCAACCTGATGGAGGTCAGTATAGATGGACTAATAGACCAAGTCCCACACACTGCTAGAAGCCCAAATATTTTTTCAGAGCTAGATGCAGAAATTTTTTTTATTCAATTTGCAACCTGATGGAGGTCAGTATAGATGGATTAATAGACCAAGTCCCACACACTGCTAGAAGCCCAAATATTTTTTCAGAGCTAGATGCAGAAAAAAATTATTTTTAATTTGCAACCTGATGGAGGTCAGTATAGATGGACTAATAGACCAAGTCCCACACACTGCTAGAAGTCCAAATATTTTTTCAGAGCTACATGCAGAAAAAAATTATTTTTAATTTGCAACCTGATGGAGGTCAGTATAGATGGACTAATAGAACAAGTCCCACACGCTGCTAGAAGCCCAAATATTTTTTCAGAGATAAATGAAGAAAAAAATTATTTTTAATTTGCAACCTGATGGAGGTCAGTATAGATGGACTAATAGACCAAGTCCCACACACTGCTAGAAGCCCAAATATTTTTTCAGAGCTAGATGCAGAAAAAAATTATTTTTAATTTGCAACCTGATGGAGGTCAGTATAGATGGACTAATAGACCAAGTCCCACACATTGCTAGAAGCCCAAATATTTTTTCAGAGCTAGATGCAGAAAAAAATTATTTTTAATTTGCAACCTGATGGAGGTCAGTATAGATGGACTAATAGAACAAGTCCCACACGCTGCTAGAAGCCCAAATATTTTTTCAGAGATAAATGAAGAAAAAAATTATTTTTAATTTGCAACCTGATGGAGGTCAGTATAGATGGACTAATAGAACAAGTCCCACACGCTGCTAGAAGCCCAAATATTTTTTCAGAGATAAATGAAGAAAAAAATTATTTTTAATTTGCAACCTGATGGAGGTCAGTATAGATGGACTAATAGACCAAGTCCCACACACTGCTAGAAGCCCAAATATTTTTTCAGAGCTAGATGCAGAAAAAAATTATTTTTAATTTGCAACCTGATGGAGGTCAGTATAGATGGACTAATAGACCAAGTCCCACACACCGCTAGAAGCCCAAATATTTTTTCAGAGCTAGATGCAGAAAATTTTTTTATTCAATTTGCAACCTGATGGAGGTCAGTATAGATGGACTAATAGACCAAGTCCCACACACTGCTAGAAGCCCAAATATTTTTTCAGAGCTAGATGCAGAAAAAAATTATTTTTAACTTGCAACCTGATGGAGGTCAGTATAGATGGACTAATAGAACAAGTCCCACATGCTGCTAGAAGCCCAAATATTTTTTCAGAGATAAATGAAGAAAAAAATTATTTTTAATTTGCAACCTGATGGAGGTCAGTATAGATGGACTAATAGACCAAGTCCCACACACTGCTAGAAGCCCAAATATTTTTTCAGAGCTAGATGCAGAAAAAAATTATTTTTAATTTGCAACCTGATGGAGGTCAGTATAGATGGACTAATAGACCAAGTCCCACACACTGCTAGAAGCCCAAATATTTTTTCAGAGCTAGATGCAGAAAAAAATTATTTTTAATTTGCAACCTGATGGAGGTCAGTATAGATGGACTAATAGACCAAGTCCCACACACCGCTAGAAGCCCAAATATTTTTTCAGAGCTAGATGCAGAAAAAAATTATATTCAGTTTGCAACCTGATGGAGGTCAGTATAGATGGACTAATAGAATGATGCTATGCCCAAAAGATTTTACTTCACTACGTGCAGTAAAAAAATTGGTATTCTATACACAGGTGGTATATCTTGCAACACAGATAGGCTACTCCACTGACTAACACACTCTGCAATAGGCCAAAAAGGATTAGCTTTGCTAGATTCAGCCAAATGCTGTGAAAAAAACTTGCACAGCACTGGCACAGACCTGCCTGGCAAAAACTGATAGCAACTGATGTAACCTAGTCCTGAAAAGGACTCCAATTACAATTAGTCTTTACTCCCACAATCTATCTATTTAAGAGCACAGACCTGCCTGATAAAAGTCGTAGGAAATGCTGTAACCTAGTCCTTAAAAGGACTGCAATCACAACTATTCCCTACTCCCAAGCTATCTGTATATTTGTGCGAAAATTGGCTTGAAATTAACAAGGTATAGCGCACACAGCAACAGCGGTGCCGTCTAACACGCAGCTGCAGCAGTGAGAAAATGGTGGCGACGGGGAAAATGGCTTGGTCTTATAGGGCAAGGACATGTGACATACACTGCCAATCACACATGCCCTTGCTTGTGTGAAAAAAAGCACTTCGCTCCGTGTGTGCGCTGCTGATAGGCTGACAGATTGCACCTCCCCACTGCAAATGCGGGAAAGAGAAAAAAAAATGGAGATCTTCATTGTTCCTGCAGAGATCCATCCCCTGCCCCTCCCCCCGCCCCGCTGTACACTCAAACTGTGTATTAACATTAATTTTCATCATTACTGAGAAAAAATCCAGTTATGATTTTGGTGCACGAACAGTTATCGAACATAACCTCGAACAGCCGAATTTTTCTCAAATTGTTCGTGTTCGCCGACCGGCTCGAACACCGCCCAAAACAGCTCGAATTTGAGATTGGCGAACAGTTCGAGTAGAACAACGCTCATCTGTAATCAGGAGGCACCCCAAGGCATAGGGGCTGGGACTGGCAGTAGGATGCCTTGCGGTGGACAGCCGAGCTCGATCCTTATAAAAGCTTTTTAACTGCAGCAGCTTTAGTGGACGCTACTGGAGCTGGAATTACGCAGCTGCTGGCATGAGACTTGCCCTCCAATAGATCCTTGTAAATGGATTTAAAGTGTATTCATTCAAATTAGAGAGACAATTTAAATTAAAAAGCTTAGTGCTGCCTCCACCACAGGGGGGCTCGCTCGACCCACCAGCGGACAGGCACCAGTATTGGGAGAGGGGGGCTGGCCGTCAGGGTTCACCGCGGCTCTGGCACAAACCCGGCGACGCGGAGGTGGCACGGGCAGGAGCGGACTGAACGTGTCGGCTTCTCACTTTTTGGATTTTAGAAGGGCATGACATGCCTATATCTGTGTCTCCCCCTCCTTTTACTCCTCCACCTCTTTTCTTTTCGCATGACTATATGTACTTGTCACTTTTCCATGTGTTAGTTGTGTCTTCTGAGCAGTTTGTCAGCTTTTGGACACCTTTGAAGGTGTTTTCTATGTGTTTCTATGTGTTTTTGTTTGCCTGCCATTGGTTTTAACGGTGTTCGAAGGTGTTCGACGAACAGTTCGACGAACAGTTCGGCGAACACACGGGTGTTCGACGAACCGAACCGAACTCGAACACTACGGGGGTGGCTCAACACTATTGTCTATTCCATTTGCACAACAGCATGTGAAATTGATTGTCAATCAGTGTTGCTTCCTAAGTGGACAGTTTGATTTCACAGAAGTTTGATTCACTTGGAGTTATATTCTGTTGTTTAAGTGTTCCCTTTATTTTTTTGAGCAGTGTATTTTGTTCCATATATTGAGATGTATTCTTATACTGAGACACACTGAGTGCTGTATTTGATTCCTGCACTTGACATGCTCCCCATTTGAATGTATTTATTTATTCTGTCCCCCGTCTCCTTACACCCTATTATTTTTTGAATAAAGTTTTGTATTTTACCATTATTTGGGATATTTGATCGTTTCTTTTCCCCCTGTTTTTGCTTAGTCTACAGCGATTAAGTCCCATACGGTGCATATGACACTTTGCATTTGTTGCTATTATACTACATCTATTTTCTTTGAATTATTTATAGAACATGCATGTACAAGAGAAATGCAGTGCAAGACTATGACTCTTTAGCTAATCGTTGTATGAACTTACTAGAGATGAGCGAATCTGCCGTAATTTAAATTCGCCAAATACTGTACACTTGAATTTGCCTGGGAAATTTTAATTTATTCAATGCAAATCTAATTGCTAGCAACATATGTTTATTATGTTTTGAAGTTGCAGAGCATAGTAAATAACTAAGTAGGGGCAAGGGGAGTGTATTTATTTATTTTTTATCTTTCAACCCCTTTCCAGCCCCTATAAAGCCACAAAATAGTAGCCAGTTGCTATATTGCTTAATTCAAGCACATTGAAAAAAATTGGGCTTTACAAAATCCCTGTGTGTGAAATGAAATCCTAAATTAATTTAATTTGGCTCATCTCAAGAATTTACCTTTTAGAACATTGCCCTTATGGTCTCTTTGGGAGAGGAGAAATGTTATCTTCATCAGCATGTGTGGGAAAGATACAGAGAAACAAGCAGAGTGGAGAATTTTGGTGAGGGAAAGTATTTATAAGCAGGCCAGGAGGTGATTTTTTTGTTAGAATTATGCAATTCCATTATTCATAGGAAGTCCACCAAGCTGATAAGAATGACTTTCTGTCTATTCATGACAGCATATACTGGACTGGTTCTCAGTATAGGAAAATTGAAATTATACACTTACAGTATTATTGTTGAGTTAGCACTAAAAGTTTATAATACTGCGGCAGTATTTCTTTAACATACTTTTTGAATGTAAAAGGGGAACATTCATTATGTGCAACTGGTCCACAAAAAAATTCATTTATTACTTGTCTTCTAGTTGATGTGAGAGCTGGATTTTTTGTATGAAAACCTGTATTAGATTCCATCACTGAAAAACTTGGAAAGGTTTAGCATTCACACCAGCTGACAAACACACAGTGCGAAAACAGCCTTGGGCCATGCTCAAATGTTGTGGATTTTGTCAGGATTTACACTCAGATTTCGCACTTAAAGTCTGACAGAATGCATTAGTATCAGGCCTTGACTGACAAACTTTTCATTCTGTCAGTTTCCAGAGGGGGGCTCTATGTACCTGAATAAGATCTAGTACAAAAACAAAGAGACCCAAAAGTAGAGGTTAGGAGAAAAAAAAAGGTATGTATTAAAAAAAAACTGCTAATAAGCACTGATAGCGTTAGAAATAATAATGAGGGAGCACGCTCAATGCTGCTCAATACTTTATTGAGTATTGAGGGTGCTCGGGCGCCATGCTCGAGTAACCAACCTGCGTGTTTCATGCCTGTTAGACAGCCAATAAACATACGGGATTACATGATTTACACGGTAATGCCGTAGCCATGTTGGCTAATGGTGTTACTGTGATTGGCCGGCTGCATCATGTCATCGGGTCTTATTTAAGACAATATATATATAACACTGGAGACATAGTTGTAGATTAGAGGCATGTAGGCTGTTTTTAATATTGCTAATGCAGTACTTGTATAGGTATACTGCTGCTGCAAACTAAAACAAATTTCATTTTCAGGGCTACATATTTTATTTTCCCTATGAAAACAGGAACCCGTCTCAGTACTCGGTCCCCAAGTGCCACTATTTTTCCCGGTGTGCCGTCCCCGTCTTACACCAGCACGTGTCCCATTACATCAACTATGCCCTCACCAACGCAGTTACTGGGAAGGTCCACTTAACAACCGACACATGGACAAGTGCTTGTGGCCAGGAACGCTACATTTCCCAGATGGCACACAGGGTGAACCTTGTGGAGGCCTGGACCGAGTTGCACGCTGTGACAGCAGAGGCGCACCCTCGTTTCATCAGGATTTCCTCCACATCCTACACCAGTTCCTGCACCCTCTCCTCCTCATCATCCTCCATCACTGAATTGTAATCTCGGAAGCATGTCATCCATATCAGTCACAAGCTGGAAGCACTGCAGCACTGCCTCGGTGAAGCGGCAACAGGCTAAATCCATCCATTTCATCTGAAGCCATATCTATTTAGTGCTGTAACCTAAACTAATTTGTAATATGCTTGCATTAAAATTTCCCTACCGTTCCCCAACTTTGCTATCTAATTGCTAATCTACTTTTTTTCCCCATTTTCTGTATGATGACGATTCATTTAAGAAACCAAGTGCATATTGGGATACTCAAGCAAAGTGTCATCAGAGGGCAGAGGCTATGGTCACTGTCACAGCCTCTGCAGTTGATGCGCCCCCTGGGCCATGGGGTACTCGGTAGCCCGCCGGTTGGTGCTGGGGGTGTCACAGTGGCGGTGACCCGGTCCGTGACCCAGGGCGGTCAATAAAAGGGGATGTTGAGAAAAGGGGAATTAAAGTTTTATATAAATGATCGTGACTCCACCTGTGGTATGCAGCTATATGGAGCTGCCGCTGCGGTGCAGATCCTCTGGAGCTGATGATGACACAGCAGAGTTGGTTCAGCTCTCCACAGGCAGAGCTTAGCTCCAGGGTAGGAAATGGCGATGTTATAGATGTTGCTGTGCAGTGTAGTGCAGGGGATGGTGCAGTTAATAATCAGTCCACAACTTAATGGAGGTTTCCTCTTATCTTTACTCGCGGTGGTTAGGCACACCGGGAAACGGGTACTAGCTGGTAGTAGAGGTCCGGGCGGCCTGGAAGCAAGTTGGGAATTCACCTCGCCAGGTGAAGTTGGAGGACTTCCCTTTGCGCTAATCTCTTTGGCCCTTTTGCTTATAGCTGTGCTGTGGCCCTCGTCCCTGAGTAAAACGTCTTTGTGCTCACCCATATGGCAGGCAGCTCCGGCCTTCCTGGAGTGTCGCTCCCACGTGGCGGTGCTGGGCCCTATGTGCTGCTGAGCCTCTGGGCGTCTGATGGGGCCAGGAGACCTGCAGTCTCCTGCCCTCCGGTTTCTGCTGCTGGGCCTTCAGTGCCCCACAACCTCGGACTCCGGTGTCCGGTTCTTCTGCGCTTCCCTCTGGAGTGAGCTGGCTTACAGCTCTACTCCCCAGGTCCTTCCTCGTCGCTGCCTTGTCTTCAACTCCTCTCAACTCACTCTTACTAACCCCGCATCCAGATTCCAGTTGCTAAGGGGAGGAGCTCCCCTTCCTGGTCTGGAGCCAGGAAAGTGTTGTATGCTGGTAAACCTGATTAGGGGACCCCTCCTTACTTCCAGGCATGGCATCACCCCCTGTGAGGGAGGCAATGCCACTGTGGTAACCAGACCCCTGGGGTGCCACACCCCCTCCCTAAAAAAAAGTGTGATCAGTGATGCTTATTTAAGGGGTGGGGCTGGTCCCTGCTCTGTCCCAGCGCGCGATTAGTGATGATGGCTTAGATCAGTAGTAACGAGCCGGCAACACAGAGTAAACTGCACTGTCAGTGCGCTGTCTCAGAATACCCGGCAACGTAAAGAGAACAGCACCACCATCCACAAGCAGGGGCGGCGCTGTTTTATGTACATCAGCTACCATGACACCGTGCTCTGACAGTGCCCTCTCCTCTGTGTGCTGGCTCGTTACTACTGATCTGAGCTGGCAACACAGAGTGTGCTGTGATTGAGCTCATTGCATAATGCATAGTGTACTGGAAAATAGCAGAGACTTACCCAGCCCCTAAAATGAGTGTCACTGTTGATGCTACGTTTGAGTATCCCATCATGCACTGTGTTTCTCAAACGAGTCATCACACAGGAAGAAGGAAAAAAAGTATAATAGCAGTTACATAGCGTAGTTAGGGAACAGTAGGGAATTTTTATTGTAATCATAATAGAAATTACTTTAGATTATGGCACTGTATATGACGCGCCCCTGGGCCTGTGTCGCGCTGCGCTGCGCATGCGGGAGCTTACCCAGAGCCGGATCTGTGGAGGGTTGTAGTCTCGTGGCGGTGACCCGGTCCGTGCCCAGGGAGTCAAACTAGACGGCAGTCCATTAGTAGTAAATGGTTGATGACTACGCCACCCGTTGAGTGCAGCCAGGGGGCTGCTGCTGCAGGGCAGACCGCTGAGGCCGATGGTGGGATTGTGCAGCGTGATAGTATAACCCCCAACGGGAGGGGTATGGCCTCAGGGCAGCCGACGTGGATGATGGGGGTAGCAGGAACCACTCAGAGACGGTACGGTGTAGTTCAGGGTCTTTACTGGTAACAACAAAAGACCCTCCCGGAGTACTTGCTAGCGGATGGGGCCTGGTCAGTCCTTGAGCAGATGGGATCTCCCCTGGCCAGGCGTAGTTGTAGGCCTCCCAAACTGACTGTACTCTTCTGGCTACCTTGCTAGGAGCTGATGTAAGTAGCCCACGTCCCTGAGTGTACCGTGTGGTGCTCACCCGTATGGCCGGTGACTCGGGGCCTTCTAATGGCTTCCGCTCCACGATGGCGGTGCTGGTCCCACGCGTGTGACCGTGCCTTCGGGCTTCTGGGCCAGAGGACCTGAAATCCCCTGCCTGACGGATTCTGCTGCTGGGCAGGAATTAGTCCCCACAGCCTCGGACTCCGGGTCCGGTAAAAAGTCTTCTTAGTCAGGGCGAACTCTGCAGCTGCCAGCCCCTGACTCCTTGTAACTGCTGTTTCTTCCTATGCTGTCTCTACTTCTTCTCTTCTTCTACTCACTCACCCTGCCTCAGCCCCAGGTTTATATAGGGGAAGTTCTTCCCCTCCCAAGACTGGGCAGGAGGTGTGGCATGCACAGGATCCCTGACTAAAGGACCTCCCACCTGCTCTCAGACATAACATTACGTTACTGTGACAACCAGACCCCTGGGGTGTCACATTCCCCCCTAGTAAAATTTAGTACTCCGGGACTAAACACATTTAGAAAACATAACAAGGCAAAACATTAATAATACAATAAGAAAACACATAAAGATGGTTACGGCGTGTCCGCAACCGGGTGCAGTCTCTGAAGAAAGCAAGGTGTCCATTTCACCAACACAGGGAGACGTAACCAGGTAGGGGTCTGTTCTACCCCGAGTCCTTGACAGTCTTTAGTCCATCCTGGGTTACGCTCCAACTATATACAAGGATTCCCGGTAAATCCACCAAGGATTCCTAAAAACAACTAGAAATACAAAATTACACACAAGCAACTATAGACAGGTAAACATTATAAAATAGCTTAAACATTTAGATCCTCCAACGTGCGGGTAACTGGCCTCTCGTAACCCTAGTGGACCTACGGAGCAAACTAACTGGTCCTGCACTACAGGGTGTAGGAGCTGTCAAGGGTAAACTGGGCAGCTGTCTACCAGCTCTTTGTCTCACTAGGGGTACGGCAGGCTCACTATAAGCAGAGGGTTGATTCTCCTGTTCTACTTGTGTGGAGTCTTCTGCCTCCTGGACCGGCTGTTCTTCCAGCTCTACCCGTTGCTCCGTAGGTTCTTGGGATGATGGTTGGAGGAAGGTGAGTACGGGTACCACAACTGCACCATTGACTTGAGTCCAAGACCGAGGGAAGTCCCCGAGCACGGTACTAACCATATCTTCCCTTTCTCCCACGGGTCGATGGTCTTCTTGTTCCTCTTCAGGGTTCCTCAGTTGTTCGGGACACTTCTTCAGGTGGTCCCGGGATACAATGGCTGTGGTTTCCCCTCCGTCTTTACTGATGGTACAGACCTTCGGGTTCTCGTGGCTTGAGGGCAGTACGGTGTACGGGTCCTTCTCCCACTGGTCATCCAACTTGTGGAGCCGTCTTTTCCTCTTCAAGACCTGCTCTCCGGGTACCAGGGGAACAGCGGGAGCATACTGGTTGTAAGTCTTCTCTTGTCTTTCCCTAGCCTGACAGAGACTTCGCTCCACGCTCTCCTGTACTCTCCGGTACTGCTGCTGCCTCTCTGTGTCCCAGTCTGTTTCTGGTGAAGTGTCCTCAGGTGTCAGGACTCCCATTTCCAGGTCAACAGGTAACTTACCAGGTCTCGCCCTCATTAGGTAAGCCGGGGTACAGTTGGTGGAACCTACCGGGATGTGGTTGTATAGGTCCACCAGATCGGGCAACTTCTCAGGCCACAGACTGCGTTCTTCCAGGGGCAATGTTTTTAGAAGATCCATTACCACCTGGTTCATTTTTTCACAAAGTCCATTAGTTTGCGGATGGTAGGGTGTCGTCCTTATCTTCCGGCAGCCATACAGATTGCAGAATTCCTGGAAGACCTCCGCTTCAAAGGCAGGTCCCTGGTCCGTCAGCACTTGGTCCGGGTACCCGTGTGGACGGCAGAAGTGCTGCTGGAAGGCCCTAGCTGCTGTTTGAGCCGTTAAGTCCTTGACGGGGACGACAACCAAGAACCGGGAGTAATGATCCACGATGGTTAACGCGTAGACGTAGCCACTTCTGCTTGGGGTCAGTTTTACATGATCCAAGGCTACCAGTTCCAACGGTTGCCGGGTGACGATGGACTGCAGGGGAGTCTTCTGGCTGGCCCGGTCCTTCCTTCTCAGATTGCACGGGCCACAGTCTCTGCACCACTTCTCGATGGTTCCCCTCATGCCTACCCAGTGGAACCGCTCGCGCAGCAGGAACTCCAGCTTTTTCCACCCGAAGTGTCCAGCTCCGTCGTGGTATGCCTCCATCACCATGGCTGCGTCTCTTCGGGGCACCACTACTTGCCAGAGTAGTTCATGCGTCCGGGAGTTGACCATTCTGCGGCACAACTTCCCCTTGTAAAGGAATAGTCGACTCTTCTCCACCCATAGTTGTTTGGCTTCCTCCGGAGCGTCTGGTTCAAGGTGAGCCTCCGGCCGAGTCAGCATCTCCTTCACCAGTCGGACGGCAGGGTCGCTGTCTTGCGTTTCCGCCCAGTTGTAGTGGGGTAAGGGGTTCAACGTAGCAGCCTGCTTACCCCTTACCCGGTGGGAATACTGGATAGTCCCATGACGGTGGAACGCAGGGAGTTCAACTTCTTCCAGTCCCTCCGGATCTTCTCCTTCGTCCGGCAGGTTGGGCATCCTGGACAGGGCGTCCGCGTTAGTATTGGAGCGTCCTGCCCGGTATTTGATTGTGAACTCGTAGTTGGACAGACGGGCCATCCACCTCTGCTCCAGGGCACCGAGTCTTGCCGTGTCCAGGTGTATCAACGGGTTGTTATCCGTGTATACGGTGAACCGGGAAGAAGCGAGGTAATGCCTAAAGCGCTCGGTGACTGCCCATACCACGGCCAGGAACTCTAGCTTAAATGAGCTGTAATTCTCGGGGTTCCTTTCGGTGGGTCGCAGTTTTCGGCTGGCATAGGAGATCACTCGTTCTCTCCCCTGCTGAATCTGGGATAGTACGGCTCCTAGCTCGATGTTACTGGCGTCGGTGTAGAGGATGAAGGGCTGGCTATAGTCTGGGTACGCCAAGATTTCATCCCCCGTGAGGGCCATCTTCAGCTGGCGGAAGGACTCTTCTTCTAGCTCTTCCCATTTGAAGGGCGGCTTCTGGTTCTTGGCCTTCCGGGACTGGCCTATCAGGAGGTCCTGCATAGGCGCTGCCTTTTTGGTGAAACCGGGAATAAACCTTCGGTAGTAGCCTACCAACCCTAGGAACTGCCGCACTTCTTTTACGCTGGAGGGGCTTGGCCATCCCTTAATTGCGGTGATCTTATCGGGGTCGGGAGCCACTCCGTCAGCGCTCACCACGTGTCCCAGGTATTGCACCTTTGGTTTCAGGAGGTGACACTTGGAGGGTTTCACCTTTAGGCCGTAACTCGCCAGAGCTTCGAACACCTCCGCCAGGTGTTTCAGGTGGTCCTCATAAGTTTTGGAGTATACGATGACATCGTCCAGGTACAACAGGACCGTCTCGAAGTTTCTGTGGCCCAGACAGCACTCCATTAATTGTTGGAAGGTTCCTGGGGCGTTGCAGAGTCCGAACGGCATGCAGGTGAACTCACTAAGTCCCATCGGGGTGGTGAATGCGGTCTTCTCCCGGTCCGCCTCTGCTACAGGAACCTGCCAGTACCCGCTAGTGAGATCCAAGGTAGAGAAGAAGTTAGCAGATCTTAAAGCAGCCAATGACTCCTCTATCCTTGGTAAGGGGTACGCATCCTTGTGTGTGATACGGTTGATTTTCCGGTAATCTACACACATCCTCATGGTGTTGTCTTTCTTTTTGACTAAAACTAGTGGGGCTGCCCAGGGGCTACAGCTATCCCGGATTACCCCAGCCTCCTTCATGTCTCTAAGCATCCCCTTGGCGTGTTGGTAATGTGCAGGGGGTACGGGTCGATACCTCTCTTTTATGGGAGGATGATCTCCCGTGGGGATGCGGTGTTCTACCCCCTTGACTCGCCCGAAGTCTAACGGGTGTTTACTAAACACTCTCTCATACTATTGAACCACCCGATAGACTCCTTGTTTCTGATGTGAGGGAGTGGAATCAGTACCCAAATGTAGTTGCTGACACCAGTCCTCCATGTCTTTCTTAGAGCCGTTACCTTCCTCCGGGTGAGATGGAGGCAAGGGTTCCACAGATTGTATAGAATTTTGATTAGTGGTATATAATTTGGCTAGCGTGGCATACCGGGGCAGGTACACTTCCCTCTCCCCGATATTTATTATGCGAATGGGCACCCTCCCATGGCGTACATTGACCACCCCCCGTGCTGTCAAAATGGTGGGCCTACTGTCTGAGTAAACTGGTTCTACCATTGCCTGGTAATCTCTTCCTCTCAGACCAATAGCTGCCCGGCACCAAATCATCATTTCACTTTTTGGGGGCATGGCAATAGGAAAAGGGTCACACATTCTTACGCTACCAATCTCACCGCCGGAGAGTTCCACTTGTTGCCGTTGCATCAGTGCCCGGATCTCTTTCTGGAGCACCCGCTGCTCGCCGGAGCTGGCGTTCTTGGCAACCTGCTGTAAAAGGAAAATCACCTCTGCAAGACAATTTTCAATTACGTTAGTTCCTAGAGTTATTTTTGGGTGACTCTCATGTTTATCAATATCTACAATGATCAGTCCCTGTGCGGCCAGTTCGACTCTACCGATTTTGAGGGCCACCTCCTTAAATCCGATCTGTGGCACGGGCTGGCCATTGCTGGCGATGATACTCAAGTCGTCGTCAGGGTAGTGGGTAATATCCGAGTCATTCCAGTACTGCTTGAAGAGCACGTACGGGATGGTGGTGACCTGTGACCCGGTATCCAGTAGGGCACTCATGGGAATGCCATCCAGTACCACAGGCAAGACTGGACGTCCTCCCACATATCTGTCGCGCCAGTTCGATGGGCCTGGTGATCTTTTTCCTGGGGGTTGGCCCTCTACCCCAGGTTGTGCCCGTTTAAAGAACAGTACCTTTCCATATGTCCGGGTTGATTGCAGCGGCGGCAGATGGGTCGTCCGTCCTCGCTGTATCGGTCACTGGGTCTTCCTCTGGCCGGTGGGGTCCTCCTTGGTCGACGCCACGGGATGTCCTCCGGTCCGGATGCCAGCTGGATCTTCCCTGGGGTGGAAACCTGTAAAGACTGCACAGTTCGGGTTAGCGCAGCAACGCTCTTAGCTAGCTCTTGGACCTGATGGTGTAGGTCTGGAGCCGGGTCATTGTCCAAAGCCTGCGCATCAGCTCCCACAGGCCCTGCTGACAAGGGCGCCGCCTCCTGGTAGTAAGTGGTAGTGGGGCGTCTGTGGGTCACAACGCCACCTGGTGCCGGTTCTCGGAGCACCCGGATGGCTCTGTCCTTGAACTGTGCAAAGTCCAGATGGGGATCCTGTAAGGCCATTGCCCGCAACTGGGTTCGGTGGGCATTGCAATATAAACCCTCTATAAATTGTTCAGTCAACAGCCTGTCCTCGTTTCCCACCCCATCAGGGTCGGTCTGCTTTATGGCCCTCAGGGCCTCTTGTAGGTTTAGTGCATAGTCCCTTATACTCTCATGCGCTCGCTGCTTGCACCCGTAGAATCTAAACTTAATCTCGGCTGAGGTGCGGGTATCAAAGGTGTCCTTCAGCCGGGTTAGTATCCCTGCGACAGTCTTCCTCCCAGGTGGCCAGGATTTTACTTCCCTTTTGGCTGCCCCGGTTAGTTGGGCCACCAGGATGCTCACTTTTTGCTCTTCTGTGAGGGGGTACACCTGGAAGAGGCTATCCAGCTTTTCTCTAAAGTCATGCAGGGTATGTGACTCCCCTGAGTACTGGGGTAGCCAAGCTGCTCCCGGGATATAGGGCATGGTGAAGGGCATAACTGCAGCAGCGGTAGCGCTGGCGGGGGTTGGGGCAGTGAAGCTCTCCTCCGTATCCGACATCTTCCTCCCCCCTAGTGGACCGTGGCCTACCTTGCGATGATCCTCTTCCGTAGGCCGCGGCTCCGCAGTGGATCGTCAGGGTTGAGGACCTTCCGTCGCGCTCTTGTGACGTCGGCGTCTGCTGGGCTCCTTCCAGGACCTTACGCAACGTCCGGACGTGAGGCGGGGCTTCAGTTCTCGCGCGCTTTCGGAGTCCACGCCCCTCTTCTTCCCGCGCGACGTCCCCAAGATGGCGTCCAACGGCGGGAAAACTCCACGGATGGCGGGAAGAAGGCCGAAGATGGCGCCGGATGGCGGGAAACTTCACCGATGGCGGGAAGAAGGTAGAAGATGGCGCCGGATGGCGGGAAACCTCCACGGATAGCGGGAATCTTCACCACTGGTAAGTTTGAACAGTCTTTGCTTTTCAGGCACGCAGTACCCGGTGGTTGCGGGCACGAAATCCTGCCGACTACGCCAATATTGACGCGCCCCTGGGCCTGTGTCGCGCTGCGCTGCGCATGCGGGAGCTTACCCGGAGCCGGATCTGTGGAGGGTTGTAGTCTCGTGGCGGTGACCCGGTCCGTGCCCAGGGAGTCAAACTAGACGGCAGTCCATTAGTAGTAAATGGTTGATGACTACGCCACCCGTTGAGTGCAGCCAGGGGGCTGCTGCTGCAGGGCAGACCGCTGAGGCCGATGGTGGGATTGTGCAGCGTGATAGTATAACCCCCAACGGGAGGGGTATGGCCTCAGGGCAGCCGACGTGGATGATGGGGGTAGCAGGAACCACTCAGAGACGGTACGGTGTAGTTCAGGGTCTTTACTGGTAACAACAAAAGACCCTCCCGGAGTACTTGCTAGCGGATGGGGCCTGGTCAGTCCTTGAGCAGATGGGATCTCCCCTGGCCAGGCGTAGTTGTAGGCCTCCCAAACTGACTGTACTCTTCTGGCTACCTTGCTAGGAGCTGATGTAAGTAGCCCACGTCCCTGAGTGTACCGTGTGGTGCTCACCCGTATGGCCGGTGACTCGGGGCCTTCTAATGGCTTCCGCTCCACGATGGCGGTGCTGGTCCCACGCGTGTGACCGTGCCTTCGGGCTTCTGGGCCAGAGGACCTGAAATCCCCTGCCTGACGGATTCTGCTGCTGGGCAGGAATTAGTCCCCACAGCCTCGGACTCCGGGTCCGGTAAAAAGTCTTCTTAGTCAGGGCGAACTCTGCAGCTGCCAGCCCCTGACTCCTTGTAACTGCTGTTTCTTCCTATGCTGTCTCTACTTCTTCTCTTCTTCTACTCACTCACCCTGCCTCAGCCCCAGGTTTATATAGGGGAAGTTCTTCCCCTCCCAAGACTGGGCAGGAGGTGTGGCATGCACAGGATCCCTGACTAAAGGACCTCCCACCTGCTCTCAGACATAACATTACGTTACTGTGACAACCAGACCCCTGGGGTGTCACATATAGATAGGGAATTAGATGAAAATCTCTTTGGCCTTCAGACCACCCCTTTAAATTCTTACTTATCATGGAAAAGTTGCTATCTGTGAAGGTCAGACTGATCTTATACAGGTAGATCAGAATTTTGTTCATTTTTGTTCTAACTATTAACTGAGGGTCTCAGCACAACGACCCTCACAATTAGAGTATCTGGTATGTCACCATGATATGTCATAAGTTGCATGAACTGAAACTATACTTAAAAGGGGTTGTCCAGGACTATTTTATTTTTTTTACTATCGGCCTTAAAACTAACAGGAAGGTAGTTGCTAAAAGGCAACTACCTGCATGTTTTACTTGGCGCCAGCTCGGCGATTCAGCTCTTCCATGTTAACAGAACAGCTCTTCTTCTTCCGGGCTGCTATGTCCATGGTGTGTGATTGCTGATTAACAGCTGGCTCCCCACAGTTAGGCGGTCAATCAGCATGACGTCAGCAGTCACACCCTGTCAACAGAGGAGAGTGGAAGAGAAGCCGCTGCTCTGTCGATGTCCCATCAATGTGAGCCATTGAATTGCCAGCAATAGTGGTCTGTGATGGCTCTGTGTCAGCAGAGATTGACATCAGGCACAACAGGTAGGTAGGTAGCAACTACCTTCCTGTTAGTTCCTAGACCCCTAGTAAAAAAATTAAATAGTCCTAGTTTACCCATTCAAGAGTTTAGTGAGAGTCTTGAGAAGCAATTCTCGACTCTACTATATTATAGGATAAGTCTCAGTTTTTTACATCTAACACTTTCTTTAATCAGCTAATAGATTGGGATGTTAAAGGGATTTTCCAATCTACAATATGCCATCACTTTATGGTTGGAGAGGGGTTCTAAATTCTGTAACTTAAGAGAATTAATAAAAATTAGCACTAAATAAAAAGGTCCATATCTCTGAAACTATTTGGCGGATTTAAAAAAAGAAAAGAAGGAATACTCGGGAGCAGCAAGAATAAAATGAAAGCATAAACTGTCCATTTTTGATCACATGGCAGGTTCTTTTTAACGATGCCAACCAATCTAGGGAATGAAGAGGCTGAAGCACTGGTTTACTGCTACATCTCATTCTCAGTTTTCCTACACATCAGCATTTTTGTACGATTGGTCGTGCAGGGAACTGCATCTGGCCTTATTCACTTGATCATAATTTCATAATGTGATAATTGTTGTTAGTTATCCAATATAGGTGGGTAATGTAGTTCAAGAGTGAGTATGAAAAATGCTCCATAAAGTGTGGGGAATGTGGGATGAGCAGTAAATTAAGTGGGATGTGGAAGAAGTGAGTAGAAATTTATGATAGCCCAAGCCCAATGATGTATGTCAATGAACGAATTTTAAAGATGCACTCTCATCAAAATTTTTATCCTCTTAATAAATTGCAGTCATCAATCACATTATGTAGCACAGTGTACTGTTAATTGTTCATTTTGCCTTTCTACCCAGCTAATTCTTCTCTTTTCTATTAGTTCTATGACTTTACATGATTAAAAAATGACTAGCTGAATCCTTCTAAGCTCTATGTAGAAATAAAGTTGATTTCCCCTGCATGAGTCATCACTGCAAATGTCCCAGGTTGAGGAGAGGAGCAGAGTAGTTGGGTTAGGAGTTGATGAGGGGAATGATTCATGCAGGGAAAAGAAACTTCCTGTTTCTATATAGAGCAGAGAAAAGAGAAGAATTAGCTGGGTAGAAAGGGAAAATGAGCAATTGTAAGTACAAAGTGCCATATAATATGATGATTGCAGTATATTTAGAGGGTAAAAATTTGGATAGGAGTGCTTTTTAACTATGATTAGTGTGACCAACTGATGTAGAATAGATAATCATCATATTGTTGTTCACTCATATTCAGTAGTAAGCATGTGGTAAAGATGTTGAGCCTTACAATATTGTGTAGGTTCACCATCGGTTCACTAAAGCTAGACTCACATATTTGAGACTTACTTATGCAGCAAACACCATATCAATTATCATAATTGATAAGGACAATTCAATACTAGAGCAGGGTAACGTTTAAAGAAATAAAATTCCTGTCTCTTATGTCCTATTTCCTGGGGTCCAATAAAAAAGATGCCATTGCTTTGAATTCACTGGTCTGTTATTGGATTGCTCCAACTCATAAAGGGGGTAAATATAATAATATCTGTATATGTATCTTTAGATAAGCTAGAAATGCATAGAATACAGCTTGAAGAGACCCTTCAGGATGAATGCCTAAACTAAATGAAAATTTTTCTGCATTATCAAATACCTAGTTAAAGGAATGTTGCTGTATAAATTTTAGATAATCGCACAAATGAAATTGAAAGCAGCCATTTTTAAAATTGTTCTATATTATATGAAAGCTATATGATTTACTACTAGAAACCAAATAACATAAATTTATTTTAAAGGCAATGGGTTGTCAGTTAATAACCTCTTGCTTAACACAGACTTTTATGTTACATGTCATTTTTTAAGTGTGGGCAATTTTTTTATATATCTTTATTAAAAAACAATATTTGTAATCTTGGAATTTTCACTTTGATCACTTCCTGTTGTTTCAGAAAGAGTTTTCAGTAGTAATGAACAGCTATTGCATCAAGCCTAAAGAAAAATTATAATGATAAAAATAAAGTATTGGTATGTAAGGGAACCTGTCACTTTGTACTCGCAGTCTGATCTGTGGACAGTATGGTATACAGAAGGAGGAGGGAGCTGAGCAGAATGATACAGGTGCATCTCACAAATTTAGAATATCATCAAAAAGTTAATTTATTTCAGTTATTCAATACAAAAAGTGAAACTCATATTATATAGAGTCATTACAAACAGAGTGATCTATTTAAAGTGTTTATTTCTGTTAATATTGATGATTATGGCTTACTGCCAATGAAAACACAGAAGTCATTATCTCAATAAATTAGAATACTTTATAACAACGGCTTGAAAAATGTTTTTAAAATCCGAAATGTTGGCCTACTGAAATGTATGTTCAGTAAATGCACTCAATACTTGGTCGGGGCTCCATTTGCATCAATTACTGCATCAATGCGGCGTGGCATAGAGGCGATCAGCCTGTGGCACTGCTGAGGTGTTATGGAAGCCCAGGTTGCTTTGATAGAAGCCTTTAGCTCGTCTGCATTGTTGGATCTGGTGTCTTTCATCTTCTTCTTAACAATACCCCATAGATTCTCTATGGGGTTAAGGTCAGACGAGTTTGCTGGCCAACCAAGCACAGTGATACTGTTGTTTTTAAACCAGGTATTGGTACTTTTGGCAGTGTGGACAGGTGCCAAGTCCTGCTGGAGAATGAAATTTCCATCTCCAAAAAGCTTGTCGGCAGAGGGAAGCATGAAGTGCTCTAAAATTTCCTGGTAGACGGCTGCGCTGACTTTGGTCTTGACTCTTGATAAAACACAGTGGACTTACATCAGCAGATAACATGGCTCCCCAAACCATCACTGATTATGGAAACTTCACACTAGATCTCAAGCAGCTTGGATTGTGCGCCTCTCCACTCTTCATCCAGACTCTGGGACCTTGATTTCCAAATGAAAATTGGAACTCTGAGATCTTGTGGAGTGTGTCAATGACTGCCTTCTGGACATCTGTCAAGTCAGCTGTCTTCCCCATGATTGTGGAGCCTACTGAAACAGACTAAGGGACCTTTTTAAATGCTTAGGAAGCCTTTGCAGGTGTTTTTTGTTAATTATTTTAATTTCCTGAGATAATGATTTTTGTGTTTTCATTGGCTGTAAGCTATAATCATCAACATAAACAGAAATAAACACTTGAAATAGATCACTGTTTGTAATGACTCTATATAATATATGAGTTTCACTTTTTGTATTGAATAACTGAAATAAATTAACTTTTTGATGATATTCTAATTTAGTGAGATGCACCTGTATTTGCTATATGGTGTTTGCTGGATAGATTCAGTGTAACTTGTATTATATTCATTGAAATCACTGGGCGGTCCCACTCACTGATTGACAGCTATCTCTGCATGTACAATCATAGGGGAGAACTGTCAATCACTGAATAGGACAGCTCACTAGACTCATAAGCACACAATCACCAGAGATTCAATGAATAAACTTTATCCACAAAAATGTATATTAATTTGATCAGCTACTCCTTCTCTGTAAA
Organism: Phyllobates terribilis; assembly: GCF_046119375.1. NCBI lineage: Eukaryota > Metazoa > Chordata > Amphibia > Anura > Dendrobatidae > Phyllobates > Phyllobates terribilis. Next base: position 404,075,084 of record NW_027362762.1, read on the forward strand.
ATCCTGCCTGCAGATCAGAAACTATTTTCAACATGACAGGTTTCCTTTAAGCAATCTTAAGTCTAAAGGTATCAGTAGAATTATTTTATATGTGTGGCTGTGTCTCAACACTCACCTAACTTTAAAAATGGATTGGCAGGTTGAATTTATAGGGAATCTGTCAGCAGGTTTTTTTCTACCAGTTCTGAGAGCAGCATGATGCGGCTCCATCAATGCATTAAAAGGCTGCTTACTGTAGTTCTGATAAAATCAGAGTTTTTATCTGTTGCAGTTCTATGAATGCAACAGGATGCCAATACTGTTAATAGATTGAGCAGAGCAGAGAGCCCATGGTTTCCTACTACGCCACTTACTCTGGTAGGTCACAGGGTACTTCCAGCCTGTTTCTTGCTGGAGGACAGGGCCATTCAGGAGACATCAGATGACATGATGACATCAATATAGCACTATATATTTTTCTTTCGCCCACTGTGAGTCAAGCTGGAAGAGTAGATGAAATCTGTGGAGGACAGGGAACAGAATTATGAGAGTATAAGGTTTCTTGTTTTTTTTTCTATTATGTGGCGGGGTGTGGTGGCATCAAATGGTGGTTTTTACTGTGGGGTCATCATCACACTGTGAATTAGGCAGGCTATAAAGGAATTTTACTGTGCACAGGGAGCTTTGAGGGCTTCATACTATATATAGCAAGCTGAAAGGAATATCATACTGTGTATAAGGAGTGAGGGTTACCTTACTGTATGTATGGTGCAATGGGGTCATAATACTTTGTATAGGAAGCTTTAAAGACAATTTACTGTCTATAAGGAGCTGTTGTGGACAATATACTGTGCATAGAGAGCTATAGGGCATCATAATGTTAATTGGAGGCAGTGGAGGCATGCAACTATGGATTTGGGTCAGTGGGAGTCATCCTACTTTGTGTGGAGGGCTGTGGGGCATCATACTGTGTATATGGGCTGTGGTGGCCATGATACTGTGTATGGGGGCTGTGGTGGCCATCATACTGCCTATGGAATACTGTGGGACATTATTTTAAGGATACACAATGGGGGGTCATTATCATTATAAGGAAGCATAGGGATATTAATACTATAAAAAGGTATGAAGGTTATAGTTCATGAAGACGGATAGTGTGGAGGTTATGGTTCATAAGGGCTGACAGTATGGAGGTTATAGTTCATAAGGGCAGATGGCAAGGAGGCTTCATCTCATAAGGATCGACGGTGTGATGGTTATATATCATAAGGGGTGACTGTCTTTTATAGTTCATAAAGGCAGATGATGTGAAGGCAATGTTTTGTGGAACAGTGTGGGACTCATTTTTGAACAAGGAGCACAGTGAGGGCCAATTTTTTTAGGGGCACAGCAAAGGGCAGATATTTTTACTCAAGAACATTATAATGACATTGGTATTTTTAAAGGCATCATGTTGGGATGTGAAGCAGAAAACCAGAGAAGATGGAAGTTTGGAGATACAAGCTGTGGATGTCCAAAATAATGCTGCTGTCTGGACCAGATGGAGACAAAAGGGATGAGAGAGACTCCAATCAGTGAAGGTGTCCCCTATAAAATAACTGGATGTGAATGTTTATTTGTGATACTGCCTGCATCTTGTAAGTACAGTGGTTCATGTAAAGTTCGCAGTCTGATGATTGGTAACAATAACTCCTAGTATATCCTTATTATTATTAAAGACATATTAGGAGTTGTAGGTTCATGCGATACCAATGTATATTGTGGGGGCTGAACTGACATTGCAATTGGTCACTGTACGAAGCTTGGTGCTTTATTTATGTACTACTTGTGGTTCTGATGATGCCTTCATGTACTGATGGTGGTTCTGATGGTGATGCATTCATGTAAATAAATATACATATAATTCAAATGTAAAATGTCAGCAAGGGTAAAATAGGCAGGCAGAAGTCAATGAATAAAAAATATAACACAATAACAAAGGAGCTATACATATACAGTAAGTGACACACACAAGCAATACAATTTAACCTAATACAAATATTTAGCTGTTGACTAATAACTGACAAATGTAACTAGTGACCAATTTAACAGTTGTGTAAAAACAGAAAAAAACACACTATTCCAAAAAAAAAATCAAATACCACTACACTTCTTTTTAGCATTACCCATTATCCTAAATGTAGTCTTTTATTGAAAATTAATATGTTCTATATGATATCCTCTGTAGAATATCAAGTTTTAAAAATATTTATCTTTTTCTTCACTCCTATACATTGAACATATGAGCTGATAAAAGAAGATGCAGGTAGATTTTGGGGTGAATTTCCAGTGGCCAATTTAATAGTTGCTGAAAAACAAAGAAAAAAAGCTCTATTCTAAAAGAAATTATCAAATGGCACTACATTTCTTTTTCATCTTGTACCCATTATCCTAAATAAAGTATTTTCAAGGAAGTTTAGTAAGTTGCATTTAAAGTCCTTTTGTAGAATATAAAATTTAAAAATTAAATTTCCCTCTTTTCCCATGCCTTTACTTTGAATACATAAGCTGATAAAGCAAGATGCAGGTGGATTTTTTGGGGTATTTCCAAAGATTTTGGAATGTGCTAAATGGATGTACTTGTGCAAATACTGAAGCTGAATGTGCCTTCAATTTTTACGCATGATAAGCAAGCCTTTTTGACTTCCATATAAATAATCAATGCTTGAAGGAGCCGGCATTTCACAATAAATTCAAAAGGCTTTCTCAAGCAAAGCAAAATTATCATGAAACATTATGAAATGAGGCCAATGATCCAAGCCAAGATATTTGGGATAGAAAACGTAAGCTAAGGATTCTGCAAATAACTTTTGTTCAAAAAAATCTTAGTTTAAAAAAAATAATAATTTGTTTTAATTTCCTTTTCTGTCATCATATTCTGAGAACTATGACTTAGTTTTTCATAGATGGAACTGTATGAGGGCTTGTATTTTTGTCACTATCAACCAAAAACAGATATTCTTTCATTGTTATTTTTTTATACTATTCACAATATGGGTTAAATAACATTATGTATAAAGGATTTGTGCGCTGACCATTAGAAATAAATAGCTAAATAATTGTGTATCATTACTGAACTTGCAATTACCACTGTATATAAAGACATATGCGGACATAACATACAGTAACTTGCTCAGCCCCACGGACTTCTACACACCAAGGATCCAGTTACCTCCAGTGACTGTTTACGCACTGTCGCCTTTGCATTACGAGATCCTACAGATAGACATTGCCGCTTTACCCAGCAGTTATTTTAACAATTTATATGAACTTGAATATTTTACCAGTGTAACTTACCTGTACTTAACATGGCGTTTATTGTTTTATATGCGAATTGCTCCATTTTTTGTATACATTTTTTAAATGTATTTACTATTAAATATTACCTTTGACTAAAATAATATATAAAATCACTTTATTAACACAGAGCAAACTGCACCTTACTTTATACTGTGCATAGTGTCCACCCAGTAATCAATAGACTCTTTTCTCAGGACTTTTAATAGTTATTTTTGGTTTCTATCTGCATATGTGTTACTGGATACAGAGTCCTTATATGCAGTAGTAATTGCAAGTGCGGTAGTGATGCACAATTATTTGAATAACATGATGATTTTATAGGTCGTACTGTTACAGGCCATGCGATACCAATTATGTTTACTTTACTCTAGTTTGGAACATCTCACATATATGATCTTTCTTTTTTAAATATTTTTACTTTTGTATCAAACTTCTCTAGGGGATCTGATATTTGATTGAATGTTAGTATCAGGGTCATAAGTAAAGAGTAAGGGGGAAACATGTCCTCCAGGTGTAGTTACTAGTGATGAGGGAGCACTAAAATGCTCGGGTGCTCGTTGCTTGGGTCGAGCATATCGTAATACTCGGGTGCTCGACCCGAGCAATGAGCCCAATGTAAGTCTATGGGAAACTCGAGCATTTTTCCGTTGGCCCCCCCGGAGGTCTGCAGAGGGCCTAAAAATTGCCCAAATCGATGGGAACAGTGCTCAAATGACATGGGAACAACATGGGGAAGACCCCCCAAAAGCATCTCTGACTCCCAAGTCACTGCTGTGAACAATGTTGTCAGAGTATTAAGCCACTTTTACGGACTCACAATAAAACATACAAAAACAATGCCAAAATGGATTTTCCTGGAAAAAATGTTAACGGACATTCTTTCCAGGGTAATGACTTGCATATAAGGCAAAATAAATAACCCCCCAAAAAAATGCTCCTTCACACCTTGGTTTATGTTCACACATAGTGTTTTTGATGCATTTTTGCATTGCTTTTAACAGTGAAAAATACATTCATCAGTAAATGTAATTTTAACATTTTACTACCTTATCTGCCCATGTGGTGTGTGAGACATGATCATACACATCCTGTTTCATTTATGAAGGAGGGACTCTGAAAGTCACAAAGTTTATTTTTACAGGGCCATCAGGAGGCCCTTACTATTGTTAAGGGGCCAGAAGTCAGCTCTCACTATTGTTAGAGGGCCATCAGCCGGCTATGCTTTGTTGTTCCCAATATTAAAGAGAGGGTTCCCTATACTGTTATTGCATATGCTATGACTGCAAGGGCTGCCCAAAATTGGGGAAAACCCCAATACCCCTTTGAAGAGATATAGAGGAGGACCTTAGTTTTAAAAATATTCCCATTATAATGGAGCGGGTCTGCTATACAGTTATTGCATATGCAGTGACTGCAAGGCCTGACCAAGATTTGGAAAAACCCCAATAAACCTTTGAAGAGACATAGAGGAGGGCCTTAGTTTAAAAAATGTTCCCATTATTAAGGAGCAGATCTCCTATACTGTTATTGTGTATGCAGTGACTGAAAGGACTGCCCAAAATTTTGAAAAACCCCAATACCCCTTTGAAGAGATTATCAACCAATCCACGTTGGGATGAGATGAGGCTGGGCTGGGTGGCATCACCATGTATGGTTCCTTGCTCCATCTCACCATGCTTTGCCTGCAATGCCTCCTCTTTGATTGTGAGCAGTGAGCGTTTCAGTAGACAGAGAAGCGGGATGGTGACGCTAATTATGGTGTCATCACCGCTCACCATCTTGGTGGAGTCCTCAAAGTTTTGGAGGATGGCAAAGATGTCTGCCATTCATGCCCACTCATCAGCTGTTATGTGCAGAGGCTGACCTGAATAATGATAGGCGTGTTGAAGCTGGTACTCAACAATGGCCTTGCTGTTCACAAATCCTTCCCAACATCTGCAAGGTTGAGTTCTAATGCGTGGTGACATCGCACAGTAGTCGGTAACCTGGAAGCTGCAAACGCTGCTGAAGCACGGCAAGGGCGGCAGAAGCTGTAGTTGACTTTTGAAAATGGGCATACATGCGGCATACTTTCACCAGCAGCTCAGGAGGATCCGTGTATGTTTTGAGAAACTGCTGAACCACTAGGTTGAGCACATGGGCCAGGCATGGTACGTGTGCGAGCTTGCCTAGCTTCAGAGCCACCACCAGATTCTGGCCATTGTCACAAATGACCATGCCTGGCTGTAGGTTCAGCGGTGACAGCCACAGATCTGCCTGCTGTTTTATAGCGTCAGCAACTCTGCAGCGGTGTGTGGTTTGTCACCTAAGCATATTACCTTCAGGAGTGCCTGTTGCCGCTTGGCCGAGACAGAGCTGCAGTGCTACTAGCTTGTGACTGATGTGGTCATTTCGGAGATGGAGGCTGAGGAGTAGAAGGAGGAGGAGGTGCAGGAGCTGTAGAATGTGGGGGCAACCCTGATTGACCCAGGACCCGCAATCCTCGGCATCAGGAGGACGCATTCCATCCCAGGGTCTGACTGGGTCCCGGCTTCCACTATATTAACCCAGTGTGCCATCTGCAAGATATACCGTCCCTGGCCACAAACACTTGTCCATGTGTCCGTGCTTAGGTGGACCTTCCCAGTAGCTGCATTGTTGAGGGCATGGGTAATGTTATGGGACACGTGCTTGTGTAATGCGGGGATGGCACACCGGGAGAAATAGTGGCGGCTGGGGACCGAGTTCTGAGGGACGGCCGCTGCCATCAGGTTGTGGAAAGATTCCGTCTCCATGAGCCTAAAAGGCACCATTTCAAGTGCAAGCATTCGAGAAATGTGTGAGTTTTGTATTGTGGCCTGTAGGGCATTGACTGTGTATTTGCGCTTGCGTTCAAAGGACTGGGGTAGGGACAACTGAACGCTGTGCTGGGACAAGGATGTGGACACTGACGGTGATGGTTGCAAGTGTGCAATGACAGGTGCAGGGCGAGATGCATCTTCGACTGCAGCATGGACAGAGGATTGGCGGAACAGGCAGTGATGTCACCTGCAGACACTGTTTCTGGACCCTGGCGTTCGACCCAACTAGTCGGGTATTTTGCTATCATGTGCCTGAGCATGCTGGTGGTGGTTAGGCTGGTAGTTTTGCTGCCCCTGCTGATGCTGGCATATCAAAGGTTACAAATGGCCTTTTTGGGGTTATCTGGACAGTCTTTAAAAAAGAGACAGACTCGGGAAGACCTAACAGTTGGACTGGCAACTTCCCTGCTATTGGTGTTTTGGGGAACTGTTGCCCTCCTTGTGTCTGTGGCCACCCCACTGCTTGTTCCTGCCTGTTGTGGTGCTATGCCTCCTTACCCCTCTGTGCTGCTGTCCTTGTTATGCATGTCACCTTGCCAGGTTGGGTCAGTGATTTTATCACCACCTCATCTTCCATGTACTCACACTGGGCCTCGTTCAGACTTGATGGCAATTGTGTCTCATCATCATCATTCACCTCTTGCAACAGTAATTACACTTTCCCACCATCGCCTTCGTGTGACCGTGGCTGCTCAAATATTTGGGCATCGCTGCATGCGATCACCTCTTACCCCGCTTGAAGCGGGCCAGGCGTGAGGCCCGAATCTATAAATGGAAAATTGAACGGCTCTTCGGCGTATCCAAGTGTGGGATCACTTGTCCCCGGGCATTTGGCATTGTGGGAGGAAGGAGGATCAGGGTGAACAATATGTGGTCCAGACTTATGGCTAATGCGACTGGACAGTGTGGAAGACAGGGTGGTGGTGGAACACTGACTGGAAGCATTATCTGCTATCCAACCAGCAACCTTTTCCCACTGCTCTAGCTTTAATAGTTGTGTTCCGCGGCCCACTAGTAATTTGATCAGGAAGATAGTTTGACATGATATGGGTGTTTGTTATGCTCCCTCAGCAGGCACAGTTTCATCTTGCCCACGGCCTTGGCCTCTGCATGCAACATCATGTCCACTTCCCCGTCCCTTGCCCATTTTAATTGAAGTGTAATATTTGGCATGCTCCACAAAATGTATTATTACCGCAGTAATATGGGATCACGTGTGACGATCACAATTTTAGCCATTGGCCTTGTAGTATAGTATTGGTCAGCGACCAAGTGTGAATAGGTTCAACAAAACACAAGCGGCTGACTTTAAATGGAGGGTAAAATTTGGCACGTTCCACGAAATGTCACAATTATTACCGCAGTAATATGGGATCACGTCTGATGATGGAAAAGTTTCTCTGATTCCACAATACCGCAATGAAAATAAAATCACAAAAAACTGGCTGTATTCTGCTAACAAGCAAATGGAGCAGTAAAATGGTGTACTATATTGCTTTTTAAGCAAATAATCAGGATTAAGAGCAAAAAAAATAACCCTGACATGTAGGGCTATGCATATCTGTAACAGCAGCAGCAGACAGAATGTGCAATGGACCCTATTGTGCTATATACACTATCCACAAACCCTGCCTGCCTAACTCCTGCTATCACCAGTAATATATGCAGCTGGATTAGTCCTCAGAAGGACTGTTAGTTCAGATGGATATAAAGCTTGCTGTGGAATACCTACCGTATTTTTCAGACCATAAGACGCACTTTAATGAGCGGGCACAGGAGATAGCCGGCAGCAGCAGCCGCAGCGCGGCTCCGCTGTGTGTCGGCTATGAAGGAGAGTGAAGTCACTGCTCCCCGCGCACACAGACCCGGCGTGGGGAGCAGTGACTTCCAGCAGCTGATCTCTCCTTGTGAGCCGCGCATGGCAGTGACGTCATGCGCGGCTCACATGGAGAGATCAGTGCGGGCAGACCGGACGCAGCGCTGGAGGAGAGAAGAAAGGTGAGTAGGAGTGTTTATTTATTTTTTAATGTGCTGCCTGATGGGGATTAGGGGGACCATGCATACTAGGACAGGGATTGGGGTGCCAAGCATACCAGGACAGGGATGAGGGGTGCCATGCATACGAGGACAGGGATGAGGGGTGCCATGCATACCAGGACAGGGATGAGGGGTGCCATGCATACCAGGACAGGGATGAGGGGTGTCATGCATGCCAGGACAGGGATGAGGGGTGCCATGCATACCAGGATAAGGATGAGGGGTGCCATGCATACCAGGATGGAGGGATGCCAGGCATACCAGGATGGGGATGGGGATGGGGACCACATATAAAAGGAAGGGGGGCAGCATATATACCAGGATGGGGGATATTGTCAGAATTGGGGGACATTACCCCTATACCAGTGTCAGCAGAAGACCCCCTCCCCCTTAAAAGTGCATCATGACCACATTTTTTGCTTAAATTTTTATTTATTTTTTATTTTTTTATTCTTATAGTCCGAAAAATGCGGTATATCTAACTATTAAACCGCCAATTCTGTCACTTAGCAGCACCTCTCCCTACTCTGCCTTTTTCCGGGGTAAACTATGATGAGCATAGGGTCACCGGTCTTATATAGACCTGATGATACTATGCAGCCAGCCAGTCACTGTAATGCCACAACCAATGTGGCTATGGCATTACAGTGAGTGGCAGGCAATCTAAAGAGTGCCAAACATGCGGTGTGGGGACCCGAGCTCCCACCCGAGCATCCCGGAAATACTTGCCGAGAGCCTAGCATCTCGAGCAGTGAGATGCTTGGGCGAGTACCGAGCAGTGGTGAGCATGCTCGCTCATCACTAGTAGTTAGCAAGGGGGCATCGTTCTGCCACCTCTATCACTAGACAATGTAAAGCATCTCGCCTTGGATGATGGTCTGAGGTGTCTCCCAGGTGGTGTCATTCTGTTGCTTTCCACGAGAATGGGATTTAGCCATTCTTCAAATTGGTTGATATCTAACAGTTGCCTTGGAGAACTGGTAAAAGCTAATTTCCCCTCTGTCTGCAGTCAATTGTATTTGCATCTTTCAGATACAAATACAATTAAATCTCTGAGCACCGACACTTCCATGGTGTAGTCATCACGTTGCTGTTGTTACTGCTGCTCAAAGATGACAGGAAGGTAAGCGCTTCATGTAGCTAAAAATAAAGGAATTTTATTAAGGGATGGGAAGGCAGTAGTGTGAGGGGACAGTATGGGAGTACAGCATGCAGAGTAGAGAAAGGTGTGAGGAGGGGGCACAGTTTAGAGGCTGAGAAGTGTAGGGTACAGTATTGGGTATAGTATAGAAAGGTATAGCATGGATGGGACAGTGTGAGGGCATATTATGTAGGAAAGTATGTGGAACAGGGGATGGTATGAGAAAACATCCCAGTATATAGACTGGGCAGTATGGGCAGGACACAGAACAGTGTGAGGGGACAATATAGGGACCGTGAAATGGCATAGTATAAAGAGGGTGTCCAGTATTGAAAGGGTGCAGCATGGGGGAGGTGGCTCTGAAGATAGGGACAGTGTGGTGGCTGTAGTTCATAAAAGCAAATAGTGTGGACATTATGAACTATAACTGCCATACTGTCAGCCCTTATAAGCTATAAGCAGACAGTGCATCAGTTATAGCTTCTAAGGGTGAACAGTGTGAGAGTTTTAGCTCATAAGGGTGTACAATCTTGCGGCTGTAGATCATAAATGTGCACAGTGTGGCAGTTATAGTTAATAAGGTGGTGTAGTGGTTATTGCTCAAAATGGTGGATAACATGACAGTTTTAGTTCATAAGAACGGACAGTGTGGTGGTTGTAGCTAATAAAGAGGCCAGTCTGACAATTGTTGTTCATAATGGAGTTGTATTTTCATGCTATTCAAATGAATTTGTGGCTGACCTGACATTGCAATTGATTGCTGTACAAAACTTGGTGATGTATACATGTATTGATATTGGTTCTGGATTAATTTACTGATGGGTTTTCTGGTGATGTATTTATGTACTGATGATGTTTCAGAGGGTGTATTCATGAATTATAAAGATGTATCCATGTACTGATGGTGGTTCTGTTTTTGTATTCATATACAATGATTCTGGTGATGTATGCATATACTGATGATGGTTCTGTAGTCATGTGCTGATAATGGTTCTGATGCCATATTTAAGTACTGATAATAGTTTTGGTGTTTTATTTATGTAGTCATGATGGTTCTGGTGATGTATTCATATACTAATGGTGACTCTTGTGATGTATTTCTGTGCTGATGGTTGTAGGATCTGTTGATGTATACATTTTCAAAGGTGGTTCTGGTAATATATTCTTGTACTAATAGTAGTTCTGCTCCTGTATTCATGTACTAAAGATGGCTCTATTCCTGTACTGGTATTGGTTCTGATCCTATAATTTCTGCAATAATTTAGAAGTGTTAGTGGCTCTGTGTATTGACATAACATACATGGTTTAATTGAAGAATTGGACATTCCAATATATAACTCAAATGAATGGTGACTGTTCATAAATAGCTCAAAGTAGAGTTTAAAGTGTGTGCTCCTCCACAATGGCAATTTTTCTGGTGCAATTCAAGTTGGCTATTCATTTCTCTTTATGAGGAATACAGAGACATAAAGATAGTCATTGAGTTGTTGCAATATCACAAACACAATTGGATTATCTGGGTTGACCTTAAAATGGTATGCTTACTTCTTGGTCAGCAATGCTGGCCTTGTTTTCTGTGCATGTGGGACAGCAGAGTTCATTAGAAGCATTGGGTGGAGGGGAATTGGCCTCTAAAATCCTACCTCAAACCTGGTGATCCAAGCATTCTACATAAGCCACTGTTGACAGAAAGAACATTATGTTCCCACTTCTGCACATGAAACTGGGTCTCATGAAGCAATTTGTTAAAGCTTTGCCAAATGAAGGAGATTGTTTCAAGTACCTCATTTTAGCATTTCCTAGCATGTCATTTGAAAAAATAAAGGCCGGTGTGTCTGTGTGTTCACAGATTCAGAAGCTCATCATAGATGAACATTTAATCGGACAATGTCAGAACTCCAAAATAATGCTTGGTTATCATTCAAAGATCTTGTCAAGAACATTCTTGGAAATATACGAGCAAACAATTACATCAAAATTGTCAAGAAACTCTTGGAGAGCTACAAAACGCTTGGTTGCAACATGAGCATCAAGGTGAATTTTTGGGTAATCATCTTGTTAACTTTACTAAAAACCTTAGTTCAGTCAGTGATGAGCAATGTAAACAATTCAACCAAGATTTGAAGGTCATGGAGGGACGATATCATGGTAGATGGTATGTATATATGATGGCTGACTACTGTTTGGAGCATCAGGCGAGATTGCGCACTCCAGGAAAAGTTATAAGATTAAATTTTGCTACTTGCACACAATGTGACTTACAGTAACAATATATACTTTGTGTGAACAAAATATCTTTAAATAAGCATTGCATTCAGGTTATTTTTGTATTATTTTCCATTGTATGTACATTTTGTATGGTTTTGGAGACAAAGGGAGGGTATCCCAGTAGCTTAAAAAGTTGTTGTGATAGAGAAAAACTGGGGTCACTTGGATTCACAAGCCAGAAGTTAGTCAAAAAAAGGTGTCAGATATAACTCAGTGAAAATTGTGTTCCCCAATCAGAACCTTAATACTTTCAAAAAGTCTTGGACTGTAAACCTGCCATAGCTTTTCTTATACTAATCATTTTCTGAAAATTGCAATATACTTTAATATGAACATGTATAACATAGAGCTGAGCAGCTGCAACCATTTCAAATCCATATTAAATTTGTGTTCAGCTAAAGGAGAGGAGTTATTTTTTTTCTTTCTGTTAGTTAGGTCAAGTTCACACATGGCTTTTTTATTGTGTCTATTTGTAAATTTGCTCAAGCTTTGCAGAAAAAAATGACAGCAAATATATATGGTAGAATTGCTCTGAAATTAGCAAATGTGAAAATACCCTTATGTATCTCTGAGTCCTTTGAAAAAAAAGAAAATAACGAAATTAAATGTTTAAATATGTAATTATAGCAAGTACAATACAGTAGAAAATCAAATGAAAAGGACAAAAGACAATGAGAAATCTTACCCTACTATAAAACCATTCATCAGTGTCTTGAAAAGCCAAAGGCAACAGCTGCACTTTCCGTGTAACAGAATTGTGAAGGATTGCTAGGAAAAAAGCAAAAGAAAAAAAATGGTTGTCCATGCAGATCTTCAGGCGCAGAAGGCTGCTTCCTTCTTTTCCATTGCTGGAGATTCTGTGCAGAGCAATAAATGCCTCCATTTACAGTAAAACTCAGATTCAGATGTGGCTGACAGCAATTTCAAACTTCAGGAAGGCTGAACGTTTCTTGAAAGTTGTTTCTTATAATTATTTTGCAGTGAATTTAGCGCTTGCTAACACGTCAGGCTGACAGTGATGGAAATCGAAGCCCCCTGTTTATCTGAAGAACATCTCATAAATAAAACATAGAGGACTCATCTCTTTCCCTGTAATCCACTATTTTAATGCAACCAGACAGAAAAGCAAGGCTGCTTAAAAAAAGGATGGTTTCCAAACACTCTTGAACTTTGCTTTCCTTCCATATTATCATGCATTTAAAATAAGTGCATATGTGTTTCTTAGAAAACGATTGTGCCTTATCCTTACAATAGGACACTATAGTTTACATTTAGATGTAAAATGGCACTATGGTAGATGAGATTCCACTCATGTAAAAATGACAGTCCACAATACTCATATCTCACTGTTTTCGTAACTGATCAATGCATAAACACAATACACAAGTCACAACGTTTAAAATAAATTATCAAGAAGAACAAAGGACCTGATTCTTTATCACCTTTTTTGTCTAGATTTTGGCCTGTTTTTGATTTGCTCCACATGCTTCTTTTAATTTTGCACCCTTTTCTAGGACCAATTTTATGTGTTCAGTCACCAATAGCTTTTTATGATCGCCATTGTGGGTGTGATTTGGGGTTTGCAGATGTTTTCGGCTAATGCATCAATTGAGACTTTAAAATGTAGCAAACTTTTTGCACAAAAGTGCTCCAGTGATTTTATGTACGCATAATATTTCTGCACACCTTTTAATGGAGCATGCATTTTTTTGATTCTAAAATGTCAGAAAAAGTTAAAGACAAAAACAAAGAGCATTTTTGATTTTGGGCAAAATTCATCAACCAAGTGCAACATTTTGAAGAATTTAAAGCAAAATATCAAATAGAATCTGTCAGCAGGTTTTTGCTATATAATCTAAGGACAATGTGAGGTAGGAGTTAAAACACTGAATTCAGTGATGTGCCACTTATTAGGCTGTGCGCTGTTGTTTACTTATAATGAAGGTTTTATTATCAGGACATAATTACTGTATAGTCTATCACACAAGCACGGGTCCGACCACCCCTCTCCTCTGATGAATAGCACACTGTCAATAGACAATGTACATAGAAAGCTGTGGTGTGGGCAGGGTTAGCTTCTTGAGCTCTGCTACATGCTACATCTCAGAGAAGGAAATAGCTGAAGCAGACAAAGCCCAAGTAGGGTCTTATGTGGGAAACATTATTAACAGAAATGCACAAAATTTGTTCACCTGATTGGGTTGTGTGCACACAACCACTGGGAGCGCTTAAGACTGCTGTAAACCCATAAGGAGATGATAATGATGGTGATTTTTCTGTGGTGGCTTACAAATACTGAGGTAAAAAACTCACCAAATACTCAATGTGTGGATGTGGTCTTAGAAAGGCTCAAAATCAGTTGCTAGATTAGTGATTGTTCTGTTTGAAATTTTAATTCACTAGCTTAGTCACATTTTCTTAAAGGATTGAAAAGGTCTAGTGATGAGCGAGCACTAAAATGCTTGGGTACTCGTTGCTCGGGTCGAGCACATTGGAATACTCGGGTACTCGACCCGAGCAACGAGCCCAATGTAAGTCTATGGGAAACTCGAGCATTTTTCCGGCGGCACCCCCCCCGGAGGTCTGCAGGGGGCCTAAAAATTGCCCAAATCGATGGGAACAGTGCTCAAATGACATGGGAACAGCATGGGGAAGACCCCTAGAAGTATTTCTGACTCCCAGGTCACTGCTGTGAACAATGTTGTCAGAGTATTATGCCACTTTTACGGACTCACAATAAAATATACAACAACTAAACCAAAATGGATTTTCCTGGGAAAAATGTTAAGGAACATCCTTTCCAGGGTAATAACTTGTATATAAGGCAAAAAATTAACCAAAAACAAAAATGATCCTCTAAACCTTGGGCTATTGTTCACATGTAGCGTTTTTGATGCGTTTTTGCACTTTTGAATTGCTTTCAACTGTGAAAAATACATTTACCAGTAAATGTCATTTTAACATTTTACTTCCTTATCTGGCCATGTGGTGTGTAAGACATGATCAGACACATCCATACAGTGCTGAAAAGACATGGAAACAGCATGGGACGACCCCTGAAAGCATCTCTGACTCACAGGTCACTGCCTATAACCGTGGTTGTCAGACAAGATCCTATAATACTGTGGTAATAATACAGACATTTTTGGCAACGTGACAAATATTAAGCTCCATTTAAAATGGGCAAGGCTCGTGGCAAGGGATGGGGAAGTGAATGTAATGATGATGGTGCATGCAGAGGCTGAGGCAGTGGGCAAGAAGAAAATGTGCCTGCTCAGGGAGCGTAACAAACACCCACATCATGTTGAACTACCTTCATTTCCCAATTTCTAGTGGGCCATGGAACACAACTATTGAAGCCAGAGCAGTGTGAAAAGGTTGTTGGTTGGATAGCAGATAATGCTTCCAGTCAGTTTGCCACCACCACCACCCTGTCTTCCACATGGTCCAGTCTCAGTAGCCATGAGTCTGGACCACATTTTTATTATTACTTTACCGCCATTTATTCTATGGCGATTTACATGTGAAAAAGGGGTATACATCGCAAATACAATTACAATAATCTTGAACAAAAATGTGATGGTGACTGGTACAGGAGAAGAGAGGACCCTGCCCACGAGGGCTCACAGTCTACAAGGGATAGGTGAGGATTCAGTAGGTGAGGGTAGAGCTGGTCGTGCAATGGTATGGTGGAGCGAGCGTTACTGCAGGTTGTATGCTTGTCAGAAGAGGTGGGTCTTCAGGTTCCTTTTGAAGGTTTCAACAGTAGGCCAGAGTCTGATATGTTGGGATACAGAGTTCCCGAGTAGGGGGGATGTACATGACAAATCTTGTAGGCGATTGTGGGAAGAGGAGATAAGAGGGGAGTAGAGAAGGAGATCTTGTGAGGATCCGAGGTTGCGTGCAGGTAAGTACCGGGAGACTAGGTCACAGATGTATGGAGGAGAATGGTTGTAGATGACTTTGCATGCCAAGGTTAGGGTTTTGAACTGGAGTCTCTTGACAATGGGGAGCCAGTGAAATGATTGACAGAGAGGAGAGGCCGGGGAATAGAGGGGGGACAGGTGGATTAGTCGGGCAGCAGAGTTTAGGATAGATTGGAGAGGTGCGAGCATATTTCTCATCCTCATCCTTCTTCCTCCCATCATTTGGAGTGCCCTGAGACAAATGATCCTACACTTGGACACTCCGAAGAGCTGTTTTGTTCATCTTTCCATTTATAGATTCTGGCCTCTCGCTCAGTCCGCTAAAAAAAATTATCCCGGATATGTAGGGCTATATGGATATCTGCAACAGCAGCAGACAGAAAGTGCAATGGACCCTATTGTGGTGTATACACTGTCACAAACCCTAACTCCTGCTATCAGGATTAGTCCTCAGAAGGACTGTTAGTTCAGATGGATGTGTATCTTGCTGTGGAATACATACAGTACAGACCAAAAGTTTGGACACACGTTCTCATTTAAAGATTTTTCTGAATTTTCTTGACTGTGAAAATTATACATTCACACTGAAGGCATCAAAATTATGAATTAACACATGTGGAATTATATACTTAACAAAAAAGTGTGAAGCAACTGAAAATAAGTCTTATATTCTAGGTTCTTCAAAGTAGCCACCGTTTGCTTTGATGACTGCTTTGCACACTCTTGGCATTCTCTTGATGAGCTTCAAGAGGTAGTCACTGGAAATGGTCTTCCAACAATCTTGAAGGAGTTCCAAGGGATGCGTAGCACTTGTTGGCCCTTTTGCCTTCACTCTGCGGTCCAGCTCACCCCAAACCATCTCGATTGGGTTCAGGTCTGGTGACTGTGGAGGCCAGGTCATCTGGCGTAGCACCCCATCACTCTCCTTCTTGGTCAAATAGCCCTTACACAGCCTGGAGGTGTGTTTGGGGTCATTGTCCTGTTGAAAAATAAATGATGGTCCAACTAAACGCAAACCGGATGGAATAGCATGCCGCTGCAAGATGCTGTGGTAGCCATGCTAGCTCAATATGCCTTCAATTTTGAATAAATCCCCAACAGTGTCACCAGCAAAGCACCCCCACACCATCACACCTCCTCCTCCATGCTTCACGGTGGGAACCAGGCATGTAGAGTCCATCCGTTCACCTTTTCTGCGTCGCACAAAGACACGGTGGTTGGAACCAAAGATCTCAAATTTGGACACATCAGACCAAAGCACAGATTTCCACTGGTCTAATGTCCATTCCTTGTGTTCTTTAGCCCAAACAAGTCTCTTCTGCTTGTTGCCTGTCCTTAGCAGTGGTTTCCTAGCAGCTATTTTACCATGAAGGCCTGCTGCACAAAGTCTCCTCTTAACAGTTGTTGAAGAGATGTGTCTGCTGCTAGAACTCTGTGTGTCATTGACCTGGTCTCTAATCTGAGCTGCTGTTAACCTGTGATTTTTGAGACTGGTGACTAGGATAAACTTATCCTCAGAAGCAGTGGTGACTCTTGGTCTTCCTTTCCTGGGGCGGTCCTCATGTGAGCCAGTTTCTTTGTAGCGCTTGATGGTTTTTGCAACTGCACTTGGGGACACTTTCAAAGTTTTCCCAATTTTTCGGACTGACTGACCTTCATTTCTTAAAGTAATTTTTCTTTAGTTAGAATTTGTATTATGGCAATAAAAAAGCAGCTAACAGTCTATTCAGTAGGACTATCAGCTGTTTATCCACCAGATTTCTGCACAACACAACTGATGGTCCCAACCCCATTTATAAGGCAAGAAATCCCACTTATTAAACCTGACAGGGCACACCTGTGAAGTGAAAACCATTTCCGGTGACTACCTCTTGAAGCTCATCAAGAGAATGCCAAGAGTGTGCAAAGCACTCATCAAAGCAAAAGGTGGCTACTTTGAAGAACCTAGAATATAAGACATATTTTCAGTTGTTTCACACTTTTTTGTTAAGTATATAATTCCACATGTGTTAATTCATAGTTTTGATGCCTTCAGTGTGAATGTACAATTTTCATAGTCATGAAAATACAGAAATATCTTTAAATGAGAAGGTGTGTCCAAACTTTTGGTCTGTACTGTATATCTAACTATTACACCGCCAATTCTCTCCCTAACTCAGCAGAATCTCTCCCTACTCTGCCTATTTTCGGGTTAGACTGTGACGAGCATAGGGCCACCAGGTCTTATATAGACCTGATGACACTATGTGGCCAGCCAGTCACTGTAATGCCACATACAACATGGCTATGGCATTACAATGAGTGGCAGGCAATCCCTGCATGTTCATTGGCTCTCTAAAGAGTGGCAAACATGCACGGTGGGGACCCGAACTCCCGTCCGAGCATCTGGGAAATACTCGCAGAGCATGTCGAGCAGTGAGATGCTCGGACAAGTACTGAGCAGTGACGAGCGCGCTCACTTATCACTAAAAAGGTCTCTTGGGACTGTATTGAACCCCTTCGGAGCTCTTTAATGTAAAAATATCTTTACTATTTTGCAAGCGACCTCAACCTCTCTGGCTTGATGTCAGCATGATGTCAGGGCTGTCTAGCTCCATCAATCACAATGAAGACAGCACAAATAGTGTCCGGAGGACTGTGACTGTAGCGATAACCAGCATCACCCATATGAGTGAAAACTGGGAAGGTAAGTAAACATTAAAGTGTTTTGTTTGTTTTTTAATTGTAGACTAGGACCTTTGGGGAGTTCAGTAGGGATAAATGACATGACAGATTGTCTTTAAGCTATTTATTTATGACCTTTTTCATAGTGTTCCACGGAATATCTTCTGCCTTGGTAATTTTTTGTACTCTTCTCCTGACTGATAACTTTCAACAGTGAGATGCCTTTGCTGTGTTGTAAGCTGTTTACAGACCATGGCTTTTGTTGTAAAATGCAACTAAGAAAATGTCAGGAAAATCCCATTAGAGCAGCCAAACTTTATAAGTGGTGAAACAGAATCACTTTAAATGATGGCAACTGTGTACTTACAACTATTTAACACAAATTTAAATTTGATTGGCTATATCTGAACACAGCACATTCTCAATTATAAGTGGGTGTTATGCAACCACATTATTTTTGTTTAGCCATTTTTATTTTGCCCCTTAAAAATTTCAGTTTGTTCTCAAATGCTCTGTACAGATTATGGGTGACTTTAACGGTGGAAAAAGTTCCTAAATGATTCTTCTTGGTATGATTTTTTCACATGACAAAAACCTGGCATCTTAACAGTTGTGTGTAGACTTTTTATATCTACTGTAGTTCCTAGTAGATGTGTGCCAGGATGTACTTGGCTTATTTTAAAACAGCACAACCTGCACATTACAATAGATTGGTCCTTTGTCAACTTGGAAAATAATTTCCACACCCAAGATACCTACATAGGAACTGCCACCACGAGCATCAACACAGCTTTTTTTGTTGAGAATCCTATCACAAGCAACAGTTGTACCATCACCTGCTCCAGAACTGACTAGAGAATAAACATGATTTTCCCCAGAAGGTCTTCTAGCAGCACGTCGTATGTGCTGTGTAACACTGAGGGCAAAACCTTGCACCTTTGATGGCATCACCTACTCAACAGACTAGTCTGATTCCCAGGTCTTGTCCACCACATCATTTTCATCCCAGTTTCAGTTGACAGCTGCCTATGCATGGGAAATGGCAAGAACTATTTTAATATTGGTTTTGAGTATATGTGTTTCCAATATGACTATTTAAACAAATGTGGAAAAATAGACCTGCACGGTCTCAATTTACTTTGTTAATAATAATAATAATAATACAATCATAACATTTGGCTACTAAAATAGTTGGAAAACTTTGACCTTTTTTATTTATTTATTTTTTGTTTTAATTTTTTTTAAGTTATTCCTCTTTTGCAAAAATTGCGATGTACATACCCTAAAATACAATTACTAGTAGGTGCATGCACAAAAAGTAATTTGTGCCAGAAGTTAGCAATATTGCTCTGGCACTTACGGCTGTTACATTTGACTATTAAAACTATTGAAAAACCTTAAAATGAATTGACTTCTTTTTTAAGTAAATCCTTTCCTTTGAACAAAAATGCAACATAAAGCAAAATGCTACATTACAAAGTAGGTATGCATAGGTTGTGGGGTGTACGGTTGATACATTGGAATATTAATTAATTTATTCAAAAAATGTAGATGTGTCTTTTATATAAAAGTTTAAAAAATGCACCCCCAGTACTTGCCCAAAAAAAACAGGATAAGAAAAAAAGCTTGTTAGTTTTATGTCTCAAAATTGAGCAATTGCCAACAGGCCCTTATAGTCGCATGTGTGGGTCTAATATTGACTACTATAACAAAGATATGTGCAAATAAAAAAGAAAATTTTTAACAACACACATACTTCATGTGGTAGGCAGTTGAATTATTATTTTTTTAATATTGCAGATTTGTGATTTGTATTAAAAAAAAGGCTTTCCTGCTTGTCACACACAAGCTTAAGTTACAGGATTCCTGTTTTAGGACACAGAATATTAAACTACCATCCAGGTTTACAATTGCAGTGTATGAAAATATAAAAATTGCTGTTATTAAGGTGCTGTGCTTTTACTGCTATACATGAACGATCAGTTAATTCAATCACACTGACTATGCAGCTACAGCACTTCCCTATCTCACTTGAATCTTTGGATTATTATTCACAGACTGGCTACCACTCTCATTTTCAATGTTGTTCAACATTAGTGCAGTAGTACAAAACAATTCAATTTTGTCCTTTTTCTTTCCCTATGTGGAATGAGCTATGAGCTTTGACCATTATGCTAATGCTATAAAACCATAAAATTGTTCTGCATCCCTCCATTTTTTAACCTGACTGTCACAGTCCTCCCTATTTAGCTGTGCAGGCCACTCCTGACATCATTAGCTCAAATTGTAACTCTTCAGCAGTGTGTGAAATGGCGCTAAGCTTGGTTTGTTTGTTTTTGCAGATGTATGCAAATCAAAAACTGTTTGAATTTATGGAGACATGCGAATATCAGGAAATTTAACTAAAAGTTGATTCTATATTGTTTGATTTGATCAGTTCTACATTTGAGAAGTGTGGCACCCTGCTACCCACAGGTACCACAGGACCCAAAAGGATGCATGGATGGACTTCTCCACAAGAGGCCCTTAGTACACACAGACACCTCCACCCTTCCACCTCATACCACCAGAGGGATCCCTGTTAGGGATATATATACTGGAGGGTGGAGTTAGGTAGGCAGAGTGTGCTGGCACTTGAGAACAGTGAAGAAGCAGCACCTGTTGAGCTGCTGTGCTGAGGGCAATCCAAGGCCTAAAGCACGTGCTGAAGCCTGAGGGCCTAGAGCGTGGCCGGAGGCAAAGAGAGGAGAGAGGAGTTAAGGGGGCAGAGGAGCACCTTAAGCTCACCCCAGGACACAAGCCAGACACCGAGTCTGTGCCTACAGGGTCCTCTACACCCAGTAGGGATAACCGGCATGCCAGGAGGATTACAGACCCCTGGTCAACCTGAAGCTATAATCGTTTACAGAACTAGGAACCACGAAGGCCCCAGCGTCCAGGGATAGTGGTTGCCAGAGAAAAGTTCTACTACCAAGCCGACAGGTGAGAGAGTGAAACAGCACAGAAGCTAGGCCTACTTCCAGGCTGGCCAGGAGCTTTAGAGAAAGGAAGAAACAGATCAGGAGGCCTACTACCCGCTCACTGGGGAAAGTCCAGAAGTGCACAGTGCACCCTTCCTACTGAGTACCCTGGACCATACCTGCCATTGTTAAGGGAGGGCAATAACCCTTCACGGTTGACCAAGTGAGTGTCAAATTATTAAATTATTATGTTGATTGCAATCCACAGAAAACCAAACGGAAACAATGTTCTGTATTGGGAGGATTCAAAGAATCTCTGATCCCGTTTATTTTGCTTAGCATTTTATATTGTTTTGAGTATATCAAATAGCCAATCAACTCTACAGCCATACTACAATACTATAGGCTAACTGATGTTAGTATAATTATTGCGGTAAACACATATATGGTCATATTATCAGTTAGTTTGAAGCACTATGGAAATTTTACAAGGTCAAACCTGGCCTAAACAAGTTAGATAACAATGTCTGACAAAATGTTCTCTTGAGAAAAAGTTAGTGTGAGATAAGTTCTATGGGAAGAGAAAGAAAGAATGTATGTTATGCAAGGAGTGATAATAACATGATTTTAAAGCGAGTAGACAAAATGGAGTTGCTCTAGCATGAGTATCAATATGTCCTCCCTCTACATTCCCACCTAAAAATTATGTTATTATCAACAATAGAGGTGCTATCCCAGGGTCATGCTTTGAGCCTGAGGGACATTGGTCTTCACCCAATTAGTGCCCTTGCTACCAATTGGGGCTGTCGCAGCATGTCCATCCCCCCTTGTTAGTTGATATAATCATAAGCTCAGATCTGAGGTTGGTCGGGGCAAGCGGGTAAAGGTCATCATTCCCTTGTCATCCAGGTCATCAATGCTGGTTACATGTCCGTGTATAGTAGCACTGGATGTTGGTTAACAGCGTCCTCCTTGCTCTCTGATAACTGGCAGGCTTTCCTCATGCAAAATGGGATACAATGAAAGACCAGTTTTAGTAAAACATATATTAACAAGCAAGCAACAATATGCAACACTCTTTGGTCAATTCGTTATGTTTGTTATACTCTTCCCTGAGTTTCCTTATGTCTTCCATTTTAGTCTTTAACTATATGGTAGAGTCGGGGTCAACAGGCTGGGCCTATAACCTGACACATCCCTTCTTGAGTTGCTGTTAAATAGTCCAGCACTAAGGTATGTTGATTAGCCACTATAATAAGTTGATTCTGCACCGCAACAGTAGTATTAATTACTTCCAAAATATTCCAAATTGGGTCATCTAAGTAGTCAGTGACTTCCACTAACTTGTCCCAGGGGGCTACAATATCCAACATTTGGATTGCCACATGTTGGATTACTAGGCTTATATTCAGAAAATTCATTACAAGGGACGTTACCAGATATTTTATAACGTGTCATTGGTGCCTTTTATAAACAAATTTGCATGTACCCATGAGTGATTATGAATGTATCTTTCCAATAATGACGGTCTGGGACGGACCGCCAGAAAGGGCATACTAGCGGCTGAAACTGGTGAGTGAATACATATCCAACAGTCACTGATCTGGTTGTTTTCTAATTGTCTTAATTCTTGTACCAAAATCTGATGGTGAGTAATGAACTTATTATTAAAGGGGTCAGTACTCTGTTGTAGGCTATTCCAGGTATTGACTAGTTTAACCATACATATTATCATAAAACATCTCAGCTGTTGGGGTTGTCAGGAGCACTTGATATGGTCCGTCATACAATGGTTTTAGCCCGTGTTTCCGAATATGCTTCTTCACATATACATAATCTCCAGGCCTGAGGGTATGACAACCTTCTGCATCAGCTGGATCTGGAATAGAAGATGATACTAACACATGGGTGTTAGTTAAGGCTTTGGCAAACTGAATCACATATTGCACAACATAATCTGTTTCTTCTGATAATTGTTTTGTGGGGTAAATCTAGCTATGGCTGGTTGTGACCCAAACAGTATCTCATAGGGTGACAGTTTGTGTTTCCCTATGGGTGTGATGCGTATGTGATATAGTGCAATGGGAAGGAGCTCAGGCCACTGGGCCGTAGTCTCCTGCCTCATTTTGGTTCATTGCCCTTTCTGTGTGCCATTCAATCTCTCCACCTTGCCACTTGACTGTGGATGGTAAGGAGTATGTAACGCAACTGTTGATCCGATCATGGTAAGTATTTCTTGATATACGCATGAGGGAAAGGCTGGTCCTTGATCACTTTTGATAACTTGTGGGACTCTATACCAGCAAACAACTTCAGAGACCAGCTTCTTGGCGGTAGTCTTGGCAGTCATGTTTGGAACGGCGAATGCTTCTGGCCAATTGGAAAACATATCCACTACCACAAAGCAGTCCATGGGCCCAGGCCGCAACGGCTGGATACAGGAGTCGAGGCAAACAGTACAGTTGTTTCTTCCATAGCCCATCAATCAACTTAGCACCCGTCTCCTTCCACGACTGGCGTTCTTCTTTAGAGCGTAGAGCGTGTGGAGCGACAGCCAACTGTCTTGGTAGTTGCACCGCTTCCATCAATTGTCTGACACTTTCAGCATTTTTCACAGGAGAACCTGCAGTCAGAGCTTTGAGCTCTGCTTCCTGTGCTGACATACTGGGAGGTAAGACTGCATCCTCTACCAATGTATCTTCAGTTGTGACAGCATATCCAGTATGAAACCTGCCAGAAATGTCAGCATATCTGGATCATCCATCCGTATACAACGCAAGTTCTGGGTCATCCAAGGGTACTTCCCCCACTAGAACGAGTGGAGTTGACTCCGCAGTAATTTGTTCCGGACAATCATGCGGTGGAGCCTCTTTCCCCTCTCCTTCAGGTTCTGGTAGCAGGGTAGCCGGGTTGATGGTGGTGCACCGATGTAATCTCACATTTTCTGGCAACATCAACGAACACTGCAGCAGCAGGTGTCTCTGTGTGAGCACCCCGGC
Source organism: Phyllobates terribilis (assembly GCF_046119375.1). Classification (NCBI taxonomy): domain Eukaryota; kingdom Metazoa; phylum Chordata; class Amphibia; order Anura; family Dendrobatidae; genus Phyllobates; species Phyllobates terribilis. Next base: position 404,099,237 of record NW_027362762.1, read on the forward strand.
TGCATGTCCTCCTGTCTCAGAGACATACAAATGGAAAGGTTGAGCATAGTCCGGATTCCCAAGGGCAGGGGCTGTCATTATACTTGACTTCAGTTGCTGAAAGTCTTGTTGCAGCTGTTCTTGGTGGTCCTTGTTGTTTACATCAGCCAGAGTGTCTTCTTTTAATGCATTATATAGGGGCTGCATCAGACGTGAGGCGTCTGGGATCCATTGTCTGCAATGTGTACATAGTCAGAGGAACTGTTGCAGCTCTATGTGATCTTTTGGGAATGGTAGTGCATAGATGGCCATCTTCCTTTCTTCTGTGAGATGTCTGGCACCCTGAGTAAGGCAATGGCCTAAGAAGACCACTTGACCAAGGCAAAACTGAAGCTTCGAGGCTGAGACTCGACAATTCAGTTCTGCCAGATGCTTGAGGAGGCTAACACTGGCCCTGATGGACACTTGCTCCGTGGGGGCACACAAAAGAAGGTCATCCATGTATTCTAAAAATACTACCTCAGAGTTGTCCAGCTGCCACGGCAGCAGACAGCTAGACATGTTCTTTGTATAATGGAATGCTAATAAAAAAAAACAAAAAAAAAACAACGTTTGTTTAATTAATTACTGTAAACCAGACAACGTGTATGTGCATCTATTAGAAACGTAAGGATATATGACCATCTAAAAAATTAATTTACATAAACACATATAATGCTCTGTCACACACTGATCATGATGATCTTCCTCATACACATTCTGGGATTCTGGGTGTAGTGTGTATTGCGGCCTGTATTCCGGGTGTGCTAAGATGGCTACCACCAGAAAGAGGTATACTACAGGAAGGGTGCACCAAGATGGCCACCACCAAACGGACATGTGGTCAGAGGCTGGAGGTGATGCAATGGGTGTAGCAACATGGCCACTACAGGAAGGGTTGGAACTTTGGGCGGACATAGGTATAACAGATGAGGATAGGGCACTAGGAGTGGCTTGGGTAATGGTAAGGGGTGGGTCTCCTGAACGGGGCACGTGCCATGCACACAATAATCTGCTGACAATGGATTCTGCTGGCCACAATTAGAACATTTCCAACAATTCATTACTCCACCATTATCGGAGAGCAGTATCTTTGTAATACACATAACATAGCGTCTTTCCCTTATTATCTGTATTTTCTTCCTCCATTCACCTTTTTTCCCTCTCTGATCAGTATCAAGCCAAGGCCGTTCTGCTATGCTAGCAGCTGTAACTGGGCGCTTATCTGGCAGCGCGCATATTTCAGTTAACCATTTAAGTTCCTCCACATATCTACATACTTTTTCCTTCGGTCAACAAACTCAGTGCAACCTTCAGCGCGACTTTTCCCTCACATGTATTCACCACTTTTCAACATTTCAACATTCCATTGGTATCTGATATGTTAATCATAACCGTGGGTAGTGCCCGTAAGATGCAGACCTCCTCTATGTGTGCATCAGAGTTTGGATCTTTTAAAGTAAGGATCATCTGACCATTGTCCTGGAATTGGATTCGGGATCGGAATTTAGACAAGAGGTCTGCTCCTAAAAGATTTAAAAGATTTACCGGGCAGATCAGGAATATGCCATTACTTCTGGAAATAGGTTTGGTGAGAGTGTGTTTGTTAGGTCTGCCATCTACACCGATCAATATTAGATTGTCGTTAGAAAATTGGACTGGGTCAGTTCAGTGGATTGATTTTAAAATGGAGTTGGCAGCCCCAGTGTCTACCATGAACTTTACCGGATGGATTCCCTCCCACTGGGAGAACTACAGATGAACAGAGCCCGGGGGTGATTACGGGCGGCATCACGATGGCAGACTCTGGTTGGCCTTCCTTTCAGAATGGGCGGTCCTGGGGAACATTTTCTTGTGACAAGTCCCGTGGGCCAGGTGTTCTATTTCTGAATACGGGGACTTGTGTGGTGCACTGACCAGCAGGGGTGTGACAGTCCCTTTGGAAGTGTCCTGCTCGGCCACACCTCCAACACTGAAGACGGGAATTCACTACTGGTCTTCAGTCGGGATACATTACTTGCTGATCAGGTACCACCATGGGGTAATAGTAGGGCTGTAAGGAAGGAGGAGGATACCGGGGGAGCAAGGGGGGATACTGTGCTATGGGTACTGCGGGTGCAGCAACTACCATTGTACTGATTGTGGGGAGATCTTGGAGGTAGGGGAATACTGGAGGAGACCAGATATCGGGTTTGATTGTGGGTTTGATTAATTGAGCAGCATAATCAACAAGATCCCTGTCGATGGCCAAGAGTCTTATCTGAAGGACTATTCAGTAAAATAGACGCCACCACCTCAAAATAGCGTCCATGTTCTATTTCCCCAGTTTGGGAGAGGGTGAATAGGGAAGAGTTCAGAGGACCCTGGGTCTCTCTGAATGGGGTATGGACCATGGCAGGGGCAGGTGGGGGTGGTGGTTTATAATACCCCCCGTCTACGTTAAGTAATGGGCAGGTTGGTGCTATAACACCGGGTTTACGTACTCCACAATTATAGCACGTCTTGCGCCATCCTGAATTAGTGACCCAACACACATTACAGAGCCAACCGTCTGGGTTATATGATGGTGGCTGACTCTCAGTGGGAAGTGCAGGGTCTTTAATCTCATGAGGTATAAATTGCTCAGTTTCCGGATTCAGGGGCTGGGGTACTGCTACATTTGTGGGAGATGCTTCTTTAGGGGTTCTAGATTTGGATTGTGGACACATAATTTGGGAAGGGGGGGACCTACTTCCTCCTGTACTTTTTCAACATATCCTTCATCACAAATCTCATGTGCCACTTTCCTAAAGTTTTCAGCATCTTCCAACAATCCACAATCAACTAATTTTCCTCTATTGTGGCGAATTCCTTCGTCCCACAACACAGGCTGCACATCCTCCCCTCCACAGGAAAATTTAACACCTTAAACACTTTTGGCGCGTGCTTAAATGATCTTTTCCCTTCTCGACTGATCATGATATTCTTCACATTCTCCCTCTCCTGCGGGGGAGACAAATTCTTTCTGCTCCACGGAAACATTGATTATTCACTACAACTGACAAAAAGATCCTTAATTTGTGCACAGCGAAGTCTGGTCAGAGCTCTCAGCTGTTCCACTATTATCAACTCTCCCCTCCCGTCGGGGGAATTCTTTCACAGCACAATGAAAGGAGGAGCGCCTTTTGCATCAGCTTTGCAGCTCTTAGCAACTTAGCAGCGCTCCGGACACTCGATATACGTATATCTACTTGCGTGTCTTACCCAATCTTCGATCACCTGCCGCAACTGAAGCTAACAATGTTCAGTCTCTCCTAAGGATTTTTGTCAGAAGCTGAGAAAGATTCACACAATATTCACTTGTCAATCCGAGGTGATACTGCTTTGAAGTTAAATAATATCAGACCCCTAATGGGACTACACCCCTTATAGTCTCACCTTTGACTATATCCAACCAGGACGTCCGGAGATACTGCAAACAACCACACACCACGTGGAAACCACGCCAAACGGTCAGTGTCACTAGTAAAGAACTTGTGCACTTACCGTGGCTTTTTGTGGGGGATGATCAGTCCCAATTCCAGTGGGGGAGGCTGAAGGCAGGTCTCTCTTTGTGGACGTCCACAGGTGGAGGGGCGTCCCTGGTTAGGGATCCGAGTCACGGCACCAACTGTTAAGGGAGGGCAATAACCCTTCACGGTTGACCAAGTGAGTGTCAAATTATTAAATTATTATGTTGATTGCAATCCACAGAAAACCAAACGGAAACAATGTTCTGTATTGGGAGGATTCAAAGAATCTCTGATCCCGTTTATTTTGCTTAGCATTTTATATTGTTTTGAGTATATCAAATAGCCAATCAACTCTACAGCCATACTACAATACTATAGGCTAACTGATGTTAGTATAATTATTAGGGAAAACACATATATGGTCATATTATCATTGTTAGTTTGAAGCACTATGGAAATTTTACAAGGTCAAACCTGGCCTAAACAAGTTAGATAACAGTGTCTGACAAAATGTTCTCTTGAGAAAAAGTTAGTGTGAGATAAGTTCTATGGGAAGAGAAAGAAAGAATGTATGTTATGCAAGGAGTGATAATAACATGATTTTAAAGTGAGTAGACAAAATGGAGTTGCTCTAACATGAGTATCAATATGTCCTCCCTCTACACCATTACACCAGTAAAGGTACTGAAGCGAATCCCCTGTGTGCATGTCTATCATTCCCCCTGACCCGACCGGGCCACCTCTCCCCTGCATCCCTTCCATCAACCCTGCCCCGGGGGCCCGCTCCGCCTGTGGGGAGCCAAAGCATCCCAGCTGCCATTCCATCACCCCCGGAGGTCTGCAGCCGCGCTGGAACCCATTACCAGGAACCACAGGTGGTGTCACGAGACAAAACTGTTATTCATCCCTTCAAGTAACAAGCCCCTTTTAAAGAGTGACCCCAGAGTACGGGCCCGGGAGCCGATTGCCGTGACCTCCCAAGAAGGTAAAGGCCCAGGTACCGAGTCCCCCATATCCCCCTAGGCGAGTCAGAAGCATTCAGACTGTAGGGAACTGGCTACATCATGCATGTATCTCAGTCAGCTGCTAACATATGTCGACTGCTACGTGTGACCCTACCCCCAGAACTGACATTGTGGTGAAGGAAATATGTAACATAAATTAGAATACTTGCGATTCATTTTATGTTCATGATAATAATTGTCTACACTAAACTTAGTAGAGTGAAGAGAAAACAGGTGATAAACACTATAAATCCCAAGAATGAAAAAAATATCTGCACAGGTATACCAAGAATAACCTATCAATAAAATAGGAGAACAATAACTGTTAGTGAGGTTATGATTTTTTTTACATTGAACTTTGGTTGCCATAGTTTTTGCTTTTGACATGTTCTAAAAACCTTAAGTAACTTTTGCAGAAGATGAAAAAGAATATTAATAAAAATAGAACTACTGAAATAGTTTCTTGCAAGGATTAAAGTGAAGTTGCCCAGTAGACACAGATGTGCCATTTAAAGTATATACTCACCTGGTTTTAACATTTAGTGCTTTCTTGGGCCTTCTTCAAACAAAACTTTTTTTTCAATGTTTAAAACACTTAAAAAAACAAGCAAAAAAACCCCCAAAACATGCATTTCAGGTGCTTTTATGGAATTTTAACTTTTATTGAGAAGTCGTTTGGGGAAAAAAATACCAGAAAACACTAATACTCAAAGCAGACAGCATTTTAAAAATGCTAACTGAAACAAAAAAAAAAGAAACAAAACTTGAAAACACAAAGTCATAGGTATACAGGATTACCATAACTAACATGTTAAAACTCTGTTTATGAAAGGATGAAGAAGTTGAAAAATATGCTATTAGACCAGGAACAGGTGACACTTGTTTTAGGATACAGAATCCAAACATCCTATAAAGAAAATCACTTCTTAGTCTTCTTAGGAAGGGCTGCCTAAAGACAAATGAAATGGAGGATTAAAAGGGTTTTCTAGTACTTTGAAATTGATGACGACCTACCCTTTGGATAGGCCATCAATATAAGATCGGTGAAAGTCTGTTGCCTGCCACTCACACCATTCAGATGCAATCACTAGAGATGGTCAATCTGTGGAGAATTGAGTTTGAGTCAAATTTCCAGAAATTTGCATTTTCAGGTGAATTTGAGCACTTTGAGATTCAATTTGCAATTCACTAAAAAAAAAAGTGCCGGCATCATTTCCCACACTGCTGAAGCATCAGAGAGCGGGCTAATGACTTTTTGTGTGGCTGTGCAGACTTCTAGATAATGCCCTGCAGCTATGAAATTTTACGGATTATCATACTTTGTACAGTGGAGGTCAGTACCTGGACAATCAGAGATCAGCAGTAGGGATGAGCGAGTACCGTAATATTCTTAATCGCTATACTCGTAACGAGTACTTTGTAATAATCGCGTATTCGTTCCGAATAGCGAGTACAATGTAAGTCAATGGGAAATGCGAGTAATATTCTGCTGAACCCTACAAAGGGGTCTGGGGGCCTGAGGAAAAGGCTGAAATGGATGGGAAAGTGATGAAACAGAATGGGAAGAGCCTGGAGAATATGCCTGCATGCTTTTCTGACTCACATATGGTTTCTGGGAATAAGTTTGTCGCAGTATTATGCCACTTTTACAGACACACAAGAAAAACAACTAAACCTAACCTAAATTGCATTTAACAGGCCAAAAAGGTTAAGAAACTGTTTTTCCTGCATAATCACTTGTATATAAGGCTAAATAAACCAGAGAAACCAAAAAATATCCCTTTTAGCGTTTGTTCACACATACTGTTGTGGCTTTTTTTCGCCTTTTACAATTGGGAGGGCCCTGACTTTACATTTTGTAGGTCCCTCTGTCATACATAATTTTTAGTTCGCTATTCCCCAGCACTTTACAAGTACAGCTAGAACGTACCAGTAGGTATGTTGATCTTTGACCTGAGAGGCCTAAGGTGGCTCTGTAACATGCGTTTTGGAGGTCCCTCAATCATTGACACTCAAATAGTGGAATATATATTCCATAGCAGTTTACAATGTGCCCATTGAAGCATTTGGTTTGACCCTCCTCCTCCTCCACCTCCTCCACCACCATGTGATACTGCGACCCTAAATTCAAATGTTCAGAGGGCCTGCAGTAGACAGGAAAGATGAGTTTTGTGAGAGCCCTCGTGTGGCCCTTTAACATACATTTTGAAGTGCCCTCCTTTAGAAATTTTGGAGGTCACTCTTGTGTAAATTTGAGAGTGCTCTCACTTATTCATATTGTAGAGCCCTCACTCTATTATTTTGTAGAACAAGCAAAAAAGCTTGTAAAAGAACTTCAACATGACGTTTCAAGGATGGAGCGAGACTGCCATCTACTGGCCAGAGACAGTAAAGCGGAACCAAAATATACAAAGGAAGTTGCAGGGAGGGCAGATTCAGAGGCTGGACCCGATCAGGTGACTTCCAGGAAGGAGTTCAGAGAGATAAGAGGCCAGCGCGCCAAACCTGAGGGGTCTTTGGCACCAAGCAGCAGAGAGGAGCAGACGTGCTCCCTGCGTCCTGAGAAACCCCGCGTGACAGGCCAAATCCAGAGGCCTGAGAGGTGCTCCAGCCGGGCACCGGTAAAAGAGCTCCAGATCCCTCACAGTTGTGACTCGAGTGCTGTGCCTGCTGAGGATACTAGGAACCTGATCGCGGTGGTGAGTGAGTTCGCGGAACCCGACGTCGGCCGTCGACAGACGAGGCCTGGACCCCCCTATCCAAGGCTCGAGAGACTGCCCCCAACAGCCAAGCAGAGAGGAGCTGCATACGTGAGCAGGGCCGTCACTTCCACTGCTCACCCACGGTACCGGGGACAATTGGGTTTAAGTACTCAGGTTGGGAGGGGGACGGTTGGGGCTAAAGTAGCACAACGTGATTTAATTGAATTCATCTGGAAAGAGACTCACGGCCTAGCGGGAATAACCGGTGACCCCCGCTAGGGCCAAATTCACGGTTAAAGAACTTGTGTGGTGCTTCTCATGCTTGAGGGCATCACCTTACTTTAAGAGACTGCGCCTTATTTTAAGAGACTGCGCCTTACTTTGAGAAATTTCGTATTTTTCTGATATTTCAAACCACTGTTCATTACCCTTGTTGCTAATCCCTTGTTTCAGTATACCTGTTGTATAAAACTGTTTACAAACATCTCTGACTGTTCTCGCCTCGTGTCTCTCTGTGCGTTGCATTCCGGCACCTGCATTACATTTGGCGTAGTCGGCAGGATGCAACATTCAGACGCAGAGATAGCGGATCAGTCTGTGGCTGGGTCCGGCCGGAGCCATATACCCTTGGGGGCTATGCTCAGCCATCTTCCCAAGTTTACAGGGGATGGCATGTCACTTTGGGACTGGGCAGAAAGACTGAGAAGTATGCTACGTATGTATCCCCTTGACCCCCTAGCCCAGGCGGAGCTGGCCCTCCTAACCCTTGATGGAGAGGCCCGACAGACTGTGATGTACCGCCCACCTGGGGACCGTGACACCGTGGATAAAGTGATAAAAATTCTAGAGGACATGCACGGTGACACTACAGATTTGGGACACTTGCGCTTACGGTTGTTTCAGCGGGTCCAAGGGGAAAATGAGACAGTAAATCAGTATGTTAATGCATTACAGGAAGGGACGGCCCATATCACTAAGAAAACTCGAGATGGGAACCGAGGACTGGGACCATTGGATGAGGTGTTGCGTGACCAACTGATTGCTGGCTTGAAAGACCCTTCCCTGAGGCAGATCCTGAAGGAGTGGCTGCGATTGAGCCCTGATATGGGCTTTCGGGAGGTAGGGGCTGAAGCTAGAGTCCTGGAGAGAGAAGTTCCTGTTCTCAAAGCCACAGTTAGAAGTCATGAGGCAATTGCTCCTGGATTCACCAACCAAGAGCCTGATTGGGTACGGGAAATACGTCAGGAAATTCGAGACATTTGGGGTGAGCTGAATTCTATTAGGAAGACTCCTACTGCCCCCTTGCCGACGGACCATACTGCTCAACGCGGACGGAGACCAGAACGAGAAAGACGTTCCTATCCGGCCCCAGCACGACATGTACCCGACCTATCGGCAGAACGAGGACCGGAGTGCTGGACCTGCGGAGGTAGGGGGCATATCTTCAAAGACTGTCCCAACCGAGAAAGGAGGAGGAGGGGACAGCCGTTAAACTAAAATGCCCCACGGTTGTGGAGCATACCGTGGGGTCTCGAGCTTCAGAGAGTAGAAGAGGGAGCTCTGAAGACATTGTCTCCGAGAGGCCCATTATCTGGGCTGAATTCAATGGGCAGCGGATCCGCTGTTTGATGGACACCGGGTCTCAAGTGACCACTATGCCTGAGACGTACTTCCAAAGTCACTTTCCTGAAGTCGCTCGTTCCTGCCGGGAACCCACTGTCAAACTGGTGGCGGCTAATCAACTACCTATCCCAGTAGCGGGAGTAGCATGGATGTCCGTGCGGGCATGTGGAAAGGACCTCGGTCGAAAAGGGATTGTACTGACCACCGGGCCCGGAGGCGATGTAACCCTGGGCATGAATGTGCTGAAAGAAGTCGGACAGTTCCTGGCTGAGGGCTGTAGCAAAAACAACTGGACCCGCGCCACTCGAGACCCAGCTAACAAGAGAGTGTTCCAGCACCTCGTGCGGGTCAGTCAGATTCAAAAGTTGCCCACTACCTCCCAGTACCTTGGTAAGGTATTGATACCGCCCAAAGCCACAATGACACTGCCGGTGGGACAGACTGTACTCACTTTGCCAGTGCTGGCACACGTGTCCTTAGAGGGCGTGGACATTCAAGTTGAACCAATGGCGGGAGAAGAAGCGCCCTCTGGACTCCTGATTGCTCGAACTCTGGCCACCGTGCGGCACGGTCGAGTACCCGTGCGCTGCATCAATTTAAGTGGCACCAGTTTACAGTTGTTGCCCCGACAAGAGGTGGCGCGAGTGTGCGTAATGCCGGAGGCCCTTACTAGAGCTGACGCTATAGGGCTGGCACCTGTGGAAGGAAAACCATGGACCCTAGAGGTGTCCCTCAATAGCCAGGAACATGGAAGAGAACCGTTGGCTGGACGCCACCTCCTGGAAGAAATGGAGGCTAACCTGACTGAGTTTTCTGCTGGACAAGTAAGGCAGATCGAACAACTTCTACAGCGATATCAGGGAGTGTTTGCACAGCATGAAGATGATTTCGGGTGCACTCGGGACATTCAGCACGAAATACCCACCGGAAATACTGCTCCCATCCGAGAGAGATATCGGCAGATCCCGCCTCAAATGTACCAGGAGGTGAAAGAGCTGTTGGCCCACATGTTGCGGAACGGTGTGATCCGTGAAAGCCAGAGCCCCTGGGCGGCTCCGATCGTGCTGGTCCGAAAGAAGGACGGTACCCTGAGATTCTGCGTAGACTATCGGAAGCTGAATGCTTGTACAGTACTGGACTCCTATCCACTCCCCCGAATCGAAGAGTCTCTATCTGCACTAGGGAGCACCAAATTCTTCTCCTCCCTTGACCTGGCCAGTGGCTATTGGCAGGTCCCAGTAACTGAGAAGGATCGTCCGAAGACAGCTTTTGTTCTCCCTATGGGCCTGTTTGAGTTCAATCGAATGCCGTTCGGACTAACAAATGCGCCAGGAACCTTCCAACGGCTGATGGAAAGATGCTTGGGGGACCTCAACTTTGAAGCCACTTTAATATATCTGGATGATATAATTATCTATTCCGCAACGTTTGAGGATCATCTCCGCCGATTGGAACAAGTGTTAGAACGGCTACAAAGGCACGGCCTGAAAATTAAGCCTCGTAAGTGTCGTCTCTTCAAACGAGAAATTGAATATCTGGGGCACACTGTGTCCAGTGCAGGGGTGCACCCCACTGCGGAGAAAGTAGCTGCCGTGCAGAAGTGGCCCACGCCCACCAATCTAAGGGAACTAAGGGCATTCCTGGGGCTCGCTGGATACTACCGCAGATTCACTAAAGACTTCGCTAAGATTGCGAACCCGCTCAATGAATTGCTGAGAGGAACAGCCGGGGGAGCCAAGCGGCAGCCCATTCAGTGGGGCCCACGACAAGAAGAGGCATTCCGAGCATTGAAAATGGCGCTAACAGATGCCCCGATTCTGGCCTACGCTGACTTTTCGCAGCCGTTCATGTTGTACACTGATGGAAGCTTGCATGGGCTGGGAGCAGTGCTGGCTCAAGTACAAGGAGGGAAAGAGCGAGTGATCGCGTATGCCAGCAGGTCACTCCGAGATACGGAGAAGAATCCGGACAACTACAGTTCGTTTAAGCTGGAGCTACTGGCACTGGTGTGGGCCATGACCGAGAAGTTTGCTGAGTACCTGTCAGGGTCAGAAGTGCAAGTGCGGACAGATAACAACCCTTTGGCCCACTTGGAGAACGCCAAACTGGGCGCGTTAGAACAGCGGTGGGTCGCAAGGATGTCCAAATTCCAGTATGAAATCGCCTATCGGTCCAAGGCCCTGAACACACATGCAGATGCCCTGTCCCGGGTCACTCAGGTGGGGCCGAAGAAGGACAGAGATGAGGAGCTCGAAGGCGACGAGATCCCGGAATTCAGCCAGTTCGCCGCTGCTGTGGTAGATGCCCAAGAGACCAGAGGGGAGCCGAGGCCCTCTCAGATTCTGGGCCGTTCAAGAGACGAATGGATACATCTGCAGCAATCCGACCCGGAGCTAGCAAAGTTGAGAGAATGGGTCACCCTTAATCAGAGACCTGACCAGGAAACCAGAGCTGCTTCACTTCCCAGTACCCTACAAATCCTAGGCCAGTGGGAGAGGCTCCTCCTGAAGGACGGCTTGCTATGCCGAAGAATCCAGCTGCCTCGAGAGTTTGATGTTATCTGGCAAGTGGTAGTTCCAGGAGCGCTAGTAACACAGCTAGCCCAAGAAGCTCATAGAAGAGGTGCTCACTTCGGAGTAGAAAAGACCTTCAGGTGGTTGCAACGGCTGGTGTATTGGCCTCAACTGCGACAAGAAGTCGAGGAGGTCTGCCGAACATGTCGCCAGTGTGAGTTGAACAAGCCCCCGGTGCAAAGAGCTCCCATTCAGACCATCCAAACTTCTGCCCCCTTGGAAGTCTTGATGATTGACTACTTGATGGTAGGAACTTCATACAACGGTTATGGACACTGTTTAGTCATGACTGATCACTTCACCAAGTTTGCAGTAGTGACGCCCACTAAAGATCAGACGGCAGAAGCCGCAGCCAAGGCCATCTGTCAAGATTTCATCCGGATTTATGGGTGTCCAAAGAGAATACATTCTGACGAGGGGGCCTGCTTCCAAGGACGAGTGATGGATGAGCTATACCGCATCTATGGGATCGACCGTTCCCGGACAACGCCCTACCACCCGCAAGGGAACAGTGCATGCGAGCGCTTTAACCGAGCCCTGTTGCAAATGTTGCGAACACTGGAAGCGGACAAAAAGATGAAGTGGCCCGAATTCGTGTCCGAGCTGGTGTGGGTGTATAATAATCGAGTTCATGCAACCACCGGCTACACCCCCTACTTGTTGCTGTTTGGAAGAAGTGGCCGAGAAATCACCGAACTGGAGCTAGACTCAGAATATCCCGGTCCGGGCAGTAGCCCAAGTACCTGGATTCGAGAACACCAGCGTCGACTCCATACCATGAGAAGACTGGTTGCTCAGAAGTTTCAGGAAGTAGAGCATGCAGTTCGGCCCCCGACCACAGGTGGATCGCTTCAGCCAGGAGACCGAGTGCTGGTGAGGGCTAAACGATTTGGGAGTAAGCTGGACCATCGTTGGGAGGCAATACCATATCGGGTGAAGAAGGTTCACCCAGACAACCCCGTCTATGAGGTTAGGCCCGAAGGGGATGACGCCGCGACATCCAGGGTGTTGCACCGTAATATGTTGCGACCTTGCTCCTCTGAAGCAGAAGTCTGTAACAGGGCTGGGCCCTCAGACGTGTTGGCTGAAGTGCCACATACAGGAACCTTGGGGGATGAAGAAGGATGGGCCACAATGCAGTTGGGCCCGTCAGAACCGTTGGTGCCACTCCCGAGTAGAAGTCAGAATGAGTCAGGAAATGATTTGCAATCCCCAGTAGTTGATTCCTTGGATCTCCCGGAGTCTCCTCCTCAAGAAGAGCCCCGCAGAACTGAGCGGGCTAATGCTGGAATTCCTCCTAACCGGTATGCTCAGGAAGAGTTTATCTGGTCTCGAATCCAACAGAAAACGCAGGAGTGTGCCCAACTCCTGTCTGAGCTTGCACTGCCTGGAAGGAGACATCAATTCTGCGAGGAGTCCACTCGCCCGAGGACTGGCGAGCAAAAAGGAGGGAGGAATGTAGAACGAGCAAAAAAGCTTGTAAAAGAACTTCAACATGACGTTTCAAGGATGGAGCGAGACTGCCATCTACTGGCCAGAGACAGTAAAGCGGAACCAAAATATACAAAGGAAGTTGCAGGGAGGGCAGATTCAGAGGCTGGACCCGATCAGGTGACTTCCAGCAAGGAGTTCAGAGAGATAAGAGGCCAGCGCGCCAAACCTGAGGGGTCTTTGGCGCCAAGCAGCAGAGAGGAGCAGACGTGCTCCCTGCGTCCTGAGAAACCCCGCGTGACAGGCCAAATCCAGAGGCCTGAGAGATGCTCCAGCCGGGCACCGGTAAAAGAGCTCCGGATCCCTCACAGTTTTGACTCGAGTGCTGTGCCTGCTGAGGATACTAGGAACCTGATCGCGGTGCTGAGTGAGTTCACGGAACCCGACGTCGGCCGCCGACAGACGAGGCCTGGACCCCCCTATCCAAGGCTCGAGAGACTGCCCCCAACAGCCAAGCAGAGAGGAGCTGCATACGTGAGCAGGGCCGTCACTTCCACTGCTCACCCACGGTATCGGGGACAATTGGGTTTAAGTACTCAGGTTGGGAGGGGGACGGTTGGGGCTAAAGTAGCACAACATGATTTAATTGAATTCATCTGGAAAGAGACTCACGGCCTAGCGGGAATAACCGGTGACCCCCGCTAGGGCCAAATTCACGGTTAAAGAACTTGTGTGGTGCTTCTCATGCTTGAGGGCATCACCTTACTTTAAGAGACTGCGCCTTATTTTAAGAGACTGCGCCTTACTTTGAGAAATTTCGTATTTTTCTGATATTTCAAACCACTGTTCATTACCCTTGTTGCTAATCCCTTGTTTCAGTATACCTGTTGTATAAAACTGTTTACAAACATCTCTGACTGTTCTCGCCTTATGTCTCTGTGCGTTGCATTCCGGCACCTGCATTACAATTTAACTCATTTAAGGGCAGAGACTAGAGAAAAAGGCCAAGAGACATGGAGTACTAGAAGGTAGCAGTGAGTGCGGCCTGCGATCCTCAGGTATGGCTGAACTCTGTGAACCGGAAAAATAAAGCTGCACTAGTCAACTGGATGACGAGCTCAAATATATCACTTGTGCAAGTCAATGGACAAAGGATATATGGTGCCCCCCTCCAGGATGGGTTGGAGAAGCTTCTTCAAATGGCTCAGAGATGTCAATATTCCGCAGATTATATAAGAAGAGAAGACTTCTTGATACTGTACTGTCCAGTGCAGAATGTGCATCTTATTTCCAAAAATTACTCCTGGGAGCTGTGTCAAAGGTGCAGGAAGATTCCATGACAAGGGCCTCCCTTGATAAACATTATCTACAATGGAGTACTGTAGTAGTTGTGGCCCTCAATTCAAGTTTTCAGAGGGCCATCAGTCGGTCATCAACAGTCAGTGTAAATTTCTATTGAATATGTATCCCCTATGTCAGTCACAATGAGGCACAAGCCAGGCATGGTTTTTTGCCAAATAGGGTGACTGACAGTACATTTATATTGAATATGTATCCCCTATCTCTGTCACAATGTGGCACAACCTGTGACAAGGGCCTCCAATGACAAATATTAGTTTGATAGGACCACTGTACATTTCAGATTTGTCCACTGCACAATGTGTATAGGGTTTGTAAAAATTAGCCCTATGTGCTGAGTCATGGTTGAAGCAGTAAGCCACCATCCCAAGGGCCTCCAATCACAAATAGTAGATAGTCTGGAGTAGCAATACTTTCCTGGTTTGTCCACTGTACAATGTGCATAGGGTTTGCAAAAATTAGCTCTATAGGCTGAGTCATGGTTGACGAAGGAAGGAAACAGGTTTTTATGGGAAGGGGGTGACATTAACAGCAGTAGCATGAATCTGCATTTTTGCTGAATTTAGGTTGGCTTGCTGTCATCTGGAGGGATTACAAACTGTGGAGATATCCAGTCCTTGCTGAATTTAATCAGAGTAAGTCTGTCTGCATTTTCTGTGGAGAGGCGTGTGCGCCTATGAGTGATGATTGCCCTAGCAGAACTGAAAACACGCTCTGACACCACATTAGCAGCCGGGCAGGCCAGCACCTCCAAGTCATATAAGGAGAGGTCGGGCCAAGTGTTCAGCTTAGACACCCAATAATTAAAGAGAACTGAAGCGTCAGAAAGGACACACATATGGTCACTTAAGTACCCCTTGACCATGTTCTGCAACTTATCCCTCCTTGGCATTGTTACAGGCAGAGATAGCCCTTGCTGTTGTGCTTCTTTTTTGAAAATTGCCCAATTTGTGCACATTTTCCCCCCACCTCTGTTGGAGCTGGTGTTCGTGTCTCTCCCCATTATCCCTTGGTGTTGAAAAGAGCCGGTACCTCTGCCACCAGCATTGTCTGAGGGAGATGTTTTCAGCAACTGATCTACAACGGCCCTCTTGAACGATTCCATTGTAAAACTCTTTTGTGACTCCAAAAGGAGAAAAGGAAATTTCTCCTTGTACCGTGGATCGAGAAAATTGACCAACTAGTATAGGTTGTTGGATAAAATGTGTATCACGCGAGGGTCTTGCCACAGACACTTACACATGAACTGTGCCATGTGGGCTAAGCTGCAAAAAGGCAAATGTTCTGTGTCCCCAACAGTAGAAACTGTACCTATCCTGACTCACCTCCCCCTCCTAATTCACCTCCTCCTCTCCAGCCCATCCAGGCTGGACAGACATGGGTTGGGTGTCCCCCTCTGTAGCATTACAAGTTCCCTCGGTAGCACAGATAAACAAGTCCTCTCCCTCCTCATCCTCCTCATCTTCCTCCTCATCACCCAATGTTGCCTCAGAATATTGGCTGGGCTGGGTAGTATCACCCATTGGGAAATCTGGCTCCATGCCAACATGCTGGGCACTCAAAGCTTCCTCTTTGAGATTATGCAGTGATTGTTTCAAAAGACACAGCAGCGGGATGGTTACAATGATAATAGCCTGATCACCGCTCACGAGGTTGGTGCAGTACTCAAAGTTCTCAAGAACCTCACAAATGTCAGCGATCCACACCCAATCGACAGTTATGTGTGGTGGCTGACTCTCAGTCTGACGGGCATGTTGAAGTTGGTATTCAGCTACTGCCCTCTGCTGTTCACTAATCCTCACCAACATATATGTTTAGTTCCACCGCATGGGCAGCTCGCAAATGAGTCAGTGACTTGGCAAATTCAAGCATTTTTGCAATGCTGTAAGAGCAGCAAAAGCGGAAGTGGAATGGCGTAAATGGGCGCTAATACTGCGCACCTTCTCAAGTAGGTACGTTAAGTAACGGTAAGTTTTCAGAAATTTCTGAACAACTAGGTTCAACACGTGAGCCATGCATGGTACGTGTACCAGCTTGCCGAACTTTGAAGCCGCCACCAGGTTACGCCCATTATCATAGACCACCAGACCGGGTTGGAGGTGCAGCGGGGAGAACGACTGATCAGTCTGTTGTTTTAAAGCTTGCCACAGCTCTACTGCAGTGTGTGCTTTCTGACCTAAACAGATCAGCTTCAGCAGAGCGTCTTGCCACTTTGCCAATGCGCTGCTGCACTGGTCCCAGCTTGGCAGTGATGGGGAGGGTAATTCAGCAGAGGATGAGGAGCAGGAGGATGGGAAAGAGGAAGTGGAATATGAAGAGGCGGGAACCCTGATGGAAGTTGGGCCCAGTATTCTTGGCGTGGGTAGGATGTGTGATGTTCCAGTTTGCGCCTTTGTCTCACCCTCCACCAGGTTCACTCAGTGTGCTATGACAGAAATGTATCATCCCAGTCCACAACAACTTGTCCAGGTGTCTGTTGTTAGGTGGACCTTTCCGGTTGCGGCGATGGTGAGAGCATGGTTTAGATTGTTTAACACGTGCTTGTGTAATGCAGGGACAGCACACCGAGCAAAATAATGGCGGCTGGAAACACTGTATTGTGGGGCAGCTGTTATGATCTGCAACATGAACTAAGGAAAGATAGGGGAACGATGTCCCTACAGTAAGACTAAGCTGAATCCCTATGATGTAGAGGGCTGCCTGTTCCTAGCAAACAAACCCGCCTTAGTCCTCGTCTAGTCTGAACGGAGACCTATAGCATAAAGGGAGGGGTCCCTAAAAGAACTAAGAACTGGGACAAAAATGGGACACCTCCTAAACAGAGAAGTTGTTGCAGAACACAAAAAGACAAACTGACAAAAAGGTACTAGAGGTCCCAGAAGGACCAAGCAAACTGACAGAGAAAGGCACCGAAGCACATGGCTAGAGAAACAGTCAAACACTGAAGTCCAGCACAGCCAGAAGGACGGAGCTGGAATATAAAGGCAGATGGTCACGTGACCGCAAAACACAAGATGGAAAAAACAGCAGCCACAGCCAAGAGATCACAGAAAAAGTGTGTTCCCACAAGCCTAAACAGCAACATCTCCACAGCTAGCAATTTAACAATGTGCGAGTTTAGTATTTGTTCCATGTGGGTGCATGGCTGGGTATTTACGCTTTCTTTTGAAGCTCTCTGGCACGGACAATTGGACACTTCGCTGGACAAGCAAGTGGATGTGGTTGATGTTTGTTGTGTGTGAGCAACCGCAGTTTGTGGGCAGGAGGTATGAGCGCCTGCTTCCTGAACAGCAGATACTGAAGGACATAGGCCAGGCGATATGGCATTGGTTTGACCTTCAGACACAGATTTGGTACCCTGGTGTTCCGCGCACCTACTGGGGTGCTTGGCTGCCATGTGGTTTCGCATACTGGTGGTGCTCAGGTTGCCTTTGCCCTGGCCTCTGCTCAACTTGGCATTGCAGATGTTACAGACTACAATGTTTTTCTCTGAAGGACTTTCAGAAAAAATATTCCACACAGCAGCTGAACGCCCCCTTGCCCTGATTTGGCACACAGCGGGGGTGCTCTTGGGAACAGTTCACCCAGTTCTCACTCTGGGCAAACCACGACCCCTTGGAGCCTGTGTTGGAGCTACATATCCATCTTCCCCTGTGTTGCTGTCATGGCTATGCATGACAATGGTCCAGTTCGGATCAGTGGACTCATCAATGACCACCTAGTCTTCCATCTCATCCTCCTTCCCAGTTGACATTGTAGGCTGACCTGATGGCAACTGTGTCTCATCATCATCAGCCTCCTCCTCTGGAGACATTAAATGATGTTCCTCCAAGTGGCTTTCTTCCGGCCGTAGGTCCTCAAGTACTTGAGCATCAATGCATGCCACCTCCTCTTGTCCCTCTTCAATGCTGCACGGTGATAGGCCAGAGCCAACCAAAGGATACGTACCAAACAGATCCTCGGAGTTGCCAAGCTTGGGGTCATATGTCTCCTGTAACTGATAATGGCGGGAGGAAGGAGAATCAGCTTCAGGATTACATGGGCCAGCCTCTTGAGTATCGACAGTAGACTGTTTGGTCATGGAAGATTTGTTGCTGCTTGGCAAATGCGTAGAGGCCTTGTCTGCTATCCAACACAGAATCTGCTCTTGCTTTTCTGGCTTCCACACACATTTACGTTCCAGACTGCGAAATTTTTCCAGGAACATAGTAGATGCATCAAGCTTCTTCTGACCTGACACAGACTGAGTGCCTTCTCACGCACCACTGACAACACCACATTCCTTAACAACAGGCTTTTTTGGTATTTTGGGTTTTGTTAACAGATTTTCAGATGTTGATGGCACAAGCCAAGCTAGCTGTCACAGCCAAAATAGTGGGTAAAATGGCCTGGTGCGTGCTTGGTAGCAGGCAGTAGGAGATGTTTGGATTACTGCTTTGTGTAGCTCACTAAACGCTTTTGTAAGTGGACTAATGTGGACAGAAGGCAGGCTGTCACCCCAAAAACAGCAGGGAAAATGGCCTGATGCATGCTTAGTAGCAGGTAGTAGGAAATGTTTGGGCTAGTGCTTTCTGTAGCGCACTAAACGATTTTTTAAGTGGATTAATGTGGACAGAAGGCAGGCTGTCACCCCAAAAACAGCGGGGAAAATGGCCTGGTGCGTGCTTGGAAGCAGGCAGTAGGAAATGTTTGGACTACTGCTCTGCGTTGGGCACTAGCCGCCTTTTTATGTGGACTAATGTGGACAACAGAAGCCAGGCTCTGACCCCTAAAACAGCGGAGAAAATAGACCAGTGCTTTTAAAAAAAAAGGCAGCACAAAATGCTACTACTCTGTGTGCTGGGAAAATATTGTGATATAGTGATATTATAGTGATATTAACCCCTTTAAAAACCCATGATGTATTAATACGCGTCAGTTCCCTGCGCTTTAAGAGCCTGACCCGTATTAGTATGTCATGGCGATCGTGCGCGCACACAGGCTGTGCGGGCGCGATCGCCGCCGGGTGTCAGCTGATTGTCACAGCTGACACCCGGTACTATGTGCAGGGAGCGGTCCCTCACCGCTCCCGTCACATTAACCCCCGCAATGCTGCGATCGAAGTGCTTTTTCCCCACATATGGGGTATCTGTGTGCCCAGGGGAAATTGCACAACAAATTTTGGGGTCCATTTTTTCCGGTTACCCCTGCGAAAATAAAAAAAATTGGGTCTAAAGTAACATTTTTGAGAAAAAAGTTAAATGTTAATTTTTTTCTTCCACATTCCAAAAATTCCTGTGAAGCACCTGAAGGGTTAATAAAGTTTTTTAGAATGGTGTCACTTTTGGGGATTTTCTGTCATAAAGACCCCTCAAAGTGACTTTAAATATGATGTGGTCCCTAAAAAAATGGTTTTGTAAATTTTGTTGGAGAAATGAGAAATCGCTGGTCAACTTTTAACCCTTACAGCTCCCCAATAAAAAAAAAATTTTGGATCCAAAATTGTGCTGATGTAAAGTGCGCATGTGGGAAATGTTATTTATTAATTATTTTGTGTGACATACAGTACAGATCAAAAGTCTGGACACACCTTCTCATTTAAAGATTTTTCTGTATTTTCATGACTATGAAAATTGTACATTCACACTGAAGGCATCAAAACTATGAAAACATGTGGAATTATATACTTAACAAAAAAGTGTGAAACAACTGAAAATATGTCTTATATTCTAGGTTCTTCAAAGTAGCCACCTTTTGCTTTGATGACTGCTTTGCACACTCTTGGCATTCTCTTGATGAGCTTCAAGAGGTAGTCACCGGAAATGGTTTTCACTTCACAGGTGTGCCCTGTCATGTTTAATAAGTGGGATTTCTTGCCTTATAAATGGGGTTGGGACCATCAGTTGTGTTGTGCAGAAGTCTAGTGGATACACAGCTGATAGTCCTACTGAATAAACTGTTAGAATTTGTATTATGGCAAGAAAAAGCAGCTAAGTAAAGAAAAACAAGTGGCCATCATTACTTTAAGAAATGAAGGTCAGTCAGTGCGAAAAATTGGGAAAACTTTGAAAATGTCCCCAAGTGCAGTTGCAAAGACCATCAAGCGCTACAAAGAAACTGGCTCATATGAGGACCGCCCCAGGAAAGGAAGACCAAGAGTCACCTCTGCTTCTGAGGATAAGTTTATCTGAGTCACCAGCCTCAGAAATCGCAGGTTAACAGCAGCTCAGATTAGAAACCAGGTCAATGCCACACAGAGTTCTAACAGCAGACACATCTCTTCAACAACTGTTAAGAGGAGACTTTGTGCAGCAGGCCTTCATGGTAAAATAGCTGCTAGGAAACCACTGCTAAGGACAGGCAATAAGCAGAAGAGACTTGTTTGGGCTTAAGAACACAAGGAATGGACACTAGACCAGTGGAAATCTGTGCTTTGGTCTGACGAGTCCAAATTTGAGATCTTTGGTTCCAACCACCGTGTCTTTGTGCGACGCAGAAAACGGATGGACTCTACATGCCTGGTTCCCACCGTGAAGCATGGAGGAGGAGGTGTGATTGTGTGGGGGTGCTTTGCTGGTGACACTGTTGGGGATTTATTCAAAATTGAAGGCATACTGAACCAGCATGGCAACCACAGCATCTTGCAGCGGCATGCTATTCCATCCGGTTTGCGTTTAGTTGGACCATCATTTATTTTTCAACAGGACAATGACCCCAAACACACCTCCAGGCTGTGTAAGGGCTATTTGACCAAGAGGGAGAGTGATGGAGTGCTGCGCCAAATGACCTGGCCTCCATAGTCACCAGACCTGAACCCAATCTAGATGGTTTGGGGTGAGCTGGACCGCAGAGTGAAGGCAAAAGGGCCAACAAGTGCTAAGCATTTCTGGGAACTCCTTCAAGATTGTTGGAAGACCATTTCCAGTGATTACCTCTTGAAGCTTATCAAGAGAATTCCAAGAGTGTGCAAAGCAGTCATCAAAGCAAAAGGTGGCTACTTTGAAGAACCTAGAATATAAGACATATTTTCAGTTGTTTCACACTTTTTTGTTAAGTATATAATTCCACATGTGTTAATTCATAGTTTTGATGCCTTCAGTGTGAATGTTCAATTTTCATAGTCATGAAAATACAGAAAAATCTTTAAATGAGAAGGTGTGTCCAAACTTTTGGTCTGTTACTGTATGTCTCTGATTTAAGGGCATAAAAATGCAAATTTTGTAAATTGCAAAATTTCTAAATTTTTGCCAAATTTCCTTTTTTTTCACAAATAAACGCAAGTGATATCGAAGAAATTTTACCACAATCATGAAGTACAATATGTCACGAAAAAACAGTCTCAGAATCAGGGGGATCCGTTGAAGCATTCCAGAGTAATTACCTCATAAAGTGTCTGTGGTCAGAATTGTGAAAATTGGCCTGGTCATTAATGTGCAAACCACCTTGGGTTGTAAAGGGGTTAAGGAGCTAGTGAGCAGCTCCTTTAAACACTGAACTAGTATACACTGCAGGTAGGCCTTAAAAGGGATTTTGTTTTATCAAGAGGCCTAAACACTCTCCCTAGCAGCTCAGCGATCTCTCCCTATGCTTATAGAACGCAGGCTCCAGACGCAATGTGCACAAAATGGCGGTGGCAGGGCTTAAATAGACCCTATGACGCTGGGCGGCCAGCAAATCACAGTAATGCCACAACCAAGATGTCTGCGGCATTACTGTGTTTAGTTAAGAAGCCCAGCATGTTTAGTGGCTGCAAAGAAGGCGCCAAAACTGCAGGGCAGGACATCCGAATATAGCGAGGTGAGTACACAAATACTCGCAATATAACGAGTAACCCGAATACCGTACTATCCGTGCGAATAGCGAATAGTAACAAATACACTCGCTCATCACTAATCAGCAGTTCTCAGAAGAGCACAGTTTGTACAACAGAGTCATTTTATATCTACAGAGTCACTAGGTAAATCTATCTCTCCTGTAGAGTGTAAGCTTTGATAGTCAGAGGGCTCCTCACTCTCTTCTGTAGTGTTTTAGCTCTGTGGCCAGTGGTCTCTTTTTTATGACAAATTACAAGGTTTCCAATATTTGCCGCAAATAATATATTTTGGAAAAATTTGGCAAAATTGGCAAACTTGAATTTCAAAAGATCCATTCATCTATATTCATCACTTCTGGTGGTGGCCAGATGTAAACAGTGTATAGAACAGAACAGCACAGCTCCATATATTTTTTAGCGGCGGCTGCAGGGTAGTGTAGATCATCTCCTATTAAGGGGAATAGCAGCTGACATATGTAGCGCCCCGAGGGTTCGGTTGCTACAGGGGTATTGCACCTCAACCAGAGGTGTGATATTTCATTCCCAGGTAAGGATGGAGTATGGACCAGGGCTCAGTTAGCTGCATACACACACTCACCCCATTTCCGGGGGACAGCTTGACGGTGCTCCCATTTATATATATGCAGGCACAACTGACCATGTCCCTGGCTGGAGTGGGGAGGGGGGAGAGAACCCAGTGATGTAGGAGTAGAGGGGACGGTTTCTGGGAGCACAGGAAGGAGCTCATTGGGTGCTGGTCACCTGAGCTCATACACAGAGAAGCAGATAAAAGGTGGGAGCCATCTTAGTTCAGAGAGTCAGTACAGTGGAGAGGTGACAGGGAGCAGAGGCTCTGTAGGAGCTCTGCTCAGAAGGCAGGCCTAGAGAAGAGGCCGGGGCCAGAGAGGAGAAGTGAAGGAGAAGGAGAAGGAAGGAAAGAGGAGAGACAGAGGAGTAGAAAGGCTCCAGAAACAAGGAGGCAGAAGGGACCCTAAGAGAGAGCAGAACGGACAGTAACTGTTGCAAACCCGCGTGATATCGGGTGAAGGGTCAGGTCGTGGAAGGGTACCGGATTCCCAAGTTGGTGGAGGTAAATTATCCCTCAGCAAAAACCGGAGGTCGTGATCATCTATTGGTGCGACCCCCCGCCAAACCTGCAAGGAAGACACCATATAGGATAGCGGGAAATGGGGGCTAACGTTTGCCCGCAAAGATCTGCGGCAGCAGGACTGAAGTTTGGTCACTGGTGGGGCACGAGAGGCCAGAGAAAGGACAGAAGGGGGTCCTGTGCCATACTCCTGAATTGCCTGGGGGTTGACCGAGCCCCTCACCTGGTGGACACAGCACGGCTTGGGCAGTGACATGGATAACAACTGTGAGTAAAAACCCTGGACTGCATCATTGGACTCTGTGTTATTTATGCTGCGCCTGCACCATCACCCCCAGCATCCACCTACATTGCCCTGAGGCTACACTCTTCCCGTGGGGAGTTATCCTATCCTTGTGCTGCATACCAACATCAGCCTCAGCGGTCATCCCTGACCGCAATCCACGGGTGGCGTAGTCGGACATTCAAAACCCTACAAATAGACTGCCACAGCATTTGGTCTGACCACCCTGAGCCACGGGATCGGGTTGCCACTACTACCCCCAACATTGCACTGAAACCCGGTTCCGGGTACCCCACGGCCCAGGGGGCGAGTCAGCTTTTGGCGTAATCGGCAGGATTGTGACCAACCCGCCACAAACGGGTATTGCATGCCTGAAAAGAGACTGTTTCACTGTATTGAAAATGGCGCCCGCCCCGGCAGAACGGACGCCATAATGTGCGCACCAAAAGACAACAGGAAGCCACCTCCCATCATGGGCCAGGTCCCAGAATGGCGCCAAAGAAGACGCCCACCCCCAACAGCCATGAGTGCGGCAGTAGAGATGTCCATCAAGATGGGGGGGCTGCCCCTAAGAGTGATTGTCAGCAGATTGCCCCAAGACCACCCCCAATGGGGGCGGAAAGAGAAGAAAACTGTGGGGCAGGGTGTGGTTTGGATCAGTCTCGCCAGACCGCACCCGGAGATGGAAAGAAGCGTCAACTCCAGCACCCTGGCAAGCGGCCTGCTGCAGGCCGAGGCGGCCCCGTGCAACCACACGGAGCTGATGGCTCAGCTCCCCGCAGAAGACTCTGAGTTCCTGCGGACTGCGCTGGAGGAGCTGGACCGGAGGATGGTCCGAGCGCAGAGGGACGTTGTCGCCGGGTGGAGAGAGGAAATGGCCCGGCGGGTCGCAGCCCAGCAGCCAGAGACACTGCCAGCACCCGGCAGCACGCCTGCCCCTGAGGACGGAGAGAGGAGACCGGAGGCCGAGGACGACGCTGCAGAAGAGGCAAGTAAGGCGGACGCCCCTGACCCAGGTCCTGACACCGTAGCCTTACCCCTGGATCCCGCCGCGGAGCCAGAAGTCCCGGGAGCTGCTGCAGCTTCCACGCTCCCGCCGCAAACACCTGGGCCGCAAGCCGCGAAGACAGCCGCTGAACCATGCCCCCCCGTCGTGCCCTCTGACACCGGGCGCAGTGGGAAGCGGCCCGCTCCAGGCCCGGTCGCAAGGCCCGACCACCCCTGGCGTCTTCCAACCGCGTGCACCCCCGGCCTCGAAACCACCACCCCTGGGCGCGGACCTGTATGCCCAACTGTCTGGTCCGCATGGAGAGCCCGTCCCTGTACCGGAGGGATGGGTGCACCACAACCTCCGGAAAAGCCTGCCTGCGGAAGCCGGAGCTCCTCTGCTTTCACTCCCGCCTGACCCACAGCCTGTTGAAGTTCCCCAGCTCCCGGTCGAGGAGGTCCAATATGAGTTGGACCTGACAGGAGAAGATCTCATGGGGTTCTCACAGGAGACGTGGGCGGCCGCAGCCACAGACGGGAGTTCTGTCAGCGCCAGGTAGCGCAGTTCGAGCGGGAGAGGCGGACACGGCAACAGAGGCAGGAACAGCTGCAGGCCCGGAGCGTGGAGCAGAAGATGCGCGTCCGGCGAGACCCTCAGGCTGCGCGAGGTCCCAGAATCATCGGGACCGTAGTCAAGTTCCAGCAGGAGCAGGGATGGGGTTTCATCCGAGACTCGACCACGGACACGGATGTGTTCGTTACCCGGAGAGATGTAGAGAGCCACCTGCCAGAAGGCCACCCGGAATGGGATCTGTTTCCAGGAGACTTGGTGTCATACACCCGACAACGAGGCCTAAAGGGATGGTATGCCCTTCATGTCCAGAGGATAAGAGAGGAGCAGCACCCCGAACCAGAACCCGAGTATCAAGAGGACCCGGACGGGTCTGAAGATCAGTATGAGGAGGAGGAGGGAGCATCCGGAGGATACCGCTACTAGTGAGTGGCAGGATACCTGTGTACATAGTTGCCCGTCAGGGTAAAAGGAACTGTTTGTCTGATGCAAAGTTGATCCTGATTGAACTGTTACCTGGCTGAGGACTGAGAGCAGCCATCCCTCTTCCCCACCTGGCTGAGGACTGAGAGCAGCCATTCCCCTTTCCCATCCGGCCGAGGACTGGGAGCGGCCAATCCCTGTAAATAGTTGCGCTTCTTAAAGCACCCCCTATTGGTTTTATAAAAGTACAGCAACGTCCACCTCTGGACAAAGCGTCCCCCATGTTTGAAAGTTGCTGAAGTTTTGCACTTAATAGAAAAATGGACACCTGGTCGCAAGTTGCACAGTGGCCAGTGAAGAGAATTTACATAAAAAAATGTTTTGCCTGAAAAGTTTTATATGCTGCTAAAGAGTTACATAATAGTGAAAATTTTTATAAAATGTCTAGTAAAGAGAAAGTGTTTCCCATAAAGGGAAGTTGAATAATGCCGGCCGTTTTCTAATGTGAAAGGTTTTGAAAAAGTTTTGCATGTCTTGTAAATCAAATGTTTTTGCTCTTTTCCAGCCCGAGGGTGTGCTGTGGTGTACCAGGGGGGAATGTAGCGCCCCGAGGGTTCGGTTGCTAGAGGGGTATTGCACCTCAACCAGAGGTGTGATATTTCACTCCCAGGTAAGGATGGAGTATGGACCAGGGCTCAGTTAGCTGCATACACACACTCACCCCATTTCCGGGGGACAGCTTGACGGTGCTGCCATTTATATATATGCAGGCACAACTGACCATGTCCCTGGCTGGAGTGGGGAGGGGGGAGAGAACCCAGTGATGCAAGAGTAGAGGGGACGGTTTCTGGGAGCACAGGAAGGAGCTCATTGGGTGCTGGTCATCTGAGCTCATACACAGAGAAGCAAATAAGAGGTGGGAGCCATCTTAGTTCAGAGAGTCAGTACAGTGGAGAGGTGACAGGGATCAGAGGCTCTGTAGGAGCTCTGCTCAGAAGGCAGGCCTAGAGAAGAGGCCGGAGCCAGAGAGGAGAAGTGGAGGAGAAGGAATGAAAGAGGAGAGACAGAGGAGTAGAAAGGCTCCAGAAACAAGGAGGCAGAAGGGACCCTAAGAGAGAGCAGAACGGACAGTAACCGTTGCAAACCCGCGTGATATCGGGTGAAGGGTCTGGTCGTGGAAGGGTACCGGATTCCCAAGTTGGTGGAGGTAAATTATCCCTCAGTCAAAAACCGGAGGTCGTGATCATCTATTGGTGCGACCCCCCCGCCAAACCTGCTATTATGACACCATATAGGATAGGGTGAAATGGGGGCCAACGTTTGCCCGCAAAGATCCGCGGCAGAAGTTTGGTCACTGGTGGGGCACGAGAGGCCAGAGAAAGGACAGAAGGGGGTCCTGTGCCATACTCCTGAATTGCCTGGGGGTTGAACGAGCCCCTCACCTGGTGGACGCAGCACGGCTTGTGCAGTGACATGGATAACAACTGTGAGTAAAAACCCTGGACTGCATCATTGGACTCTGTGTTATTTATGCTGCGCCTGCACCATCACCCCCAGCATCCACCTACAATTGCCCTGAGGCTACACTCTTCCCGTGGGGAGTTATCCTATCCTTGTACTGCATACCAACATCAGCCTCAGCGGTCTGCCTTGCAGCGGCGGTCATCCCTGACCGCAATCCACGGGTGGCGTAGTCAGACATTCAAAACCCTACAAATAGACTGCCACAGCATTTGGTCTGACCACCCTGAGCCACGGGATCGGGTTGCCATTACTACCCCCAACATTGCACTGAAACCCGGTTCCGGGTACCCCACGGCCCAGGGGGCGAGTCACATACAGCAGTCACTAAACTGTGTTTGGAGTTGTGATGTTCTGCTCTGTATACTGTTTATACCTGGGGTCACCGATTATACACTTATTAAAACACTATATTTAATGGTATGCATTAAAACACATTTATATATATATAAAACACTCAAAAATAGTGAAAAAAAATGATAATAAAAACAATTGGATTTGTAGTACGTAGCAGAGGAGAGGGGAAGATCACCCTAATGTATCCACTGTTCTCATTCCTACCTATCTGTGGAGGTTGGCCTCCTCATTAACGCAAATGGCGCTCCGTCTCCTCGTTGACTCACCCTAGTAATCTCTGTAAGGTCCAAAACAGATGAAAAGTATATGGAACCACAGCTTGAGTATCTGTATGCAATCAGACCAAATTAATCCGTAGCACAACGACCTCCCAGTAGGTAATCACATAGGCCAAAAGACATAATATGGGACCAGTGCTTATCCACCAAGACACATAACTGTGCAATATAATTTACTTTGATGTCAGAAGATACTATTCTGCTTACCCAGGAAGAGTAATTGGGCAATAATATTATCACAGATAGTTAGAGCTCAAAAGCTGTCTAATCATATAGACATATAGCTGAAATCCACCTGGATACATACAGGTATACTCAAAAAGAGCTCAAAAAGTTGCCATCAGTAGTCAGTCATGACATATAATATTGTCATCAGTAGTAGGCTGTCAAAACACACCCAAATCTCATAGTATGTAATATGTATTACTGAGGTACTCGACGATACATAGTACACATAAACTCGACACGTTTTTCCTTAAAAATAGGCTCACCAGGAGTACATACTGTGTAAGTTCATTTGAAACAGAAATGAGAACAGTGGATACATTAGGGTGATCTTCCCCTCTCCTCCTTACTACTTGATAAATGAAATTGTTTTTATTATCACTTTTTTTCCACTATTTTTGGGTGTTTTATATTCATAAATGTGTTTTAATGCATACCATTAAATATAGTGTTTTAATAAGTGCATAATCGGTGAATCTTTATTTAAACAAATATACACTGTCTATAATCAGGTTTTGGGGCTAATGCGGGGGCCATTATAGAGTTTGGGGGCTAATGTGGAGCCCATAACACAGTATAAGAGCTAATGTGGGGGCCATTATACAGAATAGGAGATAATGTGGGGGCCATTATACAGTATAGGAGCTAATGTAAGTTTGGAGGCTAATGCTGGGACATTATATAGCATGGAAGATAATGTGGTGGGCATTATACAGCTTGGGGGCTAATGCGGTAGCAATTATACAGCTTTGGGGCTAATGCAGTGGCCATTTTACAGTTTGGGGTCTAATCTTGGGGCCATTATACAGTTTGGAGGCTAATATGGGGCCATTAAACAGTTTGAGGGCTAAAGCAGTGGCCAGTTTACAGTTTGGGGGCTCATGAAGGGGACATTATACAGTTTGGAGGTTAATGCGGGGGCAATTATACAGTTTGGGGGCTATTGCGAGTGTCATTATAAAGTTTAGAGGTTAATGCAGGGGGTAATTATACAGTATGGGGGCTAATATAAGGGCAATTATACAGTTTGGGGTCTAATGCAGTTTCCATTTTACAGTTTGGGGTAATGCTGGTGTCATTATACAGTGTGAAAGCTAATTTTGGGGCCATTATACAGTTTAGAGGCTGATGCCAGGGCCGGCTCCAGGTTTTTCTGGGCCCCGGGCGAAAGAGTCTCAGTAGGCCCCTTTAGCACATACCACGATTCATGATGCAGAGATACCGCAGAGAAATATATATATAGTACAATGCAAAGATTTCACTTCTTACATTACATGAGTGATATCTACTGTAAATTCCACAATAGCTCAGAAACCGGTGAATCGCTTCACACAGAATAGTCGCCCCCATATAAGGCTCCATACGGAATACTGGCCCCCATATAACGCTTCATACGGAATACTGGCCCCCATATAAGGCCCCATAAGGAATACTGGCCCCCATATAAGGCCCCATACGGAATACTGGCCCCCATATAAGGCTCCATGCGGAATACTGACCCCCATATAAGGTTCCATGCGGAATACTGACCCCCATATAAGGCTCCATGCGGAATACTGGCCCCCATATAAGGCTCCATACGGAATACTGGCCCCCATATAAGGCTCCATACGGAATACTGGCCCCCATATAAGGCTCCATACGGAATACTGGCCCCCATATAAGGCTCCATACGGAATACTGGCCCCCATATAAGGCTCCATATGGAATACTGGCCCCCATATAAGGCTCCATGCGGAATACTGACCCCCATATAAGATTCCATGCGGAATACTGACCCCCATATAAGGCTCCATGCGGAATACTGGCCCCCATATAAGGCTCCATACGGAATACTGGCCCCCATATAAGGCTCCATACGGAATACTGGCCCCCATACGGAATACTGGCCCCATATAAGGCTCCATACGGAATACTGGCCCCCATATAAGGCTCCATACGGAATACTGGCCCCCATATAAGGCTCCATACGGAATACTGGCCCCCATACGGAATACTGGCCCCCATATAACGCTCCATACAGGATACCGGTCCCCATATAATGCCCCATACAGGCTGTCCCCCCCTTATAATTCTCCATGCAGGCTGTCACCCCTCCTCTTTATAATGCCCCATGCAGGATGTCACCCCTCCTCTTTATAATGCCCCATGCAGGATGTCCCCCCCCCTCTTTATAATGCCCCATGCAGACTGTTGCCCACCTTATAATGCCCCATGCAGGCTGTCACCACTCCTCTTTATAATGCCCCATGCAGGATGTCCCCCCCTCTCTTTATAATGCCCCATGCAGGATGTCCCCCCCTCTCTTTATAATGCCCCATGCAGGATGCCCCCCGCCCTTCTCTTTATACTGCCCCATGCCTCCATACATTAAAAAAAAAAAATCAAATACTCACCTCCCTTCTCCTCACCTGCTGCCTGCTACCTGCTGCCCGCTGCCCGCTGCTCGGGTCCGAACTCCAGCGTTGTCGGCGTCTTCCCGCTCAGCGCTCCATGTGACGGCTCAGGGGAGGGCGCGGTGTAAAGACGTCACCGCGCCCTCTGACCTGAGACGTCACAGGGAGCACAGAGCAGGAAGACAGCTGATCTGCGGAGGCACGGGGAGAGGTAAGTATCGGGCTGCCGGGGCCCTGAGCAAGCGGCGGAGAAGGGCGGGCGCTGACACCGCTCTCCTCCGCCCATAGCCCAGCGGGGTGCGCGACCTCCAGTGGGCCCCTCTGCCTGCTCAGGGCCCCGGCATTTGCCCGGGTGCGCCGGGTGCTGACGCCGGCCCTGGCTGATGCAGTAGCCATTATGCAGATTGGGGGCTAATGTGTGGCAATTGTACAGTTTGGGGGATACTATGAGGGCCATTATACAGTTTAAACTTACTGTGGGGGCCATTATACAGTGTGAGAGCTAATGCGGTGGCCAGTATATTGTTTTAGGGCTAGTGTGGGGACACTGTGCAGGCCATTATACAGTGTAGGTTCTACTGTGGCGGGCATTATACAGTAAGAGGAGCCCTGTTTTTGTGCCAAACAGCAGGTGCAGTAATAGCGACATATACAGTATCAGCGGCTTTGTATTGGGGTATCAGTAGAATGAGGCATTTGTGTAGGTTGGGAATAGATGGGGACGGTGGTGGAAATGTAAGAAGTCAAATGTGTCTTTGTTGTAATCTCTGCAGACGAGTCGAGGCTGAAAGAAGTTCTCATGTCGGTCTGTGCCAAAAGGAAAAGATGGGCAAAAATGGACGACTCCATCAGAAAGAAGGTCAGTTGTAAGTTACTATATATAACTGTGCTATAATCACTTGTATGTTCTGCAGGACTAGTTCTACCACTATATGTCACCATATGGCGGTAATATCAGTGTGCCACCTTAGTTGTAATCGGGGTTACTGGTTAGTGGCCCACTCAGATGTATCGTCCCTCCTGAATTGAACCCCTAGGTATGCCTCTGGTCAGGGACCTTAGATTAGAAGCATCCCTCCAGAGGTAAAATAAGAAAGAACGCTGAAGTGGTGCTTTAAGAAAGAGATGTCTTCATGAGATTCCTTTTTTAAGAACTGACAGCAACATGGTAAAGATAAAATGTGAATTTCTTTTATTAAGGACAAAAATAACTGAGAGAAAGAAACTAGCTAGAAAAGAAAATGGCAGAGGGGAGCCAAGGAGCATGCAGAGAAATGACATCGATCACACTGTGTCAACAGCTAATAACAATGAATGGAGTTATTATCAACTCTCAGTTTGGCAAAAGACTTGTATCCTTTTTCAATATGAAGCATTTCTGGCTCGCTTATTAATATTGAGAGCACACAGGAGTGATAATATTCACATTTCCAAGCCTGCTGGGCTTATCTGCTATTAAAGTAATCAGAAAATATGTTGGATTTGTAAGTATGAAATGTACTCTAACATAAGGTTAAAGAGCTGCTCCCACAAATAAATATTACATTTCTCTTCTTACACAAAATACAATTTTTCAATTGAAAAAATGAAGCAATAATGCCCCTGTGAATAGACATTGCTGTAAGATGCTTGTTATGTTCATTTGAAGATCCACCTAATATGTAACGTGCTGGTGAGAAGTAGACAACCCTTGTTATGGCCCCCGTCTGGCGGCCTTTTGAACATACACCTAATATGTCAAATCCTAGTGAGAAGTAGACACCTGCCACCCCACCCCTGTTATTACACCACCCTGGTGTGCTTTTGAACATTAATCTAACATGTCAAGTGTTGATAGAAGTAGATGATTGTGAATTCATAACCCTTTTAATAAAAAAATTATTACCCATATAATTTGCATGTTTTTGACAATGGATCTTAGGTGATCATGACAACAGTGCTTTAGGAATACAAATTATACCCTCACTCACCCTATATCTGAGACTGTATAAGTTATAGAATTTTCTCTTCCTTCTTATTAAAGGAAAACTGTCACCAAGTTTTTGCTACCTCAGCTGAGAGCAGAATAATGTAGGAAAAGAGACCCTGATTCCAACTATGTATCACTTAGCTTAATGGGTGCAGCAGTTGTGATACAATCAGAGTTTCTAGATTTAACAATGCAGCAGAGCTCAGAAAGCTAACCCCGCCCACACCATAGCTTTATGTGTACATTGTCTATTGACAGGAAGCGGCTTATCAGATGAGGAGGCATAGTTGGACCAGGAATGATAATCTCCTGGTGATAAAACATTCATTGTATGGTATGGAAACAACAGCACACAGCCTAATAAGTGACACATCCCTGAAATCTATCTCAGTCCCTACCTCATGCTGTCCTCAAATTATACAGCAAATACCTGTCTACAGATTTCTTTTTAAGTCAATCTGTCAGCTGGAAATTTTTTTGCAATGAGACAAACTTCACATCTGTTGTACTGAGTTAGCTCTGCTGTACTCGGTTAGTTCTGCTCTCACTGCAGACCTGTGTGTGATTATCAGAGAAAAGTGTCAGTCATTACTTGGTTCACACTGGTAACTTCCCCTTTTATGTACAATAAGCTTTGCAGGCAGATTCTCATTCAGATCAGTGTCTAACACATAGATCTTAACAGCTTATTTACATATAAGAAAAAGATGAATATTTCTGGAATAAAACATTGGATCCCATATATCAAGGTATCATTTTATTCAACTTTTTATGACTTACATGCGGATATAGACTGCCTAGGAGGGTTGATGCTACTGAGAAATTCCCTTTTATATAAAGAAATTGAATTATGACCTTTTCCCTAATATATTCTTATAAGAATCAAATGTCAAAGTATGGCAAAGTAGCAATCAGATTGTTTGTTGAAAACAGATGTAGTTATCCTTGGAATACATAATGCATCACATCATGCTGATGACTCCACTGCCAATTTGATTGCTGACTTGAAATCTAGTAAGATCTTTCCCTTATCTCATATCACCCATTCAATCAACCTTCCAAGACACTAATCAACCATAACATTAAAACTTACTATCTATTATTGAGTAGGTCCTCCTTGTGCCACCAAAACAGCTCTGACCTGCTCATGCCTGAACTCCAGAAGAGAGAGAGACTTTTGCAGCCCTCTTTCCCTTACTACGATCATTTTACAGCACCAAAGTTTGGGTCCCCATTGACTTCTATGGGGTTCAGGTTCAAGTTTGGGTAGAGTTCTGGTACCCGAACCGAACTAAAGTTCGCTTGAATCCGACAGACCCTAACATCCATGGGTCAGCTCATCCCTACCGACAGCAAATGCATTCTTTCCTTATGGGGCTACCAAGCTAAACACTTGGCTTTTTTTGGCATGGAGCTATGCTCAGGCATGCTCACTGCCTATACACTCTAATGGGGATCAAATTTTCCCCTATTCCCATTCTGCAGAACATAGCAGGACCCAGACAAATCTTTCCACATAATAGGTGATAGCTAGTTTTCAGTTGACAACCACGTAAACTCCTGTGAGGTGGGCGCTTCATAGATCAGACTTGTTTTTCCAAGATTTTACTCACTTTTCTCATCTTCAAGGCCAGGCTCTGCTTTCTCCCCTTATGGCTGCCACCCTTTGCTGTGCTCCACTTTAGGTCTTATGAGTGGCTCACCGTTCCTCAGTGATAGCATCTCCTGTGGCCTTTGTTAAGGCCCATTTTTACGCAGTCATTGCAGGCTCTTTTGAAGAGATGAGTTTTCAAGTTCCGACTGAAAGATCCGAATGTGGTGGATTATTATAGGAAATGTCATAGCACGGAATGTCAGATGTATGAATCCCTATAGCATTCTAGATTCTATTAAGACATATGTGTCGTCCCCCCAAATTAAAAAAAAGACTACAGATAAAATATATAAAACTCATTAACCCCTTAATAACATCTGACGTACTAATACGCGTCTGTGCCCTGGGACTTAAGAGCCAGACCCGTACGTCATGTCGATCGCGCGCGCACACAGGCTGTGCGGGCGCGATTGCCGCCGGGTGTCAGCTGACAATTTGTTAGCGGATATCATGTTGCATTTGGAGAGTCCCTGTGTGCCCAAACATTGGAGCTCCCCCACAAGTGACCCCATTTTGGAAACTAGACCCCCCAAGGCACCTATCTAGATGCATAGTGAGCACTTGGAACCCCAGGTGTTTCACAAATTGATTCATAAAAATGAAAAAGTGTTTTTTTTTTCACTTTTTCATTTTTACGAATCAATTTGTGAAGCACCTGGGGGTTCCAAGTGCTCACTATGCATCTAGAAAGGTGCCTTGGGGGGTCTAGTTTCCAAAATGGGGTCACTTGTGGGGAGCTCCAAAGTTTGGGCACAGATGGGCTCTCCAAACGCAATGTGGTGTCCGCTAACAATTTGAGCCGATTTTCCATTTAATTTGTTAGCGGATACCATGTTGCATTTAGAGAGTCCCTGTGTGCCCAAACATTGGAGCTCCCCCACAAGTGACCCCATTTTGGAAACTAGACCCCCCAAGGCACCTATCTAGATGCATAGTGAGCACTTGGAACTCCTAGGTGCTTCACAAATTGATTCGTAAAAATAAAAAAGTGTTTTTTTTTTCCACTTTTTCATTTTTACGAATCAATTTATGAAGCACCTGGGGGTTCCAAGTGCTCACTATGCATCTAGAAAGGTGCCTTGGGGGGTCTAGTTTCCAAAATGGGGTCACTTGTGGGGGAGCTCCAAAGTTTGGGCATACAGGGGCTCTCCAAACGCAATGTGGTGTCCGCTAACAATTTGAGCCGATTTTCCATTCAATTTGTTAGCGGATACCATGTTGTATTTAGAGAGTCCCTGTGTGTCCAAACATTGGAGCTCCCCCACAAGTGACCCCATTTTGGAAACTAGACCCCCCAAGGCACCTATCTAGATGCATATTGAGCACTTGGAACCCCTAGGTGCTTCACAAATTGATTCGTAAAAATGAAAAAGTGTTTTTTTTTTCACTTTTTCATTTTTACGAATCAATTTGTGAAGCACCTGGGGGTTCCAAGTGCTCACTATGCATCTATAAAGGTGCCTTGGGGGGTCTAGTTTCCAAAATGGGGTCACTTGTGGGGGAGCTCCAAAGTTTGGGTACACAGGGGCTCTCCAAACACAACATGGCGTCCGCTAATTATTCAAGCAAATTTTACAATCAAAAAGTCAAATGGCGCTCCTTCCCTTCCGAGCCCTGCCGTGCGCCCAAACAGTGTTTTTTCCCCAAATATTGGGTATCTGCGTGCCCAGGGGAAATTGCACAACAAATTTTGGGGTCCATTTTTTCTTGTTACCCCTGTGAAAATAAAAAAAATTGGGTCTAAAGTAACATTTTTGTGAAAAAAGTTAAATGTTCATTTTTTTCTTCCACATTCAAAAAATTCCTGTGAAGCACCTGAAGGGTTAATAAAGTTCTTGAATGTGGTTTTGAGCACCTTGAGGGGTGCAGTTTTTAGAATGGTGTCACTTTTGGGTATTTTCTGTCAAAAAGACCTCTCCAAGTGACTTCAAATGTGATGTGGTCCCTAAAAAAATGGTTTTGTAAATTTTGTTGGAAAAATGAGAAATCGCTGGTCAACTTTTAACCCTTATAGCTCCCTAACAAAAAAAAATTTTGGTTCCAAAATTGTGCTGATGTAAAGTAGACATGTGGGAAATGTTATTTATTAACTCTTTTGTGTGACATATCGCTCTGATTTCAGGGCTTAAAAATTCAAATTTTGAAAATTGCAAAATTTTCTAAATTTTCGCCAAATTTCCATTTTTTTCACAAATAAACACAAGTGATATCGAAGAAATTTTTCCACAATCATGAAGTACAATATGTCACGAAAAAATAATCTCAGAATCAGGGGGATCCGTTGAAGCGTTCCAGAGTAATTACCTCATAAAGTGACAGTGGTCAGAATTATAAAAATTGGCCCGGTCATTAACGTGCAAACCACCCGCGGGGCTTAAGGGGTTAAAAACACGGCAATAAGATCATTTTAGAAAGAATACTTTTAAATCGTCGTCATACAGATACCAAGTAACAAATATTATCATATTGTTACTGAACAAGTCCGCTATATCAAAATACCAATAATAAACCATTTAAAGAGATTATTACTGCCACCCAATGACCATGTACCCACACCACATAGTGTCTGAGTAGAATATATCAATAATACAACATACAAGGGATAAATACCGCCCCACCCTGACTGGGCAACAAACTTTCACCAAATAGTAACTGAATAATACTATCATACTGACCATTATCAAATACCAAAATATTAACACTAATTTTTCAACCAGTGACATTATATACAGGAGCTCTGTAGATTGTATAAATGTATATAGTACCCCGTAAATCCATTTACTTACCGGTAATGCATCCAAATGAAGTTATTCATTTTGATTTTCCTCTGGCACTGATGGCTACAACTTCTTCCAGTCAAAGCTCGTCTCTGCAGAAAATAACACAAATACATCTATGACTGATCACTTCTAGCACCCTCCACCACTTTTCTCCTTCTTCTACACGGTGGCAGATGAAGAAAAGAATGCAATAGTACCGCTACTGCCCTGGTGCACAGTAACCGTACGCCTCTTTTGTTCCCCAAAAAGTAAGAGAATTGGCAAAAATAAAATATATTACAGTAGTGATGTCTCCTTTTGTGACCCCTCACAGTAAAAATGCCCCCATGTAGCCCTAATACAATATTAATGCTCATGTCCCCTTTTGTAACCTCCATTCAATTCTAAAATTCTTTTTATACCCCTATTCAGAGTTAATGTCCCTCTTTGTGCTCAAATCCAACAGTAATGCCCTTTCCACAGTGATTTAATAGTAACATACTCAATTTCCGCCCCCACACAGCAATAGCATCCATCTTTTTTACCTCAATACAGTTGGAACACACCACATTGTGGCTCAAAAGAGTGATAATTCATAATGTATGGGTCACAATGAAGAATATTATTAATGTCTCCCATTGTGGAGTAATAGTGTCCCTTATTCTGGCCCCATACAGTAATAATGTTCCCCAATGGGCCCTATACAGTAATTGCTACCATCGATACCACTTGCTATCATAAACTAATATTGTATGTTCCTCTTTCAGGCCCTCATACTGTAATTATGTCCTCCATCATGGCCCCTTTGTTTAATAGTGTCGGCCATCATGTAGTAGTGTCCCTCCTCCTGACCTCATTCCTTAAAGTCTCCCATCCTGTAATATTGCCCCTTGATCGCGGCCTCTTTGTTCAATAATGTCAATCATCCTGGCGACTTTCCTTAATAATGTCCCCCATCCTGGCCATTTTGCTTAATATTTCCCTCATCTTGGACACTTTGATTAATGATTTCCCCTGTCTTAGCTCTCTTTTCCTGCACATACACAGACAAACAATTATTCTTACCTCTCCCCACTACCACAATGTGCTGTGTCCTCTCCTAAATAGCCGGCGTAGGAGGCCGGGTGGAGCATGGTAGTGATGTCATGTGCCGCCCACAATGGGCATGTTACCATCAACTGCCATGTCTGATTTGCCAGCGGCATGTACAGCGATTGTGGTGCAGGGAGGCGGTGGCTATCTGCACCGCTATACATTTCAGCTGAATGTGTGTGCGAAGATACTCATTCATCTGAAAGCTGTGCCGGAGTCGGAGGGCCCCATGAATCCGCAGGCCAAGTCGCAGACTTTGCAACCATGATCGATACATCCCCGCTTGGAAGACATTTGCTATCATGATTGTTCGCTTGTTGCCTAATACAGTATATCCCACTCCTTGATAGGTACCATTGTCACAAGATAATCAATGTTATTCACTTCACCTTTCATTGGTTTAATATTATGGCTTACCAGTGTATATATAGTATGTTAATTGTAAAGCATATGATTAGGTATGCTTTATGAGCTTTAGCTTTTTCGCCTATCTATGCTGTTGTATTTAATAAGTGTTTTATGCATTTTCTAGCGTCAGCACATAGAAGTCAGTTTTACCATTAATATTTTACTTCATATCAGCCATCAATGGCCTATAACTGTAATTATGTTCATATTTCAGTGTAAGCATCTGTTAGCTTCACATTGGAACCCAGGCAGAAAAATAACCTGCTTTCATGCATCTAGTACATTTCTTTAGGGTATAAAATCCATGCAATTTATCCAGTGATGTCCACTACATGCTGTGAACTGGGAAACTCCTCTATGAATGGCGCAGTTCACATAAACTGTAGAGAACTACAAAGTCAGGCACCCTGCTCTCTGCCCAGAAACACTTCGCTGACGGCTTTTTGATAACTGTATCTCTGTGGGTTTCCATGACCTTTATTTCTTACATACTGTAAGAAACGGCAGTAGTTGCCATAATGTCTTTCTTAATTAACTTTGCCCATGAGAAAGACTTGATTAAATGATCAAACACAAACTAGACACTAAAACCAGCAGTATAAGACTGGAGTTACTGCTCATCTTATTTAAATGCTCAGTAAAAAAATCTGTTATATATAATGGTATATTTGGGGTATGAGACAAAATTGTATTAGAGACATGGAAAGATAAATTAGATTTTATGCATTGGCACAACTATACCGAAGACGCTGGTCTGTCTGCATAACTATAGGTATTTGAACAGAATACATGCTATATCTAAATGGTAACTAATATAACTCAAAAAGGTCAAAATCATCACTCCCAAATAAATTGTATCAGAAAACAAAACTCAGGCTGCATAGGCCCAGTTCAATGGAAGATTAAATAGACTCATATAAAATCAATTCAGTTTATTTCAATAGTTTAAAATATTTTCTCAAAAATAAAAAACAAAAAAACAGGTGCCTTCAAATGATACGACAACCAAACCTCCATCATGGCTATATTGGTACATGGGAGTTGGCCCATATACGGCAAATATGAAATCATAAACTTTGTATTGCACTAACCCTACTGTAAAGTGCTATAACCAGTTAATAAGTAAATAAATAAATAAACACAAAAAAAACTAAAAATAAGTAAAGTGCAAGTGCATAAAGTTTTTTTTTAAGTTGGAATATATAGAGAAGTAGCATAAAAAAAAGCATAAAAAAATATGCATATATAAATTCTTATAAGAATAAAAGTGCAAGTGTTGAGGCATATGGCCTCTACATATTACAAGTATGCCAGTTAGTAAGTAGGGGACGTGAAAGTACCAAAACTAATGCATATTGATATCCTAAATAATGAGACTGTGCATGTAGAATAGCTGCATTAGAGTGTGCTGTAAACGAGCATGGATGCCAAAGGGGGTACTCACATGTGATAATCCAAAGAACAGTAAGCTAGCCAGAGGAGGGATGGTGAAGTCAACCCCGACGACGCCGTTTCGCCTTGAGCTTCTTCAATGGGGGCGCTAATGTGTATACACAGGGTACCATTTTTATATTCATTCTAACCAGCTTTTATACCATGAAAAGAGAACATCTGTTGCACAGATATATCACTATTGTATCCAATACTGTATGTTCTGATGAAGGTCTGAAAAAGACCAAAACGTTATACTGTATGGATTGCCAATAAATCTATATCACTTATATTCAAATTTGAGTGCCAAGTTATTTTGCTACTATTGACTTATCGGTTGGAACCCTAGTTGGGCACCTTACACTATCATCAGGAGTGCTGTATAGTTCCTCTTTAATATTTCTGGAGGTTTAGTCATAGTCCACTAAGCCGTAAATACATATATACTATATGTATATATAAATATATATATATATATATATATGTATGTACAGTGAGGTCCATAAATATTTGGACAGAGGCAACATTTTTCTAATTTTGGTTCTAGACATTACCACAATGAATTTTAAACAAAACCATTCAGATGCAGTTGAAGTTCAGACTTTCAGCTTTCATTTGAGGGTATCTACATTAAAATTGGATGAAGGGTTTAGGAGTTTCAGCTCCTTAACATGTGCCACCCTGTTTTTAAAGGGACCAAAAGTAATTGGACAGATTAAA
The DNA here is from genome assembly GCF_046119375.1 of Phyllobates terribilis. Classification (NCBI taxonomy): domain Eukaryota; kingdom Metazoa; phylum Chordata; class Amphibia; order Anura; family Dendrobatidae; genus Phyllobates; species Phyllobates terribilis. Next base: position 404,139,412 of record NW_027362762.1, read on the forward strand.
TAATTGTAAATAAAATGTTCATTTCTAGTACTTGGTTGAAAACCCTTTGTTGGCAATGACTGCCTGAAGTCTTGAACTCATGGACATCACCAGACGCTGTGTTTCCTCCTTTTTGATGCTCTGCCAAGCCTTCACTGCGGTGGTTTTCTGATGCTGTTTGTTTGTGGGCCTTTCTGTCTGAAGTTTAGTCTTTAACAAGTGAAATGCATGCTCAATTGGGTTGAGATCAGGTGACTGACTTGGCCATTCAAGAATATTCCACTTCTTTGCTTTAAATAAACTCCTGGGTTGCTTTGGCTTTATGTTTTGGGTCATTGTCCATCTGTAGTATGAAACGACGACCAATCAGTTTGGCAGCATTTGGCTGGATCTGAGCACACAGTATGGCTCTGAAGACATCAGAATTCATTTGGCTGCTTCTGTCCTGTGTCACATCATCAATAAATACTAGTGACCCAGTGCCACTGGCAGCCATGCATGCCCAAGCCATCTCACTGCCTCCGCCGTGTTTTACAGATGATGTGGTATGCTTTGGATCATGAGCTGTACTACGCCTTCGCCATACTTTTCTCTTTCCATCATTCTGGTAGAGGTTGATCTTGGTTTCATCTGTCCAAAGAATGTTCTTCCAGAACTGTGCTGGCTTTTTAAGATGTTTTATAGCAAAGTCCAGTCTAGCCTTTTTATTCTTGATGCTTATGAGTGGCTAGCACCGTGCAGTGAACCCTCTGTATTTACTTTCATGCAGTCTTCTCTTTATGGTAGATTTGGATATTGATACGCCTACCTCCTGGAGAGTGTTGTTCACTTGGTTGGCTGTTGTGAAGCGGTTTCTCTTCACCATGGAGATTATTCTGCGATCATAGAATCATAGAATGGTAGAGTTGGAAGGGGCCTCCTGGGTCATCTGATCCAACCCCCTGCTCAAAGCAGGATTCACTAAATCATCGCAGACAGATGTCTGTCCAGCCTCTGTTTGAAGAATTCCATTGAAGGGGAACTCACCACCTCTCGTGGCAGCCTGTTCCACTCATTGATCACCCTGTCAAAAAGTTTTTTCTAATATCTAATCTGTGTCTCCTCCCATTTAGTTTCATCTCATTGCTTCTAGTCTTTCCTTGTGCATATGAAAATAAAGATGATCCTTCTACAATGTGACAGCCCTTGAGATATTTGTAGACAGCTATTAAGTCTCCTCTCAGTCTTCTTTTTTGCAAGCTAAACATTCCCAAATACTTTAACCGTTCCTCATAGGACATGGTTTGCAGACCGGTCACCATTCTGGTCGCTCTTCTCTGAACTTGCTCTAGTTTGTCGATGTCTTTTTTAAAATGTGGTGCCCAAAACTGGACGCAGTATTCCAGATGATGTCTGACCAAAGAGGAGTAAAGTCTGATAATGACTTCACGTGATCTAGACTGTATGCTTCTGTTAATACATCCCAGAATTGTATTTGCCTTTTTTGCTGCTGCATCACACTGTTGACTCATGTTCAGTCTATGATCTATTAATATACCTAAGTCATTTTCACATGTACTGTTGCTTAGCTGTATTCCTCCCATTTTGTATATGCTTTTTTCATTTTTATTGCCCAGATGTAGTAATCTGCATTTTTCCCTGTTAAAAACCATTCTGTTAGTTACTGCCCACTGCTCCAGTTTATTTAGGTCTTTTTGAATCCTCTCTCTCTCTTCTCTAGTATTAGCTATCCCTCCTAGCTTTGTGTCATCAGCAAATTTAATAAGTTTACCCTCAATTCCTTCATCTAAATCATTGATAAAGATGTTGAACAATACAGGTCCCAGGACAGAGCCCTGTGGTACCTCACTTGAGACATTCATCCAACTGGATGTGAAGCCATTTATGACCACTCTTTGAGTCCGATCACTAAGACAGTTATGAATCCACCTAACAGTTGACTTGTCCATTCCATACTTGGTAATTTTTTCAATAAGGATGGTGTGAGATACTTTGTCAAATGCTTTGCTGAAGTCAAGATATACTATATCTACAGCATTTCCCTGATCCACCCAGTCAGTGATTCTGTCATAGAAGGAAATTAAGTTAGTCTGACATGACTTGTTAGTTACAAACCCATGCTGACTCTGGTTAATCACTTCAATCTTATCCAGGTACTTACATACATGTTGTTTAATAATTTGTTCAAAGATCTTTCCTGTTATTGAAGTCAGACTCACCGGCCTATAGTTCCCTGGGTCCACCTTCTTCCCCTTTTTGAAGATAGGAACAACATTTGCTCTTCTCCAGTAGAGATGAGCGGTGTTCGACTAGAACTGTTCGCCAATCTCAAATTCGAGCTGTTTTGGGCGGTGTTCGAGTTGTTCGACGAACCCGAACGATTTGCAAAAAATTCGGCTGTTCGAGGTTATGTTCGATAACTGTTCGTGCACCAAAAGCGTGTCCTGCATGTCTGGCGCTATTTAGAGCACCAATCATGCAGGGATTGTCTGCCACTCACTGTAATGCCACAGCCATGGTGGTTGTGGCATTACAGTGATTGCCCAAATCGATGGGAACAGTGCCAACAGTGAAACATGAAAAGCCGGCAATTCAGCAGCGGCATACACCGGTACCCGACAATTTAGAACCGAAAGAATATAGCTTCACACATAGATTAGATAGATATAAACATGTCAGCCACATATATACGAAGTACAGTGAAAGTGCTGCTTACTGTACTTGTCATTTAGTGTAAAGGATTTATCAAAAAAAATAATAGTGTTTTCATGCACCGTCTCTTTAAAAAAGCCGGCCGGCAATTCAGCAGCGGTACCCGACAATTTATAACAGACAGAATAGAGCTTCACACATAGATTAGATAGATAGAAACATGTCAGCCACATATCTATGAAGTACAGTGACAGTGTTGCTTACTGTACTTGTCATTTAGCGTAAAGGATTTATCAAAAAAAATAATAGTGTTTTCATGCACCGTCTCTTTAAAAAAGCCGGCCGGCAATTCAGCAGCGGTACCCGACAATTTATAACAGACAGAATAGAGCTTCACACATAGATTAGATAGATAGAAACATGTCAGCCACATATATACGAAGTACAGTGACAGTGTTGCTTACTGTACTTGTCATTTAGCGTAAAGGATTTATCAAAAAAAATAATAGTGTTTTCATGCACCGTCTCTTTAAAAAAGCCGGCCGGCAATTCAGCAGCGGTACTCGACAATTTATAACAGACAGAATAGAGCTTCACACATAGATTAGATAGATAGAAACATGTCAGTCACATATATATGAAGTACAGTGATAGTGTTGGTTACTGTACTTGTCATTTAGTATTAAAATAAAGGATTTATTATTAAAAAAATTGGCGTGGGGTTCCCCTTAATTTTAGGCTCTAGCGGAGGTTAAGCAGACGGCTGGGGCAGATGTTTGAAGCCTGGGAAGGGGGTAATACCCACGGAGCTTCCCAGGCTACTAATATCAGCCCCCAGCTGAATACATAGCCTTTACTAGCTATTAAAATGGGGGACCCCCCCAAAAAAATGACATGGGGTCCCCCCTAATTTAATAGCTAGCAAAGGCTAGGCAGACAGCTGGGGGCTGATATTAATAGCCCAGGAAGGGAGCCATGAATATTGGCCCCCTCCCAGGCTAGAAACACCAGCCGTCAGCCGCCCCAGAAATGGCGCATTCATAGGATGCGCCAATTCTGGCACTTAGCCTCGCTCTTCCACGCTGCCCTGGTGCGGTGGCAGGGGGTAATAGGGTTGGGGTTGATGTCAGCTTATAATGCCAGCTGACATCAAGCCCAGGTTAGTAATGGAGAGGCGTCTATAAGACACCCCCATTACTAACCCCATAGTCAAAGTTAAAAAAAACACAAACACCCAGAATAAAGTCCTTTAATTGAAATAAAGACACAATCCTTTATTGTTCTAAATTAAACCATACTTACCGTCACGCCCATTCCAGCTGAAGCCAACGATCTCCTGCAATAAAAGAAAAATAATAAAGCAACCTCATCCTTACCTTTCCATGGTTCCCACGACAGCTTCAGCTCTGCTACATCGAGATGACAGGCTGGACCGCAGCAGAACGCTGCCATCCAGCCTCTCATCCCGCAGACACTGAGAAGCGCAGGCTTGCTTGCGCTGCTCAGCGTCTCTCTGTGACGACATCCAGATGAGCCGAGTTCATGTCCAATGAACTCGGCTCACCTCATGCACGTCACTGACAGCGTGGGAAAATTCTCACGCTGAAGCGGTGAGTGCAGGAGAATTCTCCCACGCTGTCAGTGACGTGCATAAGGTGAGCTCATGTCCAATGAACTCAGCTCACCTCCTGCACGTCACTGACAGCGTGGGAGAATTCTCCTGCACTCAGCGCTTCAGCGTGAGAATTCTCCCACGCTGAAGCGCTGAGTGCAGGAGAATTTTCCCACGCTGTCAGTGACGTGCATAAGGTGAGCTCATGTCCAATGAACTCAGCTCACCTCCTGCACGTCACTGAGAGAGTGGGAGAATTCTCCTGCACTCAGCGCTTCAGTGTGAGAATTCTCCCACGCTGAAGCGCTGAGTGCAGGAGAATTTTCCCACGCTGTCAGTGACGTGCATGAGGTGAGCCGAGTTCATTGGACACTAACTCGGCTCATCTGGATGCCCTCACAGAGAGACACTGTGGAGCGCAAGCAAGCCTGCGCTTCTCAGTGTCTGCGGGATGACAGGCTGGATGGCAGCGTTCTGCTGCGGTCCAGCCTGTCATCTCGATGTAGCAGAGCTGAAGCTGTCATGGGAACCATGGAAAGGTAAGGATGATGTTGCTTTATTATTTTTCTTTTATTTCAGGAGATCGTTGGCTTCAGCTGGAATGGGCGTGATGGTAAGTATGGTTTAATTTAGAACAATAAAGAATTGTGTGTTTATTTCAATTAAAGGACTTTTTTCTGGGTGTTGTGTTTTTTTTAAATACTTTAATAGAAATTCATGGTGGTCATGTCTAATATTGGCGTGACCCCATGAATTTCGGGCTTAGGGCCAGCTGATAATGCCAAGCTGGCCCTAACCCCTTTATTACCCAGTGAGCCACCGCATCAGGGCCCTGGATGAGTTGGGTACAGCGCCAGAAGATGGCGCTTCTATGAACGCGCCATTTTCCTGGGTGGCTGCGGACTGCAATTTGCAGCGGGGGTGGCCCAGAAAGCTTGGGCCTCCCTGCGCTGCGGATTCCAGCCCCCAGCTGCCTAGTTGTACCTGGCTGGACACAAAAACAGGGCGAAGCCCCACGTCAATTTTCTTTAAATTATTTCATGAAATAATTAAGAAAAAAAGGGCTTCCCTATATTGTTGTGTCCGGCCAGGTACAAATAGGCAGCTGGTGGTTGGGGGCAGCCCGTTCCTGCCTGCTGTACCTGGCTGGACACAAATATAGTGCGAAGCCCCACGTCAATTTTTTTTTAATTATTTCATGAATTTCCTGAAATAATTTAAAAAAATTGAAGTGGGGCTTCGCACTATATTTGTGTCCAGCCAGGTACAGCAGGCAGGAACGGGCTGCCCCATCCACCAGCTGCCTATTTGTACCTGGCCGGACACAACAATATAGGGAAGCCCTTTTTTTCTTAATTATTTCATGAATTTCATGAAATAATTAAAAAAAATTGAAGTGGGGCTTCGCACTATATTTGTGTCCAGCCAGGTACAGCAGGCAGGAACGGGCTGCCCCCAACCACCAGCTGCCTATTTGTACCTGGCCGGACACAACAATATAGGGAAGCCCTTTTTTTCTTAATTATTTCATGAATTTCATGAAATAATTAAAAAAAAAGTACGTGGGGCTTCGCCCTATTTTTGTGTCCAGCCAGGTACAACTAGGCAGCTGGGGGCTGGAATCTGCAGCGCAGGGAGGCCCAAGCTTTCTGGGCCCCCCCCCGCTACAAATTGCAGTCCGCAGCCACCCCGGAAAATGGCGCGTTCATAGAAGCGCCATCTTCTGGCGCTGTACCCAACTCATCCAGGGCCCTGGTGCGGTGGCTCACTGGGTAATAAAGGGGTTAGGGCCAGCTTGGTATTATCAGCTGGCCCCAAGCCCAAAATTCATGGGGTCACGCCAGTATTAGACATGACCGCCATGAATTTCTAGTAAAGTATTTAAAAAAAACACAACACCCAGAATAAAGTCCTTTAATTGAAATAAAGACAAATTCTTTATTGTTCTAAATTAAACCATACTTACCATCACACCCATTCCAGCTGAAGCCAACGATCTCCTGCAATAAAAGAAAAATAATAAACCAACCTCATCCTTACCTTTCCATGGTTCCCACGACAGCTTCAGCTCTGCTACATCGAGATGACTGGCTGGACCGCAGCAGAACGCTGCCATCCAGTCTGTCATCCCGCAGACACTGAGAAGCGCAGGCATGCTTGCGCTCCTCACTGTCTCGCTGTGACGGCATCCAGATGAGCCGAGGTCATGTCCAATGAACTCGGCTCACCTCATGCACGTCACTGACAGCGTGGGAAAATTCTCACGCTGAAGTGCTGAGTGCAGGAGAATTCTCCCACGCTGTCAGTGATGTGCATGAGGTGAGCTCATGTCCAATGAACTCAGCTCACCTCCTGCACGTCACTGACAGCGTGGGAAAATTCTCCTGCAATCAGCGCTTCAGCGTGAGAATTTTCCCACGCTGTCAGTGACGTGCATGAGGTGAGCCGAGTTCATCGGACATGAACTCGGCTCATCTGGATGTCGTCACAGAGAGACGCTGAGCAGCGCAAGCAAGCCTGCGCTTCTCAGTGTCTGCGGGATGACAGGCTGGATGGCAGCGTTCTGCTGCGGTCCAGCCTGTCATCTCGATGTAGCAGAGCTGAAGCTGTCGTGGGAACCATGGAAAGGTAAGGATGAGGTTGCTTTATTATTTTTCTTTTATTGCAGGAGATCGTTGGCTTCAGCTGGAATGGGCGTGATGGTAAGTATGGTTTAATTTAGAACAATAAAGGATTGTGTCTTTATTTCAATTAAAGGACTTTATTCTGGGTGTTTGTGTTTTTTTTAACTTTGACTATGGGGTTAGTAATGGGGGTGTCTTATAGACGCCTCTCCATTACTAACCTGGGCTTGATGTCAGCTGGCATTATAAGCTGACATCAACCCCAACCCTATTACCCCCTGCCACCGCACCAGGGCAGCGTGGAAGAGCGAGGCTAAGTGCCAGAATTGGCGCATCCTATGAATGCGCCATTTCTGGGGCGGCTGACGGCTGGTGTTTCTAGCCTGGGAGGGGGCCAATATTCATGGCTCCCTTCCTGGGCTATTAATATCAGCCCCCAGCTGTCTGCCTAGCCTTTGCTAGCTATTAAATTAGGGGGGACCCCACGTCATTTTTTTTGGGGGGTCCCCCATTTTAATAGCTAGTAAAGGCTATGTATTCAGCTGGGGGCTGATATTAGTAGCCTGGGAAGCTCCGTGGGTATTACCCCCTTCCCAGGCTTCAAACATCTGCCCCAGCCGTCTGCTTAACCTCCGCTAGAGCCTAAAATTAAGGGGAACCCTACGCCAATTTTTTTAATAATAAATCCTTTATTTTAATACTAAATGACAAGTACAGTAACCAACACTATCACTGTACTTCATATATATGTGACTGACATGTTTCTATCTATCTAATCTATGTGTGATGCTCTATCTTTCTGTTCTAAATTGTCGGGTACCGCTGCTGAATTGCCGGCCGGCTTTTTTAAAGAGACAGTGCATGAAAACACTAATATTTTTTTTAATAAATCCTTTACACTAAATGACAAGTGCAGTAACCAACACTGTCACTGTGCTTCTTATATGTGTGACTGACATGTTTCTATCTATCTAATCTATGTGTGATGCTCTATTCCTTCTTGTCTAAATTGTCGGGTACCGGTGTATGCCGCTGCTGAATTTGCCGGCCGGCTTTTTTAAAGAGAGTGTCTTCTGAGCAGTTTGTCAGCTTTTGGACACCTTTGCAGGTGTTTTCTATGTGTTTCTATGTGTCTTTGTTTGCCTGCCATTGGTTTTAACGGTGTTCGACGGTGTTCTAAGGTGTTCGACGAACAGTTCGACGAACAGTTCCTCGAACATCCCGGTGTTCGACGAACCGAACCGAACCCGAACACTACGGGGGTGGCTCAACACTATTCTCCAGTCTTCTGGGACTTCTCCTTTTCTCCAAGAATTTTCAAAGATTATGGAGAGTGGTTCTAAAATTTCTTCTATGATCTCCTTCAGTACTCTGGGGTGTAATTCATCTGGACCTGGAGACTTGAACTCATTTACGTTAGCTAAATATTCCCTCACAATCTCTCTGTTTACAGATAACTTGGATTCTTCTATTCCTTTAATAGGACAGTGAAGATCAGTTGATGTTACATTTTCTTTCTGAGAGAAAACTGATGCAAAATAGGAATTAAAAAGTTCGCCCTTCTCAACATCCTTTCTTACCATTTCACCATTTTCATCCTGTAAAAATCCTATAGCATCTTTGACTTTTCTTTTACTTTTGACATACCCCCAAAATCCTTTTTTATTGCTTTTGACATCTCTTTCAAGCCTTAATTCATTGTCAGCTTTAGCTAACCTGATACGTGCCCTGCAGGATCGGCAGACTGCATTATAATCTTCTTTAGATATGCCTCCCTCTTTCCATTTGATAAACATTTCTTTCTTTTTTTTTAGCATGTGTTTAAGTTCTGTGTTCATCCATCCTGGTTTCCTTAAATGCTTCCCGTTCTTCCTACTTTTCGGGATTGTTAACGATTGTGCTTTGAGAATCTCATTTTTAAAAATTTCCCATCCTTCCTGGACATTTTTGTCATTAAGGACATCCAGCCATTGGATCCCTCCTATTCTCTTTGAGTCGCTTAAAATTTGCCTTTCTGAAATCTAACCTTGAAGTTTGAGTCTTCACATGTCTTCCTCCTCTAGTTATCCAAAATTCTATAATAGCATGATCGCTGTCTCCTAGGGTTCCAGCCACTTTTACCTCCTCAACCATTTTCTCCCTGTTTATCAGGATTAGATCCAAAAGTAGCAGATCCCCTTGTTTTCTCCCCTACCTTTTGGAAGATAAAGTTGTCAGCAAGAGAGGATAAGAATTTGCTTGACCTGTTAGCTTTACTTGAGAGAGATTCCCAACAAATGTCTGGATAGTTGAAATCTCCCATGACCACTGCGTCATATTTTTTGGAGAACTTGGTCATTTGATACAAAAAGAGTTCATCCATATCTTCAGCTTGCCCAGGTGGCCTGTAGTAAATGCCTACAATGGTGTCCTTTCCATTGTTCTCTCCTTGTATTCTTACCCAAACAGTTTCCACAGGACTCCCAGTCTCTGAAGCTTCAATCTCTGTGCAGACACCTCCTCGTTTATCAAGTCTGTTTCTTGCAAATAAGTTGTATCCTTTTAGCCTTGTAGTCCAATCATGTGTATCGTCCCACCAAGTTTCAGTGATTCCGATGACATCATATTCCTTTTCCTGCGTTAGTAGTTCCAATTCTCCTTGTTTGTTGCCCATGCTTTGTGCATTTGTATAAAAACATTTTAGTTTGTGATTGGTTTCTCTTCCTCCCATATTTTTATTACTTAATTTTTTTTGTCTTGTCTTTCCACTTCCAGTAGCAGAGATCTCAATAGTATTTGTCATCCACCACTGTTGTCTTCCGTGGGCGCCCAGGTCTTTTTGCATTGATGAGTTCACCAGTGCTTTCTTTCTTTCTCAGGATGTACCAAACTGTAGATTTTGCCACTCCTAATATTGCAGCAATTTCTCGGATGGGTTTTTTCTGTTTTTGCAGCTTAAGGATGGCTTGTTTCACCAGCATGGAGAGCTCCTTTGACCGCATGTTTACCTCACAGCAAAACCTTCCAAATGCAAGCACCACACCTCAAATCAACTCCAGGCCTTTTATCTGCTTAATTGAGAATGACATAACGAAGAAATTGCCCACACCTGTCCATGAAATAGCCTTGGAGTTAATTGTCCAATTACTTTTGGTCCCTTTAAAAACAGGGTGGCACATGTTAAGGAGCTTAAACTCCTAAACACTTCATCCAGTTTTAATGTGGATACCCTCAAATGAAAGCTGAAAGTCTGAACTTCAACTGCACCTGAATTGTTTTGTTTAAAATTCATTGTGGTAATGTCTAGAACCAAAATTAGAAAAATAGAAAAATGTTGTCTCTGTCCAAATATATATGGACCTAACTGTATGTATATATATATATATATATATACATATATATATATATATATATATATACACATACATATATACATATATATATATATATATATATATATATATATATATATATATATATATATATATATACACACACACACACATATACAGTACAGACCAAAAGTTTGGATACACCTTCTCATTTAAAGATTTTTATGTATTTTCATTACTATGAAAATTGTACATTCACATTGAAGGCATTAAAACTATGAGTTAACACAAGTGGAATTATATACTTAACAAAAAAGTGTGAAACAACTGAAAATATGTCTTATATTCTAGGTTCTTCAAAGTAGCCACCTTTTGCTTTGATGACTGCTTTGCACACTCTTTGCATTCTCTTGATGAGCTTCAAGAGGTAGTCACCGGAAAGGGTTTTCACTTCACAGGTGTGGGATTTCTTGCCTTATAAATGGGGTTGGGACCATCAGTTGTGTGGTTCAGAAGTCTGGTTGATACACAGCAGATAGTCCTACTAAATAGACTGTTAGAATTTGTATTATGGCAAGAAAAAAGCAGCTAAGTAAAGAAAAATGAGTGGCCATCATTACTTTAAGAAATGAAGGTCAGTCAGAGCGAAAAATTGGGAAAACTTTGAAAGTGTCCCTAAATGCTGTTGCAAAAACCATCAAGCGCTACAAAGAAACTGGCTCACATGAGGACCGCCCCAGGAAAGGAAGACCAAGAGTCACCTCTGCTTCTAAGGATACGTTTATCCAGTCACAAGCCTCAGAAATCGCAGGTTAACAGCAGCTCTGATTAGAGACCAGGTCAATGCCACACAGAGTTCTAGCAGCAGACACATCTCTACAACAACTGTTAAGAGGAGACTTTGTGCAGCAGGCCTTCATGGTAAAATAGCTGCTAGGAAACCACTGCTAAGGACAGGCAACAAGCAGAAGAGACTTGTTTGGGCTAAAGAACACAAGGAATGGACATTAGACCAATGGAAATCTGTGCTTTGGTCTGATGAGTCCAAATTTGAGATCTTTGGTTCCAACCACCGTGTCTTTGTGCGACGCAGAAAAGGTGAACGGATGGACTCTACATGCCTGGTTCCCACCGTGAAACATGGAAGAGGAGGTGTGATGGTGTGGGGGTGCTTTGCTGGTGACACTGTTGGGGATTTATTCAAAATTGAAGGCATTCTGAACCAGCATGGCTACCACAGCATCTTGCAGCGGCATGCTATTCCATCTGGTTTGCATTTAGTTGGACCATCATTTATTTTTCAACAGGACAATGACCCCAAGCACACATCTAGGCTGTGTAAGGGCTATTTGACCAAGAAGAGTGGTGGGGTGCTACGCCAGATGACCTGGCCTCCACAGTCACCAGACCCGAACCCAATCGACATGGTTTGGGGTGAGCTGGACCGCTGACTGAAGGCAAAGGGCCAACAAGTGCTAAGTATCTCTGGGAACTCCTTCAAGATTGTTGGAAGACCATTTCCGGTGACTACCTCTTAAAGCTCATCAAGAGAATGCCAAGAGTGTGCAAAGCAGTCATCAAAGCAAAAAGTGGCTACTTTGAAGAACTTAGAATATAAGACATATTATCAGTTGTTTCACACTTTTTTGTTAAGTATATAATTCCCCATGTGTTAATTCATAGTTTTGATACCTTCAGTGTGAATGTACAATTTTCATAGTCATGAAAATACAGAAAAATCTTTAAATGAGAAGGTGTGTCCAAACTTTTGGTCTGTACTGTATATACATATATACACTACCGTTCAAAAGTTTGGGATCACCCAGACAATTTTGTGTTTTCAATGAAAACTCATACTTTTATCTATCAAATGAGTTGCAAAATGAATAGAAATATAGTCCAGACATTGACAAGGTTAGAAATAATGATTTTTATTTGAAAGAATAATTTTCTCCTTCAAACTTTGCTTTCGTCAAAGAATGCTCCCTTTGCAGGAATTACAGCATTGCAGACCTTTGGCATTCTAGCTGTTAATTTGCTGAGGTAATCTTGAGAAATTTCACCCCATGCTTCATGAAGACCCTCCTGCAAGTTGGATTGGCTTGATGGGCACTTTTCACATACCATACGGTCAAGCTGCTCCCACAACAGCGCAATGGGGTTGAGATCTGGTGACTGCGCTGGCCACTCCATTACAGATAGAATATCAGCTGCCTGCTTCTTCCCTAAATAGTTCATGCATAATTTGGAGGTGTGCTTTGGGTCATTGTCCTGTTGTAGGATTAAACTGGCTCCAATTAAGCGCTGTCCACAGAGTTATGACATGGAGTTGCAAAGTGCAGTGATATCTTTCCTTATTCAAAATCCCATTTACCTTGTACAAATCTCCAATTTTACCAGCACCAAAGCAACCCCAGACCATCACGTTACTTCCACCATGCTTGACAGATGGCGTCAGGCACTCTTCCAGCATCTTTTCAGTTGTTCTGTGTCTCACAAATGTTCTTCTGTGTGATCCAAACACCTCAAACTTTGATTAATCTGTCCATAAAACTTTTTTCCAATCTTCCTCTGTCCATTGTCTGTGTTCTTTTGCCCATATTAATCTTTTCCTTTTATTAGCCAGTGTCAGATATGGCTTTTCCTTTGCCACTTTGCCCTGAAGGCCAGCATCCCGGAGTTGCCTCTTTACTGTAGACGTTGACACTGGCGTTTTGCGTGTACTATTTAATAAAGCTGCCAGTTGGGGAGCTGTGAGGCGTCGATTTCTCAAACTAAAGACTCTAATGTACTTGTCTTGTTGCTCAGTTGTGCAGCGGGGCCTCACACTTCTCTTTCTACTCTGGTTAGTGCATGTTTGTGCTCTCCTCTGAAGGGAGTAGAAAACACCGTTGTAGGAAATCATCAGTTTCTTGGCAATTTCTCGAATAGAATAGCCTTAATTTCTAAGAACAAGAATAGACTGTCAAGTTTCACATGAAAGTTCTTTTTTTCTGGCCATTTTGAGAGTTTCATAGAACAAACAAATATAATACTCCAGATTCTCAACTAGCTCAAAGGAAGGTCAATTTTATAGCTTCTCAAATCAGCCAAACCGTTTTCAGGTGGGCTAACATACTTGTGCAAGGGTTTTCTAGGGTTTTCTAAACATCCATTAGCCTTCTTACACAGTTAGCAAACACAATGTACCATTAAAACACTGGAGTGGTGGTTGTTGGAAATGGGCCTTTATACATGTATGTAGTTATTGCAATAAAAACAAGAGATTTGCAGATAGAATAGTCATTTACCACATTAACAATGTATAGAGTGTATTTCTGATTCATTTAATGTTAGCTTCATTGAAAAAAAAGTGCTTTTTTTTAAAAAATAATGAAATTTCTAAATGACCCCAAACTTTTGAACGGTAGTATACATATATATTTATATATATATATATATATAATATATACATATATATATATACATATATATATATATATATATATATATATATATATATATATATATATATACATACATACACAGTACAGACCAAAAGTTTGGACACACCTTCTCATTTAAAGATTTTTCTGTATTGTACATTCACACTGAAGGCATCAAAACTATGAATTAACACATGTGGAATTATATACTTAACAAAAAAGTGTGAAACAACTGAAAATATGTCTTATATTCTAGGTTCTTCAAAGTAGCCACCTTTTGCTTTGATGACTGCTTTGCACACTCTTGGCATTCTCTTGATGAGCTTCAAGAAGTAGTCACCAGAAATGGTCTTCCAACAATCTTGAAGGAGATCCCAGAGATGCTTAGCACTTGTTGGCCCTTTTGTCTTCACTCTGCGGTCCAGCTCACCCCAAACCATCTCGATTGGGTTCAGGTCTTGTGACTGTGGAGGCCAGGTCATCAGACGTAGCACCCCATCACTCTCCCTCTTGGTCAAATAGCCCTTACACAGCCTGGAGGTGTGTTTGGCATCATTGTTCTGTTGAAAAATAAATGATGGTCTAACTAAACGCAAACCGGATGGGATAGCGTGCCGCTGCAAGATGCTGTGGTAGCCATGCTGGTTCAGTATGCCTTCAATTTTGAATAAATCCCCAACAGTGTCACCAGAAAAGCACCCCCACACCATCACACCTCCTCCTCCATGCTTCACGGTGGGAGCCAGGCATGTAGAGTCCATCCGTTCACCTTTTCTGTGTCGCACAAAGACACGGTGGTTGGAACCAAAGATCTCAAATTTCGACTCATCAGACCAAAGCACAGATTTCCACTGGTCTAATGTCCATTCCTTGTGTTCTTTAGCCCAAACAAGTCTCTCCTGCTTGTTGCCTGTCCTTAGCAGTGGTTTCCTAGCAGCTGTTTTTACCATGAAGGCCTGCTGCACAAAGTCTCCTCTTAACAGTTGTTGTAGAGATGTGTCTGCTGCTAGAACTCTGTGTGGCATTGACCTGGTCTCTAATCTGAGCGGCTGTTAACCTGCGATTTCTGAGGCTGGTGACTCGGATAAACTTATCCTCAGAAGCAGAGGTGACTCTTGGTCTTCCTTTCCTGGGGCGGTCCTCATGTGAGCCTGTTTCTTTGTAGCGCTTGATGGTTTTTGCAACTGCACTTGGGGACACTTTCAAAGTTTGCCCAATTTTTCGGACTGATTGACCTTAATTTCTTAAAGTAATGATGGCCACTCATTTTTCTTTACTTAGCTGCTTTTTTCTTGCCATAATACAAATTCTAAAGTCTATTCAGTAGGACTATCAGCTGTGTATCCACCTTTCTTCTGCACAACACAACTGATGGTCCCAACCCCATTTATAAGGCAAGAAATCCCACTTATTAAACCTGACTGGGCACACCTGTGAAGTGAAAACCATTTCCGGTGACTATCTCTTGAAGCTCATCAAGAGAATGCCAAGAGTGTGCAAAGCAGTCATCAATGCAAAAGGTGGCTACATTGAAGAATCTAGACTATAAGACATATTTTCAGTTGTTTCACACTTTTTTGTTAAGTATATGATTCCACATGTGTTAATTCATAGTTTTGATGCCTTCAGTGTGAGTGTACAATTTTCATAGTGATGAAAATACAGAAAAATCTTTAAATGAGAAGGTGAGTCCAAACTTTTGGTCTGCACTGTATATATATATATATATATATATATATATATATATATATATATACATATACATATACACACACACATTATATATATATATATATATATATATATGCAAATAAAGGCAGGCAGCACTCCTAAAAAGCTTTAGTGAGAAAAATGTGGACTTTATTCGCCCATATGGTGTGGCAACATTTCGGTTGTGACCAACCTTTGTCAAGCAATGCATAGGTACAAGTATGTGATATATACAGTATAGGTGAATTACATAATTAAAGATTAAATTCTCATTAGTGCCTTTTTGAACCAGTATATTTAATTTATAATAGGTGGTATAATTGGGGCATTTTTAACATATTTGGATATGTACCCTTATATTCTATGAGGATTTTAATTTATTTATTTATTTTTTTATTATTATTTAAAGTATATTTTATTATTTTACATTTTTCTTTAAGACTGCGTGCCCACTATGCATTTTTCAAGCGTTTTTGTTGCGGAATTTCCGCAGCGAAAACGCTTAAAAAACGCTTGGTAATATGTGCCCCATGGTTCACAATGATAATCCGTATGTGCTGTGTACATGCTGCGAAAATTTCCGCTGCGGATCATCATTGCGGAAAAATCCGCAGCATGTCCATTATTTTTGCGGACATGCGGTGTAATTGCCGACATTGACTTGCATTGAATCGCTTAATATCTGCATGACTACATGTGCACATGCGGATATTAAGCGATTTAATGTGCGGATGGTACCCGGGTCTGGAGAAGAGGAGACTCTCCTCCAGACCCGGGTACCATGGTACCTGTTAAAAAAAAAGAATTTAAAATAAAAAATATACATTATACTTACCTTCTGATGGGCCCCGGTCTCCTGTACGGTGCATCCTGGCTCCCCGATGGCTCGCGATGGTGTAAAAGGACCTTCCATGATGGTGACGTCGGCGGCCGTGTGACCCGTCACATGACTAAATGTCATCATGGAAGGTCCTTTTACACCACCGCGAGCCGTACAAGAGACTGGACGCACCGGAGAGAAGACCGCGGGCCATGAGAAGGTGAGTATAATGTTTTTTTTGTTTTTTTTTTACCATTTTTATTCTTTTTTTAACTATTAACTTGGTCATACTATATAAATCCATACTGATTGCATGGATTTATATAGTGTGACCAACTTGTTAAGCCCTTTTCCAAGTGATGCTAAAATCGCTTGGAAAAATGCTTGATATCCCGCATGCAGAAATGCATGCAAAAATGCTTGACAAATGCCTCTACCTGGCGGGAAAAGCGCATGTAAAATCCGCATGCGTTTTTCCTGCCAGGGAGATGCAGAAAAAATCAGCAGCATTTCTGCATCGTGCGCACTTATCCTAAATTCAAATATATTAAAATCCAACATGGTTGCAAGTCTTTGAGCCCCAATTGTGTGCTTTTTATAAAGATCCCAACAGAATAGGCAGCAGTCCAAAAATCATAATGAAGAATTTGAAGGAGTCTTTATGTACCCATATAAAATTAGCAGCATTTCGGAGTACTATTGACCCATTTCACATGAGCAACTTTTCGGCTCCAATAAAAGACTGTGAGAAAGTCTTAATACTAAAATCAAAACGTTGCTAATATGTTTTGGGTGAATAAAGACACCTTAAAAGTTATCATCATTTTGGAGAGCTGCCGCTTCAATTAGAATAGTCAAATATATTAGTTATATATAAAAAGTCCATTAGCATATTTAGCAGAAATTCTGGATTCATATTCTTTGCCAACCTGTTTGGAAATAATTCCTGGGCAGCCTGTCTGATGTCAAATCTTATCTCCGGTGCCAGATTTATACACTGTTCTGTAATTAATAAAGCTTTGATACCTGATGGATCTTAATAGGTTTGCTGGATAGCTGTTCAGCTAGATCTCACTTTGAAGTACAATAACTGAATCATATGGGACCTATGAAACACAACAAATAGATCTCCGGTTTATAACAATCTCTCAAGTACGTGAATCTATTACAGGGTTTCTCTTCTTTTACTGATTAAAGATGAATGCTAAGCTGTCAATGTACCAGAGAAATCTCTGAAATTCTCTGAACGCCACCAGTCTTGCAATCCTACTTTGTTGCTTACACTATTGTGCTGTATGGCAATAAACCATTAGGTCTAGTATTAGTAAATCAGTTACTTTTATTGGAGCACCTTAATTGGTGGTAGCATTTAATGGTCACTAAAACAGCAGGTACTATTTTATGGGCTCAAGATCAGCAACATTATAAGGGTAAGACAGTAACCTCTCATAATGAACATATGTATTGGCAATACTTGCTGATAGGGTACTACCCATTACCCGCTTGTGTCGGTGTGGCGCCAGACAGTGACGTCATCATTCTGCATCTTAATCACTGCACTGATTAATATGATACCTGAGGTGAAGAAATCAGTCTTGTGGTTCTTGAGCAATCAGTCTTTGCAGTTTTGAGTTAATGATATACCCATGCTCTGGGGTGGGCCTGTAGGCAGAAACTTTCCTTGGTGCTCTAGGCCAGATCAGCAGAAAAAGACCTGCCCAATGTCCCATCCCAAAGCACAAGTATGCTCCTCATTATAGAGACAGCCAGACAGAGAGACAGATAGGGGCGGGCCTGTTTGCAGGTTTTATCTTGCTGATCTGGCCTAGAGCACTAAGGAAAGACCCTGCCTACAGTCCCGCCCCGGAGCACGAGCATCTCATTAAAAACTGCAAAGAAAGACTACACAAGAACCACAGATTTCTTCACCTCAGGTATCATTTTAATCAGAGTAACGGCACCAACATTACAATGCCTGTAGTTTACTTAGCAAACTCCTGCTGACAGGTTTGCTTTAATTGTTCTATCTAATAGGATGGCAGTGCCTCATTTTCTCATTTTTTGATATCATCTTTTAAAAATTGTCTGTTTGTGCAATCTTTGTTAACGTAGAGATCTGAACACATATTAGGTTACTTTATGTAATAACTAAATGTTTCAGATTTTGAGCACAATTGTACACATTTGAACAAGTTAGCATGAGCTTAAAGAGGTTCCTTATAGTGATGGGTGAACTCTTAACAGTAAAGTTTGGGGTAAGTACTGAACACCTAGTGTCTGTGCTCCAACCCCGAACACAGTCTTCTCCAGGAAGGCCATGTTAATGTTCGGGTTCGGCCTCCCGAACATCGGGTGTTTCCTACGCTGTTATAAATGATCTCCAAATCATTTGGATCATTGTGGGACATGGTCATTAATGGATTATCATCGGACTGGTGAGGAATATGGTGTTTTATTATTTTTTGGCTTTTACAGTGGGACATGGGCATCATTGGATTATTGGTGGAAAGGTGAGTATATCTTTGCTTTTTTATTTTTGTGACTAAATGGGTAAAAGAGGATGGGGAGTTTTTATTTCAAATAAAGGACTTTACTTATAGATGCCTCTCCATTAGTTACCTATGGGCTTGGTGTCAGCTGACATTACAAAGCTGACATCAACCCCACAACTATTACCCCACTTGCCACAACACCAGGACAAGTGGGAAGAGCCAGGCAATGCTCCAGAATTGGCCATCTAATAGATGCGCCTTTTCTTGAGCGGCTGCAGACTGCTATTTTTAGGCTGGGGAGGTCCAATATCCATGGCCCCTTTCCAGTCTGAGAATACTAGCCCCCAACTGTCTGCTTGGCTGGTTGTCAAAAATGAGGGGGACCCCATGCCATTTTTTAAAATTAATTATTTAAATTATTAAAAAATACAGCATGGGGACCCCTCTATTTTTGATAACCAGCCAATATAAAGCTGACAGCTGGGGGCTGCAATAGTGTAACGAATGTGATCACAGAGGGTTTTAGTGCAACCGGGACCATGAGGGAAGGCGCCTGACTACCCCAGTGATTTCTACCCCAGTGATTTTCTCTGCTTGACGTACGGGCATCGGCGAGCCCCCTTCCTCCATGGGTCACACTAAGGCGACGAGAACCATTCTTTCCCCGCATCTGGCTATATCAGAGATCGTAAGCTGATGTTGGCATGCCCGTCGCAGTAGACACATGACTTCACTTCTATGTGCAACCCCACAGCCCTGTTACAGCCACCGCTCTGTATTCTCATAGTGCTGATGGAACCAGCGCCAGGGTCGCCCCCGTGACTGAAACCAAATGCTACTGAGAGAATAAAGTTAATTTGCTCCCTGTGGGGGTAGAGCTACGTGCAGACGCCAGGCAGGTTTGTAACGCTATTAACCTGTAGATTAACCCCACATATGCAGGTTAATAGTGTTTTTTTTCTGGTGACTTTAAATAAAGGGGTCTGGACTGGGGAGATTATTACAGAATGGGGACTAGAACTGAGGACATTTTTGCAGAATGGGGTGACATCATACAAGGTACATTATAACAGGATGTGGGACGGAACAGAGGATAATTACTGAATGGGGGTCAAGATGTGGACAATATTACAGAATAGGGGTCATGATGGGGGAAGTTTTTACAGGATAGGGTACATGATGAAGGACATTATTAAAGGATGGGGGACATTACTACAGGATGGGGATAATGACAGAGGACATTATTACAAGATGAGGGCCAAGATGGGAGACTTTATTACAGGATGGTTGACATTATTACAGGATGGGGGGTATTATTGCACTTTATTCTTCATCTGGCGCAGTGTAGAAATGGGAGAAAAATGTGTGGGGTGCTGTAGAAGTGATTAGTCATAGATGTATAGATGTATGTGTGTTACTTTCTATACAGACACTACCTTGCTAGAAAAAAATCATAGCTATCTGTGCAAGAGGAAGAAGAAAAATGAAATTGAATGACTTCAATTTGAGTCGTCACTGGTAAGTAGAGATGAGCGTTGTTCTACTCGAACTGTTCGCCAATCTCAAATTCGAGCTGTTTTGGGCGGTGTTCGAGCCGGTCGGCGAACACGAACAATTTGAGAAAAATTCGGCTGTTCGAGGTTATGTTCGATAACTGTTCGTGCACCAAAATCATAACTGGATTTTTTCTCAGTAATGATGAAAATTAATGTTAATACGCAGTTTGAGTGTACAGCGGGGCGGGGGGAGGGGCAGGGGATGGATCTCTGCAGGAACAATGAAGATCTCCATTTTTTTTTCTCTTTCCCGCATTTGCAGTGGGGAGGTGCAATCTGTCAGCCTATCAGCAGCGCACACACGGAGCGAAGTGCTTTTTTTCACACAAGCAAGGGCATGTGTGATTGGCAGTGTATGTCACATGTCCTTGCCCTATAAGACCAAGCCATTTTCCCCGTCGCCACCATTTTCTCACTGCTGCAGCTGCGTGTTAGACGGCACCGCTGTTGCTGTGTGCGCTATACCTTGTTAATTTCAAGCCAATTTTCGCACAAATATACAGATAGCTTGGGAGTAGGGAATAGTTGTGATTGCAGTCCTTTTAAGGACTAGGTTACAGCATTTCCTACGACTTTTATCAGGCAGGTCTGTGCTCTTAAATAGATAGATTGTGGGAGTAAAGACTAATTGTAATTGGAGTCCTTTTCAGGACTAGGTTACATCAGTTCCTATCAGTTTTTGCCAGGCAGCTCTGTGCCAGTGCTGTGCAAGTTTTTTTCACAGCATTTGGCTGAATCTAGCAAAGCTAATCCTTTTTGGCCTATTGCAGAGTGTGTTAGTCAGTGGAGTAGCCTATCTGTGTTGCAAGATATACCACCTGTGTATAGAATACCAATTTTTTTACTGCACCTAGTGAAGTAAAATCTTTTGGGCATAGCATCATTCTATTAGTCCATCTATACTGACCTCCATCAGGTTGCAAACTGAATATAATTTTTTTCTGCATCTAGCTCTGAAAAAATATTTGGGCTTCTAGCAGTGTGTGGGACTTGGTCTATTAGTCCATCTATACTGACCTCCATCAGGTTGCAAATTAAAAATAATTTTTTTCTTCATTTAGCTCTGAAAAAATATTTGGGCTTCTAGCAGTGTGTGGGACTTGTTCTATTAGTCCTTCTATACTGACCTCCAGCAGGTTGCAAATTGAATATAATTTTTTTCTGCATCTAGCTCTGAAAAAATATTTGGGCTTCTAGCGGTGTGTGGGACTTGGTCTATTAGTCCATCTATACTGACCTCCATCAGGTTGCAAATTAAAAATAATTTTTTTCTGCATCTAGCTCTGAAAAAATATTTGGGCTTCTAGCAGTGTGTGGGACTTGGTCTATTAGTCCATCTATACTGACCTCCATCAGGTTGCAAATTAAAAATAATTTTTTTCTTCATTTATCTCTGAAAAAATATTTGGGCTTCTAGCAGCGTGTGGGACTTGTTCTATTAGTCCATCTATACTGACCTCCATCAGGTTGCAAATTAAAAATAATTTTTTTCTGCATCTAGCTCTGAAAAAATATTTGGGCTTCTAGCAGTGTGTGGGACTTGGTCTATTAGTCCATCTATACTGACCTCCATCAGGTTGCAAATTAAAAATAATTTTTTTCTGCATCTAGCTCTGAAAAAATATTTGGGCTTCTAGCAGTGTGTGGGACTTGGTCTATTAGTCCATCTATACTGACCTCCATCAGGTTGCAAATTGAATAAAAAAATTTTCTGCATCTAGCTCTGAAAAAATATTTGGGCTTCTAGCGGTGTGTGGGACTTGGTCTATTAGTCCATCTATACTGACCTCCATCAGGTTGCAAATTAAAAATAATTTTTTTCTTCATTTAGCTCTGAAAAAATATTTGGGCTTCTAGCAGTGTGTGGGACTTGTTCTATTAGTCCTTCTATACTGACCTCCAGCAGGTTGCAAATTGAATATAATTTTTTTCTGCATCTAGCTCTGAAAAAATATTTGGGCTTCTAGCGGTGTGTGGGACTTGGTCTATTAGTCCATCTATACTGACCTCCATCAGGTTGCAAATTAAAAATATTTTTTTTCTGCATCTAGCTCTGAAAAAATATTTGGGCTTCTAGCAGTGTGTGGGACTTGGTCTATTAGTCCATCTATACTGACCTCCATCAGGTTGCAAATTAAAAATAATTTTTTTCTTCATTTATCTCTGAAAAAATATTTGGGCTTCTAGCAGCGTGTGGGACTTGTTCTATTAGTCCATCTATACTGACCTCCATCAGGTTGCAAATTAAAAATAATTTTTTTCTGCATCTAGCTCTGAAAAAATATTTGGGCTTCTAGCAGTGTGTGGGACTTGGTCTATTAGTCCATCTATACTGACCTCCATCAGGTTGCAAATTAAAAATAATTTTTTTCTGCATCTAGCTCTGAAAAAATATTTGGGCTTCTAGCAGTGTGTGGGACTTGGTCTATTAGTCCATCTATACTGACCTCCATCAGGTTGCAAATTGAATAAAAAAAATTTCTGCATCTAGCTCTGAAAAAATATTTGGGCTTCTAGCGGTGTGTGGGACTTGGTCTATTAGTCCATCTATACTGACCTCCATCAGGTTGCAAATTAAAAATAATTTTTTTCTGCATCTAGCTCTGAAAAAATATTTGGGCTTCTAGCGGTGTGTGGGACTTGGTCTATTAGTCCATCTATACTGACCTCCATCAGGTTGCAAATTAAAAATAATTTTTTTCTGCATCTAACCCAGCCAATAGTTTTGGCCTAATACCACACTTTGGCCACTCAGCTCTGCTCGGTTACCATCCATTGTTTTTTTGTGCAAACAACTCCAGAGTTGTGAATTAGTTAACCACCAAAATGAGTGGAAAAAGGCCTGCTGCTGGTGGAAAGGGGAATAGGCGTGTTGGGAAGGGGAAAAAAGGTTGTGTCCGTGGGGTAGGTGCAGAAGAAAGACCATCTTCCAGCCAAACTAAAATGTCTACTTCTTTTAGCGGACAATGTGATAAGATCCCTTTCTTACGGCCACGCCAATCGCTACAAATTCCAGATGAGGCACAAAAACAGCAGGTGCTTCAACGGATATCAAGTGCTCCTTTAAGTGGGCTCTCCTCCACATCAACTTCAACATCACAAATACTCCAGTCCTCAAAGGTGTCACCCAAATCGCACTTGCTTCCTCACAGCTCCCAAATCTCCAGCTGCCCGTCTGAGTATGAGGTAGAACAGATGGTTGAGTCTGCAGAGCTGTTTACTCATACTATAGCCTGGGAATCAGAGGTCGACTCCAGCGCTTCTGTGAATCCAGACGAGGAAATGATCTGCACTGATGCCCAGAATCTTTATGAGTCGGATCCAGGACCAGACGCAGAAGGTTCTGACCATAATGTAGACCCTCATTCCCAAACTGTAACTCCTGTTGGTGGAGACAATGAGGAAGACGATGATAAGACTCAAATACCTGATTGGAGCGACAACTTTAGTTTTTTGTCAGGGCAGGAACAGGTTGGCTCTGAGGACGACGGGTGTGATAACGCACAGGGTGATGATGATGAGGTCGGAGATCCCACTTACTGTCAACCCACAGTCAGCCAAGAGATGAGGTCAGCAGAGGAGGTGGAGGAAGATGCTAGTGACGACGAGGTCAGGTTGCGCCTTCCTGGACAGAGACGTAGTACTGGAAGCACGTCAACAACTGCATCCTCAAACACAACTCTGCCTCTCACCACAAGTCGTGGTGGCTCTTCAGGTCGCATGGGTGCTAAGCCTTGCATAGCCTGGGCATTTTTTCAGATCGATAAAGATGACCCAACTCGTGTTATCTGTAACATTTGTCAGCAAAAGTTAAGTAGAGGCCAAAAAATACATAGTTTGAGTACTTCATGCATGAACCGGCACATGGACATGAAGCATAAGTTGCAGTGGGAAGCTCAGTGTGCTACAATGCGGTCTAGCCGGCCGGGCCAACCACCGTCTGCCATATCTTGTGCATCCGCGGCCTCTTCATCCTCTGTGACTGGGGGGACAGCAGTCACACCTGTTTTGGGGCGCAGACCTGCCACCTCTTTACCCGCAACAGCCAGCGTGATTGGCAGGTCATCATTTTCTTTGGAGGTGGTAACACCAGCTGGTCTTGAGCGCTGTCCGACATCGATAGCACCACCTTTGGATCAAGGCAACCTAACATGTCCGCCTGCATCTTCCTCACAGACCGGCAGTTTGCCGGGGACACCCTTATCAACCCCGTCTAAGCACAATAGCCAGCCCTCGGTCCCTCAGATGTGGACAAGTAAAAGACCATTTCCTCCTAGCCATGAGAAAGCTAAGAGGTTGAATTTCACCATCTGCAAGCTCTTGGCTACAGAAATGCTGCCTTTCCGCCTGGTGGACACAGAGGATTTTCGAGACCTTATGTCCGTCGCAGTGCCCCAGTACCAGATGCCCAGTCGGCACTACTTCTCAAAGAAAGGTGTGCCTGCGCTCCACCAGCATGTCGCACACAACATCACCGCTTCTTTGAGAAACTCTGTGTGTGACAGGGTGCATTTCACCACAGACACTTGGACGAGTAGGCATGGACAGGGGCGTTACATGTCGCTGACTGGGCACTGGGTAACTATGGTGACAGCAGGACAAGGGGCTGCTGTCCAAGTCTTGCCGTCCCCACGAGTTGTGCGTCAATCCTCTTTATGTCATTTTTCCTCCACTGCTTCTGCCTCCTCAACCTCCTCTCGGTCTTCCACCTGCACCCAAAGCCTGTCTGGTCATGCCACAAGCTTTCTAACTGCGCAGAAGGGATCCTGCACACCTCCTTACTATGCTGGCAGTAGGGCTCAACGTCATCAGGCGGTTTTTACTTTGAAATGTCTGGGAAATGTGAGTCACACAGCTGAGGAGTTGTGGTCAGCTCTGGAGAACCAATTTCATGAATGGTTGTCTACACTGGACCTGAAACCAGGGAAGGCCGTGTGCGACAATGCTGCAAACCTGGGTGCGGCCCTTCGCCGGGGCAATGTCACACACGTGCCTTGTATGGCTCACGTGTTGAACCTGGTTGTCCAGCAATTTTTAGCCCACTATCCCAGACTAGATAGCCTTCTGCAGAGGGCACGGTCGCTGTGTGCTCACTTCCGCCGTTCGCATCCCGCAGCTCAGCGACTTACATCTCTACAGAAGTCGTTGGGCCTGCCACTTCACCGGCTAAAATGCGATGTGCCTACCCGGTGGAATTCAACTCTGCACATGTTGCAGCGACTGTGGCAGCACCGACAAGCCCTGGTGCAATACGTTCTGACGTATAGCCTGGGCCAACGAGATTCAGAGGTGGGGCAAATCACGCTGGAGGAGTGGTCTCAGATCAGGGACCTATGCACCCTTCTGCACAGTTTTGAAATGGCGACGAAGATGTTTAGTGCTGACGATGCCATTATCAGCATGACTATTCCGGTGATTTACATGCTGGAGCACATGTTAAACAGAATTCGGAGTCAGGTGGTGGCACAAGAGGAGGTGGAGGAAGTAGAGGAGGAGGAGTTGTATGCGGAAGGGCTAACATCTGCAAGGTCCAGACGGTCGGCAGCACCAAGGCGGCAGGCATGTGAGGGTGGGGGAGATGGTTTTACCAGGGCGCATGGTAGCAGCCAAACTAGTGAGGAAGGTGCAGGAGCCCAGGAAGAAGTGGAGGACGAACTGATGGAAGACTCATCAGATGAGGGAGACCTTGATCACATTTCTGTTGTGCGAGGTTGGGGGGAGAGGACAGAGGAAGGAAGCATGATTGCTACCTCGCCACCAACACAACAGGGACTTGGTGCTCCTGGATGCGCAACACACATGAGTGCCTTCTTGCTGCACTACCTGCAACATGACCCTCGAATTGTGAGAATTAGAAATAATCCTGACTACTGGGTTGCCACACTGTTAGATCCCCGGTACAAAAGTAAATTTGCAGAAATTATTCCTGCCATAGAAAGGGATGCACGCATGCAGGAGTATCAGCAGAGACTGTTGCAGAATCTTACATGTGCTTTTCCACAAAATACCAGTGGTGCACGTAGTGAATCTCACAGTTCCAACTTGCCAAACGTGGGACCGTCAAGTGTTCAGCACTCAAACCGTAACAGAACCACAGTATCTGCTGGTAACATCAATTTTGCGGAATCATTTCACCACTTTTTTAGCCCATCCTTTGCAAGGCCACAGGAGACAAGAAGTCTGACACATAGTCAACGCCTAGAGACGATGGTACAGGAGTATCTCCAAGTAAACACTGAAGCCACGACTGTGTCACTGGACCCTTGCTCTTTTTGGGCTTCCAATCTGGATAAATGGCCGGAGCTAGCCACTTACGCCTTGGAGATCTTGTCATGCCCCGCAGCCAGCGTTCTGTCTGAACGTGTGTTCAGCGCTGCTGTTGGTGTGCTGACAGATAAGCGCACGCGGCTCTCCACTGATAATGTAGACAGACTCACGTTCATAAAGATGAACAAATCATGGATCCGAAACGACTTTTCTACCCCTGTGTCATCCTGGGGAGAGTAAAAGCTTGATGATTGGTTAAAATCACCCTACCAACCGTTTTAAGCTTTCAAATTACTAATCATGTTTATCTGTATCTT
Source organism: Phyllobates terribilis (assembly GCF_046119375.1). NCBI lineage: Eukaryota > Metazoa > Chordata > Amphibia > Anura > Dendrobatidae > Phyllobates > Phyllobates terribilis. Next base: position 404,166,177 of record NW_027362762.1, read on the forward strand.
GACTGGAAAATAATTTGGGCTTTGTAGCAGTGTGCAGCACTGATCCTATTAGGCCATCTATAATAAGCTTCACCAGATTTAAAATTAAAAATAATTTTTAGCTGCATCTAGCCCGGAAAATAATTTTGGGGCTCCGAGATGCGCAAGACACATAAGTGCCTTCTTGCTGCACTACCTGCAGCATGACCCTCATATTGTCAGAATTCGAAGTAATCATGACTACTGGGTTGCCACACTCTTAGATCCCCCAAACTTTTCGATCAACCTTTTCATTTTAATAAAGACCAAAAAAATGGTCATTTTTGAAATTATAAGCATTAGCAGGTTGTTAGAAACTGAAATCAAACAGTTTTCAACTCAAAACTTTATTCTAGGTGATGTTACATTTTCACATAGGACCCCTTGTTCGAAAGGAGCTTCTGAACTCTCTCGTCCATTGAATTTGTCAGGTTTTGGATGGTTTCTGCTTCAATTGTTTTGCATGAGGACAGAATACCCTCCCAGAGCTGTTGCTTAGATGTGAACTGCCTCCCGCCATCATAGACACTCCTTTTAATGATGCTCCAAAGGTTCTGAATGGGGTAGAGGTCAGGGGAGCATGGGGGTCACACCATAAGTTTGTCCCCTTTTATGCCCATATCAACCAGAGATGCAGATGTTTTATGTGCAGCATGAGATGGTGCATTATCATGCAGAAAAATGATCTTGCTGTGAAATACACGGTTCTTCTTCTTGAACCATGGCAGGAAGTGCTGTTTGAGAAAATCCACATACATTATGGAGTTCATCTTTAGCGCCTTCAGGGATCCTAAAGGGGCCGACAATCTCTCTCCCCATGATTCCAGCCCAAAACATTACTCCACCTCCTCCTTGTTGGCGCTGTAGCCGTGTTTGCGTGGGGTGTCCATCAACCAGCCATCCTCCACTCCATTCATCTGGACCATCGAGCGCTGCACGGCACTCATCCGTGAACAAAACAGTTTTGAAATCAGTCTTCATGTAATGTTTGGCCCACTGGAGCCGTTTCTGCTTGTGTGAAGTGGATAGAGGAGGTCGACAGGATGGCATATGCACAGCTGCAAACCTCTGAAGGACCCTGCATCTTGTTGTTCGGGGGACGTTGGAGGCACAAGCAGCTTCAAAAACTTGTCTGCTGCTATGACAAGGCTTTTTTGCCGCTGCTGTTTCAACCTGACGTAATTGCCTGTAGGAAAGAGTCCTCAATTTGCCCTTATCAGCACGCACACGTGTGTACTGTGAATCAGCTACATACTTCTTGATTGCCAAGATACTTCATCCTGATCATCGCACAATGTTGATTGTAGTCATGCCTTGACCTAAACACTCCACAATTTGTTGCTTCTCAGCAGCCGACACATCCTTTTTCTTTCCCATTTTGGCAGAAAATGTAGGCTGCTTAATATTGTGAGAGAGCCTTCTTAAGTAGTCTTGCCTTTCATTGGACACACCTGCCAAACTAATTAGCACAGGTGTCTGCAATTGCTTACAGTGATATAAAGAGCCCTGACACACATCACCATCAATGAGTTTAACTGACAAACAAACAAATTCTTCCCTTATCACTCCTAAACACTTTTTGCATAATAATTTGGAACGCGGTGTACATGTGCTTTTCCACAAAACACCAGTGGTTCACGTAGTGAATCTTACAGTTCTAACTTGCCAACCGTGGTCTGTATGGAATTGTTCAATAAAGGGCCCAAAATTAAGATAACATAGATGGGAGAGGTCTCTATGAATAGGAATTCCTAAGTATTTGATACCCTGTGAGGGCCAGGCAAAGGGAAAGTTGGACTGGATGGAATCCTATATGGATTTAGGGAGGGAGACATCGAGGGCCTCAGACTTCGCTGCATTGATTTTAAAATTTTACCATGTAACAAAGTGATCTATTTCAGCCATAACAGCAGGGATGGATATATGTGATTGAGTGATATATACTAGGACATCATCAGCAAATAGAGAGCACTTGTACTCGGTGCCTCCCACCTCAATCCACCTAATATTGGGGTTATGGCGAATTGATGAGAGCAGGTGCTCCGTCACTAGGATGTATAAGAGAGGGGACAGAGGACATCCCTGCCTTGTCCCATTGGTGATTGTGAAAGGTGATGAAAATGTTCTGACGCACCCCCTGGGCCTTGGGACACCCGGAGCCGGACCCTTTTTGGTGGATGCTGGTGGTTGTAGTCTTCGTGGCGGCGATCCGGTTCCGTGGCTCAGGGCGGTCAAACCAGTGGCGGAACTATTTATGTGGTTTTGATGTTTAAATGTCCGACTACGCCACCCGTGGATTGTGGTCAGAGTGAACCGCCGCTACAGGGCAGACCGCTAAGGCTGGTGTTGTGGGTGCAGCAGAGCGTAGCATAACTCCCCACGGGAGGAGTATAGCCTCAGGGCAGTGTATGCGGAGGATGGGGGTGATGGTGCAGGGCAGCAGCAGTAACGACACGGAGTCAGTGATGCAGTTCAGGGCCTTTACTCACAGTTCTTATTATCCAGACCACGTCTGCAGGTAACGGCTGCCCACGTCGTACTGTGCTCACCAGGTGAGGGGCTCAGACAACTCCCAGATAACTTTGGAGCGCTTCACAGGACCCCCTTTGTGTGTCCTTTGTCTGGCCTTTCTTACCAACACTTCTGTCCGGCTGCCTCGGGCCTCCTCTTGGTAAACTTGGCGCCAGTTTCCCTGACCCTATGTGGTGCCTTCCTAGCGGGTGGAGCAAGGGGCTGCGCCACATAAAATGTCAGAGCCTCCGGTTTCTAGCTGAGGGTCGTTTCCTGCCTCCACTAGTTCGGGGACCGGTCTCCCCCTTTGGCCTGACCCCTCCACGCAGGTGGATTCGGGCGTGCGGTGGCGACTCGCCCGTCCGCACCCCTGGGATCCCTTCATTCCTCGTTCCTGGAGCCTTCTCCGCTCCTCTTCCTTCCTTCTCCCTCTTGCAGGCCTGGGCCTCTGTTACTAGGCCCGCCTCCGGAGCAGAGCTCATGCAGAGCCCCTGCTCCCTGCCACTTCTGCTCAGACTTCTCTGCACTGAACTAAGATGGTGCCCACCTTTTATACTCCCTTCTCAATGCACCCAGGAACTGCTTCCTCCCTGCTCCTGCACTGCAGGGTTCCCCTTCCTCAGTGTTCCCTCCCCCCACTCCAGCCAGGGACAGGGACTGTCGTGCCCATCTCAGGGGCATATTGGTCGCCCTGCCCCACGGCAATGTGGTGTAATGCATGCAGGTGTCGGGTCCTGATCCACACTCCATCCTTATCTGAGAGTGAGATATCACACCTCTGGGTGAGGTGCAATACGTCTGTAGCAACCGAGCCCTCGGTGCTACAGTTCCATTTATCTTCAGCCTAGGTGACGTATTGTGATACAGGGCCGTGATTTTGGCTATAAAAGGGTCCCCTAGACCCCCACCCCAAGCTTTTTAAGAGAATCATATATGGCGTGCCAGGAGACTCTATGGAATGCTTTCTCAGCATCCAACGAGAGTATCTACTTACAAATTTTTAACTGCATCTAGCCCAGGAAATACTTTGTGCCTAGTAGCAGTGTCTGCTAGTCAGCGGATTATCCCGGCTGTTAAGCAAGCTACACCACCTGTAGTTTGGACACTTAATTTTTTCAAAGGAAATGCTTCGGGACCACGGGATACTTAGTGAAGAGCATCAGGAGGCACCCCAAGGCATAGGGGCTGGGACTGGCACTAGGATGCCTTGCGGTGGACAGCCGAGCTCGATCCTTATAAAAGCTTTTTAACTGCAGCAGCTTTAGTGGACGCTACTGGAGCTGGAATTACGCGGCTGCTGGCATGAAACTTGCCCTCCAATAGATCCTTGTAAATGGATTTAAAGTGTATTCATTCAAATTAGAGGGACAATTTAAATTAAAAAGCTTAGAGCTGCCTCCACCACAGGGGGGCTCTCTCGACCCACCAGCGGACAGGCACCAGTATTGGGAGAGGGGGGCTGGCCGTCAGGGTTCACCGCGGCTCTGGCACAAACCCGGCGACACGGAGGTGGCACGGGCAGGAGCGGACTGGCCGTCTCGGCTTCTCACTTTTTGGATTTTAGAAGGGCATGACATGGCTATATCTGTGTCTCCCCCTCCTTTTACTCCTCCACCTCTTTTCTTTTCGCATGACTATATGTACTTGTCACTTTTCCATGTGTTAGTTGTGTCTTCTGAGCAGTTTGTCAGCTTTTGGACACCTTTGAAGGTGTTTTCTATGTGTTTCTATGTGTTTTTGTTTGCCTGCCATTGGTTTTAACGGTGTTCGAAGGTGTTCGACGAACAGTTCGACGAACAGTTCGGCGAACACACGGGTGTTCGACGAACCGAACCGAACTCGAACACTACGGGGGTGGCTCAACACTACTGGTAAGACATGGAATTTACACTATATACTGTATACAGAGCTCCTGTTACCAGTGATCACTGTATTATCTGTACAATTACACTATACATTATTTACAGAGCTCATGTGTATAGTGTCACTGGAGATCACTGTATTATCTGTATACTTTCACAGTATACAGAGCTCATGTTTATAATGTCACTGGTGGTAATGTTATAAATGTCATATAAATATCAATATGATATCAAATATCATATTTGTAGTACGTGCCCTCTGACTGAGCACTTCTTCCATCAGCCTAAGACATTTTTAAATTAATGCAGTTCCAATTTCATATACAGTATTCAATGTTTACATAGTGTAGCGTTTCAGAGTGCTGCTCTAATTTGTTAGCTAGATAGAGTGGCTCTCTAAGCTAGCACCTGTTCACGCTTTTCTATTTTTCTGACAATCAGTTTTGTTATATTTGTAGTACACGACCTCTGACTGAGCGCTCCATGAGCTTAAGTGTTTCAGAGTGCAGCTTTAATGTGTTGGGGGTAATATTAGTGTTAGTATTGTGGTTTTTGATAATGATCAGTAGGCAGTGGCGTACCGATAATAGTCGCAGACCACAGGGCAGCTAACTGGTCTAAGAGTCTAGGCCGGCATTAGCCCCCCTGCTAGCATTACACTTTCAACTGTATCTGCATACTGGATGCAGACACAGTTCAAAGCAAAGATGAAGCAGGGAGCTGTCAGCTCCCTCGTCCATCAGTCTTCCCATGTGTCTGATGTCTCATTGCAACAAGCACAATGACGTCATTACATCAGACCACACTCACTCTGAAAAGACCAGAGCAGTGAGGGAACGGGGAGGGGTGAGTATATATAGAATTTTTTTTTACTATAAATCAATGAGAACATTGTGGGTGCCATTATAAATTTTGGATGGCTATGTCAGGGACCATTTTACTGTTTGAATGGCTATGTAGGGGCCATTAACTGTTTGAAGGGCTATGTGGGGGAAATTATACTGTTAGGATGGCTGTTCAGGGCTATTCTACACTGTGGAAGGATGTGTGGGGTCCATCATACTGTGTGGAGGGATGTGGGGCTATTATAGGGTATGTAGAGCCATCATACTGTATGGAACTTTGAGTGGAGCCATCCTATTGTTTTAAGTGCTGTGGAGGGCCTCATATTGTGTGTGGGGAACTGTGGGGGCCATCGTACTGTCTTGGGATGACTGTGGGGGAATCATACTTTGCAAGGGTGGGAAGGTACTGTAGGGTCATCATGCTGTGCGTGTGGAGGGTACTATGGAGAAATTCACTCTGGGGGTATCATACTGTGCTTGGGGGGCAATTTTGCTAGCATCATACTTTATGGGGACATAAAATGGGTATCTATGTACATGAGAGCACTAAGTAGCTTTGATAGGCGCAAAATTACTTTGTAAAGGCTGCAAAAGTTGTGAGATATGATCTGTGATTACACAGAATATTAACTTTATTTTTATTTGTTTCTTTTTGGTGTGTGTGGGGGGTCATTTAGGACATTTGCTATGAGGCCACATGATTTCTATGTATGCACTTGTCAGTATGGTAGTATTAATTGGTCAGCATGTGGTGGTAATATGTCATCTGGTGTGGCAGTATTTGTTCCTTGTATTTGATATTATTCAGTCACTAAGGGGTGGTAATATGCAGTTTGGATACATAAGTGTGGTATTTATCTCTTGTATATGATATTATTGGAATATTGGTCTTGGAATAATGGATTTTGTTCAAAAACAGGATGGTGGTGGTTATACTCAGACACTATGTGGTGATATATGGTCATTGTGTGGCAGTACTTTTTAGTGGTTTAATATTGGTATATTACTTTAGGTCTAGCGTACTTTTTCAGTAATAATAAAGTGATATTTGTTATTTGGTAACTTCTATTTATTGCTATTATATGAGATTTACCTATTTTATTAGTAGTCTTTTTTTTTTAATTGGGTGAAGAGCGAACAGATGTCTTTATAGGATCTAGAAAACATCAGGGCCCCATACACCTGACCAAGAGGCTGGAGTAGGTCCAGCTGCAGAGTTTGCACCAGGGCCCATAGGACTCTATTTACGCCACTGGACAGACACACTGATGTGTAGTAAATACAAGATGAGAACTCGGCTTTGAAACAAAGATCAAAAGCAAATCGCTGAAAGTAGGATCATAATAATAACATATTAATAAAAAAGGCAATATATACAATTATGTAAGAATGGCTAAAACAAACAAAAAACAGTTTTCAGAAGGATTTCACTTGCAGATTTTGGTGAAATTTACTATTAGCTCATGTATGGGATTTTCATTCTTTAAGCAAATAGAGTATCAGTACTTGATGGTGGAGAGCAGCCTGATCTAATACTATGTGTGTTACAAGTACCTGTGTTACATACCTTTGTGACTGGCACCTTATAGAGGTTTTATTTGTTTTATAATACTAAGAAGCAACTCACTCCTCAGTAATTTGCAACAAAGTGATCTCCTTACATGCCAATGTGCCTGGTATCCTAATGGATGCATTTTAACCTAGCCTTCTTTATATCAGTAAGCATGACCATGTTCACTGATCTGTTAGACTTACAATTAGAAAAGCTTAAAGAGCTTTATTTTATTGTATTTGGTTCTAGTTATAGTTGGGAGAATTTATTTTAGTGGAACTGAATTTTACAAAATTCCATATTCTCCAGAATGCAAATTTTTTGCAAACTATTCTGCACAAATTCTGCAAGCTTCTGACCTCCTGGCTGCCATTTTTCTTTTTGTTAAAAAACAACTGTAAAACTAATACTCCCCTCACCACTCACCTCTTGGCTTCTTTCCCTGCATTCTCTCTTGCCCCATACTGTCCTCGCTGACTATCCTTACCGCCACTGAAACCCAGCGACTCCTTAAGCTAGACTGAAACCTCCGGGCATCGTAAAGTGTGGCACAACCTTAGGACGGACACTCTAGCCTGGGACTTCTGCTGCGACTAGTCGGACATCCCCGTGCATGCGCAGAAACATCCTGATACTAGTCCAAGGCTAGTGTAAAGATGCTAAATGTTTCAGCGCACAGTGGCTGTAAGAAGAGGCACTGAGGACCATATGGGAGACAGTGAGCAGCGTAGGTGAGCCGTGACGTGAGTATTGTTTTTTTTTTCTAAATCTTGCGTTTGTTAAGCTCTGGGGTCTCTCCAGACCCCAGAGAATAATGTGGGCCATTCAATTTGCTGAGAATAAATTCACTATGAATAGAATTTCCCGGTAAAATTCAGTGAATTTGGTGAATTCGAATCTCGTCAGAGCCTCTCACCTCTAGTTCTGGAACATAATACGCCACTTTCTTTTCATAATCCTAAAACAGTCTAATGTTATATCTTTATTCATTCATTCACCTCATAATGCAGACCAAAGTCAGATCTCACTGGAGAAACATTGTATAAATATTTAATACGACTCTATTCCTTGGATATAATAATATCATTGCATGGTTATTAAATATATTAGCACACAGCACTCAAAGTTATAGGCCATAAATACAGTAGAGAAAAAGAATTAAGAAACCTTGTACAGAGAATAAAGTGCGAGTAGGTTAACATGAATAAGAAAGTACAAAATGAGAAATAGAATAAAAGCTGCAAAGGTCAGCCAAAATGAATGTTAATTAATAACATTTCACTTAACAGAGGCTCAATATGTGAACGACAAATATGAAAGGAAATGATAGGTCTGTTAATTGTTAGATTGCGGCGGGTATATGTAGGGCGAGGGAAAGGTGATCATACACATCAAAGCAGCCTTGGATTTTTGTTTTGGAAGGCAGGCATTTGGTAATGACAGCAGGGATTGGATATGAGCTGCCGGTATTGTTTTTATATCACACAGAAGGAAAAGTTCACTCTTTCATATATTATACAGTTACATGCTTATTAAGCAGATATCTTGTGAGCCATAGCAATTGATTGATTGGTCTAGAAAAGAACTGTAATTAGCTAGTGAGATATTGCCTGTGGTTTTGATAGGAAAAGAAGGGAAATGGGTAATTTCCACACTGCAGAAAAATGTGTTCACGTCTGATTCATGGCTAAGCCCAGGATTTCGATAATGTTATTCACATATTAATTCAATATTTTAATTTACTTCCAGCACTTTAGCTGAAGTCTGCACATTGGAAAACATAAAAAAAATAATCATAGTTTTACTATCTGTGTCGCATTTGAAGCTCCCATGGGAACAAGCCGAAATGTGTGTATTACACATAACAGCATATTCTCAGTCTAAAGACAGAAGAAGGGTGAAAGATTAGAAAGGTCAGACTTTCCTTACATATACTGTTTGTCATGGCGGTCTAAGAAAGGTCTCAAACATTCGTAAGTCTTTCTGATGTAGCTAAATACCTGTCAGAAAATAACAGGGTTATTTATGAAAATCAGTGTTTTTTTAAGTAGATTAATTAAAATGATGGCAATTAGAAGATGCCTATGATTTACATGATGTTTCTGTCCATCTCCAGAGCTTTGCTTGGTCACTTTAGATTTGCATTTTCTGCCGGTTTCAGTTATGACTGTAAGGCCACGGCCCCACTATCAGTATTTGGTCAGTAATTTGTCAGTATTTTTTCTCCAGAGTGGGAGCCAAAACCAGTTGTAGGTGATAAATACAGAATTGGTGACTTATTTTTATTATACCTTTTCTCTGATTGTTCCTCATCTGCTTTTGGCTCCCACTGCAGAGAAAAAAATACTGACCAAATACTGATAGTGAGGCCATGGCCTAAATTGTGAAGACTGGACTGAAAATATATTTCTTCATAAAATGGATTTCTACAATTAACATGTCTGTTGACTTAAAAGAAACAGTGTCACATCTCACCATGTCTTGTAAGACGTTGACTGAACTATAATATCACACACAACCTGTGCACAGGTGCTGTGAGGTTTTAGGAAGACAGTAGCCGTGTGTTCTTATAATAGACCACTTTTATTAAATGTCCTGTTACTTAAAATAACACAAAAATGCACAGGAATATAATTGGACGAATTATCAGATATGATTGATGACATTTTGTTAGGATAAATTAATTCAGCTTAAAAAAAATCAGATTATTAATGATGGTTGAGATACATTTTCCCATTTTTGCTATTGCGATTTTGCATATAGCAATAACTCCATAGATACAAAAAGAACAAGTAATATGATACTCTATAGTAAAGATAAGCTCAGTAAAAAATTTACATCAGACATGTGCCTGCATTGGATAACTGAACCTTTCAGAATTCTGATCAGAGCGTACTGCTTCTGATTTCAGCCCTTGCTACATTCAGGGTTGCAAACTGACCAGAAATTCCAGGACACTCCATAAAAATGTACTTTTTTGCTCTGTCTGTAAAAAAAACTTAAGGCGTCTATTATTTTTGGAAGCTGAAGAAACTTATAAAAATAATTTTGACTGTATGTACCATCATTTTACAGTTTACAGTAAACTTTGTCACACAAAGCCATCCACAACCTGTCTCCTCCATACATCTGTGACCTAGTCTCCCGGTACTTACCTACACGCAACCTCCGATCCTCACAAGATCTCCTGCTCTACTCCCCTTATATCTCCTCTTCCCATAATCGCATACAAGATTTCTCCCGTGCATCCCCCCTACTCTGGAACTCTCTACCCCAACATATCATACTCTCTCCTACCGTGGAAACCTTCAAAAGGAACCTGAAGACCCACCTCTTCGACAAGCCTACAACCTGCAGTAACCACCGCTCCACCATACCGCTGCATGACCAGCTCTACCCTCACCTACTGTATCCTCACCCATCCCTTGTAGACTGTGAGCCCTCGCGGGCAGGGTCCTCGCTCCTCCTGTACCAGTCACTGATTCGTTTTGTTCAAGATTATTGTAAGTGTTTTTGCTATGTATACCCCTTTTTCACATGTAAAGCACAATGTAATAAATGGCGCTACAATATTGAATAATAATAAATACAGATAATCTTCATATTATATTAAACTTATGGGCTGTATACATGGATCATTCATAATGATTAATTATGGTTTTCCAATGTGTCCGTTAAAAAAAATTGTTTGTCTGTAATTTTTTCATAAGATGACTAGTAAAGAAAGTCAAGTTGGCAACCCTGGCTACTTTCCCAAGATGAGGATTTGGTGAGTTTTTGATGTTGCCGATTTTCTGCAGCATGCCTACACCTGTTAGGTAAATGAGGTTACTCGTGCTTTTAAATATAATGTTTTAATTGTTTTTATTGCGTTTTTGATGCTGTGTTTTGGTCTCTTTTTGGTTTGTCATGTTTGAAATAAAACTGCTATGTTTTTGATACTGGATTATATGTGATTTTAGTGTGTTTCCGCAGCAGAACTGCACTAAAAACGAATGTGTTTTTTTTACTTGGGGATAGTGATGGGCGAACCCGTGACTGTTTGGGTTCAGCTAATTGAGCTGAACACCGAACAGTTTTTTAAAAGTTTGGGTTCGGGTACCAGAACAGTACCCGAACCCTGAACCCAAACCCCATTCATGTGAATGGGGGACTCAAATTTACCTGGTTTCCCACATTGTCATTTGCGTGACAGCGCAGGAAACACAGGCTCTGATCGGCGGTAATAGTGCTGTGGCATCATGCTGACAGGGTGTCAGCATGATCCCACAACAGTGACAGTGATCCGCAATAAAAAGCTTACTGCGGGTCATAGGCGCCGGCTGATGGTACTACTACCACCATCAGCCGGCGCCTCCTGCCATAGGAAACAGCGAGCGCAGGCACTGCTGGATGGGAGCAGTAGTCTCCCATCCGTCGGCGCCTGTGCTCTGCTGAAAGTTAAAAAAAATGTTAAAATTAATAAAAAAAAATCTTAAAATAAAAATAAAACACATTATACTCACCTTCAACTTGTCCCCGATGTTTGCCGAACCTGCAAAAAATTAAAAAACACCATATAGTCACCTTACAGCTAATCCCGAAGCCCATGATCACCTATAATGAAAGTAAAATAAAATGTGACCGCTCTGTTCAGCAGCCACGATACACTGACGCTCAGTGTTTTGCCAGTAAATTAGGTCAAGAATATTATAATGACACTGTAATTTTTAAGGGCAACGTGTTGTGATGTGCTGTAGAAGACTGGAGAAGATAGAAGTCTGCAGAATTGATTTATGAATGTAAAAAGTCATCATGGCATCTGAAAAAGACAGAGAAGAGGAAAAAAACACCAATCAAGGAAGATATCACCTATAAGGTATCTGGATGTAAATGTTTATTTGTGATACTGACTGTGTCTTATTAGTACTGTAATTCCTGTATGTTCCACAGTCTGATGATGACTGGTAACAATAACTACCAGTATCTCCTTACCATAGTTAAGGACATACTGGGAGTTGTAGGATCAGGGAATACAATTGTATATATGGCTGACTTATTATTATAATTGATCGCTGTACTGAGCTTGGTGCAGCATTCGTGACACCGATGGTGGTTCTGGTGATGTACTCATGTACTGATGGTGCTTTTTAAATAAGAGCACCAAGATCTGATCTGATTTTTAGCCTAACAGCGGTCTCATACATGCTATTCACTAAATACAGGAAAAACTGCATTTTTATGGTGACAAATAGGATTCCTTGACTTTGGAGAACCTTTGAAGATCCATGCCATTTCTTGATACGGTAGATAGTTCTTAGCTCGGTGGTACTGGGTAGAAATAATTTCTTTTAATTCTGCAAGAACAATGGCCTGCTACATCCATCTGATAAAAAAGGTCCGATTATGTTAATCAGACTCTGATCAGAGTCTGTCCGTGAAAAAATTGGACTGCACTCGGACATAACCCATAGACACGAATGGGCGAGTGCCATACAATTATCAGAGGCAAATCATACATGCTGTGATTTTTTTTTTTCCTCGGACATGTGCACTGTCTCATTGAATAACATTGATCCGAGTGCGACCCGTTGTTTTGATGGATCGCACTCAGACAGAAACTACGGTCATCTATACGAACCCTCAGGTGTCCATACAACATCGTAATGCTATCAATCTGCAGATGAATCTTATATCTGCAAGTTGATAGTGTTTGGGGACATGACAGGTTCTTTTTAATATAATCCTTGTTAGAAGTCTTTGGAATAAGACTTTTGGCAGCAGACATGAGTAATGATTTATTCTCCCTCTTCACTGCAATCAATACCCAAAATATAAATATGCAATTGTGAGTAGTAGTATCACTGGATATTTTCAGCTTCTTCTGACTTTATATTCAGTTACCATACATAAACTATACTAATATATATATATATATATATATATATATATATATATATATATATATACATATAAACTTATGCTGCCCTTCCAGCAGTTTTTTACATACTGTATATTGTAGGCTTTGACATGAGCAAGAGACTTGTTGAGGCACATTATTTTCATTAAAAAAGTGAAATCACTGGTAATCTAACAGAAAAGAGTCTTAAGTGTTTTAATTCTCTGATAAGAGGTCTTTCTCAGGCTTAGCAACTCTCTTTAATGCATATTTTGCAGGGAAATCTGCTGAGGTTTTGAAGGGGCGAGGGATTTTGCTATTTAATAACAAGAATGATCTGGTGCAGATTTCATGTTCTTGTGTGATGCTCTGATAAATCTCAATAGAAAATCACATAAGTTCCTTACTATGTGAAAGCCCAGTCAGCTGTCAGGGGTAAAAGCCGTATGATCATTTTACGGGCGATAAAAAAAATGTGATGGTTCCTTGCTGACCTGTGCATGATTTTACATCAGCTGTAACAAAACATCCTTAATACAATAAACCTGCAAAACACCAATAAAATAACACTGCAACCTCCCATGGCCCATAAAGCCTGTCCTGCCCGTAATGAAACACTGATGGACTAGCAGATCTTACCATTAGCCCTTTAAATATATGATTAATTCGGGTGGGACACTCACAGTCTTTCTTGCTTTCTTCCATAAATATTGAAAACACACAAAAGCAGAACTTATTCACATGTAGCCACAGGAAGCATTTTTGTTGCGTTTGATATGTGCATTCTTTGTCTGAGGAAAAAAATGGATGGTTTTAGGGCTTGTTCACATGTAGAAATTTTGTTGTGCTTCTTTTTTTGTGCCAAAAAAACCAAAGTGTTTCACAGAAGCATCACAATAAATGAGCTTTCTAAAATATTATTCACAAAATGAGTTTTTTTAAATCTACGGTGCATTTTTCTTTCAGTGTTTTTGCTGCATTGTTCTCCATTCAATTAAATGTTCACATATAGTGTTTTTGCTGCGCTTTTTGCATTGCTTTCAATGGTATGTGTGCCTGCCTTTCATAACTGTATTTATCTGTCCCCCGGTACTTTTCCTGTTTCCGTTATCTGCTGTGTATTCACTGATCCCTGCTAATTTCATTCTATCTGTCCTTGGTCTGTTTGTCCCAATCTGCATGATCATCACCTCAAACCTTTGATCCCAATACACACTGGTCCCTAGCTGTCTGTTTCCTGCCTTCATTTAGCCTATGTGTCCTAATTAGTCCCCACCCACCCATGCTTCTGTGAGCAGTGTCCGTGCGGCTCCTCCCCTCCTGCACACACCTTACCCTCCTAATGTGCTGGTCAGAGCTCCATAAATCAAGGGAGCCACGTCTGGCATAGACAGATGGGTCTGGCTTTCAAGGGTCGCTTTTTAAGGGGCTAGGAAAGAAATATGCCAGAAAAGGGCCAGAAGTGACCAGAAGGTACAAAGAACTATTTACTACTTGTACTTAGATTCTCTTTCTCATTCTCCCTTACACTTTCAACATGCTTACATATGCTTTTCCAGTTTTGGCCCCTCTAATCCTCACTCTCTTTCGCTATCCCCACACCCCAGCACCCTCTAACCAAATCATCATCTCTCCTTCCCTCCTTCCTCCCCACCTATCCTCATCCACAGACCTGCGCCTCAACCTCAGATTAATCCTCCCAAAACATAAAACAAGCCGGACACTCTCTTTCTCCCACCTGCTGTCCCTCTCTCTGCTTCTCCTTACTGCTGGCGACATATCCCCCAATCCTGGACCCCCACAGCTTGCACCTTCCACCAAATCTCCCACCTGTCGCATCCAACCAACTGCAAACTACCACAACCCCTCTTACGCAAAACCTGTCCCCCTGACGCCCACCCCACTGCTCCCTCTCTCTGGAGCACTGTGGAATGCATGCTCTGTCTGCAACAAGCTCCACTTTGTCCACGACCTCTTTACCTCTCGCCATCTCTCCTTCCTGGGCATCACAGAGACATGGCTGACACCCTCTGACACTGCCTCCCCTGCTGCGCTGTGTTATGGCGGCCTCCACTTCACCCACACTCCTCGCCCTGGAAACAGACATGGTGGAGGAGTGGGTCTTCTCCTCTCTAACAATTGCACCTTTAGCCCTACTCCTCCTCTTCCCTCCCTTATTCTCCCTTCTTTTGAAGTCCACTCTGTCCGCATTTACTCTCCCTCCAACCTCCAATTGGCTGTCATATACCAACCCCCGGGCCCGATCACTGCCTTTATCAACCAATTCTCCACCTGGCTTCTTCACTTTCTCTCGGCTGACATTCCCACAATCATCATTGGTGATTTCAACATCCCCACTGACATTCGCCAGTCAACAGCATCCAAACTCCTATCGCTTACTTCATCCTTTGGACTTACTCAGTGGTCCTCCTCAGCCACCCACACAGACGGACACACACTAGACCTCATCTTCACCCGACTCTGCTCCCTATCTAACCTCACAACCTCCCCCCTACCCCTATCTGACGACCACCTACTCACATTCTCATCCCTGTCCTCCTCACCTGTCACCCATGTCCAGCAACTAGCACACCCCCGCAGAAACCTTGCCCATCTAGACACTGACACACTCTCTGACTCTGTTCTACCACTGACATCCATATCCTCACTCCATGACACAGACAGCGCCACTGCTTTCTACAATGCCACTCTCGCATCAGCTATTGACTTGGTCGCCCCTCTTATGCATGGCAGAGCGCGACGAGTCAACAGGCAACCCTGGCACAACAACCTCACTAAACAGCTTCGACAAGCGTCCAGGGTTGCGGAGCGGTGTTGGTTGAAAACACATACTCAAGATGACTTCACTGCATTCAAACAAGCAACGCTCGCATTAAAATCAGCACTCACCTCTGCTAAACTGGCCTACTTCACAACCCTCATATCTTCCCTATACTACAACCCCAAACAACTATTCAACACTTTCAACTCTCTCCTCCGCCCTCCACTGCCCCCTCCGACCTCCATCATCTCTGCTGAGGAGTTTGCCACACACTTCAAAAACAAGATTGACCAAACACGGCAAGTCTTTACTGTCCGACCACTACAACCCCTCTGTCTTCCACACCACTTCCCTACCCCTATAACCTCCCTTCCCAACATCACGGAAAGAGACCTTACTCATCTCCTCTCCAAATCGCACCTCACCACATGTGAACTCAACCCCATCCCATCCCACCTCCTCCCCAACCTCACCCCCACACTCGTTCCATCCCTAATCCACCTCTTCAACCTATCACTATCCTCTGGTACTTTCCCTGCTGCCTTCAAACATGCCACAATCACGCCCATCCTCAAAAAGCCATCCTTCGACCCATCCGCCCTGTCCAGCTATCACCCCATATCGCTGCTCCCATTTGTCTCCAAACTCCTTGAGCAACACGTTCACGCTGAATTTTCCTCCCACTTTTCATCTAACTCTCTCTTCGACAACCGACAATCCGGCTTCCGCCCCCACCATTCCACCGAAACTGCCCTTACCAAAATCACCAATGACCTACTTACAGCCAAAGCTAGCAGACAATTCTCTGTACTCCTTCTACTTGACCTGTCTTCTGCTTTCGATACAGTTGACCACTGCCTCCTACTGCAGATCCTCTCTTCCTTTGCGTCAAAGACCTTGCCCTATCCTGGATCTCCTCATACCTTTCTAACCGCACATTTAGCGTCTCCCACTCCCACGCTTCCTCCTCACCCTGCCCCCTCTCTGTTGGAGTCCCTCAAGGCTCTGTCCTAGGACCCCTACTCTTCTCAATCTATACCCTTGGCCTGGGACAGCTCATAAAATCATATGGCTTCCAGTACCATCTGTACGCTGATGACACCCAGATCTACCTCTCTGGCCCAGACGTCACCTCTCTGCTGTCCAGAACCCCAGCATGTCTAGCAGCCATATCCTCCTTCTTCTCCTCCCGCTACCTCAAGCTCAATGTGGACAAAACTGAACTCATTATCTTTCCCCCATCTCGCATATCTTCCCCACCTGATCTATCTATCACAATAAACGACATCACTATTTCCGCTGTACCGACAATCCGCTGCCTCGGAGTGACCCTTGACTCTGTCCTGTCCTTCAAACCCCACATCCAAGCTCTCGCCACCTCCTGTCGCCTCCAGCTCAAAAATATTTCCAGAATCCGTCCTTTCCTCAACCCTAACTCTACTAAACTGCTTGTGCATGCCCTCATCATCTCTCGCCTCGACTATTGCAACATCCTCCTCTGTGGCCTCCCTGCTAACACTCGCACCCCTTCAGTCCATCCTCAACTCTGTGGTACGACTCATTCACCTCTCGCCTCGCTACTCCTCTGCTAAGGCCCTTTGCAAATCGCTTCACTGGCTCCCAATTGCCCAGAGCATCCAGTTCAAACTACTAACACTGACCTACAAAGCCATCCATAACCTCTCTCCTCTGTACATCTCTGAACTAATCTCCCGATATATTCCCTCACGTAACCTCCGGTCCTCCCACGACCTCCTTCTCTCCTCCACACTTATCCGTTCCTCACGCAATCGCCTCCAAGATTTCTCCCGAATATCCCCCATCTTCTGGAATTCTGTGCCTCAACACGTCCGATTATCCACCACATCCGGATCCTTCAGACGGAACCTGAAAACCCATCTCTTCAAACAAGCTTACAGCCTGCCATGACCCCGCTGCCTCCTCAACAACGCCGAAGCTACTACTACTGCAACCCCCCCAACCTACAGTCTCCTCCCCATTCCCGTAGAATGTAAGCCCCCAAGGGCAGGGTCCTCTTCCCTCCGTACCAGTCTATCTTTGTTAGTCTGTTTACTGTAGTGATATTCTTATTTTGTATGTAACCCCTTATGTACAGCGCCATGGAATCACTGACACTTTATAAATTAATACTAATACGAATAATAATAATAATAATAATAATAATAAAATGGTGAAAAACATTCACCAGTAAATGGAATTTTAATGACCGGAGCAGTTTCCGTTTTTTTGCGTTTTCATTTTTTGCTCCTCTTCTTTCCAGAGGCAGAACTTTTTTATTTTTTGTTCAATATGGCCATGTGAGGGCTTATTTTTTGTGGGATGAGTTGTATTTTTAAATGCCATCACTGGTTTTACCATATTGTGCTCTGGAAAACGGGAAAAAAATTCCAAGTGTGGTGAAATTGCAAAAAAAATGCAATTCCAGAGTTGTTTTATTTATTTTTTTTTATTTATTTTTTTTTACTACGTTCACTGAATGCTGCAACTGACCTTCCATTATTATTCTCCAGGTCATTACGAGTTTGTAGAAACCAAAGATGTATAGGTTCTTTTTTATTTAAGTGGTGAAAAAAAATTCCAAAGTTTGCTTAAAAAAAAAAAAATGGGGCCATTTTCCGAGACCCGTAGCGTCTCCATTTTTGGGGATCTGGGGCCGGATGAGGGCTTATTTTTTGCGCGCTGGGCTGATGTTTTTATTGATACCATTTTGGGGTAGATCCAATGTTTTAATCGCCCGTTATTGCATTTTATTGCAATGTTGCGGCGACCAAAAAAATGTAATTCTGGCATTTCAAATTTTTTTTTTCGTTACGGCTTTTACTGATTGGATTAATTATTTTTTTATATTGATAGATCAGGCGATTCTGAACACGGTGATACCAAATATGTGTATGTGGGGTTAATTTTTTATTATTTCCTCTTGAATGGGGCAAAAGGGGTGTGATTTCAACTTTAACATTTTTTTAAATATTTTTAAAAACATTTTTTTTACACTTTTTGATTGCTTCAATCGTCTCCATAGGAGTCTAGAAGCAGCAATTACCTGATCGCCTCTGCTACATAGAGGCGATGAGCAGATCGCCTCTATGTAGTAGAAATGCTCATGTGCTATGAGCGCCGACCACTGGGTGGCGCTCATAGAAATATTTACATGACAACCACAGGGGTCTCCTACAGATCACTGGTTGTCATGCCCATTCATCGGTGACCTGCGATCAGAAGACGGGGTCACCGATGGGCGGGGTAAGTGACGCGCTTCCGGTGCGGCGCTGTTAAATACCTCTGTCAGAGATTGACAGCAGCATTTAACTGGTTAACAACCGCGGGTGGATCGCGATTCCACCCGCAGCTGTTGCAGGCAGATGTCAGCTGTATAAATTAGCTGACGTGTGCCTGGTTCAGTGTGGGCTCAGCGCTGGAGCCCACGCTGAACAGGGGGTGCCAACGTGGTGCATACTATTACATACCATGTCGGAAAGGGGTTAACAGTTTACTACCTTATCTGGCCATGTGGTGTGTTAGACATGATCAGACACATCCTGTTTAATTTATGAAGGAGGGACTCTAAAAGTCACATTTTTTTCATGGCCATTAGGCGGCCCTCACTATTTGTAGAGGGCCATCGGGTGGCCCTTACTACTGTTAGAGGGCCAGCAGGCGGCCCTCACTCTAATATTAGAGGGCCAGCAGTCGGCTATTCTTTATATAGCCAAATACTGCTACTGCAATATAATGCATCCATCTGAGGTGGGAAATTTTTCTTTTTCATATTAATAGTATTAATACTGTAAAGTTTGACACTTGGAACTTGGAGGGCCAACAAGTGGCCCTCACAATTTATAGCGTACCAGCAGGCGGCCCTCACAATTTATGGTGTGTTAACTAGCGGCCCCAACTAGTTTTAAAGGGCCAGCAGGCATCTTGTGGACAGATGAGACCAAGATAGCGCTTTTTGTTAAAGCACATCATTAAACTGTTTACTGTAAATGGAATGAAGCCCACAAATAAAAGAACACAGTACTTACAGTTAAATATGGTGGAGGTTCAAAGATATTTAGGGGTTGTTTTGCTGTCTCTGGCACTGGGTGCCTTGACTGTGTCCAAGGCATCATGAAATGTTAAGATTCCTAAAGGATTTTAGGTCGCAATGTAGTGGCCAGTGTCAGAAAGCTGGGTTTGCATCCTAAGTCATGGGTCTTCCAGCAGGACAATGACCCCAAAGTAACATTCAAGAAGCACCCAGAAATGGATGGAAGCAAAGCACTGGAGAGTTCTGAAGTGGTATTACCAGCTCCAGTAGCGTAAAGTCTCCCACCACTACCTCTTAGATATAGATGCTACAGGGAAACTGCAAATGGACACATTAAATCAGTTAATTTTGCCTGCTTTGATAAATTTCTGAGTACATTTCACCGTAAAAAGACAAATCTGTCAATGAGTGTATGGAAAAAAGCAACCAAGTTATGGACAGTGGAAGAGATGTATGTGACCAGAATGAACACTCATTTCCAGCAGATGATACCTAGAAACTCTCTCCATACTAAATGCAGCTAACAGCAGTATTAATAGGGAAAATAATAGCGTTTTTTTCTTTTTTTGGTTGCAGCATCAAGGACTGTAAGGCAATAATCCCTGAATAGATGCCTGTAATACACTATCCCCAGTGCAACTGCTCACCATACATGAATTGCAGATAAGAGCGGTAATATTGTAGAATATAGAATGGATTTGAATCGGCCCTGAAAAGAGGGTTTTTTTTGTACGTGGCAGCACCAAACTGTGGAGGAGAGCAAGCAATCCTGACTGCTTTGATGAATTTCTAAGTACAGATCAAGTAAAAGACATGAATCTGTCAATGAGTGTATGGAAAAAAGCAATAAAGTTATAGACAGTGTTAGAGATGTATGTGACCAGAATGAGCACTCATTCACTCACTCAGCAGATGATAGCTAGAACCCATCCCTATATTAAATGCACCTAACAGCGGTATTAATACAGTCCTGCACATTATTATTGGCACCCATGAATTTTAAATACATAATGTGGAATATCTGCTGAAAAAAATGAATCAAGTGAAACTGTTTTTTTGTATAGAGCACTAGTGTAAAATACAAAAGAGCAAATGATAAACAATAATTTAAAACATGGGAGGGAAAAATAGAAAAACGTAAAGCTTGCGGTATCACTGGTATTAGCACCTTTTACAATAATTTAGTATGGAAACACATTTTGACTCACCTATGGTTAATCACAAAAGAGATTCACCTGTGATTGTCGATGCCCATGTGACATGAATTAGCCAATGAATGATGACTTCAGTGTTTTAAAAAGCCACATGGTAGGCCCTGTTTCTTTGTCACAATGGTGAAGACAAAGGAGCTGTCTGAGGACATCAGAACTGTTATTATTAGCAAACACAAGACTTTCAAAGGGTATAAGGCCATCTCTGACTTTGGTATCCAGTTTCAACAGTATGTAGTGTTATTAAGATGTTTGCCAATCATGGAACCATAAAGAATGTCCCTGGACGTGGGGAAAAGAGGAAAATTGACAAGAGATGTCTTTAAAGGTTAGTGCAAATGGTGGAAAAACACCATGTCAAACATTCAAAGACCTGCCTACCTGGAACAATCTGGGGTCATGGTTTCAACAAGTACCATACGCTGCACACTAAACCAAGCAGAGCTTTATGGGTGAAGGCTAAGAAAGAAACCATTGCTGAAGAAAAAACATAAAAAGGAACGACTGATCTTTTCCAAAGAGTACCTTGACAAACCACAATCCTTCTGGTAAAATGTTTTGTGGACAAATGAAACAAAAATAGAGCTTTTTGGCAATGCAAAGCAACAGTTTGTTTACAGACGACGTAATGAAGCTTATAAGGTAAAGAACACCTTACCAACGGATAACCATGACAGAGGATCCATAATGCTGTGGGCTTGCTTTGCTGTATCTGGTACTGGAAGCCTTGATCATATCACAAGAATCATGAAATCAGAGAATTATCAAGTAATTTTAGAGCGAAATGTTCTACCCAGTGTAAGAAACTTTGGTTTGAGTCGAAGATCATGAGTCCTCCAGCAAGATAATGACCCAAAGCACACATCCAAAAGTACACAGGAATGGTTGAAAAAGAAAAAATGGACTATTTTAAAATGGCCAGCAATGAGTCCTGACTAGAGATGAGCGTTGTTCTACTCGAACTGTTCGCCAATCTCAAATTCGAGCTGTTTTGGGCGGTGTTCGAGCCGGTCGGCGAACACGAACAATTTGAGAAAAATTCGGCTGTTCGAGGTAATGTTCGATAACTGTTCGTGCACCAAAATCATAACTGGATTTTTTCTCAGTAATGATGAAAATTAATGTTAATACGCAGTTTGAGTGTACAGCGGGGCGGGGGGAGGGGCAGGGGATGGATCTCTGCAGGAACAATGAAGATCTCCATTTTTTTTTCTCTTTCCCGCATTTGCAGTGGGGAGGTGCAATCTGTCAGCCTATCAGCAGCGCACACACGGAGCGAAGTGCTTTTTTTCACACAAGCAAGGGCATGTGTGATTGGCAGTGTATGTCACATGTCCTTGCCCTATAAGACCAAGCCATTTTCCCCGTCGCCACCATTTTCTCACTGCTGCAGCTGCGTGTTAGACGGCACCGCTGTTGCTGTGTGCGCTATACCTTGTTAATTTCAAGCCAATTTTCGCACAAATATACAGATAGCTTGGGAGTAGGGAATAGTTGTGATTGCAGTCCTTTTAAGGACTAGGTTACAGCATTTCCTACGACTTTTATCAGGCAGGTCTGTGCTCTTAAATAGATAGATTGTGGGAGTAAAGACTAATTGTAATTGGAGTCCTTTTCAGGACTAGGTTACATCAGTTCCTATCAGTTTTTGCCAGGCAGGTCTGTGCCAGTGCTGTGCAAGTTTTTTTCACAGCATTTGGCTGAATCTAGCAAAGCTAATCCTTTTTGGCCTATTGCAGAGTGTGTTAGTCAGTGGAGTAGCCTATCTGTGTTGCAAGATATACCACCTGTGTATAGAATACCAATTTTTTTACTGCACCTAGTGAAGTAAAATCTTTTGGGCATAGCATCATTCTATTAGTCCATCTATACTGACCTCCATCAGGTTGCAAACTGAATATAATTTTTTTCTGCATCTAGCTCTGAAAAAATATTTGGGCTTCTAGCAGTGTGTGGGACTTGGTCTATTAGTCCATCTATACTGACCTCCATCAGGTTGCAAATTAAAAATATTTTTTTTCTTCATTTAGCTCTGAAAAAATATTTGGGCTTCTAGCAGTGTGTGGGACTTGTTCTATTAGTCCTTCTATACTGACCTCCAGCAGGTTGCAAATTGAATATAATTTTTTTCTGCATCTAGCTCTGAAAAAATATTTGGGCTTCTAGCGATGTGTGGGACTTGGTCTATTAGTCCATCTATACTGACCTCCATCAGGTTGCAAATTAAAAATAATTTTTTTCTGCATCTAGCTCTGAAAAAATATTTGGGCTTCTAGCAGTGTGTGGGACTTGGTCTATTAGTCCATCTATACTGACCTCCATCAGGTTGCAAATTAAAAATAATTTTTTTCTGCATCTAACCCAGCCAATATTTTTGGCCTAATACCACAGTTTGGCCACTCAGCTCTGCTTGGTTACCATCCATTGTTTTTTTGTGCAAACAACTCCAGAGTTGTGAATTAGTTAACCACCAAAATGAGTGGAAAAAGGCCTGCTGCTGGTGGAAAGGGGAATAGGCGTGTTGGGAAGGGGAAAAAAGGTTGTGTCCGTGGGGTAGGTGCAGAAGAAAGACCATCTTCCAGCCAAACTAAAATGTCTACTTCTTTTAGCGGACAATGTGATAAGATCCCTTTCTTACGGCCACGCCAATCGCTACAAATTCCAGATGAGGCACAAAAACAGCAGGTGCTTCAACGGATATCAAGTGCTCCTTTAAGTGGGCTCTCCTCCACATCAACTTCAACATCACAAATACTCCAGTCCTCAAAGGTGTCACCCAAATCGCACTTGCTTCCTCACAGCTCCCAAATCTCCAGCTGCCCGTCTGAGTATGAGGTAGAACAGATGGTTGAGTCTGCAGAGCTGTTTACTCATACTATAGCCTGGGAATCAGAGGTCGACTCCAGCGCTTCTGTGAATCCAGACGAGGAAATGATCTGCACTGATGCCCAGAATCTTTATGAGTCGGATCCAGGACCAGACGCAGAAGGTTCTGACCATAATGTAGACCCTCATTCCCAAACTGTAACTCCTGTTGGTGGAGACAATGAGGAAGACGATGATAAGACTCAAATACCTGATTGGAGCGACAACTTTAGTTTTTTGTCAGGGCAGGAACAGGTTGGCTCTGAGGACGACGGGTGTGATAACGCACAGGGTGATGATGATGAGGTCGGAGATCCCACTTACTGTCAACCCACGGTCAGCCAAGAGATGAGGTCAGCAGAGGAGGTGGAGGAAGATGCTAGTGACGACGAGGTCAGGTTGCGCCTTCCTGGACAGAGACGTAGTACTGGAAGCACGTCAACAACTGCATCCTCAAACACAACTCTGCCTCTCACCACAAGTCGTGGTGGCTCTTCAGGTCGCATGGGTGCTAAGCCTTGCATAGCCTGGGCATTTTTTCAGATCGATAAAGATGACCCAACTCGTGTTATCTGTAACATTTGTCAGCAAAAGCTAAGTAGAGGCCAAAAAATACATAGTTTGAGTACTTCATGCATGAACCGGCACATGGACATGAAGCATAAGTTGCAGTGGGAAGCTCAGTGTGCTACAATGCGGTCTAGCCGGCCGGGCCAACCACCGTCTGCCATATCTTGTGCATCCGCGGCCTCTTCATCCTCTGTGACTGGGCGGACAGCAGTCACACCTGTTTTGGGGCGCAGACCTGCCACCTCTTTACCCGCAACAGCCAGCGTGATTGGCAGGTCATCATTTTCTTTGGAGGTGGTAACACCAGCTGGTCTTGAGCGCTGTCCGACATCGATAGCACCACCTTTGGATCAAGGCAACCTAACATGTCCGCCTGCATCTTCCTCACAGACCGGCAGTTTGCCGGGGACACCCTTATCAACCCCGTCTAAGCACAATAGCCAGCCCTCGGTCCCTCAGATGTGGACAAGTAAAAGACCATTTCCTCCTAGCCATGAGAAAGCTAAGAGGTTGAATTTCACCATCTGCAAGCTCTTGGCTACAGAAATGCTGCCTTTCCGCCTGGTGGACACAGAGGATTTTCGAGACCTTATGTCCGTCGCAGTGCCCCAGTACCAGATGCCCAGTCGGCACTACTTCTCAAAGAAAGGTGTGCCTGCGCTCCACCAGCATGTCGCACACAACATCACCGCTTCTTTGAGAAACTCTGTGTGTGACAGGGTGCATTTCACCACAGACACTTGGACGAGTAGGCATGGACAGGGGCGTTACATGTCGCTGACTGGGCACTGGGTAACTATGGTGACAGCAGGACAAGGGGCTGCTGTCCAAGTCTTGCCGTCCCCACGAGTTGTGCGTCAATCCTCTTTATGTCATTTTTCCTCCACTGCTTCTGCCTCCTCAACCTCCTCTCGGTCTTCCACCTGCACCCAAAGCCTGTCTGGTCATGCCACAAGCTTTCTAACTGCGCAGAAGGGATCCTGCACACCTCCTTACTATGCTGGCAGTAGGGCTCAACGTCATCAGGCGGTTTTTACATTGAAATGTCTGGGAAATGTGAGTCACACAGCTGAGGAGTTGTGGTCAGCTCTGGAGAACCAATTTCATGAATGGTTGTCTCCACTGGACCTGAAACCAGGGAAGGCCGTGTGCGACAATGCTGCAAACCTGGGTGCGGCCCTTCGCCGGGGCAATGTCACACACGTGCCTTGTATGGCTCACGTGTTGAACCTGGTTGTCCAGCAATTTTTAGCCCACTATCCCAGACTAGATGGCCTTCTGCAGAGGGCACGGTCGCTGTGTGCTCACTTCCGCCGTTCGCATCCCGCAGCTCAGCGACTTACATCTCTACAGAAGTCGTTGGGCCTGCCACTTCACCGGCTAAAATGCGATGTGCCTACCCGGTGGAATTCAACTCTGCACATGTTGCAGCGACTGTGGCAGCACCGACAAGCCCTGGTGCAATACGTTCTGACGTATAGCCTGGGCCAACGAGATTCAGAGGTGGGGCAAATCACGCTGGAGGAGTGGTCTCAGATCAGGGACCTATGCACCCTTCTGCACAGTTTTGAAATGGCGACGAAGATGTTTAGTGCTGACGATGCCATTATCAGCATGACTATTCCGGTGATTTACATGCTGGAGCACATGTTAAACAGAATTCGGAGTCAGGTGGTGGCACAAGAGGAGGTGGAGGAAGTAGAGGAGGAGGAGTTGTATGCGGAAGGGCTAACATCTGCAAGGTCCAGACGGTCGGCAGCACCAGGGCGGCAGGCATGTGAGGGTGGGGGAGATGATTTTACCAGGGCGCATGGTAGCAGCCAAACTAGTGAGGAAGGTGCAGGAGCCCAGGAAGAAGTGGAGGACGAACTGATGGAAGACTCATCAGATGAGGGAGACCTTGATCACATTTCTGTTGTGCGAGGTTGGGGGGAGAGGACAGAGGAAGGAAGCATGATTGTTACCTCGCCACCAACACAACAGGGACTTGGTGCTCCTGGATGCGCAACACACATGAGTGCCTTCTTGCTGTACTACCTGCAACATGACCCTCGAATTGTGAGAATTAGAAATAATCCTGACTACTGGGTTGCCACACTGTTAGATCCCCGGTACAAAAGTAAATTTGCAGAAATTATTCCTGCCATAGAAAGGGATGCACGCATGCAGGAGTATCAGCAGAGTCTGTTGCAGAATCTTACATGTGCTTTTCCACAAAATACCAGTGGTGCACATAGTGAATCTCACAGTTCCAACTTGCCAACCGTGGTCTGTATGGAATTGTTCAATAAAGGGCCCAAAATTAAGATAACATAGATGGGAGAGGTCTCTATGAATAGGAATTCCTAAGTATTTGATACCCTGTGAGGGCCAGGCAAAGGGAAAGTTGGACTGGATGGAATCCTATATGGATTTAGGGAGGGAGACATCGAGGGCCTCAGACTTCGCTGCATTGATTTTAAAATTTTACCATGTAACAAAGTGATCTATTTCAGCCATAACAGCAGGGATGGATATATGTGATTGAGTGATATATACTAGGACATCAGCAAATAGAGAGCACTTGTACTCGGTGCCTCCCACCTCAATCCACCTAATATTGGGGTTATGGCGAATTGATGAGAGCAGGTGCTCCGTCACTAGGATGTATAAGAGAGGGGACAGAGGACATCCCTGCCTTGTCCCATTGGTGATTGTGAAAGGTGATGAAAATGTTCTGACGCACCCCCTGGGCCTTGGGACACCCGGAGCCGGACCCTTTTTGGTGGATGCTGGTGGTTGTAGTCTTCGTGGCGGCGATCCGGTTCCGTGGCTCAGGGCGGTCAAACCAGTGGCGGAACTATTTATGTGGTTTTGATGTTTAAATGTCCGACTACGCCACCCGTGGATTGCGGTCAGAGTGAACCGCCGCTACAGGGCAGACCGCTAAGGCTGGTGTTGTGGGTGCAGCAGAGCGTAGCATAACTCCCCACGGGAGGAGTATAGCCTCAGGGCAGTGTATGCGGAGGATGGGGGTGATGGTGCAGGGCAGCAGCAGTAACGACACTGAGTCAGTGATGCAGTTCAGGGCCTTTACTCACAGTTCTTATTATCCAGACCACGTCTGCAGGTAACGGCTGCCCACGTCGTACTGTGCTCACCAGGTGAGGGGCTCAGACAACTCCCAGATAACTTTGGAGCGCTTCACAGGACCCCCTTTGTGTGTCCTTTGTCTGGCCTTTCTTACCAGCACTTCTGTCCGGCTGCCTCGGGCCTCCTCTTGGTAAACTTGGCGCCAGTTTCCCTGACCCTATGTGGTGCCTTCCTAGCGGGTGGAGCAAGGGGCTGCGCCACATAAAATGTCAGAGCCTCCGGTTTCTAGCTGAGGGTCGTTTCCTGCCTCCACTAGTTCGGGGACCGGTCTCCCCCTTTGGCCTGACCCCTCCACGCAGGTGGATTCGGGCGTGCGGTGGCGACTCGCCCGTCCGCACCCCTGGGATCCCTTCATTCCTCGTTCCTGGAGCCTTCTCCGCTCCTCTTCCTTCCTTCTCCCTCTTGCAGGCCTGGGCCTCTGTTACTAGGCCCGCCTCCGGAGCAGAGCTCATGCAGAGCCCCTGCTCCCTGCCACTTCTGCTCAGACTTCTCTGCACTGAACTAAGATGGTGCCCACCTTTTATACTCCCTTCTCAATGCACCCAGGAACTGCTTCCTCCCTGCTCCTGCACTGCAGGGTTCCCCTTCCTCAGTGTTCCCTCCCCCCACTCCA
This sequence comes from Phyllobates terribilis, assembly GCF_046119375.1. NCBI lineage: Eukaryota > Metazoa > Chordata > Amphibia > Anura > Dendrobatidae > Phyllobates > Phyllobates terribilis. The sequence continues at coordinate 404,194,067 of NW_027362762.1, forward strand.
GACAGGGACTGTCGTGCCCATCTCAGGGGCATATTGGTCGCCCTGCCCCACGGCAATGTGGTGTAATGCATGCAGGTGTCGGGTCCTGATCCACACTCCATCCTTATCTGAGAGTGAGATATCACACCTCTGGGTGAGGTGCAATACGTCTGTAGCAACCGAGCCCTCGGTGCTACAGTTCCATTTATCTTCAGCCTAGGTGACGTATTGTGATACAGGGCCGTGATTTTGGCTATAAAAGGGTCTCCTAGACCCCTACCCCAAGCTTTTTAAGAGAATCATATATGGCGTGCCAGGAGACTCTATGGAATGCTTTCTCAGCATCCAACGAGAGTATCTACTTACAAATTTTTAACTGCATCTAGCCCAGGAAATACTTTGTGCCTAGTAGCAGTGTCTGCTAGTCAGCGGATTATCCCGGCTGTTAAGCAAGCTACACCACCTGTAGTTTGGACACTTAATTTTTTCAAAGGAAATGCTTCGGGACCACGGGATACTTAGTGAAGAGCATCAGGAGGCACCCCAAGGCATAGGGGCTGGGACTGGCACTAGGATGCCTTGCGGTGGACAGCCGAGCTCGATCCTTATAAAAGCTTTTTAACTGCAGCAGCTTTAGTGGACGCTACTGGAGCTGGAATTACGTGGCTGCTGGCATGAGACTTGCCCTCCAATAGATCCTTGTAAATGGATTTAAAGTGTATTCATTCAAATTAGAGGGACAATTTAAATTAAAAAGCTTAGAGCTGCCTCCACCACAGGGGGGCTCTCTCGACCCACCAGCGGACAGGCACCAGTATTGGGAGAGGGGGGCTGGCCGTCAGGGTTCACCGCGGCTCTGGCACAAACCCGGCGACACGGAGGTGGCACGGGCAGGAGCGAACTGGCCGTCTCGGCTTCTCACTTTTTGGATTTTAGAAGGGCATGACATGCTTATATCTGTGTCTCCCCCTCCTTTTACTCCTCCACCTCTTTTCTTTTCGCATGACTATATGTACTTGTCACTTTTCCATGTGTTAGTTGTGTCTTCTGAGCAGTTTGTCAGCTTTTGGACACCTTTGAAGGTGTTTTCTATGTGTTTCTATGTGTTTTTGTTTGCCTGCCATTGGTTTTAACGGTGTTCGAAGGTGTTCGACGAACAGTTCGACGAACAGTTCGGCGAACACACGGGTGTTCGACGAACCGAACCGAACTCGAACACTACGGGGGTGGCTCAACACTAGTCCTGACCTCAATCCCATTGAATATCTTTGGGGTGATCTGAAATCTGCCATTGGGAAAAAGAACCATGCAAACATTCAAGACCTTGAACAAACTGCAAAGGAAAAGTGGGAGAAAATTCCCTGCAAGAAGCTTAAAGCTGGCTACAAGAAATGTTTGGAAGCAATGCCAACGGTTGTGCAGCCAAGTATTTTTTAGGGGTGCCTTTATTGCTGCACATGCTTTTTATTCAGTTTTTTCTTTGAAATTGGAACATGTAAGTTAAAAAACAATGTTTTATTGTTGTACTACTTTGTACCACTAATTAAAAAATCCTGAGGACATAACTTTGGTACATTTCCATTTATTTCTGAAGATATTGTACAGTCTATGAAAAAATTAAGGGTTACCAATAATGGTAAGCAGCACTGTAGGGAATAGATTAGATATTACCTTGATATATTTTTTAGGTTGCAGCAGCAAGGATTATAATTTATAAGGCAGTAATATCTGACTAGATGCCTAGAATATGCTATCCCTACTGCGACAGCTCACCCTACACGAATTGCAGATTAGAGCGGTATTGTTAAAGAATAGAGTCTATTTGAATTAGCAATGAAAAAGCTATTAGTTTAACGTAGCAGCATCAAGGACTGTTATTTCATCAACCCTGCTGGGGAATATAGTGGAGTGTTTCACATCTACTCAGCCTGATATAGAAGCCAGGATTTTCTCTACTTACTGTACAAAGTCTCCTGTCATGGCTGTGAAATCCTGTCTGCAGTGTGAGAATTCATTATGTGATGACCACCTGACAGCCCACAACAAGGCACTGGATCATATACTAATAGAAACCACTGGCTCTTTTTATTTACAAAAATGTCCCCTCAACTAGAAGGTGGAGCCTAGGAAAAGCATTTTTTCCCATTGCTAAAGAGTGGTCTCCTAGACTGGTAAAGCGTATGCACTAAGTGCAAGGGATGACAAAAATTAGAAGGAGGCACTCTATTATTCCTTTGAAGAGACGTAGTGGAGGGCCTCAGAAAATTTTTTTTGCCAATATTATGGAGTGGGTATCCTAGACTGGTAATGTGCATTCACTATGTGCATGGGCTGAAAAACATTTACCCTTGGGGGGTATACATATATATTAAATAATGTTAGAGGTAGGCCTCTAAAAATTAATAATGCAGGCGTCATAAATACCCTTAAAAAATGAATGGGAGGTTGCATGATGATCACCCTGCTGATTTGGTGCTGGAGGAGGAGGAGAAGGCGGAGCATGACATAAAAAAGATGAAATCCTGAAGCGTAAACCCATGTTTGGGTGAGAATGGGTGCATGGGTTTAGACCAGGAAAAAAAAATGGATTTGAGTTTATGTTCCACAGCTGTCATCCTTTGGTACTGAGAAGTCAGGGCCAATCCAGACCTTGTTAATTTTGATAATAGTCAGCCTGTCAGGCGCATTCCGCCTATCAATTGAAAATGCTATTAGTTATAATACCCAGCACTAAAAACCTGCTCTGACAAAACGCTAATGGCAGGGCAGGTCAAGACCTCCAAGGCACAGAGAGACAGTTTATGCCACGTGTCCAGCTTGGATACCCAATAGTTGTAAGGCACAGAGGAATCATGGAGCATGCTGTTACAGGTAGCAAGATACTAATTCAGCATCTTCCAAAACATTTCCCTCTTGTCAGAGTACCCCACACATCAGTGCCTGGGCACTGGGAGGGTCTGAGAAAACTGTCACAGACCATTGAAAGTGTTCGCCTGCCTCTGCTGCATCTGGTGTGTGTCTCCCTTGTCTCTACTCCTTGATTGTCCAAGGAACTGTGACCTCTGCCGCCAGCTTTGTCAGATGAGAATTGTTTTAATAAATCTTCAACAAGGGCCTTCTAGTACTGAAACATGTTAGTAGACCTATCTACCACAGGAAGAAGAGATGGAAAGTTCTCCTTGTATCATGGGTCTAAAAGGGTGACTGATCAGTAATTAGTGTTGGCCAAAATGTGTAGAACGCAAGGGTCACGGGAAAGGCAGCAAAATATAAACACAGCCATGTGTATCAGACTGCCAACAGCCAAGACTTCCCCACCAAGTGAACAACTTCTCATCCTCGTTCTCCTCCTCATCCTCCTCCTCTTTGTCCTTCTCCTTGTCCTCCCTCTCGTCCTTGTCTTCCGGCGAATGACGCTGAACAGACGGGATGAAGGTGGTGTGGGTAGTGCCGTCTGTAGCACAGGCAACCAGTTCCTGTTCCTCCTCCTCCTCATTAAGGAGCATTTCAAATTGAGAAGATGAGATGATGGTGGGCTGTGTAGCATCACCCTGTATAGGTTCTTGCTCCTTCTTAACTTGCTCCACCAGCAAAGCCTCCTCTTTAATTGTGAGCAGTGAGCATTTCAGTAGACAGAGAAGCAGGATGGTGATGCTGATTATGGTGTCATCGCCGCTCACCATCTTGGTCGAGTCCTCAAAGTTTTGGAGAACTGCACAGATGTTAGACCTCCATACCCCCTCATCAGCTCTTATGTGCGGAGGCTGTTGGGATACCGATGGGCATGTTGTAGCTGGTATTCAGCTACGGCCCTCTGCTGCTCACAAAGCCTTGCCAACATATGTAACATTAAGTTCCAATGCGTGGTGACGTCGCACACCAGTCGGTGAGCTGGAAGTTGCAAACAGTGCTGCAGCACTGCCAGGGCGGCGGAAGCTGTAGCTGACTTGTGGAAATGGGCACACACACAGCGTACCTTCACAAGTAGCTCATGCAGAACAGGGTAGGTTTTGAGAAACCGCTGAACCACTAAGTTGAGCACTTGGGCCAGGCATGGTACGTGTGCAATGTTGCCAAGCTTAAGAGCCGCCACCAGGTTATGGCCATTGTCACAAACAATCAAGCCTGGCTGTAGGTTCAGGGGCGAGAGCCACAGATCAGTCTGGTTTGTTAGACCTTTCAACAACTCTGCGGCGTTGTGTGGTTTGTTACCTAAGCAGATTAGATTCAGCAGAGCCTGTTGACACTTGGCCAAGGCAGTGCTGCAGTGCTTCCAGCTTGTGAGTGATGTTGACATTTTGGAGATGGAGGGTGAGGAGGAGGAGGAGCTGCAGGAACTAGTGTAGAAGGTGGGAGAAACCCTGATTGAACCAGGGCCTGCAATCCTCAGCGTCAGTAGCACATGTTCTGTCCCAGGGTCTGACTGGGTCCCGGCTTCCACAATGTTCACCCAATTTGCCATCATGGAAATGTAGTGTCCCTACCACAAGCTTGTGTCCACGTGTCCGTGGTTAAGTGAACCTTCCCAGTAACAGTGTTGGTCAGGGCACGGCTGATGTTAGGTGACAAGTGCTTGTGTGAGGTGCAGATGGCACACCAGGAGAAATAGAGGTAGCTGGGGACCAAGTACCAAGGGATGGCCACAGTCATGAGATTGCAGAAATCTTCTGTCTTTACAATCCTATAAGGCAACATTACCAGTGCAAGCAGTCTGTTTAGTATTGTGGCTTGTGGGTAGGTGGCTGCGTATCTATGCTTGCGTTCCAAGAACTGGGGTAGAGACAATTAAATGCTGTGCTGGGACAAGGACATGGTTGCTGATAGTGGTTGCAAATGTGCAATGACAGGTGCAGGGTGAGAGGCATCTTCACCTGCATCATGGAAAGGGGATTGGCATGCACGTAGAACAGGGGAAGAGACAGTTGTGTAACCTAAAGACACTGTTTCTGGACCCTGGTGCTACTAGTCGGGTGCTTTGCGGTCTTGTGCTTACACATGCTGGTGGTGGTCAGGCTCGTAGTTGTGCTGACCCTGCTGATCCTGGCATGGTAGATGGCCTTTTTTGAGTTAACTGGACAGTCTTTAGAAAAGCGCCAGAGTCGGGAACACCTAACCCTTGGCCTGGCAACTTACACCGTCTTGAAACAGGCAGTACGAGAGGCCAGAATCTATAAATTAAATTGTGAAAAGCTCTTTGGAGTGTTCAATTATGCAAAAACTTGTCTCTGGGCACTTGGCATGGTCAGAGGAAGAACCTGAAGGTGTGAACTGGAACATAAATTGATGTGCATGCAAAATGTAAATGCATGTTCACACAAGGCCATTAAACAGAGAGAAACCAAAGACAAGAAAAATACCCAAATAATTAAAAGTAAATATATAAATCGCACAGTGCAAAAATAATAATAAATAATAAAGGGTATTTAGTTAACATAATTTTGATCAAAATAATGTAAAAGCTGTCCCGCCACTTCACGGCATCCCTTGTGGGACAGTCCTAACTCTAATATTGAAAACCTTACCATTTGTCAAGTGACATACATATGGACAAGGGCAGAGAGACTGGATCCCTGGTGCAAGCATAAAACCGAGGCAGGATCAGCGTCCCAGCCCAGACAAAGGACGGCCACACCCTTTTATATGCACTAAAGCATACTAACTGCAAAGAAAAAACCTGAAGGTGTGAACTGGAACATAAATTGATGTGCATGCAAAATGTAAATGCATGTTCACACAAGGCCATTAAACAGAGAGAAACCAAAGACAAGAAAAATACCCAAATAATTAAAAGTAAATATATAAATCGCACAGTGCAAAAATAATAATAAATAATAAAGGGTATTTAGTTAACATAATTTTGATCAAAATAATGTAAAAGCTGTCCCGCCACTTCACGGCATCCCTTGTGGGACAGTCCTAACTCTAATATTAAAAACCTTACCATTTGTCAAGTGACATACATATGGACAAGGGCAGAGAGACTGGATCCCTGGTGCAAGCATAAAACCGAGGCAGGATCAGCGTCCCAGCCCAGACAAAGGGCAGCCACACCCTTTTATATGCACTAAAGCATACTAACTGCAAAGAAAAAACCTGAAGGTGTGAACTGGAACATAAATTGATGTGCATGCAAAATGTAAATGCATGTTCACACAAGGCCATTAAACAGAGAGAAACCAAAGACAAGAAAAATACCCAAATAATTAAAAGTAAATATATAAATCGCACAGTGCAAAAATAATAATAAATAGTAAAGGGTATTTAGTTAACATAATTTTGATCAAAATAATGTCAGAGGAAGGAGGATCAGAGTGAGGATTATGTTGTCCAGAATCACAGCTACTGAGACTGGACTGTGTGGAAGACAGAGTGGTGCTGGCAAATTGACTGGAAGCATTATTTGCTATCCAACCAACAACCTTTTCACACTGGTCTAGCTTCAAGAATGGTGTTCCGTGCTCCCCTAAAAAGTTGGACAAGAAGCTAGATCTACATGATGTGTGTGTTTGTTGTGCTCCCGCAGCAGGCACAGTTTCACCTTGCTAAAAAAGAAAGCATGGCCCGCACCTCCAAAAAATCATACAATGATCTAATGCCTATCGGCAAAAATATATATAACTGAACATGAGGTTCTTTGTTTAACATTCTGATCAGACTGTGTGAAGCCCACTGCCACGTCATGGCAAACCTCTTAGTGTATCCCTAACTTTTACTGCCTTAAAGGAGCGGAGTCGTGCGCTAACCACCGCAGCAGCACCAATGCACTATCAGGGCTGGCGGCCTGGTGCCTCACAGCACCCATGCTGCAAGACTGAATCCCAGTGACTCCAGACCGCACTGCCCCACCAGCACAAAGTCACAGCAACAATGGCCGCCACACAGCAGCAACACCAAATGGAAGGAGCAAAAAAACATACCTTCCTCAGGTGAATTTAATTAGCAGGAGACTGCAAAGAGGGTCCAGTCTATTTTTGCTCTCACTTGAGAGCTTGAGGAAGGTGAGCTTCAATGCTCCTTTCATGTGATATTGGTGCAATGTGTAGGCCATTATTGCTGTGGTTTTGTGCTTGTGGGGCTTCGCGGTCTGGAGTCATGGGGACTCAGCCTTGCAGCATGGGTGCAGTGAGGCACCAGGCCTCCCGCCCTGCTGGTGCATTGTCACCGTAACGGTGGTTGGCAGACGGTGCCGTTCCTTTAAGGCAGGAAACATTAGGACCCACTAAGAGGTTTGCCGTGATGTGGCAGTGGGCTTCATACAGTCTGATCAGAATGTTAAACTAAAAACTTCATGTTCAGTTTTATATATTTTTGCCGAGAGGCATTAGATCAATGTATGTTTTTGGATGTGCGGTCCATTCTCTTTTTTCACAGTTTCACCTTGCCCACGGCCTCGGCCTCTGCGCTCACCATCAGCATCAGTCACTTACCACGCACCTTGCCCATTTTAAATTATGTATGATTACCCTGCTGAAAAAACTTGGCAGGATTGGTATCGCTGGAAAATTTACCCACCTCAGAAGGACTTGTTACACTGCAGTAGCAATATAGCGATGCTATTGCTAACCAGCCTGGTGTGACTGTATGTTTTTAATGCAATACTGGTGCAGTTTAAATAGTGTATAATATTTCAATGCTGAGAAAAATTTGCAGGATTAGTATCATAGGAAAATTTGCCCACCTCAGATGGACTTGTTACACTGCAGTAGCAATATAGCAATGTTATTGCTAACCAACCAAGTTTGGTTGTATGTTTTTAGCGCAATCCTGGCACAGTTTAAATGGCATATAATATTTCAATGCTGGGAAAAATTTGCAGGATTAGTAACACAGGAAAATTTGCCCACCTCAGATGGACTTGTTACACTGCAGTAGCAATATAGCAATGCTATTGTAACCAATCAAGTCTGGCTGTATGCTTTTAGCGCACAACTGGCGCAGTTTAATTGGCATATAATATTGTAATGCTGAGAAAACTTTACAGGATTTGCATCACAGGAAATTTAGCACTCCTCAGCTGGACGTTTTTCACTGATTGCACTATATAGCGATGCTACTGCAACCAAGTCTGCCTGTATTCTTTAACGCACAAATGGACCAGTATACATGACATATTATATTTCTTTTCACTACAATTTGCAGGATTAAGAGCAAAAAGAATATTAGTAGCCCTGAAAAGGGCTACTGATATGAGTTGCAATAGAAATGATGTGCAATGAACCCTATCCTGTCCTACACTATCCCTCCAGCACAATCTCTACATAAGTACTGCTAACAGCAGTGTTAGTATTGATTATAATGAGCCCTAATGAGGGCAGTTGTTGCAGTTGAAAGAAAGTGGTGTTGAATTGCTGCCAATACACAAATAAAAGTCTGTCCCTTGTTCAGCAGCACCTCTCACTGATCTGCCTTTTTCCCTTGGTAGACTGTGATGTTACAATTAATCTTTGCAGTAGAGCAAGGAGACTCTCTCCATTCTGTAAGCTGCAAGTCACTTTAGACCTCCAGAATGGCAGATCCCAGGTGGAATGCCATGGTGACATCATTGTGCTGGGAGTCTGATGACCTGTGCGTGCCCCAGAGTGATTACCAAGTCACACCATTGTCTGCAAGTGAACTTACCAGGAGTTAGGTGAGTATATGATGTTTATTTTTTATTTTAACATTGCGTGAGGACCTTGATACAGCATTGAGGCTACTAAGATAGCTATTATACAGAGCTGAGGCTACTAAGGGGGCCATGATACAGTGCAGTCCTGCTAATGGGGCCACCATATAGAATGGGGCCTAATAAGGGCCATCATACAGAACCGGTGCTACTAAGCAGACTGGCCATCTTACAATACGGGGGCTACTAAAGGGGTATCATACACAGTGGGGGCTTCTAAAGGGACCATCATACAGCTACTACTAAAGAGCCATCATTCAATGTGGGGGCTACTAACAAGGCCATCATATACTGTAGAGTGGGGGCTACTTACGTGATCATCATAGAGAGTAAGGGCTACTAAGTGGGCCTGGATAGAGTGCAGGGGCTACTAAGGGGCCATGATACCATGTGGGTGATAATAAGAGGCCGCTGTACAGTGTAGGGGCTACTAATGGGAGCATCATACAGTGTGGGGGCTACCAAGAACTACTAAGTGGGCCATAATACATTGTGGGGACTACTGTGAAGGTCAAAATACAGTGTGGGGGCTACTGTGTGAGTCATCTTACAGTGTGGGGGCTACAGTGGGGGCTAATATAAAGTTTGTGGGCCATTATACAGAGTGGGCAGCACTGCAAAGGTCATAATACTGATTGGGGGCTATTTGGAGGCCATCATATAGTGTAAGGGCTATTGAAGGTCCATTATATACTGTTGGAGCTTCATACATTTTGGGAGACATTATACAATATATAGGAGAGCTGAGGACCCATAATACTGTGTATAGGGGAGCTGTACATGGGGGGGGACTAAGGGGACATTATTAAATGTTAAGTGGGCACTTATTGTTATAGGGGCACTGTCAATTGTTATTGTTATAGGGACACGGTATTGTGACTGTTAAAGGAACACACGGGACATTATTACTTTCTAGGAGCAAAATATGGGCATGGGCATCTACAGTGCACAAACGAGAGATTTTATTTTGTAAGGGGCACAGTGGTGGACATTATAATGTGGGCCACTAAGAGGAGCACTGTTTCTGTGCCACACAGCAGATGCAATAATAGGGGCACATGCAGCACCAGTGCCTAAGCATTGGGGTGACAGTAGGATGATGAGTTTGTGCAGGTTGGAGATAGATGGGGACAGTGCTGAAAATGTAAGGCATCAAATCAGGAGCGCACATTGACAGCTTGGGGCCCCTGTGTAAGAAATGTGTCTGGACCCACCTCCCTGCCCGGCATGCCGCTTATGATGAGGGCAATCTGGCCATGAGACCCCCGGAGCCTCGGGCTCCCGGCAACAAGCCAGGTTACCCTCATTATTACCACTCTGCAAGCAGGGGTGTGCATAGAAATCACAGGGCCCCATAGCAAATGTTCTATTTGGGCCTCCCAACACCTCTAAAAAATTTTTTTTTTCACTGAGATGGATAGATTATATATATATATTATATATATATATAAATATATATATATATATATATATATGTATATATGTATATATATATGTATATATATATAAAATCTCTGTAAAGATTCGGTTCTGCTGGTTCCAGCGCAGGCATACTTGCAGTCAAGTGACAGCTAGCGTCAGCTATGTCAGTGAACAGAAGACTGCAGACATGGCTGACACTCTAGTTGACACATGACAGCAAGTGTGCAAAGCGCATCCTCGTGGTTACGCGAGAACTGCTGGAGCCGGTGACGAGCCCCCAGGGCCGTGGGGTACTCGGCAGCCGGGCCTCTGGTTGCCGGGGGATATCCGGGGGCTGGCCCGGTCTGTGACCCAGGGCGGTCAGTAAAAAGGGGAACTTCTATTATATGGGGATTTTGGGATTATTCGTGACGCCACCTGTGGTGTCTGGTGAGGATCACCAGCACTGCAACAGTCCTCTGAGGCAGATGATAGGGCAGCTTGAGATGGAACGGCTCCCCACAGGTGGAGCAGGTCTCAGGGCAGTGTAGATAAATGGAGGTGCGCTGGGTCTTGTAGTGCAGGGAGGGAAAATGGCACCGGCGAAAGAAAGGGACGGAGGCAGTACCGTGCAGTCATCCAAGATTTGCTCACAGTTCTTAGACAATCCACAGGTGCACTGTACTGGTGCAAGCCTCCCGCGTCGCGCCGCGTTCACCGGGCAGGGGTTCCATCCTTCCTCAGGCAGCTCGGGTGTACCTGGCAGAACCCCACATTCTAATGTAACTCTCTAGACCGACTTCACGCTGGGTCTTACTCCCTCCTGCCCTGCGCTTCCCACTGTGAATCCTGTTCGGATGCTGCGAGGTCCCCCCTGTCCGTCGGAGTTGCACAGACCTGCTTGACCTTACTTGGATTGAAGTGAGGGTTTGGCTTCTGGCTATAGAAGTCAGAAGCCTCCGGTTTTTCCAGCCGAGGCTTGAAGCTGCACGACTGGGCCAGGGGCCGGTCCCCTTCTTGCGGCCTAGATCCTCCTGACACCTGGCAGGTTTGGGGTGTACGGGTGCCGCCTGCACTCGCTGTACCCCCTAGGATCCCCTCTTCAGAACGGAGCTTCCTCCCTGCTCCACTCCTGGGCCTCTTAGGCTAGGCCCTGCTTGGGGAGCAGAGCTCTGACAGAGACTCTGCTCCCTGACTGTCTTCACTCTCTCCTCTCATTGACTGGACTGCACTATTCTAAGATGGCTTCTTTTTAGATCTTTACTGTATTAGTGCTCCCCTAAACTACTTCCTCCCCCCACTCCCACTACTGGTTCCCCCTACCTTTGGGTCCCCCCCACTCCAGCCAGGGACAGGGCTCAGCAGCTGCGCTCTGCATGTCGGCCCTCCAGCCGGCCTGGAGCAGTGTAGTGTTGGATGCAGGTGTTTGGGGTTCCGTGCAGCACTCCCTCCTTACCTGAGTGAAGGGAGGCACCACACCTCTGAGTGAGGTGCAGTACCTCTGTAGCGACTGAACCCTCAGGGGCACCACACCGGCAGAACCCAACCATGTATATATTATATTACATTATATGTCTGGTATCTGTATCATCTGGTATCTACTTTATTCTTTGTCTATGGAGCTAATGGAAATAGCCGAACGCAGCGCTCAGCAGCTCTATAGATAATGAATAGAGAAGAAGCCAAGTAGGCACAATTCTGCTCCATTCAGGACTGGACTGTTCTCAGAATTTCTAGGGGTCCCAGGGGGTCGAATCTCCAGTGAGCAAGTTATCCCCGATCTGATGGATAGGGGATAACTTGATTATTTGGTGAATAACCCTTTAAAGAACCAGATTTATTCTTAATTCTTTACAATTACAGTATCATACATGAACCGAAAACAAATATGTTCACACACAAATATATATATATATATATATATATATATAAACACACATATATACACACAAATATACCATACATACACACACACATATACTGTACATACATAAACATATACCATACATCCATACAAACACACATATACCGTACAGACATACACATATACTGTGCATACACACGACTCGACCCCTGGGCCATGGGGCACCCGGAACCGGGCTTCGGTGCAATGTTGGGGGTAGTAGTGGCAACCCGATCCCGTGGCTCAGGGTGGTCAGACCAAATGCTGTGGCAGTCTATTTGTAGGGTTTTGAATGTCCGACTACGCCACCCGTGGATTGCGGTCAGGGATGACCGCCGCTGCAAGGAAGACCGCTGAGGCTGATGTTGGTATGCAGCACAGGGATAGGATAACTCCCCACGGGAAGAGTGTAGCCTCAGGGCAGTGTAATAGGATGCTGGGGGTGATGGTGCAAGCCGCAATAATAAGGGTTCAGAGCCTGCTTCAAACAGTCCAGGGTCTTTATTGTAGTTAGTACTAATGACCCAACAGGAGTACAGGGTAGGAATGGGCCTGGGTGTCTGAGAGCATTCGGGCGAGCCCAACTGGTCAGGGTGAGTGTGAAGGCCTACCGTTCTCTCTCCGCCCTTGCTGACTATCCCCCTTTTCGTGGTGTGATAGCCCACGTCCCTGAGCTGGCCGTGTACTACGCCTGTATGGCTTGCGACTCGGGCCTTAGGTACCTGTTGCTTCTCCGTGCTGTACCGGTCCCTCTGTGTGGCGGAGCCTCCAGGCTTCTCAGGCCAAGGGACCTGAAATCCCTCGCGGGTTGGTTATCTGCTGCCGGGCTTGCAACCCTGACAGCCTCGGACCTCAGTGTCCGGTTGTGTAGTTCTCTCTCAGCCAGGACCGGCTCTCGTCGCCTCTGTCCCTGGCTTGCTGTTCCTCCTCTGCCTCCCGGACTCCTCAGCTGCTGCTGACCTGTCCCTTTCCTCTGGGAACCCTTCTGGATGCTTCAGAAGTGGGTCCTGGTCTCCCTAACCCTGCCCTCAGTTCCAGCTTTTATAGGGGCAGCCTGCTCCCCCTACTGGCCTGGGACAGGAGGTGCTGCATGCTAATGGTCCCTGACCAGGGAACCTCCCTCCTGCTCTCAGACACAGCCTTTAATATTTGTGGCATCCAGGCCTGGGGTGACACATTCCCCCCTAGTAAATTTTAGTACTCTGGGACTAAACAAGAAACACAAATACAGGGTATAAATACATGACCATAAACACAACAGGGAAATAAATAACAAACAACACCACATATTGAGTTCTTTAGGTCACAGTGTGGTCTGTGACCGGGTGTCCATTTCACCAACAAAAGAAGAGGGTCACAGTATGATCCGTGACCGGGTGTCCATTCCACCCAATAAGGCGAAGTTTTTGAGCGATGTAGGGACCTGTCCCTATAAACCCCAAGTTCCTGGCCTTGGGCGTGGCGACAAGGCTGAGCTAACTACTTTGGACCACAAGGAGGCCACGCCGGACAGGTTTTTCTTCTGTGGCCAACTTCGAAAGAGGGCACCAAGTGCAACTATCTACATGGTAGTTCCGGTTATTCACTGTCCATAACCTGTCAGTCCATTGCATCTAGGAAAACTAGAGAAACATTATTAGTAACCAGGATACAAACATAACACATTAAATATATACATTATACATTTAGATCTTCCAGCAAGCTGGTATTTAACCCTTAGTGTTCCGGGTTGACCTCTGTAACCCACTGTCTGGTGGTGGTCTAACCTGGGTTTCCTCACTAGTATTAAGGGTACAACTACTAGCTGGGTTTACAGGCAGGGCAGGCAGCTGTCTGCGGGTTCTTTGGCTTACCGCAGGCATGGCAGGCTCACTGTCAGCAGAGGGTTGACTCTCCTGGGCTGCTGGCATGGGTTTTTCTGCCTCCGAGTCTGCTTGTTCCTCTTGTTCTTCTGTAGGCTCCTGCTGGGTAGGCTGAAGGAAGTGTAGGATGGGTACCACTATGGCATCGTTTATTCGAGTCCAGGTGCGGGGGAACTCTCCGAGAACTGTGCTGATCATTTCTTCCTTGTCCTCTGCGGGTTCAAGGTCATCTTGATCTTCACTTGGACTCTGTAGCTGCTCGGGGCACCATTTTAGGTGGTCTCTGGAGATGGTGCTAGTGGTTTCTCCTCCATCCTTGGTAATCACACATACCTTCGGGTTGTCGTAGTCGGACTGCAGTACTGTGTACAGGTCTCTCTCCCACTGGTCGTCCAGCTTGTGAAGCCTTCTCTTCCGCTTCAGGACCTGCTCACCAGGTTCCAGGGGACCAGCAGGGGCGTGTTGGTTGAAGAGCCTCTCCTGCTTTTCTCTCGCTTGAGCCAGACTCCTCTCCACACTCTCCTGTACCTTCTTGTACTGTAGCCGCCGTTCCGTATCCCAGTCCGCGTCTGGGGAGGTGTCCTTGGGTGTCAGGACTCCCATCTCCAGGTCTATCGGCAGCTTACCTGGTCTTGCGCGCATCAGGTAACCCGGGGTGCAATTTGCAGCATTCACCGGGATATTGTTGTACAAGTCGATCAGGTCTGGCAGCTTCTCCGGCCACAGGCTGCGTTCTTCCAGGGGCAACGTCTTGAGGAGATCAATGACGATATTGTTAATTTTCTCACACAGCCCGTTGGTTTGTGGGTGGTACGGCGTTGTCCGAATCTTCCTACAGCTGTAGAGGTTGCAGAACTCCTGGAAGACTTCCGCCTCAAACGCTGGACCTTGATTTGTCAAGACCTGTTCCGGATACCCGTGTGGACGGCAGAAGTGTTGCTGGAAGGCTCTGGCCGCTGATTGGGCTGTCAGGTCTTTAACAGGAACCACCACCAGGAACCGGGAGTAATGGTCCACAATCGTAAGGGCATAGACGTAGCCGGACCGGCTTGGAGCCAACTTCACATGGTCCAGAGCTACTAGCTCAAGAGGCTGCCTGGTGACGATGGGCCTCAAGAGTGTCTTCTGGCTGGTACGGTCCTTCCTTCTGAGGTGGCATGGGCCGCAGTCCCTGCTCCACTTCTCTATGGCCCCTCTCATACCGACCCAGTAGAACCACTCTCTCAGTAGGAACTCCAGGTTCTTCCACCTGAAGTGTCCCGCTCTGTCATGGTAGGCCTCCAGGACCTTCGCTGCATCTCGCCTTGGGACCACTATCTGCCAGGTCAGCTCGTGCATCCGGTAGTTGGCAAGCCTTCTGCACAGCTTTCCCTCGTAGAGGAATAGCCTGCTTTTCTCCTTCCATATCTGCTTCGCTTCCTCTGGAGCGTCCGGGCCAGGGCTAGCGTCTGCCTGAGTTAACAGGTCTTTCACCAGGCGAACTGCAGGGTCACTATCTTGCCTTTCAGCCCAGCCATGGTGAGGTAAGGGGTTGAACATGATGGTGGTTAGGTCTTTGTCTCTTACCCGGTGAGAATACTGAGGGGCCCCATACCGGTGGAACACAGGGAGTTCTACTTCCTCCAGCTCTTCCGAGTCTTCTTCTCCTTCAGGTAGGTGGGGCATTCTTGATAGGGCGTCTGCGTTGCCGTTGGTCCTGCCTGCCCGGCACTTGATTGTGAAGTCATAATTGGAAAGCCGGGCCATCCACCGCTGTTCTAGGGCACCTAGTCTTGCATTGTCCAGGTGTGTCAGCGGGTTGTTGTCCGTGTACACAGTGAACTTTGCAGAGGCCAGGTAATGCTTAAACCGTTCTGTGACGGCCCACACCACTGCCAAGAATTCTAGCTTGAAGGAGCTGTAATTCTCCGGGTTTCTCTCAGTGGGCCTCAGCTTCCGGCTGGCGTACGCGATCACCCTTTCTCTGCCCTGTTGGCTTTGTGACTGTACGGCTCCCAGCCCCACATTACTGGCGTCGGTGTGGAGGATAAAAGGCTGGCCATAATCGGGGTAGGCCAGGATTTCATCCCCCGTGAGGGCCATCTTCAACTGGCGGAAGTACTCCTCTTCCGACTTGTCCCTCTTGAAAGGTGGCTTGTGATTTCTGGATTTAGACTGGCCTATCAGGAGGTCCTGCATTGGAGCTGCCATCTTTGTAAACCCGGGGATGAACCTTCGGTAGCAGCCTACCAACCAGAGGAACTGCCTCACTTCTTTGATGTTAGAGGGGCTTGGCCAGCTCTTGATGGCTGTAACCTTGTCGGGGTCGGGGGCCACTCTCTCTGCACTCACCACGTGTCCTAGGTACTGGACCTTCGGTTTCAACAGGTGACACTTTGAGGGTTTCACCTTCAGGCCATAGCCTGCCAGGGCTTCGAACACCTCTGCCAGATGTTTTAGATGGTCCTCGTAGGTCTTCGAATAGACGATCACGTCGTCAAGGTAAAGTAGGACCGTCTCGAAGTTTCGGTGCCCTAGACAGCATTCCATCAGCCTCTGGAAGGTCCCTGGTGCGTTGCAGAACCCGAAGGGCATACAGTTGAATTCGCTCAATCCCATCGGGGTGGTGAAGTTGGTCTTCTCCTTGTCAGCCTCTGCCACAGGAACCTGCCAGTACCCGCTAGTAAGGTCCAAAGTAGAGAAGAAATTAGCTGATTTTAGAGCTGCTAAAGACTCCTCTATCCTAGGTAACGGGTACGCGTCTTTATGGGTGATACGATTGATTTGTCTATAGTCCACGCACATTCTCATGGTACCGTCTTTCTTATTTACCAGACCCAAGGGGGCTTCCCAGTGGCTACAGCTATCTCTAATGACCCCAGCTTCTTTCATTTCTCTCAGCATGCCCTTTGCGTTCTGATAATGTGCAGGGGGTACAGGTCTGTGTCTCTCTTTTATTGGTGGGTGGCTCCCCATGGGGATGTGGTGTTCTACTCCCTTTACTCGGCCGAAGTCTAGCGGGTACTTACTAAAAATTCTCTCGTACTCCTGGACCACCCGGTAGACTCCTTGTTTTTGGTGCAGGGGAGTGGAGTGAGCACCCACATGGAGTTTCTGGTACCTGTCCTCCTTGTGTCTCTGGGAGCCATTACCCTCCACCGGGGAAGATGGAGGCAAGGGTTCCACGACCCTGATAGCATTGTGTTCGACGGCAAACAATTTGGCTAGTGTAGCATACCGGGGCAAGTGTACTTCCCTTTCCCCGATGTTTAAGATCCGGACGGGCACCCTTCCATGGCGGACATCAACCACCCCCCGGGCTGTCAAAATGGTGGGCCTGCTGTCTCAGTACACGGGTTCTACCATGGCTTGGTAGTCTTTCCCTCTTAACCCGATTGCAGTCCGACACCAGATCATCATTTCACTTTTGGGAGGCATGGCAATGCGGAACGGGTCGCTCATCCTCACGCTACCGATCTCACCACCAGACAGTTCTACCTGTTGCCGTCTCATCAGGGCTCTTATCTCTTTCTGGAGGACCCTCTGTTGGCTGGAGCTCGCATTCATCGCCACCTGTTGCAAAATCACAATTACTTCTGAAAGACAGTTTTCAATCACATTAGTACCCAAGGTTATTTTAGGGTGACTTTCACGACGGTCAATGTCCACAATGATCACTCCCTGTGCCGGCAGTTCCACCTTACCAATCTTGATGGTCATCTCTCTGAACCCCACCTGCGGCACGGGTTGGCCATTGCTGGCGATGATGCTTAAGTCATCGTCTGGATAATGGGTTATATCCGCGTCACTCCAGTACCGCTTGAAAAGTACGTAGGGGATGGTAGTCACTTGGGACCCGGTGTCCAGCAGTGTACTCATGGGGATACCGTCCAGCACTACGGGTAAGACCGGGCGTCCCCCCACGTGCTTATCACGCCAATTAGACGGGCCTGATGACCGTATGCCTGGGGGTTGGCCCTCTGCCCCAGGTCGGACCCATTTAAAGTACAGCACTTTGCTATGTGTCTTGGTTGACTGCAACAGCGGCAAATCGGCTGTCCATCCTCAGGGTAACGGTCGGCGGGCCTCCCTCTGAACGACGGGATCCTCTTTTGTCGACACCACGGGACATCCTCCGGACTGGAAGCCAGCTTGATTGGTCTTGACGGTTCCACCTGCAACGACTGTACGGTCCTGGTCAGTGCAGCCACACTCTTTGTTAGCTCTTGGACCTGATGGTGCAGGTTTGCAGGCTGGGATGGATTTAGGGCCTGTGCATCAGCCCCCACAAGATCTGCGGGGTAGGGCGCCGCCCACTGGTGGTAAGTGATGGCAGGGCGCCGGGAAGCTACAGCGCCACTTGGTGCGGGTTCTCGGAGCACCCGGATGGACCTATCCTTGAACTGCGCAAAAGTCAGATCGGGGTTCTATAGGGCCATGAGTAGAGATGAGCGGTGTTCGACTGGAACTGTTCGCCAATCTCAAATTCGAGCTGTTTTGGGCGGTGTTCGAGATGTTCGGCAAACACGAACGATTTGAAAAAAATTCGGCTGTTCGAGGTTATGTTCGATAACTGTTCGTGCATCGAAATCATAACTGGATTTTTTCTCAGTAATGCTGAAAATTAATGTTAATACGCAGTTTGAGTGTACAGCGGGGCGGGGGGAGAGGCAGGGGATGGATCTCTGCAGGAATAATGAAGATCTCCATTTTTTTTTCTCTTTCCCGCATTTACAGTGGGGAGGTGCAATCTTTCAGCCTATCAGCAGCGCACACACGGAGCCAAGTGCTTTTTTTCACACAAGCAAGGGCATGTGTCATTGGCAGTGTATGTCACATGTCCTTGACCTATAAGACCCAGCCATTTTCCCCGTCGACACCATTTTCTCACTGCTGCAGCTGCGTGTTAGATGGCTGTTGCTTTGTGCGCTATACTTTCAGTGTTAATTTCAAGCCAATTTTCGCACAAATCTACAGATAGCTTGGGTGTAGGGAATAGTTGTGATTGCAGTCCTTTTAAGGACTAGGTAACATCATTTCATACGATTTTTATCAGGCAGGTCTGTGCTCTTAAATAGATAGGTTGGGAGTAAAGACTAATTGTAATTGCAGTCCTTTTCAGGACTAAGTTACATCAGTTCCTATCAATTTTATCAGGCAGGTCTGTGCTCTTAAATAGATAGGTTTGGAGTAAAGACTAATTGTAATTGCAGTCCTTTTCAGGACTAAGTTACATCAATTCCTATCACTTTTTGCCAGGCAGGTCTGTGCCAGTGCTGTGCAAGTTTTTTTCACAGCTTTTGGCTAAATCTAGCAAAGCAAATCCTTTTTGGCCTATTGCAGAGTGTGTTAGTCAGTGGAGTAGCCTATCTGTGTTGCAAGCTACACCACCTGTGTATAGAATACAATTTTTTTTTACTGCACCTAGTGAAGTAAAACCTTTTGGGCATAGCATCATTCTATTAGTCCATCTATACTAACCTCCACAAGGTTGCAAATTCAATATAATATTTTTCTGCATCGAGCTCTGAAAAAATATTTAGGCTTCTAGCAGTGTGTGGGACTTGTTCTATTAGTCCATCTATACTAACCTCCATCAGGTTGCAAATTCAATATAATTTTTTTCTGCATCTAGCTCTGAAAAAATATTTAGGCTTCTAGCAGTGTGTGGGACTTGTTCTATTAGTCCATCTATACTGACCTCCATCAGGTTGCAAATTCAATATAATATTTTTCTCCATCTAGCTCTGAAAAAATATTTCGGCTTCTAGCAGTGTGTGGGACTTGTTCTATTAGTCCATCTATACTAACCTCCATCATGTTGCAAATTCAATCTAATTTTTTTCTGCATCTTGCTCTGAAAAAATATTTCAGCTTGTAGCAGTGTGTGGGACTTGTTCTATTAGTCCATCTATACTGACCTCCATCAGGTTGCAAATTCAATCTAATTTTTTTCTGCATCTAGCTCTGAAAAAATATTTCAGCTTGTAGCATTGTGTGGGACTTGTTCTATTAGTCCATCTATACTGACCTCCATCAGGTTGAAAATTCAATATAATATTTTTCTGCATCTAGCTCTGAAAAAATATTTCAGCTTGTAGCAATGTGTGGGACTTGTTCTATTAGTCCATCTATACTGACCTCTATCAGGTTGCAAATTCAATATAATATTTTTCTGCATCGAGCTCTGAAAAAATATTTCGGCTTCTAGCAGTGTGTGGGACTTATTCTATTAGTCCATCTATACTAACCTCCATCAGGTTGCAAATTCAATCTGATTTTTTTCTGCATCTAGCTCTGAAAAAATATTTCAGCTTGTAGCAGTGTGTGGGACTTGTTCTATTAGTCCATCTATACTGACCTCCATCAGGTTGCAAATTCAATACAATATTTTTCTGCATCTAGCTCTGAAAAAATATTTCAGCTTGTAGCAGTGTGTGGGACTTGTTCTATTAGTCCATCTATACTGACCTCCATCAGGTTGCAAATTCAATATAATTTTTTTCTGCATCTAGCTCTGAAAAAATATTTTGGCTTCTAGCAGTGTGTGGGACTTGTTCTATTAGTCCATCTATACTAACCTCCATCATGTTGCAAATTCTATCTAAATTTTTTCTGGATCTAGCTCTGAAAAAATATTTCAGCTTGTAGCAGTGTGTGGGACTTGTTCTATTAGTCCATCTATACTAACCTCCATCAGGATGCAAATTCAATATAATTTTTTTATGCATCTAGCTCTGAAAAAATATTTTAGCTTGTAGCAATGTGTGGGACATGTTCTATTAGTCCATCTATACTGACCTCCATCAGGTTGCAAATTCAATATAATATTTTTCTGCATCGAGCTCTGAAAAAATATTTAGGCTTCTAGCAGTGTGTGGGACTTGTTCTATTAGTCCATCTATACTGACCTCCATCAGGTTGTAAATTCAATACAATATTTTTCTGCATCTAGCGCTGAAAAAATATTTCAGCTTGTAGCAGTGTGTGGGACTAGTTCTATTAGTCCATCTATACTGACCTCCATCAGGTTGCAAATTCAATATAATTTTTTTCTGCATCTAGCTCTGAAAAAATATTTCGGCTTCTAGCAGTGTGTGGGACTTGTTCTATTAGTCCATCTATACTAACCTCCATCATGTTGCAAATTCAATCTAAATTTTTTCTGGATCTAGCTCTGAAAAAATATTTCAGCTTGTAGCAGTGTGTTGGACTTGTTCTATTAGTCCATCTATACTGACCTCCATCAGGTTGCAAATTCAATATAATTTTTTATGCATCTAGCTCTGAAAAAATATTTCATCTTGTAGCAGTGTGTGGGACTTTTTCTATTAGTCCATCTATACTAACCTCCATCAGGATGCAAATTCAATATAATTTTTTTATGCATCTAGCTCTGAAAAAATATTTCAGCTTGTAGCAATGTGTGGGACATGTTCTATTAGTCCATCTATACTAACCTCCATCAGGTTGCAATTTCAATATAATATTTTTCTGCATCGAGCTCTGAAAAAATATTTAGGCTTCTAGCAGTGTGTGGGACTTGTTCTATTAGTCCATCTATACTAACCTCCATCAGGTTGCAAATTCAATATAATTTTTTTCTGCATCTAGCTCTGAAAAAATATTTCAGCTTGTAGGAGTGTGTGGGACTTGTTCTATTAGTCCATCTATACTAACCTCCATCAGGTTGCAAATTCAATATAATTTTTATCTGCATCTAACCCAGCCAATACTTTTGGCCTAATACCACAGTTTTGCCACTCAGCTCTGCTCGGTTCCCATCCATTGTTTTTTTGTGCAAACAACTCCAGAGTTGTGAATTAGTTAACCACCAAAATGAGTGGAAAAAGGCCTGCTGCTGGTGGAAAGGGGAATAGACGTGTTGGGAAGGGGAAAAAAGGTTGTGTCCGTGGGGTAGGTGTTAAAGCAACAGTAACATCTGCAGAAGAAAGACCATCTTCCAGCCAAACTAAAATGTCTACTTCTTTTAGCGTACAATGTAATAAGATCCCTTTCTTACGGCCACGCCAATCGCTACAAATTCCAGATGAGGCTCAAAAACAGCAGGTGCTTCAACGGATATCAAGTGCTCCTTTAAGTGGGCTCTCCTCCACCTCAACTTCAACATCACAAATATTCCAGTCCTCAGAGGTGTCACCCCAATCGCACTTGCTTCCTCACAGCTCCCAAGTCTCCAGCTGCCCGTCTGAGTATGGGGTAGAACAGATGGTTGAGTCTGCAGAGCTGTTTACTCATACTATAGCCTGGGAATCAGAGGTCGGCTCCAGAGCTTCTGTGAATCCAGACGAGGAAATGATCTGCACTGATGCCCAGAATCTTTATGAGTCGGATCCAGGACCAGACGCAGAAGGTTCTGACCATAATGTAGACCCTCATTCCCAAACTTTAACTCCTGTTGGTGGAGACAATGAGGAAGACGATGATGAGACTCATATACCTGATTTGAGCGACAACTTTAGTTTTTTGTCAGGGCAGGAACAGGTTGGCTCTGAGGAAGACGGATGTGATAACACACAGGGTGATGATGATGAGGTTGGAGATCCCACTTATTGTCAACCCACAGTCAGCCAAGAGATGAGGTCAGCAGAGGAGGTGGAGGAGGATGCTAGTGACGACGAGGTCAGGTTGCACCTTCCTGGACAGAGACGTAGTACTGGAAGCACGTCAACAACTGCATCCTCAAACACAACTCTGCCTCTGACCACAAGTCGTGTTGGCTCTTCAGGTCGCATGGGTGCTAAGCCTTGCATAGCCTGGGCATTTTTTCAGATCGATAAAGATGACCCCACTCATGTTATCTGTAACATTTGTCAGCAAAAGCTAAGTAGAGACCAAAAAATACATAGTTTGAGTACTTCATACATGAACCAGCACAAGGATATGAAGCATAAGTTGCAGTGGGAAGCTCACTGTGCTACAAGACGGCCTAGCCGGCCGTCTGCCACATCTTGTGCATCCGCGGCCTCTTCATCCTCTGTGACTGGGGGGACAGCAGTCACATCTGTTTTGGGACGCAGACCTGCCACCTCTTTACCCGCAACAGCCAGCGTGATTGGCAGGTCATCATTTTCTTTGGAGGTGGTAACACCAGCTGGTGTTGAGCGCTGTCCGACATCGATAGTACCACCTTTGGATCAAGGCAACCTAACATGTCCGCCTGCATCTTCCTCACAGACCGGCAGTTTGCCGGGGACACCCTTCTCAACCCCGTCTAAGCACAACAGCCAGCCCTCGGTCCCTCAGATGTGGAAAAGTAAAAGACCATTTCCTCCTAGTCATGAGAAAGCTAAGAGGTTGAATTTCACCATCTGCAAGCTCTTGGCTACAGAAATGCTTCCTTTCCACCTGGTGGACACAGAGGATTTTCGAGACCTTATGTCCGTCGCAGTGCCCCAGTACCAGATGCCCAGTCGGCACTACTTCTCAAAGAAAGGTGTGCCTGCGCTCCACCAGCATGTCGCACACAACATCACCGCTTCTTTGAGAAACTCTGTGTGTGACAGGGTGCATTTCACCACAGACACTTGGACGAATAGGCATGGACAGGGGCGTTACAAGTCGCTGACTGGGCACTGGGTAACTATGGCGACAGCAGGAAAAGGGGTTGCTGTCCAAGTCTTGCCGTCCCCACGAGTTGTGCGTGAATCCTCTTTATCTCAAAGTTCCTCCACTGCTTCGGCCTCCTCAACCTCCTCTCGGTCCTCCACCTGCACCCAAAGCCTGTCTGGTCATGCCACAAGCTTTCTAACTGCGCAGAAGGGATCCTGCACACCTCCTTACTATGCTAGCAGCAGGGCTCAACGTCATCTGGCAGTTTTTACTTTGAAATGTCTTGGAAATGTGAGTCACACAGCTGAGGAGTTGTGGTCAGCTCTGGAGAACCAGTTTCAGGAATGGTTGTCTCCACTGGACCTGAAACCAGGGAAGGCCGTGTGCGACAATGCTGCAAACCTGGGTGCGGCCCTTCGCCGGGGCAATGTCACACACGTGCCTTGTATGGCTCACGTGTTGAACCTGGTTGTCCAGCAATTTTTAGCCCACTATCCCGGACTAGATGGCCTTCTGCAGAGGCCACGGTCGCTGTGTTCTCACTTCCGCCGTTCGCATCCCGCAGCTCAGCGACTTACATCTCTACAGAAGTCGTTGGGCCTGCCACTTCACCGGCTAAAATGCGATGTGCCTACCCGGTGGAATTCAACTCTGCACATGTTGCAGCGACTGTGGCAGCACCGACAAGCCCTGGTGCAATACATTCTGACGTATAGCCTGGGCCAACGAGATCCAGAGGTGGGGCAAATCACGCTGGAGGAGTGGTCTTAGATCAGGGACCTATGCACCCTTCTGCACAGTTTTGAAATGGCGACGAAGATGTTTAGTGCTGATGATGCCATTATCAGCATGACTATTCCGGTGATTTACATGCTGGAGCACATGTTAAACAGAATTCGGAGTCAGGTGGTGGCACAAGAGGAGGTGGAGGAAGTAGAGGAGGAGGAGTTGTATGCGTAAGGGCTAACATCTGCAAGGTCCAGATGGTCGGCAGCACCAAGGCGGCAGGCATGTGAGGGTGGGGGAGATGGTTTTACCAGGGCTCATGGTAGCAGCCAAACTAGTGAGGAAAGTGCAGGAGCCCAGGAAGAAGTGGAGGACGAACTGATGGAAGACTCATCAGATGAGGGAGACCTTGATCACATTTCTGTTGTGCGAGGTTCGGGGGGAGAGGACAGAGGAAGGAAGCATGATTGTTACCTTTCCACCAACACAACAGGGACTTGGTGCTCCTGGATGCGCAAGACACATGAGTGCCTTCTTGCTGCACTACCTGCAACATGACCCTCGAATTGTGAGAATTAGAAATAATCCTGACTACTGGGTTGCCACACTGTTAGATCCCCGGTACAAAAGTAAATTTGCAGAAATTATTCCTGCCATAGAAAGGGATGCACGCATGCAGGAGTATCAGCAGAGACTGTTGCAGAATCTTACATGTGCTTTTCCACAAAACACCAGTGGTGCACGTAGTGAATCTCACAGTTCCAACTTGCCAACCGTGGGACCGTCGAGTGTTCATCACTCAAACTGTAACAGAAACACAGTATCTGCTGGTAACATCAATTTTGCGGAATCATTTCACCACTTTTTTAGCCCATCCTTTGCAAGGCCACAGGAGACAAGAAGTCTGACACATTGTCAACGCCTAGAGACGATGGTACAGGAGTATCTCCAAGTAAACATTGAAGCCATGACTGTGTCACTAGACCCTTGCTCTTTTTGGGCTTCCAATCAGGATAAATGGCCGGAGCTCGCCACTTACGCCTTGGAGATCTTGTCATGCCCTGCAGCCAGCGTTCTGTCTGAACGTGTGTTCAGCGCTGCTGGTGGTGTGCTGACAGATAAGCGCACGTGGCTCTCCACTGATAATGTAGACAGACTCACGTTCATAAAGATGAACAAATCATGGATCCGAAATGACTTTTCCACCCCTGTGTCACCCTGGGTAGAGTAAAAGCTTGATGATTTGTTAAAATCACCTCACCAACCATTTTAAGCTTTAAAATTAATAATCATGTTTATCTGTATCTTGGCTGGAAAATAATTTTGGCTTTGTAGCAGTGTGCAGTACTGATTCTATTAGGCCATATATACTAAGCTCCACCAGATTTAAAATTACTAATCATGTTTATCTGTATCTTGGCTGGAAAATAATTTGGGCTTTGTAGCAGTGTGCAGTACTGATTCTATTAGGCCATCTATACTAAGCTCCACCAGATTTAAAATGACTAATCATGTTTATCTGTATCTTGGCTGGAAAATAATTTGGGATTTGTAGCAGTGTGCAGTACTGATTCTATTAGGCCATCTATACTAAGCTCCACCAGCTTTCAAATTGACAATTTTTAGCTGCATCTAGCCTGGAAAATAATTTTGGGTCTCCTAGATGCGCAAGACACATGACTGCCTTCTTGCTGCACTACCTGCAACATGACCCTCAGATTGTCAGAATTCGAAGTAATCCTGACTACTGGGTTGCCACACTCTTAGATCCCCCACATTTTTCGATCAACCTTTTCATTTTAATAAAGAACAAAAAAATGGTCATTTTTGAAATTGTAAGCAACAGCAGGTTATTAGAAACTGAAATCAAACAATTTTCAACTCAAAACTTTATTCTAGGTGATGTTACATTTGCACATAGGACCCCTTTGTTCGAAAGGAGCTTCTGAACTGTCTCGTCCATTGAATTTGTCAGGTTTTGGATGGTTTCTGCTTCAATTGTTTTTCATGAGGACAGAATACCCTCCCAGGGCTGTTGCTTAGATGTGAACTGCCTCCCGCCATCATAGACACTCCTTTTGATGATGCTCCAGAGGTTCTGAATGGGGTTGAGGTTAGGGGAGCATGGGGGTCACACCATAAGTTTGTCCCCTTTTATTCCCATATCAGCCAGAGATGCAGATGTGTTATGTGCAGCATGAGACGGTGCATTTTCATGCATGAAAATGATCTTGCTGTGGAATACACGGTTCTTCTTCTTGAACCATGGCAGGAAGTGCTGTTTGAGAAACTCCACATACATTATGGAGTTCATCTTTACCCCTTCAGGGATCCTAAAGGGGCCGACAATCTCTCTTCCCATGATTCCAGCACAAAACATTACTCCACCTCCTCCTTGTTGGCGCTGTAACCGTGTTTGCGTGGGGTGTCCATCAACCAGCTATCCTCCATTCCATCCATCTGGACCATCGAGCGTTGCACGGCACTCATCGGTGAACAAAACAGTTTTGAAGTCAGTCTTCATGTATTGTTTGGCCCACTGGAGCCGTTTCTGCTTGTGTGCAGTGGATAGAGGAGGTCGACAGGATGGCTTACGCACAGCTGCAAACCTCTGGAGGTCTCTGCATCTTGTTGTTCGGGGGACTTTGGAGGCACCAGCAGCTTCAAAAACTTGTCTGCTGCTATGACAAGGCTTTTTTGCCGCTGCTCTTTTAACCTGACTTAATTGCCTGTAGGAAAGAGTCCTCAATTTTCCCTTATCAGCACGCACACGTGTGTACTGTGAATCAGCTACATACTTCTTGATTGTGCGATGATCAGGATGAAGTGTCTTGGCAATGTTGATTGTAGTCATGCCTTGACCTAAACACTCCACAATTTGTTGCTTCTCAGCAGCCGACACATCCTTTTTCTTTCCCATTTTGGCAGAAAATGTAGGCTGCTTAATAATGTGGGACAGCCATCTTAAGTAGTCTTGCCTTTCATTGGACACACCTGCCAATCTAATTAGCACAGGTGTCTGCAATTGCTTACAGTGATATAAAGAGCCCTGACACACATCACCATCAATGAGTTTTACTGACAAACAAACAAATTCTTCCCTTATCACTCCTAAACTCTTTTTGCATAATAATTTGGAACACAGTGTACATGTGCTTTTCCACAAAACACCAGTGGTTCACGTAGTGAATCTTACAGTTCTAACTTGCCAACCGTGGTCTGTATGGAGTTGTTCAATAAAGGGCCCAAAATTAAGATAACATAGACGGGAGAGGTCTCTATGAATAGGAATTCCTAAGTATTTGATACCCTGTGAGGGCCAGGCAAAGGGAAAGTTGGACTGGATGGAATCCTGTATGGATTTGGGGAGGGAGACATCGAGGGCCTCAGACTTCGCTGCATTGGTGGCTCAGGGCGGTCAAACCAGTGGCGGAACTATTTATGTGGTTTTGATGTTTAAATGTCCGACTACACCACCCGTGGATTGCGCTCAGAGTGAACCGCCGCTGCAGGGCAGACCGCTGAGGCTGGTGTTGTGGATGCAGCAGAGCATAGTATAACTCCCCACGGGAGGAGTATAGCCTCAGGGCAGTGTATGCGGAGGATGGGGGTGATGGTGCAGGGCAGCAGCAGTAACGACACGGAGTCAGTGATGCAGTTCAGGGCCTTTACTCCCAATTCTTATTATCCAGACCACTTCTGCAGGTAACGGCTGCTCACGTCATACTGTGCTCACCAGGTGAGGGGCCCAGACAACTCCCAGATAACTTTGGAGCGCTTCACAGGACCCCCTTTGTGTGTCCTTTGTCTGGCCTTTCTTACCAATGCTTCTGTCCGGCTGCTCGGGCCTCCTCTTGGTAAACTTGGCGCCAGTTTCCCTGACTCTATGTGGTGCCTTCCTAGCGGGTGTAGAGAGGGGCTGCGCCACATAAAATGTCACAGCCCCCGGTTTCTAGCTGATGGTCGTTTCCCGCCTCCACTAGTTTCGGGGACCGGTCTCCCCCTTTGGCTTGACCCCTCCACGCAGGTGGATTCGGGCGTGCGGTGGCGACTCGCCCGTCCGCACCCCTGGGATCCCTTCGTTCCTCGTTCCTGGAGCCTTCTCCGCTCCTCTTCCTTCCTTCTCCCTCTTCCAGGCCGGGGCCTCTGTTACTAGGCCCGTCTCCGGAGCAGAGCTCATGCAGAGCCCCTGCTCCCTGTCACTTCTGCTCTGACTTCTCTTCACTGAACTAAGATGGTGCCCACCTTTTAAACTCCCTTCTCAATGCAGCCAGGAGCTTCTTCCTCCCTGCTTCTGCACTACAGGGTTCCCCTTCCCTGTCCCTCCCCCCACTCCAGCCAGGGACAGGGACTGTCGTGCCCATCTCAGGGGCATATTGGTCGCCCTGCCCCACGGCAATGTGGTGTAATGCATGCAGGTGTCGGGGTCCTGATCCACACTCCATGCTTACCTGAGAGTGAGATATCACACCTGTGGGTGAGGTGCAATACCTCTGTAGCAACCGAGCCCTCGGGGTGCTACAGTTCCATTTATCTTCAGCCTAGGTGACGTATTGCGATACAGGGCCGTGATTTTGGCTATAAAAGGGTCCCCAAGACCCCTACCCCAAGCTTTTTAAAAGAATAATATATGGCGTGCCTGGAGACTCTATGGAATGCTTTCTCAGCATCCAACGAGAGTATCTAATTACAAATTTTTAACTGCATCTAGCCAAGGAAATACTTTGTGCCTAGTAGCAGTGTCTGCTAGTCAGCGGATTATCCCAGCTGTTAAGCAAGCTACACCACCTGTAGTTTGGACACTTAATTTTTTCAAAGGAAATGCTTGGGGACCCTGGGATACTCAGTGAAGAGCATCAGGAGGCACCCCAAGGCATAGGGGCTGGGACAGGCGGTAGGACGCCTTGCGGTGGACCGCCGAGCTCGATCCTTATAAAAGCTTTTTAACTGCAGCAGCTTTAGTGGACGCTACTGGAGCTGAAATTAAGCGGCTGCTGGCATGAGACTTGCCCTCCAATAGATCCTTGTAAAAGGATTTAAAGTGTATTCATTCAAATTAGAGAGACAATTTAAATTAAAAAGCTTAGACCTGCCTCCACCACAGGGGGGCTTGCTCGACCCACCAGCGGACAGGCACCAGTATTGGGAGAGGGAGGCTGGCCGTCAGGGTCCACCGCAGCTCTGGCACAAACCCGGCGACACGGAGGTCGCACGGGCAGGAACGGACTGGCCGTGTCGGCTTCGCACTTTTTCTGTTTTAGAAGGGCATGACATGCCTATATCTGTGTCTCCCCCTCCTTTTACTCCTCCACCTCTTTTCTTTTCGCATGACTATATGTACTTGTCACTTTTCCATGTGTTAGTTGTGTCTTCTGAGCAGTTTGTCAGCTTTTGGACACCTTTGAAGGTGTTTTCTATGTGTTTCTATGTGTTTTTGTTTGCCTGCCATTGGTTTTAACGGTGTTCGAAGGTGTTCGACGAACAGTCCAACGAACAGTTCGGCGAACATACGGGTGTTCGACGAACCGAACCGAACTCGAACACTACGGGGGTGGCTCAACACTAGCCATGAGGCGCAGCTGGGTTCTGTGGGCGGTGGACAGCAGACCTTCTATGAACTGGTCAGTCAACAGTTTATCGGTGTCCTGCATGCGGTTCAAGGCATAGTCTCTGATACTATCTTGGGCTCGCTGCTTACAGCCATAGAACCGCATTTTGATTTCTGCTGAAGTACGGGTATCAAAGGTACTCCGCAGCCGGGTCAGAATGTCCTTTACAGTCCTTTTCTCTTCACCTGACCATGATTTCACTTCCCGCTGGGCTGCACCGGTTATCTGCTCCGTCAGAATTCTCACTTTCTGTTCTTCTGTCAGGGGATAAACTTTAAATAAACTGTGCAGTCTTTCCTTAAAGTCAGTTAAGGTATGGGATTCCCCTGAGTATTGGGGCAACCAGGCTGCTCCGGGGATGTAGGGCATGGAGAACGGCATCACCGCTGCTGCAGCCACGCTGGTGGTAGAAGGTCCCTCCGCGTCCGTCATCTTCTTCCCCCCTAGTTAAGTGTGGCCTACCTTCCATTGATCCTCCTCCGTAGGCCGCGGCTCCCCTGGTGCTGCTCCGGGCGAGGACCTTGCGTCGCGTCCTCTTGCTCCTTCCAGGACCTTGTGCAGCATCGGTGCGTAGGGCGGGGCTTCAGGTCTCGCGCGGTTTGGACGTCCACGCCCCTCTTCTTCCCGCGTGGCATCCCGAAGATGGCGCCCGATGGTGGGAACACGGCTGAGGATGGCGGGAAACGGCTGAAGATGGCGGGAAACGGCTCCGGATGGCGGGAAACCTCTTTTTCAGGTAAGTATGAAGTCTTTTTCAGGCACGCAATACCCGTTTGTGGCGGGTTGGTCACAATCCTGCCGACTACGCCAAAGCTGACTCGACCCCTGGGCCGTGGGGCACCCGGAAGCGGGCTTCGGTGCAATGTTGGGGGTAGTAGTGGCAACCCGATCCCGTGGCTCAGGGTGGTCAGACCAAATGCTGTGGCAGTCTATTTGTAGGGTTTTGAATGTCCGACTACGCCACCCGTGGATTGCGGTCAGGGATGACCGCCGCTGCAAGGAAGACCGCTGAGGCTGATGTTGGTATGCAGTACAGGGATAGGATAACTCCCCACGGGAAGAGTGTAGCCTCAGGGCAGTGTAATAGGATGCTGGGGATGATGGTGCAAGCCGCAATAATAAGGGTTCAGAGTCTGCTTCAAACAGTCCAGGGTCTTTATTGTAGTTAGTACTAATGACCCAACAGGAGTACAGGGTAGGAATGGGCCTGGGTGTCTGAGAGCATTCGGGCGAGCCCAACTGGTCAGGGTGAGTGTGAAGGCCTACCGTTCTCTCTCCGCCCTTGCTGACTATCCCCCTTTTCGTGGTGTGATAGCCCACGTCCCTGAGCTGGCCGTGTACTACGCCTGTATGGCTTGCGACTCGGGCCTTAGGTACCTGTTGCTTCTCCGTGCTGTACCGGTCCCTCTGTGTGGCGGAGCCTCCAGGCTTCTCAGGCCAAGGGACCTGAAATCCCTCGCGGGTTGGTTATCTGCTGCCGGGCTTGCAACCCTGACAGCCTCGGACCCCAGTGTCCGGTTGTGTAGTTCTCTCTCAGCCAGGATCGGCTCTCGTCGCCTCTGTCCCTGGCTTGCTGTTCCTCCTCTGCCTCCCGGACTCCTCAGCTGCTGCTGACCTGTCCCTTTCCTCTGGGAACCCTTCTGGGTGCTTCAGAAGTGGGTCCTGGTCTCCCTAACCCTGCCCTCAGTTCCAGCTTTTATAGGGGCAGCCTGCTCCCCCTACTGGCCTGGGACAGGAGGTGCTGCATGCTAATGGTCCCTGACCAGGGAACCTCCCTCCTGCTCTCAGACACAGCCTTTTGTATTTGTGGCATCCAGGCCTGGGGTGACACACACACATATACTGTACATACACTCATATACCGTACATATACATACACATATGCCATACATATACATATACCATACATAAACCATACATACATATACTGTATAGATTAACACACACACACATATATACATATACCGTACACACATATACCGTACATATAAACACACATATACTGTACATACATAAACATATACCATACATCCATACAAACACATATACCGCACAGACATACACATATAATGTACATACATACACCGTACATTTACACATCGTACATATACATTCACATATACCGCACATACATATACTGTATTGATACACACATACACACATACACACACACACACATATATATATATATACATGTATATATATATACACACACATACACTGACATATACAGTACAGACCAAAAGTTTGGACACACCTTCTCATGTAAAGATTTTTCTGTATTTTTATGGCTATGAAAATTGTACATTCACACTGAAGACATCGAAACTATGAATTAACACACGTGGAATTATATACTGAACAAAAAAGTGTGAAACAACTGAAAATATCTATTATATTCTAGGTTCTTCAAAGTAGCCACCTTTTGCTTTGATGACTGCTTTGCACTCTCTTGGCATTCTCTTGATGAGCTTCAAGAGATAGTCACTGGAAATGGCTTTCATTTCACAGATGTGCCCTGTCAGGTTTAATAAGTGGGATTTCTTGCCTTATAAATGGGGTTGGGACTAGAGATGAGCGTTGTTCTACTCGAACTGTTCGCCAATCTCAAATTCGAGCTGTTTTGGGCGGTGTTCGAGCCGTTCGGCGAACACGAACAATTTGAGAAAAATTCGGCTGTTCGAGGTTATGTTCGATAACTGTTCGTGCACCAAAATCATAACTGGATTTTTTCTCAGTAATGATGAAAATCAATGTTAATACGCAGTTTGAGTGTACAGCGGGGTGGGGGGAGGGGCAGGGGATGGATCTCTGCAGGAACAATGAAGATCTCCATTTTTTTTTCTCTTTCCCGCATTTACAGTGGGGAGGTGCAATCTGTCAGCCTATCAGCAGCGCACACACGGAGCGAAGTGCTTTTTTTCACACAAGCAAGGGCATGTGTCATTGGCAGTGTATGTCACATGTCCTTGCCCTATAAGACCAAGCCATTTTTCCCGTCGCCACCATTTTCTCACTGCTGCAGCTGCGTGTTAGACGGCACCGCTGTTGCTGTGTGCGCTATACCTTGTTAAATTCAAGCCAATTTTCGCACAAATCTACAGATAGCTTGGGAGTAGGGAATAGTTGTGATTGCAGTCCTTTTAAGGACTAGATTACAGCATTTCCTATGACTTTTATCAGGCAGGTCTGTGCTCTTAAATAGATAGGTTGTGGGAGTAAAGACTAATTGTAATTGGAGTCCTTTTCAGGACTAGGTTACATCAGTTCCTATCAGTTTTTGCCAGGCAGGTCTGTGCCAGTGCTGTGCAAGTTTTTTTCACAGCATTTGGCTGAATCTAGCAAAGCTAATCCTTTTTGGCCTATTGCAGAGTGTGTTAGTCAGTGGAGTTGCCTATCTGTGTTGCAAGATGTACCACCTGTGTATAGAATACCAATTTTTTTACTGCACCTAGTGAAGTAAAATCTTTTGGGCATAGCATCATTCTATTAGTCCATCTATACTGACCTCCATCAGGTTGCAAATTGAACATAATTTTTTTCTGCATCTAGCTCTGAAAAAATATTGGGCTTCTAGCTGTGTGTGGGACTTGTTGCATTAGTCCATCTATACTGACCTCCATCAGGTTGCAAACTGAATATATTTTTTTCTGCATCTACCTCTGAAAAAATATTGGGCTTCTAGCTGTGTGTGAGACTTGTTCTATTAATCCATCTATACAGACCTCCATCAGGTTGCAAATTAAAAATAATTTTTATCTGCATCTACAGTACCTCAGAAAAAATATTTGTGCTTCTAGCTGTGTGTGGGACTTGTTCTATTAATCCATCTATACAGACCTCCATCAGGTTGCAAACTGAATATATTTTTTTCTGCATCTACCTCTGAAAAAATATTGGGCTTCTAGCTGTGTGTGGGACTTGTTCTATTAATCCATCTATACAGACCTCCATCAGGTTGCAAACTGAATATATTTTTTTCTGCATCTACCTCTGAAAAAATATTGGGCTTCTAGCTGTGTGTGGGACTTGTTGTATTAGTCCATCTATACTGACCTCCATCAGGTTGCAAATTAAAAATAATTTTTATCTGCATCTACAGTACCTCTGAAAAAATATTTGGGCTTCTTGCTGTGTGTGGGACTTGTTCTATTAGTCCATCTATACTGACCTCCATCAGGTTGCAAATTGAATATAATTTTTATCTGCATCTAGCTCTGAAAAAATATTTGGCCTTCTAGCAGTGTGTGGGACTTTCTCTATTAGTCCATCTATACTGACCTCCATCAGGTTGCAAATTAAAAATAATTTTTATCTGCATCTACCTCTGAAAAAATATTTGGGCTTCTAGCTGTGTGTGGGACTTGTTCTATTAGTCCATCTATACTGACCTCCATCAGGTTGCAAATTGAATATAATTTTTATCTGCATCTAGCTCTGAAAAAATATTTGGCCTTCTAGCAGTGTGTGGGAATTTCTCTATTAGTCCATCTATACTGACCTCCATCAGCTTGCAAATTAAAAATAATTTTTATCTGCATCTACCTCTGAAAAAATATTTGGGCTTCTAGCTGTGTGTGGGACTTGTTCTATTAGTCCATCTATACTGACCTCCATCAGGTTGCAAATTGAATATAATTTTTATCTGCATCTAGCTCTGAAAAAATATTTGGCCTTCTAGCAGTGTGTGGGACTTTCTCTATTAGTCCATCTATACTGACCTCCATCAGCTTGCAAATTAAAAATAATTTTTATCTGCATCTACCTCTGAAAAAATATTTGGGCTTCTAGCTGTGTGTGGGACTTGTTCTATTAGTCCATCTATACTGACCTCCATCAGGCTGCAAATTGAATATAATTTTTATCTGCATCTACCTCTGAAAAAATATTTGGGCTTCTAGCTGTGTGTGGGACTTGTTCTATTAGTCCATCTATACTGACCTCCATCAGGTTGCAAATTGAATATAATTTTTATCTGCATCTAGCTCTGAAAAAATATTTGGCCTTCTAGCAGTGTGTGGGACTTTCTCTATTAGTCCATCTATACTGACCTCCATCAGGTTGCAAATTGAATATAATTTTTATCTGCATCTAGTTCTGAAAAAATATTTGGCCTTCTAGCAGTGTGTGGGACTTTCTCTACTAGTCCATCTATACTGACCTCCATCAGGTTGCAAATTAAAAATAATTTTTATCTGCATCTACCTCTGAAAAAATATTTGGGCTTCTAGCAGTGTGTGGGACTCATTGTATTAGGCCATCTATACCAAGCTCCACCAGCTTTGAAATTAATAATAATTTTTAGCTGCATCTAGCCCTGAAAATAATTTTTCCCAATAGTGGTAGCAATAGAAATATGGGGCGCGCGCCTGGCTAACAAAAATATACGCTTCATAACACAAAACACCAGCCTAGCGCACTGCATTAATAAGATGGCATCATCGTCTCTCCCAGTGCTAGGCCTACTACGCAGGCTAGTATTCCTGTGCCTAAAACACAATGTATGGGTCCGCGCTAGCCACTATGCTGAGGGGTATAAAGCTGCTGCTAACGCTTTATAACAATTCAATTGGCAGATTTTCACAGAGCTCTTCCACAACGCCCACCCATCGGGCAACAGTTTGCCACCCTCCCTATGGGATCTAGTGGCGAATAGTTGATGCCATTAATCAGAGCGTCAGTTGCCCCGTCAACGTGGCAAGCATACGGTAAGCCATGGGAAGAGTGGACACGACTAGTAGCAGGCAGACGGGTTGACCAATGTGAACAAGCCAGATCACAAGTCACCATAGAATTTCTCCACCAGCTAATGATGAGGGGCATATCAGGGGCGTCAGCGCAGCGGTGTCTGACCGGAGTAGCATTTCACTTCCAACTACTGAATTGGGGAGATGTGACAAAGATTCATCATCAGACAATCCATAAAAGGGTGGAAAAGGGGTCAGCCAAGTCAGGAATGTAGACGTCCCGTCCCGTGTCACTAAAACTGATTTCTCACATCTTATCCCTAACACCATTAACATGACACTCACAATTTGAAGCAACACTAATGTCTACTGCATTTGTGATCGCCTTCTTCGGGGCGCTATGTATAAGCGAATTAGTCCCTCAATCCAAAATTACCACCAGTGGACGCTTATTACACCAGGAAGTAGTCATAGCCAATAATGCAATACGTGTACGCATACACCAATCGAAAATGGTTCCAGCGGGCAGGGGTACTTGAGTACTTCTACAACCCACAAACGGTACACTGAGTCCGGTAACAATAGTAAAAACATATCTAACCATCAGATCATAAAGTAATTTCTTCGTATCACACATTGATGGAACGCCATTATCAAGATACCTGTTCCAAGCTATATTTAATAAATGCATAACATCGGCAGGGAACCACCCCAAAGATTACGGGACACACTCATTCCGCATAGGTGCGGCCACGGAAGCAGCAAGAACAGGACTGTCAGAAACGGAAGTTCAGAGGATAGGGAGATGGCGATCCACGTGTTTGGTGAGATACATAAGACCGGACTTGTTATCCTAACGTGGTTTGTTTCTTTTACAGGTGACGCTAAGCCAACAGTGTGAGTGATAGGCCACTCGTATATATATTGGGCACAAAAAAGGGCGAAAGTCCGCCCAGGCGGGAGGAAATTAGAGTTTCATAACACATATTTCAACTGGAGAGGTATTAGAGGCCTGCTATGGCCACAGGTACTAATTGAGGTAATCAAGGTAGGGAGAGAGGCAAGAGGTCGGGTCATCTTAGTTATACAGGCCGGGGGAAACAACCTAGGTCATCACAAGAGCGCATAACTAATGGCAATACTGAAACTAGACACTGAGCGCTTCAGAGAATTTTTCACAAAATTAGCTATAGTATGGTCAGAGATTGTGCCGATAGCGGTATGGCAAGGTGCGCGAGACATCACGGCCATTGAATGGACAAGGCGGGTAATAAATATTCGGATGGCAAAATTTAGAAGAGACAGAGGCGGTGTAGTGATACGACACCGACAACTGGAAGGAGATAAAGCAGGCCTCATACGGCCCGATGGTGTTCACTTAATAGATATTGGACTGGACATATTCCTGTCAGGACTCCAGGACAGAGTGGAACAAGCGTTAAGAGTGATGGGTGGGGGTCAGAGTCCTGCATACGAGTACGCTGGATCCTCCGTGGCCTGGAAATAGAAAGGACATGTTGGAGAGTTACACTTGTTGGCCAACTTGCCGGAGTGGGGACCCAGGGCATGCTGCAACAAGCTGAATTATTTTAGAAATAAAATGCCTTTCTAATGGAATGAGTATAAAGAGTTAATAAAGCTGTGACCGATCCTCACCCATCTAGTTGTAAGAGTTACATTATTGGGTTGTCCATGAAAGGGGGGCGGTAGGGGGGCTGAGCATCTGGGTTTGGTTGGGGGTCCCCACAGTCTGCCTAGGCTAGATTAATTTAAAAATTCTTATTAGATACACAGGCGGTGCAGCTTGCTTCGCAGCTGGGCTACTACGCCCAAAGTATTGCCTTGGCTAGATGCAGTTAAAAATTCTGCGCTGACTAGCAGACACTGAAGATTTGGAGCAGACCTCTGAGTAAACAGCTCTTCAGACTCAACCATCTGTGTTACCCCAAGCCATAGTGTATGTAGTTTCTTACAGTTAAAAGGGGGGGGTGCGACCCAACCCACCTGGAATTGACGATGCCAACGTCACGTAAGACACAGCAAGGGGACTCCCAAAATTGTGGCACAGACACCACTTAACCCTAGAACGCATACCTGTGGCCTTGCAGGCCCGCCCAGTTAATTGTTTTCTATTTTCTGCAAGATTGCTTTAGTTAGAATTTTGAAACTCTAGGTATTCTTCATGTATATAGTTGCTTGTCATTTGAGTTTGAGTTATTCCATGTTATTTGCACACGGGCCTAAAGGGCCCCAGGTATGTGAAAGTGTAGATTTTTATGGTCATGCGTTCTAGGGTTAAGTGGCATCAATTGCCCCACTGTTGCTTAAAACGGTTGGTGAGGTGATTTTACCAAATCCCCAAGCTTTTAGTCTCCCAAGGATGACACAGGGGTAGAAATGTCCTTGCGAATCCATGATTTGATCATCTTTATGAACGTGAGTCTGTCTACATTCTCAGTGGACAGCCGCGTGCGCTTATCTGTCAGCACACCACCAGCAGCGCTGAACACACGTTCAGAGAGAACGCTGGCTGCATGGCATGACAAGATCTCCAAGGCGTGAGTGGCGAGCTCCGGCGATTTTTCAAGATTGGAATACCAAAGTGAGCAAGGGTCCAGTGACACAGTCATGGCTTTGATGTTCACTTGGAGATTCTCCTGTACCATCCTCTCTAGGCATTGACTATGTGTCAGACTTCTTGTCTCCTGTGGCCTTGCAAAGGATGGTCTAAAAAAGTGGTGAAACGATTCCACAAAATTGCTGTTACCAGCAGATACTGTGTTACTGTTACTGTTTGAGTGATGAAGACTCGACAGTCCCACCGTTGGCAAGTTAGAACTGTGAGATTCACTATGTGCACCACTGGTGTTTTGTGGAAAAGCACATGTAAGATTCTGCAACAGATACTCCTGCATTCGTCAATACCTTTTTATGGCAGGAATTATTTCGGCAAATATACTTTTGTACCGGGGATCTAAGAGTGTGGCAACCCAGTAGTCGGGATTACTTCGAATTCTGACAATCCGGGGGTCATGTTGCAGGTAGTGCAGCAAGAAGGCACTCATGTGTCTTGCGCATCCAGAAGGACTAAGTCCTTGTTGTGTTGGTAGCGAGGTAAGAATCATGCTTTCTTCCTCTGCCCTCTCCCTCCAACCTCGCACAACAGAAATGTGATCAAGGTCTCCCTCATCTGATGAGTCTTCCATGCCCATTGCCAGTTCGTCCTCCACTTCTTCCTCGGCTCCTGCACCTTCCTCAACAGTTTGGATGCTACCATGCGCCCTGGTTAATCCCTCTCCCCCACCCTCCCATGCCTGCCGCCTTGGTGCTGCCGACCATCTGGACCTTGCAGATGTTAGCCCTTCCGCATACAACTCCTCTTCTACTTCCTCCACCTCCTCTTGTCCCACCACCTGACTCCGAATTCTGTTTAACATGTGCTCCAGCATGTAAATCACCGTAATAGTCATGCTGATAATGGCATCGTCAGCACTAAACATCTTCGTCGCCATTTCAAGACTGTGCAGAAGGGTGCGTAGGTCCCTGATCTGAGACCACTCCTCCAGCGTGATTTGCCCCACCTCTGGATCTCGTTGGCCCAGGCTATACGTCAGAACGTATTGCACCAGGGCTTGTCGGTGCTGCCACAGTCGCTGCAACATGTGCAGAGTTGAATTCCACCGTGTCGGCACATCGCATTTCAGCCAGTGAACTGGCAGGCCCAACGACTTCTGTAGAGATGTAAGTCGTTGAACTGCGGGATGCGAACGGCGGAAGTGAGCACACAGCGACCGTGCACTCTGCAGAAGGCCATCTAGTCCGGGATAGTGGGCTAAAAATTGCTGGACAACACGTGAGCCATACAAGGC
This sequence comes from Phyllobates terribilis, assembly GCF_046119375.1. Taxonomy (NCBI): domain Eukaryota; kingdom Metazoa; phylum Chordata; class Amphibia; order Anura; family Dendrobatidae; genus Phyllobates; species Phyllobates terribilis. The sequence goes on from NW_027362762.1 coordinate 404,233,320, forward strand.
ACGTGTGTGACATTGCCCCGGCGAAGTGCCGCACCCAGGTTTGCAGCATTGTCGCACATGGCCTTCCCTGGTTGCAGGTCCAGTGGAGACAACCTTTCATGAAACTGGGTCTCCAGAGCTGACCAAAACTCCTCAGCTGTGTGACTCACATTTCCCAGACATTTAAAAGTAAACACTGATGCGTTGAGCCCTGCTGCCAGCATAGTAGGAGGTGTGCAGGATTCCTTCTGTGCAGTTAGAAAGCAGGTGGCATTACCAGACAGGCTTTGGGTGCAGGTGGAGGACCGAGAGGAGGTTGAGGAGGCAGAAGCAGTGGAGGAAGTTCGAGATAAAGAGGATTAACACACAACTCGTGGGGACGGTAAGACTTGGACAGCAGCCCCTTGTCCTGCTGTCACCATAGTTACCCAGTGCCCAGTCAGCGACATGTAACGCCCCTGTCCATGCCTTCTCGTCCAAGTGTCTGTGGTGAAGTGCACCCTGTCACACACAGAGTTTCTCAAAGAAGCGGTGATGTTGTGTGCGACATGCTAGTGGAGCGCAGGCACACCTTTCTTTGAGAAGTAGTGCCGACTGGGCATCTGGTACTGGGGCACTGTGACGGACATAAGGTCTTGAAAATCCTCTGTGTCCTCCAGGTGGAAAGGCAGCATTTCTGTAGCCAACAGCTTGCAGATGGTGAAATTCAACCTCTTAGCTTTCTCATGGCTAGGAGGAAATGGTCTTTTACTTTTCCACATCTGAGGGACCGAGGGCTGGCTGTTGTGCTTAGACGGTGTTGAGTAGGGTGTCCCCGGCAACTGCCGGTCTGTGAGGAAGATGCAGGCGGACATGTTAGGTTGCCTTGATCCAAAGGTGGTGCTCTCGATGTCGGAGAGCGCTCAACACTAGCAGGTGTTTCCACTTCCCAATGAACTGACGACCTGCCAATCACACTGGCTGTTGCGGGTAAAGAGGTGGCAGGTCTGCATCCAAAAACATGTGTGACTGCTGTCCCCCCAGTCACAGAGGATGAAGAGGCTGCGGATGCACAAGATGGGGCAGACGGTGGTTGGCCCAGCCGGCTAGGCCGCATTGTAGCACAGTGAGCTTCCCACTGCAACTTATGCTTCATATCCATGTGACGGTACATGCATGAAGTACTCAAACTATGTATTTTTTGGCCTCTACTTAGCTTTTGCTGACAAATATTACAGATAACATGAGTTGGGTCATCCTTATCGATCTGAATAAATGCCCAGGCTATGCAAGGCTTAGAGCCCATGTGACCTGAAGAGCCACTACGACTTGTGGTCAGAGGCAGAGTTGTGGTTGAGGATGCAGTTGTTGACGTGCTTCCAGTACTCCGTCTCTGTTCAGGAAGGTGCAACCTAACCTCGTCGTCAATAGCATCTGTGATGCCCCGCTGCGTTTGGTATCACAGATCCTACAAGAGTGCATTGATGGAATCCTCCACAAGAGGCCCCCATAAACATTCACACATCTCCACCTTCCACCTCAGACCAGCAGAGGGAGCCCGTTAGGGATATAAATAGGGAAGGTGGAGCTAGGCAGTTCAGTTCCTCTGAAGAGTTCCTGCAGTAGAGAAGCCTAAGAGAGGTCAGTCTGCAGTGGAGCTCAGTCTAGTCTAGAGAACGCAGTTAATAGTTCAGCAGTGGAGCACGAGGCTCCTGCTTGCTAGATTCAGGGAGCCCAGATAGAGCTTAAGGTGTGCCGGTGCCGTAAGATCAGTGAAGCGCGGCAAGCTGCCGTTAGTGTGTATAGCCTAGTGAGGGCCCGAGTAGGCCGAAGGCGAGTGGCGAGTTAGTACATAAGGGGCAGAGGAGCTTAACCAGCTCACCCCAAAGCATTTACCGGACACAGGATCCGAGCTTACCGGTATCTCTATGACCCAGTAAGGCATAACCGGAATCCCTGGAGAACTACAAGTCCCAGGGTCGCTAAGGTGCTGATATGTAACAGAGCCAGGAGACGCTTAGGCCCCGCATACTGGGAGCGTGAACTCCAAGAGAAGGCCCTACCACAAGGTCAGCCAGCGCAGGACAGAGACAAAGTTAGGCCTAGCTCCAGGCAGGTCAGAAACTTACTACGCATAGGCAAGAAACAGGAGGCCCTACACCCGCTCATTGGGGAGGATCCTGATATGCACCCTTCACCCTACAGTGCTCCGGGATGTGCCTGAATTTCCACCAGTAAAAGGTACTGAAGTGACTACCGTGTCCGTTCCCGTTCTTGCTCTGACCCAGCTGGGTCTCGCCTGTCCTGCATTCCCCCTGCATACGCTGCCCTGAGACCTAGCTCCACCTGTGGGGAGCTATACCATCGAGCTGCCTTATCACCGGCCTCAGTGGACTGCTGCAGCGCTGGTGCTTGTCACCAGATACCACAGGTGGCGTCATGAACTCTTATAAAATTAACAATTATCCACCCTTTTAAAGAGAGACCCCAGGGTACGGGCCAGGGAGCCGACCACCGCGACATCCCCAAGGCCAGGCAAATGCCCGGGTACCGAGTCATCCCCATCCCCAGGGCTAGTCACATCCTCCCCCACCTCCTTTGCTGACCTCATCGACTGTCTGACTGTGGGTTGACAGTAAGTGGGATCTCCAACCTCGTCATCATCACCCTGTGTGTTATCACACCCATCGCCCTCAGAGCCAACCTCTTCCTGCCCTGACCGAAAAGTCAAGTTGTCGCTCCAATCAGGTATTTGAGTCTCATCATCGTCTTCATCATTGTCTCCACCAACAGGAGTTACAGTTTGGGAACAAGGGTCTACATTATGCTCAGAACCTTCTTCATCTGGTCCTGGATCCAACTTATAAAGATTCTGGGCATCGGATCAGATCATTTCCTCATCTGGATTAACAGAAGCTCTGGAGCAGACCTCCGTTTCCCAGGCTATAGTATGAGTAAACAGCTGGGCAGACTCAGCCATCTGTGTTACCCCATACTCAGACGGGCAGCTGGAGACTTGGGAGCTGTGAGGAAGCAAGTGCGATTGGGGTGACACCTCTAAGGACTGGAGTATTTGTGATGTTGAAATTGAGGTGATGGAGAGCCCACTTGAAGGAGCACTTGATATCCGTTGAAGCACCTGCTGTTTTTGTGCCTCATCTAGAATTTGTAGCGATGGGCGTGTCCGTAAGAATGGGATCGTATCACATTGTCCACGAAAAGAAGTCGACATCTTAGTTTGGCTGGAAGATGGTCTTTCTTCTGCAGATGTTACTCCCCCCCCCCACCGTGGGGGGCCTCGACCCACCGGCGGACAGGCACCAGTATTGGGATAGGGGGGCTGGCCGTCAGGGTCCACCGCGGCTCTGGCACAAACCCGGCGACACAGAGGTGGCACAGGCAGGAACGGACTGGCCGTGTCGGCTTCTCACTTTTTGGATTTTAGAAGGGCATGACATGCCTACATCTGTGTCTCCCCCTCCTTTTACTCCTCCACCTCTTTTCTTTTTGCATGACTATATGTACTTGTCACTTTTCCATGTGTTAGTTGTGTCTTCTGAGCAGTTTGTCAGCTTTTGGACACCTTTGAAGGTGTTTTCTATGTGTTTCTATGTGTTTTTGTTTGCCTGCCATTGGTTTTAACGGTGTTCGAAGGTGTTCGACGAACACACGGGTGTTCGACGAACCGAACCGAACTCGAACACTACGGGGGTGGCTCAACACTAGTTGGGATCATCAGTTGTGTTGTGTAGAAGTCTGGTGGATACATAGCTGAGAGTCCTACTGAATAGACAGATAGAATTTGTATTATGGCAAGAAAAAAACAGCTAAGTAAAGAAAAATGAGTGGCCATCATTACTTTAAGAAATGAAGGTCAGTCAGTGCGAAAAATTGGGAAAACTTTGAAAGTGTCCGCAAGTGCAGTGCAAAAACCATCAAGCGTAAAAAAGAAACTGGCTCACATGAGGACCGCCCCAGAAAAGGAAGACCAAGAGTCACCTCTGCTTCTGAGGATAAGTTTATCCGAGTCACCAGCCTCAGAAATCGCAGGTTAACAGCAGCTCAGATTAAAGACCAGAGTTCTAGCAGCAGATACATCTCTACAACAACTGTTAAGAGGAGACTTTGTGCAGCAGGCCTTCATGGTAAAATAGCTGCTAGAAAATCACTGCTAAGGACAGGCAACAAGCAGAAGAGACTTGTTTGGGCTGAAGAACACAAGGAATGGACATTAGACCAGTGGAAATTTGTGCTTTGGTCTGATGAGTCCAAATTTGAGATCTTTGGTTCCAAACACAGTGTCTTTGTGCGACACAGAAAAGGTGAACGGATGGACTCTCCATGCCTGGTTCCCACCGTGAAGCATGGAGGAGGAGGTGTGATGGTGTGGGGGTGCTTTGCTGGTGACACTGTTAGGGATTTCTTCAAAATTGAAGGCATACTGAACCAGCATGGCTACAACAGCATCTTGCTGCTGCATGCAATTCCATCCGGTTTGCGTTTAGTTGGATCATCATTTATTTTTCAACAGGACAATGACCCCAAACACACCTCCAGGCTGTGTAAGGGTTATTTGACCAAGAAGAAGAGTGATGGGGTACTACGCCAGATGACTTGGCCTCCACAGTCACCAGACTTGAACCCAATTGAGATGGTTTGGGTTGAGCTGGACCGCAGAGTGAAGGCAAAAGGGCCAACAAGTGCTAAGCATCTCTGGGAACTCCTTCAAGATTGTTGGAAGACCATTTCCGGTGACTACCTCTTGAAGCTCATCAAGAGAATGCCAAGAGTGTGCAAAGCAGTCATCAAAGCAAAAGGTGGCTACTTTGAAGAACCTAGAATATAAGACATATTTTAAGTTGTTTCACACTTTTTTTGTTAAGTATATAATTCAACATGTGTTAATTCATAGTTTTGATGCCTTCAGTGTGAATGTACAATTTTCAAAGTCATGAAAATACAGAAAAATCTTTAAATGACAAGGTGTGTCCAAACTTTTGGTCTGTACTGTACATACATGTACTAATCTATATCAGGTGTTCAGATGAACCATGGAGGAGGTCGGCCACATAGTTCAGAAAGCATGTGGAGAGGGCTGCAGAAACCACTGTGGGGGATGGGACACAGTATACTGGACTTACTGTATATCAGCGCCCTGCTGCCGAGCTGTCCTGTGCAGTGAGCCTCCTCCCCCACCTCTTCTCTGTTAGATGCTACTGGAAGGAACTGAGGGAGCAGAAGATGCACAATCAGTCCTACTCTTCCTCCACTATTGTCCCCAGTGTGCTGTGCAGCCCAGGCCCCTGACTACAGGTGAACACTCACCATTGGGATGCGCCGTGCAGGAGACAGAGGCTGCAGCCAGTGAGCCCTCTTCAGTCTGGTAAGGAAAGCGTTCATTGGCCAGCTCTCTCTCCCTGCATGACACACCCCCTTTTTGAAACCATGTACTATGCGCAACGCTCTCTCCCTGGCTCTGGGTCAGAATGATTATGGGCGGGAATGAGAGGGGCCCCATGCTGCTTGACATCGGGCCCCTCTCCCACCCCTAATCTTGACTGAGTGGCCCCATATGCCCTGCTTGGTCTGCCCATATGGACAGTACAATCCTGCCTGCAAGGGCCCCCCAACACCTCTGAGCCCCAGTGAAGTTGCACCTGCTGCACCGACGGTATGTCCGCCCCTGCATCAAATGTCTCTTTGTTGTAAACTGTGCAGACTAGTCGTGGCTGGAAAAAGTTGTTAATGTATGCTGGTCTGGACCTGGTGGAAAAAATGGGAAAAATAAATAACTTCATAATAAGGAACATCAGCTGTAAGTCACTATCTATATCTGCATTGCAATCTCTTATATGTTCTGCAGGACTGGTATCTTCTACTATATGGTCATCGTATTGCGGTAATATCAATGTTGCTCTTTGTATAGAGATTTATTTTCAGTAACACCATGGTCATCTGCTGTTAGAACCCTCCTGTTAGTTTTTTCTATTTTGCTGGTCACATGACTTTTTGCCTATTTAATCCAGCTCCGCCCTCCTGGCCTTACTGGACTTCAGTGTTACATTTACTCTTAAGCTAGCCAGGTGCCTTGTACCTTACTCTGTAGTTTGCTTGGTCTTTTGACCACTAGTACTTCTGTTTGTTTGTTTGTCTTTGCTCTGCTACAATTTCTGCTAGGAGGTGTCCAACTATATCCCAGTCCTTAGTTCTTGTAGGGACCCCTTCCTTATATCTATAGGTCTGCGTTCAGACTAGCCGAGGACTTAGGCGGGTCTGTTCACAAGGAACAGGTCCTCCGCTGCATTCTAGGGAATCAGTTTAGTCCTATTGTAGGGACAGTTTTCCTATCTTTCCTGTTTGTAGCAGTTCATAACAGTAAGTCCAGCCCAAAAATAAAACACTCTAGGGAAAGAAATCCTGATTTCAGCATGGTGTCGGTTCAGGAGTTGGCTCAACGCCTGCAGGGACAGTCTTTGGAGCTGGCCGAGCTCCAGCAACACGTGAGTAGCTGTCCTGGAGCGCCTTTTGTCGAACCGAAGGTAGGACTGCCAGATTTTTTTTTATGGTAAATGGCAAGATTTTTTTTCTTTTAAAAACGCATGTTTATTATATTTTCGTTTAAGACCCAGATCCTCTTGGAATGAATCACAGCGCATTGGGTTTATAATGTCACTTTTGCGCAAAGAACCACAGGGATGGGCCTTTTCTCTACAACCTAATGATCCATGTTTTTGATCTGTGTAAGATTTTTTTTCTGCTATGGGGTTGTTGTATGATGATCCTGATCGAGTCTCATCTGCTGAAACTGAATTAAGACGTTTGAAGCAGGGATCAGGTGATGTGGAAAATTATTGTACATACTTCAGAAGATAGTCGGCTGAAGTGAAATGGAATGACTCAGAATTAAAATGTTTGTTTCTTGATGGTCTAGGTGAAAGGGTTAAGGATCTGCTGATTGCCTTCCCAAAACCTGGAACCTTGCAGGAGGCAATGCAATTAGCCATATGTGTGGACAGGAGACTGCGTGCTAGGAGTAATGAAGAGAAATCTACTGTTATGGCAGCTCCTAGTTTTCAGAGGGTCTGTTCGGAGGGTGGAGAACTGATGGAGATTGGGGCGATGTCACCCCACTCTCAGTAAAAAGACCGCAGGTTTGCTAAAGGATTGTGTTTTTATTGCGGTAAATCTGACCACTTTATTAACCCCTTAACAACATCTGACGTACTAATACGCGTCTGTGCCCTGGGACTTAAGAGCCAGACCCGTATTAGTACGTCATCGCGATCGCGCGTGTACACAGGCTGTGCGGGCGCGATCGCCGCCGGGTGTCAGCTGATTGTCACAGCTGACACCCGGTACTATGTGCAGGGAGCGGTCCTGCACCGCTCCCAGCACATTAACCCCTGCGATGCTGCGATCGAAGTCGATCGAAGTCGATCGCGGCATTGCGGGGGCAAGGGAAGGTGATTGCCGATACTCACCTCCTCTTCCTGCTTCCAGCGCAGTCTGCAAAGGCTTCCCGGGTGTTGCCATGACGACCCGATGTCGTCATGACAACATCCGGGTCACCAGACAGCAGGAAGATTGTTTGGACATGCGCAGTGCATCTCCAAACAATCTTCACACTGTGCACCGCTGACAGCCTGCATGGCATAGGGATGGTGCTCCATTCCTATCCCATGCAGGCGATCAGAGAAAAAAAAGTGAAAGTCCAAGAGTGGGACAAAGTAATAAAGTGTATAAACTGTCTGAAAGTGGAAAAAATAAAAAATAAAAAATTGCAAAAATATATAAAAAAAAATAAAAATAATAATCCACCAAAAATAAAAATATAATGTACCCATCAATAAATATTATTATAAAAAAACAAAAAAAACCCAAAACAATAAAAGTACACATATTTGGTATCGCCGCGTCCGGAAAAACCTGACCTATAAAACTGTCCCACTAGTTAACCCCTTCAGTGAACACGGTAAAAAAAAAAAAAAAAAAACGAAGCAAAAAACAATGCTTTATCAGCATACTGCCAAACAAAAAGTGGAATAACACGCGATCAAAAAGATGCATATAAATAAAAATGGTACCGCTGAAAACGTCATCTCGTTCCACAAAAAACAAGCCACCATACAGCTCCATCAGCCGAAAAATAAAAAAGTTATAGCTCTCAGAATAAAGCGATGCTAAAAAATATTTTTTTCTATAAAATAGCTTTTATTGTGTATAAGCGCCAAAACATAGAAAAATGATACAAATGTGGTACCGCTGTAAACGTACTGACCCGAAGAATAAAGCTACCTCATCAATTTTACCACACGTGGAACAGAATAAAATAAAAAAAAAAAAACAATTCCTGAATTGTTGGTTTTTGTTTATTCTGCCTCCCAAAAATCGGAATAGAAAGTGATCAAAAAATGTCACGTGCCTGAAAATGGCACCAATAACAACGTCAAGTCATCCCGCAAAAAACGAGCCGTCACATGGCTGTCCCCGCATGGTTTTTTTTGGGTGTCTAATAACCGTGAAACATGCGGAGCAGGGACTCGAGCATGTCACTCGAGCACACGCTGTACATGGTGCATACCTGAGTACCCGATGCAAACTCAAGTAGCGAGCACTTGCGCTCAAGAATAATGACAACTTATTCAATATGATGACCTAATGTAAACAAATTCTGTGCCGTACCTCTGGGTTCAAAATGTTCACTATACACCTTAATAAAATCCTTGGGGGGTCTAGTTTCCAAAATGGGGTCACTTGTAGGGGAGCTCCAAAGTTTGGGCACACAGGGGCTCTCCAAACACAACATGGCGTCCGCTAATTATTCAAGCAAATTTTACAATCAAAAAGTCAAATGGCGCTCCTTCCCTTTCGAGCCCTGCCGTGCACCCAAACAGTGTTTTTTCCCCAAATATTGGGTATCTGTGTGCCCAAGGGAAATTGCACAACAAATTTTGGGGTCCATTTTTTCTTGTTACCCCTGTGAAAATAAAAAAAATTGGGTCTAAAGTAACATTTTTGTGAAAAAAGTTAAATGTTCATTTTTTTCTTCCACATTCAAAAAATTCCTGTGAAGCACCTGAAGGGTTAATAAAGTTCTTGAATGTGGTTTTGAGCACCTTGAGGAGTGCAGTTTTTAGAATGGTGTCACTTTTGGGAATTTTCTGCCATAAAGACCTCTCAAAGTGACTTCAAATGTGATGTGGTCCCTAAAAAAATGGTTTTGTAAATTTTGTTGGAAAAATGAGAAATCGCTGGTCAATTTTAACCCTTGTAGCTCCCTAACAAAGAAAAAATTTTGGTTCCAAAATTGTGCTGATGTAAAGTAGACATGTGGGAAATGTTATTTATTAACTCTTTTGTGAGACATATCTCTCTCATTTAAGGGCATAAAAATTAAAATTTTGAAAATTGCTAAATTTTCGCCAAATTTCCGTTTTTTTCACAAATAAACGCAAGTGATATCGAAGAAATTTTTCCACAATCATGAAGTACAATATGTCACGAAAAAACAATCTCAGAATCAGGGGGATCTGTTGAAGCGTTCCAGAGTAATTACCTCATAAAGTGACAGTGGTGAGAATTGTAAAAATTGGCCTGGTCATTAACGTGCAAACCACCCTCGGGGCTTAAGGGGTTAAGGACTGTGTGCTTCGTTTGAACAAAGAAAAAAAAAAGAGGTCAGTTACGCCCGCATAGCTTGTTTAAACTCAAAAGGAGTATTTCTTTCTGGAAGCACCACATTCCAGGAGTTGATTGAATTTCGGGTATTTGTGGATTGTGGTTCTACACTCAATGTGATTGATGAGGGTTTTTTGGAAAAATTTAAATTAGAATCCAAACTTTTGTCATCTCCTATTTCTGTGGTTGCTGTTGATGGCTCTCTTTTGAAAGGTATTACTCACAAGGTTTTTGAATTTCCCCTCACCATTAATGGTATCCACCAAGAGAATTTGGATTTGGCGGTATTAAATAATTTGCCTGCTCCAGTGGTTTTGGGGTTACCTTGGTTAAAATTGCACAATCCTGTACTGGACTGGTCTACCAATGAAATTAAGTCTTGTAGTCCTAAGTGTTATGATAGATGTTTCAACGGTCGCATTGCTGCTGTGGAAAGAGGGGAATTATCTGTACCTATTCAGGATTGTTGGAAGGTTTTTTCTGAGAAGGAGTCGCAAGTTTTGCCTCCTCATAGGGACTATGATTGTACTATTGAGTTTGTCCCTGGAGCAACTCTTCCCAAGAGTCGCTTATTTAATCTTACTATCCCTGAGAGAAAGGCCTTGGAGGAATACATACAGACAAGCTTGGCCGCCGGTCACATTAGACCTTCTAAGTCACCTGTGGCTGTTGGATTCTTTTTTGTAAAAAAACAGGACGGCGGTTTACGTCCATGTCAGGACTTTCGTGAAATTAATAAAATTACAGTACGCAGTTCCTACCCACTGCCATTAATTCCTGACTTGTTCAACCAGTTAGTGGGGGCCAAGTGGTTCTCTAAGATTGATCTCCGGGGGGCATACAATTTGTTATGTATGAAGGAAGGTGATGAGTGGAAAACTGCTTTTAACACTCCAGTGGGTCATTTTGAGAATCTGGTTATGCCCTTTGGTCTTACCAATGCACCAGCGTTTTTTCAGAACCTTATTAATGACATCCTAAGACCGTTGATCGGTAAGAATGTGGTGGTGTATTTGGATGACATTTTGATTTTTGCGCCGGATCTGGAGTCTCATTGGCAGAGCGTACGTGAGGTATTGCAGTTGTTAAGCGACAATTCACTTTTTGCTAAGCTGGAGAAATGTGAGTTCGCTGTGCAGAGAATTAGTTTTTTGGGCTACATTATCTCCAGCGAGGGCTTTGAGATGGACCCGGTGAAGGTTCAGGCGGTTCAGGAATGGCCTAGGCCTATTGGTTTGAAACCAATACAGAGATTTTTGGGCTTCGCCAATTATTACAGAAAATTCATTACGAATTTTTCTATAATTGTTAAGCCGCTGACCGATCTCACCAGGAAAGGTGCGAATACGGTCCAGTGGACTACTGAGGCCATTGAACCTTTTGTGTATCTCAAGGAGAGGTTCAGTTCTGCCCCCATCCTTATGCAGCCTGATGAGACCAAGCCTTTTTTGGTCGAGGTTGATGCTTCTTCGGTGGGGGTCGGTGCTGTTTTGTCTCAGGAAAACAAGGATGGAGTACATCCCTGTGCTTTTTTTTAAAAAAAAATTTCTGAGACCATACTTAATTACGATGTCTGTAATCGGGAATTGCTGGTGATTAAACTCGCATTTGAACATTGGCGTCATCTCTTGGAAGGTGCTAAATTTCCCATTCAGGTTTTTACTGATCATAAGAATCTGATCTATCTTGATGCTGCCAAGCGCTTGAATGCCCGTCAAGCTAGGTGGGCACTTTTTTTTTCGTGGTTTAATTTTTCTGTTACTTACATTCCGGGTACCAAGAATGAAAAAGCTGATGCTTTATCTCGCAGTTTTTCTCCCATAGTTGGTACCGAGGAGGAGGAGAGCATTTTACAGGAAGGTGTTGTGACAGCAGCATTGGACTCCGTTTTGGAAGATGGGATTCTGAAAGCCCAGGAGGATGCCCCATCTAACACTCCCCATGGGAGGTTGTTTGTGCCTAGGAACTTTAGGAGAGATTTGTTTGTGGAGTGTCATGAGTCTCGGTTGGCAGGTCATCCAGGAATTTCGGAGACTAAGAGACTTGTAGGTCGCAGTTTTTGGTGGCCTGGGTGGCAGAAGGAAGTCATTAAGTGGGTGCGTCAATGTACTGTGTGTGCTAGATCTAAGTCTTCACATGCTCCTGCTGCGGGGTTGCTTTGCCCTCTGGAGGTTCCTAGTGCTCCTTGGACGCATCTTGCTATGGATTTTATTACTGACCTTCCTTCCTCTGAGGGTTTCACTGTTATCTGGGTGGTCGTGGACCGTTTTAGCAAGATGTGTCACTTGGTTCCCTTCATCAAACTGCCCTGCGCCAAGACACTCGCTAAGGCTTTTGTTAAAGAAATTGTCAGGCTCCATGGCGTTCCTACTGACATTGTTTCCGATAGGGGACCTCAGTTCGTGGCTCGTTTTTGGCGTGCCTTTTGTGACAGGTTGGGAGTCCATTTGTCATTTTCATCTGGTTATCATCCTGAGTCTAATGGACAGAGAGAAAGAAAGAACCAGGATGTTGAACAGTTTTTGCGCTGTTTTGTGGCTGACAATCAAGAAGGGTAGTCTGAGTTTCTGCCACTGGCTGAATTTGCTGTTAACAACCATACATCCTCTTCTGCTGGGTGTTCTCCTTTTTTTTGTTGTACTGGGAGACATCGTCGTTTGGGTCATTCTCCAAATTGGTATCGGCTGTGCCGGAGGAGGAGAATTTTTCCGGCGATTTGGAGAGAGTTTGCACTGATGTACGTCATAACCTTCAAGAGGCTAACAAAAAATCCAAGAGGTACTTTGACAGGAAACGTCAAGAGGTTTTGTTTACTGTTGGTGACATGGTTTGGTTGTCCTCTAGGAATCTGCGGTTGAGGATTACTTCTAAGAAATTGGGCCCGAAGTTTGTGAGTCCGTTTAAGATGCTTCAGGTAGTTAACCAATCTGCTGTTAGGTTGGAGGTTCCTACCTCCTGGAAGATTAATCCGGTGTTTCATGTTTCCTTATTGAAAAATGCTGATGTTTCTGATAGGGACGCCAGTGTCTCTGTTCCTCCGGTGGAGGAAGACGGTGAATATGAAATTTCTCGCATTCTTAATTCTAGATGGCATAGAGGGAGATTGCAGTATCTCGTCGCTTGGAAAGGTTTCGGTCCCGAGGATAACTCCTGGGTAAGGGCGGATGATGTCTCTGCTCCTAGACTTGTCGGAGCGTTTCACAGGACGTTTCCTGATAGACCTGTGCCTGGAGGATCCGGAGGATCCTCATAGAAAAGGGGGTACTGTTAGAACCCTCCTGTTAGTTTTTTCTATTTTGCTGGTCACATGACTTTTTGCCTATTTAATCCAGCTCCGCCCTCCTGGCCTTGCTGGACTTCAGTGTTACATTTACTCTTAAGCTAGCCAGGTGCCTTGTACCTTACTCTGTAGTTTGCTTGGTCTTTTGACCACTAGTACTTCTGTTTGTTTGTTTGTCTTTGCTCTGCTGCAATTTCTGCTAGGAGGTGTTCAACTATATCCCAGTCCTTAGTTCTTGTAGGGACCCCTTCCTTATATCTATAGGTATGCGTTCAGACTAGCCGAGGTCTTAGGCGGGTCTGTTCACAAGGAACAGGTTCCTCGCTGCATCGTAGAGAATCAGCTTAGTCCTATTGTAGGGACAGTTTTCCTATCTTTCCTTAGTGTTTGTAGCAGTTCATAACATCTGCAGTGGTTCCACTGCACACACTATTAGGGTGCACCACCATAATTGCTCCCTCCATCCCGAACATATAGCACTGCCTCTGCTGGGGAGAAGCATCCTACTAGAGATAAGATGGATTGCAGTTCCTCTATTGTCATCTATATGATACAATGCCCATGTGGCCAGGCCAGCAATACACAGGACGTACGGGGCAAACTTTTCATATGCAATTGACCAGTCATTGTAGCAAAAATAATAATCATTTTATGTTACACATTGTATTGTCATTTTTTACATTTTCAAAATGGAAATGTTTTCTAGCTTACTGATTACCCCAAATGAAATAGTAAATGGCTCATGTAAATCCCTTAGTAGAGAAATGTATAGGATTTTTTGATTCAGTATCCTCCATCCATTTTTTCTTAATGAAGCTCTTCAATACAACAAATATTATTAACCAATGGAGGCCTGGATTTGCAGTCACCCCCCCAAATTAAAGTGGAAAAACATACTACAGGCTGATTCAACTTTGATGTAATGTCCTTAAAACAAGTCAAAATGAGTCTCAGTATTGTGTGTGGCCTCCACGTGCCTGTATGACCTCCTTACAATGCCTGGGTATGCTCCTGATGAGGTTGCGGATGGTCTCCTGTGGGATCTCCTCCCAGACCTGGACTAAAGCATCCGCCAACTCCTGGACAGTCTGTGGTGCAACGTGACATTGGTGGATGGAGCGAGACATGATGTCCCAGATGTGCTCAATCGGATTCAGGTCTGGGGAACGGGAGGGCCAGTCAATAGCTTCAATGCCTCCATCTTGCAGGATCTGCTGACACACTCCAGCCACATGAGGTCTGGCATTGTCCTGCATTAGGAGGAACCCAGGGCCAACCGCACCAGCATATGATCTCAAAAGGGGTCTGAGGATCTCATCTCGGTACCTAATAGTCAGGCTACCTCTGGCGAGCACATGGAGGGCTGTGCGGCCCTCCAAAGAAATGCCACCCTACACCATTACTGACCTACTGCCAAACCGATCATGCTGAAGGATGTTGCAGGCAGCAGATCGCCCTCCACGGCATCTCCAGACTCTGTCACATCTGTCACATGTGCTCAGTGTGAACCTGCTTTTATCTGTGAAGAGCACAGGGCGCCAGTGGCGACTTTGCCAATCCTGGTGTTCTGTGGCAAATGCCAATCGTCCTGCGCGGTGTTGGCTGTGAGCACAACCCCCATCTGTGAACGTCGGGCCCTCATACCACCCTCATAGAGTCGGTTTCTAACAGTTTGTGCAGACACATGCACATTTGTGGCCTGCTGAAGGTCATTTTGCAGGGCTCTGGCAGTGCTCCTCCTGTTCCTTCTTGCACAAGGGCAGAGGTAGCGGTCCTGCTGCTGGGATGTTGCCCTCCTATGGCCCCCTCTACGTCTCCTGGTGTACTGGTCTGTCTCCTGGTAGCGCCTCCGGCCTCTGGACTCTACGCTGACAGACACACCAAACCTTCTTGCCACAGCTCACATTGATGTACCATCCTGGATGAGCTGCACTACCTGAGCAACGTCTGTGGGTTGTAGAGTCCGTCTCATGCTACCACGAGTGTGAAAGCACAACCAACGTTCAAAAGTGACCAAAACATCAGCCAGAAAGCATTGGTAATGAGATGTGGTCTGTGGTCCCCACCTGCAGAACCACTCCTTTATTGAGGGTGTCTTGATAATTGCCAATAATTTCCATCTATTGTCTATTCCATTTGCACAACCCCATGTGAAATTGATTGTCAATCAATGTTGCTTCCTAAGTGAACAGTTTGATTTCACAGAAGTTTGATAAACTTGGAGTTATATTCTGTTTAAGTGTTCCCTTTATTTTTTTGAGCAGTGTATTATATAGTTCTGTATTTAATTAAGTGTTTCTGTAATTGTACACCACCCCTGTAATCCTTCAGGCCCCCATCAAACGTCCTTTTTTTTTGGTACATATGCGGTTGTTTTTTTAAGGACTGCAAATATGAACACACACACACATCCACTGTATTTAATGGTGGTTTGCACATGTCAGGTTTTTCACATGGACCGTGTGACATCTATGTGACCACATACCCGAGTGAAAAGCTCCGGTGGTTGGGAAAAGCAGTACAGTTAGCCCTTTTCCCAGGCGCCGGGTGCTGACCACAACTCTCATCATCCTCGCCTAGTCTACCTGCAATCAGGGAGACCAGACGACACTGATAGTTGAACTCAGCGTATTAAATAAATTTAAAAAAAATGGCATAGGGTCCCCTCTATATTTTAAAACCAGCGCAGATAAAGCAGCCAGCAGCAGGCTTCTATTATCAGGCTGGGACTGTCCATGGTTAATGGCCCATCCCCAGCCAAAAAATAGAAATTTGTAGCCACTTTAGATGCACCAATTCTGGTGCTTTACCTAGTTCATCCCGATTTACCTGGTGGGTGGCAATTGGGTTAACCCCTTCACCTCCAGGCCATTTTCCATTTTTCCGCTTTCGTTTTTTGCTCCCCTTCTTCTCAAAGCCATAGCTTTTTAATTTTTCTAACAATATGGCCATGTGGGGGGTTATTTTTTTGCGGGACAAATTGCACTTTAGAATGACACCATTTATTTTACCATACAATGTACTGGAAAATGGGAAAAAAATTCAAGTGCGGTGAAATTGAAAAAAAAGTGCAATTCCATTGTTTTTTGTTTTGTTTCTTTACCATGTTCAATAAATTCTAAAACTGACCTGCCATAATGATTCTCCAGGTCATTAGGAGTTTGTAGATACCAAAGATGTATAGGTTCTTTTTCATTTAATTGGTGAAAAAACAATCCAAAGTTTGTTTAACCCCTTAAGGACCCTGGGATTTTCCGCTTTTTACATTTTCGTTTTTTGCTCCCCTTGTTCCCAGAGACATAGCGTTTTTATTTTTTGGTCAATATGGCCGTGTGAGGGCTTATTTTTTGCGGGATGAGTTGTACTTTGAACGACATTACTGGTTTTACCATATCGTGTATGGGAAAATGGGAAAAAAAATTCCAAGTGCTGTGAAATTGCAAAAAAAGTGCAATACCACAGATGTTTTTTTTTATTTTTTTGCCACGTTCACTGTATGCTAAAACTGACCTGCCATTATTATTCTCCAGGTCATTATGAGTTCGTAGACACCAACATGTATAGGTTCTTTTTTATTTAAGTGGTGAAAAAAAATTCCAAAGTTTGCTAAAAAAAAAAAAATGGCGGCATTTTCCAAGACCCGTAGCGTCTCCATTTTTCGTGATCTTGTGCTGGGTGAGAGCTTATTTTTTTCGCGCTGAGCTGAAGTTTTTATTGATATCATTTTTGGGTAGATCCGATGTTTTGATCGCCCGTTATTGCATTTTATTGCAATGTTGCGGCGACCAGAAAACGTAATTCTGACGTTTAGAATTTTTACGCCGTTTACCGATCAAATTACTTATTTTTTTATATTGATAAATAGGGAGATTCTGAACGCGGCGATACCAAATATGTGTATGTTGGTTCTTTTTTTTATTATTTTATTTTGAATGGGGCGCAAGGGGTGAATTTTTTAAATATTTTTTTTTACTTTTTGCATGCTTCTATAGTCTCCATAGGAGACTAGAAGCAGCACTTGTCTGATTGGCTCTGCTACATAGAGGTGATGAGCAGATCACCTCTATGTAGCATAAATAGTCCTGGGCTATAAGCGCCGACCACTAGGTGGCGCTCATAGCGTCAGCACATGACAACCACTGGGGACTTCTGCAGACCCAGGGTTGTCATGCCCATGCATCGGTGATCCACGATCACGTGACGGGGTCACCAATGGGCGGGGTGAGTGACACGCTTCGGGCGCGGCGATGTGAAATGGCGCTGTGAAAGATTGACAGCGGCATTTAACATGTTAACAGCCGCGGGTGGAACGCGATTCCACCCGCGGCTGTTGCGGGTACATGTCAGCTGTAATAATCAGCTGACATATGCCCGGTTCAGTGTGGGCTCACCGTCAGAGCCCGCACTGAACAGGGGGTGACAGCCTGGTGCGTACTATTACGCCCAAGGCTGTAAAGGGGTTTAAAAAAAAAAAAAAAAAGTTGCTATGTTCCGAGACCCATAGTGTTTCCATTTTTCAGGATCTGGGGCTGGGTGAGAGGTTATTTTTTGAGCGCCGAGCTGAAATTTTTATTGATACCATTTTGGGTTAGATCTAATGTTTTGAACGTCCGTTATTGGATTTTATTATAATGTTGCGGCGACCAAAAAAACGGAATTCTGGAGTTTTGATTTCTTTTCTTGTTACATCATTTATTGATCGGATTAATTCTTTTTAAATATTGATAGATCGGGCGATTCTGAACGCCGCCATACCAACTATGTGTATATTTGATTTTTTTTTATTGTTGTATTTTGAATGGGGCAAAAGGGGGGTGATTTGAACTCATTTTTTTTATTTTTTTTAGATTTTTAAAAACATATTTTTTTCTACTTTTAACATGCTTCAATAGTCTCTATGGGAGACTAGAAGCTGCGATGTGATCGCCACTGCTACACACAGATGTTGCTGCTGCAACGTAAAACCAAAAATACTTTTTAGGGCTACATCTATTCTATTCTAGTCCCAATTAATACTGCTCTTAGCTGCATGCCTAATTTAAAATGTGCAAGGCGGGCAGTAAGGAATGTTCAAGTGGATCTCCCGCTGATAATGGTGCACGCAGAGGCCGTGGACAGGGCAAACTGTGCCTGCTGCGGGAGCACAACTAACAAACTTTTCATCTAGACCTACCTTCCTGTACCACTTTGCAGGGGGGGTGCGTGGGACACCACTGTGGAAGTTAGAACAGTGCGAACAGGTGATGGGTTGTATGTCAGATAATGCTTCCAATCTGTTTCCCAGCTCCACCCTGTCAGTCCAGTCTCACTAGCCAAGAGTCTGGATCACATAATCCTCACCCTGAACCTCATTCCTCCCACCATGGTTCCAGGAGACAAGTGATTGCACACTTGGACACTTTGAGGAGCTGTTTACCTTTCCATTCATTGATTCTTATAGCCTCTTGACGTGCACATTTCAAGAGGGACGTGAGGAGATTGTGTATGGTGATGCCCAAATATTTGAGCAGCCATGGTCAGAAGAAGACGACGATGGGGAATGGCAATTGCAGTCTCAAGAGGTGGATGATGAGGAGACACAGTTGCCAACAAGTCATGTTGTTAAGTCAACAAGTCGGCAGGAGGACCAGAGTGCAGAAGTGGAAGACGAGGTGGTGGACGATGAAATCACTGACCCAACTTGGCAAGGTGGCATGCCGAACGAGCACCGTAGCATAGAGGGGGAGGGATCTGCAGCACTGCAAAGGGCAGGAAGAGGCAGTGAGGTGACCAGAGGGAGAACACAGGCAACTGTTCCCCAGAACACCCACATGCGACAAGATCCCAGGCCAAGGGTTAGGTGTTCCCCAGTCTCGTCCTTTTTTACAGAAAGTGCGGATGACAATAAAACGGTCATTTGCAACCTGTTCTGTACCAAGATCAGCAGGGGCTTGACTACTACCAACCTGACCACTACCAGCATGCTCAGGCACAAGTTATTCAAGCACCCGACCAGGTGTGCCCAACGCCTGGGTCCACAATCAGTGTCTGTGGGTGACACCATTGCCTCTTCACCTGTGCTATGTGCTTGCCAATCACTTGTCTAGTACGAAGGCACGGATGCCTCCCGCCGTGCAACTGTCATTGCACATTCCCAACCACCATCAGCAACCACGTCTACTTCCTTATCCCAGTGCAGCATTCAGGTGTCCCTACCCCAAGCTTTGGAACGCAAACGGAAAAACAGAGCCACCCACCCACAGGCCCAAACACTAAACGGCCACATTTACAGACTGCGGATGCTAGATGAAAAAAAAAAACATTTGACACTCAGCAAGGTTATATACGAAGATGTGAGTGAACCCTAAGGCTGGAGTCACACGAGCGTATGAATTGGAAGAGTGCAATCCAATAAAATATCTAATTGCACTCAGACCAATGTTCTTTAATGATGTAGATCAGATCTGTGTATTTTTCCTCAGCTCTAATTGGATTGAGGAAAAAATTGCAGCATGCTACAATTAACTGCCAATCCAAGGCCATAGGTGCAAATATAAAAAACAGAAGGCACATGGACCACGTGTGTACTGTCCGATTTTTATGCACACATCTCAAAGGAACCACAAAATTTCATCAGCCAAGTATAGTATACTCAGTCAGAACCCTCAGAATATCTAGATGATAAATAGATACTGTAGATAGAAGATAGATAGATAGATAGATAGATAGATATCCTGTAGATAGACTTCACAAACCCCCTACATATCATATACTTGAACTGACTAACACTGGCTCAGCATTGAGGTAGACTGTCAGTAATGGCCAGGGACGTGGATACGTCTGCCGCCCTGTATACTCAGAGCGGTGAGTGAACCCACGCTGGCACAGTCTGCGTAACTGAAATCCAAAAGCTGCAGCGGACAATAGAGTTAATATTCTCCCCACAGCGCTCGGCTAAGTGCTGTAACCGGGCAGGTTAATAACGCCATTAGCCTGCAGATTAACCCTATATATACAGGTTAATAGCTTTTTTTGTGGTGACTGGTTCCCTTTAAGGTTCCTGTACTAAGTATAGCAGCATTTCTGTACCGATCTTTTACAGCCATTCTGAGTTATTGCTATTTTGACAACATCGCCTATATCACCTTAAAGTGTTGAGAAACAGTCAGCTTCTGGATTGCTAAGTGATTGGACCACAAAAATGTAAGCACATATCTGCCCAATTAAATGTGATATTTAAGAACACAAAATGCATCAAATAACTTGACAGCCTCAACACTGCACTGAATGATGGTTTGCGTAGGCTGTTAATAACTTACTGTATATATATGAGCTGAGAGCGGTCATGCACAGGCATATTTTTTGAACAGATGTCAAAGTACAAAAATAGAAAAAGAAGTCAGAGTTGAAGCCTCTCCTAAGAAAAGATTTATGGGGAACCAAGGATTCAAAAGCAGCATAAGATTCAACAGGTAACTATAATGTTTAAAGCAGGGGTGGGGAATCTCAGGCCCACGATTACTTTTTCTCCAACCGGCTGGCAGATTCCCGGGAGCTACAGTGCTCCCTTTAATTTATTCTTGCTCTGTGAGCACATGCATTTACTACTGAACGCTGCGGCTTGTCCATTGAAAGATTATGCCCTCACGCTGGCCAGTGCCAGGACATACCTCGTGGGCATAGTTAGTGGGTGTTGCACTCCCCTCCCACAGAAGAAGACAGCAGCGGCAGCCCCAGCATCTCCTGTGATGTCTATACGGCTGCCTTAGTGTCTCCTGTGATTATTATACCGCAGCCCCAGCTTCTCCTGTGATTATACTGCAGCCCCAGCATCTTCTGTGATGCGTATATCAAAGCCCCATGTCTCCTGTGATATCTATAATGCAGCCTAATGTCTCTCTAGTGTTGTATAATCCGCAGCTCCATGTCTCCTGTTATGTATATGCTGCAGCCCCATGTCCCTGTGATTTATATATAGCAGCCCCAAGTCTCCAGTGATATATATACTCCAGCCCCAGTGTCTCCTATGTGATGTATATATAACAGTCTTTGTGTTTCCTATGTGATGTATATACATCAGTCTTAGTATACCCTATGTCATGTGTATACTCCAGCCCCGGTGTCTCCTATGAGATTTACATACTGCAGTCTCAGTGTACCCTATGTGATGTATATACTGCAGATCTCTCACTGCTTGACTTCTATAAATATAACGTGATCAGTGATGGATTTGCCACTGTGTGGAGACCTGCAGTAAAATATAAATCTGTGTTTGATATGACTTATTGCTGCAGGTTCTTTACAAAACTTATTTCAAGGAGTCGTCTGCACTCCAGACCGATGCAAATCTGGAAAGGCAGTTTCAAGCAGCAACATTATCAATACCACCTAACATCACAACTGCACCAAAGAGAAGAAGTTCCAGCCATCACTTTAGGGGTTAGTTAATTAAATGTTTGACCAAATATAACAGGGTAAGTTTCAAGTTGATCATTTTGTACGGCCCCCGAGTGATGGTATAAATATCCAAATGACCCTTGGCAGAAAAAAATGTTCCCCACCCCTGGTTTAAAGAGAATCTGTTAGTTGGTAAAATGCCTCCAAAACCACATATATGGTCATGTAGGTCTGTGAAATCAAAATCGACACCTTTATATAATTTATCTGTTGCTCCATTCCCATGAAATCAGCATTTTAATTTATATGCAAATTAAGCATTAAAATGTGTATGTCAGTACAAAATGAATGTTTAAAGGAACTACAGGCACTCAGTGCATCATGGTGTGCCCAATCATTTAATTACAACTTCCTACCTACTTTGTTTTCCCTTTATTTTCACCCTTCTCTAGCTCTATGAAGCCAGAGCTGTCAATCAAAGAAGATGACAGGGGTGAAGATAGAAGAAAAACAAGCAGGTGGGAAAGTGTATTTAAATGATTCCCTGCTGACAGACTCCATTTAAGTGCTCTGGATGTAATAAAGCACTTCCCCAGCATTTGACTCCCAAGATTGTTTTCCAAACCAGCAACAGCTGCCAATCTCTTTAGCTTGATTGTATTTCACTCTCTGATTTCCTTGCCTGTTGCCTGATGTCACAAAGACCGTGAGCTAGCAATGAAGCTAAGGAAGCTGGTCTTGGGTGAGAAAACAAGCTTGGGAAGCAAAAGCTTGAAAATTGCTTTTAAAAAAAAACAAACAATAAAATTAACCAGCTGACTGGGTATGGAAAGGTTTTATCCTGGGTGTGCACCATGCTGTTGTGTAGCATTCCCCGAAAGTTAAAAAATACATATTTAATCCAACCACAGGAATAAAACATAAAATCTTATTTACTGAATAGTGACTAAAAACATGTGAGAGTAACATCACAAAAATGATGTGCTGAGCCTATGCATTTCAACTGGCTTACACGTTCTTAATCATGACATACAATGTTCACCTCAAAAGCAAGCTTAAACATTCACACATATACATTTAAAATAAGCCGATTGAGGAAGAGATACTGAAAATTAAGATTCCAAACACCTGAATGCTCAGTGCTATATTACAGCTAAAACACTGCGGCATCAGCTCCAACCAGTTTTGGACCGTTCAGGGCCTACTATCCTCTTAAATGCAGCTGTCAAAAGCAACAGTGGCATCTAAGTGGTTTAAAAGGGATGTAAACATCCTCTTTAACACCATTGGCCCCCTTGATTATAACTACTGGAGCCAGTAGTTGTCATCGTACCCTGAGGCAAGCTGATGATCCTAGGGTATGGTGGCCTGTTAGATCGAGCATTAAGCAGGGTCTAACAGGCTGAGTCAGTGAAAAACTGACAGGTGCCATGCATTGCTGTACACAAGTACTGCAGGGTATGAGGCCAACGATCAACCCAAAAAATGTTCATGTCCCACAGTGTGACTAAGTGAAAAAGTAAAAAATAAATAAATAAAATACGTAAAACAATAAAAAAAAACACATGCACACAAATCATGAAAACCCATTTTGTCTCTAAAAAATGAAATGCATCCTTAATGTTAAATCGTAATTATGCTTGCGCTCTGCAGTGTCTCTGAAGGATGACAAGCTGGATGGCAGCGTTCTGCTTCCATCCAGCCTGCCATCTTAATGCCATCCCAGCGTGGGAGAATTCTCCTGCTCAAGCGGTGACGTCATTTGCCGGCACCGCATGCGCAGGAGAATTCTCCAACGCTGTTAGTGACGTGCATGAGGTGAGCTGAGTTCATTGGACATGAACTCGGCTCATCTGGATGCAGTCACAGCCAGACACTGAGGAGCTTCACTGAGGAGCTTCTCAGTGTCTACGGCATGGCAAGCTGGATGGCAGCGTTCTGCTGCGATCCAGCCTGTCATGTCAATGTAGCAGAGCTGAAGCCGTCCTGGGAACCATGGAAAGGTAAGGATGAGGTTGGTTTATTATTTTACTTTTATTGCAGGAGATCACTGGCTTCAGCTGGAATGGGCGATACGGTAAGTAGAGTTTAATTTAGAACATTAAAGAATTGTGTCTTTATTTCAATTAAAGGACTTTATTCTGGGTGTTTGTGTTTTTTTTTAACTTTCATTATGGGGTTAGTAATGGGGTGTCTTATAGACGCCTCTCCATTACTAACCTGGGCTTGATGTCAGCTTATAATGCCAGCTGACATCAACCCCAGCCCTATTACCCCACTGCCACCGCTTCAGGGCAGTGGGAAGAGCGAGGCTAAGTGCCAGAATTGGCACATCCTATGGATGCGCCATTTCTGGAGCAGCTGAAGGCTGGTGTTTCTAGCCTGGAAGGGGGCAAATATTCATGGCACTCTTTCTGGGCTATTAATATCAGCCCCCAGCTGTCTGCCTAGCCTTTGCTAGCAATTTTTTTTTGGGGTCCCCCATTTTAATAGCTAGTAAAGGCTAGGTATTCAGCTGGGGGCTGATATTAGTAGCCTGTGAAGCTCCGTGGGCATTACCCCCTTCCCAGGCTTCAAACATCTGCCCCAGCCATCTGCTTAACCTCTGCTAGAGACTAAAATTACGGGGAACCCTACGCCAAATTTTTTTTAATAAGTCCTTTATTTTAACACTAAATGACAAGTACAGTAACCAACTCTGTCACTGTACTTATTATATATGTGGCTGACATGTTTCTATCTAATCTATGTGTGATGCTCTATTCTTTCTGCTCTAAATTGTCGGGTACCGGTATATGCCGCTGAGGAATTGCCGTCCGGCTTTTTTAAAGAGACGGGTGCATGAAAGCAGTATTTTTTTTTTTTAATAAATCATTTATTTTAACACTAAATACCAAGTACAGTAACCAACACTGTCACTGTACTTATTATATATGTGACTGACATTTTTCTATCTATGTAATCTGTGTGTGATGCTCTATTCTTTCTGTTCTAAATTGTCGGGTACCGGTGTATGCCGCTGCTGAATTGCCGGCTTTTCATGTTACAATGTGAGCACTGTTCCCATCGATTTGGGCAATCACTGTAATGCCACAACCACCATGGCTGTGACATTATGGTGAGTGGCAGACAATCCCTGCATGATTGGTGATCTAAATAGCGCCAAACATGCAGGACGGGGACCCGAGCTCCCGCCCGAGCATCTTGAAAGTACTCGGCGAACTCCGAGCATCTCGAGTACTGAGATGCTTGGGCGAGTACCGAGCAGTGGCGAGCATGCTCGCTCATCACTACTAATAATTAAAAGCTTAAAGTGTTGGTAACTTATAGCAACCAGTTCTCTCAAATGAAACAATGTTTTGCACATTTGTGCCAGTTTCATTTGAGGACCAAATACTTTGATCAATTACTTTTCAATTTATCTCCCCCTCAGTGGACTTATTTTAAACGTATATTTGTGAATATTTAAATGAGCTTTTGAGGGGAACATTGCATGCCATGATTAAGAATGGGTAAGCATAGGCTTTGCACCTAATTTTTATGATGTTACTTTGTCAAGGAGTATTTTTATTCATTATTAGTGTTGAGCGAGCATGCTCGACACTACTCAGTACTCGCCCGAGCATCTCATTACTCGGGATGTTCAGCGAGCACCGAGCATTTCCGGGTTACTCGGGCGGGAGCTCGGGTCTTCGCCCTGCACGTTTGGCGCTCTTTACAGAGCCAATGAACATGCAGGGATTGCCAGCCAGTCACTGTAATGCCGCAGCCATGTTGTTTGTGGGCATTACAGTGATTGGCTGGCCGCACTGTGTCACCTCGAGTATTTAAAACCGGGCGCCGCCATCTTGGACACAGTTGCCCGGGATCAGACAGTGTAGGGTCAGTGCTGCTGGGTTAGGGAGAGATATATAGTGCAAAATAGGTATTGTAGGGTCTCCAAAGCCTGCCAAATCAAACAAACAGTCCTTCTCAGGACTAATATCCATCCCAGATATCAGGCAGGCAGGCAGGCTGTATAGGAGACACAGCGGTTATACCAACAAACGCTGCATTACAGTCCTGTGTGCTCCTGCTGGTCAAATTGCTAAACTTATCCCCCGGTCTCAGGGGCCAGAAAAAATCCTTTTTTTTTTCATCTAAATCCTGTATTTTTTTTCCTCAGTCAGACTGTACAAATACGCGTCTTATTAACCTTTTGGTATCCCCCCCCCCCCCAAAAAAAAAAAAATTGAGTATGTCTGTGACTGTTCAGACACCAATATATCTGTTTAAAAGATTCTGGTGTAGGCCAGAGAAATAGAACTGTGGTTTTGCAGTTCCACGGTTCAGATCTCTGTATTATCCTGCTTTTGGCATTGTTTCCGTAAAAAAAAAAACAGGAATAGTGTCTCCCTGACTGTTCAGACACAAATATTTCTGTTTAAAAGATTCTGGTGTAGGCCAGAGAAATAGAACTGTGGTTTTCCTCATCCACGGTTCAAATCTCCTTTTCATTACCCTTTTTCCATTGATAGTGCGAGTGTAAGCTATTTCACTTCATTTACAATGTGCCGCAACCAACAGCGACATCTTCTCGATCCCACTTCTTGACCGAATTACTAGGGAAGCACACTACAACACCAGTATTGCGAACTGATCAGTGTGAACAGGTTATTAATTGGATAGCAGATAATGCTTCCAGTTACCTGGGCACCACCACCTCCGGTCTGTCTTCCACACGGTCAAGTTTTAGTAGCGATGAGTCTCGACCACATACTCCTCCTCACCCTGATGCTCCTTCCTCCCACCATGCCGAGTGTCGTCAGACAGCAACTGATCCCACACTTGGACACTCTGAAGAGCTGTTCACTTGTCCATTTCAATATTTGTGCCCCTCGCCTGCTCCACTTGAAGTGGTGGAAGAGGAGATCCCATGTAGCGATGCCCAAATATTTGAACAGCCACAGGAAGTCGACGCTGGCAATTTGTCACAAGATGTGGATGATGACGAGACACAATTGCCACAAAGTGAGGAGGAGGATCGTGGTGCGCAAGTGGAAGAGGAGGAGGTGGTGGATGATCTAGTAACTGACCCAACGTGGCAGAAGGACACGCAGAGCGAGGCCAGCAGCACACAGGGGGAGGGAGGCAGAGTACCCCAACAGGCAGGGAGAAGCAGTGTGATGGCTGCACACAGAAGGCGGGCAACAGTTCCCCGTAATACCAACACGAGGGACGTTGCCAGTACAACCGGTAGGTCTTCCAGAGTCTGGAATTTTATTACAGACTCTGCTGATAACCCCAAAAAGGCCATTTGTACCACTTGCCATGCCAGCATCAGCAGGGGTGACAAAACTACCAGCATGATTAGGCACATGTCAGCAAAGCACCCGACTTTGTGGGGCGAACTCCAGGGTCCACGACCAGTGTCAGCGGGTGTCACCACTGCTTCTTCCGCTGTTGTGCGTGTAAGAGAACCCCCTGTTGTGCATGCAAGACAATCCCCTGTCCATACTGCATGCAAAGATGCCCCCTCCTCTCAGTCTTCACTTGTTATGGCAGTTTCTCAAGAAACAGCATCAACATCCACGTCCCACCACAGCGTTCAATTGTCCATATCCCAGACCTTTGAACGAAAGCGCAAATTCGCAGCCAACGCTCCACAGGCCACAGTCCTAAATTCGCACATTTCACGACTGCTTGCGTTGGAAATGCTGCCTTTTAGGCTGGTGGAGACGGAATCCTTCCGCAACCTTATGGCGTTGGCCGTCCCTTGGTACTCAGTCCCCAGCCAACACTATTTTGCCCGGTGTGCCATCCCCGCACTACACAAGCACGTGTACCAAAACATCTGCTGTGCCCTCAGCAACACAGTTACTGGGAGAGTCCACCTGACAACGGACACGTGGACAAGTGCTTGTGGCCAGGGACGGTAGATCTCCCTGTCAGCACACTGGGTAAACATAGTGGAAGCCGGGACCCAGTCGGACCTTGGGACAGAACACATCCTCCCCATACCGAGGATTGCGGGCCCTATGTCAGAGTTGCCCCCACAGTGTACAGCTCCTGCGCATCATCCTCCTCATGTTCAGCCTCCATCTCAGATATCACCACATCAGTTACAAGCTGGAAGCACTGCAGTACTGCCTCAGCCAAGCGGCAACAGGCTGTGCTGAAACTCATAAGCTTAGGTGATAATCCTCACACTGCTTGTGAGTTGTGGACAGCTGTGAAAGAGCAGGCAGATCTGTGGCTGAGACCGCTGAACCTACATCCAGGCATGGTCATGTGTGACAATGGCCGTAACCTGGTGGCGGCTCTGAGGCGAGGCAAGATCACACACGTACCATGCCTGGCTCATGTGCTTAACCTCGTGGTTCAGCGGTTTCTTAAATCGTACCCCGAGTTGCCAGATCTGCCCGTCTAAGTACGCCGCCTGTCAGCTCATTTTCGGAAGTCGGCTACAGCTTCCGCCGCCCTTGCTATGTTGCAGCAGTGTTTGCAGCTTCTGGCACACCGACTAGTGTGTGATGTCCCTACACGTTGGAACTCTACCCTCCACATGTTGCAAAGGATTTGTGAGCAGAAGAGAGCAGTTGTGGAGTACCAGCTGCAACAAGGCCGTCGATATTCAGGTCAGACTCCACACATAAGACCTCAGGAGTGGACCTGGATGTCTGACATATGTACCATCTTGACAAACTTTGAGGAGTCCACCAAGATGGTGAGTGGTGATGACACCATCATTAGCATCAGCATCCCACTTGTCTGTCTTTTGCAACGCTCTCTGTAGAGAATTAAAGAGGAGGCATTGCAGCCAGAGTATGAGGAGAAGGATCAAGAAGCCGTAATGGGCGATTACACACAGCCCAGCCTCATCTCATCCCAACGTGCATTGAGGGATAATGAGGGAGAGGAGGAGGAGGAGGAAGAACAGGAGCTGGTATTACCTGTACAACTGTCATATCGTCGGTTCAGCGTGGGTGGCCTGAGGACAGGGGCAAGGAGGAGGAGGAGGAGAGCATGGTCAGTCGTCATTTGGTGAGGACACAGAAGTCTTGCCCGTTACCAGTCTGGCACGCATGGCTGACTTTATGTTACACTGCCTTAACCGTGACCCTCGCGTTGTC
Source organism: Phyllobates terribilis (assembly GCF_046119375.1). NCBI lineage: Eukaryota > Metazoa > Chordata > Amphibia > Anura > Dendrobatidae > Phyllobates > Phyllobates terribilis. Next base: position 404,261,724 of record NW_027362762.1, read on the forward strand.
AAAATGTTGGGTGACAGTCATTACTGGTTGGTGACACTTTTAGACCCCCGCTACAAGGAGAACTTTCACTCTCTTATTCCTGTGGTGGAGAGGTCTACAAAAATGTGGCAGTACCAGAAGGCCCTTGCTGCAGAGCTGTTAAAAAAAATTCCCATCTGAACACGCTAGCGGCAGAGGTCACAGTTTGTTGACCAACCAAGGTGTACAGGTGAGAGAGACCCAACTCCAATCCAGCAGAGGCAGGGGAACATTGTCAACATTCTGGGACAGTTTTCTGAGACCCGCCCAGCTTACAGGCCATGAGGGACGGGGTACTCTCACAAGGAGTGGAATGTTTCAAAAGATGGTGAGAGAGTACCTTGCAGACTGTACCAGCATCCTCTGTGATTCCTCTGTGCCTTTTAATTATTGGGTATCCAAGCTGGACACTTGGAATGAACTCGCTCTGTACGCCTTGGAGGTCCTGGCCTGCCCTGCCGCTAGCGTGTTATCGGAGCGTGTTTTTAGTGCCGCTGGGGGAATTATAACTGATAAGCGCACTCGTCTATCAACTGACAATGCTGGCAAGCTGACCCTTATCAAAATAACCAAGAGCTGGATTGGGCCAGACTTCTCATCACCACCAAATGACAGCAGAGTAACATAAAGTCAAATCCACTGTGTTATTTCTGGAGGTGTATTCCCATGCACTGCTTCACACCAACACATGGGTATATGCTTCCTTATTTCGGCTGTATTTTGCTCTGCTCCTTATCCTCAGCCTCCACCACCAGAGTGATCGTGGTCCGTGTTGCCAGCATTGCAAGTTCCTCCGTCCTAATTTTTGGCAGCTTTTGCTTGGAAGGCATAGGCAAAGACTATGGGAGACCCACTCCCCAATAATGGGAATAATATTTTTAATATGCTGTATTGCATGGCTCTTGTTTTCCAGCATTGCAAGTTACTCCGTCCTAATTTTTGGCAATTTTTGCTTGGAAGGCATAGGCAAAGACTATGGTAGACCCACTCCCAATTAATGGGAATAATGTTTTTAATATGCTGCACTGCATGGCTCTTGTAAGGGGCATGAAAACCGTCTTGTTAAACCACTCTGAATTCCACAGCTCTCCCAAAGGGCATTAAAACCATCTTGTTAAGCTACTGTGACCTCCACGTCTCTTCCAAGGGGCATTAAAACCATCTTGTTAAGCTACTGTGACCTCCACCACTCTTCCAAGGGGCATGAAAACTGTCTTGTTAAACCACTCTGAACTCCACAGCTCTTCCAAGGGGCATTAAAACTGTCTTATTAAGCTACTTTGACCTCCACGTCTCTTCCAAGGGGCATTAAAACTATCTTGTTAAGCTACTGTGACCTCCACCACTCTTCCAAGGGGCATGGATATTGTCTTTTTATTCCACTGTGACCTCCACCACTCTTCCAAGGGGCATTAAAACCGTCTTGTTAAGCTTCTGTGACCTGTACCACTCTTCCAAGGGGCATTGATATTGTCTTTTTATTCCACTGCGACCTCCACCACTCTTCCAAGGGGCATTAAAACCGTCTTGTTAAGCTACTGTGACCTCTACCACTCTTCCAAGGGGCATTAATATTGTCTTTTTATTCCACTGAGATCTCCACCACTCTTCCAAGGGGCATTAAAACCATCTTGTTAAGCTACTGTGACCTCCACCACTCTTCCAAGGGGCATTAAAACCGTCTTGTTAAACCACTCTGAACTCCACAGCTCTTCCAAGAGGCATTGAAATGTTTTTTTTAATTACCTCTAACCTCCACGACTCTTCCAACGGGCATTTCATTTCCTCCTAATTTTAGTCAGCTTTTGCTTTTCAATGCATAGGCGAACACTAAGGGAGACCCACTCCCCAATAATGGGTAGAAGATTTTTAGTACGCTGTAATCCAAGTCTGTTTCAAGGGGCATTGCAGTTCCTCATAATTTTTGGAAAGCCTTCCATTCACTGCTTAGGCTAACAGTGTACAGGAGACCCAGTTGCTATAAATGAAAAAAATGGTTTAGTTAAGGCCCTCTGACCTCCATGTCACTTCCAAGGGGCATTGGAGTGCCTCGAAATTTTTGGTATGCATTGCACTCACTGTATGCCCTATAATTGTGTAGCCGAACCGCTCCTTTTGGTACAGAAACATATCCTACAAGACATGTGTGGTTGACTGGCCTGATATTGATGTGAATGGTCCCTGTTCATCCTGCTCTTTCTCCTTTGCCATCACCTCATCCATCATTCATCACCTGAAGCTTTGTTTTAACGGGAGTCATAGAACTGGGATAGTAGCAGGAAAACATCCAGCAATCCTCGGAGGAGGTAGGATATGCGCCAAAACGCTGACCACCTCAGGCCTAGCCGCTACTACATACATGCGCTTGCATTCCAAGGAGCAGAAAGCTAAGGAGATAGATGGCCTCATGATCATGAATAATTTACTCGTTGTGTAGGAGGCCGACCACTGCTGCTGTCTACCTTCTGAACTTTGTGATGAAGACTGATTGACCCAGGACCCGCAATTCTATGTCTGGAGGACGTGTTGCATCCCAGTGTCCAACTGTGTCCTGGCTTCCACAATATTAACCCTGTGTGACGGCGTCAGTCAGCTGGACCATCCCTGGCCACATTCACTTGTCCACGTGTTTGTGGTTAGGCTGTCCTTCAAATAGGGGCGGCTGGGGACCGTATGTGGGCACCCGGCCGCGGGGCGGCTGGGGACCGAGTATGGACACCCGGCCGCCCCCTGGCGGCTGGGGACCAAGCGTGGACACCCGGCCGCCGGGCGGCTGGGGACTGAGTATGGATACCAGGCCGCCGACGCAGCCATGACGTGGTGGCCAGATTCCGCCTCCACATGCCTAAAAGGCCCAATTTCAAGTGCAAGCAAGCAAGCAGTATAGTATTGCAGCCTGGGGTTGGGTGGGTGGCAGGCTGTATACTTGCGCTTGCATTGCAAGGAATGGGGGAGGTACAATTGAACACTGCCCTGGGACAAGGACTTGCACGGGGATAGTTGCAAGTCTGCATCTTCTGATGCGGAAAGGATCACTTCTGATGGGCACACTTTTAGGCAGTGAACTGGGTGTCAGATGCTTCCAGGGGTCTTCCCCATGCTGTTCCCATGTCTTTTCACCACTGTATGCATGTGTCACACAGCACATGGCCAGATAAGGTTGTAAAATGTTAAAATGACATTTCCCGGTGAATGCATTTGTCACGGTTGAAAGCAATATAAAAGTGCAAAAACGCATAAAAATGCTACTTGTGAACATAGCCCAAGGTGTGGAGGAGTATTTTTGTTTCATGTTATTTATTTTACCTTATACAGAAGTCTTTACCATGGAAAGGAAGTTCCTTAACATATTTCACAGGAAAGCACTTTCAGTTTCGTTTTTGAACGTTTTATTGTGAGCCCTTAAAAGTGGTTTAATACCTCTGACCACGTTGTTGACAGCAGTGACCTGGGGGTCAGAAATGCTTCCTGGGGCGATCCCCATGCTGTTCCCATGTCATTTAAGCAATGTCACTATCGTTTTGGGCACTTTTTAGGCTTTCTACAGACTGCCGGGGGTGCTGCCGCAAAAATGCTTGGGTCTCCCATAGACTAACATTGGGCTCGTTGCTCGGGTCGAGCACCCGAGTATCACGGTGAGCTCGGCCCGAGCTTCGAGCACCCGAGCATTTTAGTGCTCGCTCAACACTATTCATTATTCAATAAAAAAAGATTTCATGCTCTCTTCTTGTGGCTGAACTAAATGCGTATTTTGGGGCTTTGAAAATTGCTTTGTCATGCAAGAGCACTTAACACTAGAGATAATAATAATTTTTATTTATATAGCGCCAACATATTCCGCAGCACTTTACAATTAAGCGGGGACATGTACAGACAATACATTCAATACATGGTAAGACAGTTTAAATAGTTACATTAGGAATGAGGTCCCTGCTCGCAAGCTTACAATCTACAAGGAAATGGGGGGACACAATAGGTGAAAAGTGCTTGTTATTTCAGGTCTGGCAATTATAATAAATAGGGATTTTGATATAAGGCTGCATGATCTGGTCATCAGCCAGTATGTTTAAGTGCAATAATCAAGTATCGAGTGCATGGAGGGGGTGGAGACAGATGAATCGCAGGGAGCAGATTCTGAATAATATTTAGAAGGAAGGAACAGGGGAAAATTAGTTTACTGAGTAGTTGAGGTGATAGAATCGTTTAAAGAGATGGGTTTTTAAAGTGCGCTAGAAGACGTGGGGTCTAGGCATCAGTCGGATCGTCTGGGGTAGTGTATTCCAGAAAACTGGCACAGCACGAGAGAAATCTTGGAGACGGAGGTGCGAGGTTCAGATTGTGGGGGATGTTAGCCTTAGGTCATTTGTAAAACGGAGGGCACGTGTAGGGCGATAGACAGAGATGAGAGAGGAGATATAAGGCAGTGCAGAACTGTTGAAAGCTTTGTGGGTGAGAGTGATGAGTTTATATTGGACCCTGTAGCGAATGGGTAACCAGTGTAATGACTGGCACAAGATGGAGGCATTGGTGAAACGGTTGGACAGAAATATGACCCTGGCTGCCACATTCAGGACGGATTGGAGAGGAGAAAGTTTTGTAAGAGGGAGACCGATCAGAAAAGAGTTGCAGTAGTTCAGACGAGAGTGAATAAGAGCAACAGTAAGAGTTTTAGCAGTTTCAAAGGTGAGAAAAGGTCAGATTCTGGAGATGTTTTTAAGATGCAGGTGACAAGAGCAAGTGAGTGATTGGATATAGGGAATAAAGGAAAGTTTAGTGTCGAATATGACCCCAAGGCAGTGAGTATGCTGCTTGGGAGTTATGGTTGAACCCTCCAAGGTCGTTTTGATGTTAGGTAGAATTAGGTTAGTAGAGGGGAGAAACACAAGAAGTTCAGTTTTGGAGAGATTCAGTTTAAGATAGAGGGAGGGCATGATGTTAGAGACAGCAGACAAACAATCCTTGGTATTTTGTATTAGGGTAGGGGTGATGTCAGGGGAAGAAGTGTATAATTGGGTGTCGTCAGCATAGAGATGGTACTGGAATCCAAATCTGCTGATTGTTTGTCCAATTGGGGCAGTGTATAGAGAGAAAAGGAAGGGGCCTAGGACTGAACCCTGCAGAACCCCGATAGTAAGGGGACGATGAGAGAAAGAAAAAGCCGGCAAAAGATACAGTGAAGGAGCGGTCAGAGAGGTAGAAGGAGAACCAGGAGAGAACGGTTTCATTGAGGCCTATAGAGCGGAACATAGTGAGGAGGAGCTGGTGATCCACAGTGTCAAATGCGGCAGAGAAATCCAGGAGAATCAGAAGGGAGCAGTGACCTTTAGCTGTTAGTAGATCATTAGAGACTTTAGTAAGGGCAGTTTTAGTGGAGTGTAAAGAGCGGAAACCAGATTGTAGAGGGTTAAGAAGAGAGTTATCTGAGAGATAGAGGATCAGATGGGAGTGGAGATGATAGGAGTTTAGAGATGAAAGGAAGGTTAGACAGGTCTGTAGTTAGCAGTGCAGTTCTGGTTCAGGGATAGCTTTTTAAGTAAAGGGGTTATGATAGCATGTTTAAATGTGGAGGGAAAGATACCTGAAGAAAGAGAGAGGTTAAATATTTGAGTCAGGTGAGTGGTGACCACTGGTGAGAGAGACTGCAGGAGATGTGAAGGAATGAGGTCACTGTTGCAGGTTGTAGGCCGAGAAGAAGCGAGGAGCTGGGTAACTTCTCCTTCTGTAACAGGCTCAAAGATATCTAGTGAGATTGAAGTGTAGCAGGGAAGGGGATCCAGGCACTGGGGAGATTGGGCTGAGATATCCTGATGGATGTGGTTGATTTTTTCTAGGAAATAAGTGGCCAGATCCTCACCGCTGAGGTTGGTGATGGGGGCCTGTGCTTTAGGGCTTAGGAGGGAGTTTAAAGTTTCAAAAAGTCGTTTTGGATTGTTGGATAGTGAAGTGATGAGGGTGGTGAAGTAAGATTGTTTGGCCAGATGAAGGGCAGAGTTATTGTTTTTGAGCATAAACTCATAGTGGATTAAATCCTCTGCTAAAAGAGATTTTCTTCACTGACGCTCAGCACACGTTGAGCAACGCTGAAGAAAATGTGTTTGCATTGTGTGCCAGGGCTGCCATTGTCTGTCTAGGGTCTTTCTGCATGTAGAAGGTGTTGCTTCATCTAGGGCACTCTTCAGTGTATTATTGTAACGTGACAATGCTAAGTCTGAACGGGAGAGGGAGGAGATGGGGGCTAAAGATGTGTGGTAAGTGGGGGTGTCCCGGGTGAGGAGACAATTCTTGACAGAGAAGGAAAGAAGGTGTGGTCCGAGAGCGGGAGAGGGGAGTTAGTAAAGTCATGTAGTGAGCAGAGACGGGAGAAAACCAGGTCCAGAGTATTCTCGTCTTCATGCGTAGGAGAATTAGTAAACTGTGAGAGGCCGAATGAGGAGGTTAAAGAAAGTAGATGAGAGGCAGATTGGGAGAGGGGATCATTGATGGGGATGTTAAAGTCTCCCATGATGAGGGTGGGGATGTCACAGGATAGAAAGTGAGAAAGCCAGGTGGCAAAGTGATCCAGGAACTGGCGGGAGGAGCCTCTAGAGCGATACATAACCACCACTTGCAGGGAGAAGTGTTTAACCCCTTTACAGACTGGGACATATTAGTACGCACCAAGCTGTCACCCCCTGTTCAGCACGGCCTCCGGCGGTGAGCCCACACTGAACCGGGGACATGTCAGCTGTAATAATCAGCTGACATGTGCCCACAACAGCCGCGGGTGGAATCGCAATCCACCCGCGGCTGTTAACATGTTAAATGTCGCTGTCAATCTCTGACAGCGGCATTTAACATCGCCGCGCTGGAAGCTCGTCACTTACCCCGCCCATTGGTGACCCCGTCACGTGATCGCGGGTCACCAATGTGTGGGCATGACAACCCTGGGTCTGCAGCAGACCCCAGTGGTTGTCATGTGCTGATTACTATGAGTGCCACCTAGTGGTCGGCTCTCATAGCACAGGACCATTTCTGCTACATAGAGGTGATCTGCTCATCACCTCTATGAAGCAGAGGCGATCAGGTAATTGCTGCTTCTAGTCTCCTATGGAGACTATAGAAGCAAGCAAAAAGTGAAAATTAATGTTTTTAAAAATATAAAAAATATATAAAAGTTTAAATCACCCCCCTTTCGCCCCATTCAAAATAAAATTATATAAAAAAAAACCACATACACATATTTGGTATCGCCGTGTTCAGAATCGCCCGATCTATCAATATAAAGAAAGAATTAATCCGATCGGTAAACGGCGAAACTAGAAAAAAAATTCTAAACGCCAGAATTACGTTTTTTGTTCGCCGCAACATTGCAATAAAATGTAATAACGGGCGATTAAAACATCAGATCTACCCCAAAATGGTATAAATAAAAACTTCAGCTCAGCATTCAAAAAATAAGCCCTCACCCAGCCCCAGAATATGAAAAATGGAGACGCTACGGGTCTTGGAATATGCGCCATTTTTTTTAATTTTCTTTTTTAGAAAACTTTGAAATTTTTTTTCACCACTTAAATAAAAATGAACCTATACATGTTTGGTATCCACTAACTCAAAATGACCTGGAGAATAAGAATGGCAGGTTAGTTTTAGTATTAAGTGGACGTGGTAAAAAAAAAATAAGAAAAAAACATCTGTGGTATTGCACTTCTTTTGCAATTTCACAGCACTTTCAATTTTTTTCCCTTTTTCCCGTACACAATATGGTAAAACCATTAATGTCTTTCAAAAGTACAACTCGTCCCGCAAAAAAATAAGCCCTCACACGGCCATATTGACCAAAAAATAAAAACGCTATGGCTCTGAGAACAAGGGGAGCAAAAAACGAAAATGCAAAAACGGAAAATCCCAGGGTTGCGAAGGGGTTAAAGAGTTTGACGGTGTGGACTTCAAAGGGAGGAAACATAAGTGAGAGAACCGTGGGAATGACCTGGAAACACATTGTGATGAAAGGAGCAAACCAACACCTCCACCTTGTCTGTTCTCAGGTCTGGCGGTATGTGAAAATTTCAGCCCACCAAATGAGAGAGCAGCAGGTTTCTGTAATACCCAGAAGGTTAAGGGAATTAGAGAGTTAAAAATCGTGAATGTAAGTTAGTTTGTTACACACCGACCGTGCGTTCCAGAGAGCACAATGGAAAGCGATAGGAGAGGGCATGCACTGATTGTTAATAAGATTAGCAGGGTTTCTATATGCAGGAGTGGAGAGTAGAGTAATGTATGGTAGTGGAGGGAATCCCAGGGTTGGGGGGAGATAGTTAGTATTCAACCACTCATTGCAGATTTTGCAACTAAATCTGAATTCAAGGCTTACTTCTGTTTGTAAATGAAAGTGTGATCCCTGTGTTTTGAGATCTGACATTTCGTTAAACAGAAATCTCCCAGATAATGAAACATACACCCAAGTGTATAACTATCAAACTGTGTTGTTTAAAATAATTTTTTTCAGCCATCTTCATTGCACCAATAGTCTAATAGTACACATGCCACATGAATAAAGAGACCAGCTGCACATCTTTGCTATTGGGACATGATTCTACCTAGATTTCCTGGTCCCATCATATTTGGTTTTTAGAGAAAAAACTGCTTGATTCTTAAATTCACCTGCAGCTGTATGTGTGTGTGTTTGAAATATTTTGCTGAGCCCTCTTCATTGCTCCAATTAGACTAATATAAGAATTGTACACATTCCACTGAGGACAGTTGCCAGTTGCATGTGCTTGTTTGTGGCAAGTAATTCTGCCTAATGGCCACTGTGACCTGAGGTAGCCTTACTGACGTCACCTCAGTTCACAGTGGCCAGGTCTCGCGGAGTACAGGATAAGACCCGGCAGGGGCTGCTGCTCTAGTTTATGGAGCTTTGTTTTCTGTTCGGAGCTCCACACACTGAATGAAGAAGAAGGGGATCGTCGTGAGACCTCCATTTGGATTATGCCAGACCATGTGGATTATTATTTTTTTTAATAAATGGGTAAAAGAGAAATTGTTGGGGTGTCTTCTTTTCAAATAAAGAATTTTTTTGGTCTGTTTTCTTCTGTTTTTACTTACTGGGTTAGTAATGGGGGTGTCTGATAGACTCCTCTCCATTACTAACCTGTGCGCTTGATGTCAGCGGACTTAACACAGCTGACATCAACACCACAATCCCATTACCCTGATTACCACTGAACCAGTGCAATCGGGAAGAGCTGAGGCTAAGAGCCAGAATTGGCGCATTAAATGGATGCACCATTTCTGGGGCGGCTGAGAGCTGGTCTTATTAGACAAGATAAGAGTGGATATTCATGGCCCTTCCTGACCTATTAATATCAGCCCCCAGCTGTCTGCTTTGCCTTAGCTGGTTATTAAAAATAGGGGAGACCTGATGTCATTTTTTTAGGGTCCCCCCATTTTTAATAAACAGCAATGGCAAAGCAGACAGCTGGGGGCTGATATTAATAGGCTGAGAAGGTCCATGGATATTGGCCCCTTCCCACCATAATAAGACTAGCTCACAGCTGTCTACTTTCCCTTGGCTGGTTATAAAAATAGGGTGACCGCACGTTGTTTTTTCTAATTAATTATTTACTTCTTATTTCACATTGTCAGGCTGGGTCACGTAGTGCACCGGCCAATCACAGTCATGCCAATACTTGACATGGCTGTGAACGGGCCAGAAATGCACTCAAAGCTTTAAAGCTTGTTGATAAGCTGCACTGCAGCCTTTCAACAAGCTTTAGTAGGCTGCCTAACTCAAACAGTAACATGGACGTACACTAAGAATTCTGTGTTTGGTTTTCATACTTTACAGTTTCGGTTTGCTCATCCCTACTCTTTATTTTTGGAATACTTGCTTTAATTGTCTATTCTATTTTCTATCTGCCCCAAAGTCCCCTAACCCACAGCATCCTGGGGGCTAAAGAACATAGTCAAGGAAAGATAGAGTCCAGCTCACCCGCATGCACTATTTGAAGATTCGAAGCAAAGGAAACGTCCATGCCTTGGAAGTGGATGATTGCAAAGAAAGAGGAATCCAGCTCCATGGAAATACAAAACTCTTTACTGGTGTGAATAGAAACACTTCAGTTGGTGAATTTAAAATCTCATGGTAGTAGATAAAAGAATTAGTTTCAAGCACTAAAATCCTTAATCATGCTGTTTTATGTGCCAAAAAAATATGCATTAAATTGTCCAATTACAATGAAATTGTACTCCCATATATCCTAGTTCACTGCCTTTTGTGAAAGAATTGCGTAAACAATAGTGATGAGTGAGCATGTTCGCTACTGCTCGGTGCTCGCCCAAGCATCTCACTGCTCGACATGCTCGGCGCTCGACGAGTATTTCCGGGGTTGCTCGGCGGGAGCCCGGGTCTCCTCCCTGCAAGTTTGCCACTCACTGTAATGCCGTAGCCATGTTGGTTGTGGCATTACAATGATTGGCTGGCCTCACAGGGTCATCAGGTCTATATCAGACCTGGCGCCGTCATGCTCGTCACAGTCACTCCGGAATCAGACAGTGTAGGGAAAGGTGCTGCTGAGCTAGGGAGAGATTTGCTTGTTTCTAGTTAGTGTAGGTGTAATAAACTATATTAGAGACACATACCCATCTCAACAAGCAGTCCTTCTGAGGACTAATCTATCTGCAGAGATATCAGGAAGGCAGTGTATATAGGCAGGCTGGCAGTGTATATAGCAGACTGCAGTGCATATAGCACAAGAGGCTCCATTCCAGTTCTGCCTTCTGCTGCTGTTAGACAAAGGCCCAGATCTCAGGGGCCAGGAATATTTTTTTTGGATCTTAATCCTCATTATTTGCTTAAAAAGCAATCCAGAGAACACAGTTTTTCTGTGCCATTTGCTTGTTGGCACTGCAGAATACAGCCAGGTCCTTTCCATATTACAGTGCTAAAAATCCAGCTATTTAAAACAGTTTTCTCTGGCACACGGATCACATATACATTTTCAGAAAATACTACCATTTCTGGCCTGCATTAAAAATTTGTTTCTGTGTGTCAGTGAAGCAATTGACACCAGATTGCTGTTCAAAATAGTTACCTATAGGCCTGGTATTTAAAACTGTTGTTTGTCCATCACACGGATCACACATAAGTTCACTCCAAATTCAGTCATTTGTTGTGAAGGTGGAAGATATTGTCCTCCATTTAAAATGGTCAAGGTATGTGGCAAGGGACGGGGAACTGGAAATGATGGTGATGAAGGTGCATGCAGAGGCCGAGGTCATGGGCAAGCTGAAATTTTGCCAAAACAAACACCCACATCTTCTCGCTCGACCTTCCTACCCCAATTAATAGGGGACCACAGAACACCACTATTGAACACAGAGCAGTGTCAAAAGGTTTTTGGTTGGATAGCAGATAATGCTACCAGTCACTTAGCCAACACCACCACCACCTTGTCTTCCACACAGTCAAGTCTCAGTAGATGTGAGTCTGGACCGCATATTCCTCACCCTGAACCTCCTTCCTCCTACCATGCCGAGTGCCCAAAGACAACTGATCCCACACTTGGACACTCCAAAGAGCTGTTCACTTTCTCATTTATAGATTCAGGCCTCTCGCCCGGTCCACTTGAAGCGGTGCAAGAGGAGATCGTATGTAGCAATGCCCAAATATTTGAGCATCCATGGTCGCACGAAGGTGACGGTGGGAAAGTGTCCCAAGAGGTGAACGATGATGAGACAATTGCCAGAAAGTCAAGAGGAGGACCAGAGTGTGGAAGTGGAAGACGAGGTGGTGGATGATATAGTAACTGACCCAACCTGGCAGGAGGACATGCAGAGCGAGGACAGCAGCACACAGGGGGAGGAAGGCAGAGCACCCCAACAGGCAGGAAGAAGCAGTGTGGTGGCCGCAGAAAGAAGGCAAGGCAACCCTTCCACATAACACCAACACGAAGGAAGTTGCCAGTACAACTGTTAGGTCTTCCCGAGTCTGGTTGTTTTTCAAAGACTCTGCCGATAACCCCAAAAAGGCCATTTGCACCACCTGCCAGGCCAGCATCAGAAGGGGTGGCAAAACGACCAGCCTGACCACCACCAGACACATGGCAGCAAAGCACCCGACTTTGTGGGCCGAACCCCAGGGTCCAGGAACAGTGTCTGTGAGTGGCACCATTGCTTCTTCCGCTGTTGTGCATGTAAGCCAATTCCCTGTCCATGGTGCATGCGAAGATGCCCCATGCCCTACACCTGTCGTTGCACACTCTCAAGTAGCAGCATCAGGAAGCACGTCCACGTCCTTGTCCCAGTGCAGCATTCAGTTGACCATACTCCAGTCCTTGGAATGCAAGCGCAAATACACAGCCAACGCCCCACAGGCCACAGTACTAAATTCCCACATTTCACGACTGCTTGCGCTCGAAATGTTGCCTTTTAGGCTCGTGGAGACGGAAGCATTCCACAACCTGATGGCGGCGGCTGTTCCTCGGTACTCGGTCCCCAGCCACCACTATTTCTCCTGGGGGGCCGTCCCCACATTACACAAGCACATGTCCCAAAACATTAGCCGTGCCCTCAACAACGCAGTTACTGGTAAAGTCCACCTAACCACGGACACGTGGACAAGTGCTTGTGGGCAGGGACGGCACATCTCGCTGATGGCACACTGGGTTAACATAGTGGAAGCCAGGACCCAGTCAGACCTTGGGACAGAACACGTCCTCCCAACGCCAAGGATTTCTGGCCCTAGGTCAATCAGGGTTGCCCCCACAGTCTACAGCTCGTGCGTCTCATCCTTCTTAGCCTCCTCCTCCTCCTCTTCAGCCTCCATCTCTGAAATGACCACATTAGTCACAAGCTGGAAGCACTGCAGCACTGCCTCGGCCTAGCGGCATCAGGCTGTGCTGAAGCTAATATGCTTAGGTGACAAACCGCACAATGCTGAAGAGTTGTGGACAGTTCTGAAAGAGCAGACAGATTTGTGGCTCACACCGCTGAACCTACAGCCAGGCATGGTCGTGTGTGACAGTGGCCGGAACCTGGTGGCGGCTCTGAGGCAAGGCGAGCTCACATACGTACCATGACTGGCCCATGTGCTTAACCTCGTTGTTCAGCAGTTTCTCAAATTCTACCCGGAGCTGCCGGATCTTCTTGTTAAAGTACGCCGCCTGTGTGCCCATTTTAGAAAGTCACCTACAGCTTCCGCCGCCCTTGCCGTGTTTCAGCAGCGTTTGCAGCTTCCGGCTCACAGACTGCTATGCAGTGTCCCTATGTGTTGGATCTCTACACTGCAGATGTTGGGAAGGATTTGTGAGCAGAAGAGGGCAGTTGTTGAGTACCAGCATCAACAAGGCTGTCAGTATTCAGTTCAGACTCCACACATACGACCTCAGGAGTGGACATGGATGTCAGACATATGTACCATCCTCCAAAACTTTGAGGACTCCACCAAGATGGTGAGCGGTGATGATGCAATAATTAGCGTCACCATCCCGCTTCTCTGTCTTCTGAAATGCTCTCTTCTCACAATCAAAGAGGATGCATTGCAGGCGGAGCACGATGAGATGGAGCAAGGAACCATACAGGACTATTACACGCAGCCCAGCCTCATCTCATCCCAACATGGATTGGGTGACAATGAGAAAGAGGAGGAGGAAGAACAGGAGCTAGTTTCATGTGCTATACACAGTACTACCTGCACAACTGTCATACCGTCTGTTCAGCGTGGATGGCCAGAGGACAGAGAGGAGATAGAGGAGGAGAGCAGGGTCAGTCATCCTCTTGGTGAGGATACGGAAGTCTTGCCTGCTAGCAGTCTGGCACGCATGGCTTAGTTTATGTTACACTGCCTTTCCCATGACCCTCGCGTTCTCAAAATTTTGGGTGACAGTTATTACTGGTTGGTGACACTTCTAGACCCACGCTACAAGGAGGACTTCATATCTCTTATTCCTGAGGCGGACAGGTCTACAAAAATGGGGCAGTACCAGAAGCCCCATGTTGCGGAACTATTAAAATTATTCCCATGTGAAAACGCTGGCTGCAGAGGTCACAGTTCATTGGACAACCAAGGAGTACAGGCGAGAGAGACACAAATGCAATCCAGCAGAGGCAAGGGAACACTGTTAAAGTTCTGGGATAGTTTTCTCAGACCCTCCCATCGCACAGGCCCTGAGGTGCGAGGTACTCTCACTAGGAGTGCAAAGTTTGGGAAGATGATGACAGAGTACCTTACCGACCGTACCAACATCCTCTGTGATTCCTCTGCGCCATTTAATTATTGGATGAATGAATGAACTGGCTCTCTACGCCTTGGAGGTCCTGGCCTGCTTTGCCACTAGTGTTTTATCAGAGCGGGTTTTTTAGTGCCGTTGGCGGAATTATGACAGGCGGATGCGCTTATCAGTTAACTGAAAATGCTGACAGGCTGACTCTTATAAAAATGAACAAGGGTTGAATTGGGCCAGACTTCTCAACACCACCGAATGATAGCAGAGTAACAAACTCAAATACAGTGTCTTTTTTGGGAGGTGTATTCCCATGCACCTCTTCACACCCACGCATGGGTATACGCTTCCTGATTTTGGCTATTTGCTCTTGTCCTCCTCCTTCTCCTCATCCTCATCCTCCACCACCATATCACCAGGGTGACCGTGGTCCGTGATGCAACACCCACATAATTTTTTTAAAGGGTGTTTATGATGCTCGTAAAAAAAAAATAAAATTATACAGTATGTTTATGTATACCCCCCAGGGGTAAATGTTTGTCAGCCCATACACTTAGTGCATGGGCATTCCAAGTATAGGAGACCTGCTCCTTTCTAATGGGAACATTTTTTTATGAGGCCCTCTAAGTCTCTTCCAAGGGGCATTGGAGTGCCTCCCAATTTTTGGCAGCCCTTGCATTCATTGCATAGGCCAACACTATGGGAGACACTCTCCTTTCTAATGAGAATTTGTCGTTACTGTGGCCCTGCTCTATGTGTCTTTAAATTCTTAGTGGGATTTTTCCCAAATTTTGGCAGCCCTTGCAGTCACAGCATGGGCATTACCACTATAGGAGACCCGCTCCTTTATAATGGGAACATTTTGTTTTTTTACTGAGACCCTCCTCTATGTCTCTTCAAAGGGCTATTGGGTGGTGTCAAAATTTTTGGCAGCCCTTTGAGTAACTGCATACGAAATAACAGTATAGGAGACCCACTTGTTAATAATGGGAACAACAAAGCATAGCCGGCTGATGGCTCTCTAACAATAGCGAGGGCCGACTGCTGGTCTTTTAAGAATAGTAAGGGCCGTCTGATGGCCCTATAAAAATAGGCTTTATGACTTTCAGAGCCCCTCCATCATAAATAAAACAGGATGTGTCTGATGATGATGTGCCACACACCACATTGCCAGATAAGGTAGTAAAATGTTAAAATGACATTTCCTGGGGAATGCATTGGTCTTAAAAAATAACGTAAATACCCCCAAAACAATAGGATCTTTCTTTAGTATAAAAAACTGCGTCACCAATTTAACCTCAATGTAATCACATAGTTCAGCTCCTGCACCTCCTCCTCCATCTCCGATATGACCACATCAGTCACAAGCTGACAGCACTGCAGCACTGCCTTGGCCAAGCGGCAACATGCTGTGCTGAAGATAACATGCTTAATGCTTAGGTGACAAACTGCCCACCACTGCAGAGTTGTTGAAAGCTGTAACACAGCAGCCTGATCTGTGGCTCTCACCGCTGAACATACAGCCAGGCATGGTCGTGTGTGACAATGGGTGGAACCTGGTGACGGAGAAATGACAGCCGTGGTAGATACGGTTTCCCTCTATGCCAGTCCTTTCACCGAGCTAAAGAATATGGCTGTGGTGAAATACAACTCCCACTGAGAAGCTGTTTCAGATTGAAAAACATTGTGCCCACCAGAGGATCCATAGCAGCTGCAAAGTTAGCGCTATCATGAACTCTCCTGAGGTAGAAGCCAGGGCACACCAGAGGATTCTCTGGTGGGACCGTCCAACCCTGCCAAGAAGCAGTCCTGGCTAAGAAAAGTGTGGGGGAAGGTTCCCGGACATTCGATGACTGCTTTTTTAATGTGGATCGGACGTGCTTATGCATGTTATTTCTCAAATTGTATTGCAGATCAGGCCATTGCCCAACTCTGTAGTCATGAAATGAAATGCGCAAAGAAAGATGTGTGTGTGTCAAAGCACCACCGACAAGTGCGAGTTGATGTTGGAAGGGCTGCCATTGCTTCTGCAACAAGCTGCATTAGAGGACTTCCTGGGAGAAATGACACCCAGAGTAGATACGGTTTCCCTCCATGCCAGTCCTTTCACCGAGCTAAAGAATATGGCTGTGGTGAAATACAACTCAGCAAAAAAAGCTGTGGACTGGCTCCGTACCGTCCCTAGCTACATTTACCTGTCCACTTGTTTGTGGTTAGGTGGTCCTTCCCAGGAAGTTCACTGAAGAGGGCACGGGTAATGTTGCGAGACCTGTGCTTGTGGAAGGCAGAGACAATACCGGGAAAAATAGTGGCGGCTGAGGACCGAGTATAGATACCCGGTCGCCGCCGCCATAAGATTGTGGACAGCTTCCGCCTCCATGAGCCTAAATGGCCACATTTCAAGTGCAAGCAGCTGCCCGGAAATCTGGCAGTTTAGTATTGCAGCCTGTGGGTGGGCGGGTGCGTGGCTCGCCGCCGACAAGTGCGAGTTGATGTTGGACGGGCTGCCATTGCTTCTGCAACAAGCTGCATTAGAGGACTTCTTGGGAGAAATGACACCCAGAGTAGATACGATTTCCCTCTATGCCAGTCCTTTCACCAAGCTAAATACAACTATCAGCAAAAAAAGCTGTGGACTGGCTCCGTACCGTCCCTGGCCACATTCACCTGTCCACGTGTTTGTGGTTAGGCGGTCCTTTCCAGTAAGTGCACTGAGGAGGGCACGGGTAATGTTGAGGGACCCGTGCTTGTGGAAGGCAGAGACGATACCGGGAGAAATAGTGGCAGCTGAGGACAGAGTATGGACACCGGCCGCCGCTGGCATGAGGTTATGAAAAGCTTCCACCTCCATGAGCCTAAAAGGCCACCTTTCTAGTGAAACAGCTTTAGAGGACTTCCTGGGAGAAATGACAGCTGGGTAGATATGGTTTCCCAAGTCCTTTCACCAAGCTAAAGAATATGGCTGTGGTGAAATACTACTCAGCAAAAAAAGCTGTGCACTGGCTCCGTACTGTCCCTGGCCACATTCACCTGTCCACGTGTTTGTGGTTAGGCTGTCCTTCCCAGTAAGTGCACTGGGGAGTGCACGGGTGATGTTGTGTGACCCGTGCTTGTGAAAGGCGGAGACAATACCGGGAAAAATAGTGGCGGCTGGGGACCAAGTATGGATACCTGATCTCCACCGCCATAAGATTGTGAACAGATTCCATCTCCACACGCCTAAAAAGCCACATTTCAAGTGCAAGCAGCTGTCAAAAATTTGGCAGTATAGTATTGCAGCCTGTGGAAGGGTGGGTCGCTGGCTGCATACTTGCGCTTGCATTCCAATGAATGGGGAAGGGACAAATGAACGCTGCACTGGGACAAGGACGTGGACGGTGATTGTTGCACGTCTGCAATGACAGGTGCATGGCGGGAGGCATCTTCACATGCGCCAAGAATCACTTATAATGGGTACACTTTTAGGCAGTGACATTGGAGTCAGAAATGCTTCCAGAAGTCTTCCAAATGCTGTTCCCATGACTTTTCAGCACTGTATGCATGTGTCTGATGATGTGTCACACACCACATGGCCAGATAAGGTTGTAAAATGTTAAAATGACATTTCCCAGTGAATGCATTTGTCTTGCTTGAAAGCAATGCAAAAGTGCTTAAACGCATCAAAAACGCTACGTGTGAACATAGCCCAAGGTGTGGAGGAGTATTTTTGGTTTTGGTTATTTATTTTGCCTTATATACAAGTCATTACCCTGGAAAGGATGTTCCTTAACATATTTCCCAGGAAAATCCATTTTGGTTTCGTTTCTTTATGTTTTATTGTGAATCCGTAAAAGTGGCATAATACTCTGACAACGTTGTTGACAGCAGTGACCTGGGAGTCAGAGATGCTTCCAGGGGTCTTCCCCATGCTGTTCCCATGTCATTTGAGCACTGTTCCCATCGATTTGGGCAATTTTTAGGCCCTCTACAGACCGCCGGGGGGAGCTGCCTGAAAAATGCTCGAGTTTCCCATAGACTTAAATTGGGCTCGTTGCTCGGGTCGAGCACCCGAGAATTCCTATTTGCTCGACCCAAGCAACGAGTACCCGAGCATTTTAGTGCTCGCTCATCACTAGTAAACAATGGAACATACATTATTGTGTCAAAAACTGTCCTTGCCAGATTTCTGCACAAAATGCAATTTTTTTTAACTAAAATATATAGTATTTTATGCATTAAATTTTCGATATAGCAAATTCTGATCATATGTCTGACCAGAAGAAGTCTTTCTACTCTCTGTAAAGTCAACATTTCCACGTGTTTGTAGCCCCTGTGCAGAGCATATCAGAAAGAGAAAAATTGTCTGAAGAGGCAAATTTGTTGAAAATTATCCAAACAAACTTGTTTAACTTTCTAAGTGATATTATAAAAAAATATATATTAATTTTTTCCAAACAAATTTCTGGGGCAGTGGAACTGGCATACAGTGGTGTGAAAAAGTGTTTGCCCCTTTCCTGATTTCTTATCCTTTTGCATGTTTGTCACACTTTAATGTTTCAGATCACAAAACAAATTTAAATATTAAACAAAGATAACACAAGTAAAAACAAAATGCAGTTTTTAAATGAAGCTCTTTATTTTTAATGGCAAAGAAATACAAACCTACCGAGCCCTGTGTGAAAAAGTGATTCCTCCCCCCTTAAAACATAAAATTAACTGTGGTTTATCACATCTTTTGGAAGTTGAGTTCAATTTCCCTAGCCACACACAGGTCTGATTACTGCCACATCTGTTCTCACTGAAGAGAACATTTAAATAGGACCTGCCTCACAAAGTGAAGTAGACTAAAAGATCCTCAAAAGCTAAAAATCATGTTGCAATCCAAAGAAATTCAGAAACAAATGAGAAACAAAGTAATTGAGATCTATTAGTCTTGGAAAGGTTATAAAGCCATTTCGAAAGCTTTGGTACTCCAGCAAACCACAGTTAGAGCCATTATCCAAAAATGGCGAAAACATGGAATAGTGATGAACCTTCCAGGTAGTGGCCAGCTGACCAAATTTACCACAAGATAGCAGCAACGACTCTTCCGAGAGGTCACAAAAGACCCCACCGCAACATCCAAAGAACTCCAGAACTCACTTGCCTCAGTTAAGGTCAGTGTTCATGACTCCACCATAAAAGGAGACTGGGGAAAATGGCATGCATGGCAGAGTTCCAAGATAAAAATCACTGCTGAGCAAAAAGAACATAAAATCTTGTCTCAGTTTTGCCAGCAAACATCTTGATGATCGCCAAGACGTTTGGGCGAATACTCTGTGCACTGACGAGACAAAAGTTGAACTTTTGGGAAGGTTTATGTCTCATTACATCTGGCATAGAAGAAACACAGCATTTCAGAAAAGGAACATCATACCAACAGTAAAATATGATGGTGGTAGTATGATGGTCTGGGGCTGTTTTGCTGCTTCAGGACCTGGAGTACTTGCTGTGGAAAATGTAACCATGAATTCTGCTGCCTACCAGAATCCTGTTCATGACCCTAAGCTGAAGCACACTTGAGTTATGCAGCAGGATTATGATCCAAAACACACCAGCAAGTCCACCTCTGAATGGCTTAAGAAAAACAAAAATTAAGAACTTGGAGTGGCCTAGTCAAAGTCCTGACATTAATTTGACTGAGATGCTGTGACATGACCTTAAAAAGGCGGTTCATGCTTGGAAACCCTCCAATGTGGCTGAATTACAACAATTTTGCAAATATGAGTGGCCCAAAATTCCTCCAGAGCGTTGTAAAAGACTCATTGGCAGTTCTCGCAAACGCTTGATTGCAGTTGTTTCTGCTAAGTGTAGCCCAACCAGTTATTAGGTTTAGGGGGCAATCACATTTTCACTCAGGGCCCTGTAGGTTTGGATTTCTTTTTCCCTTCATAATAAAGACCTTCATTTAAAAACACAGATAAACACAAAATGAAGTTATTTTTGTGTAATATTTACATTTGTTTTGTGATCTGAAACATTTAAGTGAGACAAACATGCAAAAGACTAAGAAATCAGGAAGTGGGCAAACACTTTTTCACACCACTGTATTAGCAGGAAAATCCATGCTCCCTAATCTGTGCAGTTTTTGCACAGCAAATGGTTGCCGACTGTACATCTTACCAGTAGATCTCTTTCCACTCCTTGCAAAGTCAACACTTCTGTGTCTGCTGCTCCTCCGCAGAGCAGGTGAGAAAGGGAAAATAGTTTTTTTCAATTATTGAACCAAAATTCTTTGAATTCTGTAACTTAAGTTTTCTATCAACAAAGATCAATTTTTTAAGTGTTATCTGCCAGTGCAAAAATTGATGCTAATCAGCAAACAGAGCTGCAACACCTAAACAGCCAGGTTCAGTCATATTTTTACTGTGTAAAATACGCTGAGCTCCAATCCCATGATTTTCTGGGTCACAAATTGGACCAGTAGCAAAAATTTACCAGTTTGTTATGGGCATGATATCATTGTCCAGCTCCAGCCTAATGTCAAAGAGGATGTTCAGCATGTCCTGTGGATTTTCACACCAAAGCGGACCAGATTACCCGCTGTAAGTGTGAAAAACCTAATATTTTTTGTTAAAATTAATCAGACATAGATCAGTGCAGACTTTCATGCACCATCGGCTGATGCCAATTATTAAATTGGCTGTGCTATCTGTCTGTCTCTTTGTCCATTGATGGTCATCTACACTGCTATGCTGCCACCAGGGCTGTGTTTCATAGTAATAAATTCTACTGCTGCTGTCAGGGATTTTGCTGGTCCTAAACCAAACTTCCAATCATTTTGTAATCTGTCCCATCTTATTTCTCCACCATACTGTTCCTGCCACAGCCACTGCACAGTCATGCTACCCACACTCCTCATGGCTGCCCACTGTGTTTCATAGTGCTTGACTCTACTAGTAATGCTGGGAATTGTACTTTCAATGAACATTGTTTCCCTAATACACAAATTTTCAGTCCACGCACTGTCTGTGTTTGCAATGTACAGTGCATGTGTCAACTGTCTCACCATACAATACTCTGGTCTGATTTATGAAACAGACTAATGTATGTAAATAGTTGGCATCTCCTGCGCGCATACATGGACAAAATTGTTGGTACCCTTCTTAGCCTAAATGGAATAAAAAGTAACTATCAAAAACTTTGACACACCCTGCAGAAACAGCTCCATTGACAGGAAAAAAACTGATAGGTCTCCAAAAAAACGTTAACATTTTTCAATAGTAGTAAAATATAATGTAATGTAACAAAATAAATAGTTATCGAACAAAAGAAAAATTTAAATCAAATCAATATTTGGTGTAATCACCCATTTCAAAACAGCATCAAAGCATCAAATTTTCTATGTATTTTAGGAACAACTCAGCAGGGAGGTTGTTTTAAACATCTTGAAGAACTACGGGTGCACCTTACTAATTAGAATATCATCAAAAATGTAATATATTTCAGTTCTTCAATACAAAAAGTGAAACTCATATATTCTATAGAGTCATTACAAACAGAGTGATCTATTCCAAGTGTTTATTTATGTTAATGTTGATGATTATGGCTTACAGCCAATGAAAACACAAAAGTCATTATCTCAGTAAATTAGAATACTTTATAACAACAGCTTGAAAAATGATTTTAAAATCTTAAATGTTGGCCTACTGAAATGTATGTTCAGTAAATACACTCAGTACTTGGTTGGGGCTTTTTTTGCATCAATTACTGCATCAATGCGGCGTGGCATAGAGGCGATCAGCCTGTGGCGCTGCTGAGGTGTTATGGAAGCCCAGGTTGCTTTGATAGCAGCCTTGAGCTTGTCTGCATTGTTGGGTCTGGTGTCTCTCATCTACCTCTTGACAATACCCCATAGATTCTTTATGGGGTTAAGGTCAGGAGAGTTTGCTGGCCAATCAAGCACAGTGATACTGTTGTTTTTAAACCATGTATTGGTACTTTTGGCAGTGTGGACAGGTGCAAAGTCCTGATGGAGAATGAAATTTCCATCTCCAAAAAGCTTGTCGGCAGAGGGAAGCATGAAGTGCTCTAAAATTTCCTGGTAGACGGCTGCGCTGACTTTGGTCTTGATAAAACACAGCGGACCTACACGAGCAGATGACATGGCTCCCCAAACCATCACGGATTGTGGAAACTTCACACTAGACCTCAAGCAGCTTGGATTGGGTGCCTCTCCACTCTTCCTCCAGACTTCGGGACCTTGATTTCCAAATGAAAATTGGAACTCTGGGACCTTGAGGAGAGTGTCAATGACTGCCTTCTGGACATCTGTCAAGTCAGCAGTCTTCCCCATGATTGTAGAACCTACTGAATCAGACTAGGGGACCTTTTTAAATGCTTAGGAAGCCTTTGCAAGTCTTTTTTGTTAATTATTAATTATTTAATTTACTAAGATAATGACTGTTGTGTTTTCATTGGCTGTAAGCCATAATCATCAACATTAACAGAAATAAACACTTGAAATAGATCACTATGTTTGTAATGACTCTATATAATATGAGTTTCACTTTTTGTATTGAAGAACTGAAATAAATTAACTTTTTGATATTCTAATTTAGCGAGATGCACCTGTATGTGACCCAAAAACGCAAAGGCTGCTACTTTTTGTTTGTGATGATGTGGCGCCTCTGCGGGTTCAGTCGCCACAGAGGTACTGCATCTCTCCCAGAGGTGTGGTACCCCACTCTCAGGTAAGGATGGAGTACTACCCGGGACCCACACACTTGCATCCAATACACTCTACTTCAGTAGGGAAGGGCGAGATTGCTCCTAAGGGAGAGCACAGTCCCTGGTCCCTCGCTGGAGGGTGAAACCATGTAGTGGGTGGAGGAAGTAGATCAGGGGAGCACTGTCAGTAGGAGTATAAGAAGGAGGGGAACCATCTAGAAGGAGCTCTGTCAGTTCGAGTCCTGCTCAGGATAGCAGTGTGGGTGGTCCAGGCTCCTGGCTCCAGTGCGTGGAGCAGGAGTGGAGAGGAGAGAGAGAGGAGTGGGGCCATGTCTGAGAGGCCCAGGAGAGAGAGTGAGAGAGGATGGGAGCAGAGGGAAGGCTCCAGAGACAGAGGGGATCCCAGGGGCACGGTGAGTGTGGAAGCCACCCGTGCGCCCGAATCTACACGGACGTGGAGGGATCAGGCCGCAGAGAGGGGACCGGCTCCTAAACTAGTGGAGAATGATCAGGCTCAGCTAGATAACTGGAGGCCACTATACTTGCAAGGTGCAGCTGCCAACTACCACAATTACATAGCCGAAAAGGTGGCCGCGTAGGGTCCAGGAGACTGCACGTCGCCCGACAAGATCCGAGGCTACCGGCTTGGGACACTGATTGTGAGGTGCAGGGCAGGAGGGAGAGAGCCAGCGCAGGGAAGACGACCAATAAAGGAACATAGAACGGGGTCCCGTTTAAGTACTCCTGAAATACTTGAGAGCTGCTGAACCCCCAACATCTACCTCACAAAATCATCATACACTGCCCTGGAGCTAGACTCTGCCTGTGGAGAGCTGAACCAACTCTGCTGCGTCACCATCAGCTCCAGAGGATCTGCACCACAGCGGCGGCCCCATATAGCTGCATACCACAGGTGGCGTCACGAACATTATCTCTAAAAACTTTATTCCCCTTTTATTGACCGCCCTGGGTCACGGACCGGGTCACTGCCACCGTGACATCCCCCAGCATCGACCGGCCTGGCTACCAAGTACCCCACAGCCCAGGCGGCGTGTCAATAATGTCCTGTACATCCATATTGCTTCTGCTGATCTGGCCTCAGCATCATTACTTCTAAGGCCAGTGATTGGCTGCAATGATCATACGAATGTACAACACATTATTATCATTATTTATTTTTGGAGTACAATTGATTTCATGGTGCTGTACATGATTGCTGATACAAAGTAAATAAACAACAGTGAGACCAGGTGTGGAAGCAGTGGCAGGAGAATTTAATAGGAGAATAATGTTTATTTTTTACTTTTGACATTGCTGTTTTTAAAAAATCATAAACAATCCCGTCAAATAGACCCTAAAAAGCCTGTAGAAAAGGAATTGATGTGCTATCTCAAGAAAATTATCCTGACAACTGGCCTGAGGCATATGGTTAATGTTTTCATTCAATGGAAATTGTAGATATTATTCTCAAATTATATATATTTGATTTGGACATTATAGACCTCATTATAACACCGTATAGCTAATGTTACATGAATAAGAGAAAACTTTCTATACATTAGCATGCAATGAAATCCTTCTAGAGTAGCCCGAGAGATCAATGAACAAGTCTAATATATTTGCCTTAATGATATCTATTGCAATAATTTAAATTATATCTCTCTGAGAATATTGATGTTGTGCTTTGCAAATTGAAATAGACAACACTTAGAAATTCAGTGAGATTTTATAGAAGACTTCAATTCCATGCTTAGGATACCGTTGGCATTATTTCTTGATGATAATTGTACTCTTTAATTGCCAAAGGAGCTACATCAATTTCTTGCAGCAATGGCGCTACATTATCAATGTAAATGACATGCGTGCAGAATAAATCCTCTAGCTGTGCCTGGAAGCTGCATTTTTTTGGTCTTGTAACTTCTGATCTCTGAGTTTCCCTGGAGCAGGTACATTTATATGGAATGAGGTAAAAAGGAGGGATGTGAGAGGGATATCTTCAAGGTATAATGTAGATGTGATGTAACAGGAGCTAGTTTGAAAGTGACTATAAGAAAGAGAAGGAGAGTGCAAAAGCAAGTTGATGCTTAGGTAATCCTGATGTGCTGGTTAGGCTGCCAGCGTTGTATATCTGTCAGGACGACTATACTTTAGCAGTTGTAATCCTCTTAGGAACTGTATAAGTAAAGCAGCTTGAGAGCA
This sequence comes from Phyllobates terribilis, assembly GCF_046119375.1. Taxonomy (NCBI): domain Eukaryota; kingdom Metazoa; phylum Chordata; class Amphibia; order Anura; family Dendrobatidae; genus Phyllobates; species Phyllobates terribilis. The sequence goes on from NW_027362762.1 coordinate 404,286,830, forward strand.
GAGCTCACAGATTTAAGGCAATAAAGTCCTAGAAAAGTAACTTACAGCCACTTGATTCAATACTAAAACAAAAAAGGTAAAATGGCAAGCACAGCCAAACTGAACAATAATATAGTAGACAGTAAGGAGACAACCACACACACAGTGTATATATATATATATATATATATATATATATATATATATATATATATATATCATAGAATCATAGAATGGTAGAGTTGGAAGGGACCTCCTGGGTCATCTGGTCCAACCCCCTGCTCAAAGCAGGATTCACTAGATCATCTCAGACAGATGTCTGTCCAGCCTCTGTTTGAAGACGTCCATTGAAGGGGAACTCACCGCCTCTCGTGGCAGCCTGTTCCACTCATTAATCACCCTAACTGTCAAAAAGTTTTTTCTAATATCTAATCTGTGTCTCCTCCCATTTAGTTTCATCCCATTGCTTCTAGTCTTTCCTTGTGCAAATGAGAATAAAGATGATCCTTCTACAATGTGACAGCCCTTGACATATTTGTAGACAGCTATTAAGTCTCCTCTCAGTCTTCTTTTTTGCAAGCTAAACATTCCCAAATCCTGCAACCGTTCCTCATAGGACATGGTTTGCAGACCAGTCACCATTCTGGACGCTCTTCTCTGAACTTGCTCCAGTTTGTCTATGTCTTTTTTAAAATGTGGTGCCCAAAACTGTACACAGTATTCCAGATGAGGTCTGACCAAAGAGGAGTAAAGACCGATAATGACTTCACGTGATCTAGACTGTATGCTTCTGTTAATACATCCCAGAATTGTATTTGCCTTTTTGCTGCTGCATCACACTGTTGACTCATGTTCAGTCTATGATCTATTAGTATACCTAAGTCTTTTTCACATGTACTGTTGCTTAGCTCTATTCCTCCCATTCTGTATATGCTTTTTTCATTTTTATTGCCCAGATGTAGTACTTTGCATTTTTCCCTGTTAAAAACCATTCTGTTGGTTGCTGCCCACTGCTCCAGTTTATTTAGGTCTTTTTGAATCCTCTCTCTCTCTTCTCTAGTATTAGCTATCCCTCCTAGCTTTGTGTCATCAGCAAATTTAATCAGTTTACCCTCAATTCCTTCATCTAAATCATTGATAAAGATGTTGAACAATACAGGTCCCAGGACGGAGCCCTGTGGTACCCCACTTGAGACATTCATCCAGCTGGATGTGAAGCCATTTACAACCACCCTTTGAGTCCGATCACTAAGCCAGTTATGAATCCACCTAACAGTTGCCTGGTCCATTGCATACTTGGTCATTTTTTCAATAAGGATGGTGTGAGATACTTTGTCAAATGCTTTGCTGAAGTCAAGATATACTATATCTACAGCATTTCCCTGATCCACCCAGTCAGTGATTCTGTCATAGAAGGAAATTAAGTTAGTCTGACATGACTTGTTAGTTACAAACCCATGCTGACTCTGGTTAATCACTTCATTCTTATCCATGTACTTACATACATGTCGTTTAATAATTTGTTCAAAGATCTTTCCTGGTATAGAAGTCAGACTCACCGGCCTATAGTTCCCTGGCTCCACCTTCTTCCCCTTTTTGAAGATGGGAACAACATTTGCTCTTCTCCAGTCTTCTGGGACTTCTCCTGTTCTCCAAGAATTTTCAAAGATTATGGAGAGTGGTTCTAAAATTTCTTCTACGATCTCCTTCAGTACTCTGGGGTGTAATTCATCTGGACCTGGAGACTTGAACTCATTTATGTTAGCTAAATATTACCTCACAATCTTTCTGTTTACAGATAACTTGGATTCCTCTATTCCTTTAAAAGGACAGTGAAGATCAGTTGATGTTACATTTTCTTTCTGAGAGAAAACAGATGCAAAATAGGAATTAAAAAGTTCGGCCTCCTCAACATCCTCTCTTACCATTTCTCCATTTTCATCCTGTAAAAATCCTATAGCATCTTTGACTTTTCTTTTACTTTTGACATACCCCCAAATCCTTTTTTATTGCTTTTGACATCTCTTGCAAGCCTTAATTCATTGTCAGCTTTAGCTAACCTGATACGTGCCCTGCAGGATCTGCAGACTGCATTATAATCTTCTTTAGATATGCCTCCCTCTTTCCATTTAATAAACATTTCTTTCTTTCTTTTTAGCATGTGTTTAAGTTCTGTGTTCATCCATCCTGGTTTCCTTAAATGCTTCCCATTCTTCCTACTTTTCGGGATTGTTAACGATTGTGCTTTGAGAATCTCATTTTTAAAAATTTCCCATCCTTCCTGGACATTTTTGTCCTTAAGGACATCCAGCCATTGGATCCCTCCTATTCTCTTTCTGAGTCTCTTAAAATCTGCCTTTCTAAAATCTAACCTTGAAGTTTGAGTCTTCACATGTCTTCCTCCTCTAGTTATCCAAAATTCTATAATAGCATGATCGCTGCCTCCTAGGGTCCCAGCCACCTTTACCTCCTCAACCATTTCCTCCCTGTTTATAAGGATTAGATCCAAAGTAGCAGATCCCCTTGTTTTCTCCCCTACCTTTTGGAAGATAAAGTTGTCAGCAAGAGAGGATAAGAATTTGCTTGACCTGTTAGTTTTACTTGAGAGAGATTCCCAACAAATGTCTGGATAGTTGAAATCTCCCATGACCACTACGTCATATTTTTTGGAGAACTTGGTCATTTGATACATAAAGAGTTCATCCATATCTTCAGCTTGCCCAGGTGGCCTGTAGTAAATGCCTACAATGGTGTCCTTTCCATTGTTCTCTCCTTGTATTCTTGCCCAAACAGTTTCCACAGAACTCCCAGCCTCTGAAGCTTCAATCTCTGTGCAGATATACACTTTTCTAACATACAATGCAACACCTCCTCCTCGTTTATCAAGTCTGTTTCTTGCAAATAAGTTGTATCCTTTTAGCCTTTTATTCCAATCATGTGTATCGTCCCACCAAGTTTCAGTGATTCCAATGACATCATATTCCTTTTCCTGCATTAGTAGTTCCAATTCTCCTTGTTTGTTGCCCATGCTTTGTGCATTTGTATAAAAACATTTTAGTTTGTGATTGGTTTCTCTTCCTCCCATATTTTTATTATTTAAATTGTTTTGTCTTTGTTCTTCCTTTCCACTTCCAGTAGCAGAGATCTCAATAGTATTTGTAAGCTGTATGGCTTTTTCTGGCCTTTTGCTTCCCTTCCCACATTGTTCTAGTTTAAAGCTCTTCTGATGAGTGTAGCAAGGCGACTTCCAAATACATGTTTTCCAGTCTTCGTAAGGTGCACCCCATCTCTAGCAAGTAGTCCATCGTATAGGTAATTCATTCCGTGATCCAGAAATCCAAATCCTTGTTGACGGCACCATCGACGTAGCCAGTTGTTCACCTGTAGAATCTTATTCCACCTCATTGTTCCATGGCCATCCACTGGGAGGATGGATGAGAAGACCACCTGCGCTCCCAATTCTTTCACTTTCTTGCCTAAGTCTTCAAAGTCACTGCAGATGGTTTCCAGGTCCTTTCTTGCGGTGTCATTTGTCCCCACATGTATTAGCAGGAATATATATTACAGTACAGACCAAATGTTTGAACACACCTTCTCATTTAAAGATTTTTCTGTATTTTCATGACTATGAAAATTGTACATTCACACTGAAGGCATCAAAACTATGAATTAACGCATGTGGAATTATATACTTAACAAAAAAGTGTGAAACAACTGAAAATATGTCTTATATTCTAGGTTCTTCAAAGTAGCCACCTTTTGCTTTGATGACTGCTTTGCACACTCTTGGCATTCTCTTGATGAGCTTCAAGAGGTAGTCACCGGACATGGTTTTCACTTCACAGGTGTGCCCTGTCAGGTTTAATAAGTGGGATTTCTTGCCTTATGAATGGGGTTGGGACCATCAGTTGTGTTGTGCAGAAGTCTGGTGAATACACAGCTGACAGTCATACTGAATAGACTGTTAGAATTTGTATTATGGCAAGAAAAAAGCAGCTAAGTAAAGAAAAACGAGTGCCCATCATTACTTTAAGAAATTAAGGTCAGTCAGTGCGAAAAATTAGGAAAACTTTGAAAGTGTCCCCAAGTGCAGTTGCAAAAATCATCAAGCGCTACAATGAAACTGGCTCACGTGAGGACCGCCCCAGGAAATGAAGACCAAGAGTCACCTCTGCTTCTGAGGATAAGTTTATCCGAGTCACCAGCCTCAAAAATCGCAGGTTAACAGCAGCTCAGATTAGAGACCAGGTCAATGCCACACGGAGTTCTAGCAGCAGACACATCTCTTCAACAACTGTTAAGAGGAGACTTTGTGCAGCAGGCCTTCATGGTAAAATAGCTGATAGGAAACCACTGCTAAGGACAGGAAACAAGCAGAAGAGACTTGTTTGGGCTGAAGAACACAAGGAATGGACATTAGACCAGTGGAAGTCTGTGCTTTGGTATGATGAGTCCAAATTTGAGATCTTTGGTTCCAACCACCATGTCTTTGTGCGACGCAGAAAAGGTGAACGGATGGACTCTACATGCCTGGTTCCCACCGTGAAGCATGTAGGAGGAGGTGTGATGGTGTAGGGGTGCTTTGCTGGTGACACTGTTGGGGATTTATTAAAAATTGAAGGCATACTGAACCAGCATGGCTACCACAGCATCTTGCGGCAGCATGCTATTCCATCCAGTTTGCGTTTAGTTGGACCATCATTTATTTTTCAATAGAACAATGACCCCAAACACACCTCCAGGCTGTGTAAGGGCTATTTGACCAAGAAGGAGAGTGATGGGGTGCTACGCCAGATGACCTAGCCTCCACAGTCACCTGACCTGAACCCACTCGCCTTCTTGGTCAAATAGCCCTTACACAGCCTGGAGGTGTGTTTGGGGTCATTGTCCTGTTGAAAAATAAATGATGGTCCAACCTAACGCAAACCAGATGGAATAGCATGCCGCTGCAAGATGCTGTGGTAGCCATGCTGGTTCAGTATGCCTTCAATTTTGAATAAATCCCCAACAGTGTCACCAGCAAAGCACCCCCACACCATCACACCTCCTCCTCCGTGCTTCACGGTGGGAACCAGGCATGTAGAGTCCATCCGTTCACCTTTTCTGCGTTGCACAAAGACACGGTGGTTGGAACCAAAGATCTCAAATTTGGACTCATCAGACCAAAGCACAGATTTCCACTGGTCTAATGTCCATTCCTTGTGTTCTTTAGCCCAAACAAGTCTCTTCTGCTTGTTGCCTGTCCTTAGCACTGGTTTCCTAGCACCTATTTTACCATGAAGGCCTGCTGCACAAAGTCTCCTCTTAACAGTTGTTGAAGAGATGTGTCTGCTGCTAGAACTCCGTGTGGCATTGACCTGGTCTCTAATCTGAGCTGCTGTTAACCTGCGATTTTTGAGGCTGGTGACTCGGATAAACTTATCCTCAGAAGCAGAGGTGACTCTTGGTCTTCCTTTCCTCACGTGAGCCAGTTTCTTTGTAGCGCTTGATGGTTTTTGCAACTGCACTTGGGGACACTTTCAAAGTTTGCCCAATTTTTCAGACTTACTGACCTTCATTTCTTAAAGTAATGATGGCCACTCGTTTTTCTTTACTTAGCTGCTTTTTTCTTGCCATAATACAAATTTTAACAGTCTATTCAATAGGACTATCAGCTGTGTATCCCCAGACTTCTGCACAACACAACTGATGGTCCCAACCCCATTTATAAGGCAAGAAATCCCACTTATTAAACCTGACAGGGCACACCTGTGAAGTGAAAACCCTTTCCGGTGACTACCTGTTGAAGCTCATCAAGAGAATGCCAAGAGTATGCAAAGCAGTCATCAAAGCAAAAGGTGGCTACTTTGAAGAACCTAGAATATAAGACATATTTTCAGTTGTTTCACACTTTTTTGTTAAGTATATAATTCCACATGTGTTAATTCATAGTTTTGATGCCTTCAGTGTGAATGTACAATTTTCATAGTCATGAAAATACAGAAAAATCTTTAAATAAAGTGTGTCCAAACTTTTTGTCTATTCTGTATATATATATAAATATATATATATATATATATATATATATACATATATATATATATACATATATATATATATATATATATATATATACACATATATATATATATATGTATATATATATATATATATATATATACACATGAACATTCACACACATATATATACACACACATATATATATATATATGAAAAAATATTCATACCATGTGACCTTTTCCACATTTTTTCACATTGCACCCCCAAACTTAAATGTATTTTATTACGATTTTATGAGATCTACCAACACAAAGTAGCAAGCATTTGTGACATGTAAAGTACGGTAAATGATGCATGGTTTTTTTACTATTTTAAAAATATAAATCTGAAAATTGTGATGTGTATTTGAGTCAATACTTTGTAGGGACCACCTTTTGCTGCAATTACTTCTGCAAGTCTTTTGAGGTATGTCTCTACCATCTTTGGACATCTAGAGGCTATTCTTTGCAAAATTGCTGTAGCTCAATGAGAATTAACAGAGAGGGTCTGTGAACAGCAATTTTAAAGTCTTGCCACAGATTCTCAATGGAATTTAGGTCTGATTTTCATTGGGATTTAAGTCTGAACTTTGGCTAGGCCATTCTAACACATAAATATTCTTTTATGTAAACCATTCCATTGCAGCTCTGGCAGCATGCTTAGGGTCACTGTCCTACTGGAAGGTAAACCTATGCTCCAGTCTCAAGTCTTTTGTAGTCTCTAATTGGTTTTCCTATTGAATTGCCCTGTATTTAGCTCCATCCATCTTCCCATCAACACTGACCAGCTTCACTGTCTCTGAAGAAAAGCATGCCAAAAGCATGATGCTGCCACCACCATGATTGAGGGTGAGGATTGTGTTTTTAGTGTGATGTGCAGACCAGTGCACCTTCTTCCACATGCCATTTAGGGGACAAAGCCAGCATGTGGAGGAAAGTGCTCAGGTCAGATGAGTAGGAGCTGTAGGGACATCATAAGGTGTGGGAAAAATAATAAAAAACAACTTCTCTCCCCAAAGCATGGACTAGTGTTGTCATATACCCTGAGCAGAGAAGGTTGAATGATGTACCAGGAAGCTACAGGGAAAAGTTTATTACCATTGAATTCAACTTGGTCTGCATTCTGAGGATGCATATACCATTGAATTCAAGATCACAGCCAGGAAGGGAGGGAGTAGTCCCTACTTACTGACCCCTCAGTAGCCGCGTGGTCTGAATTATTATCAATACGCCACTGACCCAATCTAAATTAAGGAAATATTCCAATTGAAAATCATTACTGCTATAAATTGTGTAATTCATTGAAATAAATATGACATTCCAGTAATAAATGGAAACCAAACTAATCAACCAATTGAGGGATAAATTCCAAATCAACCAGAAATTCTGAGTGAAAAACTGGACAGATGGATTCAACAGCAAGGCCTGGGCACACTACTGATAAGACAGATAATTGTACCCTGGGCATCTTCTCCCAGACCTGGATTATGGCATCAGTGAGCTGTTGGGCAGTCTGATGCTCTATTTGGCAGCAATGCACTGATAAACAATGTCTCAGAGATTCTCAATTGGATTCAAGTTTGGGGTTCATAAGTGCCTGTAAGTGGTATTAATACCTTCGTCATCCAAAAATACACTCTGGCTAAATGGGACTAAATGTTGTTCTGCATTGAGAGAATCCCAGGGCCTATTGCACCAGTATAAGGTTTGACATTGGCTCTGAGGATTTCATACCAGTACCTAACAGAAATCGTGGTACTGTTGGCTATTATGTGGAGGTTCGTATGACCCTCCAAGAATATGCCTTCCCAAACCATCACTGACCCAATGCGAAACCAGTCATGCTGGATGATGTTGCATTGAATATAATGTTCCAGAAGCTGGAAAAAACTACCAGAAAAGAAAACAAGAATAACAGACTAAAGACCCCCATACACATTAAACTAAATACGGTATCCAGGGATTTGGCCAGTCTTTTAATATTTATGGAGGACTCCTACGCATAATGTCAGGGGAGTAAAGAATCCCTCCTATGACTTCAACAACAGCAAACATTTGTATTGTGATTTTCTCACAATGGACAAAAAGAGCGGATTGCAGATCCCTTTGTTCTCTAAGAGATAAGCTACCATCAGTGATGTCTGGCAATGGCTCTCTCACAGAAAATACAAGATCGCTCAGTCAAGTAAGTGCTTCTGTGTATGGGGGAATCGGACAAGATAGCTGCCATCATTCAACCAACAACTATCTAAAGTATATACAGTGCCTACAAGTAGTATTCAACCCCCTGCAGATTTAGCTGGTTTGATAAGATGCAAATAAGTTAGAGCCTTCAAACTGCAAACGAGAGTAGGTTTTATGAACAGAAGCATAAATCTTACAAACCAAAAAGTTATGTTGCTCAGTTGAATTTTATTAAATTTTAAACATAAAAGTGTGGGTCAATTATTATACAACCCCTATGTTTGATATTTTGTGGAATAACCCTTGTTTGCAATTACAGCTAATAATCGCCTTTTATAAGACCTGATCAGGCCGGCACAGGTCTGTGGACTTATCTTGGCCCACTCCTCCATGCAGATCTTCTCCAAGTTATCTAGGTTCTTTGGGTGTCTCATGTGGACTTTATTCTTGAGCTCCTTCCACAAGTTTTCAATTGGGTTAAGGTCAGGAGACTGACTAGGCCACTCCAACACCTTGACTTTTTCCCTATTGAACCAGGCCTTGGTTTTCTTGGCTGTGTGCTTTGGGTCGTTGTCTTGTTGGAAGATGAAATTGCGACCCATCTTAAGATCCTTGATGGAGGAGCGGAGGTTCTTGGCCAAAATCTCCAGGTAGGCCGTGCTATCCATCTTCCCATGGATGCGGACCAGATGGCCAGGCCCCTTGGCAGAGAAACAGCCCCACAGCATGATGCTACCACCACCATGCTTGACTGTAGGGATGGTATTCTTGGGGTCGTATGCAGTGCCATCCAGTCTCCAAACGTCACGTGTGTGGTTGGCACCAAAGATCTTGATCTTGGTCTCATCAGACCATAGAACCTTGAACCAGTCTGTCTCAGAGTCCTCCAAGTGATCATGAGCAAACTGTAGATGAGCCTTGACATGACGCTTTGAAAGTAAAGGTACCTTACGGGCTCGTCTGGAACGGAGACCATTGCGGTGGAGTACGTTACTTATGGTATTGACTGAAACCAATGTCCCCACTGCCATGAGATCTTCCCGGAGCTCCTTCCTTGTTGTCCTTGGGTTAGCCTTGACTCTTCGGACAAGCCTGGCCTCGGCACGGGAGGACACTTTCAAAGGCTGTCCTGGCCGTGGAAGGCTAACAGTAGTTCCATAAGCCTTCCACTTACGGATGATGCTCCCAACAGTGGAGACAGGTAGGCCCAACTCCTTGGAAAGGGTTTTGTACCCCTTGCCAGCCTTGTGACCCTCCATGATCTTGTCTCTGATGGCCTTGGAATGCTCCTTTGTCTTTCCTATGTTGACTATGTCTGAGTGCTGTTCACAAGTTTGGGGAGGGTCTTAAATAGTCAGAAAAGGCTGGCAAAAGAGATCTTTAATCCACACATGTGAAGCTCATTATTCTTGGTGCCTGAACTACTTCTTAATACTTTAGGGGGACCAAACAGAATTCTTGTGGTTTGAGGGGTTGAATAATAAATGACACTCTGAATTAACTTTTTACGTTTTAAAAAAAAAAAATAATAATAATTTGCTGCAGTGCATTTCCCACTTCCAGGCTGATCTACAGTACAAATGTCACAATGCCAAGTTAATTCCGCATGTGTCAACCAGCTAAATCTGCAGGGGGTTGAATACTACTTGTAGGCACTGTATCTTAAGTCATTATAAGTACAAGTAGGTATTTTTTCTCTTATTAGCTTCACTTAAATACAGTTGGGAAAAAAAGTATTTAGTCAATACTAAATACCCCAAAAAATTCTTTCCAAATCAGACAATGTGATTTTTAGGATTTGTTTTCTCATTTTGTCTCTCATACTTGAGGTCTACCTATGATGTCAATTACTGGCTGACTAAATACTTTTTTCCCCACTGTATGCATATCAATATTCTGGCTGATTGTGTGACACATAAGTTATACTTACACTGCAGGAAATTTCAACAAATCTGCAGAGTGTAAATGTAGTCTCATTCACAATGGAAATTTGATTTGAAATGTTGATGATTTTTTTTCCAGCCATAATAAGTGTGCAAATGAGTAATATACAAGGAAGCATAACCATTTGTGTAAACAAAAGGGTTATAGTCAGTCCCAAATTACTCATTTTATTATGGCCTTGTGGAAGCAGCACCCTACTTGTATGGCCATAACATGATAAGTAATTCAGTACTGACTATAACCCTTTTGAGTACACAAATATTTATGTTTCAATGAAATTGCCTGCTTGGACTCTTTTTTTCTATTTTTTTTGCACATATGCTCTTTTTATGCACTTTATTACTTTGTAAGTATTGTTTGGATTTAGTGCATCATGTCAAACACCATTGTATAAGTATTTGTTTAGAGGCAAGCTTTGTGCTGCATGTAATATTCATCTTCATTCTCTAAGTGCATGCTTTTTCTTTAAGGGCGGTTTACAATGGTCTGTGACCTTATCACTGGTTTTCACCTGGATCTGTACATGATAATATGTATTGCAATAATTTTTAATAGTGTGTGTTTGACCCCTATTTTTTGTGCCTCGATAATAATAAAATATTGCTGTTTTCTCACATATAATTGGATGTGCAGCCATGTTTATATGTCTGTGACTTTCTCTTTTGGTATCTTATTATTTGGTATACTTTTTAACATATATCACTTTTTGAGTCATTATGGGTCCAGAAAGGTTGGTGTAGTTTTTAAATTAACTTTGAAAAATTGATTGCTAGTTGTTGATGGCTTTGTGGTTCTAAGAAAAACACACCAAAATTTGAAAAAGTGCACAGCTTTAAAGCACCACTCCAGAGTAATTTTTTTATTTAATCACCAGAGTGATATCACTAATGTCTGTTCCCTGCCTCTATCAGCTGCCATCTTCTGCTCTTCTCGGTGTGACTCTGGTCACATTATGCCATCTTGTGACTGTAGGTACTCAGAGGTAACAGTCACAAGCTCTCAGTGTAAGTTTATGACAGCCTTGTTCTGGCTCATATAGACTTACATTGAGAAGTGATTTCCAGTCCGCCAAGCAAACACTTGAGAGATCCGGCTAGTCAGAACTAACAGAAGACGACCAGAGTGGAGCCAAGAATAGCAGAAGACAGCTGATGGTAGGTCTTCTACTACAGGCTGGGAGCATACATTAGTGATACTATTCTGCGGTGAAATAATAAAAAAAAAATACTCTGGAATGGTGCTTTATTATTTTCTTTCGACCACAAATTAAACAGTACAAAAACTTGTGGGTGTAAACACCTCAAAACATAACTTTTTCTAACATGCACGATTATATGATATTAAGTAGAACGTGGGTTATTTCATACCAGCTCTATTGTGCTGCTGACCACTTAGATAATCCAGGACGGGATGACAATTTTAGATGCACAGATAAGGGTCTGTATGTACTAGCTTCCCTGCCTTTCATTGGCTTCTATCCAAGGTGCCGTGCTTCATCTTTCGCCTATGAGTATCAACCTATGGACACTTTTCTTTGTAACTATGAACTCCCACTCATTGACACAGTTATAAAAAGCACAGACACTGATGCACATTGACATTGCAATGTGTATCTAAAAATTGACAACCCCCATAAAATCGATTAATAATAAATAGAAAAAAATAAACTGAATAAAGGCAATATTTCTATTTTGCATCTAATAACAGCTGATAAATGAAGCAAATTGTACATTTCTATAAATAATCCTGCTTCTTATTAATTTCCAATATAGCAAGACTTTTATACCAGTTTTAAAGCACATATATTAAGAGCATCTACAAAAATGAACTGAAATGTAAAAATCAAAGCAAAAGAACGTAAGAAACGCTGTAAAATGCAAAATCATCCCAGATAAATAGCAGGACATGCATTTTCCAGTGAGATACGAAACTGTGTAATAAGTACTACAGGTTTACTGTTAATTAGATAAACATATCACAAATATCAGATATACTTAGTTACATGCTTAGACGAAGATGACTAGAGGTGATAGGGTTAATTGAGAAACAACATCAAATGTACCCGGCTCTGAGACACTCCAGGCAAAACTGAGATCAGAGAGATCCGAAAACTCTAAATGCAATTCTGTTTCAAGACACTGTAAAATATTATTAATATTCAGCTGAAAGATACAAGAAATATTACAAAAATATATGCAAGCAAATGATAGTGGATCAGCCTAGTCTGCTCACATCAAAGCCTTCTTCAATCTCATCTCATTAGCTGGCTTTTTATGCCAACCTAATCGAAAATCATATTAGCAAGTAATGTTGTTGCTTGGACTGAAATGAATGCTAATGCGCTGTGATGTTAATCAATGACAAGGTGTCAAATCAATCAGTGTTCTCGTATTGTGATGTTATCGGATGTCCCCAGGGGCAATCCCCACACACACTCTGAAATTCCTTTTATTCCTAGCTCATGTCACACATGTTATGACTGACCTGTCTACTGCGGCTGCTACTAAAATAGTAACTCATTAAATACCGCTATAAGGGTGACCGACTGACATGTCTCTAGCACTAGTGTTCAGTGAGAGTCTCCGCCATCATGTTCTTATCACGGCTAGCGCTAAGCACCACATCTTCCCCCCATAACACAGATATGCTAATGCTATTTAAATGTAAATTGCTCATTATCCAATTATCCAATTTGCTGTGTGCATACAGGTATAAATACCACATTAAATAACACAGAGGCTGGGGCTAGCGAAGTTCAGCAAAAGGCAAACATGATATTTGACTGGTATATTTTTACTCTGCTTATTAAATTACTGTGATGAAACTTCCAAGCAGTTCTTAAATTAAAGGTATAACCTTTTTGCTTAGTAAAATCTGAAATGTAAGTTATCTTTTTTTCAAATGCGTTTTCTTTTATGATTTTTTTTATTTTGTTTATGTGGGGTTTTTCCTGAGTTTCTATAATAGCACATTATGAGACTTGCATTTCCCCAGGGAATATACTGTATAATCAGAAAATAACCTATTGGAGAAATGAGGTTTTTGGGTTAACTTTTACTTTTTCCTATTTTCGTTTTTCATATCATTTTCTGCATAAAAAATGATATTGTGCAATTTTCACAGTGGCCACTGGGGCAATATTAGACTCACACTTCCTATTCTTTAGGGAAGTCTCATTATCATTGCAGATAGGATTACAATGACAGGTAATACCTCTTTACAAAGGTTCAACCATTCACAATAAGGGATGTCACAGTTGACTTTGTTCCCCCTCCCTTAACAATGACTCTTGCAGATGCTTAGATGTTTCAGTACAAAAAACGGGGTTTGAGTCTATTGCTGCTAAATTATTTGTGAATTTCCATAAAGAACAAGAAATTTCAGTCTATATTAGCCCTAGTAACCAGTGTGAAAATGGTAAGATTTCTAATATTTTTTTAATACAGATCATGATATGCTCAACCTCCATTTCATTCAGATGGGGCTCATTAGAGGCAGCTCTCAAAACTGGTAGGTATTCCAGTGGTGGTTCACTGAGGTCAACAGGTTAGCCCAATGTTTCCCAAACCCCATCCTCATGGATCCTAAGACATCATGTTTTCAGGATTTCCTTAGTATCGCACATGTGAGAACCTGTGGCAGTTTCTGATGCCTTAATAATAATTTCATAACCTGTGCAATACTAAGGAAATCCTGAAAACTTGATTTGTTGGAGGCCATGAAGACTGGAGTTTGGGAAAAACTAAGTTAGCCCTTATCCCATTGATAGAGGATATTGTTAACGTTGGACAACCCCTTTAACTATGTTACTCACTGTTATGGAAGATAATTTATTTATTTATTATGCATCACTTATTTAGCACTATCATACATTATCATCACTGTCCCCAATAGTGCTCATAACCTAAATTCCCTATCAGTATGTCTTTGGAGAGTGGGAGGAAACCAGGGAGCCTGGAGGAAACCCACACCAAAACAGGGAGAACATACAAACTCCTTGCAGATGTTGTCCTTGGTGGGATTTGAACTCAGGACTTCAGAGTTGCAGAGCAACAGTGCTAAGCACTGCGCCACCGTGTTCTGTAAAATGTGCAGACGTGTTTGCAGAGAGAAGGGTAGGGGTTGGAGGAGGTTATAGAGTTCATTCGTTTTCAGAAAATCCCTTTATGCTAGTATTAACTTTTAAGAGAAATTTTTACATCTGTATGCGGTGCAAGCTCTAGTGGTACAATTGTGTTTATATAATGACATACCTTTAATAAATACTAAAGGCCTTGTGTTGGAGCTGTTCTACAATGGACACCAGCAGTGCCTGAGAAATTCCATTTACCTATAATGGGACTTGTCAAGATTTAATTTTGATTCTGTAATTTTCAAAGCAAATATAACGCTGTACTCATTATGCACCATTTTTGCTGAACATATGTTTGCGAGATGTCAACAGCAAAACAATGAATTCAGATGAAAATTTGATGGATTGGTAAGAGGTCCTAAATTTTGAACTTCCTTAATCGGGATTGGCCACTGCTTATAGGAAAACATTTACATTTCCTTCCCCAAGCAGTTATCTCTTTTATGCAATGAAAATAAGTATTTGAAAGCCTTTCCAGAGTCAGACTGCTTTAGTCTGTGGGATAGAAGCTTTGCAGATTGGTGATTTAATGGTTAGTCCTGTTACGTTACAGCGTGGGGTCCTGGGTTCAAATCCCCCCAATGACAACAATGTACAAAAAAGTTTGTATTGTTCTCTCTGTGTTTGCTTGGCTTTTTCCTCACACTCCAAAGACATGCTGATAGGGAATGTAGATTGTGAGCCACAGTGGGGACAGTGATGATAATGTCTGTAAAGTGCTGTGGAATATGATGGTGCTATATAAGCAAAGCATAATAAATAATTGCACAAGTATCAGGTGAAATATAAAAGTTAGATGAGGGGTCACAAATGTACATTTTGCTAAGGACCTCAAGAGAACTGGCTGTGGCTAATCAATTTTGTTACATTGTCCATTTGGGGGGGTGATGACTGCCTTCATATTAGTTGAGCTCTCCTCCCATCGGTACAAGACTGTTTGGATGGATTCTATCGACCCTTTAAAACCTTTTGATTTGCAGTTGTAAGACTGGAGATGTCTGCAGGTGTAAGTTTCAATCTTGAAAAGATTGCCTTGTACTGACAGATGGGTTCACACATTTTGATCACAAGGTGTGCTATGATCCTCATGAGTATAGTCTGAACAGCAGTAATGAAAAGAAAATTCACATAGTCAATGTTTTAATATACTTTAAAGAGCTCAGAGTGCTGCTATATGGATGACTATACTTTTAAAAGGCTGGCATGAAATCATATATTTTTCCTGCAATAGCTAAGGCAGATCTTCATCATTCAGCTGATCACCAAAATATTGTTTTTATTTTATACAGAATGACATGCATGTTGCTTAAAGGGAAGCTAAATTACCTATTGATTGCTTTATAAATGCTGCCAATATTTTTTTTCTTTTTTCATACAGTAGCACGATATATATTCAAAATACTAAAAAAAAGAAATCATGCAATTTTCACACTGGCCACTGGGGCTTTTGCAGACACATACTTCCTTCTGTTTCAGGAAATAACATGTATACATAGACACAGAGGTCAGATCCCATCCCTATATTTTGTATTATGTCTAATGAGCCATCGCAAAGGTTATTGTGAAGGGGTGGGAGCAGGGTCAGCTGTGAGTGACTTGGATGATTGAGAATGGTGGATTCTTTGTTATCAGCTGCGTATAGAGGCGTTACCTGCCATTGTTATCCTGTCTCTACTGAAAAAGCTCATGTAAACTCTTCTTTAAGGGATATGAAAGAAGAGTCTAAAAAAACACAGTGGCCAGTGTGCAAAATTGCAAGAGCACTATTTTTTTATTCGCTTTTTTCATAAAGATTGTAATATGAAGAAAAAAAACATTGTCAAATATTTTTTAAAAATACATGTAACACAAAAACCTGATTTAAACAACAGGTAATTTTCTGAGAATATATATATATATATATATAATATTTTTTTCTGGAATTCATCTATATTCTATATGGCAATCTTTCATGTTTATATTTGGATACTGAGCACCACCTGTCTAGATTGCATCCTTTTACTCCTTTGCGGTATTGTGAGGTATATTGCCAAGCCTAAAACTTCTATTAGGGCATGGAGCTCTAAGCCTATTTGCCACAATGACCATGGAATATATATTTTAATCTATATTCATTTTCTGATTATATTTTCCCTTTAATATATAATATGTTGGTGCAAGAATAATCCAAAATAAAGGAAATTGAAAACCACATTTGCAAATAACCCGGGAATGAATGGGTGCTACCGGACTTTGATGTAAAGTTTGATAATAATCTTATGTTTACTCGAGTCTATCTTCTTGGAAAAGGGTAAAAAATGGTATTTTGTTCAAGATTGTTTCTTTATCTCCCCAAGAGCATAATCCAATGCTTTACATAGAGACAACCTGTCTTTTTTTTTTTAATTTTAGCAAGAACCTATTATTTATAATTGTTTCCCTTGTGTCCAGTGGTTTGAAATTGCAGGCATAAACTCAGCATGTAGTCAGTCTTTTAAGGACATTCCATTTCCAGATAACTGAGAAATGTTTGAAAGGGCTTCAAGTGAATGCATGGAAATTGTTCAGAATTCCTGCTATATACTGTGCTTGAAAATGCTCTTTAAATATCCTTTTTTCCACCAGGGTAAATTAGGATTCTCCTACAAATTCATTTAGATGATTGGATTTGTAAGTTCGCTATAGTTATGAATTTACATAATTTATACATCCTTTCATAACAGTTTACAAGTGAAGACAAGCATGGAGTACAAATAGGCAGTTTCCCTGTTGTCCTATAGAAGCTGGCCATTTTATACTTTTAATTTAGAATCATAGAATGGATTAGAATCATAGAATATAATGTTAGTAGTGATGAGCGAGTACTAAAATATTCGGGTGCTCGTTTCTAAGGGTCGAGCAAATCGTAATGCTCGAGTGCTCGACCCGAGCAACGAGCCCAATGTAAGTCTATGGGAAACTCGAGCATTTTTCTGGAGGCCCCCCTGGCGGTCTGCAGTGGGACTAAAAATTGCCCAAATCGATGGGAACAGTGCTCAAATGACATGCGAACAGCATGGGGAAAACCCCTGGAGGCATCTCTGACTCCCAGGTCATTGATATGAACAATGTTGTCAGAGTATTAAGCCATTTTTATGGACTCACAATAAAACATACAAAAACTTAACCAAAATGGATTTTCCTGGAAAAAATGCTAAGGAACATCCTTTCCAGGGTAATGACTTGCATATAAAGCAAAATAAATAATCCAAAAAAAAATGCTCCTCCTCACCTTGGGCTATGTTCACACGTAGCGTTTTTTATGCATTTTTGCACTTTTACATTGCTTTCAACTGTGAAAAATATATTCACCGGTAAATGTCATTTTAACATTTTACTACCTTATCTGGCCATGTGGTGTGTGAGACATGATCAGACACATCCATACAGTGCTGAAATTACATGGGAACAGCATGGCGAAGACCCCTGGAAGCATCTCTGACTCCCAGGTCACTGCTTAAAACTGCAGACATTTTTGGCAACGTGAGACATATTAAACTCCATTTAAAATGGGCAAGGCGCGTGGCAAGGGTCATGGAAGTGAAGGTAATGGTGATGTTGATGGTGCACACAGAGGTCGAGGCAGTGGGCAAGATGAAACTGTGCCTGCTGAGTGAGCAAAGCAAGCACCCACATCATGTCAAACTAGCTTCCTGTCACACTTTCTAGGGACCTGCGGAATACCACTCTTGAAGTCAGACCAGTATGAAAATGTTATTTGTTAGATAGCAAATAAATAAATAATTCTTCCAATCAGTTTGCAACCACCACCCTGTCTTCCACACGGTCCAGTTTCAGTAGCAGTGAGTCTGGACCACATTATTATTATTATGATAGAAGCGTCATTTATTCCATGGCGCTTTACATGTGAAAAAGGGGTATACATAGCAAAAACAATTACAATAATTTCGAACAAAAACATGATGGCAACTGGTACAGGAGGGGAGAGGACCCTGCCTGCAAGTGTAGAGCTGGTCATTCAGTGGTATGATAGAGTGAGGGTTACTGCAGGTGGCACGCTTGTCGGAAGAGGTGGGTCTTCAGGTTCCTTTTGAAGGTTTCAACAGTAGGTGAGAGTCTGCTATCTTGGGGACGAGAGTTTCAGAGTAGGATGGATGGACAGGAGAAATCTTTTATGTACTAGTGGGAAGAGGAGATAAGAGGGGAGTAGAGAAGGAGATCTTGTGAGGATCAGAGGTTGCATGCAGGTAAGTACTGGGAGACTAGGTCACAGATGTATGGAGGAGACAGGTTGTGGATGGCTTTGCATGCCAAGTTTAGAGTTTTGAACTGGAGCAATGGGGAGCAAGTGAAGGGATTGACAGAGAGGAGAGCCCAGGAAACAGCAGGGGGACAGGTGGATAAGTCGGGCAGAACAGTTTAGGATAGATCGGAGGGGTGCGAAAGTGTTAGAAAGGAGGCCACAGAGCAGGAGGTTGCAGTAGTCGAGGCGGGAGATGATGAGGGCATGCACAATTGTTTTTGCAGATTCTTGTTTGAGGAATGTGCGGATACAGGAGATTTTTTTTACTTGGACTCGGCATATTTCTCACTCTGATCCTCCTTCCTCCCACCATGCTGAGTGCCCAGAGACAACTGATCCCACACTTGGACACTCCAAAGAGCTGTTTTGTTCATCTCTCCATTTATAGATTCTGGCCTCTCGCTCGGTCCGCTTCAACCGGGGCAAGAAGAGATCTCATGTAGCGATGCCCAAACATTTGAGCAGGCATGGTCACACGAAGGTGATGGTGAGAAAGTGCAATTACTGTGGCAAGAGGTGGATGATGATGAGACACAAATGACAGAAAGTCAGGAGGAGGACCAGGGTGAAGAAATGTAAGACGAGTTGGTGGACAATGAAGTCACTGACCCAACCTGGTAAGGTGACATGCACAGCGAGAAGACAATATGCTTAGGTGACAAACTGCACACCGCCGCAGAGTTGTTGAAAGGTGTAGCAGAACAGGCAGATCTGTGACGCTCACCGCTGAACCTAAAGCCAGGCATGGTCATGTGTGACATTGACTGGAACCTGGTGGTGGCTCTGAAGCTTGGTGACCTCGCACACGTACCATGCCTGACCCATGTGTTCAACTTAGTGGTTCAGTGGTATTTCAAAACCTACCCAGATATGCCTGAGCTGCTTGTGAAAGTATGCCATGTGTGTGTGTCCATTTCAGAAAGTCAGCTACAGCTTCCGCCACTGTGACAGTGCTTCAGCAGTGTTTGCATCTTCCAGCTCACCGACTGGTGTCACCACGAGTTGGAACTCAACGTTGCATATGTTGGGAAGAATTTGTGAGCAGCAGAGGGCAGTTGTTGAGTACCAGTTTCAGGTCAGCCTCTGCACTTAAGAGCTGATGAGTGGACATGGATAGCTGACATCTGTGCTGTCCTCCAAAACTTTGAGGACTCCACCAAGGTGGTGATGATGTCATAATTAGCATCACCATCCCGCTTCTCTGTCTACTGAAACGCTCGCTGCTCACAATTACAGAGGAGGCATTGAAGGCAGAAAACGGTGAGATAGAGCAAGGAACTATACAGGGTTATGCTACACAGCCTAACCTCATCTCATCTCACCGCGGATGAGGAGCTGGTTTCCTGTGCAACAGATGGTACTACCCACACCACATTCATAATATCTGTTTAGCGTGGATGGCTGGGGAGAATGAGGAAAGAATGGTGTCCTTGAGACCTATAGAGCAGACCATAGTGAGGAGAAGCTGGTGATCCTCAGTGTCAAATGTGGCAGTGAGATCCAGGAGAAACAGCAGGGAGTAGTGACCATTAGATTTCGCTGTTAGTAGATAATTAGAGACTTTAGTGAGTGCAATTTCAGTAGAATGTAAAGAGCAGAAACCAGGTTGTAAAGAGTCAAGAAGAGAGTTAACTGAGAGACAGCAGATTAGTTGGGAGTGGACCAAGTGTTCCAGGAGATTAGAGATAAAGGGAAGATTCGAAACAGGTCTGTAGTTAGCAGCACAGTTCTGGTCGAGGGATAATTTATTAAGTAATAGTCCTGGATGTATGCCGGTGTGTTTAAAAGAGGAGGTAAAAATACCATATGAGAGGTAGAGATTAAATAATTTAGTTAGGTGAGTGGTGACAGCAGGGAAAAGGGACTGAAGGATATGTGAGGGAATAGGGTCACTGGTGCAGGTTGTAGGGTGAGAAAATGCAAGGAGCCTGGTCACTTATTTTTCTGTTACAGGCTCAAAGAATGAAAGTGACCTTGAGGTGAGGGATGGAAGGGGATCCAGACTCTGAGGGTATTGTGCAAAAATGTCTTGATGGATATGATTGATTTTATTGTAGGAAATAAGTGGCCAGATCATCAGCACTTAGGTTGGTGATGACAGGGGTCTGTACTCTAGGGCTCAGGAGGGAGTGGAAGGTTTCAAAGAGTCGTTTATGATTGTTGGCTAGAAATGTGATGAGGGTGGTACAGTAGACTTGTTTAGCCAGATGGAGAGCAGAGTTATAAGTTTTGAGCATGAACTTATAGTGAATGAAGTCTTCTGCTGAAAGTAATTTTCTCCACAGATGCTCGGCGCACCTGTCTCAAAGGGAGAATGGATGGAGCCATGTACCGTAAAATCCTGAGTGACAACCTCATTCCCTCCGCCACGACATTAAAAATGGGTCGTGGCTGGGTCTTCCAGCAAGACAATGATCCAAAACATACAGCCAAGGAGTGGCTCAAAAAGAAGCACATTAAGGTCATGGAGTGGCCTAGCCAGTCTCCAGACCTTAGTCCCATAGAAAACCTATGGAGGGAGTTGAAGCTCTGAGTTTCCAAGCGACAGCCTCAAAATCTGAATGATTTAGAGATGATCTAACATAGCACGTGCGCGGGACAAGCGGCCTGACATGGACAAATGCACATGCACCCCACAATAATACCGCTTGCCAGAAGCAATATTCAAATACATGCGCCAGTACTGACTGAATGCTGCACCCTCCTATGACTGAATAAGAGGATCACACGCCTATGACTGAACGAGCAGTATATTAAAGGTTATATTAAAGGTTATAAAATCATTATAGTTGCACCAATTTTAATGAAAATACTTGTTAGTGATGCACATTGCATCACTAACAATGCTCTGGGGGAAGTGTAGATAGTAGCTAGGATGTGACAGGTTCCCTTTAACCCCTTTACCCCCAAGGTGGTTTGCACGTTAATGAGCAGGCCAATTTTTACAATTCTGACCACTGTCATTTTATGAGGTAATTACTCTGGAACGATTCAACGGATCCCACTTATTCTGAGAATATTTTTTCATGACATATTGTACTTCATGATATTGGTAAAATTTCTTCAATATCACTTGAGTTTATTTGTAAAAAAAATTAAAATTTGGTGAAAATTTTGAAAATTTAGCAATTTTCAAAGTTTGAATTTTCATGCCCTTAAATCAGAGAGATATGTCACACAAAATAGTTAATAAATAACATTTCCCACATGTCTACTTTACATCAGCAAAATTTTGGAACCAACATTTTTTTTTATTAGGGAGCTATAAGGGTTAAAAGTTGACCAGCGATTTCTCATTTTACAACAAAATTTACAAAACCATTATTTTAGGGACCACATCACATTTGAAGTGACTTGGAGTGGCCTTTATGACAGAAAATACCCAAAATTGACACCATTCTAAAAACTGCACCCCTCAAGGTGCTCAAAACCTCATTCAAGTTGTTTATTAACCCTTCAGGTGCTTCACAGAAATTTTTGGAATGTGGAAGAAAAAAATGAAAACTTATTTTTTTTCACAAAAATGTTACTTTAGACCTCAATTTTTTTTATTTTTTCAAGGGTATAATTAAAAATTTGACCACACAATTTGTTGTGTAATTCCTCCTGAGCACGCTGATACCCCATATGTGGGGGAAAACCACTGTTTGGGCGCACGGCAGAGTTTGGAAGGGAAGGAGCGCCATTTGACTTTTTGAATGTAAAATTTGCTTAAACAATTAGCGGACACCAGGTTGCGTTTGGGGAGCCCATGATGTGCCTATACAGGGGAAACCCACCACAAGTGGCACGATTTTGGAAACTAGATGTGTGGTGAGCACCCTGAACCCCCAGGTGCTTCGCAGAAGTTTAGAATATTGAGCCGTAAAAATAAAATTTTCACATTTTTCAAACAAAAAATGTTTTTCAGCCTCCAATTTTGCATTTTCATAAGGTAACAGGAGAAATTGCACCATGCAATTTATTGTGCAATTTCTCCTGAATAAGCCGATACCCCACATATGGAGGAAAACGACTGTTTTAGCGCATGGCGGGGTTCTGAAGGGAAGGAGCACCATTTGACTTTTTGAATGTAGAATTTGCTTGAATAATTAGCGGACGCCATGTTGCTTTTGGAAAGCCCCTGACGCTCCTAAACAGTGGAAACCCCCCAGAAGTAACTCCATTTTGGAAACTAGACCCCTCAAGGATTTTATCAAGGGGTATAGTGAACATTTTGAACCCAGAGGTACGACACAGAATTTGATAACATTAGGTCATCATAATGAATAAGTTGTCATTAGTCTTGAGTGCAAGTGCATCGGGTACTCGGGTATGCACCCTGTACCTCAGGTGCTCAAGTGACATGCTTGAGTCGCCACACTGCATGTTTCACGGTTATTGGACACCCAAAAAAAACATGCAGGTATTGCTCGTGCATGGCAGGCAATCACCATGAGGCTTTTTTGGCTGTATAACAGCTGTAAAACATATGAGCCGGAAACTCGATCACCTGTGATACTCGGTGCATACTCGAGCACCCGATGCAAGCCTAAGTAGAGAGCACTTGTGCTCACTATTCGCCATATTCTCGTCATTTTTTTTCTTTACTTTTGTAAAAATCCCAACCCCAACACAACCCTAGCCCAACCATAACTCTAGCCTAACCCTAGCCTAACCATAACCCTAGCCCAACCCCAACCCTAACCCTATCCCAATCATAGCCCTAGCACAACCCTAGCACAACACTAACCCTAGCCCAACCCAAGCCCAACCCTAGCCCTAACCCAACCCTAGCCCTAGCCCAACCTTAACCCTAGCCCAACCCTAGCCCAACCCTAGCCCAACCCTAGCCCTAGTCCTAGCCCAAACTTAACCCTAGCCCAACATTAACCCTAGCCCAACCCTAACCCTAGCCCAACCCTAACCCTAGCCCAACCCTGACCCTAGCCCAACCCAACACTAACCCTAGCACAACCCTAACCCGTAGCACAACCCTAACGCTAGAGTTTATTTTTTACGCCGTTCTTCGTGCGGTATAAGTGATTAGATGACTTTATTCTTCGGGTTGGTGAGATTACAGCGATACCAGATTCATATCTTTTTTTATTATTGACAGCTGTCACACACTAAAAGACGCTTTTTATTGCAGACTAGTTTTTGCATCGCCATATTTTGAGAGCTATCATTTTTCCATATTTCTGCCGACAGAGTCATGTGATGGCTTGTTTTTTGCAAGATAAGATAACATTTTTATTGGTACTATTTTTGGCTACGTGACATTTTTTGATTGCTTTCTATTCTGATTTTTAGGAGGCAGAATAAAAAAAAAAACATAATTCCTGAATTGATTTTTTTTTATGCTGTTCCAAGTGATAAGGCAGCTTTATTCTTCAGGTCAGTACATTTACAGTGGTACCAAATTTATGTTTTTTTTTTTTTATGTTTTGGCGCTTTTACACAATAAAAACTATTTTATAGAAAAAATATTTTTTTTGTCTCGCTTTATTCTGAGAGCTATAACTTTTTTATTTTTTGACTGATGGAGCTGTATGGCAGCTTGTTTTTTGAGGGACAAGATGACGTTTTCAGTAGTACCATTTTTATTTGTATTCATCTTTTTGATCGCGTTTTATTCCATTTTTTGTTTGGCGGCATGATGATAAAGCATAGTTTTTTTCTTCGTTTGTTATTTATTTATTTTACCGTGTTCATTAAAGGGTTTAAGTAGTGGGACAGTTTTATATGTCAGGTTGTTCCAGACGCGACGATACCAAATATGTGTACTTTTATTGTTTTTTGTTTTCTTTTCATAATAAATAAATATTATGGATACAATACATTTTTATTTTTTGGGTATTATTTTTTCATTTTTTTTTTTTTCTATTTTTTTTTTCTCTTTCTGGCACTTTTTTTACTTTTACACTTTGTCGCACTATGGGACTTTCACTTTTTGCAGCCTGATTGGCTGTATAGCATAGAGAGCAGCAGCTCCCTATGGTATGCTGCCTGTCAGCGTTGCACAGGGAGAAATTACTTTGGTCATTCACTGCACATGACCAAAATAACTTCCTGCTGTCTGGTGATCCAGATGTTATCATGGCGACATCAGGTCACCATGACAACATCTGGGAGCTGCCACATACAGCGCGGGACACCGGCAGAGGAGGTAAGTATCGGTGCTTACCTCCCCTTGCCCCCGCAATGTTGCGATCGACTTCGATCACAGCATTGTGGGGGTTAATGTTCCAGCAGCGGTGCGGGACCACTGTTGGCACATAGCACCGGGTGTCAGCTGTGACAATCAGCTGACACCCGGCGGCGATCGCAGCACGCATAATAGTACGCAGCTGGTCCATAAGTCCCAGGGCGCAGTTACGTACTATTACTGACAAGGTCGGAAAGGGGTTAAGGTGAAATGTCGGCTTAAAGAGTAACCATTATTTTAATTTTTATTTGAATCAATAGTACTCATAAAATAAGCAATTTTGTAATATATCTTAGTAGATAAATCTGATTCTCCTCCTGGACTGATCTTTCCCTCTCAATCCATGCAGTCAGTGAAGACAGATTTTTCCATTACTCCCATTATGAAAGATCAATACAGGAGGAGAAAGAAGTGGATTTCTCTAATAAGATATATTACAAAGTTTCCTATTTTCACCTGTACTATTGATTTATGAAAAAAACATTAAAACGAGGGTTAATCTTTCAGTAACAAAATTCACCAAATTTAACTTAAATCGGTTGTGATTTATGGGACAATCTTCAGAGAATCTGCAAGCAAATCTGTATGCATTTTGCATGTTTTTTCCCTCCATATGAATGTTTTAAAAATTCAGGCATATAAATTGTACAATAATTTGTTGCTAGTTTTTAAGTCAAAGCCAGAAAATCTGCAACAAATTGGAATTTGGTCTTAACAGTTTGACTTCTAAATAAGCAGTATAGCATTCAAAAATTGGAAGCATTGCTTATGAAGAGGTGAATCCCTTTCCGACACGCAATGGATAATGGATATATTTTTTCTACACTAATGTACTAAGTATAATTAGATGCATAAAATTGCTAACACTTTGACAATGTCATTTACAACATGGCAGCTTTGTTAACACTTCTCTCTTGAGCCCCTGACTGTTTATATGGAGCATGCTGATGCGTTGATAAGCTCTAAACCTGCTTCTGCCAGGAACCCCCTGCTTGTTCATCCATTTGATACTCAGCGGGAACAGGAGCACAAGTCGCATCTCTAGAGTGTGCAGCTGAAGTCCCACTACCTAAGCCGTCAGCACAAAGGACTGATCCTGCCCCTTCAACATCTATAGATCATATGCTACAAAAAATAGGATTTAAAGAGCTCAATGATTAGTTCTCTTCACTTATTTATCTAAGGAAAAGGAAGAAACTGCAAAGCAGCATCTGATTATCCTGTCAGACAATCTGATGCTTTTAACTACCAAATGTTTCTCGACTGGTGGGGAAATACAATGGAACATTTTCTACAGTGCAGCCAAAGGTGGGAAACTTATATAGAATATACAATGAAAACATCCAGAATAATCGAAAATTCTGCTATTTAAGACTCGTACAGAAGACAGTATTTTCAAGCTGAGTGTGATCTGACAAAGCATCGGATTGCACTCGGACCAATGTTATTATATGGAGCCATGCACATGTTCGATTTTATCCTTGGACAAAGCCATTCCAAGGGAGAAATCACAGCATACCCACATTTGATCTGATATTTGGATCGCACTCGGCCATGCAAGTCAATGAGTCCGTGGAAAACATCAGACTGCACTCGGATAACATCTGGTCACAGACTGATAGAATGGAGAAGATGGAGAATTTTTTTCCTCCATCTTTTCCTCATCCGAGAGAATCGGATCACATTATGCTCATACTGTGATCAGAGTTTGCTCAGTGTGATTACTATATTCGGCCTGATTCTCTCACATGAGAGAATCTACAGCTGTCTGCTCCTGCCCTGAAGCAAAGACCATACGAAACAATGATATGGAATCAAACGAGAGTTGCATTGTTGTGGGCAACGAACATCAGCTATGCCACGTGCACACGTTGAGTATTTGGTTAGTTTTTTACCTCAGTATTTATAAGTCAAGAAGAATATACAGTACTAAAGGGAAGTTTTACAGTTTAATGTACAGTATTTTTCAGCCTAATTGTATAAAATAAGGCAAAATTCAACTTAACCTACAAAAAAAATGATGCTTTATTCTTTTCCCCTTATTCTAGAGTCCATTGCACTGAAGTTAATTTCTGTTGGATTGGCAATTATTTTTTGAGTGACTGATTATGTTTGTTTTTTTGGAGGATTTTTTTCAAAAATGTATAATGTCATTAGTCATAGGTTGGCCTAAGCATTCCTATATGATATACAAATTATCTTTTAGCTAGGCAACTAGAAAAAAATATATTTTTTCTTGGTGCACTTATCTCTGGAAAACTTCACATACTGGGCAACAAAGAAACTATTTCTCTTAGGCCTCTTTCACATATCTTTTATCTTGTCCATATATTTAAGGTACTGGAAAAACCAGTACCGGAGATTTCCGTGCTCATGTGTACATGTGTCTGTGTGTATGATACGTATGGCAACCGTGTGCTGCCCGTGTGCCGCACCAGTATGACACGTACTGGCATCTTGAAATCAAAGGTACAGTTAGCGCTGTTCCCAAGTGCCCGGTGATGAATGTTGCCCTCATCATTGTCCTCTGCCGGCACTGCGATCAGCGCCAGCAGGGGACAATGTTGAGAGTAGTATTCTGCTCCCGCTGTGTCCAAAACCTGTAAAAATAATAATAATGAAAAAAGAATCCTTATACTCACCTGTCCTAAGTGTCCTCCACTGTAATCCATCTGACCGCACACGCTGAGGAACAGAGGAGAAGGACTCGCTGCAGCGAGTGGGCCCCTGCTCTGTGCTCAACTCACTATGCTGTCCTGTCATACACTGAGCTCAGCGCAGAGCAGAGGCCTGCTCGCTTCAGCGAGTCATTCTCCCTGGCTCCTCAGCGTGAGCGGCCAGATGGATTACAGAGGTGGACACTTAGGACAGGGGAGTATAAGGATTTTTTTATTTTATTCTTATTTTTACACCAGGACACATCAGGAGCAGAATACTACTCTCAACATTGTCTCTTGCCCGCGCTGATCACAGTGACAGCAGAAGACAATGATGAGGGCAGCGGCCCGTGAAAACACACTGACATGTGCACAGACCCATTCATTTGAATGAGTCTACATGTGTCAGTGTCTCCAGTAAGTGAGGAAACGGACACCACACATACTCGAAACACTGACCTGTGAAAGAGACCTTCCGCAGGATATTTTGGTCATTCTAATTAGTGATGAGCGAGCACTAAAATGCTCGGGTACTCGTTGCTCGGGACGAGCAAATTGGAATACTCGGGTGCTCGACCCGAGCAACGAGCCCAATGTAAGTCTATGGGAAACTCAAGCATTTTCAGGCGGCTCCCCCCGGCGGTCTGCAGAGGGCCTAAAAATTGCCCAAATCGATGGAAACAGTGCTCAAATGACATGGGAACAGCATGGGGAAGACCCCTGGAAGCATCTCTGACTCCCAGATCACTGCTGTCAACAACGTGGTCAGAGTATTACGCCACTTTTACAGACTCACAATAAAACATACAAAAACGTGACCAAAATGGATTTTCCTGGGAAATATGTTAAGGAACATCCTTTCCAGGGTAATGACTTGTATATAAGGCAAAATAAATAACCAAAAACAAAAATACTCCTCCACACCTTGGGCTATGTTCACACGTATCGTTTTTGATGCGTTTTTGCACTTTTGCATTGCTTTCAACCAAGACAAATGCATGCACCAGGAAATGTCATTTTAACATTTTACAACCTTATCTGGCCATGTGGTGTGTGACACATCATCAGACACATGCATACAGTGCTGAAAAGACATATGAACAGCATGGGGAAGACCTCCGGAAGCATCTCTGACTCCCAGGTCACTGTCTAAAAGTGTGCCCATCATAAGTGACCCTTGGCGCATGCGAAGATGCCTCCCGCCATGCACCTGTCATTGCAGACGTGCAACAATCACCGTCCACGTCCTTGTCTCACTGCAGCGTTCAGTTGTCCCTACCTCATTCCTTGGAATGCAAGCGCAAGTATGCAGCAGTCACCCACCCACCCACAGGCTGCAATACTATACTGCCAAATTTTTGACAGCTGCTTGCACTTGAAATTGGCCATTTAGGCTCGTGGAGGCGGAAGCTTTTCATAACCTCATGCTGGCGGCGGCGGCCGGGTGTCCATACTCGGTCCCCACCCGCCACTATATTTCCCAGTATCGCATCCGCTTTCCACTAGCACGGGTCCCACAACATTACCCGTGCCCTCCCCAGTGCACTTCCTGGGAAGGCCCGCCTAACCATAAACACGTGGACCGGTGAATGTGGCCAGGGACGGTACGGAGCCAGTCCACAACTTTTTTTGCTAATAGTTGTATTTAGCTCGGTGAAAGGACTGGCATAGAGGGAAACCGTATCTACCCTGCGTGTCATTTCTCCCAGGAAGTCCTGTAATTGAGCTTGTTGCAGAAGCAATGGCAGGCCATCCAACATCAACTCGCACTTGTCGGTGGTGCTTTGACACACACACGTCTTTCTTTGCGCATTTAATTTCTTGAATACAGAGTTGGACAATGGCCTGATCTGTAATGCATTTTGAGAAATAACATGCATAAGCATGGCCAATCCTTATTAAAAAAGCAGCCATAGGGGGTCCGGGAACCTTCTCCCACACTTTTCTTAGCCAGCGCTGCTTTTCGGCAGAGTTGGACGGCCCACCAGAGAACCGGAGACTCCTCCGGCGGGCCCTGGCTTCTCCTTCAGGAGAGTTCATAGTGCCGAGGTGAGGCCATGATGATGATAGAGGGTACCATCTACTTAGTTTACTGTTACTTGGAATGCAAGTGCAAGTATGCAGCCAGCCACCCACCCACCCACAGGCCACTACACTAAACTGCCAGATTTCTGGGCAGCTCTTTGCACTTGAAATATGGCCTTTTAGCCGCTTCCCGACTGCCCACTGTACATAAATGTCGGTGCTGCCTGGGCTCTGTGCAGCGCCAATGTTTATGAACGGTCGGTGGTCCCGCAGCCCTCAGGGCCACCAGGGTCCTGCAAGTGCTGCGGTTGCGGTTCAGAGCGACAGCTCTGACAGGGGACATTATCTGGACCTGATTGGATCAGGTCCCAATGATGTTAACCCTTTGCTATCTTCTGTATGCCGCGATCTATAGTGATAGCGGCATATAGAAGATAGTGAGAGGAGAGGGGGTCGTCCCCTTACCTCTCTGACGGCCCCCTGATGCCTTTCAGGACCTGCCGTTGTTATGGCAGCTGGAGGTCACATGACCGCCTCCAGATCTGCCATATATGGTGTCCTGCTGAGCTCAGGCTTTCACCTGAGTCCAGCAGGAGACCGACAGTGTGATACTGTCATCAAACTTCTCACGCAATGTAATACATGTCTATTACATTGTATGAGAACAGTGATTGGAAAAATAAAAATTAATGTCCCATACAGGGACTAAGTAAAAATGTAAAAAAAAAGTTTAAAAAATATTTTCAAACTGTTTAAAAAAAATCACAAAATAAATAAAAATAAATAAATAAAATATTAAACCAATAAATCCGTATATTTATGCAAAAACAAAATGAGTACACATATTTGGTATCTCCACGTCCGAAACAACCCGAACTAAAAAACTGTCACACTAATTAACTCCTTCTGTGCACACTGTAATAAAAATAAATAAAAAACGGAGCAAAAAACTATGATTTTTCATCATATCGCCAAACAAAAAGTGGAAAAAAATGCAATCAAAAAGCAAAATGGAAATAAAAATGGTACTGCTGAAAACGTCATCTTGTTCCGCAAAAAAAAGCCACCATACAGCTCCATCAGCCGAAAAATAAAAAAGTTATAGCTCTCAGAATAAAGCGATGCAAAAAAAAATATTTTTTCTATAAAATAGTTTTATTGTGTAAAAGCGCCAAAAGATAAAAAAAATATACGGTAAGTGTTGTATCACTGTAAACGTACTGACCCGAAGAATAATGCTGCCTTATCACTTTTACCACACGCAGAACGGCATAAAAAAATCCTCAAAAAACAATTCCTGAATTGTTGTTTTTTGTTCATTTTACCTCCCAAAAAACGGAATAGAAAGCGATCAAAAAATGTCACGTACCCAAAAATGGTACCAATAAAAATGTCAACGCGTCCCGCAAAAAACAAGCCATCACATGACTCTGTCGGCCAAAATATGGAAAAATTATAGCTCTCAAAATATGGCGATGCAAAAACTAGATTTTGCAAAAAAAAGCGTCTCTTAGTGTGTGACAGCTGTCAGTCATAAAAACCCGATATAAATCTGGTTTCTCTGTAATCGCACCGACCCGAAGAATAAAGTAATCTAATCATTTATACCACACGAGGTAAATAAAACCAATTCTTCACCTGCTACTGATTTGTTTATTATGTCTCCCAAAGATCGCAGTAAGG
Organism: Phyllobates terribilis; assembly: GCF_046119375.1. Lineage (NCBI taxonomy): Eukaryota > Metazoa > Chordata > Amphibia > Anura > Dendrobatidae > Phyllobates > Phyllobates terribilis. The sequence continues at coordinate 404,317,941 of NW_027362762.1, forward strand.
CTCTGCTCACATTTATCCTGTGCTTTGCGCTGAGCACTTACACCAGAGTTTCAGTGTAAATCTCTGAAATACGTGATTCAGACGGAACCCATGATGGAAGATTCCCTGTAATGAGGCAGATATAGGCCACTGTGGATGCCATCTGGCCTGTGATCCCACGGTGTCATTTTTTTTAGGCGTGCATAAAAGTGCGGTTGGCCACAGTTTTGTGCATTTCTGAAAAAAAGGACACCGCTAAACAGAGGCCAGACGGAGTCCAGAGAAAATCTGCTGCCTCATTATAGTGAATGGATCCTGCAGGGGTTTCATCTGAATTACATCACTTGGAAATTTAGATGGAAACCCCGATGTAAGTGCTCAGCCTAGAGCGCCGGATAAATGTTACATAAAATGTTCCCAATAAAAGCTTCAACTCGGTCCTCAAAAAAAGCTAGTCCCCACTCAGGTCCGTCATCTGTTAAAAATATAAGGGACTTCCAAGTTACTGGTAGCAGAAAGGCTCTGGAAAAGTGAAATGGCCCTTGCCTTCCAAAAGAAATTCAGAAAATTTTGTGCTCCCAATTCCAAATGCCTAATCTACAATAATTTGTTCTCCAAATGTCAAATGGCGCTCCGTCCCTCCCAGATCTCGCCGTATGGCTAAGCGGTACGATACAGTCACATATGGGGTACTGCCACTTTTAGAAGAAATTGTGTGACACATTTCGGCACCATTTTTACCCATTGCCCTGTGTGAAAATGTAAAATCTGAGGGTAAAACATTTTTTTGTGGTAAAAATACAATTATGTTTTCTTCACTGCCCAATGGTATAAATTTAAAAATTAAAAAATACTCACTACTTCCCTAGATGAATTCCTTGAGAGGTGTAGTTTACAAAATGGGGTCATTTGTGGGGGTTTCTGCTGTTTCGGCATGTCAGCGACTCTTCAAATGTGACATGGTGTCTGCAACCTATCCCAGCCAACATAGCGCTCCTTTCTCTTCCGAACCCTGCCGTACACCAAAGCAGTGGTTTTCCCCCACATATGGGGTATCGGCGTACTCAGGAGAAATTGCACAACAAATGTCATGCTTCAATTTCTCCTGTTATCCTTATGATAATGCAAAATTATGGGATGAAAAACATTTTTGTGGGAAAAATGTGAAAATTTTATTTTTACGGCTCAATATTATAAACTTCTGTGAAGCACCTGGGGGTGCAAGGTGCTCACCACACATCTAAATAAGTTCACTAAGGGGTCTAGTTTCCAAAATGGTGTCACTTGTTGGGGGTTTCCACTGTTTAGGCACATCAGGGTCTCCCCAATTGCAACATGGCGTCAGCTAATTATTCAAGCAAATTTTACATTTAAAAAGTCAAATGGCGCTCATTCCCTTCCAAACCCTGCCGTGCGCCCAAACAGTGGTTTTCCTCCACATATGGGGTATCGGCGTGTTAAGGAGAAATTGCACAACAAATTTCATGGTGCAATTTATCCTATTACCCTTATGATAATGCAAAATTAAGGGATGAAAAATATTTTTTGTGGGAAAAATGTGAAAATTTTATTTTTATGGCTCAATATTATAAACTTCTGTGAAGCACCTGGGGGTGCAAGGTGCTCACCACAAATCTATATAAGTTCCATAAGGGGTCTAGTTTACAAAATGGTGTCATTTGTGGGGGGTTTCCACTGTTTAGGCACATCAGGGGCTCCCCAAATGCAACATGGCATCCGCTAATTATTCAAGCAAATTTTACATTCAAAAAGTCAAATGGCGCTCCTTCCCTTCCAAACCCTGCCGTGCGCCCCCAAACAGTGGTTTTCCCTCACATATGGGGTATCAGCGCGCTAATGAGAAATTGCACTACAAATTGTGTAGTCCATTTTTTCCTGTTACCCTTGTGAAAATAAAAAAAATTGGGTCTAAAGTAACATTTTTGTGAAATGTTCATTGTTTTCTTCCACATTCCAAAAATTCCCGTGAAACACCTGAAGGGTTAATAAACTTCTTGAATGTCGTTTTGAGCACCTTGAGGGGTGCAGTTTTTAGAATGGTGTCACTTTTGGGTATTTTCTGTCATAAAGGCCCCTCAAAGTCACTTCAAATAAGATGTGGTCCCTAAAAAAATGTTTTTGTAAATTTTGTTGGAAAAATTAGAAATCGCTGGTCAACTTTTAACCCTTATATCTTCCTAACAAAAAGAAATTTTGGTTCCAAAATTGTGCTGATGTAAAGTAGACATGTGGGAAATGTTATTTATTAACTATTTTGTGCGACATATCTCTCTGATTTAAGGGCATGAAAATTCAAAGTTTGAAAATTGCAAAATTTTAAAAATTTTCGCCAAATTTCCAATTTTTTCACAAATAAACGCAAGTAATATTGAAGAAATTTTACCACTATCATGAAGTACAATATGTAATGAAAAATCAGGGGAATCCGTTGAAGCGTCCCAGAATAATTACTTCATAAAATGACAGTGGTCAGAATTGAAAAAATTGGCCTGGTCACGAAGGCAAAAACAGGCTCTGGCGCGAAGTGGTTAAGCTCGTGGAGGCAGAAGCTTTTCACAACCTCATGCTGGCGGCGACCGGGTATCCATACTTGGTCCCCAGCCACCATTATTTTTCCCGGTATCGTCTCCTCCTTCCACAAGCACGGGTCTCACAACATTACCTGTGCCCTCCCCAGTGCACTTACTGAGAAGGACCGCCTAACCACAAACATGTGGACAGGTGAATGTGGCCAGGGACGGTACGGAGCCAGTCCACAACTTTTTTGCTGAGAGTTGTATTTAGCTCAGTGAAAGGACTGGCATAGAGGGAAATCGTATCTACCCTGGGTATCTTTTCTCCCAGGAAGTCCTCTAATGCAGCATATTGCAGAAGCAATGGCAGCCCATCCATCATTAACTTGCACTTGTCGGTGGTGTTTTGACACACACACATCTTTCTTTGCGCATTTAATTTCTTGAATATAGAGTTGGACAATGGCCTGATCTGTAATGCGTTTTGAGAAATAACATGCATAAGCATGGCCAATCCACATTAAAAAAGCAGCCATAGAGTGTCCGGGAACTTTCCCCCACACTTTTCTTAGCCAGCGCTGCTTTTCGGCAGGGTTGGACAGGCCCACCAGAGAACCGGAGACTCCTCCGGCGGGCCCTGGCTTCTCCTTCAGGAGAGTTCATAGTGCCGAGGTGAGGCCATGATGATGGTACAGGCCACCAACTGCTTCGTTTTCTGTTACTTGGAATGCAAGTGCAAGTATGCAGCCAGCCACCCACCCACCCACAGGCCGCAATACTAAACTGCCAGATTTCTTTGCAGCTGCTTGCACTTGAAATATGGCCTTTTAAGCTCGTGGAGGCGGAAGCTTTCCACAATCTTATGGTGGCGGCGACTGGGTATCCATACTCGGTCCCCAGCCGCCATTATTTTTCCCGGTATCGTCTCCGCCTTCCACAAGCACGGGTCCCAAAACATTACCTGTGCCCTCCCCAGTGCACTTACTGGGAAGGACCGCCTAACCACAAGCACGTGGACAGGTGAATGTGGCCAGGGATGGGACGGAGCCAGTCCACTTCTTTTTTTGCTGAGAGTTGTATTTAGCTCGGTGAAAGGACTGGCGTAGAGGGAAACCGTATTTACCCTGCGTGTCATTTCTCACAGGAAGTCCTCTAAAGCTGCTTGCACTTGAAATGTGGCCTGAACATTACTGCTGGTACTTTTCTGTGGGAATTTGCTTGCCTCCTACCAGCCTGGAATATTTCCAGCAAACTATGGTACAAAGCCATGGTTTTAGCACTGCCCCCAGTTCCAGTAGCGAAGCCATCCCCAATTTCCTTCTCAGGAATTTTATTTGGTAGACTGAGTGGCTGCCCAAATTCAATTTCTCACAAAGGAGCTGAAGATAGAGTGGCAGTAGGTGCAAGTTTCTCCAGCCTGTTAGATATTAGAGGGTGAACGGCAGCACATTGAATCAGTGGTTAGCACTGAAGCCTTGCAGCGCTGGGATCCTGGGTTCAAATCCCAGCAAGGACAACATCTGCAAGGACTTTGTATGTTCTCCCCGTGTTTGCGTTTGTTTCCTCCTCAGTAAAAAAGCAGCCATAGAGTGTCCTGGAACCTTCCCACACACTTTTCTTAGCCAGGACTGCTTCTCGGCAGGGTTGGACGGTCCCACCAGAGAATCCTCTGGTGTGCCTTGGCTTCTACCTCAGGAGAGTTCATGATAGCGCTAACTTTGCAGCTGCTATGGGGCTCTTGAGCGGGTGAGAAAGGTTAGCCCTCAGAACCAAATCCTCTGGTGGGCACCATATTTTTCAATCTGAAACAGCTTCTCAGTGGGAGTTGTATTTCACCACAGCCATATTCTTTAGCTCGGTGAAAGGACTGGCATAGAGGGAAACCGTTTCTACCCCCGCTGTCATTTCTCTGTCACCAGGTTCCGCCCATTGTCACACACGACCATGCCTGGCTGTATGTTCAGCGGTGAGAGCCACAGATCAGGCTGTTGTGTTAGAGCTTTCAACAACTCTGCAGCGCTGGGCGGTGTGTCAATTAAGCATTAAGCATGTTATCTTCAGCACAGCCTGTTGCCACTTGGCCAAGGCAGTGCTGCAGTGCTGTCAGCTTGTGACTGATGTGGTCATTTCGGAGATGGAGGAGGAGGTGCATGAGCTGAACAATGTGATTACATTGAGATTAAATTGGTGATGCTGTTTTTTATACTAAAGAAAGATCCTATTGTGTTGTTTTTTTTACGCTATTTTTTAGACAAATGCATTCACCGGGAAATGTCATTTTAACATTTTACAACCTTATCTGGCAATGTGGTGTGTGACACATTATCAGACACATCCTGTTTTATTTGTGATGGAGGGACTCTGAAAGTCATAAAGCCTATTTTTACAGGGACATCAGACGGCCCTTACTATTCTTAAAAGGCCAGCAGTCAGCCCTAGCTATTGTTAGAGAGCCATCAGTCGGCTATGCTTTGTTGTTCCCATTATTAACAAGTGGGTCTCCTATACTGTTATTGTGTATCCAGTGACTGCAAGGGCTGCCAAAATTTTGGACGCAACCCAATACCTCTTTGAAGAGACATAGAGGAGGGTCTCAGTAAAAAAAATGTTCCCATTATAAAGGAGCGGCTCTCCTATAGTGGTAATGCCCATGATGTGACTGCAAGGGCTGCCAAAATTTAGGAAAAACCCCACTAAGAATTTAAACACACATAGAGCAGGGCCACAGTATCAAGGTACGACATGTTCCCATTAGAAAGGAGAGGGTCTGCTATGCAGTTATAGGATATGCAGTGAGTCCAACGGCTGACCAATTTTAGGAAAAACCCTACTAAGAATTTAAAGACACATAGAGCAGGGCAACAGGAACAAGGTACGACATGTTTCCAATAGAAAGGAGAGGGTCTGCTATACAGTTATAGGGTATGCAGTGAGTCCAATGGCTGACCAATTTTAGGAAAAATCCCACTAAGAATTTAAAGACACATGGAGCAGGGCCACAGTAACAAGGTACGACATGTTCCCATTAGAAAGGAGAGGGTCTGCTATACAGTTATAGGGTATGCAGTGAGTCCAATGGCTGACCAATTCTAGGAAAAACCCCACTAAGAATTTAAAGACACATAGAGCAGAGCCACAATAACGACAAATTACCATTAGAAAGGAGAGAATCTTCCATAGTGTTGGCCTATGTAGTGAATGCAAGGGCTGCCAAAAATTTGGAGGCACTTCAATGACCCTTGGAAGAGACGTGGAGGAGGGCCTCAAAAAAGAATGTTCCCATTAGAACAGAGCGGGCCTCCCATACTTGTAATGCCCATGCACTAAGTGTATGGGCTGACAAACATTTACTCCTGGGGGGTATACATGAACATACTGTATACATTTTTTTTTTTACGGGCATCATAAACACCCTTTAAAAAAATGATGTGGGTGTTGCATCACAGACCACGGTCACACTGGTGATATGGTGGTGGAGGATGAGGAGAAGGAGGAGGGCAAGAGCAAATAGCCAAAATCAGGATGCGTAAACCCATGTGTGGGTGTGAAAAGGTGCATGGGAATACACCTCCCAAGAAAAGACACTGGATTTGAGTTTATGCTATCATTGGGTGGTGTTGAGAAGTCTGGCCCAATCCAGCCCTTATTCATTTTTATAAGAGTCAGCATTTTCAGTTAACAGGCGGATGCGCTTATCAGTTATAATTCCACCAGCGGCACTAAAAACCCGCTCTGATAAAATGCTGGCGGCAAGGCAGGCCAGGACCTCCAAGGCATAGAGAGCCAGTTCATCCCACGTATCCAGCTTGGATACCCAATAATTATAAGGCACAGAGGAATCACGGAGGATGTTGGTACGGTCGGTAAAGTACTCCCTCAGCATCTTCCCAAACTTTGCACTCCTTGTGAGAGTACCTCAAGCCTCAGGGCCTGTGCAATGGGAGGGTCTGAGAAAACTCTCCCAGAACTTTGACAGTGTTCCCTTGCCTCTGTTGGATTGAAGTTGTGTCTCTCTCACCTGTACTCCTTGACTGTCCAATGAAGCGTGCCCTCTGCAGCCAGGTGGGAATTTTTTTAATAGTTCCGCAGCAAGGGCCTTCTGGTACAGCCCCATTTTTGTAGACCTGTCCGCCTCAGGAATAAGAGATATAAAGTTCTCCTTGTAGCGTGGGTCTAGAAGTGTCACCAACCAGTAATGACTGTCACCCAAAATTTTGAGAACGCGAAGGTCATGGGAAAGGCAGCGTAACATAAACTCAGCCATGTGTGCAAGACTACTAACAGGCAAGACTTCCGTGTCCTCACCAAGAGGATGACTGACCTTGCTCTCCTCCTCTTCCTCTTCTCTGTCCTCTGGCCATCCACGCTGAACAGACGGTGTGACAGTGTGCAGGTAGTACCATCTATAGTGCATGAAACTAGCTCCTGTCCTTCCTCCTCCTCCTCCTCTTCCTCATTGTCACCCAATTCACATTGGGATGAGATGAGGCTTAGCTGTGTATAATCACCCTGTATGGTTCCTTGCTCCATCTTATCGTGCTCTGCCTGCAACGCATCCTCTTTGATTGTGAGCAGAGAGCGTTTCAGAAGACAGAGACGCGGGATGGTGACGCTAATTATGGCATCATCGCTGCTCACCATCTTGGTGGAGTCCTCAAAGTTTTGGAGGATGGTACATATGTCTGACATCCATGTCCGCTCCTGATGTCTTATGTGTGGAGTCTGAACTGAATACCGACGGCCTTGTTGATGCTGGTACTCAACAACTGCCCTCTTCTGCTCACAAATCCTTCCCAACATCTGCAGTGTAGAGTTCCAATGCGTGGGGACATCACACACCAGTCTGAGCCGGAAGCTGCAAATGCTGCTGAAACACTGCAAGGGCGACGGAAGCAGTAGCTGACTTTCTAAAATGGGCACACAGGCGGCGTACTTTAACAAGCAGATCCGGCAGCTCCGGGTAGGATTTAAGATACCGCTGAACCACATGGGCCAGGCATGGTACCTGTGTGAGCTCGCCTCAGAGCCGTCACCTGTTTCCGGCCATTGTCACACACGACCATGCTTGGCTGTAGGTTCAGCGGTGTGAGCCACAGATCTGCCTGCTCTTTCAGAGCTGTTCTCAACTAGAGATGAGCGGTGTTCGACTCGAACAGTTCGCCAATCTCAAATTCGAGCTGTTTTGGGCGGTGTTCGAATCGTTCGACGAACGCAAACTATTTGCAAAAAATTCAGCTGTTCGAGGTTACGTTCGATAACAGTTCGTGCACCAAAAGCGTAACTGGATTTTTTCACATCATGCAGGGATTGTCTGCCACTCACTGTAATGCCACAGCCATGGTGGTAGTGGCATTACAGTGGTTGCCCAAATCGATGGAAACAGTGCTCACAGTGAAACATGAAAAGCCGGCAATTCAGCAGCCGCATACACCGGTACCCGACAATTTAGAACAGAAAGAATAGAGCATCACACATAGATTAGATAGATAGAAGCATGTCAGTCACATATATAAGAAGTACAGTGACAGTGTTGGTTACTGTACTTGTCATATAGTGTTAAAGGATTTATTAAAAAAAATAATAGTGTTTTCATGCACCATCTCTTTAAAAAAGCCAGCCGGCAATTCAGCATCGGTAACCGACAATTTAGAATAGAAAGAATAGAGCATCACACATAGATTAGATAGATAGAAACATGTCAATCACATATATAATAAGTACAGTGATAGTGTTGATTACTGTACTTGTCATTTAGTGTTAAAATAAAGGATTTATTAAAAAAAAAAAATTGGCGTGGGGTTCCCCGTAGTTTTAGTCTCTAGCGGAGGTTAAGTAGACAGCTGGGGAAGATGTTTGAAGCCTGGGAAGGGGGTAATATCCACGGAGCTTCCCAGGCTACTAATATCAGCCCCCAGCTGAATACCTAGCCTTTACTAGCTATTAAAATGGGGCAACCGCCAAAAAAATGACGTGGGGTCCCCCCTATTTTAATAGCTAGCAAAGGCTAGGCAGACAGCTGGGGGCTGATATTAATAGCCCAGGAAGGGTGCCATGAATATTGGCCCCCTCCCAGGCTAGAAACACCAGCCGTCAGCCGCCCCAGAAATGGCGCATCCATAGGATGCGCCAATTCTGGCACTTAGCCTCGCTCTTCCCACTGCCCTGTAGCGGTGGCAGTGGGTAATAGGGCTGGGGTTGATGTCAGATTATAATGCAAGCTGACATACAGCCCAGGTTAGTAATGGAGAGGCGTCTATAAGACACACCCATTACTAACCCCATAGTCAAAGTTAAAAAAAGACACAAACACCCAGAATAAAGTCCTTTAATTGAAATAAACACACAATTCTTTATTGTTCTAAATTATTTCAATTAAAGGACTTTATTCTGGGTGTTGTGTTTTTTTTAAATACTTTACTAGAAATTCATGGCGGTCATGTCTATTATTGGCGTGACCCCATGAATTTCGGGCTTAGGGCTAGCTGATAATACCAAGCTGGCCCTATCCCCTTTATTACCCAGTGAGTCACCGCACCAGGGCCCTGGATGAGTTGGGTACAGCGCCAGAAGATGGCGCTTCGATGAACGCGCCATTTTCTGGGGTGGCTGCGGACTGCAATTTGCAGCAGGGGGGGGGCCCAGAAAGCTTGGGCCTCCCTGCATTGCAGATTCAAGCCCCCAGCTGCCTAGTTGTACCTGGCTGGACACAAGAATAGGGAGAAGCCCCACGTTTGTTTGTTTTTTAATTATTTCATGAAGCGTCACTGCACCAAGGACAGGGTATTGGCTTGCATGCACAACAGCGGAAGAAGCAATGGTGCCACCCACAGACACTGTTCCTGGACCCTTGGTTTCGGCCCACAAAGTCGGGTGCTTTGCTGCCATGTGCCTGAGCATGCTGGTGGTGGTCAGCCTGGTCGTTTTGCCACCCCTGCTGATGCTGGCCTGGCAGGTGGTGCAAATGGCCTTTTTGGTGTTATCGGCAGAGTCTTTAAAAAACAACCAAACTCGGGAAGACCTAACAGTTGTACTGGCAACTTCCTTTGTGTTGGTGTTACGGGGAACGGTTGCCTGCCTTCTGTCTGCAGCTACTACACTGCTTCTTCCTACCTGATGGGGTGCTCTGCCTCCCTCCCCCTGTGTGCTGCTGTCCTCGCTCTGCATGTCCTCCTGCCAGGTTGGGTCAGTTACTATATCATCCACCACCTCGTCTTCCACTTCCACACCCTGGTCCTCCTCCTGACTTTCTGGCAATTGTGTCTCATCATCGTCCACCTCTTGTGACACTCTCCCACCGTCGCCTTCGTGTTACCGTGGCTGCTCATATATTTAGGCATCTCTACACGCGTTCTCCTCTTGCCCCTCTTCAAGTGGACTGGGCGAAAGGTTGAATCTACAAATGGAAAAGTGAACAGCTCTTAACAGTGTCCAAGTGTGGGATCAGTTGTCTATGGGTACTCGGCATGGTGGGAGGAAGGAGGATCAGGGTGAGGAATATGCGGTCCAGACTCGCGGCTACTGAGACTTGACCGTGTGGAAGACAGGGTGGTGGTGGTGGTGGCTAAGTGACTGGAAGCATTATCCGCTATCCAACCAACAACCTTTCGACACTGCTCTGTGTTGAATAGTGGTGTCCTGCGGTCCCCTAGAAATTGAGACAGGAAGGTCAGGCACAATTTCGGCTTGCCCACGGCCTTGTCCTCGGCCTCTGCATGCACCATTACCATCACGTCCAGTTCCCCGTCCCTTGCCACGTGCCTTGCCCATTTTAAATGGAGGACAGTATCTTCCACACTCACTACAAATGACTGAGTTTGGAGCGAACTTATATGTGATCCGTGTGATGGAGAAAACAGAGTTTTAAATACCTGGCCTGTAGGTAAGTAGTTTGAACAGCAAACTGCGGTGAATTGATTCACTGACACACTAAAGGAAATTTTTAATGGAGGCCAGAAATAGCAGTATTTTCTGACAACGTATATGTGATTCGTGTGACGGAGAAAACAGAGCTTTAACCTCTTCCTGCCAGAGCCTGTTTTCGCCTTCGTGGCCAGGTCAATTTTTTCAATTCTGACCACTGTCACTTTATGAAGCAATTACTCTGGAATGCTTCAACGGATCCCCCTGATTCTTAGATTTGTTTTTTCGTGACATATTGTACTTCATGATAGTGGTAAAATTTCTTCGATATCACTTGTGTTTATTTGTGAAAAAATCGGAAATTTGGAGAGATATGTCACACAAAATAGTTAATAAATAACATTTCCCACATGTCTACTTTACATCAGCACAATTTTGGAACCAAAATTTTTTGTTGTTAGGAAGTTCTAAGGGTTAAATTTGACCAGCGATTTCTCATTTTTCTAACAAAATTTACAAAAACATTTTTTTAGGGACCACATCTTATTTGAAGTAACTTTGAGGGGCCTTTATGACAGAAAATACCCAAAAGTCACACCATTCTAAAAACTGCACCCCTCAAGGTGCTCAAAAACACATTCAAGAAGCTTATTAACCCTTTAGGTGTCTCACGGGAATTTTTGGAATGTGGAAGAAAACAATGAACATTTAACTTTTTGTTCACAAAAATGTTACTTTAGACCCAATTTTTTTATTTTCACAAGGTTGACAGGAAAAAATGGACTACACAATTTGTAGTGCAATTTCTCATGAGCACACTGATACCCCATATGTGAGGGAAAAACACTTTTTGGGCACACGGCAGGGTTTGGAAGGGAAGGAGCGCCATGTGACTTTTTGATTGTAAAATTTTTTGAATAATTAGCGGACGCCATGTTGCATTCGGAGAGCTCCTAATGTGCCTAAACAGTAAAAAAAAAAACACAAGTGACACCATTTTGGAAACTAGACCCCTTTGGAAACTTATCTAGATGTGTGGTGAGCACCTTGAACCCACAGGTGCTTCACAGAAGTTTATAACATTGAGCTGTAAAAATAAAATTTTCACATTTTTCCCACAAAAACGTTTTTCATCCACTAATTTTGCATTATCATAAGGGTAATAGGAGAAATTGCACCATGAAATTTGTTGTGCGATTTCCCCTGAGCATGCAGATACCCCATATGTGGGGGAAAACCACTATTTGGGTACACTGCAAGTTTCGGAAGGGAAGGAGCGCCATTTGACTTTTTGAATGTAAAATTTGTTTGAATAATTAGCGGACGCCATGTCGCATTTGGGGAGCCCCTAATGTGCCTAAACAGTGGAAACCCCCCACAAGTGACACCATTTTGGAAACTAGACCCCTTAGGGAACTTATCTAGATGTGTGGTGAGCACCCTGCACCCCCAGGTGCTTCACAGAAGTTTATAATGTTGAGCCGTAATAATAAAATTTTCACATTTTTCCCACCAAAAACGTTTTTCATCCCTTAATTTTGCATTATCATAAGGATAACAGGAGAAATTGCACCATGAAATTTGTTGTGCAATTTCTCCTGAGTACACCAATACCCCATATGTTGGGGAAAATCACTGCTTTGGTGTACGGCAGGGTTCGGAAGAGAAAGGAGCGCTATGTTGGCTGAGATAGGATGCAGACACCATGTCACATTTGAAGAGTTGCTGACGTGTCGAAACAGTAGAAACCCCCACAAGTGACCCCATTTTGTAAACTACACCTCTCAAGGAATTCATCTAGGGAAGTAGTGAGTATTTTTTAATTTTTAAATTTATACCATTGGGCAGTGAAGAAAACATAATTATATTTTTACCACAAAAAAATGTTTTACTCTCAGATTTTACATTTTCACACAGGGCAATGGGTAAAAATGGTGCCGAAATGTGTCACACAATTTCTTCTAAACGTGGCAATACCCCATATGTGGCTGTATCGTACCGCTTAGCCATACGGCGAGATCTGGGAGGGACGGAACGCTATTTGACAATTGGAGAATAAATTATGGTAGAATAGGCCTTTGGATTTGGGAGCACAAAATTTTCTGAATTTCTTTTGGGGGCAAGGGCCATTTCGCTTTTCCAGAGCCTTTCTGCTACCAGTAACTTGGAAGTTCCTTATATTTTTAACAGATGACGGACCCGAGTGGGGACTAGCTTTTTTAGAGGACTGAGTTGAAGCTTTTATTGGGAACATTTTACATATTGTTTATCCGGCGCTCTATGCTGAGCACTTACATCGGGGTTTCCATCTAAATTTCCAAGTGATGTAATTCAGATGAAACCCCTGCAGGATCCATTCACTGTAATGAGGCAGCAGAGTTACTCTGGACTCCGTCTGGCCTCTGTTTAGCGGTGTCCTTTTTTTCAGAAGTGCATAAAACTGTGGCCAGCCACACTTTTATGCACGCCTAAAAAAACTGACACAGTGGGATCACAGGCCAGACGAGATCCACAGTGGCCTATATCTGCCTCATTACAGGGAATCTTCCATAATGGGTTCTGTCTGAATCACGTATTTCAGAGATTTACACGGAAACTCTGGTGTAAGTGCTCAGTGCAGAGCGCAGGATAAATGTAAGCAGAGCCTTACTGCGATCTTTGGGAGACATAATAAACAAATCAGTAGCAGTTGAAGAATTGGTTTTATTTATTTTTTACGCCATTCCTCGTGCGGTATAAGTGATGAGATACTTTATTCTTCAGGTCAGTGCGATTACAGAGATACCAGATTTATATCGGGTTTTTATGATTGACAGCTGTCACACACTAAAAGACGCTTTTTTTTGCAAAATCTAGTTTTTGCACCGCCATATTTTTGAGAGCTATAATTTTTCCATATTTCAGCCGACAGAGTCATGTGATGACTTGTTTTTTGCGGGACAAGTTGACATTTTTATTGGTACCATTTTTGGGTACGTGACATTTTTTGATCGCTTTCTATTCTGTTTTTTGGGAGGTAAAATTAACAAAAACCAACAATTCAGGAATTGTTTTTTGAGGGTTTTTTTTATGCCGTTCTGCGTGTGGTAAAAGTGATAAGGCAGCATTATTCTTTGGGTCAGTATGTTTACAGCGATACTACACTTACCGTATTTTTTTTTATGTTTTGGTGCTTTTACACAATAAAACTATTTTATAGAAAAAGATTTTTTTTGCATCGCTTTATTCTGAGAGCTATAACTTTTTTATTTTTCGGCAGATGGAGCTGTATGGCGGCTTTTTTTTTGCGGAACAAGATGACATTTTCAGTGGTACCATTTTTATTTCCATTTTGCTTTTTGATCGCATTTTTTCCCACTTTTTGTTTGGCGATATGATGAAATAGCATAGTTTTTTGCTCCATTTTTTATTTATTTTTATTACGGAAGGAGAACAGAAGGAGTTAATTAGTGTTACAGTTTTATAGATCGGGTTGTTTCGCATGCGGCGATACCAAATATGTGTACTTTTTTTGTTTTTGCATAAATATACGGATTTATTGGTTTAATAGTTTATTTATTTATTTTTATTTATTTTGCTATTTTTTTTTAAACAGCTTGAAAACATTTTTTAGGCTTTTTTTTACATTTTTACTTATTCCCTGTATGCGACATTAATTTTTATTTTGTAATCACCGTTCTCATGCAATGCAATAGACATGTATTGAATTGCATGAGAGCTTTGCTGTGTTATGAACTGCAACATAAACTAGGGAAAGAAGGGGAGAGCTGTCCCTACAGTAAGACTAAGTTGAGTCCCTACATTATAGCGGGCAACCTGTTCCTTGTGAACAGACCCGCCTTCGTCCTCGGCTAGTCTGAACGAAGACCTATAGAGAAAGGGAGGTGTCCCTAAAAGAACTAAGGACTGGGACAAAAAATGGGACACCACCTAACAGAAGTTGTTGCAGAGCAAAAGATAAACTGACAAAAGTAAAAGAGGTCCCAGAGGACCAAGCAAACTAGAGATAGATAGGCACAAAGGCACCTGGCTAGAGAGACAGTTAAAGCAACACTGAAGTCCAGCAAAGCCAGAAGGGCGGAGCTGGAATATATAGGAAGATGGTCACGTGACCGCAAAACACAAGATAGAAACAAAAACAAACAGGAGGGTTTAACCGGAAATCTCCTGTGAAAAGCTCTGACAAGTCTAGGGGCAGAGACAACATCCGCCCTTACCCAGGAGTTATCCTCGGGACCGAACCCCTTCCATGCGATGAGATACTGCAATCTCCCTCTATGCCATCTAGAATTCAGGATACGAGAAATTTCACATTCGTCGTCTTCCACCACCGGAGGAACTGTGACATTGGCATCCCTATCCAATACATCAGCCTTTTTCAACAAGGAAACATGAAACACCGGATTAATCTTCCAGGAGGTGGGAACCTCCAACCTAACAGCAGACTGGTTAACCACCTGAAGTACCTTAAATGGCCCCACAAACTTCGGACCCAATTTTTTAGAGGGAATCCTCAACCGCAGATTCTATGAGGACAACCAAACTATGTCACCCACAGTAAACAAAACCTCTTTACGTTTCCTGTTAAAATACTTCTTGGACTTTTTGTTAGTCTCTTGAAGGTTACAATGTACATTAGTCCAAACTCTCTCCAAATCACCGGAAAAATTCTCCTCCTCCGGCACCGCCGACCCCAATTTGGAGAACAAACCAAAAGACGGATGTCTCCCAGTGCACCAAAAAAAAGGAGAACACTCTGCAGAGGAGGATGTATGGTTGTTAAGAGCAAATTCTGCGAGTGGCAGAAACTCAGACCACCCCTCTTGATTGTCTACCACAAAACAACGCAAAAACTGTTCAACATCCTGGTTCTTTCTTTCAGTCTGTCCTTTAGACTCAGGATGATAACCAGACGAAAATGACAAATGGACTCCCAACCTGTTACCAAAAGCACGCCAAAAGCGAGCCACAAACTGAGGTCCCCTATCAGAAACAATGTCGGTGGGAACGCCATGGAGCCTGACAATATCCTTAACAAACGCCTTAGCGAGTGTATTAGCGCAGGGTAGCTTAATGAATGGAACCAAATGACACATCTTGCTAAAACGGTCCACGACCACCCAGATGACAGTGAAACCCTCGGATACAGGAAGGTCAGTAATAAAATCCATTGCCAGATGCGTCCAAGGCGCACTAGGAACCTCCAGAGGGCAAAGCAACCCCGCAGCAGGGGTATGTGAAGCCTTTGACCTAGCACACACCTTATATTGACGCACCCACTTGATGACTTCCTTCTGCCACCCAGGCCACCAAAAAGTGCGACTGATAAGTCTCTTAGTCTCAGAAATTCCTGCATGACCTGCCAACCGGGACTCATGATACTCCACAAACAAATCTCCCCTAAAGGTTCTAGGCACAAACAACCTCCCATGAGAAGTGTTAGATGGGGCATCCTCTTGGGCTTTCAGAATCCCATCTTCCAAAACGGAGTCCAATGCTGCTACCACAACTCCTTCCTGTAAAATGCTCTCCTCCTCCTCGGTACCAACCATGGGAGAAAAGCTGCGAGATAAAGCATCGGCTTTAACATTCTTAGTACCAGGGATATAGGTAACAGAAAAATTAAACCGAGAAAAAAAAGTGCCCACCTAGCTTGACAGGCATTCAAGCGTTTGGCAGCATCCAGATAGATCAAATTCTTATGATCTGTGAAAACCTGAATGGGTAATTTAGCACCTTCCAAGAAATGACGCCAATGTTCAAACGTGAGTTTAATAGCCAGAAATTCCCGATTACCAACATCGTAATTAAGTTCGGTTTCTGAAAATTTTTTCGAAAAATAAGCACAGGGATGTACTCCATCCTTGTTCTCCTGAGACAAAACTGCACCGACCCCCACCGAAGAAGCATCAACCTCGACCAAAAAAGGCTTGGTCTCATCAGGCTGCATAAGGATAGGGGCAGAACTGAACTTGAGATACACAAAAGCTTCAATGGCCTCAGTAGTCCACTAGACCGTATTCGCACCTTTCCTGGTGAGATCGGTCAGCGGCTTAACAATTATAGAAAAATTCTTAATGAATTTCCTGTAATAATTGGCGAAACCCAAAAATCTCTGTATCGATTTCAAACCAATAGCCCTAGGCCATTCCAGCACAGCCTGAACCTTCACCGGTTCCATCTCAAAGCCCTCGCTGGAGATAATGTAGCCCAAAAAACTAATTCTCTGCACAGCGAACTCACATTTCTCCAGCTTAGCAAAAAGTGAATTATCACTCAATAACTGCAGCACCTCACGTACGCTCTGCCAATGGGCAGATCTGGTGAATAAATCAGAATGTCATCCAAATACACAACCACATTCTTACCAATCAAAGGTCTCAGGATGTCATTATAAGGTTCTGAAAAAACGCGGGTGCATTGGTAAGACCAAAAGGCATCACCAGAGTCTCAAAATGACCTACCGGAGTGTTAAAAGCAGTTTTCCATTCATCACCCTCATTCATTCGTAACAAATTGTATGCCCCCCGGAGATCAATTTTAGAGAACCACTTGGCCCCCACTAACTGGTTAAACAAGTCAGGAATTAACGGCAATGGGTTGGAATTGCATACGGTAATGTTATTAATTTCACGAAAGTCCAGACATGGACGTAAACCGCCGTCCTTTTTTTTAACAAAGAAAAATCCAACGGCCACAGGCGACTTAGAAGGTCTAATGTGACCAGCAGCCAAGCTCGACTGAATGTATTCCTCCAAGGCCTTTCTTTCAGGGATTGTCAGATTAAATAAGCGACTCTTGGGAAGAGTAGCTCCAGGAACAAACTCAATGGTGCAATCATAGTCCCTATGAGGAGGTAAAACTTGCGACTCCTCCTCTGAAAAAAACTTCCAAAAATCCTGAATAGGTACAGGTAATTCCCCTTTTTCCACAGCCGCAATGCGACCATTAAAACATTTATCATAGCACTTAGGACTCCAAGACTTAATCTCATTAGTAGACCAGTCCAGTAAAGGATTGTGCAGTTTTAACCAAGGCAAAGCTAAAACGACTGGAGAGGGTAAATTATTAAATACCACCAAATCCAAATTTTCTTGGTGAATGTCATTGATAGTGAGGGGAAATGCAGTAACCTTGTGAGTAATACATTTCAAAGGAGTGTTATCAATTGCAATCACAGAAATAGGTGATGACAAAGGTTTGGATTTCAATTTATGTTTTTCCAAAAAACCCTTATCAATCACATTAAGAGTTGAACCACAATCCACAAATACCTGAAATTCAATCAAATCTTCCTGCAATGAGGTACTCCCTGAAAGAAATACTCCCTTAGAGCGCAAACAAGTAATACGGGCGTAACTGACCTTTTTTTTTTCTTTACTTAAACGAAGCTCACAGTTTTTAATCAAATGGTCAGGTTTACCACAATAAAAACACAATCCCTTGGAAAACCTGCGGTCTCTTTCCTGAGAGCGGAGTGACATTGCCTCAACCTCCATCGGTTCTCCGCCGTCCGAGCAGACCCTCTGGGGACTAGGAGCTGCCATTGCAGGAATTTTTTCATCATTAACCCTGGCACGCAGTCTCCTGTCCACACGTATAGCTAATTGCATGGCTTCCTGCAAGGTCTCAGGTGCAGGAAATGCAATCAGCAGATCCTTAACCCTTTCACTTAGACCAGCAAGAAAAAAACATTTTAACGCCGAATCATTCCATTTCACTTCTGAGGACCACCTTCTGAAGTGTGTACAATAATTTTCAACATCACCTGACCCCTGATTCAAATGCCTCAGTTCTGTCTCAGCAAATGAGACTCGATCAGGATCGTCATACAATAGCCCCATAGCAGCAAAAAAATCCTCCAGTGACCTAAAACACGGATCATTAGGTTGGAGAGAAAAGGCCAACCCCTGTGGTTCCTTGCGCAAAAGTGACATGATAAACCCAATGCGCTGTGACTCATTCCCAGAGGACCTTGTTCTCAATTGAAAATATAATAAACAAGCATTTTTAAAGGAAAAAAAATCTTGTTGTTTACCATAAAAAATATCAGGGAGTCCTACCTTGGGTTCGACAAAATGCGCTCCAGAACAGCTACTCACGTGTTGCTGGAGCTCGGACACCTCCAGAGACAATCCCTGCAGGCATTAAGCCAAATCTTGAACAGAAACCATACTGATCCCTGGATTTCTTTCCTTAACGTTTTTTTTGTTTTGGCTGGACTTACTGTTATGAACTGCAACATAAACTAGGTAAAGAAGGGGAGAGCTGTCCCTACAGTAAGACTAAAATGAGTCCCTACGTTGTAGCGGGCAACCTGATCCTTGTGAACAGACCCGCCTTCGTCCTCGGCTAGTCTAAACAGAGTCTTATAGAGAAAGGGAGGGGTCCCTAAAAGAGCTAAGGACTGGGACAAAAGATGGGACACCTCCTAACAGAAGTTGTTGCAGAGCAAAAGATAAACTGACAAAAGTACTAGAGGTCCCAGAGGACCAAGCAAACTAGAGATAGATAGGCACAAAAGCACCTGACTAGAGAGACAGTTAAAGCAACACTGAAGTCCAGCAAAGCCAGAAGGGCGGAGCTGGAATATATAGGAAGATGGTCATGTGACCGCAAAACACAAGATAGAAACAAAAACAAACAGGAGGGTTATAACATGCTGACAGTTTCACAGTCAGTGTCTACTGCTAGACTTCAGCTGCAGGCTGAGTCTAGCAGGACACCGTACATGGCAGACCCGGAGGCCATCATGTGACCTCCGGCTGATATAACAACGGCAGGTCCTCTCAGACATCAGGGGGCCGTCGGAGAGGTAAGTGGACGACCCCTTCTCCTCTCACTATCTTCTAAATACTACGATCGCTATAGATCATGGCATCTAGAGGATAGAAAAGGGTTAACATCATTGGGACCTGATCCAATCAGGTCCCGATGATGTCCCCTGTCACTGCTACTGATCTGAACCGCAACCGCAGCGCCTGCAGGACCCTGGGGGTCCTGAGCGCTGCGGGACCACCGACCGTTTATAAACGTCGGAGCTGCACAGAGCACAGGCAGCGCCGACGTTTATATACAGTGGGCGGTCGGAAAGCGGTTAAATACCTGGCCTGTAGGAAAGTAGTTTGAACAGCAAACTTCGGTGAATTGCTTCACTGACACACTAAAGAAAATCTTTAATGGAGGCCAGAAATGGCAGTATTTTCTGACAACATATATGTGATCCGTTTGATGGAGAAAACACAGTTTTAAATAGTTGCATTTCTAGCGCTCTAATATGGAAAGGACCTGGCTGTATTCTGCAGTGCCAACAAGCAAATGGCGCAGAAAAAAACAGTGTCTTCTGGATTGCTTTTTAAGCAAATAATGAGGATTAAGATCCAAGGAAAGGTATTCCTGGCCCCCCGAGACCTGGGCCTTTGTATAGAAATATCTAACAGCAACAGAAGGCAGAACTGGAATGGAGCCTCTTGTGCTATATGCACTGCAGTCTGCTATATACTGTACACTGCCTGCCTATACACCCTGCCTGCCTGATATCTCTGCAGACGGATTAGTCCTCAGAAGGACTGTTTGTTAAGATGGATATGTGTAATGTATGTTTTTTCTCCCTACACTACCTAATACACAATCAAATCTCTCCCTGACGCAGCAGCAACTCTCCCTACACTGTCTGATCAGGAGTGACTGTGATGAGCATGGCGGCGCCAGGTCTGATACAGACCTGATGACGCTGTGCGGCCAGTCAATCACTGTAATGCCCGCAACCAACATGGCTACGGCATTACAGTGCATGGCAGGCAATCCCTGCATGTTCATTGGCTCTCTAAAGAGCACCAAACATTCAGGGAGCGGACCCGAGTTCCCACCCGAGCAACCCGGAAATACTCGGCGAGCATCGAGCACCGAGCATCTCGAGCAGTGAGATGCTCGGGCGAGCACCGAGCAGTAGCGAGCATGCTCGCTCATCACTAATTCTAATTCATTGTTCAAACATATCTCTGCTTCTCTGCTACCAAGCAGAATTTATCACAGAAAATGGATATTTATTAGTGATGAGCGAGCATGTTTTGTTAACCCTTTCGCCGAATATG
Source organism: Phyllobates terribilis (assembly GCF_046119375.1). Taxonomy (NCBI): domain Eukaryota; kingdom Metazoa; phylum Chordata; class Amphibia; order Anura; family Dendrobatidae; genus Phyllobates; species Phyllobates terribilis. The sequence continues at coordinate 404,338,408 of NW_027362762.1, forward strand.
CTCGGCCGAGCACCGAGTATTTATAGCGTGCTCGGACTTTAAGTTTTCGTCGCTCCGTGAACATGATTTGCGACTGTTTGACAAATTTAATACATGTGAGGAATGCCTGTTTTTCCAGCATTCCTCACATGTATTAAATCTGTGTTAAATCTGACATGTGTTTAGGATCATTATCCATTTGTAGAAGCGATCCTCTTTTCAGCTTCAGCTTTTTTACAGATTGTGTTATATTTACAGCAAGAATTTGTACAATTAGCTGCTATACAACTCCTAAGCATAATTGATCCACTCCCATGCTTAATGGTTGGCGAGATGTTCTTTTACTGAAATGCTGAGCCTTTTTTTACTCCACACATACCTTTAATTATTGTGGCCCAAGAGTTCTATTTTAACCTCATCGGTTCACAGGACTTGTTTTCAAAATTCATCAGACTTATTTAGATGTTCTTTTGCATACTTCTGACAATTAATTTTATGGTGAAGATGCAGGAGGGATTTTTTTCTGATCACTCTTCCATGATGGTCATATTTGTGCAAGTGTTTCTGAACAGTAGAACAATGTACCACAACTCCAGAGTCTGCTATTTTTTTTTGAAGGTCTTTTGCAGTCAAGCGGGGTTCTGATCTGCCTTTATAGAAATCTTACAAGCAGCTCTCAGCTAAATTTTGCTTGGTCTTCCAGACCTTATCTTGACCTCCACTGTTCCTGTTAACTGCCATTTCTTAATTACATTTTAAACTGAGGAAAGGGCAATTTGTAAATGCTAAGCTATCTGTTTATAGCCTTCTCCTGCTTTATGGGCCACCACCATTTTCATTTTCAGAGTGCTAGGCAGCTGCTTAGTAGAACCAAAAGAACACTATTTTAGTTTTCATCCAGTAAATAAAGACCTAAGGCAACACTAAAGGGATCTGTCATCTGGTTTTTGCTATGTGACCTGAGAGCATAGGACAAGAAAACCTGATTCCAGTGATATATCATTTACAGGACTGCTTGGTATAGCTTTGGCAGGATCCCTGTTTCATCTGATGTGGATGTAGTATTGGTCAGAATACTGAGCTGTGTATAACCCTGACCACACACCTGATGGGTAGCTTCCTGTGAACAGTGTACATTATCAGCAAGCTGCCAATCAGTGATGTGGGTATGGTTGCAGAGATATAGATTAGCCTGACCTGGCATGTGATACCTAGTCAGGCAGGGATAACCTCCTGCTGATAAAACACTGATTGTATTGAAACCACTACACACAGCCTAATAAGTGACCCTTTCCTAGAATCGGGCTCCTTGCTCCTATACTATACTGCTCTCAAATTAAAAAGCAAAAACCTGCTTACAGATTCCCTTTAAATATACACCTGTAGTTTTAATGGAAATATTCAGTTAAGTGCTCAAAAGTAGGGTTATTATTAATATTTTTAATGTATTATTATTAGCAGCATAACCTTTATAGTGATTTAATTGTTTTATTGGTGGCTGCCCCATTCCTCATAACTCACCTTCCTGGATTTTTTTCCATGACCTCTTCAACTCCATAGAAATACATGTTGTTTTCTGCATACTCATGCAGTTGCAAGCTTTGGTGGGAGAAGGTGGACTTCAGGTACAAGGATTGATTAAATCATCTATACTATTGCCATGATGTCAACCTGAAGTCAATCTTATTGAAAGATCCTGAACTCTGCTTTGTATAGTGACTTATGGAGCTGCCAGGTGGTCAAGGATGACGTCACATGATGGATTTATTACATCACAATAAGGATGTAAGCAGGCCAAAGAAAAAGTGAATTTAAGAAACTACACAAGTTCCATTTTCAATAATGTTGTGTAGGACAATGAACATTAAAAAAATGCTGGAGTGCTTGTTCAACTCTGGTGCCAGTGTGAAGGAATTTAGTGCCTTTGTTCTCCTTTTCCACCATGTATTCCTAAATAACAATTTATCAATTTAACCAAACCTGCTTAATGTGTAAGAAGGAGAACTTGCATCAGCATGCAAGTATCTGCCTAAGGCTCTGTGCGCACGTTCAGGATTTAAAGCAGAAATTTCCTGAGCGTTTCTGCATCTCCTTGGCAGGAAAAATGCTGCAGAAAAAAAGTGTGGTTTTGCCACATTTTTTGACGCTTTTTTTTATGTGTTTTTTGATGCGTTTTTTAAAGCATTTTGTACTTCAATGGTTGTTTTTCGGAGTTAAATAAAGTTATTTGTTGGGACATTGCTTTAACCCTTGGATTACTGTCAGAACTTGGGTGAGTATATTGGTTAATTTAAATGATTAAATAATGTGTCTGTTGTATTTCAAATAAAGTGCTTACTCTCTGTGTGTTTATTTAACTCTTTACTTTAGTTTAATTAGGTTTGGTGATGAAAGGGTCTGATTGTCACTTTGTCATCACCAAACAAAAGAGCTAGGTGTCAGCTAATCCCATTCACCCAATCTTCATTAGCATTTCTATTCATGTAATTTCTGGGGCAGCTGTGAGCTGCTATTTTTAGATTAGGAAGGTGCCACTAGGGAAACATGGTCCCTGGCTTTTATTAACAGCTCACAGCTGTTTCGTTAGCTGTTATGTCCCCACGAACAGCAACAAGCAGCGCTTTGGACACAGCGTATTTTTGCTGCGTCCAAAACGCAGTGTTCTAATGCCGCACTTTTGTTGTCGGTACATGTGAATCCACCATAATGACACTTGAATCGGTCAAAATCTGTCCACAACAGAAATTGCCACAATCAGGAGCCGCTGCAGGTTTGACGCTGCGTGTTTATACAGCGTCAAACCCGCAGGGTCCAGATGTTACAGCATAGTGGATGGGATCTCTAGAAATCCCATGTCCACTATGCATGCATCAGAGGCAGCGGATCACCCATGGACACTGACATGCGGCGCGTCTTTTGTGGATTTACCTGCGTTCAATAGAATGCAACGTTTTGAACGCAGCAAAAAATATGAATCCTGGCCCCCTCTGCAGCTAATAATATCACCCCTCAGCATTCTCAGAAAGGGTGCATCCAAAAGATGCGCCAAATCTGGCTCTTTGCCTCCGCTCTTCCCACTGCCCTGCAGCGGTAGCGAGTGGGGTAATGGGCTGGGGTTCATGTCAGCCTTGCATTGGTGGCTGAATTTAAGCTCAGGTTAGTAATGGAGGGCGTCTATAAGATGCCCCCATTACTAACCGCATAGTAAAGTTGTTGCCACTTTTTCAATAAATACACGTCCTGAATAAAGTATTTTAATGAAATAAAAAACACACGGTTTTAAAAAAAATGTTATTATTCTCTCAGTCCCCGAATCCCTCGATCTTCCAAAAAAAAAAGTTAAATAACAAACAACCATATCCCTCACCTGTCCGCCATCACGACGCAGTCCAGGATTACCGCCAACGATTGTCCCTCGGCCATCTGGGTCACTTCTACAGCAGTGACATCAGCAATCACTGCTGTGTAAAATCACTCCTGTCACTGTATATGCTACTGGAGTGAGGTCACTATGGTTCATCAGCTGAAAATCATCTGATCAGCCCCGGTGAGCTCATCACCAGTACTGGAGGGAACATTCTTAAGCACGCTCCCTGCAGTGTACCGCTGGCTGCTGGGAGGAGAGCATCGCTGGGGGACATTGCCGGATAGGTAAGAATATTGTTTTTTGTTTTTTTTAAATCTTTTTTGTTCACTGCCAGTGGTTACTGCTCCCCTCAGTCGTGCCGCTCTTGCTGTTATCAACGGGAGCAGCGGTTAGATGAGAGGAGTAGTACTCCTCCTATGCTGACCCAGGTACCAACCCCAGCGAGTTTCTGCAGCGTTTCACCGCCCATTGACTTTAACTGAAAAGCCTCAAATCTCAAATTTGCCGTTTTTCAATTGAGTCAATGGGAAGGAAACGCTCTGGAAACGCTGGATGGACATGCTGCGTTTTTTTCCACAATGGTAATCCTGAGAGGAAATTTCTGCATCATGTGCATAGAACATCAGGATTACCATTTCAGACCATTTTTGATGCGTTTTTGCGATGTGTGCACTTAACCTAAAGCTCCTCTCTCCTTCCCTCTCCTAGAAAAGTATGTAAAAGTCTGTATACACTGAAGACAGATATAACTCATGTGTTAAGATTGTTGAGAATGAAATCAGTCCAGGAGAAGAAAAAAGCTGATTTTTCTGATAAAATATATTACAAGGTTTCTTATCTTCCCTATTGAGTTATGAAAAAAAAAACAATTGAAAGGACGTCAACACTTTAACCTCTTCACGTCATATGACGTAAATTTACATCATATGCTGGCTACCTGTCTTTGATGCTGGCCCACATGCTGAGCCCACATCTTTTTCTGCACATGACAACTGATTTAATCAGTCATCATGTTCTTCTTACAGCTGCAGGTGGGTGGAGCTATGTCCTGGCTGTTAACCTGTTAAATCCTGCTGTCAATCAGTGACAGCGGAATTTAACACACGCCGAAAGGGGTGCGCGTCATTCCATGCTTATCCCAGCTACAAATTCAAGTTATTATATCTAGAAAAAAGTTTTAAAAATCTGAAAAAAAAAATAAAAAAACAAAACTTTGAATCATCCCCTTTTGCCCCATTAAAAATGAAACAATTAATCCAATTGGTAAACGGCATAAAGAAAAAAAAATCAAAACGCCAGAATTAAGTAACTGTAGTAAGAGGCGATCAAACCATTGTATCTCCCCCAAATGGTATCAGTTAAAACGTCAGCTCAGAGAGCAAAAAATAAGCCCTCATACAGCCACAAATCCCGAAAAATGAAATGGCTGCTAGTCTTGGAAAATGGCAATAAAAAGCTACATTTTTTATTCTTAAAAAACTATATATGTTTGGTATCGGCGTATTCATACTGATCTGGAGAATCATATTGCCAGGTCAGTTTTACCTTATATTGAGCACGGTAATTAAAAAACCCAAAAGACAATTATGAAATTGAACTTATTTTGCAATTTCACCACACTTGGAATTTGTTTCCCATTTTCCAGTACACTATGTGGTAGAATGAATAATGTCATTCAAAAATACAAATTGTCCTGCAAAAAACAAACCCTCATATGGGTATATTGACAGAAAGATAAAAGAGGGATGGAAAGAAGGGGAGGAAAAAACGAAAACGAATAAATAGAAAATGCCATGGTGTGTAGGGGATAATTTAAAAAGTTATAGCTACATTAAGATCAGAAGAAAAAGTAAATCATATTTTCTTTTAGACAAACGTAATGTGTTATCTTATTGAAATTGTGTAAATGTGTCATTTGTGCATCAGCCAGAAAAAAAAATACAATAAAAAATGATTTTCTTTGGTTCCATCAAATTGAAGAGCATTAGCTTGAACTTTAGCCTTTTCTAGATGTAGACATTTTCTGAACTTCATTTTAATCTGTAATATCTACATTTTGAAATCATATTTGACTTTTTGCCTTTTTTAGTCATTTTTTTTGTTTAAAATTATGATAAAAACAAGTATTGCAAGTAGCAATTTCTGGTAAAAAACAACATTTCTCGGCTAATGGCTCTGCTACCCACTGAGGAGTATTTGAGAGGTAATGTGGTACAGCCTTGATAATCACTGTGAGGTGTGCATTATTGATTAACTATGCAAACAGCCTGGGGTTAATAGCTTGCTTCAGCACCTCGGACAGAGCTTTTAGCTGTGACTGTTGCCCAGTAGAAAAATGGTGACAGATGCTGAAAATATTGCTAAAGGTGCAATCATGCTCTCAGCCCCGGTACAAAATCACTTACTGGTCTTCTACTTGACAGAAATCCTTGTAGAATGGGAAGCATTTTAAAGTCTCTAACCAGCTGCTCCAAGAAATGTTCATTATTTAGACTGGTATGCATTATTCATAAAAGCTTAGCATGTTTACCTGCAAACTGATACAGTTTCATTTGAATAATTGCATAAATTAAACAGAAAAATAAAAGGTAATACATTATTTAGTTAGTTAAAAGCTTTATTTCCTGCAATATCCAATGTTTACCAATAAAACAAGTGCAGATCCTGGTAGTTGCAATCTGTAAAGTCCACAGTTCAGCATGCGGTTGTTTTAAATTGTGATTGAATAGTGATTGCTGAAGTTGGTGGGGATGTACATATAGTTGGTGGGGATATATATATACTTTTATATACAGTACAGACCAAAAGTTTTGACACACCTTCTCATTTAAAGATTTTTCTGTATTTTCATGACTATGAAAATTGTACATTCACACTGAAGGCATCAAAACTATGAATTAACACATGTGGAATTATATACTTAACAAAAAAGTGTGAAACAACTGAAAATATGTCTTATATTCTAGGTTCTTCAAAGTAGCCACCTTTTGCTTTGGTGACTGCTTTGCACATTCTTGGCATTCTCTTGATGAACTTCAAGAGGTAGTCACCGGAAATGATTTTCACTTCACAGGTGTGTCCTGTCAGGTTTAATAAGTGGGATTTCTTGCCTTATAAATGGGGTTGGGACCATCAGTTGTGTTGTGCAGAAGTCAGGTGGATACACAGATGATAGTCCTACTGAATAGACTGTTAGAATTTGCATTATGGCAAGAAAAAAGCAGCTAAGTAAAGAAAAATGAGTGGCCATCATTGCTTTAAGAAATGAAGATCTGTCAGTGCGAAAAATTGGGCAAACTTTGAAAGTGTCCCCAAGTGCAGTTGCAAAAACCATCAAGCGCTACAAAGAAACTGGCTCATATGAGGACCGCCCCAGGAAAGGAAGACCAAGAGTCACCTCTGCTTCTGAGGATAAGTTTATCCTAGTCACCAGCCTCAGAAATCGCAGATTAACAGCAGCTCAGATTAGAGACCAGGTCAATGCCACACAGAGTTCTAGCAGCAGACACATTTCTACAACAACTGTTAAAAGGAGACTTTGTGCAGCAGGCCTTCATGGTAAAATAGCTGATAGGAAACCACTGCTAAGGACAGGCAACAAGCAGAAGAGACTTGTTTGGGCTAAAGAACACAAGGAATGGACATTAGACCAGTGGAAATCTGTGCTTTGGTCTGATGAGTCCAAATTTGAGATCTTTGGTTCCAACCACCATGTCTTTGTGCGACGCAGAAAAGGTGAATGGATGGACTCTACATGCCTGATTCCCACCGTGAAGCATGGAGGAGGAGGTGTGATGGTGTGGGGGTGCTTTGCTGCTGACACTGTTGGGGATTTATTCAAAATTGAAAGCATACTGAACCAGCATGGCTACCACAGCATCTTGCAGCGGCATGCTATTCCATCTGGTTTGCGCTTAGTTGGACCATCATTTATTTTTCAACAGGACAATGACCCCATACACACCTCCAGGCTGTGTAAGGGCTATTTGACCAAGAAGGAGAGTGATGGGGTGCTACGCCTCCACAGTCACCAGACCTGAATCCAATCAAGATGGTTTGGGGTGAGCTGGACCGCAGAGTGAAGGCAAAAGGGCCAACAAGTGCTAAGCATCTCTGGGAACTCCTTCAAGATTGTTGGAAGACCATTTCCGGTGACTACCTCTTGAAGCTCATCAAGAGAATGCCAAGAGTGTGCAAAGCAGTCATCAAAGCAAAAGGTGGCTACTTTGAAGAATCTAGAATATAAGACATATTTTCAGTTGTTTCACACTTTTTTGTTAAGTATATAATTCCACATGTGTTAATTCATAGTTTTGATGCCTTCAGTGTGAATGTACAATTTTCATAGTCATGAAAATACAGAAAAATCTATAAATGAGAAGGTGTGTCCAAACTTTTGGTTTGTACTGTATATATATATATATATATATATATATATATATATATATATATATATACAGGTATATAGTAGAAATATCTATGTATCTATATAAATAGATATAGTTATATATACTGTATATATACATATACAAGTATCTATATAAATATATATATATATACACATATTATATATACTTATATATATGCACTGTGTGCATATATATATATATATATATATATATATATATATATATATATATATATATAAAAACTTTTTGTAAGTTTGCCCACTGAGAAAGACATGAACAGTCTATAATTTTAAGGGTAGGTTAATTTTAACATTGAGAGACAGAATATCCAAAAAAAATGAAGAAAATAACATTGTATAAATTAGATAAATATATTTGCATTTTGCAGTGAGAAATAAGTATTTGATTCCTCTGGGAAACAACACTTAACACTTGGTGGCAACACCCTTTTTGGCAAGCACAGCAATCAAATGTTTTTTGTAGTTGATGATGAGGATTGTGCACATGTCAGGAGGAATTTTGGTCCACTCCTCTTTGCAGATCATCTCTGAATCATTCAGATTTTGAGGCTGTCGCTTAGCAACTAGGAACTTCAACTCCCTCCATAAGTTTTCTATGGGATTAAGGTCTGGAGACTGGCTAGGCCACTCCATTGTAGCATCGGCATCTCTGCCCCCTGACAGGCAGAGACGGCGTTCCCCTTACCGCCGCGCTCCGGGTCTGGCATTTTCCGGCCCTCCTGTTGCTGCCGGCGCGCGCAGCTTCCCTAACACTGTGCTCATCATGAGAATGCCAAGAGTGTGCAAAGCAGTCATCAAAGAAAAAGGTGGCTACTTTGCAGAACCTAGAATATAAGAGATATTTTCAGTTGTTTCACACTTTTTTGTTAAGTATGTAATTCCACATGTGTTAATTCATAGTTTTGATGCCTTCAGTGTGAATGTACAATTTTCATAGTCATGAAAATACAGAAAAATCTTTAAATGAGAAGGTGTGTCCAAACTTTTGGTCTGTACTGTAAGTCTATGGGAAACTCAAGCATTTTTCCGGCGGTCTACAGAGGGCCTAAAAATTGCCCAAATCGATGGGAACAGTCCTCAAATGACATGGAGACAGCATGGGGAAGACCCCTGGAAGCATTTCTGACTCCCAGGTCATTGCTGTCAACAATGTTGTCAGAGGTATTACGCCACTTTTACGGACTCACAATAAAACATACAAAAACAAAACCAAAATGGATTTTCCTGGGAAATACACACATGGTCAAAATTGTTGGTACCCCTCGTTTAATGAAAAAAAAACTCACAATGGTCATAGAAATAACTTGAATCTGACAAAAGTAATAAATTAAAAATCTCTGAAAATGAACAAATGAAAGTCAGTCATTGCTTTTCAACCCTGCTTCCACGGAATTTAAAAAAAATGAAACTCATGAAATAGGCCAGGACAGAAATGATGGTACCCCTGAAAATAATGTGACAAAAGGGACATGTTTAATCAAGTTGTGTCCACTAATTAGCATCACAGGTGTCTACAATCTTGTCATCAGTCAGTGGGCCTGTATATAGGGCTACAGATACTCACTGTGCTGTTTGGTGACATGGTGTGTACCACACTCAACATGGACTAGCAGAAGCAAAGGAAAGAGTTGTCTCAGGAGATTAGAAAGAAAATTATAGACAAGCATGTTAAAGGTAAAGGTTATAAGACCATCTCCAAGCAGCTTGATGTTCCTGTGACTACAGTTGCACATATTATTCAAAAATTTAAGATCCCTGGGACAGTAGCCAACCTCCCTGGATGTGGCCGCAGGAGGAAAATTGATGACAAATCAAAGAGACGGATAATATGAATAGTAAGAAAAGAGCCCAGGATAACTTCTAAAGAGATTAAAGGTGAACTTCAAGCTCAAGGAAAATCAATGTCAAATCGCACCATCTATCGTTGTTTGATCCAAAGTGGACTTCATGGGAGAAGACAAAGAAGAACACCATTGTTGAAAAAAAAATCATAAAAAAGCCAGACTGGAATTTTCCAAACTACATGTTGACAAGCCACAAAGCTTCTGGGAGAATGTCCTATGGACAGATGAGACAAAAATGGAAGATTTTGGCAAGGCACATCAACTCTATGTTTACAGATGGAAAAATGAAGCATATCAAGAAAAGAACACTGTCCCTACTGTGAAACATGAAGGAGGCTCTGTTATGTTCTGGGGCTGCTTTGCTGCATCTGGCACAAGGTGTCTTGAATAGTGTTGAGCCACCCCCGTAGTGTTCGGGTTTGGTTTGGTTCGTCGAACACCGGCATGTTCGCCGAACGGTTCGTCGAACGATTCGTTGAACACCGTTAAAACCAATGGCAGGCAAACAAAAACACATAGAAACACATAGAAAACACCTTCAAAGGTGTCCAAAAGCTGACAAACTGCTCAGAAGACACAACTAACACATGGAAAAGTGACAAGTACATATAGTCATAAGAAAAGAAAAGAGGTGGAGGAGTAAAAGGAGGAGGAGACACAGATATAGGCATGTCATGCCCTTCTAAAATCAAGAAAGGCTGGAGTAAAAATCTAAAATCAGCCTACCAACACTCAGACGTCGCGACAAGAAAATTAAAAAAAGAAATATCTTTAGGTAGAATGGCGGTTCCATTCAGAACACTTTCCTTACAAGACGTAGTGGTATCCCCCGTTGGGAGTCGTGCCAAAAACGGAACCCAATGCATTCGGACTAATCCACCATTTGTCATATCCAAGGGGCAGGTAAGTAACGACAACATCGACGCGGAACCAAGTACAGTAGTATATACTGTACCTCCTTTGACAAGGCAATCAGGCGGGTCAAGAAGTTGGGAAGGGGCACCATAATGGCCAAAACGGATATTGAGGGGGCGTTCCAGTTACTTACTACCTGTGCCTCCGAATAGTGTCCGCCTATTGGGCTGCTTCTTGGAAGGAGCATACTATATAGACCGCTGTTTGCCCATGGGGTGCTCCATATCCTGCTCACTATTTGAGGCGTTTAGTTGCTTCCTCGAATGGGTCGTCAAGGACGTTTCTAAGGGGGCACATATTATCCATTACGGTGGAAGGCCGACCTGAGCTCCCCCACGTTCCTGCTGGGCGGGGAACAGCTCTGGGAAGAAAAGCCCCTTGCGCATCCCTTTGAGGTTACGGGCACGAGCGGGCAGAGGGACTACGCTGGAGTGCGAAGCCGACATAGCCAGGCCGTTCCTGCCCGTGTGACCTCCGTGTCGCCGGGTTTGTGCCAGAGCCGCGGTGGACCCTGAAGGACAGCCCCCCTCTCCCAATACTGGTGCCTGTCCGCTGGTGGGTCGAGACCCCCCGCTTTGGAGGCAGGTCTAAGCTCTGTAATTTAAATTGGCTCTGTAATTTGAATGAGTACACTTTAAATCCTTTTACAAGGATCTATTGGAGGGCAAGTCTGGTGCCAGCAGCCGCGGTAATTCCAGCTCCTGTAGTGTCCACTAAAACTGCTGCAGTTAAAAAGCTTTTATAAGGATCAAGCTTGGCGGTCCGCTGCAAGGCGTGCTACCGCCAGTCCCAGCCCCTTTGCCTTGGGGCGCCTCCCCGATGCTCTTGACTGAGTGTCCCGGGGACCCGAAGCGTTTCCTTTGAAAATATTAAGTATCCAAAGCACAGGTGGTGTAGCTTGCTTAACAGCTGGGCTACTCCGCTGACTAGCAGACACTGCTACTAGTTCCAAATTATTGCCTGGGCTAGATGCAGTTAAAAATTTGTAATTAGAACTACAGGCGATGTAGCTTGCTTAACAGCTGGGCTACTTCGCTGACTAGCAGACACTGCTACTAGGCCCAAAGTATTGCCTGGGCTACATGCAGTTAAAAATTTGTAATTAGATCTACAGGCGGTGTAGCTTGCTTAACAGCTGGGCTACTCCGCTGACTAGCAGACACTGCTACTAGACCCAAAGTATTGCCTGGGCTAGATGCAGTTAAAAATTGTTATTAGATACAAAGGCGGTGTAGCTTGCTTCAGATGGGCTACTCCGCTGACTACAAGACACTGCTACAGGCACAAAAGGATTGGCTGGCTTAGATGCAGTAAAAAATTGGTATTAGATACACAGGTGGTGTAGCTTGCAACACAGATAGGCTACTCCAATGACTAACAGACACTGCTAGAGGCCCAAAAGGATTGGCTGAGCTACATTTCGCCAAATGCTGTGAAAAACACATGCACAGCTCTGGCACAGACCTGCCTGGCAAAAAGTGCTATGAACTGCTGTAACCTAGCCCTCAAAAGGGCTGCAATTAGAACTAGTCCTTGCTCCTTAAACCTATCTCTCTATCTGGAAATTCACTCGCAATTCACACAGTTATACTGTATAGCGCCCACAGCAGCGGTGCCGTCTAACACTCAGCTGCAGCAGTGAGAAAATGGTGGCGACGGGAAAAATGGCTGGGTCTTATAGGGCAAGGACATGTGACATACACAGCCAATGACACATGCCCTTGCTTGTGTGAAAAAAAAGCACTTCGATGCATGTGTGCGCTGCTGATAGGCTGACAGACTGCACCGCCCCACTGTAAATGCAGGAAAGAAAAAAAAATGGAGATCGGCATTATTTCTGCAGAGATCCATCCCTTGCCCCTCCCCCCGCCCACTCTACACTGAAACTGTCTATTAATATTGATTAACAGTATTACTGTGAAAAAATCCAGTTACGCTTTTGGTGCACGAACAGTTATCGAACATAACCTCGAACAGCCGAATTTTTTGCAAATCGTTCGAGTTCGTCGAACGACTCGAACACCGCCCCAAACAGCTCGAATTTGAGATTGGCGAACAGTTCGAGTCGAACACCACTCATCTCTAGTCTTGAATCTGTGCAGGGTACAATGAAATCTCAAGACTATCAAGGGATTCTAGAGAGAAATGTGCTGCCCAGTGTCAGAAAGCTTGGTCTCAGTTGCAGGTCATCGGTCTTGCAACATGATAATGACCCAAAACACACAGCTAAAAACACCCAAGAATGGCTAAGAGGAAAACATTAGACTATTCTGAAGTGGTCTTCTATAAGCCCTGACCTAAATCCTATTGAGTATCTCTAGAAAGAGCTGAAACATGCCGTCTGGAAAAGACAACCTTTAAACATGAGACAACTGGAGCAGTTTGCTCATGAGGAGTGGGCCAAAATACCTGTTGAGAGGTGCAGAAGTCTCATTGACAGTTACAGGATTAATTTGATTGCAATGATTGCCTCAAAAGGTTGTTCAACAAAATATTAAGTTAAGAGTACCATCTTTTCTGTCCAGGTTTATTTCATGAGTTTAATTTTAAAAACAAATTCTGTGGAAGCAGGGTTGAAAAGCAATGTCTAACTTTCATTTGTTCATTTTCATAGATTTTTAATTTATTATTACTTTTGTTAGATTCAAGTTATTTCTGTGACCATTGTGGGTTTTTCTTTCATTAAACGAGGGGTACCAGCAATTTTGACCACATGTGCATGTTAAGCAACATCCTTTCCAGGGTAATGACTTGTATATAAGGCAAAATAAATGCACAAAAACAAAAATACTCCCCCACTCCTTGGGCTATGTTCACACATAGCGTTTTTGATGCATTTTTGCACTTTTGCATTGCTTTCAACCAAGACAAATGAATTCACCGGGAAATATAATTTTAACATTTTACAGCCTTATCTGGCCATGTGGTGTGTGACACATCATCAGACACATTCTGTTTCATTAACGAAGGAGGGATTGTGAAAGTCACAATGCATATTTTTATAGGGCCATCAGGCGGCCCTTACTATTCTTAAAAGGTCAGAAGTCAGCCCTCGCTATTGTTAGAGAGCCATCAGCTTTGTTTTTCCCATTATTAACGAGTGGGTCTCCTATACTTTTATTGCATTTGCAGTGACTGCAAGGGCTGCCAAAAATTTGGACGCAACCCAATACCCCCTTGAAGAGACATAGCGAATGGTCTCATTAAAAAAAATGTTCCCATTATAAAGGAGCGGGTCTCCTATAGTGGTAATGCTGTTAGAACCTTGCTGTTAGGTTTTTTTTCCTTTGCTGGTCACATGACCTTGTTGGCCTATTTAATCCTGCTCCGCCCTTCTGGCTTTGCTGGACTTCATTGTATATCTACTTTCTAGCTAGCCTGTGCTCTGTATCTAACTCTGTTAGTTTGCTTGGTCTACGGACCTCTATGTTCTATCTATTTTGTTTGTTCGTCTGTCTGCTACTATTTCTGTTAGGAGGTGTCCCATATTCCTCCCAGTCCTTAGTACTTGTAGGGATTCCCTCCCCACATCTATAGGTCTTCGTACAGACTAGATTAGGACTTTAGCAGGTCTGATCGCAGGATCAGGTTCCCTGTTACATCGTAGGGATTCAGCTGAGTCTCATAGTAGGGACAGATCTCCTCTCTTTCCTTAGCTTTGGTAGCAGAACATAACAGTAAGTCCAGCCAGCAAATTCTCTAAGGAAAGATTTTTCTGTTCCATCATGGTGTCGGTTCAGGATTTGGCTCATCGCCTGCAGGGACTCTCTCTGGAGGTGGCCGAGCTCCGTCAGCACGTGAGTAACTGTCCTGGAGCACATTTCTTGGAGCCTAAGGTATGTTTGCCGGATTTGTTTTTTGGTGAACACCGAGAATTTTTTTCATTTAAAAATGCTTGCTTATTGTATTTTCGTTTGAGACCTAAGTCCTCTGGGGATGAATCCCAGCGCGTAGGGTTCATAATGTCACTTTTGCGCAAAGAGCCTCAGGAGTGGGCCTTTTCTTTGCAACCTAGTGATTCATGCTTCAGATCAGTGGATAGTTTTTTTCTGCTTTGGGTCTATTATATGATGATCCTGACCGTGTCGCATCAGCTGAGACTGAGTTGAGACGTCTAAAACAAGGATCGGGTAATGTGGAAAAATATTGTACACATTTTCGTCGTTGGTCCACTCAAACAGGGTGGAACGATTCTGCTCTGAAAAGTCTATTTCTTGCTGGGCTCAGTGAAAGGGTTAAAGACCTGCTAATTGCTTATCCTACACCTGAAGATTTGCAACAGGCTATGCAATTAGCTATACGGGTGGATAGAAGACTGCGTGCTAGGGTTAATGAGAGCAAATCCTCTGCTATGTCAGTTTCTGGTTATGATAATGTGTGTACTAACAGTGGTGAACCGATGGAGATTGGATCGGTGGCACCTCGCTCTCAAGAAAAAGACCGTCGTTTTTCACAAGGCTTGTGTTTCTACTGCGGAAAATCTGGTCATTTGATTAAAGGCTGTGAGCTTCGTATGAAGAAAGAAAAAAAAATGGTCAGTCACGCCCGTATTGCCTGTTTAAATTCCAAGGGTATATTTTTAGCTGCTTCCACGATTGCTCAGGAAAAATTTATGGAATTTCGGGTGTTTGTTGATTGCGGGTCTACACTGAATGTAATTGATGGGGGATTCGTGGAAAAACTCAATTTAAAACCTGAACCTTTGTCATCCCCCATTGCTGTGGTTTCTGTGGATGGTTCCCCTTTGAAGAATATTACTCTCAAGGTCAGTGAATTTCCTCTCACTATTAATGGTGTTCACCATGAGAAATTGGATTTGGTAGTGTTGAATAACTTGCCTTCTCCAGTAATATTGGGTTTGCCCTGGTTAAAATTTCACAATCCTGTACTGGATTGGTCTACCAGTGAAATTAAATCCTGGAGCCATAAATGTTATGACAAGTGTTGTAACGGGCGTATTGCAGCTTTGGATAGGGGAGAATTGCCTGTTCCTATTCAGGATTTTTGGAGAGTTTTTTCTGAGAAGGAATCGCAGGTTTTGCCTCCCCATAGAGACTATGATTGTTCTATTGAATTTGTCCCTGGAGCGACTCTTCCTAAGAGTCGTTTATTTAACCTTACTATTCCTGAGAGGAAGGCTTTGGAGGAATACATACAGACAAGCTTGGCCGCCGGTCACATTAGGCCCTCTAAGTCTCCTGTGGCGGTTGGATTTTTTTTTGTAAAAAAAAAGGACGGCGGTTTACGTCCTTGTCTGGATTTTCGTGAGATTAACAAAATTACGGTACGCAATCCTTACCCACTGCCATTGATTCCTGATCTGTTTAACCAGTTATTGGGGGCCAAGTGGTTCTCTAAAATTGACCTTAAGGGGGCATACAATCTGTTGCGCATGAAGGAGGGTGATGAATGGAAGACTGCTTTTAACACTCCTGTGGGTCATTTTGAGAATCTGGTTATGCCTTTTGGTCTCACTAATGCTCCTGCATTTTTTCAGAATCTGATTAATGACATCCTTAGACCTTTGATCGGTAAAAATGTGGTTGTGTATTTGGATGACATTTTGATTTATTCGCCAGATCTGGAGTCTCATTGGCGGAGCGTGCGTGAGGTATTACAGTTATTAATGGACAATTTGCTTTTTGCTAAGCTGGAGAAATGTGAGTTCGCTGTACAGAGAATTAGTTTTTTGGGCTACATTATCTCCAGCAAAGGTTTTGAGATGGATCCGGTTAAGGTTCAGGCTGTGCAGGAATGGCCTAGGCCTATTGGTTTGAAATCGATACAGAGGTTTTTGGGTTTCGCCAATTACTATAGAAAGTTCATAAAAAATTTTTCTAGTATTGTCAAACCTCTGACTGATCTCACCAGGAAAGGTGCTGATGCGGTTCAGTGGTCTTCTGAGGCCATTGAAGCTTTTGTGTATCTCAAGGAGAGGTTCACCTCTGCTCCCATCCTTATGCAGCCTGTTGTTACTAGGCCGTTTTTGGTTGAGGTTGATGCTTCCTCTGTGGGGGTTGGCGCAGTATTGTCTCAGGATAACGGGGATGGATTACATCCCTGTGCCTTTTTTTCAAAAAAATTTTCGGAGACTGAATTGAATTACGATATTGGTAATCGGGAATTATTGGCTATTAAACTCGCATTTGAACACTGGCGCCACTTCTTGGAAGGTGCGGAATTTCCCGTTCAGGTTCTTACGGATCATAAAAATCTGATATATCTTGATGCTGCCAAGCGCCTGAATGCCCGTCAGGCTAGGTGGGCACTGTTTTTCTCGCGGTTTAATTTCTCCGTTACTTACATCCCTGGTACTAAGAATGTTAAGGCGGATGCCTTGTCTCGCAGTTTTTCTCCCATAGTCGGTGCTGAGAAAGAGGAAAACATTTTACAAGAAGGTGTTGTGATAGCTGCTTTAGACTCCGTTTTGGAAGATGAGATTCTTAAAGCTCAGGAGAATGCCCCATCTAACACTCCTCATGGGAGGTTGTTTGTGCCTGAGACCTTTAGGAGAGATTTGTTTGTTGAGTGTCACGAATCTCGGTTGGCAGGTCATCCCGGAATCTCTGAGACCAAGAGACTGGTGGGTCGCAGTTTTTGGTGGCCTGGATGGCAGAAGGAAGTCATTAAGTGGGTGCGCCAATGTACTATATGTGCTAGATCTAAGTCCTCACATACTCCTGCTGCGGGGTTGCTTTGTCCTTTGGAGGTCCCCAGTGCTCCTTGGACACATTTGGCTATGGACTTTATAACTGACCTTCCCTCCTCTGAGGGTTTTACTGTCATCTGGGTGGTCGTGGACCGTTTTAGCAAAATGTGTCACTTGGTTCCCTTCGTCAAACTGCCCTGCGCTAAAACTCTCGCTAAGGCCTTTGTCAAGGAAATTGTCAGACTTCATGGCGTTCCTACTGACATTGTTTCTGATAGGGGTCCTCAGTTCGTGGCTCGTTTTTGGCGTGCCTTTTGTGACAGGTTGGGAATTCATTTGTCGTTTTCGTCCGGATATCATCCTGAATCTAATGGCCAGACAGAAAGGAAAAACCAGGATGTTGAGCAGTTCTTGCGTTGTTTTGTGGCAGACAATCAAGAGGGGTGGTCTGAGTTTCTGCCACTTGCCGAATTTGCTCTGAACAATCATACATCTTCTTCTGCTGGTTGTTCGCCTTTTTTTTGTTGTTCTGGGAGACATCCGTCATTTGGGTCGTTCTCCAAGTTGGGATCTGCCGTGCCTGAGGAGGAGAATTTTTCCGGTGATTTGGAAAGAGTTTGGACGGATGTGCGTGGTAATCTTCAGGAGGCCAACAGAAAATCTAAAGACTACTTTGATAGGAAACGACAGGAGGTTTTGTTCGCTGTTGGTGACATGGTTTGGTTGTCCTCTAGGAATCTGCGGTTGAGGATTCCTTCTAAGAAATTGGGTCCCAAGTTTGTAGGGCCCTTTAAGGTGCTTCAGGTTGTCAACCAATCTGCTGTTAGGTTGGAGGTTCCTACCTCCTGGAGAATTAATCCGGTCTTTCATGTCTCTCTGTTAAAAAAAGCTGTTGTGTCGGATGGTGACGCCTCTGCCTCTGTTCCTCCGGTGGTGGAAGACGGGGAATATGAAATTTCTCGCATCCTTGACTCTAGACGGTATAGAGGTAGTTTGCAGTATCTTGTGGCCTGGAAAGGTTTCGGACCCGAGGATAACTCTTGGGTGAGGTCAGATGATGTTTCCGCGTCCAGACTTATCAGAGCGTTTCACAGGAGATTTCCTGATAAGCCTGGTCCTAGGGGATCCGGAGGATCCTCTTAGAAGGGGGGGTACTGTTAGAACCTTGCTGTTAGGTTTTTTTTCCTTTGCTGGTCACATGACCTTGTTGCCTATTTAATCCTGCTCCGCCCTTCTGGCTTTGCTGGACTTCATTGTATATCTACTTTCTAGCTAGCCTGTGCTCTGTATCTAACTCTGTTAGTTTGCTTGGTCTACGGACCTCTATGTTCTATCTATTTTGTTTGTTCGTCTGTCTGCTACTATTTCTGTTAGGAGGTGTCCCATATTCCTCCCAGTCCTTAGTACTTGTAGGGATTCCCTCCCCACATCTATAGGTCTTCGTACAGACTAGATTAGGACTTTAGCAGGTCTGATCGCAGGATCAGGTTCCCTGTTACATCGTAGGGATTCAGCTGAGTCTCATAGTAGGGACAGATCTCCTCTCTTTCCTTAGCTTTGGTAGCAGAACATAACAAATGCCCATGCTGTGACTGCAAGAGCTGCCAAAATTTGGGAAAAACCCCACTAACAATTTAAAGACACATAGAGCTGGGCCACAATAACGACATGTTCCCATTAGAAAGGAGAGGGTCTGCTATTCAGTTATAGGGTATGCATTGAGTGCAACGGCTGCCAAAATTTAGGAAAAACCCTACTAACAATTTAAAGACACATAGAGGTGGGCCTCAGTAACGACAAGTTCCCATTAGAAAGGAGAGGGCCTGCTTTTCAGTTATAGAGTATGCAGTGAGTCCAACGGCTGCCAAAATTTAGGAAAAACCCCACTAACAATTTAAAGACACATAGAGGTGGGCCTCAGTAACGACATATTCCCATTAGAAAGGAGAGGGTCTCCCATACTGTTTGCCTATGCAGTGACTGCAATGGCTATCAAAAATTTGGAGGTACTCCAATGACCCTTGCAAGAGACGTAGAGGTCAGAGGGCCTCCTGAAAACAATGTTTCCATTATTAGGAAGTGGGTCTCCCACACTGTTTGCCTATGCAGTGAAGCAATGGCTGCCAAAAATTTGGAGGAACTCCAATGCCCCTTGAAAAACACGTAGAGGTCAGAGGGCCTCCTGAAAACAATGTTCCCATTATTAGGACGTGGGGCTCCCATACTGTTTGC
Source organism: Phyllobates terribilis (assembly GCF_046119375.1). NCBI lineage: Eukaryota > Metazoa > Chordata > Amphibia > Anura > Dendrobatidae > Phyllobates > Phyllobates terribilis. Next base: position 404,357,823 of record NW_027362762.1, read on the forward strand.
CTATGCAGTGAAGTAATGGATTCCATAAATTTGGAGGAACCCCAATGCCCCTTGCAAGAGACGTAGAGGTCGGAGGGCCTCCTGAAAACAATGTTCCCATTATTAGGAATTGTGTCTCCCATACTGTTTGCCTATGCAGTGAAGCCACGGCTGGCAAAAATTTGGAGGAACACCAATGCCCCTTGCAAGAGACAAAGAGGTCAGAGGGCCTCCGGAAAACAATGTTCCCATTATAAGGAATTGGGTCACCCATACGGTTTGCCTATGCAGTGAAGCAACGGCTGCCAAAAATTTGGAGGAACTCCAATGTCCCTTGCAAGAGACGTAGATATGTTGATATGGTATATATGGTGGTGATATGGTGGTGGAGGATGAGGATGTGGAGAAGGAGGAGGGCAAGAGCAAATAGACAAAATCAGGAAGCGTAACCCATGTCTGGGTGTGAAGAAAGAAGTGCATGGGAATAGAGTTAGACCTCCCAAAAAATCACTGTATTTGAGTTCAAGTTACGCTGCTATCAGTCGGTGGTGTTGAGAAGTCTGGCCCAATCCAGCCCTTTTTTATTTTTATAAGAGTCAGCCTGTCAGCATATTCAATTGACAGGCGGGTGCACCTATCGGTTATAATTCCACCGGCGGCACTAAAAAACCCGCTCTGACAAAACGCTAGCGGCAGGGCAGGCCAGGACCTCTAAGGCGTAGAGAGCCAGTTCATGCCATGTGTCCAGCTTGGATACCCAATAATTATAAGGCACAGAGGAATCACGGAGGACGTTGGTACGGTCGGATAGGTACTCCCTCGCCATCTTCCAAAGCATTTCCCTCCTTGGGAGAGTACACCGCACCTCAGGGCCTGTGTGATGGGAGGGTCTGAGAAAACTGTCCCAGAACTTTGACAGTGTTCCCCTGCCTCTGTTGGATTGCATTTGTGTCTCTCTCGCCTGTACTTCTTGGTTGTCCAACGAACTGTGACCTCTGCCGCCAACACTTTTAGATGGGAATTTTTTTAATAATTCCGCAACAAGCGCATTCTGGTACTGCCCCATTATATTATGCCTGTCCAGCGTGGGAACAAGAAACAGAAAGTTCTCCTTATAGCGTGGGTCTAGTAGTGTCACCAACCAGTAATGACTGTCACCCAAAATTTGGACAACGTGAGGGTCACGGGAAAGGCAATGTAACATAAACTCAACCATATGTGCCAGAGAGCAAAGAGGCAAGACTTCTGTGTCCTCAGCAAGATAATGACTGACCATGCTGTCCTCCTCATCCTCCTCCTCTTCCTCCTCCTCCCTGTCCTTAGGCCATCCATGCTGAACAGACGGTATGACAGTTGTGTTGGTAGTACTTTCTATAGCACAGGAAACTAGCTCCTGTTCTTCCTCCTCCTCCTCCGCTTCCTCATTGTCACCCAATCCACGTTGGGATGAGATGAGGCTGGGCTGTGTGGAATCACCCTGTATGGTTCCTTGCTCCATTTCATCGTGCTCCGCCTGCAATGCATCCTCTTTAATTGTAAGCATAGATCATTTCAAAAAACAGAGAAGCGGGATGGTGATGCTAATTTTGGTTTCATCGCCGCTCACCATCTTGGTGGAGTTCTCAAAGTTTTCTAGGATGGTACATATGTCTGACATCCATGTCCACTCCCGAGGTCTTATGTGTGGAATCTGAACTGAATACCAATGGCCTTGTTGATGCTAGTACTCAACAACTGCCCTCTTCTGCTCACAAATCCTTCCCAACATCTGCAATGTAGAGTTCCAATGCGTGGGGACATCGCAGATCAGTCGGTGAGCTGGAAGCTGCAAACACTGCTCAAGCACTGCAGAAGCTATAGCTGACTTTCAAAAATGGGCACACAGGCGGCGTACTTTGACAAGCAGATCTGGCAGTTCCGGGTAGGTTTTTAAAAACTGCTGAACCACGAGGTTAAGCACATGGGCCAGGCATGTTACGTGTGTGAGCTTGCCTCGCCTCAGAGCCACCAACAGGTTCCGGCCATTGTCACACATGATCATGCCTGGCTGTAGGTTCAGCGGTGTCAGCCACAGATCTGCCTGCTCTTTCAGAGCTGTCCACAACTCATCAGTGTTGTGCGGTTTGTCACCTAAGCATATTAGCTTCAGCCCAGCCACTTGCCGCTTGGCCGAGGCAGTGCTGCAGTGCTTCCAGCTTGGGACTGATGTGGTTATTTTTGAGATGGAGGCTGAAGAGGAGGAGGAGGAGGTGCAGGAGCTGTAGAATGCGGGGGCAACCATGCTTGACCCAGGGCCCGCAATCATCGGCATCTGGAGGAAGTTTTCTGTCCCAAGGTCCGACTGGGTCCCAGCTTCCACTATATTAAGCCAGTGTGCCATCAGCGAGATGTGCACCATCATCAGGTTGCGGAAAGCTTCTGTCTCCACGAGTCTAAAAGGCAACATTTCAAGTGCAAGCATTCGCAAAATGTGTGAATTTAGTAGGGTGGCCTGTGGGGCGTTGGCTGCGTATTTGCGCTTGCATTCCAAGGACTAGGGTAGGGACAACTGAACGCTCTGCTGGGAAAAGGAAATGGACGTGCTTGCTGATGGTGCTAGTTGAGAGTGTTCAACGACAGATGCAGGGCGGGAGGCATCTTGGCATGCGCCATTGACAGGGGATTTTTCCTGGGAGCATGGGAGAGGGAGATTTTTGGCGATGAGGGGGTACAGGGCGCGGACCGGGTCGTGTCATGGATGAGGTATATAGATGATGTTCTATTTTTCTGTCAGGGGACGGTGGAGGAGCTCGACGATTTCAGGTCACGGCTGAACTCGAATAAACGTGCGATCAGGCTGACTTACATTCATCATCCTAAACGGATCGATTTTCTGGATGTCACCCTAGAGGTGGACTCCGATTTTCGGATCCAGACTGATGTTTTTAGAAAGCCTACCTCAGTAAATTCCCTGATACATGCAGCATCTGCACATGACCCCTCGACTATCAGGGCCGTCCCGATCGGACAGTTCCTCAGGATGAGGAGGATCTGTTCGACTAATTCCAACTTTGAGAAACGGGCCTCAGATCTGGCTGAACGCTTAAGACAACGTGGCTATAGTAATCGATGCATCGGCCGTGGCTATGCAAGGGCTCGGAACACTTCTCGGGATCATCTCATTTACCCTTCTACCACACATAAACATGAGGTGCCGGAGAGAATCCGCTACATATCCACATTCAACCATGAGTGGGGGGAGATGTGGCGGATTATCTCCCGGCACTGGAGTGTCTTGGGCACGGAGCCCTCCCTCCGGGAATTCATAGGTGATTTTCCTCTTATGACACCTCGGCTGTCAGATACCTTGGGGGATCTGCTGGTCTCCAGCCACTACATTCCCCCTCTGTCCAATCCTTTCAGATCCCATGTCCCCAAGTGCAGTTGCAAAAACCATCAAGCGCTACAAAGAAACTAGCTCACATGAGGACCGCCCCAGGAAAGGAAGACCAAGAGTCACCTCTGCTTCTGAGGATAAGTTTATCCGAGTCACCAGCCTCAGAAATCACAGGTTAACAGCAGCTCTGATTAGAGACCAGGTCAATGCCACACAGAGTTCTAGCAGCAGACACATCTCTTCAACAACTGTTAAGAGCAGACTTTGTGCAGCAGGCCTTCATGATCAAATAGCTGCTAGGAAACCACTGCTAAGGATAGGCAACAAGCAGAAGAGACATGTTTGGGCTAAAGAACACAAAGAATGGACATTAGACCAGTGGAAATCTGTGCTTTGGTCTGATGAGTCCAAATTTGAGATCTTTGGTTCCAACCACCGTGTCTTTGTGCGACGCAGAAAAGGTGAACGGATGGACTCTACATGCCTGATTCCCACCATGAAGCATGGAGGAGGAGGTGTGATGGTGTAGGGGGGCTTTGCTGGTGACATTGTTGGGGATTTATTCAAAATTGAAAGCATACTGAACCAGCATGGCTACCACAGCATCTTGCAGCGGCATGCTATTCCATCCGGTTTGCGTTTAGTTGGACCATCATTCATTTTTCAACAGGACAATGACCCCAAACACACCTCCAGGCTGTGTAACGGCTATTTGACCAAGAAGGAAAGTGATGGGGTGCTACGCCAGATGACCTGGCCTCCACAGCCACCAGACCTGAACCCAATCGAGATGGTTTAGGGTGAGCTGGACTGCAGAGTGAAGGCAAAAGAGCCAACAAGTGCTAAGCATCTCTGGGAACTCCTTCAAGATTGTTGGAAGACCATTTCTGGTGACTATCTCTTGAAGCTCATCAAGAGAATGCCAAGAGTGTGCAAAGCAGTCATCAAAGCAAAAGGTGGCTACTTTGAAGAACCTAGAATATAAGACATATTTTCAGTTGTTTCACACTTTTTTGTTAAGTATATAATTCCACATGTGTTAATTCATAGTTTTGATGCCTTCAGTGTGAATTTACAATTTTCATAGTCATGAAAATACAGAAAAATCTGTAAATGAGAAGGTGTGTCCAAACTTTTGGTCTATACTGTATATATATCATTATATTGCCTAAAATACAAATGAAATGTGTGATCTTTAATTTTAGTCCGTTTAGAGATCATTTCATATTCAACTTGCTTATATGTTCACAATAACAGTAATTTTGACCAGGGGTGCCTAAACTTTTACACGAGAATGTATGTGGTAAAATGAATAGCATCTCTCAAACGTACAATTCGTCCTTCAAAAAAAAAGCCCTCATATGGCTATGTGGACAGAAAAATAAAAAATGTATGGCTCTTGGAATAAGGCGAGAATAAAACAAAAATGCAAAAATTTAAATTGGCCGTGTTGGGAAGGGGAAAATGTTACTTCTAGTAGCAGACAAGTGTAACTTAAACCCTTAGGCATAGCTCATAGAAAAATTACTAAAAATGTGACCCAATATCCTAATAAAAATGTAAAATGTAAAATTCATTAGCACTTTGCTTTTTATATAGTCCCGGACTCTGCAAAATGTCCGGAGAAGCTGTTCTAGGTGACTGAGTACCCAAAGTTTATCCATGTAAAAAGTGTAAGCTTTAATCACCATCTGTATTGATACATATTTCCAATTTCCATGTCCATTGACTTGTTGGAGAATCCTTTCTTAAAATCTATGGTTTTGACACTCACTAGGTAATGATTATATTCACTGTGTCAAGTGGCATAGGTGGGGTAGAAGTGATGGTGCCAATTGCCCATTGCTGGGAATGAAGGGTGGAGGACAGCTTAGTTACAACTATTTTAATTAGAGTTAGGACTGTCCCATAGGGGTTGTCTTGAAATGGCGGGATAGCTTTTACATTATTTTGATCAAAATTATGTTAACTAAATACCCTTTATTATTTATTATTATTTTTCCACAGTGCGATCTCTCCATTTACTTCCAGTTATTTGGGTATTTTGTTTGTTTTTGGTTTTTCTCTGTTTAGTGGCCTTGTGTGCACATGCATTTACAGTTTGCATGCACATCAATTTACATTTCAGTTCAGACTTCCAGGTTTTGTCTTTGTAGTTCAGTGTGCTTCAGTGCATATAAAAGGGTATGGCCGCCCTCTGTCTGAGCTGAAAGGTTCATTCTGCCTCAGGTCTATGCTTATACTAGGGATTCAGTCTCTCTGCCCTTATCCATATGTTTGTCACTTGACAAATGGTAAGGTTTTTAATATTAGAGTTAGGACTGTCCCATATGGTTTGCCTTGAAGTGGCGGGATAGCTTTTACATTATTTTGATCAAAATGATGTTAACTAAATACCCTTTATTATTTATCATTATTTTTGCACTGTGCGATCTATCTATTTACTTCCAGTTATTTGGGTATTTCGCTTGTTTTTGGTTTTTCTTAGTTACAACTATGAAGAACAGTCACATATTGTGTTTCATGTTTTTGACTGTTCAATTGTCTACATTTAGGCTGGCTCCGGCTAGCAGAAGATACTACAGATAAGATATGACCATCACCTTGTTATTTACATATACTATCAGTACTGTATATACATACTACAGGGTATATGCTCATTTTGTTTTGTTTTTCTTGGGTTTTATTCTATTACATTTTTTTTAACAATAGATCCAATTTATTCTGATAAATATCTGTGCTCATATAAAAAATGAAGATTGTTTCATTATGTAACTTAACAACATGTGTAATAGACAAAAGAAAGATGGAAAAAAAACTAAACATTTACTGAAGAAATTACATCTTCAAAGTTAATAATACCTAACGTAAAAGACAATGTATTAGTTACGTAAGATGTGCTTAAGCAATAATTATCTTTCAGAAACAAAGGTTTCTGAGAAGGAACTTAGTTATTGATTAAACCAATAGATTGAGAAGGCTCTGCAGCAAATTATCCATTTATGTAACAAAATGTTGTAATAAAATAAAGGAAGAAAGGTGTCTCATAGACTAATGTAGTCGTCTGGGATGTGAATCACACCATAAATAAAGTATATTAAGAGAATGGAGAAGAAAGTCATTGAGCCATAGACGAGAGCTGCCACAATCAATCAAGTCAAGGCAAATATGTAAAATTACATCAAGGTAAAGGGCAATGTTGTTGGCTACTTCCTGATTAATTGAGGTTAAATTAGACTAGGAACTATTTACAGTAGATTTTTTAGGAAATGTTTGTAGATTACTTACATTGATTATGTGGAAAAGACTTTTATAACCTAACTTTTTCAGGGTTCCATACCAAATGCAAATTTAAAGCGGTTCTTATAAATGAAGCCTAATAGATAGAAATCATAAAGTAAATAATACTCAACAATAATGGGTGACATTTACTTAGCAAAATGGCCGAGTACACTAGCTAAAATTGTCACATGTTAAATTTGACACAGCTTTAGCTTGTCTTGTCTAGTTTTAATTTTTATGCTGTCTATATATAGGACAGTAATAATGATTCTATACCAGTGTGTTTTTTTTATTTTCCCGCTTTTTATACTTTGGGGATTCTTCAGTTAACCCACACCTGACATGTGATGTACCCTCTATATACGTCATATGTGGCGTGCCGGTGTATGGAACAAGATCAGAAGCACCTACATGTAACTACATTGATTGGAACTAATATCAGTCGAACTCTTTAGATCAGGGGTCCTCAAACTTTTTAAACAGGGGGCCAGTTCATGGTCCCTCAGACCATTGGAGGGCCGGAATATAGTTTTAAAAAAAAACTATGAGCAAATTACTATGCACACTGCACATATCTTATTTTGTAGTAAAAAAACAATACAGGAACAAATACAATATTTAAAATGAAGAACAAGTAAAGTTAAATCAACCGGTATTTCAATAGGTAGGTAACTGTACCCAATAGGCAGCATTGGTCCTCAATAGGCAGGTAAATGTCCCCAATAGGCAGCATAGGTCCTCAATAGGCAGGTAAATATCCCCAATAGGCAGGTAAATGTCCCCAATAGGCAGGTAAATATCCCCAATAGGCAGCATAGGTCTCCAATAGGCAGGTAAATGTACCCAATAGGCAGCATAGGTCCCCAATAGGCAGGTAAATATCCCCAATAGGCAGGTAAATGTTCCCAATAGGCAGCATAGGTCCCCAATAGGCAGGTAAATGTCCCAAATAGGCAGGTAAATGTCCCAAATAGGCAGCATAGGTCCCCAATAGGCAGGTAAATGTCCCAAATAGGCAGGTAAATGTCCCAAATAGGCAGCATAGGTCCCCAATAGGCAGGTAAATGTCCCCAATAGACAGGTAAATGTTCCCAATAGGCAGCATATGTCCCAAATAGGCAGGTAAATGTCCCAAATAGGCAGCATAGGTCCCCAATAGGCAGGTAAATATCCCCAATAGGCAAGTAAATGTCCCCAATAGGCAGGTAAATGTCCCCAATAGGCAGCATAGGTCCTCAATAGGCAGGCTGTTTCCCCCTTATAATGTCCTATGCAGGCTGTTCCCCCCTTATTATGCCCCATGCAGGATTTCCCTTTCTCCCACCATATAATGCCCCATGCAAGATATCACTCCCCTGTCTTTATAATGCCCCATTCAGGATGTCACCCCCCCATATAATGCCCCATTCAGGATGTCACCCCCCCCCATATAATGACACATGCAGGATATCACTCCCATGTCTTTATAATGCCCCATTCAGGATGTCACCCCCCCATATAATGCCCCATTCAGGATGTCACCCCCCATATAATGACACATGCAGGATATCACTCCCCTGTCTTTATAATGCCCCATGCAGCACGTCACCCCCCCCATATAATGCCCCATGCTGGATGTCACCCCCCATATAATGCCCCATTCAGGATGTCACCCCCCCATATAATGACCCATGCAGGATATCACTCCCCTGTCTTTATAATGCCCAATTCAGGATGTCACCCCCCATATAATGCCCCATGCTGGATGTCACCCCCCATATAATGCCCCATTCAGCATGTCACCCCCCATATAATGCCCCATTCAGGATGTCACCCCCCCATATAATGCCCCATGCTGGATGTCACCCCCCATATAATGCCCCATTCAGCATGTCACCCCCCCATATAATGCCCCATGCTGGATGTCACCCCCCAATATAATGATGCATGCAGGATATCACTCCCCTGTCTTTATAATGCCCAATTCAGGATGTCACCCCCCCATATAGTGCCCCATGCTGGATGTCACCCCCCATATAATGCCCCATTCAGCATGTCACCCCCCCATATAATGCCCCATTCAGGATGTCACCCCCCCATATAATGCCCCATGCTGGATGTCACCCCCCATATAATGCCCCATGCAGCATATCACCCCCCCATATAATGCCCCATGCTGGATGTCACCCCCCATATAATGCCTAATGCAGCATGTCACCCCCCCATATAATGCCCCATTCAGGATGTCACCCCCCCATATAATGCCCCATTCAGGATGTCACCCCCCCCCATATAATGACCCATGCAGGATATCACTCCCCTGTCTTTATAATGCCCCATGCAGCACATCACCCCCCCCATATAATGCCCCATGCTGGATCTCACTCCCCATATAATGCCCCATGCAGCATGTCACCCCCCCATATAATGCCACATGCTGGATGTCACCCACCCATATAATGCCCCATGCTGGATGTCACCCCCCATATAATGCCCCATGCAGCATGTCACCCCTCCATATAATGCCCCATTCAGGATGTCACCCCCCCATATAATGCCCCATTCAGGATGTCACCCCCCCATATAATGCCCCATTCAGGATGTCACCCCCCCATATAATGCCCCATTCAGGATGTCACCCCCCATATAATGCCCCATTCAGGATGTCACCCCCCCAAATAATGCCCCATTCAGGATGTCACCCCCCCCCATATAGTGCCACATGCAGGATGTCACCCCTAATATTATGTCCCATGCCTCCATACATTAAAAAAAAAAAAATGCAATACTCACCTCCCTCCTTGCCTGCTGCCGCTGCTCAGGTCCGGACTCCAGCATCTCCGGCGTTGTCCCTCTCTGCGCTCCCTGTGAAGGCACTCGGGAGGGCGCGGTGTAAAGACGTCACCGCGCCCTCTGACCTGAGACGTCACAGGGAGCGCAGACCAGGAAGACAGCGGATCTGCGGAGGCACGGGGAGAGGTAAGTATCCGGCTGCCGGGGCCCTGAGAAAGCGGAGGGAAGGGCGGGCGCTGACACCGCTCTCCTCTGCCCACAGCCCGGCGGGCTGGATAAAAGTCTTCCGCGGGCCGCATGTGGCCCGCGGGCCGTAGTTTGAGGACCCCTGCTTTAGATGCTACTGGTGTGGGAGGTGAAGATACATATTTGTTTACCTCATTTCCTCCCCCAGTAATGTGAATGCAAGATGTGGATGATTTCTTATGGCATATGCTGTCTTTGTAATCAACCTTAGCATCATAGATAATTGCTAAATTTATGATATTCTGCGGTACAGCAGTATCAAACATTCACAAGTTCAAGTCCCTTAAGGGGACTAACAAAAATGTAACAATTTGCTTAAAGCAAAAAAAGACATGAAGTATTTATATTTGCTACATCTCTAAAAATTCAAAAGGTTTCCCCATGTGAAATTTTTCAATTAGAGGAGGCTGATGGACAGGTCTGGTCACATGTTTCTCCATCATCAGCCATTTTGAGAATAGGAGAGCTGTGCAGTCTGTGGGAAAGCTGTAGTAACAAGATCAGGAGGAGAACCTGCCATACCTATATAACAATAAGTGCCACAAAATCATGTCACCAACACAACTGATAAAGTAAAGACAACAATTTTATTCTCTTGGAACTGAGGTGAAGAATTATAGTTATTGTTCTTGTGGATTGACTTGTGATGTAGAAGGCTGCAAGAGCAACATAGGGATGTTTCTGCTCTATCTTTTTCTCTTATGCATCATTTTAGAGATTAAGAGAAAATATCTAAATAGAATCTATATCTAACTTCTAAGTAAGGAGTAAAAACATCTTTATTAATGTTTCCAGGAAAATGACACCATGGACTTTGCATCACAATAAGGCTGGGGCTACATGAAGATTTTGGCCATAAGACAGGTTGCAGAACCAAAAATTTCTTTATGCTATTGCTACACCACGATGTAATACAAATGAACGGGGTCAAGTTGCAACAAGCAAGTTCAAAAAGTAGAAAACAGTTGGATTACTTGCAACTTCCTTGTTTTGATTGCAGCACTTTAAGGGTTGCGACTTGACCCCATTCACTTGCTTTTTGCTGGTGATACAGTGGCAGTGGTATGAAATAATTTTTGACTGTGTGACCTATGTCGCAGAAAAAATTGCCATATAGTCCCAGCATAATATAATAGCAAATGTATCCAAAACAAAATGTGTCCTATAAGTAAACTGCTATGATTAATATGCAAAGTAATCACATGAGGAATAATTTGAGTCGAGATTATAAAGTAATTACCTCCAATGTCTGTGATCTGTAAATGTATTTTTCATTTCTAAGATCCGTTTAAAATTGTAAGCCATTTTATTATATACTGAGATAGTGGAACCCACCAGATACTCAGAAGCCCTTCAGTACGTCTTCAAAGTATGGAAATAATGCATATCCTAGATTTGTTGCTGAACTTTTGAAATAAATGCAATGATATAGAAGAATACTAAGTGCTTCACAAACCTGAGAAATAAAGGTATTACATGGATGTTTTCTTCATTGTTGACTTGTACCTGTCATTTCGGAGATTCTGTTAGATCATATATTGTGTAGTAGGAATTTGTGTAGAGTGTACTACAGACTGTGTATAGAAAAAGAAGATTTCTTGGCCATCAATCTTTAAACATAACACCTAGCTTGGTTTTCACGGTTTGCTGTGTTATGCGCTTGAAGTCATATTTTGTTACTTATTTGACATTGTATATACAATGTTGTCTCTTTTTTTTCTGTGTCACCCAGACTTATATCCCCTCTAATCTCTTACAGGCATTTTCCCTTTTATCACCCTATCACTATTTATTCCCTGACTATTCCTTTTTGGAAACTCATCAGGCTGCTGTTTGCCCCTGTGATCTGAATAAATCTGTAAATTCTCTTCTTCCTACACAGAAGGTGACAGCTGTCAGAAGCTCCTGGGATAGGCAAACAAGAAGGCCTCGGGGCTCAGCTGACAGCAAATAAGATCTTCATAAGAAAAAAGAAAATCTGGAAAAGCTCTGAACTTCTATCCCCTAGGTAACAATGGTAAAATTAGAATTTGCCGCAGATAAAGTCAGAGATCACACTGAAATAAGCAGTATGCTGAAGGAAAAAATAACTAATAAAGCAACTCACCGAGCTGCAAAGCTCTTATGGCATGATAGGTGTATGGTCATAGTAAATGTCCAGCAGGGATCTTTCATGTACTTTTGTAATGTAAACTGTGTATTTTAATTCAACCAGAACCCACTCATTCAGGATATTTATAGGGATCCCATCTTCTGGACATCTGCTGATCTGATTGCATCAGAGTGAAAAAACAGAAGATGAAGAACAGAGCAGGGGGTGAAACCTAGTGAAGGCACTATATGACAGAGTTTAGCAGGAGCACAGAGATGGGGCCAGCATAAAGTCAGCTGGGGAAAGGGAGGTACTTAGTCATAGGTAAGCTAAAGGGAACTCTATTATCCTGCAGATGTAGGGTTAATCTGCAGGTTAATAGCATTAGGAAGGAGCCCGGCCACCATACTGGAAGTGCGGTATGTGGGAGAAAATTATCTTTATTCCTCCCAAGAGTCGCCAACTCTCAAACATACAGGAGTGCCGATGCAGCTATGATCACAAATTAGAGCACTGAGAGCTGTAAACACGCCCCAGCACTTTGATTGACAGCTCACTGTGTAGTGTATCAGCCATCATTCACAGTGCAGTGAGTGGTAACTTTAGCCGTGCCGACACCTCTGTATGACTGAAAGGTAGTGGCTCCTGGGAGGAATAAAGTTCATAGTCCCAAGTGCTTCACTTTCAATATACATAACACTATTAACACTATTAATCTCAAGATTGACACCATAACTGCAGGTTAATATCATTATCCGCTGTGACAGGATCCCCTCAGAATAGACCATCAATGTCTAATTAATGGGAGTTTGATTTTTAGAACCCTGCTGTTCATCAGAATGAATGTCGGTGCAGGAACTGAATGTGGCTGAGCGGCAGTACCAGTCACACATAAGTGCAATATGCTGTGTTTGGAGAAACTATCAGGGCTGCATAGCCCCCTATGTTGCCTTATATAAACATTGCGCTCTGTTTATTGGGGTGCAGTTGTGAATTACTATATTGGTTGATATGATTTGTTGATGTCATATGTAAATGCTAAATTGTAGTTGATCTTAATAAATATTACTGTCACTATAAAATATTAAAAATATTTTCCTCAACTCAACTTGTCCTTGCTTTTAGGTCCTGTCAATTAGAGAGGTAATAAAAGTATAAAACGTCGGCGTCTGACCACACGGGACAGCCGATTTGAATAATTCAACCCCACAATCAATCAAGAAAACTATACAACCAAATTAAAAATAAAAAAAAATAAAAATAAATAAAAACCTCTGCTTCACACAGAGATGCACAAAGGATTCACTTGCACGTCAGGAAGGAATGCAACAGACCTTTAAGAAATAGTAAAACTGAAACAGCAGATATACAGCATTATATGGTTCCACAACAGCTGGAGAGCAACTAGACATCTAAGCTGTAAACAAGACATGTGGATCTATAACACAGAGCGAGATGCTGGTTTTGTATTCAGTTCACTCTTATAGTAGCTTCATATCAATAGGTAGCTGGAAATTACAAATATAGAATACTTAGACAACATGCGGCTTTCTCATTTGGTTTCTGGAATGCTTTTCTAAGTGTGCTGTCAGTGTTGGAAAATAAATTTATATCTAGAGATAATACATACTGTATTTTGTATCCCAGCAAAGCAAATAAACATTTACAGGTGCATCTCACAAAAATAGAATATCATCAAAAAGTTAATTTATTTCAGTTCTTCAATCCAAAAAGTGAAACTAATATATTATATAGAGTCATTACTGACAGAGTGATCTGTTTCAAGTGTTTATTTCGGTTAATGTGGCTTACAGAGCCAATGAAAGCACATAAGTCATTATCTCATTAAACTGAAATAATTAACAAAAAACACCTGCAAAGGCTTCCTAAGCATTTAAAAGGTCATTTAGTCTGTTTCAGTAGGCTCCACAATCATGGGGAAGACTGCTGACTTGACAGATGTCCAGAAGGCAGTCATTGACACACTCCACAAGGTCCCAGAGTTCCAATTTTCATTTGGAAATCAAGGACCCAGAGTCTGTAGGAAGAGTGGAGAGGCACACAATCCAAACTGCTTGAGGTCTAGTGTGAAGTTTCCACAATCAGTGATGGTTTGTGGAGCCATGTCATCTGTTGGTGTAGGTCCACTGCATATATCAAGACCAAAGACAGTGCAGCCGTCTACCAGGACATTTTAGAGCACTTCATGCTTCCCTCTGCCAACAAGATTTTTTAGAGATGGAAATTTCATTCTCCAGCAGGACTTGGCACCTGTCCTCACTGCCAAAAGTACCAGTACCTGGTTTAAAAACAACAGTATCACTGTGCCTGATTGGCCAGCAAACTCGCCTGACCTTAACCCCATAGAGAATCTATGGGGTATTGTCAAGAGGAAGATGGGAGACACCACACCCAACAATGCAGAGGAGCTGAAGGCTGCTATTAAAGCAACCTGGGCTTCCATAACACCTCAGCAGTGTCACAGGCTGATTCGCCTCCATGCCACGCCGCATTGATGCAGTAATTGATGCAAAAGGAGCCCCGACCAAGTATTGAGTGCATTTACTGAACATACATTTCAGTAGGCCAACATTTCGGATTTTAAAATCATTTTTCAAGCTGTTGTTATAAAGTATTCTAATTTACTGCGATAATGACTTTTGTGTTTTGATTGGCTGTAAGTCATAATCATCAACATTAACAGAAATAAACACTTGAAATAGATCAATCTGTTTGTAATGACTCTGTATAATATATCAGTTTCACTTTTTGGATTGAAGAACTGAAATAAATTAACTTTTTGAAGATATTCTAATTTTGTGAGGTGCACCTGTATTTGACTTAAAGGGAGCTTATAAGCAGTTCTAAATAGCGATGAGCGAGCACTAAAATGCTTGTGTGCTCATTGCTGGACCCGAGCAAAGAGCCCAATGTAAGCCTATGGGAAACTTGAGCATTTTTCTGGTGGCCCACTCCCAGAGGTGTGGAGGGGGCCTAAAAATTGCCCTGATTGATGGGAACAGTGAACAGTGCTCAAATGACATGGAACAGCATGGGGAAGGCCCCTGGAACCATTTCTGAATCCCACGTCACTACTGTGACCAATGTTGTCAGAGAATTACGCCACTTTTACAGACTCACAATAAAACATACAAAAACAAAGCCAAAATGGATTTTCCTGAAAAAATGTTAAGGACTATTCTTTCCAGGGTAATGACTTGTATATAAGGCAAAATAAATTACCAAAACCAAAAATGCTTCTCCACACCTTGGCCTATGTTCACACGTAGCGTTTTTGATGCATTTTTGCACTTTTGCATTGCTTTTAATGGAGAAAAATACATTTACCAGTAAGTGTCATTTTAACCTTTAACAACGTTATCTTGCCATGTGGTGTGTGAGACATGATCAGACACATCCTGTTTCATTTATGAAGGAGGGACTCTGAAAGTTGCAAAGCCTATTTTTATAGGGCCATCAGGCGGCCCTTGCTATTCTTAAAGGGCCAGCAGTCGGCCCTCACTATTGTTAGAGGGCCATCAGCCGGCTATGCTTTGTTGTTCCCATTATTAAGGAGCGAGTCTCCTATAGTGTTATAGCCCGTGCAGTAACTGTAAGGCATGGCCATAATTTGGAAAAACCCAATACACCTTTGAAGACACATAGTGGGCCTGATTTAAAGATTTAAAAAAAAATTCCCATTATTAAGGAGCGGGTCTCCTATAGTGTTATAGCCTATGCAGTAACTGTAAAGCATGGCCAAAACTTGGAAAAACCCCAATACACCTTTGAAGAGACATAGAGGGCCTGATTTAAAAAAAAAAAATTCCAATTATTAAGGAGATCCTATAGTGGTAATGCTCATGCAGTGACTGCAAGGGCTGGCAAAAATTAGGACGCACTCCAATACCCCTTTGACTAGACATAGAGGAGGTCCTCAGTAAAAAAAAATGTTCCCATGATAAAGGAGTGGGTCTCCTATACTGTTATTGTGTATGCAGTGACTGCAAGGGCTGCCAAAAATTTAGACACACTCCAATACCCCTTTAAAGAGATGTAGAGGAGGTCCTCAGTAAAGAAATGTTCCCATTATAAAAGAGTGGGTCTCCTATACTGTTATTGTGTATGCAGTGACTGCAAGAGCTGCAAAAAAATTTGGATGCACTCCAATACCTCTTTGAAGAGACATAGAGGAGGTCCTCATTAAAAAAATTGCTAACATTGTTAAGGAATGGGTCTCCTATACTGGTAATGACCATGCAGTGACGCACTTCAATACCCCTTTGAATAGACGTAGAGTGTTACGGTCACGCCCGGACAGTTTGGCATGAGAATGGTTAGTGGTCCCACTGGGCCACGAACCGAGGAGTGCCTGGAGGGGTGTGACTAGGATCACCAGATCCGACCACGGATGCACAGCGGCTTAATCTACTCCGTGGTCTGAGGAGAAACGTGGGAGGTGGCGCAGGTGCTACTCCAGGTCAGACCCCGGTCACACAGCTGTTGACCCACACCGGAGAATGCAGGAATGTGCAGATTTGACTGGTATGTAGACAGGCGGGTACTGGCAGGCATGGCTGGTATGCAGACAGGCGGGTACTGGCAGGCACGGCTGGTATACAGACAAGCGGGTACTGGCAGGTAGGTAAACATGCTGGATAGGGATCAGTATAGACTGGGATACAGGAACAGAGCTGCAGGTGCGGAGGGGAAGCGGAGCAGGGCAGAGCAGAGCAGAGCCGCAGGTGCAGAGGGGAAGCGGAGCAGGGCAGAGCAGAGACGCAGATGCGGAGGGGAAGCGGAGCAGAGCAGAGCTGAAGGTGCGGAGGGGAAGCGGAGCAGGACAGAGCAGAGCCGCAGGTGCAGAGGGGAAGCGGAGCAGGGCAGAGCAGAGCCGCAGGTGCAGAGGGGAAGCGGAGCAGGGCAGAGCAGAGCCGCAGATGCGGAGGGGAAGCGGAGCAGGGCAGAGCAGAGCCGCAGATGCGGAGGGGAAGCGGAGCAGGGCAGAGCAGAGCCACAGATCCGGAGGGGAAGTGGAGCAGGGCAGAGCAGAGCAGGGCAGAGCAGAGCAGAGCCACAGGTGCGGAGGGGAAGCGGAGCAGGGCAGAGCAGAGTGGCAGGTGCGGACAGACAGGACAGGGCTCTGTTCACATGGAACAGAAAGGGACAGGGAAACACGGGAAGATAACTAGAACACAGGAGGTAGATACGGAGGCAGGGAAACGGGACAAGCAGAACCAGATGCACACAAGGTACTTGCTATGAAGTAGCGAGTGCACACAAAACTCACAAACAGAAGTACAGAGACAATGAGTAGGAGTTAGGTACTGGTTCAGACACTGCAAGAAAAGGGAAGGATCGGACATAGAGACAAACAGGTAATGGGCTAGGAGCGAGATACAGGAACGAGCCTGGGCATCCAGCCCCCAGGGTGGCGGAAATAGACTAGAAGTCACAGATACAGGTAACGAGCCTGGGTAGTCGGCCCCTAGGGTGGCGGAAACAGACTAGATTCAAGACAGGACCTGGCAACTCACAGTTGCACAGAACACACTGTAAGAAACTGTTGCTCAGGCACCTCCCACTGGGTGGAGGAGGTTTTAAGTATCCAGTGACTCACAGCAATAGGTTGGGGATGCATTAGGACTGCGCACACTGTAACTTCAAGAATCAGGAAACTCCAGCGCTGCCGCCCTAAGCCAGCAGACAAGAGACATATACACAGCAGAGGAGTATAGTGCACAGCCTGGACTGGTAGGTAAGTTGGCTTTCTTGCATGGTGGGAGATTGTAAGCCATGCCAGCACGCCGCCAGGGATGTTACATAGAGTAGGTGCTCTTGTTACCATTGTTAAGGAATTGGTCTCCTATACTGGTAATTCCCATGCACTAAGTGCATGGGGTGAAAAACATTTACCCCTGGGGGGTATACATGAACAGAACATACTGTATAACATACATAATGTTAGAGGTAGGCCTCTAAAAAATTATGTGGGTGTTGAATCACGGTAACCCTGGTGATATGGTGGTGGAGTATGAGGAGAAGGAGGAGGACAACAGAAAATATACAAAATCAGGGAGGTGCATGGGAATAGACCCTCCCCCAATAAAAGCCACTGGATTTGACTTTATTTTATGCTGCTATCATCCAGTGGTGTTGAGAAGTTTGGCCCAATCCAGCCCTTGTTCATTTTTATAAGAGTCAGCCTTTCAGCATTTTCAGTTGACAGGCGAATGCGCCTATCAGTTATAATGCCCCCGGCGGCACTAAAAACCCGCTCTGACAAAATGCTAGCAGCAGGGCAGACCAGGACCTCCAAGGCGTAGAGAGCCAGTTATTGCCATGTGTCCAGCTTGGATGCCCAATAATTATAAGGCACAGAGGAATCACGGAGGACTTTGGTACGGATGGCAAGGTACTCTTTCAGCATCTTCCAAAATTTTTCCTTCCTTTGTCAGAATACCCCGTGCATCAGGGCTTGGGCATTGGGAGGGTCTGAGAAAACTGTCCCACACCTTTGACAGTGTTCCCCTGCCTCTGCTGCATCGTATTTGTGTCTCTCTCACCTGTATTCCTACGTTGCCAAAGGAACTGTGACCTTTGCCATCAGCGTTTTCAGACAGGAATTTTTTTAATAATTCCGCAACAAGGGCCTTATGGTACTTCAACATTTTACTAGACCTCTCTGCCACGAGAGGGAGAGATAGAGAGTTCTCCTTGTAGCATAGATCCAAAAGTGTGACCAACCAGTAATTACTGTTGGCTAAAATGCGTACAACTAAAGGGTCACAGGAAAGGCAGCGGAACATAAAGTCAGCCATCTGTGCCATACTGCCACCAGCCAAATCTTCCCTGTCCTGATCAAGAGGACGACTGTCCATGCTCTCCTCTTCAGCCTCCTCCTCCTCATTCTCCTTTTCCTCTGGCCATCCACGTTGAACATACGGTATGAATGTGGGTAGTACCGTCTGTAGCACAGGAAACTAACTCCTGTTCCTCCTCATCCTCTTCCTCCTCCGCCTCATTTGCATCCAATCCACATTGGGATGAGATGAGGCTGGGCTGTGTGGCATCACCCTTTATGGTTCCTTGCTTCATTTCATCGTGTTGAGCCTGCAATGCCTCATCTTTAATTGTCAGCAGCGAGCGTTTCAGAAGACAGAGAAGCAGGATGTTGACGCTAATTATGGCGTCATCGCCGCTCACCATCTTGGTGGAGTACTCAATGTTTTGGAGGATGACACAGATGTCTTACATCCATGCCTACTCCTCAGTTCTCATGTGCGGGGCTGACCTGAATGTCTAAGGGCATGTTGTAGCTGGTACTCAACAATTGCCCTCTGCTGCTCACAAATCCTTCCCAACATCTGCAAGGTTGAGTTCCAATGTGTGGTGACATCACACACCAGTCGGTGAGCTGGAAGCAGCAATGCTGCTGAAGTACAGCGAGGATGGTGGAAGCTGTATGTGACTTTCATAAATGGGCACACACGCGGCATACTTTGACAAGCAGCTAAGGCAGATCCGGGTAGGTTTTGAGAAACAACTAGGTTGAGCACATGGGCCAGGTATGGTACATGTGTGAGGTTGCCTAGCTTCAGAGCTGCCACCAGGTTCCAGCCATTGTCACACACCACACGACCATGCCTGGCTGTAGGTTCAGCGGTGACAGCCATAGATCTGCCTGCTCTTTTACAGCTGTCAACAACTCGTCAGAGGTGTGTGGTTTGTCCCCTAAGCATATAAGCTTCAGCAGTGCCTGTTGCCACTTGGCAAAGGCAGTGCTGCGGTACTTTCAGCTTTTGACTGATGTGGTCATTTCGGAGATAGAGGCTGAGGAGGGGGAGGAGGTGCAGGGGTGTAGAATGTGGGGGCAACCCTGATTGACCCAGGGCCCGCAATCCTCGGTGTCGGGAGGACGTGTTCCATAGGGTCCCTGAGTCCACTATATTAACCCAGTGTGCCATCAGCGAGATGTATCTTCCCTGGCAACAAGCACTTGTCCATGTATCCGTGGTTAGGTGGACCTTCCCATTAACTGCGTTATTGAGGGCACGGCTAATTTTCTGGGACACGTGTTTGTGTAACATGGGGACCGCACACAGGGAGAAATAGTGGCAGCTGGGGACCGAGTACTGAGGGATGGCCGCCACCATCAGGTTGCGGAAAGATTCTGTCTCCATGAGCCTGAAAGGCAACATTTTAAGCGCAAGCATTCGAGAAATGTGTGAGTTGTGTAGTGTGGACTGTGAAGCGTTGGCTGCGTATTTGCGCTTGCATTCCAAGAAATGGGGTAGGCACAACTGAACCCTGTGCTGGGACAAGGACGTGGACGGTGATGGTTGTAAGCGTGCAATGACAGGTGCAAGGCAAGAAGCATCTTCGCCTGCGCCATGGACAGGGATTTGGCGTGCACACACAAGAGTGGAAAAGGCAGTGGTTTCACCCGCAGACACTGTTTCTGGACCCTGGCGTTTGGCCCACCTAGTCGGGTACTTTTCTGTCATGTGCCTGAGCATGCTGGTGATGGTCAGACTGGTACTTTTATTATGACAGGAAGGTAGTTCGAGATGATGTGGGTGTTTGTTTTGCTCCCTCAGTGCCCACAGCTTCATCTTGCCCATGGCCTTGGCCTCTGCGTTCACCATCACCATCATGTCCACTTCCCTGTACCTTGCCACATGCCTTTACCATAGAGCCTAGAAAAATTGGAGTGGGACACCCCACAAGTCAAATATAGGACAAAAATGATGTATTTAAAAAAACACTTTTATTTAGTTAGAAACATTAAAAAGTATATATATGTATAGCAATAATAGAAAAGGTCGTACAGGGTAGGAAATACACAAACAGCAGATACGGCAGTTTATAAGTGGGTCCCCCGGGAACAAGGTAAAATAATCCCATCAATAGATTAGTAGTTCATGGAGCAAATAGAATGGTATATACACAATGTACACAGCTGTAGGGCATATGTGCAAGCTCAGAATCTAAATGGGAGGAATACAGTAAGATATAAAGGATGGTCACTGCTCAGAGTGGGAGAACAAATGACCAGAACAGAAGAACAGTTCAAAGTCAGGGACTCACCCATGGGGACTAAGTTGACCACGTCGCCGTACTGCAGCCCCGACGCGCGTTTCGCGTGGCTTCCTCGGGGGGCTGTGGTTGTGGATAGGGTGGGCGCCTTTAAATATTCTCCTAAATGGATCGCTGATTGATGCAGCGCATGCGGAGTGGCAGCGTCCCCCCGCACAGCGTCACGTCCGGCCAGTTTCCCGGGGGACCGCGGGCAGCGACGTACTGCGATAACGTCACAACCCACAATCCCCACGTACGGAAGCCCGACGGGACGCGGACAAAGGAGGACGGCACTGTGCATGCGCGGCTCAGCGGCGGCCATAACAGATGAATTTTAAATTGAGTGTAATATTTTGGCCACTCCACAAAATGTCTGTATTATTACTGCAGTAATATGCGATCACATGTGACAACCACGGTTTTAGGCTGTGGCCTTGTAGTATAGTATTGGTCAGCGACCAAGTATGAATAAGTTCACACTTAGGTCAGATGGCTGACTTTAAATAGAGTGGAATATTTGGCACGCTCCACAAAATGTCTGTTTTAGTGCTGCAGTAATATGCGATCACGTGTGACGACCACGGTTTTAGGCTGTGGTTTTGTAGTATAGTATTGGTCAGCGACCAAGTGTTAATAAGTTCAACAAAACACAGATGGCTGACTTTAAATAGAGTGGAATATTTGGCACGCTCCACAAAATGTCACAATTATTACCGCAGTAATATGGGATCACATGTGATGATGGAAAAGTTTCTCTGCTTTCACAATACAGCAATGTGAATAAAATCCAAAACATGTGGCTGTATTCTGCTAACAAGCAAATGGAGCAGAAAATGTAGCACTGTATTGTTTTTTACGTAAATAATCATGATTAAGAGCAAAAAAAATAGCCCTGATATCTAGGGCTATGGATATTTGTAACAGCAGCAGACAGAATATGCAATGGACCCTATTGTGCTGTACACACTGTCCACAAACCCTGCCTGCCTAACTCTTGCTATCACCCTCATCAGAAATATATGTAGCTGGATTAATCCTCAGAAGGACTGTTAGTTTAGATGTATAAATATACTGTATATAGCTGTGGAATACCTGACTAAAACCACCAATTCTGTCCCTCACTCAACAACAGCTCTCCTTACTCTGCTAGTTTCCAGGGTACACTGTGATAAGCATAGGGTCACCAGGTCTTATATAGACCTGATGATGCTATGCGGCCAGCCAATTACTGTAATGCCACAACCAACATGGCTACAGCATTACAGTGAGTGGCAGGCAATCCCTGCATGTTAATTGGCTCTCTAAATAGTGCCAAACATGCGGAGAGGGGACCGGAGAGCTCCCGCCCGAACATCCCAGAAATACTCGCCGAGTATCTCGATCAGTGAGATGCTCAGGCGAGTAACGAGCAGAGGCGAGCACACTTGCTCATCACTATTTCTAAACAATGCTGACAGCATAAGATACGTGAGGGTTAAAGAAGTCTAATTATGCGCTAATAGCATGACTGAATTAATTACGAGTCATAAAAATGAGTGGCCAATAGGTGGTCCATTACTGAGATATATCCAGGGCTCTCTGCCCTTAACGCTCTTAAGTAGTGATGAGCAAGCATGCGCTTTACTCGAGATTTACGAGCATGCTCGAGTGTTTTCCGAGTATCTTCAGCGTGCTCGTGAGTTATGTTTGAGTCACGCCGTGCGCATGATTTGCAACTGTCTGACAGCTTTAATACATGTGAGGAATGCCTGTTTCTTAGGCATTCCTCACATGTATTAAAGCTGTCAAACAATCGCAAATCATGCGCACGAAGTGACTAAAACATAATGGACGAGCACGCTGACGATACTCAGCGAGCACCCGAGCATGCTCGCCGAAAGGGTTAACAGAACATACTCGCTCATCAATACTCTCAGCCCTTCCCCTCTGATCTTAAAAGATGGCTGTAGCAGTCTCCTAGTTAGACTATATAGCTTAAAAACTGTTTAAGAGCATTTTAGTTTCAGATAGATAGATAGATAGATACAGCAGGAGAAATAAGTATTGAACACGTCACCAATTTTCTAAGTAAATATACTGCATTTCTAAAGGTACTATTGAGATGAAATTCTCACAAGATGTTGGTAACAACAACCCATCCAACTCGGACTAGCAAAGAAATCAAACCATAGATGTCCATAAATTAAGTTGCGTGTAATAGTGGGAAATAACACAGGGAAAAAGTATTGAAGACATGAAGCAAGAGAGGTGCAAAAAGCCATGGGAAGTCATGACACCATGTGAGAAATGACACAGGGAAAAAGTATTGAGCAAATGTAGAAAGAGAGGTGCAAAAAGCCATGAAAAGTCATGACACCAGCTGAAATCTATCAGTCACCAGAAACCAATCGTGCCACTTAGTGAAAAATAATATCAGCTGGTTCAACTGATGGCCTATAGAAAGGTGTCTCATTACCAAGGTGCCATATAAGAAACATCTCTTGATGAGTTAAACCAGTGAGTTGTCTCAAGACCTTCGCAACCTTATTGTTGCAAAACATACTGATGGCATTGGTTACAGAAGAATTTATAAACTACTGAAGGTTCCAGTGAGCACTGTTAGTGTCATTATCTGGAAGCCCTAAGAGTGCCCAAAGAGTGTAATAATCTGTTGGCCACTTTCTCATCTCTACTGTGCACTTTTTTGGGGTGCAAAAAATGAGGAGAACATCAAATAAGGGACGTGGATGTGCCAGTGGTGCTGCTGATATTGATGTAGCTGCTGCAGGAAGAGGATGTGGTTGTTCTGTGCCTGCTAGGCACCCAAATGAAACGCCCAAATTTCAAGAGGGTGCCAACCTCTGCTGACAGGCAAGAACAGATCAAGGGTCAGCTCAGGGCATTGCCCCTTCCCCATTTATCTATATCTAATTGGCTGGAATTTTTTGTGCTGGCCTGTTTTTTTATTGGCATTGTTCTGCTTTTTTGAGGGTTTTTCTTGAATATTGGCAATTTTTAAAGGTTGTCAATAAACTGTAAATTTTAGGTGTAATTTTATGTTTCTTTGTCCATGTGGTTGGTGTCCTGAACCTCAAGCCCAGCATGGTGGTGTGCGATAACGGGCAAAATCTTGTAGCAGCTCTGGGCCTAGTCGGTTTGACGCACATCCCTTGCCTGGTGCATGTGCTGAATTTGGTGGTGTAGAGCTTCCTTAAAAATAACCCGATATGTCAGAGCGGCTGCTGAAAATGAGGGCCATATGTGAGCGCTTTCGCCGCTTTCACCCTGCTGCTGCTCGCCCGTCTGTGCGGCAGCGTTACTTCTTCCTTGCTGCTCACCGCCTCATATGCGACATACCAATAAGGTGGTACTACATCTTGCATATGCTGGAGAGACTATGGGATTAGTTCATGAGATAAGTACATTTGATGCCAACCCTGGCTGGTGTTATCTCTATTTAGAGACTATGATCAGTTCTTTTGCATGTATTTATTTGATCTGAATGAATTTAAGTGATTTACATCTAGGATAATTATATTTGATGCCTCTTTTGCTGGTGCTGTTTCTATTTATTGATTAGGATCAGTTATCTGCATGGATCTATATGAATTGTATTTTTGTTGACATATGGGCTGATATTACTAGATATCCTATTTCTGGTTTATTGAATAACCCTATACTACCTGTGCTGCACTTTATTGGAATGGCTATTATAGATAACATTATGGTTGGCTTTGGCTGTTTTTTGTAAAAATTGCCCCATCTTTATCCCCTTGACAATATCGTATACAAATTGGGGATTGAATTGATAATTGATTTTTCTGATGATTACATGCAAACCTGACTACAATGTATGAATTTTGTACACACCAAGGGCTGTCCATCTGACACTACCTGTGCTACACTTTATGTTAGGGGTGTATTAGGGTCCCAAGGGCTAGCCGCCGAGGTACGGGGGCGCCAAATCACATAAATTAGGGTGTCAACCTCCACTGACAGGCAGAGAATTCATTAGAGAATTCTAGGGTTATATAGTCCACACATATTATGCTATACTAATTTTTTGATTGTTTCCCTTGGTGAACATTTTTTACCATTTTTTTATTTTTTGTGTATTTTGGTCTGATATATATGGTTTAGAGAGTTGTTTGGTTTTTTTAGAGACTATGCGAGCAGCAGCAGGCAATAGTGGAATTTCAGCTGCAGCATGCACAGGTGAATCGCTCTGCATAACAATACCACTTCACCATCAATGAGTGAGCTTCCATGTGGGATGTGCGTGCCGTGTTGGCTGCTTCGAGTACTCCACCAATAAGGCCAGCGCTGATGATACCATCATCAGCGTTACTATGCCACTTGTATGCCTGCTTGAAAAAAGCATCAGAAGGCAGAGTTTCAACAACATGGTAAAAGAGTACATGTCAACACCTCTCCACGTACTGAGTGATGGGTCTATTCCAATGAACTTCTGGGTGTCCAAATTAGACACATGGACTGAGCTTTCCCTTTATGACTTGGAGGTGCTGGCCTGCCCCCCCTGTGGCAAGTGTACTGTCGGAACGTGTGTTTAGTACAGCAGGGAGTGTGATCCCGGACAGGTGCATCTGCCTGTCCACAGCCAACATGGGCACGCTCATATTTATTAAAATGAACAATGTGTGGATCCCACAGAACTTGTCCATATCTGACTGACTAGAGAAGTATACCAGCCACACCCAGCCATTGTTATACTCCATCACATTGTTCGTTCTATTTGCCATTCCCAATATGTGAAAAAGTACAATCTATCAAAATATAAATTTAATTGACTCTTGCAGTAAACAACAGAATTGATTTTTTTTTTGGTCAGCACTACAACCTAAAAAAATGCAATATAAAGCAATTAAAACAAAAATACAATGATACATATGCTTTAATTTCACAGTTTCATAACACTTGGATTTTTAAAAAAAATATTTTACCACTCTGGTCTGGCTAAAAACAAGCCTTCACATATGGACAGAAAAAGAATAATGACTCTTGGAAGAAGGAGATGAATAAACTAATTTGCAAAAACAATAATTGGCTGTGGCAAGAAGAAGTTAATATTAATTGACCAGTTCAACCCCAAAAGCTTATATAAAAAATATTTCCAGCTCCTCCCTACAAATTTGAAAACTGAAATACTGTTTTCTGCATTCTAACTAATTGATCAGTTGATTGTCAGCATTATTTTATTTAGAGGTCTTGAAAATGGATCTGACTCCTTACTCTGCAGAGGAATATGAAAGAGCACTTTTGATTCAATTGCATTGCGTGCTGTAAAGTAATTGACGTCTATCGGACACCACAGTATATTATATTGGGAGCTACTGCTGTATTAAAATTCATTAAGATGCCCCTCCATCCCCTTCCCATCCCAATATGTTTCATCGCAGATGTTGTTTTCTCTGGGCAATGATGAGGAATGTTGATATAAACTGCAAGCAACCTATTTCATCTTGCACTTCAATCGTGCTACCCATTAGCGATTAGAGCGCTTGATGAGAGAAGGTTTTACCCACTGCCACTGAGGACACTGCAACTGAAGTGAAACATGTTCCGGGGCATTGTAATACATTTTATTACAGCAGCAGCTCCCACTTTGTAATCTGCGGTGTACTGTTGACACTGCAGTACTTTACAGCATATTTGTACAACAGTGCTTTCATAGTCCTTTGCCGAACACAGTGATATCTGTCTTTATCATCCATACCTGTAAATAAAATAATGCTGCCATTTAAATGATCAATTCTTTAGTGCAGATAATATAGCATTTTTTTTTGCAAATTTATAGGTAGGAGCTGTAAGTATTTATTTTAATTTACTAGCTGGTGGAAAGAAAGTAATCATTCACCTTACAATTAGTAAATAGCAGTATTGTACATTTTACACACAATAAGATGTGTTCTGTTGTTGTAAAACCAAGTACTTGTGTTTATTCACATTTTTCTTCCCAGATAACCCCTGTAATAAATGGGTCTTATAAAATGTCAAATAATTCTACCTGCAAAGACCTCTGGAATTCAAAAGATAATAATGTAAGATAACGTCAGCAAGCCAGTTCTGTATTTGAAAAAGTAATAGTCATAACTAGTGTTGAGCGATACCTTCCGATATCGGGATATATCGGATCGGGTTGGACTGATACCCAAAAAATATAGGATATCGCCGATTCCGATGCCGGAAACCAATGCAAGTCAATGGGACACAAATATCGGAATGAAAATAAACCCTTTCTTTCCTTGTAGGTTAATTCTACATGAAGGAAAACAACTAAGAATAATGTAGAATGTATTGGGGGAGGTGGGGGAGACAATAAAGGCATAGAGGTTTAGCCCAATCAAATGGAATAGCAGGAATTAATATATTTTTTAAGACGTTTGGAGTTACAAAGATATTGACTATGTTAAGCTTTTTTATATTTGGTCAGATATTTATGTTTCACTACTTCCATGCTCTTCACCTTCTTTCTTACTTCTCCCACACTTTCTCCTTCATCATCCTCAGCAGCAGCATCTTTTTCATCAACTTCTTCTTCACCTTATTCATCTTCTTCTTCTTCACCTTCTTCTAATTATTCTTTTTTTTTACATTCTTCATATTCTTCTTATTCAACTATTATTCTTCTTCATATTCTACTTCATATTCTTC